>NC_069802.1:25346338-26702053 GCF_027406575.1 Nycticebus coucang | reverse complement strand
GACCAGAGAGTCCTTCCATGTCGTTTGTTACTTAGTTTTTCTCTTTCACGCAAATTGGATTAAAAAAAAAACAACAACAGGACAGAGTCTGTGGCTCAGCGGAGCAGGGTGTCAGCACCATATGCCAGAGGTGGTGGGTTCAAACCCAGGCCCAGCCAAAAACTGCAAAAAAAAAAAAAAAAGGAGAACTTAAATACAAACATTTCTAGAAGTTCCTGGAAATTTGAAACACTCCTCTATGCTTTAGAAATTCAATTTGACCTGATTTGTCATTTCCAAAGAATAGGAATCACTGGTCTCCTTGCAATTTGCTGCTGAGACAGAAGAAAAGGTTTACAAAAAAAATCAACCAAGAGATTCTGGCATAACCCCAACATTAATTATGGCTCTGAAAAGTGCACGCTGCTTTTATTTCTTTTTTTAACAATCATGACAATATTTTCCTAGTTTTGTTTTCCACAAAATCTCAAACAGAAAGAACTAGATGTGATATTGAATTGGCAAGTTCTCTACAGGAACCTTGAGATAAAGGACCAGAAAATGTACCTTGTCGTATCCTTCACTGTACACCACTTTCTCGCAGTTGGGACCCAGCTACTTGGCATGCCACACCTCCCCACAACTGTCCCATTTTCTTTGCTTTGATTTGTTCCAATCACACATGCTAAACGCAGTTCTGGAATGGACCCACATTACATGGGACTGGGTCCACCTCCTAGGGTCTTGAATCTTTTCCAAAGCATAGAAATAATTGGGGATGGAAAGCTGTGTTCATTTTAATCTTGTTGGATTTATCTAGTATGATTTCCCTCTTAATCGCCACAGAGAAATCCACTTTTATGATCATATAAGGAATCATGGTCAGGTTTAAAACTTCTGGCCATGAATAGAAAAAATGAAATGAAGTCCAAAGCGTCTCATTTTTCACAAGGAGAAATATAAGACCCAGAGAGATAATTGTGTTACCTACACACACACACAGCTGGTTAGCAAGGGGACCAAGTTAGAACTCACACCCTCTAACCCAGACTCCAGTATTCTTTCTGCTATGCTGTCAAACCTCGTGCCTTCTTGTCCTCCAAGTGAACAGATAAGTGAAGGGGGAAAACCCCAAAGAAATCAAAGATCTGCTCCTTTAACCTCTGGGAACTTAGTTGAATATATTTCCAATAGTATGTAAGGCATAAAACAAAGGTGGAACAGATGAGAACACAGAATTAGGAGGGAAAATGTATAGCCAGAGAAAATTGACTTGAGGAAGAGAGTTAGACACTGGGCTCAGAGGTCAGTAAACACCTCCCAGGCCATGAGGATTAACTCGGCTAACACTTGTTTTAAATGTCAAGGACCCAGCTACACAGGTACTTTGACAAAAGCATTCTAGGTATAGGGAAGAACAAGGGTAAAGAGACCTTAGAGCAGAAATGAATCCCAGGAACAGGGAAAGTTTCAGAGTGGCTATGGGGAGTAAGCAGGGCGTGGAGAAGCGAGGACGGCAGAGGTCAGCTACTGCAGGAACTTTTAAACCATGGAAAGGAGTTTGCAATTTGTTTTGATGGCAACAGGAAGTAAATGGAGGGGTTTATGCAACAATATGATCGGATCAGACATACTTTTTTTTTTTAAAGAAGATCGCTTTGAGTGCAGCGTGAAGAATGGATGGGAGGATTGAGATAACGCACATAAAAGTCTTTTTTTTTTTAAATGTGAAGGCACAATCTAAACTGGAAACTGGGACTGTCATTATATAAACAGCAATGCCATCTTCGAAAATAATAACGCGTTGATGTTTTTCAAAGACTGTCTTAAACTTTGGCACTAGTAAAGGCACGTGGGTTGTCCATGTTCTGAAACACTGAGTGATAGACCTTTAAAACAGAGGCAAAATGAAATCGACATTGGGCCTCAGTGGGTTGAGTCATCACTGGAATTCAAGCCATCTCCAGGCCATCTGTGTTGCCCCTGCAGATTAAGAAAGCCCAAACTCTAACACAGGCAAGTCTCTGGCGCTCAGAGCTATGACCATACCAAAGTTCTGCCACCTGAACTTTCACAGTTGAATGGAGAGGAAACGAAACTTCTACCAAGGAAAGCTTACGTGATGCCTCACACCTGTAACCTTAGCAATCTGGGAGGCCAACTTAGGTGGATTTCTTGAACTCAGGAGTTCAAGACTAGCCTGAGCAAGAGTAAGATCCCATCTCCACTAAAAATAATAGAAAAATTGGCCCGGCCCCATGGTGGAAACCTATAGATCCAGCTACTCAGGAGGCTGAGGCAGGAGGATCGCATGAGCCCCTAAGTTTGAGGTTGCTGTGAGTTATGACACCACAGCACTCTACCTGGGACAACAGAGTAAGATTCTACCTCAAAAAAAAAAAAAAAAAAAGTAAAAAGAAAAGCCAGATAACTAGAAAATGCCATGAAGGCTATGTTAACCTGTTTGATGAAAATATTTCAAATTGTATATAAAACCAGCACATTGTACCCCACGATTGCATTAATGTACACAGCTATGATTTAATAAAAAATAAAAAATAAAATAAATAAAGATTTATGGGTTTTGAAAAATGAAAAAAAAAAAAGCCCAAAGATCCTCTCATTTCAAAAAGAAGAGGCATTAGTGAGTTGGGGGACAGCAATGCAGCTTTTGAATTGAGAACAGACCACACTCCACAAGTTTAGTCCAGTTGTGATAAAAATACAACCAGCAACTTCCTACAGTGAAGGAGGAGTCACTGTAGGGTCAACTGAACCCATTCTGGATTCTTCTTCAGCCAATCTCCTTCCACTTAACGGCCTATGTACTGATAACTAAGGCAGGTCTCACCTCCAAGGTGGCTGCCTGTTGAGAAATTTCCAGGGATGCTCAAATAAGACAGAAAATGAAGAGGAAAGATTTTAAATATCTTTAAGGAAATCACTGATTTTGCTACTGGTCTGCAGTAAAAGTTTAAAGATTCAACCAATCGAGAATAACAATAGCCACACATTATGAAAAACTAAATTTTTCTTGGATTTGAGAAGCCAAATGACTAGAAGAACCCTGGGCTTTACAAACAGATTTATGTTTGAATCCAAGCTCCTCCCCTGTTCCTTGGGTGACTCCTGGATCATTATCTGGAAAATGAAAGTCATATTGACCAGCACAGCTGATTGATGGGAGGATTAAAATGAGATCATGTTTGTAAAGGCCCATTGTAGGTACCCAAGAAATGTACATTCCCTGCCATTTTGCTTTACCCTTTTCTCCCTGAGGGCTTCCCAACAGCATCCACATCTTAGAAAGACTCCACCTGCTTATAAACAGATGAAGTCTTCAAGGGAATGAGACTCCTTAAGACAGGACCTTGAAGAAATGTCCTGGGTCCCTAGGTTATTCCTAAGAAAAAGGACTTAAATTTAAAAAGCAACTACAAAGAATCTTGAAGCTGGTACCTTAAAGGAAATTATAAGCACTAAACTTGTAAGAATTCATATTCATATTTTTTAAATGTGAAATAAATTCAGAGCTTTTGAAAAAAAATAAGATATGAGTCTTTTTCAAAAGACGTTTTCAAAACTCAGAAGGCAGAGTAAATAGAAATTTAAAATAGGGTACAGGAGTCTATTGTCCTGGGCATTGTGAAGAATGAAGTCTGCTTGGTGTAGCAGAGAGAGCTGGGGATGGGAGCCTCCGTCTGCCCCCACCAGCTGAGTAACCTTTGGTAAATCGAATCCACCCATCCCCTTGAAAGTATGCTCATCTGTTAAATGAGCTAATTAGCGGAGACCATCCCTACAGATCCTGTCAGACCCAGGATTTTTATATTTCTATGGCCCCACGATCACAGGGGACTGAGAGGATGGAGTTAAGTATCACATTATTCAAGTTTTCATTTCTAGACAAAACTGGAAGTTTCTGGATTTGGGGGGCTACAGCTAAGCTGGTGGAAAAGACAGAGGGTTAAGCCTGCAAAAAAGAACAAATACCAAGAATGAGGAAAAGAATAGAACCAAAGGGGAGAAGGAGGAGAAGCCACTTTGGCATAGTAACTGCCTCTGACAATATGCTGATTGGTTAAAAATAAAAATTGAGGGTGGTGCCTGTGGCTCAAGGAGTAGGGAACCGGCCCCATATACCAGGGGTGGCGTGTTCAAGCCCAGCCCTGGCCAAAACTGCAAAAAAAAAAAAAGATATAAAAATTAAAAAAAGAAAAATAGAGCAAAATCAAAGGAAGAACATGGGGAAGAGAGGGCATGCCTACCCTAAGCCCCCAAATGTTCCAATTCATACGATTTTATCCATGTAGTGGGAGGCTCAGATTAAGAGTGGGAGTTGGAAAGTTCTTAGAGACGTGTTGTCCCACTGAGGCTCACACAGGTGACACAGCATGTAGCAAACTCAGGACTGTACTGAAGATTCCTGAGTTTTGACCATGAATCTTCTTTCAACTGGGAGTTCTACACAGCGAAATGTAGAAAAAAGGCTGCAGCACCCTCGGGGGAAGGACAACTTGGAACATCATTGCCAGGGAAAAGAACAAGGATGTCACAAATCGTGAGTCTTCCCTGAAACATTGGCTCAAGCCATTATTAGTGAAGTCCTCTTTAGAGTAGGGTGCTGGGAAAGCGATCTCAGAGAGAGGCATAAATAGCTCCTGTATAACCTCAGAGGGAAGTGACAGGTTGAGGTGCTCTTTGGACCACCTCTGTTTGCCCCGCTTGCTCCTTGCTAGTCCTCCGGTGAGTGCAGACCACGGACAGCAATGATGCCTTAGACTGCTACTGGTAACTCCACCGCCTGACCAAGGCACTCACGTTACTGAATGTGCCTCAGACTTGTGTCCTATTATCAGACAGAACCAAAAACATATAAACAAAAATAACACTGCTAGGTTCAAACTTCAAATTTTGTAAGTAATAGCACCAATCCACATGGCTGCCATTCTTCAGCCCACCTTACATCCATTTGACTGTGAATTTAACTCATTTGTTCCTAGATTTAATATAACTTAATTCTAATGTGCATCAATTTGATGATGCCCGTCTGTGCACATCTGTCATCTGATAGTTTGATGGCTAAAATTGGGAAGCATCTTACAATCAATAGTATGTCATAGCTTAATTGGCAGTGCTTTTCTTTGTTATAATATAAAATAACCATGCAGCATACAATGAGGGGGTATTAGACTCAGGGAAACACAGTATTTAAAGTAGAAGTGAAGAGTCATTCCATCACTATCTTCCGCAGGATACAGGACAGTGAATTGTCCAATTCCCTTTCTTTTTCTCTCTCTCTCATTTCTCATTCTTTCATCCCTTCTTTAATATTTATCAAATGCATGTGTAAGACAGGCACTATTCTAAGCCCCAGAGATGAAATGATAAACCCCTGTCCTCGTGAAGTTTATCATCTATGAGAGAGAGACAGAAATTGATCAAAAAGCACATAAACTATAAGTATAGAAAAGAACGTCAGCGGAGAGGAGCCTGGGGCTAGGAAAGAGTAGTCAGAACAGGATAATGACCTGGTGAGGGAGACTTCCCTGAGAATGTGAAGATAGAGCAGAGATACCATTCTTGAGAAGTGATGGAGTTCAAAGGCAGGGCATTTTGTGCACAGGGAATTTCATATCCAAAGGTCTTTTGGAAGATGGAAGCAAAGCCTTGAAAAGGCCTTATCACAGGAGCCCCAGGGGACCAAGGAGGGGGAGCATGTGGAGGGAGTCAGCTTATGGGAGGGCTCTATCTTTTTATCTTAACAACAATCTGGAAGCATTGAAGAGATAAAAGCAAGGGTGGGGGGAGTGGGTGCAGTGGGAGAGATGCGACGTTCAGATCAAAACCAGCATTTTAGATGCCAGTGGGTCTCTCCGAGGGTGCAGGTTAGGAGACTGCTGCAGTGGAGCAGGTGACAAGTGCCAGGGAAATCGAGATGTGGGGCTGCTCTCTCTACGGGCTCAGCCACACAGACCTCAGCTCTGCAGTGCAGCCCTTTCTGTTCGCAGACTTTGCAGCGATATCCTGGGAGCAACACCCAGAGAATGAGGTCAGAATATTCAATAAAGGTTCCTGCTGCAGATGGGAGAGAACCGTGAACAAAGCATGACAGAGAAAGGGGATTGGGAGGGCAACTAGAAATAGAAGGGAGCAGAGCACCAACAGGGGCTGCCAGATCTCGCCCAGCCGGGAAGTTAGTGGCCAGCCAGGACCCTGTCCTCTGAACTCTCCAACACTGACTCAACCTATAGCACCTCGGGCTTGGGGCTCATCCTAAAGATGCCACAACCAACTTGGGGAAGATAAAAGTTTATTTGAAGCCTGAAGAAAAAGAGGTCTTTATTTAAAAGGAATGCCAAACATCCTTAGGACCTTTTTTTTTCCCTCCCCTTGGCAGGCAGATACTGACGTACAAACTGATCTTATTCCACTGGTCAGAATATGTCTATTTCCAGCCCTTGTATATCTACAGCATGAGTTACAATTTGATGAAGCCACACAAACAACAAATACAGTTTCGGTGTAAAAGTGCTATATGTTCTTAGGAAGGGAAAACATAAAACTTCAATCCATGGTTTATTAAAACCCCCAGGGAAACACAATTTACAAAGCTAAATGCCAATGCCTATAATTCACCCTCAGGGTAACGCTAGGTACAGAGGAACTGCTATCTCGAACGGCATTCAAGTTTGGTTGCCCTTCAGAAGTACTGGAGATCTAACTCCTAATGGCTTTTTATATAAAAACAGTCTTTGATTGACAGAATCTAATCGCTAGAAGGGCAGCAAACAAAAGCTGGGGAAAGCACAGTTCCCTGTTAATTTTTTTTCCTTGAAACCTCTCCAGGCATCTGATCACATAGTTGTGCAATTATTTGCTAACTGAAGATGTTATTATTCTGTTACTATCTTAGAAAAATAGTAACCTTTCTCAGCAAAGATAAAAATATGTGGGTTCTTTTCCCGCAGTTTATATATCTTAAATCTTAGGTCATTTTTACAGCCACTTTCTTCTCAACTCTCCCACCATTTATCTTTGCATTCTCAGCCAGGGTGGTTTACTTAATACAGGAAGACCTTCACATAACTTTCTGGCATTAATTATTATGGTGGCACCAACTCCCGTGTGAAATATTTGCTGCAATGTATTCCGCAACCTATTAAAAAAAAACACACACACAGTGAAGGCAAAAAAGAGAAGGCAAAATGCTCCCAATAATTATTCACTATTTTATAAGAGTTTTACATAATTAATTGAGTTTGATAGTCAAGCATGGGGCCCCTTCTACAAGGCCTTGGATTAATAAGCTCCTATAAACATTTTAAAACTGCTTTTGCAAGAAAGGGAAGCAAGAAAGAAAAATGGTCAAGTTTCTTTAACAGGCTTTATTGTGAGAGCTGAGTCTGAGTCTCTCTTGTTAGAGGTGCCCGCTGGCAATGGCATGAGGGCTCCGAAGCCATGGGAATGACATCAAAAAGATACAGCCCGGAATGAAAATGAATGATGGTTCTGAGAGTCCATCAGCGCAGGAGGATGACAAACAGTGAGACGCTGTGCATTTCAGAGCTTTCTCCTCATCTCCTTCTTGTAACTACAAACAACTCCTGGTAAACTTCCATTTGGAGACATGAAGTGGGGGAAATGTAGGCTAGGTCAAAAATTTAAGGGACGGTTTTGAATTGAACGTGACTAGAAGGAAACCGACAAGGTTTCAGTTTTAGAAGGTGACACTGCAGCCTGTTCTGGAAACCTCCTGGAGAGAGAGAGCATGCTATGGGCATCTCCCTATCTGCTACCTCTCCATGGGGATATCCCTGCAGTAACCTGGCTCACACTTGCTTCCTTAACTTGCTAGTGCACACAGAACCGTCTACACCACCTGCCCCATCCCTTGCCCTGAACACTCCCCTGGCCCCACCTTCACACGCTCACAAGGCAGGCCGCACAGTGCCTGGCACCCAGGAGATGACTGCATGGGCCAATCAATGAATCCCTTACAGACCTTGGCAGAGTGTGGGGAGCTATCATGGTCTAGAGGATGCTTCTGGAGTTAAACAGACCTGAAGCCAAATCCTGGCTATTCCTAATATTAATCTTGTGTTCTTAGGAAAGTCTTGAACATCTCTAACCTTCAGTTCCCATGTTTACAAAATATGCTTGATCATAATACACACTTCACAAAATTATAAACAACATGTCTCAGGCAAATGTTCAATAAACTACATAGCCCAGTACCTGCAGCAGATCGCTCAGTCAATGTTAGCTTTTCAAGTGGTTTTGTGCAGGCTGGAGCATTTAAAGGAGGGAGTAATTCAGAAAAACCGAAAAAGGGGCAGCTTACCATTCCTGCCAATATTGTTTCACTCACTTAGTCCTGATGCATGATCCATTCATTTAATAAATATTTATTAAATGCCTACCATACCCCTCTTCTGAGAAAATATTGAATAAAAATCCTACCATCATAGAACTAGTAGTGGGAAAGACAGACCAAAAAAAAAACATAAAAAATCTGCAACATTACTTACAAAGTAATTATACACATAATTATTAATTAATTCATTTAGTATATATTTATTTATGACTGCTTTATACAAAGATGTACGTTTTTTCCTCTGATCCTATACTAATAACTTTCAGCAAATATATACCTAAATTATCAAGAAATAGAGCAAGGGAACACATTAGTACTGTCTACATAGCTTCCTCCAAGCAGCCATCATCCATATCCTACAGGGAAGCCATATAGTTCATGTGCAATTTTAAATTGTGCACTATTTTAAACTGCACATGAACTTTATAGCCACCTTGTATTTGCTTAGAAAGGGTAAAAATTGTGACTACTATTCCAGGTTAGGGCAGGGGCTCCAGAAACCAAAACTGAGATCTTGGTTTTAGAATAACAGAGAGTCCCCATGAGTGCTAATTTTCACTTGGCATCACACAGAAATTCAGAGAACTGCTCGGGACCATCTGTTCAACTATGGTAATGAGGGATAGTGGGTTTCTTTGGGGAATGTGCCGGGATAGATGAAGCATTGGTTGCAGAAACAGGACCTTTGCAGTTTCAAGAACAAATGGAAGAAATTACCATCATGTTGTCTGCGGCCTGTCACGCGACAGGCCACCACCCCTTCTTTCTCCTCTTAACTACAAAATAAGTCATCTGCAAAACAGTAAACTTCAGAGTCAGGTCATCTTTTTTAGTAAGGTCAAATTTTGCTATTCCTTCTCTCTGGGGCTCTAGGAAAATGTGTCTATGTAAGGACTTTCATCAGCCATCAGGACATTTGCTTCCCAGTTTAAGGGTTTGAAGGAAACCAGACAGCACCAATTATACATTTATAGACCCTCCCTCCCTCATACCTATACATGCACACACAAAAAATGTTTATAGAGCATTTCTCTCCTATGCCTGGAAGGTAGACAAGACAGCTGAAGCCCTGGAGAGAACATGCTAGAGCTGGTTGGCTTTCCCATCTGAGATCTCTGGTGATGATCACTGGGACCATCTGAAGACTGCCCAGAGATCATTCTCCCGTGTTTACAATGACCCAGATTTTCCTTCTTGCTGAACTTCCCTGACCCACAGTCACTACTACCAAATGCAACAACTCCAGCTCTTTTTTGCTCAATATCTGAATGTAGCTGACCCAGAACCTATGGGAAAATGGTAGAAAGAGAATAAATTTCATCATACGTTTGTGGTATGAGCTGCTCATGGTATGACAACTTTGGCAACCTAGACCTTTCTTGAACAAGCATTACCTCTTTAAGGACAGTTAGATATTAGGTGTGATATATAATTTATTTTGGAGGATACCGTTTTATGAAGGTATGGGGAAACTGCCAATTTACCATCTGAACTGCAGTTATGAGTAATAACAAGAGTTATAATTTACATTTGAATTCTGTCTTTAAATTAATGAGGTATCTAACAGGCTTCCCAGCAAAAGGCCTTTTGTGCATATAACCTCTTGCTACCTAAAATAGAAACCCAGTTGTATATTATAACTTTCATACTCTGGCCTCCTCATGGGAGCGCTTACATTATTTACTTAGAAACTAGCAAAAGACCCACTTTACAAAATGCAGCTACCATCCTGTATCCAGCGAATCTTAGACACCGGAAACATTTTTGGAAAAGAATACTCAAAGTACTTAAAACTGAAAGTACATGTGTACAAAGAAATGAGCCTATGGGAATATAAGTATGTTAAGTGTCACCAGACCTCCTGGCATGACCACAGAGTTGGTAATTTCAGTGTGAGAATGTTGATGTTAGGAAAGGCTATTGTCAAGAAGTATGAATCTTCTTCCAATGGTTGACCTGAACTTACTATGCCCTTGATCCATCAGCCAGACTGGACATTTGATTTCTTAGTTCAGAGGCTAGAGTGTTAACCATTACACCACAAGACCCTTTAAAGGACATAGGACTTCTGCTGTGCAGTCTTGGTCTCTCCTCCACAGACAGCCTCCAGCCTGGACCTCTACCTTTACCACATACTATGGCCATGGATAGTCCATTTTTCTTTCTTCTCAGGTCCAGGTCTTTGATGTCCTACCAAACACAGACATGTTCTTCTGCCCTGAAGCCTTACTTTGTGACATTCTCCAGGTCTAGATCACCTGACTTGAACTCAGACCTGTCTTACAACTCAGCCTCCAAGGTCCTTCATCATCCTCACTCCTAATAAAACATCAAAGAGGAGAGTCTGGAAAACCCTCTGGAAATCTTCACTCATTCAGAAGTTTACATGGGAAAGAAGATTAATGACTAGCATATGAGATATCATTTTTGAAGACAAGGTTCATTTTTGTACCTTCAAAACAAACAGCAAATCCAACAGGGCCATCAAAGGATTTATTCATGGCAGCCCTTTGGAGCTCTGCTTTAATAAAGGGGAAACACTGTTTTGTGATCGAGTGAGTGTTTTCATATAAGCACTTTGCTCTTCTCACTTTTTTGCAATCACCTAATTAATTTTATTAGTGAGCCCCTGTAACATGTTTCTCAGGGGTGAGAGTCATCCATCCAGCCCCCTAGTACTGGCAAATATCTCAGTCAGACGCTGAATGCAGCAGAGAACAAGCTGGCAATGACGCCCATCCTGGCAACACTAATATATCACAAATTCTAAACTAGCAGAGCATTCATTCATTATTTTTTTGCCATGCATTGGATAGTACAATTCTTTGTTCCAAAAATTATATCCAGTTTCAAGTTCAAATTCAATGTGTGCTAAAAAACAGATAGAGTCCATCATCACAACAGACTGTCCTTCTTCTGGCCAAATTCCCTTTATTCTTCCCATTCTAGTTCAAATGCCTCTTCTCAAATGGCTTCTTTACTTCACTGGACATAGTTTTGTCTCCATCTCCTGTTTTCCTTCATCTCTCCGTAGTCATGGCTACACAGTCTATCAAAAGTCCACAAACAGCCATTTTTGCCTCTCGGCTCCCCTAACGGCTTATGGTCCCAGCAATGTGGTTCAGATTCCTAGAACTGTCATCTTCCAGAGCCCCAGGAGCGACTACAGAAACTAAAGTCCATGCTCTCAAAGGTTCCCGTGCTGTCCTCATGCAAATTCCACCCTTACTCTCCTACACACACAGTCACCATTCCCATTTCTGCAAGGGGGGTTCAATAAACAATTAAATTTTTGGCAAAGGGAAATGCAATAATTGCACATGTCCCATGCCTGGACATTTAGTCAATTCGTACCTAAGGAAGTCACAGTTGTAAAGCACTGCTATGGTGCCAAGAGTTAATTACCCCCAATAAGTTCTTGGGGAGGAACCAAGTTTCCCTCATCAACATTCAAGGCAAATGCCACCACACAAAAGGAAGGGAAAGAAAAATCCCAGAAGTCTGAACAGGAAAGAACATTTAAAAAGAGAACAGGGAAATAAAAGAAGTGTATTACAGCAGCCACATGCTTCCTTCCTCACACACTGCTGGAGGAGGATGACGTATCTACGGACAACTTTCGTTCACATCCAAGACCTCATTCCTAGCATTGAGTATCTCCTAGTTCCAAACCAAGAGTAAGCTAGATATTTTTTGTCCTAAAAGAAACTTTTCCTTGTTGCAGTAATGGAATGAAGCAAACAAATAAAGCTGAGTTCACAGATACAGTGGCAAAAGCCCCAGCCAAAGCTAGAATGAACAAGGGATTCTGTCTGTACCATAGACCTCCACTTGAATCCTTTCCTTAGTTGCACTCATCGCTGGAGGTGAGTGACACAAGATGCTAAAGAAGTAGCTGGCAGAAGGCACTGGAGCTGTCAGACCCACTGTCTGAACATACAGATCTTTGGACGTTTTTGTTCATTTTCCACTGCTGTGTAGCCAATCATTAAAACTTAAGTGACTTAAAACCACACACATTTATTATCTCTTGGTTTTTATGGGTCAGAAGATGGGCACATCATCGCTGAGTCCTCGTCTCAGGGTCTTGTAAGGCTGCAGTCAGGCTGAGTTCTTATCGAGAGCTAAGGGGCCTCTTCCAAACTCCATCAAATTGTAGCAGGATTCAGTTCTTTGTGGTTCTAAGAAAGAACCCCTTGGCTCCAAGAGGCCTTCTGTCTTCATAGGCAGTTCACTACACGGCTGGTGGCTTTGCCACTGCCATGAGGAAAGCATCTGTCTTTTCAGGAAAGACTTGGTGCCTCTTTTAAAGGCTTTCATCTGATCAAGTCAGATCTGCCCAAGATAGCCTCGCTTTTGATTAATTCAAAATCCACTGATTTAGGACTTTAATTATATCTGTAAAATCCCTTCATCTTGGCCTTATCATGTAACCTGATCACAGAAGTGACATCTTATCCCATTCACAAGTCTTTTTACTTTTATTTTCTTAAACTTCACCATTAGAAAGTATTCACATCTTGACCCCCCTCCAGTGGAGGAAATTACACACGTCACATACACCTGGGGTAGGAATCTCAGGGGCCACCATGAAATTCTGTCCATCACAATGCTGCAGTTCTCACTGGACATTTCCAGCTTCTGGTCGTTTCTCCAGCAGAAGAGGAAACTAGAAAAAAAAAGAATGGGGAAAGGAGGAAGGAACCCAATTCTGAAGTCAGAGTTATTGGACTGAACTATATTGAAATTGACAATAATTCATCATATTTTGACCCACAAAAATAGATAATAGACTGTGAGATATATATGTATGTGTGTAGACACCTGTATATATATATATACACACAAAAAAAAACCCATACACATGTATGTATAAATATGTATATACATATGTATATATTTACATATATTTACATACATACTTATACATATAAGTATGTATATACATATACACACAAACATATACATGTATGTATAACCATATACACAGTCATATATGTAGGAATAAATATACATACAGTTGTGTGCAATACAGAGACAGAAACAGAGATACTGATAGAGAAATACAGAGCCTCCTTCCACAAAGCGAGGTCTCTAAGTCCTTCTAAATTAATCTGTTGCCGGGGTGCCTGTGCATCTTTTTTTTTGGTTTGGTTCATATTATTTGTATTAAATTGATATTTCAGTAGAAGTTTTTCTAAGAAAATCAGAATTTTTATTAAAAAACGAATTTAAAGAATCATAGAACCTTTCTATTTGATAAAGACATTAAATATCAACCTCTTCTTTCACTTAGTTCCTAATAAATGTAGCTCAAGCTCAGCTCATTGCTGATGCATCGTGAGAACAGTCACTAATGTCTTAAGTTGTGCACTTGAGTGCAGATGTAGAGCATGTTTAAGGAGGTTAAAGTTTCTGTTGCTAGGACTAGTAGCAGAATTATTTATGCATTAATCATGCTGTTGGGAAAATAGGCTGAAGAACTACTTATAGTAGTAATTATTTTTGAAATTACTGATAACAAATGTTTTTCCCAGAAATTATATTTTTGCATTTTATTTGTGTCATCCTTTACTTTAAAATGTGAGGCTCACATTATGTTATTTGTTCTGGGGGAAAAAAATTATTTACAATCACAAGACTCATTTACTTTTAGTTTTTGCAATATGAAAACTTACAATTAGTTTGTGATGGCACCTAAATATTTCAGTGGTTTTATGGGTTAATCAGTTACTACTTATTCTCCATTCCAATAGGTCCTCTTTTTAAGTCCCAATAAATAAAGAAATAAGGGAAAGCTCATTCTAGATCTGGTCTTTGTTTCCAAGTCAAGCTATCCTCATGATGGCTCAGAAACTCAGAGCTAATGATATTATTCTCAGTTTATTGTGGCATGTGTGTGTGTGTGTGTGTGTGCATGTATGTGTGCAAGCAAAAGAGTGAGTATGATATGCTCTTGTGTGCATACACTTGAAAGATTCCAAAAGGAAATGTGTTCAAAGCTCTTACCATTCACAGTAGATAATAAATTGGTAGCTAACAGATAATACATACAGCTTGTACAAAGCTGCACAGAGAAATCTTTGCCCAAATCACAAAAACAAAGCAAAATGAAACCAAATTAATATTCATTTTTTAAGATGAAAAAATTTCAAGAAGGCATCCTATATTAGCTTGGAGAAAACATACTTGCCTCCTTAGCACAGCTGCTATAAGGAGTGAGCTGGACTTCCATGGAGAAGCCCAATTGCACAAAGACACGAGTTCTTTGGAAGTTGGTAAGACATGCAGAAATACGAGATTAGGTGTACTTCTGTGTGATAAAATCACTTCCACTAGAATGATACTTAGACTGCAATATTTGCAATATAAGTAGGAAAACGTGAATCCAAAATGTCAGAATTCCACCAATTGTTTAAGCAAGGAAACAGGATCGAAATGCTATGAAAATGGAAAACCATTGTTTTAGTGCAATTCTGTTTGGAAGCACAAAATAGGATCGGAACCCTCATATATAGGACCACGTCAAGGGCGAATGAAAGTTGAACTTTCATGAGAAGTTGGACCACAGTGTGGGGAGCGGGAGGCAATGGAAGAAAGCAGCACTCTTTCACTTAAAAGAATAGACAAACTGGCCAAATCGAACCTGTTTTCTCAATGACTTCCTGTGTGAACAAAGGCAATTATTGTCTCCTCTCCCTGCCTCGGGTTTGGGAACATATACAAAACTGTTCACACACTTAACAAACCCTCATTAAATGCACACCTAGGTTAGGTAGGGGCTGGGGCGCTCTTAGCACTTAGCATATTCAGAACAACAACAGTAGCCAAAAGGGGCAACACCAGAGAAAAGTTCCCACCCATTTGCAGGGGAAAAGGAAGACTCAGATATGATCCCACGAACGACCTTTCTGAAGCCAAGAAGAAACACGGATACACCTGTGTCATTGGAAGCCAGACGCATCTCCAACACAATGGCTAAGTTCTTTCTTAGAACTTTTGCTGCTTTTCAAACTATGATAAAATAGATTCGGGTTTATTTTACAACCCCTAGGCTTAACGTATGAATAACACACTTGAAAAAACACCAGACAAATGATACCACTAAGTCCGAAGGGTTAACTCAGACTTCAGTGATGTCAAATGACATTTGTCTCTGCTTCACAGCAGCTCTCTTATCAACGTTCTCTGTCTTGGGTCCAGCCGCTGTAACAGGACTTCCCATTTTTCTCACTCTTTTTAGTGGAGGGAACATGGGGGCTGCCAGGAGATAAAACTGTAGAATCAAAAAGGAAGAGAACACGGCAGCAAAGTCAAATGCCTACAGAGATTGGGACTCTAACATTGATGAATGAAGACCCCTAAGGAGCAAGGGCAGGGTGGTGACATACTAGTAAACACAGGAATTACCTCCTCTTCAGCCCACTATTGACATGTTAAAGATACACACAGGGTCCTTAAATCTTCTGTTGTTGGTTCTGTTTTTTGTTTTTTTTTTTTTCAAATAGTCTAAATTTTGATGCAAAATTTTAAAACCTTGACAATCAATTAAAAAAAAAAATGAAAGCAGTGTGTAGATCAAAGAAGAGAACCAGGTAGTCAGTGGTGACCTCTGCAGTAGAACATAAAACATTAAGTCATTTTCATCTCCTAATATTATGCATAAAATTATCCTAAAATAGTAATTCTTGACAACTGAAAGGGCTCCAAAGAAATGAATGATGAGGGTAAGTTTTGTTGAGAAAGCTAAGATCTTTACTTGGCAGAGGAGGGGATTCAATAACAGAGGGAAAGGTTTTGTAGATAAAAATAGAACAAAAGAAAGAAGAGCCAGATAAGGGGAGAGAGAGAGAGAGAAAGAGAGAGAGAGAACGCGCGCAAGCACATAGGAAAAAGGAAAGAGCAGATCTAAGGTACAAAAGGGCATTTCATGGAAGTAAATATAACTCGTCCTAGCACAATTGTTTTTAGCAATTCTTAGTGACGACCATGTCATCATTATTTATAGCATTCAGCATACTTTATGATGCCCAACTTTGGGTTTATCTTAAAGATGAATGGGACCCTCGAAGAAAGCTGGTTATTCCTGGAATTAAATACTTAACAGACAGGGAAAGTGCTGAAGATATTTTTGAGAGTATGATGGCTTTAAGACAAATGCAATTTTTCCCTGCAAAGAAATTACAGTGAAGAGGAGAAACTATTCATAAATGTGCTTTAACCCTTTGGAGGAAAACAGAGTTGTTCACAAACACCCGGGTGCCGTCTTATACATGAACACGTGTACACCTTGTCTCAGGAACATATACTCAGCTGAAAGCCCTGAATATTCCAGAACTCAAGGGGTCAAGTTGTGTCATCATAAAAATGATAAATCTCCATTTGTGAAAATAATTTTCCATTTATGAAGCAAATTAAGAGAGCTGGCCCACTCCTGAGGTATGAATATAAATAGATATTTATAGCAATCCTGTGCTTCTTCCAAACATTATTTCAATTTTTACAAAATCCATTGGGATTTAGACCCAACTATTTCAATAAAGACTTGATATGAAACTCTCCTTGTTTCTTCTTGGTTTTTCTCTCTGAATGGGCATTATTTTTCCTTTTTCTTTATTTTTTCTTTTTTAACAAGAGTCAGTAAAAGTGTTTAAAAGGTCACCAGTTACTTTTTCAAATTTCTATCCAGATAAGTCATATTTTGAAAACGACAACTAATATTTTCTGCACATAGCCATTTTAGAAGTTTTATAGCTTATCCAATTTAATTCAGAGGGTGGCCAGGTAAGGGTTTGGATGCGGGGTGAGAGGGGGATGTGGTAGAAGTGGGCAAATCATACCTTGCCCTGCCCATAAATGCCAATCAACCACAAGTCAGTGGCACGGGTCTCCATTTTTCAAATGTCAGTAAGTCTTCTAATATATATATATATATATACACACACACATGGCAAGCGACTGTATAGTTCTCATTCCTCATGGTCTCATTTTTAAATGTTCCTGATCTTTCATCCCTTGCTTATGTTTCTGATGGAGTGACACAACCTCTAGCACATTCAAGTTCACGTCCTGAAATCTTTGATAAAGCTTTACTGACACTCTGACCTTTTTTTTTTTCCTTTTGCCATTAAAGGGGATGACCCCCAACTGGGAGGCTCACCCCATTTTAGTTTTCTTTTTTCCAATCAAAAACGACTTCAATCAAGTACAGCATTGTAACAAATGCAGAGAAGCAAAAATGTATTTTTAATATTATAAAAGCAGAAAGAGGGATGAAGGGAGGGTGGTCGGGCCTTGGTGTGTGTCA
This sequence comes from Nycticebus coucang, assembly GCF_027406575.1. NCBI lineage: Eukaryota > Metazoa > Chordata > Mammalia > Primates > Lorisidae > Nycticebus > Nycticebus coucang. Next base: position 26,684,390 of record NC_069802.1, on the reverse strand, counting down.
CACTTTATGGGGGATAAGACATGATTGCAAGAGGGACTTTGCCTAACAATTGCAATCAGTGTAACCTGGCTTATTGTACCCTCAATGAATCCCCAACTATAAATAAATAAATAAATAAATAAATAAATTCATTATAATTAAATTACTGAGGAATTAAAAAAAAAAAAATTTACCTAACAAATGCACTCCATATAACCTGGTTCTTTGAGCCTTCAATGAATCTCCAACAATAAAAAAGAGGGGGGGATTTTATAAAATTACAATTGGATACATAAAGCCGGTCACAATAAATTATGAACAATACAAAAAAATATTGTGTCCTCATCACCCAGGGATATCCCTAGGTATCATTTTCTATGTGTGAATATGTAGTCATGCTTGTACTTTTTGAACAGCAGAATGACACTAACTTCTAATCCAACATCCTAAATTACTGTGAATTTACTCTCCTGCCAGTAAATGTCAACACATGATTCTTAACACAATAGCCATGGCATATGAAGTTGGACAAGTACGTTCAGGAACTCGTCCTAGAAAAAGTGCTACTTACCTCCCTGGTGAATATCACTACGGTCACCTTCGAGGTACTCCCCTTTGGAAGCTGTGTCCTGAGGCCAGCACCTAGTCCATATTTCAAAGAAGTTTTGGAACTCTTTCTGAAATGGCCATTAGAACTATCATCATACAAGGGGTGACAATTAAGTTTGCAAACTCATCCTAGAAAAAAAATTCTACTTTCCTCATTACTGAGTATCATTTTATTACCTTCAAATATAGTGATATTCACCAACGGGATATGTAGCACTTTTTCTAGAATCAATATATGAATTTATTTATCTAGCCTTGTACTACACATGTGCATACCATATTATGTTTAGTCCATGAAGTGTTTCAGTATTATAAACAATGCTGGGGAGAACATCTTTCCAGCTCATTCTTTACCCATACCCCTACATACAGTCCTAACAACATCCTCACAACAGCCACAGCAATAGTGATGGAAATAATATTTAGTTTGTATCAGCCTGTGACTCAACCCTTTTCACACATTAACTTATTTAATCTTGGCACCCATTCCAGTTTTACATTTTAGAAAACTAAGATAGAATGGGGATAAGTAATTTGTCTTAGAAAGTAATATTTACAGGTTTTGCAGATCTGGTCGAATCTTTAGCCCATTTTTTCGGCCATCCACTCTGCTCTATGGTCCTGGAAGGTAAAGTTTTCAGCTCAAACAACATTTATGTTTCAAAGTACTTTGATGAGACTCTCCAAGGCCCTCCACGTAGACCAATGTCCACTGCCTCTGTGTATTTAAAGGCTGGGCTTTCCCGGGCTCCCCAGAAACACTTACCAACACCCCTACCACCATTTAAACACTGCCTTTAAGTTCGCTGTAACACCTCAGAAAACGATGCTATAAAAATAAGCAAAAGATCTGGGACTCAAATTGAACATGAAAGTTGTTGCGGATATTGTTTCTTGACAAACAGCCTCTCCAAACCACATAAATTGTCCAAAACCTCTTAAACCTTTGCTCTACATCACCCACAGAGGACCACAAAGGAACTACAGGCTAATTGAAAAATCATTCACTCGAGATGCAGTAAGGCTCACACTCCCCTTCTATGGACATATACAGAAAGTGGAAATGCGCGGAACCTCCCCAGACTGAGCAACTGGATAATCAGCTTGCTCGTGGGGAAATCATTTGTGCTTTTCTCCCTTCCACGGTTGCATTTGTATTTAATAATTCATGGGAGATTTAAAAAAAAAAAAAATTCCTCAGGGGAGATCAGGTATCCAAACTCCATCTACTCCTTCATCCTGCCTGTCCCCCTTTCAAAGAAAAACTGTAGTATTGACTGAGAAGCCGGTTTCCCACCCAAGAGCTGATGTTTCTAAAACCTATTGTCCAAAGATCATTATCACGGTTTTCCATTAGCAGGAACTAAGTAAATGCTTTCCTAAATAATCCTGTCAATGGTTTTAAAAATATATATTTATTTTTGGAAAAAAGGCTCAATACAGGACTGGCAAGGGGATTATATTGATCCTCATTTTGGAGGATTTTTCCCCCTACCTTTTTTTGGAAGGACAATTAATATTGACTATACCTATTATTAATTTTCTGCAGTCAGCAAGGGCTTTTAGGTTTTGAAAGTATAATATCAATACAGACTGTCTTAGAAGCTCTTCCTTATTTTATGTTTTCCTCCGGCACTCAATGTTCCGTACTCCCACAAGACAGAGCTTCATCGGTTTCAGGCAATCTGCAGCGAGAGGAAGTCATCTGATGCTGGTGAAGGGACGGCTCTCCTTATCTGCCCAGGGGCATCAGCTGGGGGTTCACAGGCCCTCTGTCCTGGGGAGTGGGGACAGGGTGTTGAGTGCAGGGCTGGAAAGGGAAGGGGCCAGACAGGGCGTAGTAGCTTCTTCCTTGTCTTCATCTGACAAGCTCAGTTTTCCACCCTCCCCTCCGCCGCTATCTTTCTGGAGCATGTGGACTTCTGGATGTACATTTCTGTGAACGTTAACACTATGGGTGCTGTTGCATTCTGTGAACACCTCTCTCTGTTCTTTCCAGAATCCCTAGGAGAATACCACCAGAGATGCTGATAAGAATTAACACCTTGCCTCTGCGGCCCTGTTCAGGCCAGTGACCTGGGTCATAGTTCATAGCAACCTGTGGGCCTCTGGGCATCAAAGCTGGTCATCATTTTTGAAGTGCTACCTGGAGGTGTCAGCCTAGAGGGGCCCAAGAGGCAGGCAGGTCCCCTCGGTAGGCTCTCCTCCCCCTTTCAGGCACCTGAGTCATTGCAGAGCTTCTGATGATGGGGCACCTGTCCCCAGGGGTGTATAACCCATCCATTGCTCCCTCAGCCAGGAGCATCCCTCTCTGGCATTCTGTTCTATCCCACACAGGCTGATGCTGGTTACTCCAGTCTTCCTAAGCCAGGATGAGGCAGCACACAGTCCTTTCTAGCTCTCTCACAGTAGAGCTGTCTTCAGAGTGACACATTCCTTCCTTCCTCAGTGAGGTACTTAGCGCTGACCCTCTGCCAGGTACAGAGCTGTGTACCACACAGTGACCTCTGTCCTGTCCTCGGGGAGTTCACAGTGTGTAGTACCTGGGGGTTGCAGAGTGAGAAATGAAAGAGAGGCATGGGAATATTATGAAAATTGTGATATTTAGCATTAGGAATAGACTCAGCACGTGCACAGTAGAAGAACAAGCTGTTCTGCTACTTATACCCTGGGATATTTGGGGCAAGTTCCTAAACCTCTCTGTGCCACAGCTTTCTCACCTCTAAAATGAAGCTAATAATAACTACCTACCTGAAAGGGTTGTCAGGAGGATCAAACAAAGTAATGCACAAGAAGGGCTCAGTACAATAATGCTTGGTCCTTTGTAAGCATCTTGTGTGGCCTTGGCCTCAGCATTCCTGTCCCACTCATCACGGACAGAGATGAGTACGTGGGAGCCCATGAAAGTGGAGCCCCAAGGAAGACTGAGTGGGCAGCCTCTGCAGAGACCACCAGAGGGTCCCGTCTCGCAGCAAATCCACGTGGTGCAATGAGGCCAAGCAGTGGGGACGGCAAGAGATGAGAACAGAGAGGCAGGGACGGGCTGGGCCTGGGGTTGGGACTTTCAAGGCCTTTCAAGCAGGGATATGATGGTGAAATCATGGGCTGTGGGCAGCCCAATGGCATGGGTATGAGGGGCACCTGCAGCACGGGCCGGGCCGCTGGGGACGGATCTGAAGTAGCAGGTTCAGGAATAGCTGGATGGATGGGAGCGCAGGGAGGAAGGTGCTGGCTCCATGGCACGGCCTGCTCTCCCCTTGCTCTGGTCTTTCGGCGTGGCTGTCCATGTCTCCCTCTTTTTGCCCATTTCCTCACTATCCCTCCAGGCCCTTGTCATCCTTGTCACTCGTCTCTGGCTGCCTGCCTCTCTGTCTCTCTCCAGCGCTGCCTTTCCCTCCCTGCGAGTCCCCTCACATGCTCTCTCCTTTCCCAGAGCACTGAACTGCCTCCCCACAGGTATTTACTGTGTGTGTCACTTCTTGTCGGTCCCTTCTCCTGTCCAGTGCGATGTAAGCTGAGATTTTCTGCCTGTCTGCTCACCGACAGATTCCCAGCGCCTAGCAAACAAAGTACTTGGCACGTCAGAAGCACTCCATAGTGAGTCCAGCATTTGCTGTGATGGTGGGGAAGCCAAGTGGCTGGCCAGGGATAGGAGATAGTAGTGTGGGACGCCTCCTTCAGCAGCAATCAGAATGCCTAATTTGAAGTTAATATCACCAGAGAAGCAGGTGGAGTCCCCTGGGAACTGGGGGTAGGGGTTGGGTTCCACCTGACTGTCCAGTTCTGCTGGGGCTCAAGCTGAGTGTCCCCTTCCACCCCAGCTGAACATGCAGCCTAAGCTAGAAACAAACTTTTTCTGTTTTAGGGCATTGGGATTTGGGAGTTGTTACTGCAACAGAACTAATCCATCCTGACTTCAATAAACCTAAAAATATTCCAGCACCTGTGTTTGAAATGGGATGGATAAGACATATGTCTTATTCTCTACAAGCTCGCCATTTTGAGAAATGATGGGAAGAAAAATTAGAAAGCAACACAAAACTTTATCTTTTACTCTTAATTTCTTCGACTCAGAAGTATTTTTATTTAATACTATTTTATGATATATGTGCATATACAGATATTGGCGATTTTTAATATTTTTATTACATGGAATATATCTGGGGGGATTTTACTTTCTTAGTTAGGGGTATTGGCAAATACTACAGGTTTGCATTAGTCATCTCTGCTATATTGAATAATCAAGATTAAATTAATTTTGATTATTTTAGATTCTTTTGATAGAAAGTTATGGAGAAAACTCCACTCAGGCTGGCTAAAGTTACAAGAAAGTTAACATTTCACATATATGGGAGTTAAAGCCTCAGTTAAAAGAGAAAGAACAGGTTAGGAAAGAACAGATAGAGAAAAAAAGGTGACCAATGGCCCCCTGGAGTCATGATGGGCCTTCCTGCTGTGATATTCAGGGCACTCTTGTCCCTGCACTCCAGAATTTGCTAGCTGTGATACTTTGAAGATATGGGAGTTGATATCACAGGAAGCATACACTTTTGGAACCATAGACTTAAGTTTTATTTCTCTTGGACACTTAAAAGTAGAGATGATATCATCATTGGCCAAGAAAAACTATGACATGTCAATAAAATCATCTCACTACCTTGAAACGAACATTTGCCAAACTCCTAGCAGAGCTGAAGATTATACTGGGTATGCTGGCTGCATCAAAACTGGATCACACAGTGGGCGGAGGGAGGGCGATTGGTGGGATTACACCTGCAGTGCCTCTTACAAGGGTACATGTGAAACTTAGTAAATGTGGAATGTAAATGTCTTAGCACAATAACTAAGAAAATGCCAGGAAGGCTGTGTTAACCAGTGTGATGAAAATGTGCCAAATGGTCTATGAAACCAGGGTATGATGCCCCATGATCACATTAATGTACACAGCTATGATTTAATAAAAAAAAAAAAAAGAAAGAAAAAACAAACTGGATCACACAGAGATTTGGTCCAGTGGAGATTAAAAACCCCAAGACACTGGAATACAAGGTAGAAATACTAAGTGGTGTAAGAAAAGCAAAAAGAGAGTGTGAGAGATGATCAGAGCAGGTGGCATCCCTGACAGTTGATAGCTGAGATGGTTTTGTTACAAACATTCAAAGCAGATGGGATCTAAGCTTGTCTTAGGAGTGCATTCCAAAGTGTAGCCAACTGGAGCAGCAGATTATAGCTAAAATGCTATCCTGGGGTGTCCATGCTGCAAACAGAGGCATGATTCACTTCTTTCTGCCTTCCTTGGAGGTATAATCAATAACTGGGGGCCTCGGGCAACCCACACCTCCCAGACAGAGTAGACTAAGAGATGGCAGACAGCCTCTCTGTGTTTCAAAGTGACTCACTAATGGACACCTTAGTTCAAGGTCAAACTGCTGATCCTGCCAGGGCCTGTACGTACAAGGTACACTTTATGTGCCAAGCCATGATCCTAGCACCTGGCATGACTCATCTCACATAGCCTTCCCCAGCAGCCCACTTTACAGACAAAGAAACTAAGGCTGAGCGGTTAGGTCATGTTACACGGTGGGTGAACGGGTGAAACCAGATTTTAAATGCTTGTGTGTCTAATGCTATAGACCACATTCTTTCCATGACATCAGCAGCCAGCCACGCCCTGGCTTAGTCCACATGGAGCAGCTCTCAACTCCATCTTCACTGTCTGCTTGTACCGTACCCTACTGGACTCAGTTCCCGGTTCTGCATTTTCTCAACATCCACGTCACATTGTGACCCATACCCAGTGGGACAGTCCCTAAATTCTGTTGAGCAGTGACCTGACTCCACTCCATCCTGCCCAAGTCTTTCTCAAAGACAGACTTCCAGGGTTCTCTAGAAATGAAAAGCACCAAGCATCATGGTGTCTAGTGGCCATTGAAACAGGCCGGCCAGTGATCAAACTGCCCCACGGTCCAAGTTCAACACGTTATCCCCACGTAAGTGAGTACCAGGTCTCACCACAGCACAACGCAAAGGCGGGAAAGCAGTGACAAATAGCTGCTGTGTTCTGCAGTTCTGTACTATTTATCTAATAGCTAATATAATATCAAGTGACAGTTGAAACAGGCTACTTTCACCTAATCTGTGCATGCTGTATGCAAAACAGCTCTGACCCTGGCTTGATTCCTTAAAGCATGTAGGATTTAATTATCTCCCACTGTTATAGAAGTAATGACATGTTACTTAGTACTTTCAATGCTGATAAACAAGGTTTTTCTGACAAGTGAGCTAAAACGAGACCACATCACAAAGCTGCAGCATAAAATGTCCCCGTTCCGAAACTCCAGGTTTCCTTTCCTACAGGTGAAAATGACTCCTGCTTCCTTCAAACTGATCATCCTAGACTTTCTTAAATATGGTTCGCCTAGAGAAATGAGTTATGCAATGCCTTTTCTGAAAAGGGGAACTCCTCCAGTGCTCAGGGGGACAAACTAACAAAAAGAGAGTGGGAACATGAGGGAAGAGAAACAGAGACCAGCATCTGTGTATTTTATTAACACAGAGCTGCAAATAAACACTGGTGGGAGTCTCAATACACTTGACTACACACTATCATCTTTATGTCATAGCTAAGGCCCTGGACTTGGAGAGTACAGTGGAGATTTATCTGCAGTGATAAAATCTCCAGTTTCTCTCAATTCGCATTCATTTCTCCCATCTTTCTCGAAGGAGAACTCTCTCCTCCCTCCCTAAGAATCACAGAGCTGTTCCCTCTCCCAGAGCCCTCCCCCTACTAATCTCTTATTTAACTGAGTTTGACATCTCTCTAATACTTATTTAGAGCTGCCTGTCACCTCTGTCCAATGCCTCACCCCCTCACAGATGGGTATTTGCTGCTACACATTGTCACCAGGAAAGAAGGTCTGGATATTAATACAGGTGGCAGAAAAGCCAGCAAGGCCTCAAGTTTTGTGATAGATGGAGGGAGGTAGAATAAGAGACAATGCCATAGACGTGTGTAATGTTCAGTGAAGGAGGAGTTGCCCTCAACTGACCTAAATATAACTCCAGGTATAGGTTACTTTTTTTTAAATAATCATCTAATTCAATGAAAAAAAGAAAGAGGAGAAAACTTGTGTCCTGGAGCTGTAACCATCCTTCCCTAAATTGGTGTTTCCCTGTGTTTTCTGAACCACAGTTCCTTTCGAGAACCTTATGAGAGTTATAAATCGGTACTTGCAAACGTGTGGTCCATGATTTGTATCCAATCCAAAGTCATGCTATGTTTGGCCTGCACTATAACTTACAAATCTTTGAATGAGTTGCCAACATTTAAAATTAAAATCTCTCACATAAAATCCAGAGAAGTTGCTAGTCTCTTGAAAAGTTTAAAGGTCTGACAGTCCTGGCTCAGCACTACCTTATGATAAAAACTGGCTAATGCTGAGTAGAAATGTCTCCTTCCAGTTGAATATGTGAAGTCCATTTGGCCACACTCCCCACCAGTCCCTATTGCCCTCTGCCTAACTATATCACTCATTTGTATAGTCTGTGGGTCTGTGGGTTTCTGATCCCTGCCATTGACTCTTCCTCCAAAGGAATGTGTATACACACAACATTCAGAGTGAAAGTTCTGTGATGAATGGAGCCATTGGTATAGATTATCCATTATCCAGAGTTTCATGAGATTAGTCTGATCTTTAGCTTCCTTGCCTATAAAAGCAAGAATGTGCATAATCGTTTAAGTCCCTTCCTCTTTTTGCCTTTAAGAGAGAAGACAAAACCTATTTTGAAGTGAATGCTCAAGGGTAGAAAGCTCAAAGTTTCAAAGAAAAATTGTTTCTTATTCTGTAGACCTACAAATGAGCCACCACCCACGGCATAGACATTTGAAGGCTCCATAGGGGAAAATTGGCAGGTTTTTAGACACACGCTTCCACCAAATAGTTGTCCATCCACCACTCTGAACCATGGAGTGTCCACTTTGCACAACAGGCCATCATCTGTGGTTTGTCTAAGGAGCAGGGTATGCATCAGAAATGTGGGATAAGAAACAGCCTGAAAACCCCACAGACAATGCAATTGAACGTGGTTAGGAAGAGAACTAGCACTCAGGGACTAAATCTCAGTAAGAAGCTGATAACATACCTTAAATTGCTCTGTTGGGCCTCCCATCCTGCGTTCTTTCCCCCAGAATCTTATAAATAGGGCCTAAGTATAAATTAAGCCATTCACATGATGGCTGTTTTCTAACAGGTCAGTAATGTGGTGGAGACATACAAGGAAAGCTGTATTTTATCCTCCTACTTACAGAATCATAGTCTTTTGGTGCAGAAAAGACTTTCAAGAGGTCCTAGTGTCCCCTTATTTTACAGAGAAGGATACCAAGGGCCAGAGCAAGGGAAATATTTGACCCAAGAAACAGGATCGTGCACACATGTCCCCAGGCTGACGCACGTCACTGTATTTTTTTTTTTTTTTGTTCCCCCATCCCCTAATTTATAGCATAGCGTGGACTATAGATCTGGACTTTCTACATTCAGAGCTTGCTTTTGTTCACACTTGTTGAGTGTCTATATTTCTCTTGACTCTGTTTCTTTCTCTATAAAAGTGGAGATAATGGTAGTTCTTATCTCATAGGATTATGTGAGGATAAAATAAGATAATTCATGTAAACTACTTAGAACAGGGCTCAACATATAGTAAGAACTAAGTAAATATTAGCTGGTGCTTTATTATCAGTCTTGCCTCTGATTAAAATGAACTGAGAACGGTGTGGGGGACACGCAGGTGTACCTCGGGTTCAACTTGCAGGGCTGGTGGGTTCTCACTGTGGGACATCAAGTAAGTGACCACTCTGAGATTTAATTACTAGTTAGTAAAATGTTGATGGAATTTAATGAATAATATGTATGGAAATGGTCATATTATTCAACACAAAATTTTTTTCATAAATATCCATTAATATTACCATTGATTTGAACAAAGTGTTTTTGGTTGAATTCCATGGGGGTCTCCACATATAATGAGTAGGTAATGTCTTGGAATAATGTCTTGGAAAGGGAACCACCCTTTCCCTACCTCCCAATACACCAATCAGCACCAATAATAATAACTTATGTTTGCTAAGGACTTGTGATCTACGGAACGTTGTGCTAAGTATGCCAAGCTCATGCATGGATTGAATCATTGAATCATCACAGGAATACTCTATAAAAGGTCATATCATTATCAACCCCATTTTATTGACGATGAAACTGAGGTTTGGGAAAATAAGGTAAATTACTCAAGGGCATACAGATAACATTTTAAAAGCTGGAATTTAAAACCAAGCCTTGGGCCCCAAGGCTCCCCAAGGAAACAAATTCTATTGTTTTCCTGGCTCCCCAAAGAAGCAAAATTCATTCTCCTAATAAGGTTTATAGTTGGCCATTACTACCAGGGTTGAAATGGGCAGAGATATAAAATGATGAGATAAGAACTTAATTTCTTTCACAGAATTAAAAAGCAACTGACAAACTGTTCTCTGATGAACGTGGTAGTTGAGACACATTGGCATGTGGAATATTAACTGCACCGAGCCAAATAATCCACCCCAAATCATTATCAAAGTGCCACTTGGAATTTTGTCCTTGTCAAAATGAATGGTTTCTGTTCATTGAGCACCAAGGCCATGCCAGGGGCCTTCTATGAGCCTGTAAGACATCACCTAATCCTAATGTCATACAGGTATTAAAAGACAGAGGTAGGACTTGTTCGGAAACCATCCCATTCGAAGCCCAAGCTTTTTTTTTTTTTTTTTTTTTGAGACAGGGCCTCAAGCTGCCTGGGTAGAGTGCTGTGGCATCACAGCTCACAGCAACCTCCAACTCCTGGCTCCTGCCTCCGCCTCCCAAGTAGCTGGGACTACAGGCACCTGCCACAACGCCTGGCCATTTTTTTTGTTGTTGTTGCAGCTGTCGTTGTTGTTTGGCAGGCCCCGGCTGGATTCAAAGCCGCCAGCTCAGGTGTATGTGGCTGGCGCCTTAGCTGCTTGAGCCACAGGTGCCGAGCCTCAAAGCCCAAGTTTTCTGCAATGAGCCACAGCAGAAAAGTGGAGAAGTTAGCAGGGAAAGTTGTGAAACTAGCTGCCCACCTTCCAATGCCACTTCCTCCCCTCTCTAGCTCTGTAGCTGTGGGAACTCACTTCTCATGCTTCTTTCCCCTCTCCTGCAATACAGGAAAAATGGGCCTTACAAGGATGACTTTGTGCAAGATCCTTGAGAGGGACCCTGTGCACACCAGTCTGCGTGTTCTAAGTCCCCAGGTCATGATCAGATAAACACTGAAACAGGCATTTGAGAAGCTAACTTTTTTATGCCCATTGATTCTTATAATAGTAAAACAAAGGGGCTTATATTTTCAGGCCATTTTTAAGTTCATTTTTCTATTAATTCATTTTATATTTTAAAAGGTTCATGACAGATTGAAATTTTTAAGAAAAAAAATTTAAAAGGAAAGAAGGGTGTCCTTTCCCACAAGTACTTAGAGAATCATTAGAATTGATGCTTACTTGTTATACATAAATGTTCAATAAATGTTCGTTGTGAATGTAATGATTTGCTAGCCTATCCCTCCATGTGGCACAAAGCCATCTAAAAATTCAAACAGCATCAAGACGATAAATGCAGGGACACAGGATGCTGGTGATTTACTCACCAGAGCTTGACTCTCTCCAAGCTCTAGTTCTTCACCTATGGGGGAAACTGAAAAAATTCTGCGGGTCTTACTAGACCACATCAATGGGCTTCCATGAAGCTCCTTGGTGGAAATGTGAAAAATAATTCAATCCCTCAACTTTTCCCTCCATGGACGCTCAATATTCTCCTTTTTTCACAGTTATAAATCTCTTCTCTTACCTTGCCTTCACCACCTTTCTACATAGAGGTGGTATCTGGTGGATTTATGAGGAGGTTGGAGCAAAGACAAATGTGGATTTAAAACCCCAGTTCTCCACTTAACCAGCTCTGTGACTTGAGGTGTACTACAAATCATCTCCGAACCTTGGTTTCCCCATCTGAATAACTGGTATGATGAGCCCCCTTCAGAGGAAAGGCCCAGTGGCGTAGCATGTGAAAATGTCCATTCCCCTTCTCCACTCTCCTTTGCAAGGTGATGGATGCAGTATTTGGTAGAGGTGGGTGGGTAAGGGCAACTGATAAGGCCTGAGAACAGAATCCCTTCAACTCTTATTTATTTATTTATTTATTTTCCCATCGACCCACAAATGGATTAATAAATTGTGGTACATGTACACCATGGAATTTATGCAGCCTTAAAGAAAGATGGAGACTTTACCTCTTTCATGTTTACATGGATGGAGCTGGAACATATTCTTCTTAGCAAAGTATCTCAAGAATGGAAGAAAAAGTATCCAATGTACTCAGCCCTACTATGAAACCAATTTATAGCTTTCATATGAAAGCTATAATCCAATTATAGCCCAAGAATATAGGGAAAGTGGAAAGGGAGGGGATGGGGGGGTGGAAGGAGGGTAATTGGTGGGACCACACCTACGGTGCATCTTACAAGGGTACATGCAAAATTTACTAAATGTAGAATATAAACGTCTCAACACGATAAGTAAGAAAATGCCATGAAGGCTATGTTAACCAGTTTGATGGAAATATTTCAAATTGTATATAAAAACAGCACATTGTCCCCCATGATTGCATTAATGTACACAGCTATGATTTAATAATAAAAAAAGATAAAAAAACTTCTTATTTATTTAAAGCCAAGACTCCAAAAATGTCTGTTAGACCACAGCAAAAATAATTATAATATGAAAAATAGCACTTTTATATTGTTGCCAGAAAAAAATGTCTTAAGGGACGCTATTCAACTAGAAACCTGGAGCAATATCCTATGTTAGATAATTGCTGGGCACCCTCTATGCTTCCAAGGCCCTTCTGCACGAAGAAGGCACACTAGCCTGTAAGAGGGTTTACAAGGGGGAGCCAATGTTGGGAAGATGCTCCCCATTCAACTACCAGACTGGCTGCAGGCAGAGTGCCTTCACCAGGGAAGTGAGATAGAGAGACTGTACTGTAAATTAACACTAATAACCTGTTGACGAGGACAACAGGCCATTGACCAGCTCAAGTGATTCTAAAAGAATTGAATTAAGTGCTACACAATAGGGTTTATCAATCACAGCCAGCATGCGATGGCTTGCAAATGTTTTTGCAGTGGGTCAGAAATCTTAATTTCATTGAAGGTTGTAGGTAACAGGAGAGGAAGCCATCTATAAAAAGATATCTATTGCATCCAAAACTTCCCTCCCCACTCCCGTTCCCTAACACAAACATCAGGTTGCTACCAGAAAATACCACTGATGCTGGGAGCACCATTTATAGTGGCTGATGCAACAGTCTGGGAAAGGTTTACGCTGGGCGTAAATAAGTTAGATTTGAGAAGTTAATGAGTTCCACTACCCACGCTGTTCCTTATTAATTCATGCAACTCAAAGACACCTACTAAAAAATACCTTTTGAGCTATATACCATTTTTATGGAGATCATTAATATTTCTCCATAATAGAGCATTTAGTGGTCCCGTTATTTCCCTTGATCATCTTCATGCTTCTGACCCACATCACCAGCTCAACCATTATTCCCACTTGGGTTAAAATGCCCGAAGAGCCTGTGAGCCTCCCTTTCTCCAAGTCAGTCACATCCATACGCCCTTGTGAGACCTCAACTAGAAAACTGCCCTCCTCACCCTTCTCATCTCACTTTCCCATCTGAGATAGACAGAGTAGACTGGAATGGAACGTGGAAGGGAGAAGCCTTAAAAGCAGCGTGAAGATTGGCCTTTGATGTGCTGCCTTGATTATTCATCCATTCATTTGCTCCCTCATTCTTTCACCGAACATATTTTGAGCACAGGCACTAGGCATAAAGTTCAGAATGTAGGAAGCAGTAAGACCAGGTCTCAGAAAGAAAGCAGAAAAGCTGATGGCTGGAGAACAGGAGGTGAAAAGGAGGCATCTCTGAGCTGGACCTGCAAGCATTAGGAGGCCTGGGAAGTGGAGAGGGGGTGGGTAGAGGAAACCTCATCTGAAAGAACCGAGGAGACTTGTTGCATTTTGCTCTTTGCTGTATCACCAGCAATAGCAGAGAGCAGGCACAAAACAGTTATTCTCTCATAGTGAGTGAGTGAATGAATGAATGAAGAATCTAAGCACTCATTCATCGCTCATCAGTCCCTTAGCAAGACAGATGGACCCGTTTCCACTACTTCTCTGGCCTCTTTATGCGGTCACTTAAAATGATTAATGCCTAAAATAGCTCTGGATAGGGGTGCCCACACGTGTACAGTTGTAGTTTAGCTGAAAACACAAGGTAAGCAAAAGCAAGGGCTGTTCACCCTCAGCACTGCAATCACCTTGGCCCCGTCAGGCCTTGCTGGCAGGTCTGTCCTACTCACTGTTAGATGCTTAGCAACATCTCTGGCTTCTATCCCCCTGATGCTGGTAGAACCTGCCCCCCTGTTGTGATAACCATAATGTCTCTTGGTATTGCCAGGTGTCTTGGGGCGGGGAGCAGTCAGAATCACCCCAACTGAGAAGCACCGCATTAAGCCGTAATTAACAGTAGATGATAGGGCCCTGGGTAACCCTCCCCTCTGGGGGCCGCCAATAGTCCGACGTCAGATGTGCCCTCTCAGAAGACTATCACAGAATGCCAGTATTAGAAATGACCTTCAGGGCGGCGCAGGTGGCTCAGTGAGCAGGGCGCCAGCCCCATATACCGAGGGTGGCGGGTTCAAACTCAGCCCCGGCCAAACTGCAACCAAAAAATAGCTGGGCGTTGTGGCAGGCGCCTGTAGTGGGCTACTCGGGAGGCTGAGGCAGGAGAATCTCCTAAGCCCAGGAGTTGGAGGTTGCTGTGAGCTGTGTGACACCACGGCACTCTACCGAGGGCAATAAAGTGAAACTCTGTCTCTACAAAAAAAAAAAAAAAGAAATGACCTTCAAGATCGTCCAACCCCACTCCAATTTTGCCTGTGGGGAAACTGAAGCCCAGAGAGGTGAACTGACTATCCTAAAGCCACTAAAGGTTCAGCCTCTGAACCTTTCACTAATGCTTGTGAAATCAAATCGAATTTGGAGAACCTCTGTCATGGTAGCAGAATGAGCCGGGGCCTGTCATCTCCCAGACACCAGTCTTCCACCACACCATAGCCCTATATGACAGTTTGTTTGAGGCTTCCAAAAAGAAAGGAAACTAGCGTTGACGTCACAGCAATATGGATGCTTTCTTATAATAATGATGATGAAAAAAATAATAATAAAAACTAACACTCACTAAATAATTGCAATGCACTGGGCACTTTTTTAAGAACCTTTTTGCATTTTCTCATAACCTTTTGACATAAACCATCACAGAAATCCTGCTAGGTATATATTACTACTTCTATTTTTATAAATGAGGGACAGAAGTTCACAAGGGCTAAGAACCTTGTCCATGGTCCCAGGGCAGGCCAGCAGCAGAGGGGCTAACATGGGGGCTCGCGACTGCTGATGCCTCTTTGCCTTCTAAATCGTCATGGTGTCCACAGGGCTCATGTTTCTCCTGGGGGCCAGCTCCCAGCTGCCCACTGCTCTCCTGTTTCTCCTGACTTGTACAGGCTGAACTTCCAGCTGAGCCATGCCCACCAGGCCTTCCACCCTTTCAGACACACTTCCTTCTGACATTTGCATTTTTAACCCAGACTTGGTGTTAGTCTTCAGTAGCTGATGGACACTGCCAAATGTCCTTCGGGGGTGGGGGGGGGGGGAGCAGTCAGAATCACAACTGAGAACCACTCCTCAGGGTCCAAGCCCTACACTCAGCAGGTCTAGGAAAGCTAAGAGGAGTTGGTTTCTTTCATAGCACTAATCAAGACTTGTCATTATTGATTTTATCTACCTTTCCACTAGACAGAAGCTCAGAGGGCACAGACCATGTCTGTCCTGGTCATGCTCAACTAAAGCTTGTGAAATCGAATCAAATTTGGGGAACCTCTGCACCAGCTCATGCCCTTTTAGATATTTAATATGACCTTATTTGATTTTGCAAAATCCTTACATGAGGTATATCTCCGTTTTATGGATAAGAACCTCGCAGGGGAGGTTTTTAAGAGATTTGTTCAAAAGTCATACAACCTGCAAGTAGATTTGTCCCAGCAATAGTTCATAAGGACCATATGCCCAAAGTGAATGTATCCATATGGGGTACCGAAGAGGCTGAACAGAGTGCTTGGAAGCATAGGTTCAGGAGCCAACGTCCTGGGCTTACGTCCCTACTCCATCACTTACTATAAGATCTAGGACCAGTCACTTCCCTCTGCCCCAGTTTCCTCTTCTGTGTAATGGAGGTCCTTAGACTAGCACCCACCTCAAAGAGTTGTGAGAGTTAAATGAGTCGGGCTTTCTTCCTTCTTTTCTTTGGGATACCATGCCATTCTCTCGCTACCCCTCCGTCTTCCCTTCTCTCACTCCCTGCTCTCTGCTCTCTCTCTTTCTCATCTCTTCCCCCACTCTCTTCCCTTTCTCTTATACAAAGTAAACTTACACATTCATATTCTAATCTTGGCCTAGAGAAATTCTTTGCTCATCCCGTGAGCAGCACCTACTGAGACTTTTCCAAACCTATCATCTGGTGGCCCACATGGGGGCTTCAGAAAACCTACAGGGGAAAAGTCAATTTTCTCCCCCATTAAAAAAAAAGAGAGAATTAAATGAATGGACGTACACAAAGTGCTTTGAGCATTGCCCAGTGCTGAATAGCTAGTAGTTACTTGGCACTTACTATCTTCGGAATAGAGGCGATAGAAGAATAAACACAAAGAAAGATATAGACACATGTACACACACGAACACATGCCAGTCAAAGAACAGAGAGGAATACTAGAGAGAATCAAGGGTGGCGCAGAGAAATGCCATGGGGAAAAATAACCTTTTCCTGCCCCACAGGGAATAACACCTTGCATTCAGGTTTTTGCCATCCCACTTAAAATTGAAAGAACATATCCTTGTCTCTGACATAAGCCACCTTTTCTACCAGCACTGAATTCAATTTAGTTTTATATGCTGCTTAAAAAAAAAGAAAACACAATTGGAAAATGCCTGCGAGTGAACGACCAGGAAAAAGGCACGCGTACAGGCATACAAAAGCAGTTATTCCTGCCTCATGCTGCTGCCCTGTGTGAAACCGACTAGGTGAAGTTCTACAGAAATGGCTTCAAATGGCTGGAAGAGACAGGGACTGCATGAAGCCGGTAGATGGGATGCTTAACTCCAACTCATATTCATTTATTGCTACATCTAATTTGCTTTTGAGCCAGTTTTCCTTCAAAAGTACCATTCATATCAAAATGGCAAAGTTCTACTTCAGAAGCCCCAGGATGCTGAGGAATCCGTTTTGCCTTCATCTTCCTAAACATGTGGGTGAGCAGAGTCTTAGATAGGTCAGTGGTACCGTAGCACCATAAATAATTAATTATGTAGGTATCTGCTGGACATGCAAAAAAATACGCATATTCCTAAACAAAGGAGCCTCATTATTTCTCCCAAGGAGTAGCTCAGAAGCCTTCAGTCCAGGGGTCTTTTTCTTTCAAGACATTTAAGATGGAGAGAAAAGAAACTCCCCAATATCCATATTCCATTTTATTACAGTAAACTGAGAAATTGGAGGTGATTGATCTTCAATAAATAAATTACAAAGTAAAACAAAAAGATGGGGAGATCTGTAGATTAAATGAAACTTAAAGGAAATATCAACCAATAGCAACATGAGAACTTTATTGAGACCTTCATTCAAACAAATTGCTAAAACTACGACATTTATAAAATAATTGGAAATTTTGACACTGGCTATTTGCTGATAATATGAATTAGTGTTAAATGTTTTAACTGTGATAATCATATTGTGATTGTTATTCACTAAATATATGCAAAGAAATAGTTACAGGAGAAATAATATCTTGGATTTACTTCAAAGTAATACGGAAGAAGGAAGTGGATTGTGGGATTAAAGAAACCAGACTGGCCATGAATTGTTAATTGTTAAAGTTGGGTAACAGGTATATGGTGATTAATTATACTAGGAAGCCATTAGAGCTCTTTTTTATACACACACACACATATATATATGTATTTACACACACATATATACACACACACATATGTATGCTTAGTGATGAAAATGGAATAGAGAGATTAATTTATTTTTTATAGACTGATTAATTTTTGTACAATTAAATCATAGCTGTGTACACTAAGGCAATTATGGGGTACAATGTGCTGGTTTTATATGCAATTTGAAATACTTTCATCAAACTGGTTAACGTAGCCTTCACCGCATTTTCTTAGCTATTGTGTTAAGATATTTATATTCGGGCAGCGCCTGTAGCTCAGCGAGTGGGGCGCCGGCCCCATATGCCGAGGGTGGCAGGTTCAAACCCAGCCCCGGCCAAACAGCAACAAAAAAAAAAAAAAAAAAAAAAAAAAAAAAAAAGATATTTATATTCTACACTTAATTTTTAAAGGAGCAAGAAGAAAATTTTGAAGAAAATGATTAAGAATAGAGACAGAATAGTTTTTTTCCCTCCCTCTGATCAAAAAGTGACACATACTCCCAAAATATAAATGGCAAGTACAGTCAACAAGGGCTGGTTTCAACTGTCTGCTGGGAAGCATCTGGATGACACAGCTGAGCTGAACAGCTCTGTAGCCTATGGCAGATTCTGCCTTCCCAGTCAGAAACTTGTGGCCGTATCTAATATTTCCCCCTCTTCCATCCGATTGTAATCTCCATGAGATAGAGCACTAATGGGTTTTGCTCATTGCTCTCCTTCAGGAAAGCCATACATAATATCTCAGAGAAAGTAAGTATGTGGGAAACACTAGCTGAAACTAATGAGGCAATTTGTGTGTGTCTCTACAGGGTCAATAAACTGAATTTTTTTAAAGAGATGGGGCCTTTCTATATCACCCAGGTTGGTCTTGAACTCTTGGCTTCAAGCAATCATCCCAACCTCAGCCTCCTAAATAGCTGATTCTATAGGCATGAGCCACTGCACTGGCTTATAAATGGAATTTAGTGATTTTTTTATCATTATTATAGCAACAAATTAAAAAGGAAGTCTTTGGGGAATATAGGTAATTTTTTTTATTGCTGATTTTATACTTTATTTAATAAGTTTAAGTATTATTTGCTGTTTTTTTTTTTATTATTATTGTTGGGGATTCATTGAGGGTACAATAAGCCAGTTACACTGATTGCAATTGTTAGGTAAAGTCCCTCTTGCAATCATGTCTTGCCCCCATAAAGTGTGACACACACTAAGGCCCCACCCCCCTCCCTCCATCCCTCTTTCTGCTTCCCCCCCATGACCTTAATTGTCATTAATTGTCCTCATATCAAGATTGAGTACATAGGATTCATGCTTCTCCATTCTTGTGATGCTTTACTAAGAATAATGTCTTCCACTTCCATCCAGGTTAATACAAAGGATGTAAAGTCTCCATTTTTTTTAATGGCTGAATAGTATTCCATGGTATACATATACCACAGCTTGTTAATCCATTCCTGGGTTGGTGGGCATTTAGGCTGTTTCCACATTTTGGCGATTGTAAATTGAGCTGCAATAAACAGTCTAGTACAAGTGTCCTTATGATAAAAGGATTTCTTTCCTTCTGGGTAGATGCCCAGTAATGGGATTGCAGGATCAAATGGGAGGTCTAGCTTGAGTGCTTTGAGGTTTCTCCATACTTCCTTCCAGAAAGGTTGTACTAGTTTGCAGTCCCACCAGCAGTGTAAAAGTGTTCCCTTCTCTTTTGTAGGTGGATCTTCACATAGTTTAAATCAATATTTCTCAAATGGTAAGTAACACAATTAGTACACGAGATAATTTTCTATGGTCCACAATAACTTTTCTTCGGGAGTTATGCATTTATTTTTAATATTTATAGAAACAAAGGTAATTGTCATTTATATAGATGCAATATATAGTTAAGAAGAAGCTATAGCGATTTATATTTTACCTTATCAAGTAAATATTAGTGCTCTCAGTAAAGAGCTATGGCAAAAATGGTAAAAGTTGCTACTAATAGACTTGAGGAATCATACGCTTAAATGATAGCATCCCAGAACACAGCTACGTGTTTACTGCTCATAAGTAACTGCCCCTCTGGGTACCAAAATGTTTTAGAATGTGGACTCTGGATCCAGACTACTTGAGTTCCAATCTTCTCTTTGATCCTAACTAGCTATGCAACCTTGAGCAAGTTACTTAATATCCCTGTTCCTCAAATTCCTTATCTTTGAGATAGAGACAATAATAATGCCTATCTCATGCAGTCATTGTAAGGATTACATGTAAAGCATTCAGATGAAGAAGAAAAAAGAAAGACCACTATATATCTACCACCTTTTAAAATTTAAAAGGCTGACAAGGACAATGATACAAATGTGGAGAGACTAGATCTCACATCTTGCTGGTGAAAGTGCACGAGGCAACCACAGTGCAAAACCACTTGGCAATATGTACTAAAGCTAAACACACACCAGCCTATGATCCTGAAATCCCACTCCTGGGTTTACATCCAAGAGAACCGAGCATATGTGTCCCTCAAAGCTCATGTACTAAAATATTTCTAGCAGCTTTAATTATATGAGACCCAAACCGGAAACAAAGCACCCATCAACAGGAGAAGGACTAAATAAATTACAGTAAATTAAAATGGTGAAATACTACACATCAGTAAAAATAAAAATTACCAATGTATGTAAGAACATGGAAAAATTTTATAGACTTCTGTTAAGTAAAAGATAGAAAAAAAGAGTAGAATATTATATGAGTCCATTTATATGAAGTACAAGAAAGACAAAATGAAACGATGATGATAGATGTAAGTTAGAGGAATAATTAACATGTATGTAGGATGTTAACTTGACAAGGTTCCATAAGGGAACCTTCTGGAATGTTGGAAATATGGGATACACATATAAATATCCATTGAGCTACATGCTTAAGATTAATGTATTTTATATGTTTGCTATATTTTTATACATATCAAAATACATTTTAATGAAAAATACTTAGAGCCATGTAAGGTACAGAGTAAACACTATGAAACTGTTTGCTAATATTATTTCCTCTTTTCTGCTAGTTATCTGTACACCTCTAAGAGTCTAAAAGCATTTCTTGAGAGCCAAGTGTGTTATGAGGATACAAACATTATCTAATACAATCCCCATCCTAAAGAGTGGACAAGTTATTTGCAGGGTCCTGCTAACCAGTTCCAGTCACCACCCCAGAAGCATGATGGCATAGAAACTAAAACACAAGCTCTGAAGTCAGAAAAATCTGTCTTGA
Source organism: Nycticebus coucang (assembly GCF_027406575.1). Classification (NCBI taxonomy): domain Eukaryota; kingdom Metazoa; phylum Chordata; class Mammalia; order Primates; family Lorisidae; genus Nycticebus; species Nycticebus coucang. The sequence continues at coordinate 26,663,402 of NC_069802.1, read as the reverse complement.
AGCCTTTGTTCTGCCATCTTTGTTCTGGTCTTGGTGATGTCTTCAACATTCCAAGTCTCAGTTTCTTTATCTTTAATATATAGTCAAGAATAGAAGCTGCTTCACTTGATCATTTGGAGAAACTTACAAAAAAGTTAGCTACATTCACTATTACTTGATTGATCTAATCTTTAGTTTTCAGAGAAAAATGATCAAGGCTAAAGCCAGAGATTTTAGAGTTAATTGCAATGGAATGAGCTGTGCTCCCAGGTCCACCTGTGTGTGACTCATTTCAGAATGTTTATGTAGACATCAGCTGAGAAAGGCTACAGGATCTTTCCAGATCACATAGGAGAGTGTCAACTCCAATTGATGTACAGCCAAGCTTGTGAAAACCTGTCAATATGTCAGTCCATTATGATTTTGTTTTTAAGTATTATTTCTATTACCAACAGAGAAAGCAGGGCATCCCTTGCTGTATGTTTGCATTCATCTCTTGATTACTGACAGATCTTCCAATAACATAAAAGAAAAAATCAGCTTCGGCATCTGCACGTGTGTCTATATTACACCCACACTTGCGTCTGTGCCTCTGTGACCTTGCCAAACCTCTGCATCGTGGCACGCATGTGCATGTAATTTAGTCACCACATCTATCCCACCCTAGCTCCTTTATTTATTTACCTGGCTGACATCCTCCCTAGATCCTAAATACTAAAAGGCAGAAGTCACAGCCTGCTCCTCACATACCCACTGGAGCTTAGCGTGGTGCCTGGTACAAAGTAGGTTCTCAACGATTTTGTGTTAACTTAAATGTCTAGGATGATCCAGGCTGCTACTGGTCTAAATGGCAACTTTTTAAAAATCCAAGATGATACCCTTCTTTCTTTCAGCACAATCAGCTCCACACCTGAGCACATACTTTAGCAAACTAAGAACAGATTAGATTTCAGTCCCCCACTAGCCCTCTCAAACCAAGCTCCCTTGCACTGTAAAACAACCATGCAAATGTAAGTAGATGGTCAAGGGTTTGCCATGACCTTATAGAGCAAAATAAAATAAAGCCTCTGTGGCTTCACTGTGTATGAATCTCTTGCTCAGGATTACCTGCAGCCCCACCTGCAAAATTGAAGGGGGACGTCGTTGTCACCAAAACATGAGATTGTTGTAACTTAAAGGGAACCCACCTAACAGGGACACTACCCTGGGTGCAGTAGAGGTTACCTAACCTTCCTTTAATGGGGAGAATCAGTACCGCCCCTTCTCCATAACCCCAGAACCCCTTGAGCCAATGCAATTAGTTCAATGTTAGACTCAAATTCTATCAATGAATTAGTAGTTCAGGCCCCAGGTCCTAAAACAGTGGTTCTCAACCTTCCTAATGCCTCCTAATGCCACAACCCTTTAATACAGTTCTTCATGTTGTGGTGACCCCCAACCATAAACTTATTTTTGTTGCTACCTCATAACTGTAATTTTGCTACTGTTATGAATCATAATGTAAATATCTGGTATGCAAGATGTATTTTCATTGTTACAAAGGGGTCGTGAACGACAGGTTGAGAACCGCTGTTAACTGCCTCTTCTGACTGTGACCCACCAAGGTCATTTGAATCCAGCCTACAAATCCAGTTCTCTTTCCCATTTGAGTCTAGAGCAATAACATTCTACACTGAGGCCCTGACATCACTCTCGGAGCTCTCCTTGAGGGTGATATTCCCTCTGACATCCTCAAGGTTGGGGAAGAATCTTTCTATATGGGTTTCTGGCTTGGATTTTTCCTTCAGTTTTCTTGCCCTTCCCTCCAGTTGTGTTTATGAAAACAAATGGCTATCTTCAGCAATGGACCCAGTTCCTGCTAAATTTCTACTTAAACCTTGTAAGTACACCCCAGACATTATAGTGATATGGGCATTCAGAATTCAAATAGAGCAAGTGATATATGGCAGAAGCTAGCAAGTCCTCCCTCTCAACTCCTCAGGCTTGGTATTTCCCCATAGGACACTGGCAGCCTCACCTCACGTCACCACAGAGATTTAATAGCTAAGAGCCACAGTGAGGTCTTGTCTTACACAATTTAATTATACCCACAAAACAGACAACAGTGCATTTACTGGCCCTCCATTAAATATTATCATAAGTAATTTAAACTCAACTTCACTTGTCCAAATATATGGACAAAATACATTCTGTCATCCCAAAGCTTTAATGGTCCCTCCATAACCGTGAATCATGGGCAAATCCACAGTAATTTATTCTGCTTTCCAATTGAAAGCATATCTTACAGGGAGAAAAGTCAAAATGTGCAACAGTTCTGATAGTAAACTTGTCCACCTGCTATACAACATAAATTAAGGAGCCGTACTTTAGTGATTCAATTACACCACTGAGTAATTGAAAATATGCAATTACAAGGAGTTGAGATTCTTATGATAAATATAATGTCTGCATTCCAGATTCCCTAGTATTTGATTTATAATTGGAATATTGGCATAATATTCTACATTTCATAGGAATTGTTCCCTTCTGGATAGTTCTGGAATCTGAATATTTAAGGCTACAAAGGCCCTGAGAGTTTATCTCGTTTAAAACCCTTGCTCTGTGGATAAGGAAATGCAGCCCAAAGATCAGTCAGCTTATAAAATGCAAAAGGAGGTCTCAGAAAGAGGCCTCTGGACTCCAAGTCAGAAATTTGCGGATTACTGTCAAATCCACAATCTTGGGAGTTGCACAGAACTCAGCTTCAATGATGCACAAACCACTTGTCTTTCTATGCCGTTGTTTCTTCCTCCATTAAAGAGAGATGGTAACTCCTAGAACAACTAAATAGATAGGCTATTATCCAGTTAAACAAAGATGACTTTGTTTCTTCTTCTCTTTAAGAGAGATGCTAACTTCTACTGCATCTTAATCTTTTTGCTAAGATCAAGTGTGAAGAGAAAGAATAACTTCTAAAGCAACTAGCCACAGACAACAACTTCTAGAGTTGCTTCCGGAAACTCTTAGCGTTAGGCATATGGAAATACTTAATAAAAGATAGCTTCCAAAAAAAAAAAAAAGATAGCTTCCACCACGGCTGCCATGTCCCACCATCATCATGTCTCGTGCTGTTTCACTGTACCATTTTATAGTCTTTTATGTAAATTCTATTGATACTTTCAATATCTAACCAACAATGTGGCCACAACATAATATGGTTTTCATCCTATGACAGCCATCCTATCTTGATGCCAGTACATATTATAAGACATTTCTGCAGTTTGAATAACTGGATTCTTGTTTATTGTGAGGACAACATGGTTACCAACCACAACAATCAATTCTTGATTCATTTCCTGGGCTACCCATGGACCAGGGATGTTTGCACTATGTACAGCACCATCAGATCAGTTGTCCTTATGCTACCTGTCCCAACTCAACCACATACACAGACCTGCCACCCTAGCCCTAGCCCTGTAACTGTCAGGGTGGACTCTGCATCTTAACATGCAAATACTTTAAAAAACATACATGATTATTCTCATCACTGACCTCCATTCTGTCTCTTAACAAAGGAAACCATAGTCTCATTGAAACCCAAAATAAGCACATGTGATCAAATGCTAATTTAGCAATAAACAGAAAATTGACTTCAAATCATCTCTCTGTCACTCTAATTGATTAACAGTCACATGGAAATTGATAACATGATTTTCAGCAAGAGAGCGTGTGGCATAAGCCCTTCGGTTCTATTGGCTTTGGGTATTGACTGCCTTCCAAATAAAGCTATTTAAGAGTACATTAGTGAGTCCACTAACAAACTTAAAAAGCAGTCTAATTACAATAATGAACTCTATACAATGAGTTAATGCAATATGGGAGCTTACAGATCTGAGTCTCTCACTGAAATAAAACCAAAGTACAAGTTCTCCTGAATATAGCACTACCATAGTTTTGTTCCACTAGAATGAATAAATGCCAATTTTCCCTCTCTGCATCTCTAACATTTTAGCAACATATGTTCAAATGGTATCTACCTGCCTTAAATGTGTTCCCACCATCCATATTCATTAGCTTAACATGAATTTAATTTTAAGCTGCCAATTTGCCTGCATTCACATGGCTCAATTAGAGACCATCCCTAAGAAGTAGAAGATTGAAAAAACATGAGTAGGAATAAAGCTGTATTGGTCTGAGTTGTAAATATTTCTAAACTGAGCAAGTTATTATAGCAGAACTTGGCTACAGTTCATATTGGCAGTAGGAGAACAGACATTGGGATTATAATGAAGCGTGCTAGCTAAGTCTCTCTGTGCTGGGATTTCTCTCTCTGCCCCTCCAGATCTGTGCCTCTCCCTTCTCTCCTGCCTGTACACCACCCCCAGACTGTGTCGGTGGGCTTCCTTTTCTTTCCACAGCTGATTAGGTGGAGATATTAGAAGGCACCAGCAATTGATCTAAGATCAGGAGAAAAAATGAGGTAGGATGTTCTCCTCCCAACTCCCTCCCTGCTGGGCACAGTTTGGAAGGGATATCATTCTCCCTCCAAAGGCTACTCTCCTGAAATACCCCCTCTCCAACAGCTGCAGCTACAGCTGCCTGAGTTTCAGAACCAGCTCGCTTCCCTGGCATCTTCACATCTAAGGTTGGTCCTGGACTCCCACTGTTGCTAGCCCTAGGGGATTCATCACTTGTTGATTTCTTTAACCCTTCCGACATCTTTGAAAATAGTCTCTTCATTAAACCCTAACCCCATTTGAGTGTGCCATCTGTTACCTGCCAGAATCCTAACAGATTTTGTCCACCTTCCATTAACCCAGCGGTTCTCTGCCTGTTGATGGTTATAAACCCTTTTGAGAAACTAAATGAAAAAAAAAAATTTCCATTCTCTGTGGAAATGCACGTAGTTACATACATGTGAATTTTCTGATACAGTATCAGAAAATATAGTGTCAGACACCATGAAGCACATGCATGGATTCCAAAGCATGAGCCCTTCCTAGGGCAAGGTGATTGTTAAGAAAACAGATTTTATTTTCACAAGCGAATGATATGGATAACATGCTGTTTTTTAAAGAGTCCTACTTTGGAGTGTCTGATTGTAGAAGAAGAAGTTATTAGAAGATACCCCATCAAAAAAAAAATCTCTGAATAAAGGATAAATATAAAAGATATTAGTCTAAATGGAATCTCTAATTTTACTTCTTTCCTTATTTCTCATATCTTGTTTAAGTATTATCACATATACCCTCAAAGTATTTTTCATTGGCCCTGGCTTTACCTTCTTATAAAGTTTATTATTCATTCTTTCAAGTGCCATCTGGATTACTGATAAGTAAATGTCTTTAAAAATCTCTAAAAGAGATGGCTCAAAGTTTTACTGTCTACCAGCCCCACTCAGCATTCCAAAGCTTGATCTCCAAGGATGCCAATATGTATTCAGCTGTTTTTTATTAACACTAGTGGCTTCATAATATTAAAAATGTATACACCAAGTTACCCCAATAGAAAACATGCATGGATTGTGATGAAAAATAAAGTCTACTTCAAATAGTCACCCTGTCTGCCTAAATGCCTTCCCCCATGGCCCAAGAGGAGCATCTTTCCATAGGGAAGAAAGAAAAAGAAAAGAAAGAAAGCTGAAGTACAACACTCCAGTGGGCTTGAATCTCTTGAGGTCTCTATCGGTGGCTATTAAAATTTAAAGCACACTGCATAATCTTTGACTCCTGAAAACCCAGGCTACTTATATACCTTAAGCTATTGGCAGCTTCATTCTGTGTGGTTCACAGGGGAACAAAAGAACCAATGCAATAGACACCTGACCACATAAATGTCAACTGAAGATCATGTGAATAAAAACTTTACTTGATGTCTCCCTTCTACTGTCACTCAGCTTAATGATCTTGTATTTAAAATTCAAATATATAAACCTATTTAAATACCATCATGCAGTGTTTATAAACATGTATGTGTCCTATAGGTATGTAAATTATTCTCTTTTTTAGGCCAAAACATAAATTAGTGCAAAAGATAACCTTTTATATTTCCAATTATTTCCAATTCTCAAGAATGCATGGATATATAAACTCCATTGTTCACATACTTTATTAGTAGTGGAGCATCTTACTTTATTATCTTATATTATTTTCTTTGCTAACAGAGAACTGGATTATTTTGGTGACTATCATTTCTGTCATCAGCAGCACCAAGGAAATTGCCCCCCAAGCTTTTGTCTCTCATAATTGCCTAATCTGCCATGAAGCTACCAATCTTTGTAGGCAGCTAAGCTACCTGGGGTCAACAAACTGTGATGCCTTTCCTTCGTCCTTTACTGGCCTTCTCCTACAAAATCAGGAGATAACTTCTGTTTAATTTTGAAAGACTAAGCATACAACTGAACTCAGAAGTCCAAAGGAGAGTTCTGTCCTTAGTGTCTCTAGCTCACCTATGTACCTACCCCTGACACCATCCATTACACCACTGCCAAATTAATCTTCCTAATAGCACAGCCCTGAATATTCCCCCTTCTACCCATCTTATTCAAACCCTTCAAGTGTTCTTCAGCCCCTACTGAGAAAAGAAATTGTTTGAACTCTAGAGCCTGGGACTCGGAGCCCTTAATTATCTGGGGCTGGCTTTGCTCTAACCTCCACTTCTTTACCATTATTGAGGGGTCTAGATGAATTACATCACCATTCCCTGGAGATACCATGTCCATTATAATCAGGCTTTTGCTCATCTTTTCTCACCATCAGTTAATACACAATGCCCTTCCCAAGGCAGTGCAAAGGCCACTCCATTGATGACATGTTATGATATCTTTTCTATGCCTTCCGACCCACTGCTCTGCAGCCCAACTGTGATGATTTAACTGGTAGTAACTTACCTATTATAAACTACTAGACCCAGTTTACCTATCTGTACAATGGGGATAATGATAGCTAACTATGAGGATTAAATATGGGATATACTTAAAACACAGCTATGGCTTTTGTGGTAGTCCCTTTTATATTAAATCAGTTATAATATAGTAAGGAACTTGAACATTTACTAGAATTATGTTTACTTTTGTGATTTCCACATTGTGGTATGTTTACACCACTACAGTGAAGTACATATAAAAGAAACCACATGTCCTCAAGGGTGGGCCTAAGAAAGAACTGTAAGTTTCAGATTCTGAGTATATCATCCACGCAGATCAATGTGGTCTGGAAATGACATACTTATACAATGGCTTTCACTTAACAAAAAATGTTAAACTGGGTTACTACCCTACTATAATTGTGTTCTGAGAGTTCTCAACCATAATGTCTGTGCTGAAGCTCTTTCAAACAAGATGGCAGCTGGGTATAACAAGGACCCCTTCCTCCTTTACCAAGAGAACTGAGTCTGGCTTTTCCAATTTTCTGCCTGGGCCCTCACTTACATAGAAAGCAAATGAGATGCCACTTTGTCATCTTGGTTGCAGTTTCTCACAAATCCTTTGTCTTTTAAAAGACCTTGAGGGCCAGATTCTAATCTCAGTGGTAGCATGATGAGTCTTTTAAAAGAACCATTCTGATGCCTGGGAGCACAGCAAAAGTATTAGGAAATACAGAATCATTAGTCAAAATCAGGGCGGCCTCCCAGAAGCCTCACAGAGGGTCAGAGTGGCCATTTTGGATGTATTTTAAGAAAGAATACAGGCCAGGCCTCCTAACCACCTACCCAGAGGTAACAGGTTTCATTCTGCCAAAATATGGCATGTTTAATCCTGAGTTTGGTGTGAAAAATGTGAGCTGAGGCATATTCAAATGCTCTGAGATGTTTCAGACATAGTAGAAATTCAGCTTGCAGAACCTCTGAGCCGTAGGAGCACTGGGCACATATCAAAATAACATGCTGTGCCATAGAGTTCCACCAGTGCACAGGGTGCCCAGTTAATTGGCAAGCCTGGTCACTGGAAAGCACACTCCAGTCTCCAGAAGCTGGAAGGCCACTTGGGCATCATGCAAGGACACATTTTAAATGGGCGAGAGTCCTTAAACCTCCTTGCATACAACTCACATGGAACCTAAGGACAATACCTTAATTGCACTTGTCTTTTGCACTTCCTGGGCAGTGCTCAAAGAAGGGGAAAGGTAAGACTTTCTGCCTAGGCAAGTATTTTAAGCCTTACTGAGCACAGAAGTTCTCCAGAGAACTACCCACAGCCTGCAGGGTCACTGCCTCCTAATTTCCCTGGATGGTACCTAATGACTCAACAAGAGCCTACCTCCTAATTCTCAGATAGGAGGGACCACCTTAGTACCAGGAACTCATACTGGAGCCAAAAGACCTTCATACCACTCTGTGTGAGCTAGGGCATGTTCCTAACTCACCATGCCTTTGTTTCTTTCTGTCTACCATGGAAATAATATGAGAATGAGATAGGTATGAAATAGTTTTAAGTAGTTTTTTTTTAATTAAAAATTAGTTGAAATTGGCATTTTTCTTCTTTATTTTTTTATTTCAAATTAATATGAAGGTACAAATATTTCGGTTACAATGTTCTCATTTCCACCGTAAAGTTCAAGTTGTAGAAGAGCCCTTCCCCCAAGGGGTGTGCTGAATACCCTCACATTGTAAAAATCAGCATTTTTCAACCTTTTTTTCTCACAGTACACTTGAAACTATAGTCGAAATTCCTCAGCACACTTAAATTATGTTGATTAAAAAAAGAGTAAAAAAAAATATTTACTGTGCTTTGGACTTCTTTCAAAACAATTTAATTAGGGATCTTTAAAATTTTTCATAGCATACCTAAAATCCTCTCAGGGCATATCAGTGTGCAGTAACACACCAGTTGAAAATCACTGGTTTAAATACTGAGCAAAGACATAACCCCTCTTTGCTGAAACACCTCCTTGTATTGGTACTGTTAGATACAAGACTGTATTAGTTCCCTTGGGCTGCTATAACAGAGCACCACAAACTGAGCAGCTAAATGCAACAGACATTCATTTCCTCCTAGTTTATGGAGACTAGAAATCCAAAATCAAAGTGTCAGCAAAGCCATGCTCTCTCTTAAAGCTCCAGGGTAGAAATCATTCCCTGCTTCTTCTAGTTTCTGGTTATTTCCAGTAATCCTTGGTGCTACTTGGCATCACTCCCATCTCTGCCTCTGTCTTGACATGGCCTCTGCCCTGTGTGTCAGTGACCAAATTTCTCTCTTATAAAGACACCAATAATTAGGTAAGAGTCCACACTCATCTAGTAAGACCTTACTTTAACTCAGTTAACTATGCAAAGCTCCCATTTCCAAATAAAGTCACATTTACAGGTTCTGGGGGTTGAAACTTCACTATATCTTTTTAGAGAATATAATTCAAGACATAATAACCAGGCATTCCCTGACCTCACAGTCTAAAAACCAATAATAACTACCAAAAATTGGCTATGACACACAGAACAGTCAAGCAAAAGACCTCCATGCTTTAGCATCAATTGGCAAGCAGTGTGATTATTTGTTCTGGTGACAGGGGCCGTAATTTAGTTGCAGGTGTCAAGCACAATTCTTGGCACATGTTAAGACCTCAGTAAAAGCCAAATGAACATGGACTGTGGAGTGCACTGGAGAGTACCCATGCACCCTGGATATTCCAAAGCCATCCCCATTATAAACGTGCAACCCTACAACTGCATTTATGGGGGTCAGAGCATTATGTTCCAATACTGGTTTGGAAAATAGGTTCACTAAAAGGTAGGAGTCAGAAAAAGGCCATAGAGGCGCTTTTTTCTTCAAACTCATCATTTCCCTTCCTTACAAATTTCTGCTCTTCCTATGTTTCCTCTCTTAGTAAAGGACAGTTGAAATTTCATGATCCTTCTTCAACAACTCTGCCTTCCCCATTCCCATCTGCCAGTGTGCAGCCCTCTCCAAATCCTTCCATGTCTCTCAGAGCAGCCCCCCTTTCTCCACACCCACCGCGACTCCTTTAGTCAAGGCCCTCTTTGTGCCTAACACTATTCACTTCATTAACTTACACTTTGGGCCCCTCCAATCCTTCTACCAGACTGATTTTTCTAATATGTGAACTTGCTCATTCACTAGCTTATATTACTTCAGTGACTGTCCTTTGCCCCCAGGATAAACATTTGAAATCCTTAGTATGTCATCTGTGGCAGACGCTGCTGGCTATGTGTTCATCAAAACTCATTTCCTCTTCTTCTGGGAACACAGCTGGAGTTGACTGCCCTGTCTTCACTGCAGTTAGGCATGATCATGTGAGGGAGTTGATGAAAAGGAATGTGAAGGAAACTGACATGTGCTTTTTTCCAATTTGGTTCATAAAATTCTCCCATGCCATCTCACATGCTCTGTTTCTCCCCCAGTCTATGCCTAGATGCAGAAGGTCCACCACAGGAAATGGTAGAGCCACAAGAGGGAAAGAACCTGGGATTCTGGATTAGTATTCATTTCTGTTGTGTTAAGTCCTAAATGGTGATGGTTGTTTAGCACAGCAGTGAGCCTCCTCTGACTGATTCATCCCTGGAAAGCTCTCAGCTTTCTGGCCTCTACCTACCTTTCCCATCCCATCATTTGTTCATTACTCCTCATTTGATACCATCTTTTCACCTCATGAACTACACAACTACTATAGTTTCCCAAACTCTTCATTTCCTTTGACTTTGGCTCCATTAGAGTTACGCTCTCTCTACTTAGAAAAGTGTACTGCTTCTATTTATCTGCCCAATTTCTTTTTCTTCCTTGTACTTGACACTACTTGACATGTTCTATATTTACTTGTTGATTGTCTCATTCTCACTAGAAATTAAACACTTTAGAATCTTCAGTCACTTCTCTATACTACATATCCACAGCACCTTGATTCACAGTAGCCTTTGAATGTTTTTTGAATATATCACAACTAATAATTTCAACAAAAAGTGTCTGTCACTATGCTGAGTGCTTTATGTATTTCTCTTTTAATCCTCACATGAACCCTACACAATAGTACTCTTCTTTATCCTCACTTTACACAGAAGGAAACTAAAGCTTAGTGAGGTTAAATTCCTTGCCAGATCGTATAGCTAGTGTGTAAATGAGTCAGGACTTTAATCCAGGCAGAGATCTCTTGCACTTAACCACTTCTTTGGGAAGCAGTGAAAGCTTTATAATGAGTCCTTTAAGGCCAGCAGCAGCAAAGCACCCAGGGTCCAGCAATCACCAAAGATGTAAACCAGGGTCTGCTTGGAAGGCTGAGACACCATCCAGAAATTCTATTCATGAACATACACCAAGAAGATATACAACAGCACTTGCTTAATGTCACTCTTCATCTTATAGAGCAGAAAGTTAATAAAATCATTCCTTGAAGGTAACATAAACACTTAAAATATTTTCTCTCCAACTCTTTACACTTCACTTCCTGCCTTTTCTGGTTCAGTGCCATTGAACTTGGTGGGTAAATGGTCAAATATATATCTCCAAACCATACTAAGCATGTCTTTTGATGTGCCCAAGTTCCAAAATGAATGTCACTCATGTTACAACCTCTCAGGTGCTTAGAAGTATTAGCAATTTCCCTTTTCCTTTGCTATTTTTTTCTCTAGGCTATCTATGCTATATTACTTCAATCTCTCTTGGTACAGTAAGTCATGCCCTCTAATCCATTTATCTTTCCCGTCACCCTTGCTTGCAGTCTTTCCTCTTTATTTTTTTTTTTAAAGCAAGATAGCACTCTAAAAAATATACAGATACACAGATGCACAATCCACAATCTCAGGCATTCTAGGACTACTCCTACAATCAGGATTCTCTCCTAAAAACAGTTGACATAATATTTTGGCCTCCTCCTCAGCTCCACTGTTTGGTCAATATTTTACTTCTCTTTCTCATTTTTGCTCATGTTTCTTCAATGGTCACAAATGGTTTTTCTGATCTGTTATGATAAAAAATAAGGCTATTTCTTCAGTAAACAAAGTTTATAATCCAATTTCTTAAAACTCAAGAGTTCCAAAGAATGATGAATGTGAACAACTATAAAGGAACTCTTGCAGCACTCTATGAAATCAGGTTTCCAACTGTACTCAAATTCAGCCTTCCAAAACTGATGAGATGCATCTTATCCCACATGGTGCCCCATGAGAACATCGTCTCTACCCAACCTAAGCATATGGAGTGTATGAAGAAGGAAAATTTTTACATTGCTAGCCTTATGTCTTTTTATAATTTCACCCAAGATGTCCACAGACCTTATCTTCCCTGATCCTCTAGTGCTCACACTACAAGCTTATACACCAGCCTCTTCCCAACTCTCAATTAATTAGATAAACCAATTCCAAGTAATAGAAATGAAGGAAATATATTCCTATCTTTAGTAAACACACAACATCTCTGGACCTCAGTTTCTTTATGTGTGTTATACATGCGTTTCTGTAGGGAATTGTCAATTCTGCATATACTTGTTGTAAAGACAGCACATTCATTGTTCACAGCCTCTTCCCTTAACTCTTCTGCCCTGAAGAAAAATTCTGGTATTAGTATGTTTTCACCTCCTCTTTTCTGAACTCCCAGGCCATTTCCTATATAAGCTCCCTAGTCTCTTCAGAGAACTCTATCCATTCGGATAATCAGGAGAACTCTATCCATTAGGGTAATCAGGAAAGGGCAGAACCTGAGAAGGCCCAAGGACAGGTGATCTTTTCTGAGACAGGTAAAAAATAATAAGTTCAGGAAAAGAATGGAGGGATAGGTCAATAGACTCCTGGGCTGGAGTTGGGGAAAATTTGGAGGGTAGAAAAGAAAATAGTGAGGCTTGAAGGGTGTGGCAATTATCAATCTGAAAAAATAAGACCAGAGGAAAGAAATGCTCTATTCCTGGGTATTTCTTGACAAGAGAACAATGAAAAAAAAAAAAAAAATGAACGTTAATGGCTATTTTCCTTTGACTTTGATACTTGCCAACACTGGTCCATGAGGTGTTTTGGCTTCATAAAGATTGTATGTATATGCAGATTATTTCCTTTCCCATTCACAACCATATTGGTTCCACCTCCCCAAATCCAAAACAGCCCGCTTGCACCTTTGCATGCCCTTCTGAGACACTGCTCTCCAAACCTAGTTAGAACCACCTGAGGATTCTAGCGTGACACTGGCAAATACAATTAGAAGTGAGGTGTTCTTACTGTGAGGTGTTGAGCAGCAAGGCACTGAAAAAACAAAGTAATGGTTGGAGGAGCTCCACAAATTTGATTCATTTGTATTCTTCTCCATTGGTGTGCTTAATCAAGAATCGACTGTGTAAAGAATTACATATTTCCAGAGTTTCTGATGTCCATTCTGTGATTTTTCTGAAGTTTTCTTCATGAATTATTTCCCTTGTTAGCTTTTTAAGAACCATTAAAGATAATATGAACTTGCTGCTTTACACAGCTAGAGTTTAGTGGCTAGAGTGGTCTTTTGTTTAGCCTCTCCCGTCACTATCTAACTGTCACACCAAAAACCTTCTCAACTTTGGCTCCTCTAAGCTTCTCCTCTACTATTTTAGTTAAAGGGGAAGACCAAGTAATTGCCAGTTAATTTCCTCCCACCAGAGTTTGCTAGTCTGGCTTCCCTCTTCACATGGAGTGTGGCCTGTCTGGCTCCATGGACTCCTTTACTTTCTAATTCTACTGCTGCAAAGAAATGTTTTGCTTGTGCCTATTCCTCATCATGGTGGAATCTATTTCTACTCAATGCAGATTGTCCAAGGCAAGTCTGATCCTTAAGTAGTCATTGACAACTAGCTTATTTCAAAAGCAATTTTATCAGCCTTGCCCCAAATCCAATCAACATTTTATTTAGATGTTAGTCTATTCATAGAACTCTGTCCACTCATTCAAATATTTCATAGAATGCCAGGTACTCTCTTGAAAAATGGGAACATGACAAAAGACATGGTTCCTGCCCTCCAGAAAAAGGGATTTCAAAGGAAATATCTTTATATTTGAAAGAAATAGAATACATTAAAAAAGCTATATTCTATCATAAGTGATATCAATAATGATGACAGCTGTTTGTTGTAGACTTCCTCTCTGAGCTCTCTCTATGCGAAGGGCTTTATGTTCATTCTTTCTTTCAATGTTCACAATAGTCCTATGAGCTAAATGTTCTGGACCCCCATTTTATAGATGAGAGAATGGAAGCTTAAGGAGACTAAAGTACTAGCCCCAAATTGTGCAGTGTACAATTACAGTGCAGTGATTCTCATCCATATTCCCTGCCCTCTTAACCCCTGCCCTCAAAATGTAGAGGGACGGGCATGAGGGCACCTGTCATGCTATAGATGCCCATCCAGCAATTGGATAATGGATGGTAGGAAGAGCAGCTGGCAAGAATAGGGTGGAGCTTAAGCAAGTTTGAATTGGTGAACAAAGAAAGGTAAAAGTGGGCAGGCAACCCCAAGTCATTGTTGGAGTCCTGGTTGTGGAATGAGCACTGAGATTTGCAGGAAGTGGAGACATGCTGAAGGCTTCTGAGCAAGGAGAAAATTTGGTGAACATGTCCATCGACTTGGGACAGTTACTTAAGCAGTGATGTCCATACAACACCAACAAGTGGAAGCCTCAAAACCAATTAGAAGACAACAACTACTCTAGAGCTGGGATAATAACGAATTGAATGAAGAAGTACAGGTGCATCTCACACACACACACAAACCACTGGGCACCATGCGAACATTGGACTCTGTTGGAAGGTATAAACAATGATGCTGAGGTTCTGAAGTTGATGACAGAAGTGTTATACAAAGTGGTGTGTGGAAAACTCATCAGTTTGAGTTTGACAAAATAGTTGGCACTCAGATCTTCCTACCATGCATAACAGCATGAATGAGAGGAGAAATAAATGAATAAATAAGTGAATGAGGTATTTTAGGAAAGCCAAGTTTGAGAGGGATGGTGCAACCTCTCAGGTAGAATTATCCCTAAAAGCAACCTATATTTCCTGGACTCTTTGATTTTATTTTTATTTATCCTTGCATGGCAAAGCCCACCAATTCTGCCTCCTTTTCTCTATGTCTTCTTTAAGACTCTCCCTCTGAGTTATTTTAGGTAATGTGGTAACTAAACATTCTGAAATATAAAAGTGATTCTAAAGAAACCCTTCTGCAATGCAGTCATGCTATTCTTTAAATCGAGGAGGACTTCTTATTCTCTAAGGTCTCTGGTAATAAGAAGGCCCAGTTAGCTTAGGATTTTTAAACTCTCATTCAGAATACACATCAAATAGAGAATCCAAAGGGTTACCCAAATTCTCTAAGGAATTAGTCTTAAGTTATACAATAGACATAAGACATGTGAAAAGACCGAAATAGAAGAGAAATGGAATAACATGGGTGAAGAGTTATACAGTCATGTATAAGCTAGGGACCAGGATTATTGACCACCAGCTTTGTTTTTTTCATTTTGTTTTGCTTTGTTTTGTTTCCTTAGGCCTTAAGAGTATCCTAAAGAAAAAATGAAAAGGCTGGGCACGGTGGCTCATGCCTGTAATCCTAGCACTCTGGGAGGCCGAGGCAGGAGGATCTCTTGAGCTCAGGAGTTGGAGACCAGCCTGAGCAAGAGTGAGATCCCTCTCTACTAAATTAGAAAAACTAGTTGGCATGATAGACAAGATTCATCCATCCTAAATCTTTGTGGTCATTAAAATCCTACAAGGGTACATGTGAAATTTACTAAATGTAGACAATAAATGTCTTAATACAATAACTAAGAAAATGCCTGCAGGCTATGTTAACCAGTTCGATGAAAATATTTCAAATTATATATAAAACCAGAACATTGTACCCATGATTGCATTGATGTATACAGTTATGATTTAATTTTAAAAAATGGAATTTTACTTTTTTTTCTCCCCAAGCCTCTTCGGTCACCTATAAAAATGGAATTTTAGATGATTCTCTCCATCTCCCCAACACCCCATGTATAGGGAATAAGAATGCAAGCTTCAACGTCAGGCAGATCGAGGTTTGAATCTCCTGTCTCTCACTGAGGGACGTGATGTGGGATGCTTCACCTCTCTGTGCCTCAGTTTCCTCATTTGTAATATCAGGATGAAACCTCAGGATAGTTGTGGAACTACAGTTAGATAATGGCTTCAGCTCTTCACATCTGACAGGGGCTCAGTAAATTGCTCAATAAACCACAGTTATCGTTTAAAAAGTATTATACTGTGCGAGGCACCAAGTGAATCAGAAGAAATCTAAGGCTTCCTCCCTCAATCCCTCCATTCCCCACCAGCCTCAGCCAACCAAATCTCTGGATGGAACTAACGCTGCTTAAATAACCGAGATGCCGTGAAGGCATGAAGGGAAGGAGAACATTTGTAAAGTAAATTGGAAAATATATACACTAGTTACTGATCTAACATTGCAGCTGCTCTGGATTAAGGAGATTTGGGTCATCAGCTAACCAGTATTGCTCAAAGTAGTGTTGAAATCTCTAGCAGAAAAAAGATTAGAGGACAGAATCAGCTGTTTGGGCACTGGAGTTATAAGAATCTGAGTGTGATTTTAGGAAGAGGCATCGTATCCTAGAGAAATGCTCATTTGGAGACATGCCTTATTATTTGCTAGTAAGCAGAAGTGGTGACTGGGAGGGGATGAAACACATCCCTCTAAATAGCTTCCTTATTAAAAAAAAAAAACACACAACAGGATATGGGCACTTAAAACACATGTTCGTTAGCAGAAATTACCCATCTGAAATATCAAACAGCCCACTCTTGATATCTCTCCAAAAACAGAGAATATTTTGGAATGGTTTATTCCATGTGAATTTTTCAACTTTATGTGTATGCAGGTCTATTTAAAGTTTTTCAATACTATATTTTTCTCCCCGTCTCTCATCTTATTGGTACTCTGGAATAAATTATACTGTAGTGTGGTAGGTGTTTAAAGATATCTCTTCCGTGGAGTACAAATTTTACATAATTTACATTTTACATACATATTTAACTCTCCTGGTAAAAACATCATCTCACTGATCTGGCAAAGGAGTTAGTATTAATATACTTTATTAATAATATGAGAAAGCCTATTTAAATAAAGAAATGGAATCCCTTTAGAACTTGATGTCACTGCATAACACCTAGCAATCGGGCTTGACGGTATATTTCACAGGATATATCTGAATCTAAGAAACATTCATGCAATGAGCAAAGCTTCTAACAGGCAGAGAAGTCCATGGTAGCGGGAGTAATAATAGAAGTAATAATACTAATCATAGTAGCAGTAATAGTTGCAATATTGCGAAATTACTCTAGGCATTTTTCTAAATGCTTTGTGTCATTACATTTAATCCTTGCCACAACCTTATGAATTAAGCTCTATTGATTTCCCTTTCCACAGATGAGTAAGTTAAGGCACAGAAAAGAGGGAAAGTATCTAGATCTTGCAGTTGTTAGGCAGCAGAGCTGGAATTTAAACTGATACAGACTTGAGAACCTGTAGCGCTCTAGAATATGCCTCACTTATGTGATGATAAGGAGGAAGAAATCAGATTCTAGCCAGAGTCAGCGTGACTCCAGAATGCACGCTCTGATTGTGAAACCACGGTTCTGGTCCAGAGGCTCCCATATCCTTTAGGCAAATAATAGCCTAGAGGACTTATTTCATAAGTTCTGAGCCCTGAATACAACCAGCCATCTTCATTCAAAAAGTGGCTGTAAATTAGGTCTGGATATGATGAAAAAATAAAACAAGTATGCAGAAGGCAATGGTCCCATAAGCCTTAGTTTAGAAGCTTACTCATTTCCAGAGTGCAAGTGGATAGAATGGAAGGAAGGAGAGAGAAAAAAAGCAAAGAGAGGATGTTTATTGAACAACAGTATGTGTCAAAGAAAAGTGTTAATCATTTCTATATAAGAACTCATTTCATGGAAATACAAAGACCAGAAAAAGAGCTACAAAGGGGGCCAAAACACAGAATTATATTAAATCTACAGAAAGATTAAAAAAACTAGATTGACATGGGGAAAAGCAAGCTATTTGTTTTACAGAAATGAATGGGAAGTTGAGTTGAGAGCCTTTGGTGGCCTGCCCCAGGTCCCACATTAAGTTGGTTAAATCTGAAGACCAGACCAGTCCCCTAGATTTCTCCCTGCTCCAGCCTGTATGTTCACATCCTGGTCCAGAGAGAGGGTGTCTTTGCTGTTCCTTCTTAATTCACTGTCATACCCTGGCAGCAGCTCACATCTCAGCTAGGCTGTTCTGTTCCCAGGACTGTTTACTGATTAAGTCAATCTGAATCAGGGAGTTAAACTCTTTGTCCAGTTGAACCAAAGGAAGCAGTAGTGAACACGGAAGTTTGTTTCATCTGTTCTCGTTCTTTCCTTGAGAAGAAGACACATGCTATGAATGAGATGTTTTAATTCCCATTTTCTAGATGAGAAAAATGAGGTTCAAAGTGGTGAATATATGTATGCCATGGAATACTATTCAGCCATTAAAAATGATGGAGATTTTACATGTTTACATTTACCTGAATGGAGCTGAAATACATTCTTCTTAGTACATTAAAACAAGAATGGAAAAATAAATATCTGATGAATACGAATACAAAGCCAATATATAAACAATTACATGGTCATATGAACAATCACAAATATAGTCTAATATGGGGGCCGAGGGAGGGAGGGCACGAGGCGGGATCTCACCTAAAGGGCACATTGTGAGGGTCTATGATACGTTCTCTGGGTGAAGGGCTCTTTTACAACTAGAACTTGACCCTGGAAGTGAAAACTACATAACCTAAAAATTTGTACCTTCATATTAATTTGAAATAAAAAAAATAGTAAACAAAGAAAAGGTTAATAAGTTTGCCTAAAATTGCTGAGCTAAAAAGGAAAAGATTAAGGCCTCAAATTTAAGATTATTAAGGAAAACTTTCACAGGTGGCAATCAAATGTGTGTTTTTATGTCTATGCCTTTGCCCTTGGACCTAAGATAATACTCTTGGGCTACCAATTCTTTTTTTTTTTTTTTTTTTTTTGAGACAGAGTCTAACCATGTCACCCTGGGGAGAGTGGTGTGGCATCACAGCTCACAGCAACCTTAAACTCTTGGGCTTAAACGATTCTCTTGCCTCAGCCTCCCAAGTAGCTGGGACTACAAGCACCCACCACAACGCCTGGCTATTTTTGTTTTTTGGGTTTTTTTTTTTTTTCTTGGTTGCAGTTGTCATTATTATTTAGCTGGCCCAAGCCAGGCTTGAACCTGCCAGCCTCAGTGTATGTGGCCGGCACCCTACCCACTGAGCTAAGGGCAACAAGCCACTACCAATTCTTCTTAAAGGCATGTTCTACTTAGGCTGATGGAAAATAGTCATTCTGCTGCCGACCTCAGGAGGAGTCACTAGGTCACTTCTTGCCTGCCCAATTAGGAAAGTTATTATGTCATGAGAATAAATTCTCACAATGTTATTTAGCTTATTTTTTTCCTTGCTTTGCTTAGAATAATAAAGGAAGAAAGTCTTCCCTGTGTTCACATGCAATGAGCAGAACTCTGTTTCCCATTAAAAGGACAAAGAAAAGCCGCGGATTCTTTGTTGGTACGTTGTCTGTACGGCCAACACAGAGAACCTTGTCTTTCCTAGAACACCTCTAGAACCAGCTAGACTTGAATGCACTCAGCTGTATGGCCTTGAACAACTTATTTGATATCTTCAAACCTCAAGTTGCAGCTCAATAAAATGAGGAACGTAATACTATCTACTATATGGAGTTGTCAGGCACATAAATTACTCATCATACCACCTTATACCCATTAAGATGGCTACTAATTTAAAAAAATGTGCAAATAATGTACAAATAGAAAAACAAAATATGGTACATACATACATGAAATATTATGCAGCCTTAAAAAGGAAGGAAATTCTGACACATGCCATAGCATAGGTAAAACTTGAATACATTAGGTTAAGTAAAATAAGCCAACCTCAAACAGACAAATAGAGTGTGATTCCACTTACATGACACACCTTCAGCAGCCAACTAACCTGTGAAGACAGAAAGTTGACTAAGAATAGTGGTTGCCAGGGGCCGGGTGGCCAGGGGTGGGGATGGGGGGCAGAAATCGGGAATTCTTATATAATTTGTACAGATTTTCAGTTTTTCAAGATGGAAAGAGTTCTGGAAATAGATGACTGTGATGGCTACACAACAGTGTGGTTGTACTGAATACAGGTACTTACTGCCCAATCATACACCTAAAAATGGTAAAAGAAAGAAGGAAGGGAGGGAGGGAGGAGGGAGGAAAGTGGGAGGGAGGAAAGAAGGGAAGAAGGAAAGAAGGGGGAGAGGGAGAAAAAGCCAGAGGACAGCCAGCTAGAGGGAAGCAATGACAAAAGTCACAATGCCTGAAATGAAAAAAAGAAAAGTATGTGGCATAGTGTTGGTTCATTGTAAGCAGTTAGTGAACGCGGCACTCTTCGGAAAGGTGGCAGGAAAGGTGCCAGTAGCGGTGGTGATGGCGTGATGGGTATTAACACAGCATGTGCATCCCTGTCCTCCTTAAAGAGGTTGGCTTCCTGAGAGAGAGATGCATGCCTTAAATCCCATGCTGCAAAGCAGCATTAAGTGGATTCACTTCTCTTGCAGTGAGATGAGCCTCTTTGGGAGCTGAACACAGGGAGTGAACTGAGCAGGCCCAGTGTGGTGGTGGCAAGGCCCAGCATTCGGGAATTGCTCCAGCAATTGGAAAAACGTGTTTTAATTAGGTTGGTTGGTTGGTGGTTCCCAGAGCGATGGGCTCTGAGCGGAAGGCAGGGGTGTGCGCGTGTGTGTCTGAGCGTGAGAGAAAGAGAGAGATTAGAGAGGAGGACACAAAATGTTGTCAACAGCCCCTGATGCTCTGAGCATGGGATTCATTCAAGACACAGTGAACTCTTGTACTCTTGGGTCTTAAAGGCCAGTGGTGTCCTCTCATGGTGCCCAGTAAGGAGCCCTGCTTCAGAGGGGTGGGCTGGGGCAGCCCATGGCTCCTACACTTCCTTGGCTGACTCTAACAGCTGTGTGAAGTTGAGGAAGGCAGGCGAGGTGAGGATCTCATGGTCCAAGGCTAATCACACTAATAAACCTCCAAGAACAAAATTGACTGAAAGGAATAAAATTTTTAAAGTGACACAGTTCTCTGTCATTTCTGTCTTGGATTATGTTGGGGACGGTTGAACTCAATTTTATTGAGAAATCAATTGTAATTTGGCACTCTGCATGATCCTTGGCAGAGGATGCTAATAACAGCCTCTCCTGAAATCTGCAAGCTAATTGACTTCTGCTGCCTCCACACTCACAAACAAGCCCGAATTAAGGGCCCTCTTCCTTCCACATACCCAGGCAGCCATTGATTTGCAGCCCCCTTGCTCTTGTTTATGTGATAAACAGTAAATTTGGAAAAGGAAACAAAAGGGACTCGTTCAGGTCAACCAGTAGGAAATACAGCTGAGCAGCAAAGAGAAAACCAAGGGTAATAACATGTGCTGAGGACTATGAGTTTCTAGGATATCGTTGACCAGAGAAAAGAAGGAAAAACCTTGTTGGAGACAAGTTTGGAGAATCCTCAAAGATCTAAAAGTGGACCTTCCATTTGACCCTGCAATCCCATTACTAGGGATCTACCCAGAAGAACAAAAATCATTTTACCATAAAGACATTTGCACTAGAATGTTTATTGTGGCTCAATTCATAATTGCCAAGTCATGGAAGCAACCTAAGTGCCCATCAACCCATGAATGGATCAACAAACTGTGGTATGTGTATATTATGGAATATTACTCAGCCATTAAAAAAGATGGACACTTTATATCTTTTACATTTACCTGGATGAAGTTGAAATACATTCTTCCCAGTAAAGTATCACAAGAATGGAAAAATAAATATCCAATGTACTCCATACTAATATGAAATCAATATATAAACAATTATATGTTCATAAGAACAATAAAACACTAATAGAGTCCAGTTTGGGGTAGAGGGAAGCAGGAGTGGGGAGGACATTGGGCAGAAGGAGGGGAACATGAGGTGGGATCTCACCTACTGTGCGCACTGTGAGGGTGTATAACACGCCTCCTGGGTGAGGAGCTCTTTTACAAATGGAACTTTACCCTGGAAGTGACAACAACATAACCTAAAAATTGTACCCTCATAATAATTAGAAAAAATTAAAAATTGTATTAAAAAGAAAAAGAAAAAATGATTGTGTTTGCATGTGTGTGTTGGGGGAAAGATTAGGAGGTGTTTTATTGTCCTTTACTAATGAAACCCATCAAAACATCTTAAGCTCCTTTCCTTGTTTATTTCAATCAAGCTCCTCAACTTGAACCAAAGAGAACAGGCCACTAGTGCTCTCCAAAGGGGAAAATTTGAATATAATGCAAAAGGCGTTAGCAGGAGCAAAACACAAGATTGTGCCTTTTAATGTGATGCTATCCTGACCTTTCCAAGGAGAGCAGCAGCTGGCCTCACCAGACTCCTGGATTACAGGGCTTTTCTCAGAATTTATCCAACATATCGATGCAAATCCACCCAAAGTATCATTTATTTGGGTGGGAATTGCAATGTTGGAGGATTAGAGCTCACCCCAGTGGACTGCGGACCATAACATCCCCGTGACAAGCCAAGCTAGCTGTTTGCAAACATTACTCTAAAGAAGAGAGTGGTTTTCAAACTTCACACTTGGCGATTTATCTTTTTTTTTTTTTTCATTTATTTATTTATGTTTTTTTTTTTTTGTAGAGACAGAGTCTCACTTTATGGCCCTCGGTAGAGTGCCGTGGCCTTACACAGCTCACAGCAACCTCCAACTCATGGGCTTAAGCGGTTCTCTTGCCTCAGCCTCCCGAGCAGCTGGGACTACAGGCGCCCGCCACAACGCCCGGCTATTTTTTTGTTGCAGTTTGGCCGGGGCTGGGTTTGAACCCTCCGCCCTCGGCATATGGGGCCAGCGCCCTACTCACTGAGCCACAGGCACTGCCCTTGGCGATTTATCTTATTGACAAACACCCCAAGTCTCTCATGAGGTGTTGTTGGGTATGGGAGAAAGGGAATATCAGCCATGGTCTTCAGCTGTACACAACTCAGCACCCACAGCCCTCATTGCCCTGGCCCACATCTGAGCACAGCTGTGGCTGTCACACACTCTTAACAAGGGAACTTCCCTGAACAGTATCCGAGTGTCTTCAGGGTAACCCCCAATGCAGAAGAGCAGAAAGATGTCATCAGTTTCCCAACTGCACTCACAATTCTGGATCTGGCAGCGTAAGGCAGAATTTTTTCCCACCCTCCCCTATGGGGTCCCCAGCTTTCTTCAACCTCTATAACAAGGATCCTTTTCTCCATGTTATTCCCACAGCCACCCAAATCTAGGACAGAGTGGCCTAAAATTATCATTTCCTTAAAAACCACAGCAATCCAGAGCCACCTGGGTCGCCGTCTCTCCCATTCCTGCTCTAGAAGGAATAAGTTTCAGAGTCGCCTCTCTATGTCCCCTACCACCATTTCACACAGCACACCTGGGGACTCCATGGCAGGAACCAGGTAACCGAGAGCATTCAGCACCTGTCTTTTCCAGAAAGGCTCATCACAGAGCCATTTATTCCCGGACTCATGAGCTTACGTGCAGCTTACCATAGCTCTGAAGATGCAAATACAGAGAGACTGAACTTCATCTGAGTAGAGGGCAGAAAAAGTTAACAAAGAAACAAACACAAATGTATAATAAACAAACACAAACGTTGACAGCATTTCCTGGTTGTGTGTACGGCACCCAAGCAGACCCTGGCAGCCGGCTTTCTTTTTCCTTTTGCAAGCAAGCTGCTAGGAGAACAATTTCAGGAAATATACATCGTTAAAGAATATTACAAGCAGCTTACTGCAGTAATACCTATAATTTTTCATTCATTTTAATATGCCTGTTTTTCATGTTTAGAATTTCTAGTAACTCTACCTTATTAAGTTCCCTTGGTTGATGTGCCTATATAATCGGATAAACATTTATCTAATACTGGGCTGTGCTATTTTTAAAGGTACTTTTGTGGAACAACAACAACAAAAAAAAAAATATCACTATAAAAACAAAAGTGTCCACGCACTGCATTTTAATATTTAAGCCTTTCTCAGGTTGGAGAAAGATGTTACTTAAAAAAAGGGGAGAGAGGTTTTAAGGAAGTGCTTTGAGGCACATTCAAACTGACAGTTTCCCCCAATGCCCTGGCCACTTGGACTTTTCAAAGCAAATCTTTCTTTTTGCTAGGTGAAGGAGAAAGGCCAGGGCAGAGTGAGGTCTTTCTTGGAAATCCCTATATTAATTTATAAAATAACAGCAATGAGTATGTATTAATACTCATTTAAAAGCACTGGTTACCTTCCCTACATGCCTGGTGAATTAACCATGTGATCCTAACAAAACCCTTACAAGATCTATATCATATTTAACCCCATTGTACAGATGTGAACACAGAGTCCCCTACCAAAAACCAAGAACCGTGCTAAGTATTTATACATATGATGATACTTTAATCCTCACAACTCTTGTTTTTAGCCCCAAACACCTTTCTTTGTTCTAAAACATAAACAAAAAAAGGACCAAAGATTTATAGGATGTGCCAAATGTCCCATAGGAATCCATCCAGAGCCCCCGCCTAGAATCCACACTTTTTAGCTAGACAGAGATGATTAACTTTCTCTGCAGACTGACCCAGTTTTCACTGTTGCAGCCTTCTCTGGGTGAATGTGGATTGGATCCCTGGTGCTGAAGAACAGCCACCTTGGCTGGGAGCCAGGTCCAGACTGAAGACTCGATTCCATTCATTCGGGCAATTCAGGGGTGGCTTCCCTGTGCACATTGAACTAGGCAAGTTTGGGCAAAGAGAATGGTAGGCAAGTGTCTTAGAAACTGAATAAAATTACAGTGGCAACCCATACTATTGCAACTTACTAGGGTCACACCAACCACCAGAGAAAGATAAAGTGTTTTATCCCTCCAAGTGCCAAAGACTGTTCTCAACACAGTAAATATTTGTGGACAGACTCACTTCTCCCTCAAGGAGGAGTCAGGATTAGGAAAAAGATCACATACAGAGCCGTAGTACGATGCGGATAGAGAGTTTTGGGGAAAGACAAAAGAAGAGATTTCAAGCTGTCAAATCAGCTTGCTGTGGTCCCTTAGCCTCTGGGTTCTTGGGAATCCTGGCCTCTGTGGCCTTCATGCTCACATACAGTTGATACTTTAGGACAGGCCTGGGACTGAACAGAAACCAGGACAAAGGAGACGATCTCTTTCTACCCAGTATGGGTTAAGGAAGTACTCGACCACCATCTCTTCATCCAACAGCTGACCAGAGCTTGGGTAACACAGAGTCTAGAAGCGCTGCACCTCACTTACTAATTTAACTCGATTTACTTCACCTGGACATCTATGTCATCTTCTTCAGGCAGCTCATGGGAAGAAGCAGCTATAGCATGCCTGGTCATGGCTTTGGCAGAAAGGACCTGGGACCCAACCAAAACCGATCCTAATATCTGTTTATACTCCCAGAAATAAGCAAAGCTTAGCTCAAACTCCATCCTAGGACATTATCTTGACATTCTGATAAAAACCTAAGAAAAAAGAAAATAGAATGACTGGGCCCTACAAGAGCAACTTTGACATCCTTCCCTAATGGAACTCAGGGCATACTACAGATGACACTCACACCATTGCAGTACCTGCAGGATTAGACATGAGAATCTTGACTCTTGGTGCCTTCTACAATGCCTTAGGATGTGACCATATTCAACTGGGTCAAATGGGTCAGAACATCTTTTGTTTACCCCATGAAATGAACCAGGTAGTCACCATCTAATTCTTAATAGGTAAAATGTGCCAAACTCATCAAGAGCAGTTCAGGGGAAGAATGTGATCAGTGAGTTGAATTTCCTTAACGTGAATCATCTCTTCTACTGTGCTCCCACAGCATGAGATCCCGATGTTTGCAGCAGCTCATCTCACAACTCCACAATTATTCGTTTGCACGCCTGCCCCTGCAGCTCGCCCGGGGGTCCCCATCGGCAAGGCAGAAGCTCCATTCTGCCCAGTCCTGAGTCCCTGGTGTCACACAGTCCAGCACCCGTCATCAGAGCTTCACAAACAGTTAGCAAATGAGGGATCAATGGGTAAAACACCATCCCACACCTGTGTAGTTTTCTTCCTTAACCAGAATACAATGTGCTAGAAAGTAAAATTGCAGTTTTCCTATTACCAACCCCAATGGTCAAGATATACGCCTTCAATGTGAAGGCTTCATCTGTAACTGTTTTTAAATCATTTTTTTTAATTTATGTATTTTTCCGAGCATAGAAAGTTTCATGTTTACCCAGAAAAACAAAACAAAACAGAACTACCCTTTATTCCTCCTGAGTCATTTCAAGTTAAAGAAGATAATATGCCCGTAGTTCTAGAATCCTGCATCTGTAACCATGTCCTCTATAAAACACTCAAGACTGCTTCAAGGAAGGTGATCTTCTCTTCTCAGCCTACAGCTTCCTAGACAGAGCCTTTTCATTGTCTTTCTATGCCAGTTCCCCTTCTTCCTGACCATTGCAGACATCCCTGTCCCAACGGCCCCTTACATACTTCCAGAAAGTTCTATGAAGGAAACCATCCAATACGCTACCACACCGGTTCTGAGCTGGCAGATATAATTGGCAAGGTTGGCAGAGAAGTGAAAATCTAAACAAGCCGTGAGAGTCAACCCCCTCAAGCCTGACGAGAGGGGACTGAGGTTCAGAGGGAGGGACGGACTGTCCTGCCTTTCTTCAGCGTGTTCAGGGCACATTCTTGTTTCCTTCTGTTTAAACAAAGGGCATTCTCCCTTTCTGCCCATGACTCTGCACAGTTTTCTAAGGTCCGTCCCAGGGCATAGCCCCACCACCCAGTAGGTAGGGAGTGACTTCTGCCAAGTCACTTCACCACCCAATCTCAAGTTCTTCATCTGTAAAATTGGGATAATATTTCTCAACCGACATCCCGGGTTCCTAGCGATAAATATTAATGTCCGTAGAGGGCTTTGAGATCCCGGGGTGCAGGATGCAGCAAAGTGTTATTTTTATGACGTTGCAGCTTCCATAAAGCATCAAATTCAATGAGAAAGAGGAGAGAGGGGCACTGGGCTGGAACCAAGAATAATGCAGGCAGATGCTGTTGGAGCTTCCCCCTACTGCTAATGCATCTCGACAGTCACCTGCAAGTCTGCTGCTATTCCAGTCCTGGGGTTTTCATTTTTACTGGTGACCTCGTTCGGTGCTTCCCATCCTCCTCTTCCAAGAGTCGGAATCCCTATTTAGCATCATATTAATATGGAACTTCATAACGCTGATATGGATCTGTGTATTACAAACATCAGGGGGCCCGCCTGGCAGTCTGCTGGCTTCAACATGCTACTCAGCAGGGAATCTGGGTTCGAGTCTCCAGAGTGGGCCAGCCTTCCAGAGCTGGCCAGACGCCCACATCCAAACTGCCCAAGCAGCACCTTCCCCTCCTTCTTTTCCTTCCCAGAAGAGACTTTCCAGGCCCTGAGGCATCAAAAAGGAGAGCAGACTGCTGCACACAGGCCTCTGTGACCAGAAAATAAGCTGGTTTTATTTGGCGATGAAAATATAGAAAGAGAATCTAATAAGGGAAAGAACAACGGGGAAGATAAGTCAATGGTTTATAAGGAAGAGGGAAGGGGGTGGTGACAATGTGACACCCTGGCTCTGCAACACTGCAGCAGCCACTTACTCTGGACATGTTCTGAAAGTCTCTGGGGACCTGATGGAAGGGACAGGACCAGTGAGGGCTGTTACATCGTTGGACTCAAGAGACAATGAGTCCCTCATGTCAACTGCAATATTACCATTGACTGACACGTGGACTACAGGCCAGGAAAGAAGGCTCAGTCATCCCCTCAATCCTCTGACATGGGAAGAGGGGTCAGACTGTCCCAAGGACCAGAAAACAATGGGCAAGAGCCAGGTTGAGAGAAGACATGGAGCTGGTCCCAGCCAGAAAATCAGACCAAAGGTCCCTCTAAGCTGCTCTGTCCTCCCCCATGGGAGCCTCCAGCAGCCCCTCATCCTTTTGCCACAACTCCTCACCTTCAAAATGACCTCTGCACCTTCCTTTTATTCAGATTTTTCATTTGCATAAACACACTGTCCTTTCTGAGTGCCCTTTAATCAGCGGTGTGTGCATCTCGCTAACTGACCACCAAAAGGCCTTCTGCCTTTTTCCTTCTGATCACCGCCCCTCACGGACCTCACATACCATCTAGGTTAGTAAATGTTGGGGTTCAAAACAAAAGAAAACAGAAAGATAATCACTCTAGAACAAAAAGGCAGCAGGGACTTTGTCCTAATGCATCACTAAGACAGTTGTGCATAAAACCCTTCAGAGAATGGGTTCAAGGATACCTTGCAATGTGCAACATTTAGGAAAAACATTTACACCTCACTTCTTTTGTTTCCATGGGGAAGGGACCATAGGGAGTGACACTACTGGCTTTCCTCCATCTGATGTGTCCCTCTTCTGAGGACAGGAGAAGGCACCTACCTGCCTGACAAGTCTGGAACAAAGAACCCAACCTGGGTGGCATAGTCTCACCAGGGATGACTCTTTTTTTTTTTTTCAGTTTTGGGCCGGAGCTGGGTTTGAACCCACCACCTCTGGCATATGGGGCCAGTGCCCTACTCCTTTGAGCCACAGGCACCGCCCTCAGGGCCCCCTCTTTAGGACCCTCCTCCTGCACCTGCTCCTGCACACAGGGCCCTGCTTTGCCAGTGTCTAGGTGAGTTGGTTTAATTCTGATGTGCTGGCCTTAGCAAGCCCCCTCTCCACAGAGTTGCACCTTCTCCTTCAATCCAGGGTGTATCAACAGTGGCACTGAATTCTGATCCTTAATGGATAGCCTTCCGTGCCTACCTAGCTCAGAGCAAGTGAACTCCAAAACTCTAATGCAGCCCAGCTTGGTCTGTGGTTGGCTATGCTCTTAGCGTGGGCTAAGAAAGAAGGCGCTTTTATAGAACCTACTTTGAATAGAATCCATGACGTGCTTTCCCTAGGCTGCTGGTCAGCCAATTTAGTGCTACAGTTTGGTACTGTTGAGAATGGCCCTCGGTCTGTAGAAGTTGTATCAGAAGGACAACTGCCCCAGCAAGAAATGCCTACCACACACTTACTCTTGCTTAAGGACTCAGCTAAATAAAGCTTTCGTGTGCTTTAACTCCTGGACTCCTCAAGAAGCCTCCACGAGGTCTGAGCAAATTGCTCTCCCTGGATCACAGGGGAGAGGGAATATAAAGCCTGGGGAGGTTATGAAGCTGGTAAGAGGACCAGACAAAAGCCAGTGTCCATCCTATCTGTCCACCCCTCCATTTTCTCATGCATCACACGTGTGGCCTCTGAGGGCAATGTGAGCCCATGGGGAGATTTGGCCAGGCCCTGCCATTCTCGGAAACTCTGGGGAAACTCGCCTGTGGGCTTCTGGGTTCCTGCTGAACATGAGAACCAGGAATCCAATTTCTAATTCAGGGGGGCTTCAGCTTCAGTGTACCTAGAGTCTCGAGCTGTACATCACTATTCCCTGCCTCTGGTCCCCTTAGGTGACAACTGCCGCTTTCCACTGACACCTCCCTCACAGGGGCACCCAACAGGGCCACACAAGGGAGAATGATGGAAGCCAAGCCTGAGCTTGGAGCAAATCTAGTAGCAGGATGTCTAAAAGAACAAGCAGAGTGAAAATCACCTTCCAAAAACCCTGCTTCCAGGTAAGCAACATAGCCATTTACTTTGTATGACAGCGATTATCCTCCCTTTGCAAAAAAAAAAAAAAATGTCATATTAATATTGAAAACTTTGTTCCAGCTGAAAGTAGAATTATGACCCTCTACAAAAGAGCTGGCACAAATCTCTGTAAGCACAATGGCATGGTAACATGATCAAAGCCCCTTTAAGGCAGACCTTTATCCAGCTCCCAACACGAGAGAAATGCAAGGAAATGGTCGTTAGGGGTCTTGTCCCTCCATCACTCAGAGGACAGTTCGTATGCGGGGAGCTCCCACTAGTATTAATGGGAGCCACAGAAGTAAGTCCCCAGTCACTGGAAGGGGAAAAGCCCCTGGGCTTTTCCACCAAGAACCCATTCAGTGTGACAGGTACTTGGGAGCCAGAAAGTCCTCACTCATTAGCGCAGTTCCACTCGGGGTGATTTGTAATCTCACCCCAGGTATGAGCGCTGGAACTAGTCTTTCCTTGCTGTGACATCTATAGCCTTCCATGTTTTCTTCTGTTAGATACCGTGCCACTGAAACCCTGTCTGAGACAAATGCCATTTTCGTTTGCTCTAGGCGGTGAAGGCCAACACACATTTCAGTGGAGAAAGTTATGTGTTTTAATTGCTCTATGAAGACATCGCATATGCCCTGACACAGTTAAATGATTAACAGATTTCTCCAAATGCCGTTGGCATAGACTATCTATAGGTTCATTAGCCAGAACAATTTATCTTCTTGATAAAACTAAAATTACTTATACAGCAGGTTTACTTTCCATGATTAATAAATGATAAAAATCTAAATTATCCATCCAAAATGTCTCTTTTTGGCCATTAATCTCACATTTATCAGCTTCTATATATTATTAATACAAAAATTCAATTTTCCAAGTATTTTAATTTGCTAAGAAAAACAGAAAACATTGAATGCAATGAAATATCTCAATTAGTAGGGAATTCTGTAGTGATTCCTAAACACGGAGTAAACAGACAGCATTAGCTTTAAATATGCTTTATCAAAACAGATAAACAAAATCCATGGCATACACAGGCAGCAAAATGTCCCCAAAGGGACCCTCTCTCAAATATGTTTCCAGGAGAGAGACATCAGAAAGAATGGAGAGTGTGCTGTAGTTTGCTGTCACTCTGCGTGTGCAGGGACAGAATTAAGATCATCTCAGAAACAGAGCCAGAACACAGCGATCTGGAATCCAATAAAGGTCAAAAGGCAGGCATTGCACGTGGCCACAAAAGTGAGTTTCGGAGGCACAGGATTAGCTAGAGGGGAAGCCTTGGGAATTAGATCCTTCTGTCAGCTTTTTTAAATGTTTAAGACCGTCTGTCCCTCCAATTAAACTGATCAAGGGAGTCCAGGATGGTTTGTTAGTGACTCTGCTCTGGAGAACACTCATTAAAAGTCCCAGGGCTGATTACGGACTTCCCGTTTCAAGCACTTCACTTCTGCTGTCAGCTACTGATTTCTCTGAATTCCAACTGCCAGAGTAACTGTGGAGGCCGAGGCCTGCTCGCCCTGCTGCCAGAAAAGGGAGAGAGACATCTGCCACTGTCCTGAGTCACCTGTTACTCACCTTGGTGACTCACTCCCCCAGAGGGGCCGGGACAGAACAGCTCCTAGAAAGACAGATGGGTACGTGCGTGTGTGTGACACAGCGAGCACACTCACTGGTCCTGGGTCTTCCGAGGAGGCCAACCCTCTGCTAGGCACAGGACATGTGGTACACCGTAAGAACCCTCTGTCTCACCCTCTGTTTAATGAGGTGGACAGACAAACAAAGAGCGAATTGCACTACATACAATATGATCAGTGCCAGAGAGGGAATAACCACGGCTTCTCTGTACACATAACTTAGAACAGACAAGCTAGCCAGGAGGTGAGAACAATCTTCCAGTATAAGAAGACGACACACCTCATTTACTCATCAACTCACTTTTTCATCAATCAATAACTGAGCACCTGCTACGTACCAGGAATGACTCTAGGAGACAGGGACACAGTAGGGCATGGCAGACATTCCGATGGACTTCAGGGAATGGCAAATTCATTCTGTTTGACTACAGCACAGCAGGGACCAAGGGATAAGAGCTGGGGCTGGGAAGGCATAGGTGGCATAGCCCAGCCACACTTAGGAATTCTATGTGTGTATATGTCACATGTGTGGAAATTGAGGAAGTTGGGTAGTATCAGAGCAGGACTCACACAGATCTGGCCTGGATTAAAGGAAAAAGTATAGAGTGATATTTGCCTAAGTCACAGCAGGCCTGACACTGGTACTTCTGCATAGGCAACTTTCTCTCACCATCCCACATCCTCCGCTTCACCATGCCACTCTCACCGTGGACCCACAAGGTACCATCATGGTAGCTCCATCTGTACTCAGCATGGCGCTGGAGCTAGGTCCACAGATACCACCTTCCACACCTGGGCTGGAGTGAAGTCAGCAGAAATTAGGCTCAGACATGCATTCCAGTGTCAGCCCTGGGCCTGAACAAGGTGCTTAGAGTTGACAGCAATAATCACACCTGGAATTTGTTGGGCATCTGTATGTTCCTGTCACTCTATTTGCCTTAATTCATTGGAACTTCACAATAAAGTTACACAGGAGCTTATACATAATCTCCATTTTACCAAGAAGGAAACCAAGTCAAAAATAGGTTCAGGGTCTTACATATGGTCACATGGTTAATAAAACGGTGGTGCCAAAACCAATTCCATGAAACTTAGCTCCCAGAGTACATTCTGTCAAACAGCGTGCTATCCTGTCTCTCTCAGATGTCTTGTGATCCTCAAATTCAAAGTGGATATAGGAATAGTGATGTTCAGTAAGGATTAAATGAGGAACTTCAAAGTCCCAGAGCAGTTTATAACCAAAATACTGATTTCCTCTGTTTCTTCCAACCCACTTCTACTTCCTAGGTTAAAACTGCACTATTTCATGAAGACTTTTGCAGATATTGAGACTGCACCAACATGTTGTCTCACAGAAGCTCCCCCACCCCGCACCAGCTCAGCATAATGTGAACAGTGGCACTGGTCGTATTGTTTCACATTGTTCTTGAACTATTTCAAATTCTCCTGGTTTCTCTAACAACTTGTGTGTTCCTTGGGCCAGTAATCAGGTCTGATCTTCCCCTGGTATCTTCTCAGGAGCCATCGCTGAGCACATGGGTTTTCCAAACATGTTGGAAGGAAAAAGAATGAGTAAATATTACAGGAATCTCTATGTCAAATAAATTTATGTTGGAAAGTGAATCAAGTAATTTGATAATAGTTGAGAGAGGAGGAATCTTTATGTGTCTCCATCCATCTGGTAGATTCTAAAAAACTTAATAAATTTTCAAATTATGTTCTAAACTTTTAGTTCAAATTCTCTTTTTCCTTAAGTACCTTTTTTAAAGTCCAAAGTCAAAAATTTCTACATAAACAGGGGGACGGGGGAGCTAATTGTTCCACGACTTTGAACGTGGGTGTTCATTTTTCACTCTCTAAGTCATGATGTGCCCTCCTACACGCAAGCCAATGACGTTAGCTTAGTGGAAAGCAAACATATTAATAAAATGCACAAATACTCTGTACTGACAATAAATCTTAGAAATAATTTACCTCATCACATCAAAGTTTACAAGTGGCTTTAGATCCCAAGCCCTATAAACTCTAAACTGGAAGCAGGCTGCATGGCTGAGCAGAAAGAACACTGCAATGGGAGCCCAATTTGGCTTTGATGCATTACCTGTGTAAATTCCCTGAGTATTCCTTTGTCATCTACATCAGAGATTTTATATAGAAGATGCTTTCCACCCTGAAACCATGACATTAGTATGTGGTAGTGCTGTCCTAATAAGGGCCAGAAACTAGTCAATAGTTTAGGGATGAGAAATGGGAATCATACGAACGGCAATCACGGGTGTCAGGGGCCCTTGAAGAATGAAGCCATATTCTCTTTACTGGGACCACTTCTGGGGTTTATTAGCAAATTCGATCCCCTCTGACATATAAGAGGAAGATGACCCCAAAAGACACATGGAAAGGTTTTCCAACCCTGCATAAAACTACATCAGATCAGAATGTAGAATGCACTTAAGAACAAAAACAGCCGTCAGAAGTACCTTAGTCACCATGGCAAATGCACTCAGCACTAGTCTACAATTCAGTAGGAACCCTCTTTCTTTTACCCACTGGAGCGCTTGGGAGATCAGGAAGTGGGTAGTAGAGTGAAAAGATCACACAGAAACCTTTATCTTCTGGCAGGACCTCTAGTCTATGAAAAGCAAAATAAAACAGAACGTACTTTCTGGAGACCACAAAACGAGAAAGGAGAGTGGTGGGTCTTCTCTGCATGCTCTCTGGGATAGAAGCATCATTTCTGACACGACAGATCCTAACCCTCTGTTAACCTGGCCCAAATGGTCAGCAAACTATGACCCATGGGCCAAAATTTAGCAGACCATCTGTCTTTGCACAGTCCATGAACTAAGAAGGTTCCAACCACTTAAAAACATAAAAGAAGAATAGTATTAAAAGAGAGATAATATTCAGTGACATATGAAAATCACATGAAGTTCCAATTTCTGTGACCATACATGAAGTTTCACTGGGTCTTGGCCAGGTTCACTGCTTTACATGTCATCTGTGTCTGCTCTCCTGCTACCATGACACAGCTGACTAATTACAACAGAGACCTGATGGCTGGCAAAGGCAAAAATATTTACTACCTGGCCCTTACAGAATAATTTTGCTAATGCCTTGTCTAGGCCAATTATGTTTCCTTTCAGTTTGTGAAACTGACCTAACATGACCAAGCTGCTCCTGATCAAAGTCTTTTTGACCTTAAGACTAGATTTCAAATGTATCAGCCTCTGCTAAAGATGGTTCCTGGAATGCCAGGATATTCTCTTGACTCTTGCCTCTAATTTACTGTCACCTCTTCCATCCACATAAAACACACGCTCCCCCCCACACATGCATGCTTAGACACACCTCAAATTCTGATTTCTATTTCCCTAATCTTTATAGCAGGCGTCCTCACACTGCGGCCCACAGGCCACATGAAACGGTGTGAATTGTATTTGTTCCCGTTTTGTTTTTTACTTCAAAGTAAGATATGTGCAGTGTGCATAGGCATTTATGCATAGTTGTTTTTTTTTTAAACTATAGTCCGGCCCTCCAACAGTCTGAGGGACAGTGAATTGGCCCCCTGTTTAAAAAGTTTGAGGACACCCGCTTTATAGTCTCAGATTTCCTCTGTCTTGCTATCACATGGTCATTGACAATCTCTGAAAAACTAAAGGAACCATTACATATGCCGAGATATTTACTAGAACTTAATAATTAACACTGCAAAGTGCCAACCAATGACACTTTCTAATATTACGTAATTCTCTTTATCATTAAAGCTTTATTTCTCCTATTGCCAATTGCATGTTCCTTTCTTTTTTTCCTGCCAAAGTGTGTCTATACTTTTTATAGATGCCTTATACTTTGCTCTGATAAATACATTGTTCCTATTGCCTTCACAATAACTAGTGTTTTAAAATAGTCTAAGTTTCTCAAGAAGAGGCCTAGATTATCAAAGCACCATTGAGGATGTACCCGAATTGTAACAGCACAATTATCTGACTACTGAGAAGCTGTTTGGTAGAGAGAAAAGGGCATCAGACGCAAGTTTTAACCAATAGCATCACAAACTAACTGAACTTGAACAAGTCCCAGCATCTGTCCAGACTTTGGTTTCCCCATTTGTGATATGAGTTTAGGTCACAAGGAGCTTTCCCAAGTGCTGTGATCTAAATGTTTGCGTCCCTGCTCAATATGTATATCAGAATCCTGATTCCCAACTTGGCAGTATTAGGAGGTGGGGTCCTTTGGAGGTGATTAGGTCATGGTGGTGGGGCCCTCATGTTGGAATCTGTGCCCTTATGAAAGAGACTTGAAGCAGCTTTTTCATGCCTTCCACTATGTAGGGACCCAGTGAGAAAGCATCATGTCATCTAAGAGAAAAGGAGGCCGTCACCAGACACCAAATCTGATGGAAACTTGATCTTGGACTTCTCAGCCCCAGAAACTATAAGAAACAAATTTCTGTTCATTTTAAGACAAAAAAATAATAATAATAATAATAAAATAATAAAAAAAGAATTTGCTCATCAATTCCAATTAATTATCTCGTGTCTTTTAAGAATTTAGAATATTAAACAGCACTTTTAATTATATTTAAAGTTAAGTTTTATTATGCCCTGAAAAGCAAGAAGAAATAATGCTATTTGCTTCTAAGAAACAGGACTTAAAGAAGACAGAGGTAGGTCAAGGAACTGCTGTTTTTCATAATAAGTCCTTTTGAACAATTTGATTTAATATATATGTATGTATAGTATAAGCACACATTATTTTGATTTAATTTTTTTTTAATTAAAGCTAGAAGAGACTTTAGATTACTTCCATGTTGACTGATGAGGCTAGAAATACTATTTTACGCATGCACATTGATTTTCACAGATTTCTCAGGGTCACCGAGGGGAGCGAGTGAAACTACATAACCCTAAGTCTCCTCTGATGTCAGATTCTATATTTCTACTATCTCTTGATTTTTTACTTCATTTTTCTCTCTGAAAAATTCATTTTTATTTTTTTTAATTATTTTTTATTTCAAATTAATATGAGGGTACTAATTTTTTAGGTTACCTTGTTCTCACTTCCAAGGTAAAGTTCCAGTTGTAAATTACGAGTCCCTCACCCAGGGGGCATGTCATAAACCCTCACGGTGTGCACATTAGGTGAGATCCCGCCTCATACCCTCCCTCCTTCTGCTAAGCATCCTCTCCCTCCCCCTTCCTACTTCCCTTTACCCCTGAACTAATTATATTAGTAATTTATTATTATTATGAGCATATAATTGTTCATATACTGATTTCATATTAATATGGAGTACATTGGATATTTATTGTTCCATTCTTGTGATACTTGACTAAGAAGTATTTCAATTCCATCCAAGTAAATGTAAAACATGTAAAGTCTCCACCTTTTTTAATGGCTGAATAGTATTCCATGGTATACAAATACCACAGCTTGTTGATCCATTCCTGGGTTGCTGGGCACTTAGGTTGCTTCCACATCTTGGCAGTTGTGAATTGTGCTGCAATAAACATTCTGGTGCAAACATGTTTATGGTAAAATAATTTTTGTTCTTCTGGGTAGATGCTTAGCAATGGGATTGCAGGATCAAATGGAAGGTCTACTTTTAGATCTTTGAGGAGTCTCCATACTTCTCTAAGATATCACCTAATCCCAGCAAGATGAGCCCACCTCACAAAGTCACAAAACACCAGATGCTGGTGTGGAGGTGGAGAGAAGGGACCACTTCTACACAGCTAGGGGGATTGCATACTAATACAACCTTTGGGGAGAGAACGCTGAATGATTCTTAGTTCATGAGCAGTCTCTATTCACTGGGAACTAGGCAGTTGGAAAGTTTCAACTTTTCCAGTTCATTTATGTTTGAGTCCTCCAAAAAGAGCAACAGTAACAACAAAAAAATAATGAGATTAAAATAAAAAAAAATTTATTTCTTGAAAACCTCAAAAAATCATTTGAAACAGATCTTGCATGAGATTTATCCCTTTAGGCTAAAATAAAGCATTAGAGTTTTTTGTTAAGAAAAACATTTCCTCAAACTGAAGGAAAACAGGACCGTAATGGAAACAGGAATGCAGGCCTTGCAGTTGTAACCAACTAATATAACAGTAGAATTCTGCAATTGTGAACTGCTCTAATTTTATGTACATATATTATTCAGCAAGAATAGTATTTCTTTAGTTGTATAGATTTTTTTTCTCTCATTTAGTTGGTCATATAATTACTTGTTCTTACAAATCTGAAAATTAGAAATTCAAACACATACACCACAAAAAGAGAAACTTGATTCTTGATGACATAACCATTCCCCTAATACAGTGCCATCCCTTCAAGCCCTGTACATCCAATGATCAAAGATTTCTAAACTATCCTTCTTGAAACATGAAGTGTCTCCAGACAACCTCATAAGCACAAACCTATTCCTTATTTCTGCTTTCCTTCTCTTGAATTCTGACCCCTTAACTTGAACCTACTGTGAATCCAAACTTTGTCCAATAGCTGAAACCAATCTCAGGTGAGCAAATCCAATATTATAAGGACCAACTCTGTGCAGGCGAGTGATGATGGTGATGGTGGGATGATCATGATGATAACAATGATGTAATTTTCCTATTTGATCCTTTTGACAGCCCTATAAGTCAGTTTTGGGAAAACACAGAAATTAACATAAAGAGTAAAGTAGGCTGGGTACAATGGCTCACACCTATAATCCTAGCACTCTGGGAAGCCAAGGCAGGAGGATGGGTTAAGCTCTTGAGTTTGAGACCCACATGAGCAAGAGTGAAACCCCATCTCTACTAAAAATAGAAAAACTAGTTTGGTGTTGTGACAGGCACCTATATAGTTCCAGCTACTTGGGAGGCTGAGGCAAGAGGATGGCTTGAGCCTAAGAGTTTGGGGTTGCTGTGAGTTATGATGATGCCAGGGCAGTCTACGAAGGGTAACAGAGTGAGACTCTGTCTCAAAAAAATTAAAAAAAGTTAAGTAAACTATCATGTTTTCACAGCTACTCAGTGGTAGAATCAGGATTTGGATCAATTAGTGCTACTGACTAGCACTAAACCAGGCCTTTCCTCTTTGCAGGTATTTGGGGGAACAGTCAACCAGGCGTGTGCCTCGGTGTGTGGAATCTGAGCACGTCTGGGTGCAGCAATGAAGGCAGGGGAGAGCTATGACGTCTCTGGAACTGATGTCCCCTGGTGAGTGTCTAGCTGTGTGGCTACATGTGGCCTCTGGAATCCTTGAGTGTGGCCTTCTGACTGAATCCAACTTTTACAGAACGAATCCTTATATTAAAAGAGGAATAGCAGAGACAGAGGAAGCATTTCTTGCCTCCTTCGGTACTTGAAAAAATAACATCTTGAAATCAGAAAGCTGCA
This sequence comes from Nycticebus coucang, assembly GCF_027406575.1. Taxonomy (NCBI): domain Eukaryota; kingdom Metazoa; phylum Chordata; class Mammalia; order Primates; family Lorisidae; genus Nycticebus; species Nycticebus coucang. Next base: position 26,624,630 of record NC_069802.1, on the reverse strand, counting down.
GGTTCCCTACCCCTAGCTGAGGGACAGGGAAGCTTCAGTCGGGTGGCCAGGCCCTGCCTCCTCTCCTATACACAGGATTCAGTAAAAGCAAATTGTTATCGGAAAGCAAAGTAGATTGGCCCAAAAAATACAGGCAAGAAAAGATCGCAGTGAAGGACATTTCCAGTCACTATAAAATGCCTGGCAAGAAAGAAGTGAACTTCCCTTTCATGGGAGAGAATGGAAATGACAGTTTGGGGGGACCTAAGAAGCAGCTCCCTCCTACTGCCTGGGTGAGCTGGGACACCCTACAGAGAACCAATTTCTCCATTTCCTCATCTATGAATGGGAATAATTATAAATTCCTACCAATTTCCATTTCCTCATCTGTGAATGGAAATAATTATATAATTATACCTACAATTTTGCCATGAGATTTAAATATAAACTACCACACACACATTGGTACTTTATCATCTAAGTTTCTTGACATTGTTTTTAATTAGACTGAACTCTTTCATTTTAACCCCAGATTTATTAAAGTATAATTAACAAATGAAGTTGTTTAAGGTACCCACCACGATGATTTGATCAGAAGATAGTACTTCCTTCATTCTGTCGCCTTTCTTCATGGAAATCAGTTGCCTTATAGAGTTCTTTTCCTTCCCTTCCTTCTCTTAATCTTTCTACAGCAAAATCTGCCTTTCCCTTTCATGCTTCACGGAATTCTGTGAAACTTTAGATAATAGGTTCTCCCTGTGTTGACTCTTCAGGGAGAGTCATCATGAAAACATTTGCCCTGTGAAGTGGGATACCAATGGCTGGGTGTTTGGGCCCTTAAGTATCTACCTGGCTGGAAGTTTCCTGCACACCTAATTCTGCACAGAGAGAAGTGCTTGGGGTTTTGGAACCACAGCATAAGCAGAGTACAATAAACAGCATGTTCCCACCTATCCTTAGTGGCAGAGGGTGCTTTCCCTGGCAGCAAAAGGAAGGAAGATCCCTATTGTCCCTCATAGATTCCAGCTTTTTGCTCTGCAGATGCCTGAGTGAGCCCTAAGCGTCTCATCCCTTTGCTTCAAGCCTCAGAAGTCAAGTAGCAGTGCTGAGTGATAGGGAGAATGCATCATTTCCCTAGTTGAAGACAAATTCTCCCCCATTCTGCAGAGGCTTCAGGCTTATATGAGCCCATCTCTACCTCACAGACTAGAGAACAGGGCTTGCCATTGAATAGTATGTATGTTTTGAAAGTACCTGTTATCACAGTGGAGAGTTTCTTAAAAAACAAGGAAATTGCCATGGTATATCAGGCAATACAGTCTCCTTTGTGAAAACACACAGCTGGGAGTGATGTCCATCAGACTGATCTTAATAAAAGGCAAAGGATCAAGCCCAAGCGTCTCAATTTTGCTGAGGAACTTCTCAGAATTATCAACTAGGAAAGTTTCAAATAATTCTCCAACCTATTTTCATACTCAGAGAGGTCCCATGGGGAAGTATCTGTGGTACCTGAAGAAGTAATAAGCCTTGTAATATATCATTACTGCAATCTCTGTTCCAACTGTTAAATGCCACCACCAGAGCTAGGGCCGTGGTCTGACTCATGCCAATGGCTGGTGTTGGCATGAAACTCAGAAATGGCTCCAGATGTCTTTGTGCTCCTCTCATAGTGCATGCCATAGTTCCCAACAGCCATGTCATATAATTTTAACACCACATATCTGAGGTTAGACAATTAGGTTCATGAAATCCTCCTACAAAAAGAGCCACATCCCTCATTGCTGAATATGACTGTGGTCACCTTGGAGGTACTCCCCTTGGAAGCACTATGCACCCAGCTGCTGTCATACAAAGTCTGACAATTAATTTCACAATCTTATCCTAGAAAAAGTGCCACATCCCTCATTGCTAAGTATCACTACAGTCACCGAATAGCCAACAGTAGTACTTCCAAGGTGACAGCTCTGATGGCCATTCCAGAGAAGGAGCTCCAAAATCGCTTTGAAGAGTGATCTAGGCACTATGTTGGTGCGTGACTTCCCAAGGGGAGTAGTTTGAAGGTGACCATACTGATATTCACCAACAAGGTATGTAGCACTTTTTCTAGGATGTGTTCGAGAACTTAATTGTCAAACCTCCTATGCTCAATAGGCATGTATTTATAGTGGTTTCCTGGGATTATTGGCTCTCTCTGTTTCCTACCTGCCAATCATGCTTCTTGTGCTACCACAATCATTAACAGGCCTAAGCTCTTCTATGAGCCAGGCACTGTGTTCATCCTTTCTCGTTCATTATCTTATTTAATCCTGTGATTTGCCTACAATTTTTAGACCCATTTTACAGATGAGAAAACCAAAGCTTGGGAGATGAAGTGGCATGCCCAAGATCAGTCAGCTAACCCATGGAAGAGTCAGCCCTCAAACTCAGATGCAGCATACCAGCACAGCTAGCACACTCAAGCTGCGATGAGGATAAACATTCTGCCTATTCTGACAGAATATCCTGCACAGGATATTTTCTGCCTCTTTGAGCAAAAGTCACATGGAACACAATAAAAATTATGGTTACCTATTTTAACCCAAATACAAGGTTATTGACAGTGAAACTTCTATTGAGTCATCGGTGGCTTGGGAACCAACTCGGTGGCTTGGGAAGAGCTAAAGGAAAGCGGAGGGTACATTTGGATGGAGCTCTCTGCTATTGAGCAGTACCCAGCCCAGGGGGCCAGTGAGAAAGATTCTAGTCCTGGCTCTTCCACTGACACTTGCACTGAAACTGAACAAAGGATCCAACCCCGCTCTCATTGCCTTGTTTTCCAATTATAATAGCCCCATCTCCCCAGTTTGTTGCATCAGATATTATCTACAGACTTTCAATATGGAAGGTGAGGATTAAGCTCTACCCACCCTAGCTCACGTGGGTACTTCCTCTCTCCTTGTCATCCCAATACAGTCATCTCATAGTTTGATGTTAAATACTCCATATTTATGGTATTATAACAAAATTTTGTTCACTGTTGAACCATAGCATGTATCATAACTAAATTTTCTTTTGAACATTCTTTTCTTGTTTTCCCTGGAGTTAATAACTGTCTTATCCTTATTTCCTATTATTTTTTATTTCTTTGACCCAATGCCAAGGTCTTTGCAGGAACTGAAAATTTCCTCACAATATGTGCAAGCACTTCACACAACTGACAAGTTTCATTACTTCCCCCCCCCCCCCCCGGGAGACGTCTCCCCCAGGACACTTAGTCCTCCTCTGACCTGGAACTGGCTTCTCTCCAGGAACTCTGCACAGCTGACATCTGAGAGCTCCCTTTTGCCATCATCCTAGGAATATCTTCAGACTCCCTGTGGGTTTGGGCTTCTTATTTCCTAGTTCCCTAAATCTTCCTCCTTCTTGGTTTACTCTCTTCTTTTTAAGGCTTTCATGGCTTTCCAAAGAAATTTGCAAAGGACTTGCAAATCTGAAAATACTTTATTCTAAAACTTGATCAACTTCACCTTCATTACCTTAATTTAATGAGATGTCTACTACTTTTAGCCCATAGCACTGGGAGGCAGTGGCAGGATGTTGGCTTCTGGGTTGAGGAGGGTCATTTCAAATTTTGAATATAATTCTCTCTTCTCTTCTAACTTCAAGTAATGTTTGTGCAATGTGGTTCTCAATCTTTTGCACGGGAACCTGTGGGATTTTTTTTTCCTTCTCGGAATCTTTTAGTATGTTCTCTTTATTCCAAATGTTCTGAAGTTTCTCCATGTTGTGTCTAGGCGTGTCTGTATCTGTGACATGTGCATATGTGTGTTTCATTCATTCTTCACTCATTATGCTAACACTGACAGGTACCTCAGAACACCTTCTGTAAGAAACCTTATAATTTGTAAACCCATGTCTCTAGGTTCAGAAAGTTTTCTTGTATTATTTCTTTAACATCTCTTTCTTCTATGGTATTGCATATCCCTTTCAGAAACTCCTATGATTTGGGAGTTGAACTTTCTAGAATGATCCTCAATTTGTTTTTGTTTTCTTTTTTTCATTTCTATTATTTTTGGAAATTTTTTCCTTAAATTTGCTCTCCAGTTCTTCCATTAATTTTAATTTCTGCTTTCATATTTTTTTAATTTCCAAGAGTTCATTATGGTTTTCTAAACATTCCTTCCCACAGGGATCTGTTCTTATAGATGCAACATACTGTCTTACCTCTCAAAATAAATGAGAAATCTTTTTATGTTTTCCCCTGCCTTATTTTGCATCAGTTTCCTCCAATTATTTTTTGTTTCTCTTGTGGTGTCTCACTTCTATATTAGAGGCATTCCAGGAATATCTGTCATTTTCTGTGTTTAAGAGCAGAACATCCAAGGTTGATTAGAAGTTCTAGGAGCATGGTAGGGGGTTACAAGTGGTGAGGTTTACTGTGGGCTGACTTGGAACAGAGGTGGTTTTTTCTTCAGGGTCCTTTTTTAGACTATTCAGTTTCCCCAGAAAGGAATCCTTTGGCCTCCCTTCTAGCAAGGTATTATGGCCCTTTGGGAGAAAAGAGAGAAACAGATTCTCACTCTTCAGTATGCAGATTTTCACGTGAAACCTCCATATTCTCATTATTCCATATACCCTGTCCTCTTGCTGTCCCTAGTCCAGATCTCTGGCTCAATTTCATCAAAATACAAATTGTTTTGTCTTGGCCTAGAGGGAGAAGGGATCTATTTGCTCTTTCTGTAAATCTGTTCACTTATTTTCCACTCTGACCCACACCTCACCTTGTAAAATACCTGTTACTTCAATTCCCGAGCATTTCCAGAATCTGGCAGAGCACAGACAGCCTGCTTTTTGTTGATTCTGTTCCCTACAAGCTTAAATTTCACTATTATTTTAATGTTGTGCCAAGTCAGTTACCATTTGTTTATTCTCCTTTGAGCTTTCAGAATGTGGCTGGCACTTCTTTGCCAATGTCACCTCTTCTTTCATTCTCTTTGCCCTTTGAGGTTTAAACGTCTTTTATGTCCTTGCTATCTTTTTGTAGAATTCCAGGTGCAGTGTTTACCTCAAGTAAAGTTTCTGCTCTTTGCACTTAATAGTATATCAAAAACATTCTCCCCTATCCTAAATATTGAAAACACTATTTTTGATGGCAATCTTATAGTATATCTACCCATTAGCCTGTGACTCAAAATTTGGAGTGAACCAAAATTTCATTATTATAAACAACATGAAAATAATCATCCTTTTACATGAAGTTTTATCTCTGCTAATCTTCTTAAGATCTATTTCTAGACTTATATTAAGTCTAGTCTTTGTAATTTATTTTTAGCTATTGATACATATTATCTAACTGATTTCCAGAAAGGGTAATAAATCACTCCTCTTCCTCAAGGGAGAGAGAGTAGCTACATGGGATTGATCCCATCATCACCAACAACACTGTTTCTCAAAATCTTTATCAGCCCTGCCCCATTATTGTTTTAATTTGCATTTCTCTACTGATAAATGTGACTACAACTTTTTTCATATATTTATTGGTAACATATATCTTCTTTTAATTGCTTATGGACCAAACTCTTTTTTTTTTTTTTTGCTACTGGAATGTTAGGTTGTTTCGGTTATTTCTTGTTTGTATGAGCCCTTCATTTGTTAAAGACAATGAAAAATTTTTTTTCATTTTATTATTTATTAAGGTCTTTTGTTTATTACATTTCTGGTAGAGAGAATTTTTACATGTTTACATAACCAAATTATCACTTTTTCCTCTATGCTTAGGAGCCTTTCCATCCTACAATCAGATAAATGTTACCCTTTATTTTCTCTTTTTATCTCTGTTTTCAATTTTTTACATTTTCTCTTTTCTGGTCAGAATTTAACATGGAGTGTTTTCTCCCAATCAATTAACCAGGTGTAACCAGGTGCCTCAACACCTTTGACTACATAATTGTTAGTTCCTCAACGAGTACAGGGTGGCTGTAAAGTAACTGCACATGAGCTACATGGCCACCCTCTATGTAATGTAATTTTGACCACATTTTAAACTCTTAATAGAGTCTGTTTCTGAAATGTTTTACCCCATTTATCTACAGATTCTTACTCCAGAATAGCCTGTTTTAATTACCGTTAACTTTATGGAATAATATCTACCAGAGAAAACCTGCTTTAATGCTCCCCTTCCAATTGTTCTCTTAGTCCTTTCAGTCTATTTATTATTCAAGATGAACTTTAGAAGACTTGGCCAGTTTTCCAGGAAAGAACAGAAGCCACATATTTTGATTAAAATTACATTAAATACTATAACCCAGTTATAACCTAAGAATAGGGGGAAGGGGGAAAGGGAGGGGAGGGAGGGGGAGAGAGGTGGAGGGAGGGGGATTGGTGGGATTACACCTGCGGTGCATTTTACAAGGGTATATGTGAAACTTAGTAAATGTAGAATGTAAATGTCTTAACACAATAACTAAGAAAATGCCAGGAAGGCTATGTTAACCAGTGTGATGAAAATGTGTCAAACGGTCTATAAAACCAGTGTATGGTGCCTCATGATCGCATTAATGTACACAGCTATGATTTAATTAAAAAAAAAAAAACCCTCTCAAAAAAAAATTACATTAAATATGTAAATATCTTTTAGAAGATTCAAAATACTGACAGTATTCAGTCTCCCTTTCTAGGAAGATGACACCTATTTCCATGAGTCCGAAAGTTCAATCTCCTATTAAAATTGTATTTTTTTCTCCATATAGAGTCCATGCAATTCCTTAGTAAATTGGTTCCTAGGTATTTTATGTGTCAGTGCTATTTTAAATAAGTTTTATCTTCGTATTTTCTAAATAGTTATCACAACTATACAAGAAAGTTATTAATTTTGTATATTTATTTCATATTGAATGAACTAACTCAATTCATCCTTTCTGATAACTTTTCAGGTTTTCTAAGTATTTTTACTTTACTATGTAAATAATAATCTTATCTGATAATACTTTTTTTGTCTCCTCTTTTCTAGATCTTACTTTGCACCAGGCGTTAGCAGATTGGCATGAATGGAATTATGGACAATATTTTCACCATCTTTGTTTTAATGAAAACACTTTCACAATGAGAATAATAATTGGTAATTTTTACTCATCACTTTCTGTATGCTAATAACTTTGAGAAGAGATTTGAGTGTATTACTCCCTTTCATCCTCATTCATTCTAGGAGAAAGATACTGCTGTAATCCATTTTAAAGATAATAAGATTGAGGTTTTAAAGTAGAAATATATCCAAGGTTGTCTACTAGTCAATAGCAAAGCAGGATTCAACACCACATTGGTTTGACTACTGAGCTAATGCTTGTAAGTAATACACTATATTTTAGTGTTTCAAGCAAGTATGAGTTGCTAATCCAAGTTCTTCCAAATAATTGTGGGTTTTTTTGTTTTTCTTATTTCTTTTGGTTTTTTGTTTAATCAGATATCTGAGTTGAAGTGGAAATAATGTACGGTGCATGGCACACTTCCTATGTGTGTGAGGGATGTGGCCATGATTTAGACTTTGCTCTACAAATACAAGCAATGTAACCCAATCGTATGTACCCTCATATTAATTGGAAATTTAAAAAAAAAAAAAACTAGGAAAAGTGGATGAGAGAGAGAAGAGTGAATGATTTTAAGCACGCAAAACACATACATGCATAGTACATTCATGATGCTAGAGAAGTACAGAGATGCATTACGGTAGCTTTTGGGTTGTATGTGAAGACTGAGATCAATTACCAGGGAAAAGAATCTATCTTCAAAGGCCAAAAAATAACACATCTAAGAGTTTTAGTTTATCCCCAGACAAATAAGACTGTGCCATGTAGCCACTTGATCATTTCCATTTCTGAACATTTCTCATAAAAACATCTGGATCTCACTAATGTGGGCCTTGGATTCAATGAATAGTTAAGCAAAAGGTGGATTAAAGGTGACTTGCGCTATGTAAGTCACATCCTAGCGAAAAGCTGAGTTGAGGAAGATGGTGTATCACGCTTTTCAGTGTGAACAAAAGGAATCCAGCCATGCTAAAAATAAAGTCATTTGGAGCGTTACCCCAAATTGTGTATTTCTACAGCATATCCCAGGATTACTGACTGCGTAATAGCCTGCTGGGTTCCCACGACAGCAAGAAGCCCATTATGATCACACAGAAATCATGAACATCTTATTTTTTCACCATTTTCATCACTGGAGTTGGTTAGAGAAGCTCTTCTTTAGAAATCATTAGATAAAAGTTTTCAGATTTAAATGCCACACTCTGAAGGAACGCAATAACTAATTGGGGCTAATTAGGTATTCATTTAAGAATACAGTTTTTACCAACTTTAGGAAAACTTACTCAGGACCAGAGAGGCAACTTGATTTAAGCAAACAAGCACAGACTTGCACTTCAGACCCAGGTTCTAGTTCTGGCCCTTCGGGGCAAGGCTCTTAACCTATCAGCCCCGAATCTATTCATCTGATGGTTGGTAATAGTGACATTGCTGCCATCTCTTTGCAGCGCTTCGATGAGATTGAAAAAGAGATACGAATAGAAAACTGCTTTTGAAAACTGAAATACACTTGACATGTGTAAAGAAAGATCCAGTGGCTTCCAGGACAGTCTCCCTAAAGACTGGTCATATTTATTGCTCAGCCCAACTCCTCTGAAAAAGACAAACAGTCATCAGCAGTGATGGAGCTTTGCAGAGAGCCAGCTGGTTTCCATTTCAATTCAAAGCCCTGGAGGCAGCAAAGTTTCAATGCAGGCACTGTCCCCCAGGTCTCTCAAGTAAATTTGTCTGTTTCCCCCATATATGTGGCGAGCATTTAAAAAGATTACATTCTTCTATCAGGAAGGGATAATAAAAATTTAAGAGCTAAATGAGAAATGACCTATTTTACTTGGACATTATAAGGGGCTCTAGAGAGAGATGCCCCGTGATCCTAGGATGACTTGGTAACTCAAGCTTTGGGTTACCACATGTCTCCTTCCTTCCGTCAGTTTCTTCTGCCAGGCATTTCTTTATACACTGCACAGTGGCTCTGTGTATTGGGGACTGAGCTTAAATTGAGCTTGAGACAGGGGCCATGGAATGATTGAGTAGTGAATTAGATAGAAAATTGCGGCTTTGGCGCCTTAAGTGAGAGAATTGCTGCATTCAACCAGCTGCTACGACTTGAGTATTTCTCACTTCTTTTGACATTTTTTCAATGGGGGAACTCGATGTAAAACATATTTGTCTCTTTAGATTCCAAGAGCTGCTTTTTGCCTTCAACCTTCTTTTACAATCTGCCCTCCACATCTTGAATGTTCCTTAGCCATCGTCAGCATAAATTGTGGCCTATGTAAGTCAAGGCTTGAGAAGGAGTTGAAGAAGGGAAGAGAGTAAGTCTTAAACCCACTTAAGGTTCACAGGGTCCCCATCAGAACAATCAGCTGTAAATATGTCATGCAGGAGTACAAGAAGCTGAACACAAAATGCAAAGATACCACAAGGAAAATTAGCTTATTAATGTTATATATGGGTCACTATGAAAATTTTGAGATAGATGATGTTATAGTCCATTATTTCACTTCCAAGAAACACAGTTGAATCCTTTCTGATTCTCCCGTGTAAGTTTCAAATTGCTCAGCTTATCGATGATGCTGAGAAAGCTTCATGTATTTCCATTTGCTCAGACTTTACATCTCTTGATTTTTGTGTATCTCCAAACTTTTCAAACGACCTATGTATAGGTTGTTTGGGTTTTACATTAAACCGTTCCCTTTCTGAGGGTTACTCGAAAACTGCAAAATCATGGGATTTATTTGCATTTGTTTATTCATGCATGAGCACAACTAGATGTTCTAGAACAGGCAGATGAGGTCACTGATTGTATGTGGGAAATTTGATTTCAGCACACATGACTTTAGCCTGCTATGTATCTGAAACAGTGCCTGGACCCCAGAGAAACAGGCAACTGAGTGAGACTCAGGTTCTGGCTTCCAGAGGCAGACACACAGCTCTAATTTCAGACACAGTAAGAAGACTACTAGACAAGAAACATCAAATGCTTTGATAGCATCCCTAACTGAGCTACACTCTTTTCCAAAAAGCATCACGAGCACAGATTACATTAAAGCTAAGGCAAACACATCAACAGGGCTTCCATATCCCCTCACAATCTGGTTCCATCTTCGTGGAAAGACCTTCCCCCACAGCCTGTAACTCCCCATGACATAACAGGCCACTCATCATCCTTCAAACATGGTCCACACATTTACTTTCCAAGGTCTTCATTCACGAGGCTCCCCCTGCTACTTTGGTCAGCCTAGAAAGCCCTTTCTCTTTCCCCAAAGGCCCAATATGGTGGTCTGTAGGGTGAAAATGCACAATGAGATGTTATTGCAAAGCTTCTCCTGGCCTTATGAGTCAATGATATGTGAATCAAAAAAAAAAAAAAAAAAACATCAGCAACCTCCCCTTCCTTGAACTACAAAGCCATTCCAAATGCCATGAGGCATAATTTCTCTTGGGCTTCTGAACTTCTACTCCACATACTTCTTCTGCTATTAGAGCACTTCAATACTGAATTGCAATTAGTTGTTTCTTAGTCATTTACTAGTTTATCCTTGCAAATAGAATGGGTAAAACTCAAGGGCAGAGTCTGCATCTTATTTCATTTTTATCCCACTTAACAAACAGTCATATGGCCGTAACTATGTGCCAGCCATTTCACCAAGTGCACTATGGTATTAATTCATTCACTCCTCCCAATAACCCTGTGAGATAGAAACTATCTTATTTTGCCCAGGAGGACTGAGACTTAAAGAGTTTAAGTAACATCTCATGGCCACATAGCCAGTGAGTAGTGATGCATGAGGTTGACCAGGCTCTTAACTGCTCCATTATGCTGTCTTTGACGTATCTTCATACCCTCAAGGCTTGGCTCAGAGGTCTAGTATTTAAAATGTGAAGCTCAATAAATGTGTATTAGCTGATTAATGAATGAGCAGAAAATCAGGCTTAGCCCTGGCAAGATCCCCCTGAAAAGTTCTAAACTATAGAAGTTAAGAGTAATGAGCAGATTTGGAGAAGGTTCTGAGAAACTCAAGAAGACAGAAATAAAGAATTATACCTGTGGATTTAGGTTGCTTAGCCTTGAAAAGCAAAAGCTGAAGACTGGTTTCATAAGAATCTTCAAGGCCAGGAAGGCTGATTCCTGAGGACAGTGACTGAGCTGTTTTTCTCCACCTCCAGGGAGGATGGAGCAGCAGAACTGTGCCTCAGCTGCAAGGAGCGGAGTTTAAATCTACTACAAAGAAGAATTTCCCTAGTCAAAGTATGGTTTGTTAGAGCTAGGAATGAGTTATGGAGAGAGGCTGTATTAGGTTATCCATCTTCAGCCTATGAACCTGCTTCTTCACAAAGTAAGGAGCATGGAGGATGGAAACAAACAATCCCAAGCTCTCTCCCAGCCTTACAAATCTATGATATTCAAATCTAAAAAAATACAACAGACACTTCACCTTCTTTGATCCCATAAATGAACAAATGATCCCATAAATGAAGAAATGAAAGAATGCATCCCACATTTAAAAGGCAACAACAAAAAATTACAACCAGTAATAAAAGGGGGTCTTCTTAAAAAACCATTTTACCAGAAAATATAACAAGAAAAGAAAAACAAAACTCGTTTTCTGAAGAATCTGAAGTCCTATATCTTCTCCATTCCATCTATCTGTTGTAAATCCATCCTACTCGTGACTTAACATTAGAAAAAGTCAATCTACATTCTCAGATGTTGATTTTGACCCATCATCACCATTTATTCCCTTGATAGATGATGGTATCTTGAAACATATTTCTCTAGACATAAATTCAAAATGTGAATCACTATTCCATTGCTGTCCAATGCAAAGTGCTTCAAACACGAATAAATACTCTTCCTGAGATCAGAAAACAACACTATACTTATTTATTTTTCTTCCTATAGGAAAACCAAAACATGAAATAGGAATAGAATTGGAAGAGAAGAAAGAATATATTGACTTGAATAAATATACAAATATATTTTTATATTTGGTATTATTTCAAAAATTGGATCCTACTTTATTTTTGGTTAATAGAAATAAAAACTTACACTTGTAGAATGCTTTACAGTATGCAAAGCTCTTTAAAGCACACATTATTTCTCACTGAATTTTCACTGGGGAGGTTACTATTTTCCTTCCCAATCTTGCAGAGGAGGAAACAGCTCAGATAGGTAAGGAACTTGCCTGAGCTCACACATCTCAGACAGGTCGACCTCCAGCCAGGCCCTCTCACTTACATGTTACCATTTCTAGTATATCTGACCTGGACACAGACCTGTTACCACTGAGCCAGCCTCCCTAGGGTCTTCCTTATCATTTCATGCCTCTATTGGGAACTATGGAGCTGTCTAAACAGCCAAAAGAAACTTAGCTGGTCCAATAATCTTGGGAGACCTGGTGTAAAAGACACTATCTTTCCTGAATGGAGAAGATACATGAGTGACAGTCTGCAGGATTGCTCTTCTTGCAAACTTCCACTCTTTCTAATGTCATCAACTCTGTGAAACTGTTTTTGCCCTCCTTCCTCCAAGAAGATGAACATAATCATACAAGCTCTGGGTCTGGGTTGCTTGGGCCTCAGTTCCACCTACTAGTTAAGTGACCTTAGCCTCTCTTAAACCATCTTATCTACAAAATAGAGGTGCAAGTAGAATCCCCTTAATTCAGAGATGGTGACAATTCAATGCTTCAATGGAAGGGAAGTGTTTCTACAGCTCTTGGTCAATCGTAATTACTCCTGATGTTATTACCCTCTCTGAGTCTTCACAGGGCTTGGTTGCCCCCCTGATATAAGATGCTATATATTGCTCATATTTATGATAACTCTTTGCTACGATTTTGTTAGTTATCATATACCCCATCATAAGCTCAAAGACTGTGTTGTCCTCCAATCATCTGTTTTTAGATGGTGGCACTATATCTACCTATATCTACTGCAGTTGAAGCTGCTTGGTCTCACCATGCAGAACCTCTCTCCCACCTACCCTTCAGACCCATCTCCCGCACTCCTGCCTCACCCTTGGTGGCTGGTACCACAAGACAACTGGCTGTTCCTTAACACTGGAGCATCACTCCCTTTCCTATTTCTGACACATTCTTGCTCATGGCCTTGATTGGTCTTCCCATTTCTTTTTCTGCTTTAACTCCTTTACTTTGCTTAAAAATTAGCTCTGGCATTGCCTCCTCTATGAAATCCCCAAGAAAGAACAAAGGCCACTTCTCAGTGCTCCCATGATACATGCAGCATTCTGTGGTTGTCTTATAAATATAATGCTCTACCATGCTCTCCCACTATGACCTTGAGTTCTGGGACATATCCAGTCACTCTGTCATCCACTTAAATCTGGTTGTGCTTTGTACATAGTAAGTACTCAAAAAATATCAAACGGCTGATCTCATTAAATAGATAACAGATAATGGCTGGCACATACAGTGCATGTAAATAAATGGTTGGTTCACTAAATAGTGCTTACTGAACTATTCTTCCAAATGTTTCCATAAATTAATTAGTTTAATCTCCACACCTACCTTACAAGGTAGCTATGGCAATTATCCCCATTTTATAGGTGATAATTACAGAAAAAGTGAAGCGCAGAAAAATCTAAAAACTTTACCAGTGTTACCTAGTTGGTAATTGGGGACACCAAGGTTAGACCCAGAAGTCTGGCTCTGGAGCCCTTCTTCTTAACTCACGTGCTACAGTAACTACTCAGAGAGGGGGTCACAGTAAGTAAGGTATCTAAACAGACACAGATAATTTGCTCTTGTTCCAGTTTTCTAGATGAGATCACTTATGCCCAGGAAAGCAGTTTATGGAGAAGCAGTCCAGAGAAGAGGTAAAAAGCCAAATTGGGAGATTTTAATCTCTGCTTCTGAGCTGAGAGGCATGGTGGCTCACTCCTGCAATCCCAATGCTTTGGGAGGCTAAGGCAGGGAGGATCAAGTGAGGCCAGGAGTTGGATACCACCAGCCCAGGCAACATAGTAAACCCCATCTCTACAAAAAATTAAAAAAAAAAAAGAAAATGAACTAGGCATGGTGTCATGCACTTGTAATTCCAGCTACTTGGGAAGCTAAGATAGAAAGATCACCTGAGCCCAGGAGTTTGAGCTATGATATGCCACTGCACTCCAGCCTGGGCAACAGAGCAAGACCACATCTCTAAAATAATAATGATAATAATAGTAAATACTAACCTCTGCTCCTCACTTGCCAGCACTAGAACTTGAGGCAGTCACTTATTCTTCCTCTCCAAGTGTAAAATCAGGGCCTCAGGACTAGATCATGTCCCTGCTTCCTCCCAGATCAAATATGCAATTCCATTCAGTTGGGCAAACATTCATACAGGGTTTATGGTGTGCTGGCTCCATGACGCACCTCCGCCCTTAAGGGATTCATCTTGTGGGGAGACAGGCAGAGATAGACAATATTGATAGGCCAGTTCAAAATGGCCATGCCATAGCAACATAGGTTATTTTAAAGGAAACCACTCCAAGATTAACCAGAAGTGAGTCTGTGGCCCCTCTACAAGGTCTTCCACTCAGCTATTGGCCAAGATAAAGATGCCCCATCAAGTCTCCATCCTGTCTTTCCTACAAGGCCTCACCAGAGCAGCATCACCGCAGTGAATAAGTGAAGAAGTCAGACATCAGGTGGAGTCCTCCAGGTCAGACGGCTACTGGTGGCAAAAGCCACTGCCATCTCCGTGCCTGAGCTTTTCTCAGAGCCGATCTGGGCGCTGGAAGACAGGACTATTAACTTTGCCATAGCTGCTGTGAGTTTTCCAGTTAGGGTTATGTGCTTAAATGGATTTTCAGATTTACAGTTGACTCTAGAAATTGCATCTAGTTCATTTCCAGCTCCATGGGTAACCAGTTCACTTAAGGCAAATAGCATCCAATTAAAACACACTCTGATGAAGTGAGCAAAGCATTTTGCCCAACTCTTCATTTATTAAATTAAAAAAAAAAAAAACCTATTAGGAGGACTTTTCAAAGACAACCCCATCACAGCATTCTGTGATGAAAGAGTTAAAGTACATATGATCAAATATAATTTGAAAATAAACTATGTGAGTATAGGCCTCACAGTCCATATCTCTTTTCAGCATCCCACTATCTGTGTGACCTTGGACATGTTCCTTAACACCACTGAACCTCAGTTTCCCTATCTGTATAATAAAAATGAATAATACGCCTCTGATAGTGTATCGGTAAGAATTATGTTTAGTTTAGCACGTGGAATAGAGTAAGAGTTAAAAAAAAAAAAACGACTAAAAAACATTTTATTGAAGTCTTAATGATTCAGAGATTGATTATTCCATTAGAAGATCGTCATGCTTTTCCTCTTTCTTCCTCTTGCTTCCTGCCTGCCCACATCACAGCTGTTGGTAAGATATTATTCCATGAGATTAAAAAATGAGATAAAATTCAATTGAGATGGCACAGCATCAGAAGTGGGAAGAGGGAGGACACTGCCGTTAAATAGGCCCAACTTGAACTCTAGACGGCTTTGGGCAGGTTATATAACCTTGCTGAGCCTTTATTTTTTCACCTGTAAACTAGAGGAAATTACCTTTTAGGCCTGTTATGAGAATTAGAGTTTGTTGTGTTTTTACCCAGGACTGTGATCGGTAAACACTAAGTAGATAGGAAAGCACTGGATCAGTTCCAGATAGAAACGTGGTACTTGGCTAAGCTAAATCTTCAACATCCACCATCATTTATTCTGAAATGTTCTGTGCTTTCCTCATCTCCATACTATCATGGATGGCCAAAGTGTGGTATTCTCACCACGAAGGTATTGCCTCTGGTGCCCTCGGGGACAGATGTTTCTTCCCTTAGGGACATCTGGAATGCCATCTGAAGTGGAGTAACACATGGGGACCCAGCATGGCCATGCAAATGAACAGAGAGTGAGGGCAGCAGGCAGAGTTCAGGGGGGTCCAGGAAGGAGGGAGAAGCAAAGGAAGCCATCGCTGATATCCCGTGACACAGCTTCCACCCAAGGCCTCGCAGAACCAAGAGCCATGGAAACCAAACCAGAAACTAGGATGCCCCTTTCCTCACCTCCACCTCCACTAGCCATAAGGGAGAGTTTCTGCCATCACAATGCAACCGACCGGGGCTCCACCACCTGAACAGCATCACTTCTTTGAAGGTAAGTAATATTGAGAACATTTTCATTATCAGCCTTTTTGGGAAACTAATAAGCTATTGGTTCCCAGGATGCTCACAGTGATATGACGCATGCATTTTTACATAAACATTCGACTATGTGTTTCTAGTTCAAATATTTTATCCACAGAGATGTCTGAGTCATCTCCTCACATCCTTCCTCCTTTCGCTCTCCTTTGAAATGCAGACTATATATAAGATGCCAGCTTTCTGAAGAAAAACATATAAATGAAAGAAAAAATCCGAAGTCACACTAACATACCATAAAATATCTGAATATTCGTTCGGACTCCGGGAGACCCACCACATGTCATCTTTTAAGCAACATGCAGAGATTTATTGTGAATCCCTTCCCACGACCTAAGTAATGCCCCCACTCAAAGTGGAAGGACTCTAATTTCATGACAGCATAGAGGATGCTTCTACTGAAGCTCCTTACTTCACATCACACTGCATAGAACTCAGCATGCTAGTCAAAGCCAGCATTACATTTCACTAGAATGTCTACTGCAAGAGGAAGAAGAAATCTTATGAAAAGACTCCCTCTCTTTATAAAAAGGGACAATTATTTTAAAAATTGATGTTAAAAATCAACTCTTTCTGAATCACCCATTTTCTATGAAACTTTCTTCTATAGACACAATGGAAAATTGGTTTCACTTTATCCAACACTACCCAGAAGAAACGTTTCAGACATGGAAGTGTTCTTATTTTTTTCCATACAGCCAGCAGCATTATTGAAAAAAAAAAAAAGAAAGAAAGATAAAAGCTCTGGCATCCACTCTTCAATATTGTTATCTAATTAAATGGCAGTGGAGTGGATGTGTAAAAATATGCATTAGAGGTGTGTAACGTGTAATGTGAAGGAGAATAATCAAAGCCATTCAACAGGATTTAGGAAGGGATTTCAGTTGGCAGCTTATGAGACAGGAGCATATAATTTTGCCAATTTGAAATAGGCATTGTAACATATAAACATTACTGTTTTGCATATTTTAATGAAAACCACCTCTACACCAAAATGAATCCTTTAGCATGAACTCTCTGCATACCACAGGGCTCCTACCTATTATGAGTTCAGCATAAATAAAGAAGGCACGCAAGCTGCATTCAAAGAATGGGCAACTCATTAAAATAGTTAAAAACCAGGCCCCTTCTCCCAAGCTACTACAACACCATAAAGTAAGTCTCATGACAGGTGTTGTATTAAATTTTTATACTGCAATGAACTTGTACTCACACAAACCAGATCTGCCTGTTGCCTTTGATATACACCTGCAACGTGTTAATTTAAGGGGTTTTATTAAGAACATATAAATTTAGCAACATCTATAGAATTGTAAAGCCTTATTAGCTGGCTTGAGAATCTAGAGTCAATTCATTTAGAGGCTTGTTTGCATGGTTTACAAAGATGTGCAAACTAAAAATGGTGACTTTTCACCCAAAGGAAAAGTCTGTATCTGTGTCTGCAGATAATACATTTCTGCAGATTGACATATGTGTATTATCTAGATTTGGGGCTGAAAGAGTTGAGAGAAACTTGGCTCCTGTGTGGAGCGAAGGGCATCACTTACCTGCCAACCTGCTTCTCGCTGGAGTACTTTTTTCCAGTCTTCTTCTAGCCTGGGAGAGGTCTCATCCATTGCTGATGCTGCTTGCACAAACTGGATTCGCCAGCAGCTGTTACTCTCTTTCTTTGCAAGCTTTTACCAAAGCAGCGGCGGTGAGGGCAGTTCAGGGGCAGACTGTCATGGAGAAAATGCCATGCCAGAGGATGAGGGATCAGGCAGGAAGAACCCACCAGGGAAAACATTGGGGATACATGGGGCTATCCCGATGGCTGCCAACTGGCCAGGCTGAAGGCCAGCTCAGCCCTGAGCATCCAGATATTAGGAACAACCCAGCACCAGGGCCAGTGGACAATGGGTCATTCTTATGCTTCTGGTGTAAAGGTCAGAGGAGGGATGCGTGGAGGCATGCTCTGTGCTCTAGAAATATGCATTTCTACGTGAGCTCCCATCTTCTCCTTGACTCAAAACACACACACACACACACACAGAGCAGAATTTGCATTGTTGTGCAGGGTTACACCAGTGGCCCTGTGCATCCTAGAAGAAATAAACTACTTTACATAGTAGCAACACAGTTCATTTGAATACAACTCTCCCAAAAGCACCATATGAATCACTTAGCAGCCAGTAAACATGAATAATAGCAAGTTCCTTTGCCTGAAAATAGACTCACTCCCATGGTTGAATCTTAAGTGTGCACAGTCCCTCTCTCCTACCCCCATGAGATGCTCTGCAGCCAGGATTTCAACCTGACCATGGACTTCAACCTTCTTCCCAAAATAGCATCCAAAATGAGCAGTTTGGATGGACTTCTCAAAATCTGGGACTCGAGCAAGCCAAACTGCACCGGGATCTGTCCTCTCCTTTCCATTACAAGGCAAAATGACACTACTCTCTCCTGCTGTTCAAAGTCCAGCCTCACACCCCTAGACATTCTGATTTAATTGGTCTGAAGTAGGGCCAAAGACACTAGTGAGTTTTTAAAAGCTTTCCAGATGTACCCAGTATTAGAACCACAAAACGAGTGTCAGTCAAAGATTTTCTAGGACCTGATCACTCACCTGTTGCTTAACCCCCGTGACCCTGTCAAGACTCATTCAAACAATGCTCGCACCACTGACAACGGCAAACTCAGTATCTCCTGATACAGCTCTGTTCTGCGGTTGGTAACTTTGTTCCTGAATGAATTGATATCCTTTCCCTGCAACTTCCATCCATTCCATAAGAAATGAAACTAAACCCTGTTCTATAAGACAACCCTTCAGAGATGCAGAGGCCAGAGGCCCCATTCCCTTAAACTTCTTCTATCTGGGTTCCAGGTTGTATATTATTAGGTCCTTCAGCAAACCAAGTAAGATAATTTCAGATCATTTCTCCATGCTGGTTGCTGGCTTCAAGATGCATTCTGCTACCTCCAGTGCTCCCCCAAGTGATCATAATATTCTTGCTATGATCTATCACTACACACAAAGCCAAATAATTCACATGCCTTGTTTGGAAAAAAAAGTCACAATATCAAGCATGATAATAATAAGGTGCTGCCCCATCCAATTATTTTCTAATGCTGCCCTCCTGGGCAGGTTACTCAGCTTCTCTGAAACCTGGTTTCCATGTCTGGGAAGGAGAAATCTGCACGATCATCTCAGGCACATTATCGTTCACCCAGCAGATTGCACTTCCCTAATTCCCTTAAAATTAGGCACAAGACTTGCCTAACCATAAGACTTGCTTTGGCCAAGGAAATAGAAGAGAAACGATGGCATGACCCCCCAGGGGGAGGCCCTAATCACTGGTGCTGGGCTCTCAAGCTGTTCTTCCTCTACAGCAGGGATTGCAAAAGCTTGTGTTGATAAGACACACCTCACTCCCTAGCAGAAGGGGATGCTTAGCCAACCTGTGGAGAACAGTTGCCTTGGAGAGCTACCCAGACCAACACCACGCCCTGTGTGAATAAGAAATAAACTTCTACAGTTGTTTTTTTCCATAGCATGACCTGGCCGATCACATTGTTCACTACAGAGTTGCTATAAAAATACAAGGAAATAATCTAGCTAGAGCATAGACTCTGCGGGTTGGGTCAGCCTGTAATATTATTTGAAATCGATTCCACCACTATCCCAGTCTGTTCCACTGATGCTTCTCACACTCCACCATTTCTTCTTTCTTATGCAGTCTTGCTTTTTTCCTTCTCAAAAGATAAGGGTAGAATTTTAAAGAGAAAGAATAAAAGTGTTGAGTAATACGCTATCCCTCTGTCTCGGGATGCAAACTCAGACTAGCATGACGTTCATGCTACCGATCACTTAGCAAGGAAATTAACGAAAGCAAAGTGAAGTAGCAAATAGTCAATGTGGCTCACTGTGAATTCACTGCTACTAAAACAAAGAGGTACCTGCAAATTGGAAACATAATGAGAGTATACACGGACACAAGAGTTTATGAAATAGCAGAGCCTTTATCAACTATGCTTAAATCAAGCCATCAAAATAGAATCTGTTTTGTTTCTGCCTTTGTGATGTTTTCATTAAATGAAGGATCAGCTATGGAAATAAAAGGCAAGGGAAGTAGGGATAACAATTCCAGCCAGATAACAACACTGATTATTTCACAAATTAAGATTTTTCAAGTCAAATTCTTGTGCTTAACAGAAACCTGAATCTCCTCTGGAAACCACTGGGAGGTTCTTCTTTAGTTTTACAGATTTTCAAACACAAGTGCTAATAACTATGCTCTGTGCAGTGGGTTGAATTGTGTCCCCCAAAATATTACTATATGTGGGAGGCCTAAGCCCACTTAGAACGTAACGGTTTTTGGAGATAGAGCCTTTATAAAGGCAATCAAACTAAAACAAGGTCATTGGGGGGCTTTAATCCAATATGACCAACGTCTTTATAAATAAGGGAGAATTCGGTCACAGAGACAGAGGCACTTGGGGAGAACACCATGTGAAGATGAAGGCGGAGATCAGGCTGAAGCATCAGCAGGCTGTGAATGCCCTGCATTGCCAGCAGGCCACCCAAGCTAGGGAGAGGTAAGGAACAGATTCTCCTCCACATCCCTTAGAAGGGCGCATGACTGCTGACACCCTGATCTAAGGCTTCAACCCTCCAGAACTAGGACAGAATACATTTCTGTGGTCTAAGCCATCCACTTTATAGTACTTTGTTAGGCAGCCCCCCAAAACTAATATACCCCGAACTAAAAATAAAATAAATTTTAAAATAAAATAAAATGTGTGGGTAGCATGTAATCTTTAGGTAGAGGAAACCAGGTACCTTACAAATACTTTTATCCTCCCTCCCTAGTGTGGACCTGTAGCCAGGTGGTTAAGCTGCTTATACCATGTGGAAATTAATATCAAATTGACGCCAACAAGTAACAGAAAACCCTTTCCTTATCCACTATTTCTCTCCCAAGATAAGCCACATATTATAGAAATAGAAAGAGTTGCAGAATGCGTACCATGTTCCTGATGTAAAAGTTATACAGAAAAATAAAACAAAATCTATACAAAACACATCAGCTGTTATGGAAAAGTCCTTTAACTTACAGAATAAAGATGAGTGAATACTTCATTTTAAGAATTAAAAGGCTAGAAATAAAGAGTTTTTCAAGTGAATTAAAAATATGCATTCCGCAGTGAAAGGAGATCATATTATATGGTTACATGCAGATATTTGGTCTAGAACAGTGGTTCTCAGCCTTCCTAAGGCCGCGATGTATTTTCATTATTACACAGGGGTCACGACCCACAGGTTAAGAACCGCTGATCTAGAAGGAAAAAGAGGCTCATGGTGGCAGGTACAAGAGGCCGCTGAGAAAAATAAATAGAGAACCAAGGAGTCTGCAGGCCTGGAAGGAATGCTATGATCTTGCACTTACCCCTGGGATCTCACATATACTTACACCTAATATCCATACTAGAATTTTTAGGAGTCCCTCCTCCCCATATTATTGTGCATTTCTACCTCAAATTTATTTCAATGAAATTTTCCCTGACTCAAACAGGGCGTCGCCCCCACCCCGCCCACAAAGTTTTACTTCTGTTTTGATTTTTGTTTTTTGCTTTTGTTTTTTCCTTTCTGTTTGTTTTCTTGTTTGTTTGTTTTAGATGCTACTAGCAAGGCATTTACCTTCAGGAATACGCTTCACCAACATATTCTAATCATGCTTCAAATCCACACCACCAGAGGTGTCTGTGCATTAACTCCACAATAAAACAAACAAAACATCTCTGTCATAGGAGTGATAAATCTAAACGACATGATTGGTGACACTGCAGTCATAGTTCAGGAGACGGGAAATGTAGTATTGGTTTCCAGTTCACTGTTTCACTGGAATAACTATGCTCAGTGTTTTCTCTGCAAAATATCCCTGCAGTGACACCCGCGCCTTGATGGCCAACGGAATGCTGGTGGCTGGGAGAGTGGACGCTTTCTAGGGTACTGACGTGCTTTGGATTCCATATAGCAGAGCTGTGTGTTTACCAAGATCCACTTGTATTTCTTCTCAGTCCTGCTTATTTATACCTATTTTACCTATTAATCTTATTCCATGATTTAATTAGTTATATCTGTAACATATAAGTTTCAGTGGAAAGAGACTTGTTGCTTTTATGGGACAAGTCAAATGCTTTAGAAAGACCTTAAAGAAAAATCGCTTTTCATGGGCAGTGCCTGTGGCTCAAAGGGGTAGGGTGCTGGTCCCATATGCCAGAGGTGGAGGGTTCAAACCCAGCCCTGGCCAAAAACCACAAAAAAAAAAAAAAAAAGAAAGAAAAATCACTTTTCAAAAAAATTGCTATGAGGGTGGACTAGAGATTACAAAAATCTACCTAGATTCTGGACTTGGGTTCTTGGTCACATCTTTAAATTCTTACTTCACTTTAACAAAGGAGAATCTGAAATTAGTAAAGATTCCTTTAAGGATGTAATTTACAACTGGAAGGCTTCAGAATTCCACTTCTGAGACTCATCCTGGGAGAAAAGGCCTCAGTTCCACAGCAAAATAGTGGTGAATAAATGTGTATTTATGAGTTTTAAACAAAAGTCAAATGTTTTCTGTGTATGCGCGATTTACGATTCCCCAGTTTAATGGACTTATCTGATAGTCGGTCAATTACCATTATCAAGTGAATGGAATAAGAATGTTTCTATTATAAAAAAGAACATAGTAAACCAGGAAAAACTTTTTCTTAACCTACATATAATGAACAGAGATAGAAAAGAATAGACTCAAATATCCAAACCAAGTAACAAAATCCATTTCAATACCTAAGTGTACTTATATCACTTAAGTGAGAAACAGTCGGGCTATAACTATAAACATTAAGTTTTATATAAATCTGAGCCATGTAGATGCCAATTAATTACTGCATGGCATTACCATGTCTTTCTATAACTATGTAATAATACTGGCTGACTATAATCGGAAAGATTTAGTAGACATTTATGGATGGAAATCAGATGATTTCATCCGCAGTGTCTGAATTACTTTGATATGTTTGAGCCCGAAGCAAAATAATGTAATAAAAAACAACATATAGAAGGGAATCTCAATTTTTCTCTACATGTGAATCCGTCACTGATTTGCAAAGAATCAAATCTAAGTCCAACCAGGTGAAGACATTCCATACATCATCTTTCCCACTACAGTAGAAAAATAATATTTGCCTTGGTGTATATTTATATCCTGTTCCTAGCTTTGTGATATCCTGGCATCAAGAGAGTCCAGAGACGCAGAGTAGGACCTTAGCAAATGTTAAACACAGCAGAGATGCATTACAGAATACTGCAAAAAGTTTTCTTTATAGACCATCTCAAGTCATAGGCCCTGAGGAATAATAAACAACAGACCAATGAGGAGGAAGGCAGATCTTACATGAGTAGCCAGATGAGAAATAGGCTCTATAATGTGTGAGTGGCAAGCTGGAAACGACCTCACCTCCTCCCCTTCCACCAGTCTAAACATCCCGCTGGCCATGCCTTTTGGTTTTAAAAACTTTTCTTTCATTGCAAATACACCTAGAAGGGGGAAATTGAAGGCTTTACCTTCTGATGTTTCATTACAGGTTATTCTCCAGCTCAACTTGGAGAGGAAGACTCCTTTGCACTCAGGTGAGGAATAACAATGGGACAAGAGGAAACTCAGAAGAAGTCACATGATGGAGATGGGCACAAATTAATTTAAAAAAATATGAATCAAAGACTCATGAAAATTGACTTTATAAACTACCAAATTCTTTTGATTACAGCTGATGAAAACTACCCAGTTGGTTTATACACAGGCAGTCCCTGGGGTTATGAACAAGGTAGGTTCTATAGATTTGTGCTTATGTTAAATCTGTATGTAAGTTGGAGCAGGTACATTTACCTATTACCTGGAAGAGCCTCTGTTCATAAGCGTGAGTTGTATGTACATCCCCCGTGTGTAACTCGGGGACTTACTAGCCCCTATTCATAAGAGCACATTATATGTAAGTCAGATGTTTGTAACTCGGGAACTGCCTACCCGTGTAACTCAGAACCGCATTCTCATGGCTGTTACAAAATGTCACTTTGCGGGGGCAGGTAGGGAGGCATTTATTCTCTCTCCATTTACTCCTGATATCAACATCTTAAACCTCAGACACAGTTTGAGAATTTCAAAACAGGAGAGAAGGAAAATGACAGTTTAGCCGGAAGGTGGGCCAGGGCCTCGTCATGTAAGTGTAAAACCAGTATCACTTAGGAGCTGGGCAGAAGCACCAAACTGCAGGTCTCCATCCAGACCTACAGAATTGCCTTTGCATTTTAACATAGCACTTGAAGGTCTGTTTGCATATCAAGCTTTATTTATTTATTAGCTTAAAACATAGGTATAGGGTGGATTCAATAAAGAATGACTTATAAACATTTTGAGGAAAGATTTAGCTTTCCACCTAGAAATGACCTGATACTATCTCTAGAGAAGTGATCATATTTTCTAAATTTTACAAGGATTTTTATAAACATAAGCGTGATCCGTGAGGTGTGAATGGCAGGCCTCGAAGCCTTAAATCACCCAACACCTTCGACGCATGTGGTTACTCCACTTATTCGTTCTGAAAAACAGCTGATGACAGGTGAACGATGCTCCCTCTGGACATTCAGATGACTGATTTTGTATAAATCAATATTGAGTGCCACAAAATGTCAGAAAATACCAAATGAGGAGAAAAGAATCAATAGATAACCCTGGAATTAAATAAGTGATGAATAATCTTTACCATCTAAAATAAATTAAACCATGAAAACCAAGTTAAAGTAACATCAAGCGTCTGGCTTAAAACCACAAAAACAATATAATTTAGAGGTAAGGCCACTTGCCACTAGTATGGCTGGTCTTTTTTTTTTTTTTATTAATTCAGAAGGATGTTATGACAGGATCTACAAAATAAAAGCTGAATTCAACTTCTGAGCTTCTATCTAAACACACACATACACACACACACATATATATATATATATATTTTTTTTTTTTTGCATTTTTTGGCCGGGGCCGTGTTTGAACCTGCCACCTCCTGTATAT
The DNA here is from genome assembly GCF_027406575.1 of Nycticebus coucang. Taxonomy (NCBI): domain Eukaryota; kingdom Metazoa; phylum Chordata; class Mammalia; order Primates; family Lorisidae; genus Nycticebus; species Nycticebus coucang. Next base: position 26,599,293 of record NC_069802.1, on the reverse strand, counting down.
GGGGCTGGCACCCTACCCCTTTGAGCCACAGGCACCTCCCAACACCCATAATTTTTTAAGGTTCTACAACAAACAAACTACAGTTTATAGGTATAGACCATGTATTAACCTAGCATCAACAAGATTGGGGATACATCTGCTTAACACTTTCAAAGAGGAGGTGGTAAGGGCAGAGGAACAAATTCCATGATTTATTCAATTTACTTCATAAATTCATAAGTATCCTTATCAAAAATGTTCCCAATGTAAAGAAATGATAGATGTTTGAAATATGGAGATCCTAATTAACCTGATTTAATCATTATGCATTGTATACAGATACTAAAATATCACAGGTATTCCAAAAATATGTATAATTATTATGTATCAAGTTTTTTTAAAAAAAACATAAGTTTATAAACAGACTAAACTGGTTTTCAGAATTCGAATTCAGATATTTTTCTGAGTCCTAACTGGCATCATAGATATATTCAATCTTATAAGAGAAATGAAGATAAACTTCTTCTTTTATGAGTAAACAGATGCAAAATCACATTTTTACATAATTTAATGGCCCTGATATATATTCATGGATTCAAAAAGCACAAATTAAACACCTACTATGTGCTAAGGATGGCAGGGATACTAAAGAGATGGGGAAAGACATCCATGTCCTCAATGTCCTGTGAGAGAGATGGCCACATAAGCCACTTGTTGCAGCTGCCAGTGACATCTGAGCTCTGGAGAGGGGAACATCCCTGCAGGACCCCAGGCATCACTCCATCCTAAACACTGCCCCGACCTAGCGCAACACATATTGGATAGTGTCCTTGAGGAAAAGCAGCTTCTGGGGCTCCTGCTCCACCCTAGGGGGCGCCACTGAAACCATTACAGATTTATAGTGATGGTGTTTTTAATTGAAATTGTTTCTGAGATGTTTCTACATCAAGGCAGACCACAGTACCAAGAAGGATACCTCCCAGTACTCTGACCGATGGATTCTTTTCTTCTTTCCAGACTCACATCCGGATCCAAAGATCCGTGGATACCTATAAAACACTGATGTCTGCACAGACTAACAAACTCACCTCCGCTAGATTTGAGTCCCTGGTTTGTACAATCAGAGAAATTTGGAGTCCTCTGACCTTACAGTTCCCAAGCTCTTCAGAGGGAGGACACTTGGAGATCAGCTGGTATATGGAGTCTTTCGAATTGCACTGAACAGCAAGAGACACAAAAGTACCGCTTCTTTTGCAAGGTTTAGGGAGTGGGGTGGGTGCTATATTTCTTGGGCTTGGGCAGAAAGAGTGTGACCTGGGAGCTTTTGATTTCTACCTCCTTGGAAGAAATACTCAAATATGCAGCTGCAGTTCCAGCCCTCAGGCAGGAGCCCATGGGTTGATCTTACTCATGGAGGAGAGGAATGGCAGGGGAGGCAGGAGAGTGGGAGGCCCCTTCTCCAGTAGGCAGCCCACGCAGAGCACAGAAACAACACTTGTAGACATGACTTCTCATCTGAAGCTGAGACTGTCACCCCCCCCCGAAAACAACCCTGGGCATCAGGACTGCGGACAGATTTAGAAACCAAACTAAGCCAAGTTTGCCCGCTGGATGGTTGTTAAAGCATAGTAAATATATCAAACCAAGAACATGAAATCATGCCACAGCTCCAGAAAATTCCTAGCCTCACCCTTTGTCACAATGGTAAACTCAGGGGCTCAAAGACGAGTATTCACTACACCGTGCACTTTTTTTACACAGCTCCATAAGATACTATCACCGACACGTTTTTGTAAGCACTCCAATTTATACAAACAAGCAACACATTGAATCCCATAATGGCATATGATCTATGTACAAATGACTTAATAAAAAAAAAAAAAGACAAAGACACTGAACAGGGAAAGGAAGAGTAGCTTTCCAAAGTTCCTGTGGCCTTAAAGGGGTAGAGCCTAAGCCAAGTGGAAAGTTCCAGAAGCCTCTCTGTTAGCCCCACTCTCACCTGCTTCCCTTCTTCATTAGCCTTTGCAACAACAGGCGAATGGGGGGGGGTGGCACCTGGCCGCAAAGTTAAGACTTCTTTTTTTTGCAGTTTTTGGCTGAGGTTGGGTTTGAACCCACCACCTCTGGCATATGGGACCAGCGCCCTACTCCCTTGAGCCACAGGCACCACCCGAAAGTTCAGACTTTTCCAAGCCACAATCCAGATGCTGATAGTGCCTGGGTCCACCCACCACAAATGGCAGTGAGGGAGCCCAAAGGTGTGTGGGACACGCGGAGGCAAGAAAGAGCCCCCAGGACAGAGAGCAGAGCCCTCCAGCGTGGAGCCCTGGGGCTTACAGCTGCCACAAGAAGCCCTCAGTCTCTCCTGGCCCAGTGGGTACTCACAGAGTCGTTTGCTTTTAAGATGTGCTTAATGCCTTCTTAAAAAAAAAAAAAGCCTCGTCAGTATAAAATGAAGCGGAATTAGAGCTATTGCTTTGATGCCTGTGTTATTTTTGGCTGAGTGTCCTGCTGAATGCTGCTGGTAGGATGCTGAAGCTTCCTCTAGTAACACAGGCTGACTGCTGTCCCCAAAGGACCCTGAGGGAAACAAGAGGAACTATCTCGCAGTCTCCAACAGACAGGGGACGTTTAACATAAATAAACTCCCACGGAACGTTTTTCTCCAAAAAGAATCCATTCATTAGCTTTATTTCTGACACAATATTTATGAATTTCCTTTCAGCAGAGCCCCCGTCAGGGCAAACGTCACACAATTCCAGGGTGCAACCTCTTTCGCGTATGTTTGCGCTCCCTCCTCGGAAGATCAAGGCCGATGCATAAAAGAAAGGCTGTGGCCCCTATATTTAGCTCTCCTTACAACATCATGTCTCACGGGTATTAAAAATAGACCCAAATCACTTGAAGACATTCTGAAAATCAAAGACAGAATAGCTTTCCAAGGGGAAGTTTTAAATGTTTTCTGCTTTCTTTCCTACTTGTGTTCCACGAGTGAGATTTTTTTTTCTTTTGAGATCCTTGAAAGTTAGGTAGGCTCTCCTTTTGCAGGAGGCCTGGCAGGGTGGCTATGGGGTTTCACAGGGCTCTGTCTCTCCTACTCATTGTTCCTGTGGGGTTTGTTCGTGGAGAGCTGTATTTTAAGAGAAGTCGGGGCTGATCTTTGGTGAAACATGTAAAAGAGGCTACTTGGGGAAATTCTCTTCTGTCAATAACCTCCCTCCCCCACGCCCAGGCTCTGACATTCCCAAGGTCCCTGTCAGAGAGAAAGCAGCTCAGATTCGATTCACTGAACAAATCTGTGTTATTTGTGATGTGCCAGGCACAGTGCCAGGCAGGGCAAAGGGAACAGTGGGTAACAAAGGATGGACTGTCCTTGTTTAGGGGGGTGCCAGGTAATTCCCCAAGTCAGGAAAGCTTCCAGGGGACCACGGGCAGCATAATTCAGACAGAGATGACATCTTATCAGAAAGCATCGGGACAAACAGACGGTGACGATGAGAGTGGGAAAGCAGGACTCAGTCTACCTGTGCCCAGGTGTGGGAGAAGCTCAGCACTGCGCTCAGTGTAACACGTTTCCCCAAAAATAGACACCCGGTGAACCCTGGGGAAAAGTCTTTTAGATCTAAAGAAAGGAATTTCCACTTGGAAAAAAAATCACATAGCACGAAAAATGCAGCTTCTTTCGAACACTGCACCTGTGTAACTTTGGGCAATTTACTTCCCTGTCCTGAGCCTCAGTTTCTTCATCTGGAAAATGGGGATCAAACTTCACGGGGCTGATGTGCTGATTAAATGATTTGGTGAATGTGTGATGCAGGTGCGTGCACGTGCTTCATGGTGAGTGCTCAAGGCATGGAGATAACTCACTCGCATGGGAGGTATTTACACCAGAGCACATTTCTAATATGCCTCAGATCCCACTCAGTACCCACTCTTCCGGCAGAAAGGCTTAATAAGCATTAGAGCACAGTGGGGCTAAGACAGCCCAGCCTTTGCTTTTGAAAATGTCTAATTTTCAGACTTTGTGGTTCATCCCACTTTACAGAGTAAGAAAACCCAACGGCCACCACCAGCTTCTGATCACCAAAGCAAGCAGGCAATCTTTGAGTGGGACTTTATTTCAGTCCATGACAAGGCAGCTCATCACACTTAGAGGTCACTCACAAAGAAGGATACGAAGTCGGTGGAAAGTTGGGGAGCATTTTCTAACCTGCAGTAAGGTACAGTAGGGCCTATGACACAGAAATAGGAGGGGGTGACAATCGATGTTTGTGGAAGAGTGTGATATTTCCCAGGCTTTCCTTCAGGTGTCCAGAGCAGTCTCTGACTCAGTGGGTCTGGAGCGAGGTCTGAACTCTGCACTCCTTACGCTCCAAGGGCTACGGGAATAGCCAGGGAATGATGTTTTCCTAGGGGAACCAGGAAAGCCCCCAACAGAGGAAGAGAGGGTTAAAAACAGTGTTATTCAAACAAGACGGCAAGAGGACGGGATGATTTGAGGGGCAGCCAAGCCGGAGATGTAAATACAGAGGCACAATGGCCAAGGAAAGGTTGTCGGGGAACAGGGCCCACTCGCCGAGTTCCAGCGCATTACTCACATTGGCTGTGAGTCACTCATAGCCTTTCAGAATTGTTGATGGCAAACATTTTGGAGAGTGCTGCGCGAAAGGAATGTGCTCACAGCCATTAACTATGAAGCACTAACTCATCTCAGCAGCCTGACACAAATTATGCCACGCACTTGAAAAATAGCTATTGATCACTGCCTTCTTCCCCGCGCCTTCCAATACCCCAGATCAGCACTTCCGTTCGCTCCCCTCCCCCCGCGATGTCCTCACACACCCAGTTAGATCCTTCCCAGGCCCAAACATCACACCCCCAGACTTAACTTTCTTCTCGATTTTGCCTCCGTTAAAAATATAAGCCACCGAGAAAGAAGCCAACCAAAAGATAGCTCTTGTGAGTTTCTCCACATACCTGCTTCCTATGAATTTTACAATGTCTTGTGTTTCTTCTACTCATTACAGATGCAAAGGCACAGATCAACTGATTTGTCATTTCCTGGGTTAGAACATAAGAAACTAGGAGGGCATGAAAAGGACAGAAGGTGGAATTAGCCATTACAGGATTGAACCTATTTCAGGGGCAAGTCGTACTCTGAACACATCCTAGTAGCAACTTGAGTCTTACAGAGAAAAAGGAAGCCCGTGGGCTTTCAAGTCTCTTCCTCCATCTCCTTCTTAAACACAAGAAAAAACAGGGAGGCATGTAATCTTCTGACTGCAAAGATGTCTCCCATCTCTGTCCCCCCTATATCCACTTCCGTTGCCATGTGACTCTGCAACTTCTCCCAATGGATGGGATAGTTGAGTCTATCTCCCAGCCCTCGAATCTCGGCTGTCTTGTTACTTGTTTGATCAAATAGACTGTGGTGAAAGTCACAGTGTGTGTTCTGAGCCTGGTGATCTTACGCACTTTTGATCTCTCTCTTTTTCCTTTGCCTTCACTAGAAGAACAAGCTTGGGCTAGCCTGAGATCACTTAACGCAGAGCCCAAGTTATCCCTGTTCACTCAACCTGCCAGCCCCCAGCTGACCCACTATCTGGTCCAGACACAAGAGTAGGCTGAGCTGAGATCAGCAGAGTCTGGCTTAGACAGCGCAACTGCCCAGATGACCCTTAGACTCATGAGAAATAAGAGAAATTATAAATGACAGCTGCTTCAAGCCACTAAGTTTTGTGATACAGCATTATTTGGCAAAAAATAACTGATATAATTTCCTTTGGAAAAGCCATGATAAAAACTCCACGTATACAAATAACTTCAAGGGGACATTGGCTTTCCTCTGACACAATTATTAATGAATACGAATACATCATATTAACATAATTACATCATGTAGAAGAACAAAAAACAAATTAGGACATTAGAGAATACTTTTCTGTATTAGTTTTCATTCTTTGTAAGGTTTAATCTATTAATAGACTATGTTACTTGTGTGTGTTGTTCAAGTTTGCTAGGGTTCAAATTCAATCGGTCATTCCTTCTTTTTTTTTTTTGGTTCATAAACCTTGGAAGTTTGTATTTTTATTCTTTTTTTTTCTTTTTTTTTTATTAAATCGGTCATTCCTTCTTTGTGCATTCATCTGTTGAAGATTATAATACGCAGAGTTATACTGGGTGAAGAAGAATAACACATTGGTCCCTGATCCCAAATGACTTCCAGTCTAGTAGGGTTGACAAAGGTATATACTCAAACGCTCTTAATGAATTGCAGTGGGTGTGACAAGTTCTTGCTGTTCTATCATTTTAAATCTCACCCATCTTGCCAGGTCCCAATGAAAAGGGCCTTTCTCTTCTACATACTCTCTAATCCCACCCTAATTTTTCCTTTCCCCTGCCCTACAGGATCATCTCAACTTTAAAACCATAGTTTGGGAGGTCTAGAGGAAGTTCAGATAATAATCTAGAGTAGGCACAAAATTTAAGGTTTACAAAAAGCTTAATAGCAGATATATCCTAAAGGGCCTTGAATAGTGGCTGCCGTGTGAGTAGTTGATTCCACAGGCAATTGTGAGCCACGGAGGGCTTCTAAGAAAGGGAGTGAAGTACTCAGAGCTCCCATCTGGAAAGTGTTATTGGGAGGCCTCAGGCCTTTATTATAGGATCACGGGAATCCAGGGTGACAAAGTTTCAGAATGGATGAGACTGTCAATTGCAGATGCTGTATAGAAATCAAAGAGGATGAAAAATTCATTGAGATTTCCAGGTGTATCACCACTGGTGACCTTGGAAATAAAAAATTCAGTGGAACACATGCGAGAGGAAAAGAAACAGGTAAGGTAAGACCCTTGGCAACTCAACCCCAGGCTCCACCCCCCAATTTTTTTTATGGAGAAAGCAAGGTATGATTGTTTACAAAGAAAACTTAAAGATGCACAGTATTTGAGAGAAGATTACAGTCATCCTCTCCACTTCCATATTGATAAATCGCTTTGATTGGCCTGAAAGACCTAAGAAGCTCTAGTATTTCTCAGGAGGCTGCTGCTGAGAGAGGAGAAAGCGTTGAGTTCTCCAGGAGCACGTAGCACTGGGCAGGATCCAAACTTCTTGCTTTCGTTCCAATCAGCTTAATCCTATTTATCTTCCTTACACAGAGGTTCCACGCTGCATTTCATTTACAAAAAATAGGGTTCCTTCTATTGATTAAAAACAATAATAATAATTTGAAAACCATTAGACCAGATAATTTCTACAATCCCTTCTGGTTCTAAGATAGCAATCCTATACCAATTATCTTTCAAAACTTAGAACAAGAAGAAAGTCAGGAGGTAAGCATCAAACAGCTCCCGTCTGTTATGGGTCAAGCAAGGTACTGTCTGTGCTGTGCACTGTTGGTGGTGGTCCATTCACTGAATTCACACCCCAGCTCTCTGCAGGAGAAATCACTAGCCCAATTCTGCAGATGAGGAAATTGAGGCCGGTAAAGATCAAATGACTTTCCCAGGACCTTAGCATTGACTCCAGAGCCTGGATGTGTGTGTGCTGTGCACACTTTTTTTTTTTTTTTGAGACAGAGTCTCACTATGTCACCCTGGGTAGAGTGCTCTGGCATCACAGCTCACAGCAACCTCCAACTCTTGGGCTTAAGCAATTCTCTTGCTTCAGCCTCCCCAGTAGCTGGGACTACAGGTGCCCGCCACAACGCCTGGCTATTTTTTTGTTCCAGTTGTCATTGTTGTTTAGCTGGCCCAGGCTGGGTTCGAACCCACCAGCCACATGCACTGACCCACTGTGCTATGCGCGCCGAGCCACTGTGCACACTTTTATGTATACCCAGTGGAGCCTGGGACTCACTGAGTCCAGAAGGATCACTGAATTTGAATTTCTGGGAGCACCCACAGGGGTAAATTTCTCCAGTAGATGCTACTAGACTTAGGGAACAAAAGGAATATGTTGAGAGGAAGAGATGGGAAGAGAAAGATTGAAAAAATTGGAAAGAATTGAAAAAAGTATTGATGAATTTTTAAAACTTGGAACACACACACACACACACACACACACGCACACACACACCTGCAGCCCTAAACGCCATCTCTAGAAAGGATATCTAGGTAACAGACAGGCATCCTTTAAAACAAGTTGAAATAAATTTTAATCTGGGAAATCTAAACTCCTTGGAAAGAATGATTAAAATATGATCCCAACAAGGCCTTGTCTGGTGCACCCCATTTAAAATTTCCCCTTTCCCCAGCTTCTTGTCCCTCTCTCTGCATTATGTTTCTCTGTACCACTTCATGCCATTTCATAATACTACAGGCCTTACTTATGCATTTGTTTCTTTCTTTTGTCTCCCCATCAGCCTATGAATTCCCTGGGCAGGGCTGGAGAGGAGGTTTAGCATTGTTTTTGTGGGTTTTCTCTGTCTGTAGCACCTACCGTAATGTCTGGCTCCTGGGAGGCACTCGATAAATATTTGCTGAACAAATGAATGTGCTACTTTGTCGTGATATTTATGGAATAAGCCCTTATATCTATTCATTCTCATCCCAGCGTATGGTATCTGAAATGCTAGAGTCCCCATCAATTACAAGTCTATTTAGCATTTATATGGCACTTCATATTTAAAACTCACTGTTCAATTATTGATCCCCACAATCGACCTTGAAAACAGATGCTGAGTAGTGGGTGTCTCACACCTCTCTCCCTTCCTAGTTTTCTACACAGATGAGCCAGAAGGCAGGGGAGCAAGTTCAAGGGTGTGTGGAGAAGAGGGTGGGCCAGGGAGGCCAGGCTTCAATCGTTGGAAGTACATTCTGTGGTCTACCTTTGCCTCCTTACAAGTGGTGGTGCAAAGCCAGAGATCCTCCCCCTGCTCCCAGCTGCTACAGATGAGCTCAGCCTCCCACAGAGGAGGCGGAGAAGGAGGAAGCCCCAGGAGCCCAGAGAGGATGTGGGGCACACGGGGAGGAGGGCCTCACAGCAACCGTCTCCCAGCACGGCTCTCCCACTCTGCCCTCTGAACGCGCCATCTTTTTACAGGTGGTGATCAGACTGCACTTCCTTCCACACCACTTCCTTGCCATGCCTCAGTGCTCAGCCGTCTACCACAGCAAGCCTGAACTCCTTGGCCCGGATTCCAGTGCCCTGACCTGGCCATCTGGACTACCCAACCCATTCCAAGCACATGACTTAGCCTTAGGTGAGAAGACCAATGAACACATTGTATATGGAGATGACCCAAATGTGGTTAAAAGCAACACCAGATTTTAACCTAAGAGCTCAATAAGCTCTGCTTCACTTTCAAATAGCTCAACTTGTGGTTATTAGGAAGAGATTGCTCTGAGCGTGAAATTGATACATGCTATTCTGTTGCCTGAACTGCACAGACTAAGCCAAACACTGTCAAAAATCACTTAATTTTTGTGAGACTTAAAGTTTCAGCTCTGACTCTAGCCACTCCTGCCCCAGCTCTGCAAGAACCATGTCCAAATCGCCAGAAAAGAATCAACAGGGGAGAAGATCCAGGTACTGGCAGCCAGATAGGCAGTTTTGGACAAAGCAAGAACACACGGTTTGGAACAATGAGGTCATTTTCTTAAGCTCCGTACAATAACATTGGCCATTTCTGGAAAATTCCTAATACATAAGGTGCAAAGAAGTTTTTCTTGATGTAAAGGGGAAGGGAACTAACAGTTGACAAGCACATTAAACATCTCCAATACGCCCAGCACTACGTGAGCTCTGCACATCCATCATCTCACCTAAACTTCTCAAGAACCCGATGAGATATACGTTATATCTATCTTCATTTTTAAAAGAGAAGCTGAAAAAGGCTCAGAAATATTTCCCAGCTTGCTTAAGGTCCCCCAGTTAAAATTTGAAAGACTTATTTCCGAAAAGCAGGCTCTCTGACTGTTAACCCAGTACTATACATAGGCTGGCTGGCTATTATCTAGAAAGAAATTAAATATTGGTTTATCACCCACTGACTTTGACTTTTTGATCATTTCTTGTTTTAGGGGCTAAAAAGAGAAAGCACTTAAGGTATTTAATCTTTCTTTGTTGTTACTCTGAGGCCACATATCTCGCATTGCCCTAGGGAAATCATTACAAACATTACTTAATACTGTTTGATCTCTGGGTGTTTATTGAGTACCTATTGACCATTCACAGGGATTTCTAGTTGATGAAAAGGGTAGGAGAGCCAAGTCTCTTTTTACATCGTTGTATATATTGACTTCATTATCTGAAGCCTTAAACTCAGCCCATGAACATTCTCCAGACACATTTGATTCAAAGACGTGTTCTCTCTACTGACTTTTCTAATCTTCAGTAGGTCATACATTATATACACATCAGTTAGTAACTACATTTAAAAGGATATTTTTGACACCCATAAATTCACACTGCAGGATACTTCATGCAAGAAACTTCCCAACAGCCAACTTGCTACCAGACTGTTAATAAAAAGGTTGTGGAAACTGCTTCTAAAGGACGGCAATTAGCTACAACGATTAGACAAAACATGGTTTCACATTAAATTAAATTGATATTTAAATGTAATTGTTTTTAGCTCTGTGGTGTCAAGGTACTACATAAATCCATTATTACTACTATTTAACAGCAGTGGTAAAAACTGCAATAACTCAACCAAATTTTCCAAGATTGTAAATTGCAGTGCCCCAACGAACTTAACTGCATACTTGGGAGACAGGTTAACTCTTTCGAGCCACTTGGGATCTTTTCGTGACTGTGCTTGAAAGAGTTAATTGCCTTCCAAAATGGCTCCCAATGGAGAGAATTTACACACACACACACACACACACACACACGTATAGCTGCATACATAAAGCTCTGCAGAAACACATTAATTGACACTTAACTCTGCCCAAGTAGTTTTACTCCATTTAAAACTAACTGAAACGTCAACACATTATTAAGAGAACTATTAGCAATTCAAAAATGAAATTATTCTTAACTTCAGACAAAATAAACAAGACAATAAAATCTTTAGAAGACAGCAGTAATCTGTGCTCTAAGGAATTTGAAAGATAAGAAAAGCAGGATAATTTCTAAATGGATAGAGTTTATCTGTTCTGCTTTGCCTAATTCTGAACCAAAACCTCAAACTCAAGGATACTCGACTCCAAATTTTCCATGGTCAGCCCGGGAATATAAATGAGCCCATAAGTGGCAGGGTAAGACAATAGGGAATGGTAGTGACTGTGGCAAACTGCAAAGGGCATGCCCATCTAAAAGAGTCAGGATTTCTTAGCTGTAGGTAATTATTGCTGGGTGAGAATGTGAACCCAAACTGTCTATATATTTTTCTATTTTTTAAAGAAAAGCCAGAAATCTGACTTTTTAAAAAATAAATTCATGATTTTTTTAAAACACCACGTTTACCCAACAAAATATGACCACAGGCTAGATTTAACCATAAGTCTCAAGATTGCCCCCATGCCCTAAATGGTTTCTGACATCAAGTCTAAGTTGGCAGGTAGGCCATTTGTAGACGTGCACCGAGGAGCTATTTATGTCATTTTGCCTTGGAAATACGGCCAAATACTGGGCTTTCTACTTCCAAAGGGTAAAAAATATTAGACAACATCAATGTCATGGTCATTCATCATTGTTAGTGTGGCTGAAGAGTCCTATTTCTCCTCTTGGTTTTCGCTGTAGCGATCTCACCCTAGATGTCTCTCACATGGAGTCATTGGTGACACAATTCCAATAGCAATCTCATCAAAACCAGCCACCCAATTCATCCACAAATTCAAATGCTCTCATTATCAAGAGAGGTGAAGGGACGTGAAGACCTGCCGCATGCCCCAGACCCACTCCTTTCTCAACCAGAGACCACTTTCTGCTCCATGTGTCACTGGCAACCACAGGAAGCTGGGGTAAGACACGCTGTCAAAAATAACTCCTGAGAGAATCATGGAAATGTCTTCCAAACAGAAATCTGCGTAACAGGCCAGTGTGCTTAACATGGGTGTTGGATAGATACAAAATGCTCAAATCTCATTTTATTCCCCCAAAGCTTCCCAATTCTCCCACCCCTGAACTACCAGGACAAGCCCTACTTTCTTTGTTGAATTGCAATTACTTGGGCATGTGTATAATAACCCCCAAATATATTAGGGTTCTTTTGAGGGCACAATCCGTGTCTGATGTATTGCTGTATCCCACAAAGCAATTAATATGTCCCTAGCAAATGGTAACTGTGCTTCAAATGTTCAGTAGGTGGGTGGGTGGATGGATGGAAAGAGGAAGTATGGATGAGAAAGAAATCTCCATGTTGGCCCAGGCAGCACGATCTAAAAGGTGATTAATAAAAGTATTTACTGTTCACAAAATGTCTTATAAACTGTTTTGTGGCCAGCAAGGTAGACACCAAATATTACATATTCATTACGCAATAGCCACAACCCCACATTCTCCTTGCAGGGAGAATCCTTGGTGTTAGGGGACAAGGATCCCTCTCCATGCCCTAGACCAGTGGTTCTCAATCTTCCTAATGCCGTGACCCTTTAATACAGTTCTGGTGGGTCACGACCCACAGGTTGAGAACCACTGCCCTAGACCAACCCTGGTCATTTGATTTCTCTTTTTTCATAATTTGTATGGTGGTAGAAATGGTCCGGGCACCCAGCTCTGGCCAATGAAATGTAAGGAGAGGCCTCTAGATTTAAGCAGAGGAGATTCACTTCTATGAAAAAAAATAAATAAATAATAAGAAAAAACTTACAAGACTTTTGCTGGTGCCTTTCCCTTTCTCTTGCAACACTCACTGTGAGGGTATGATACTTGGAGCTGTGGTAGCCACCTCTCTGTGGTAGAGACCAAGTGCCAATAAACATGAGGAGAAAAAACAGAGAATGGAGAAGATGGATAGAAAGAACTTGGATTCTGAAGGGCACTGCTGAGCTGATGAATAAACCCTGGGCCCACCTACCCCCATCTCCTATTAAGTAAATAATAAATGTCCTTATATAATACATGCACTTATGTAATCAGCAACTGTTCTGAATCTTACCGCGGAAATAATTCCAAACTGATACAGCCTCTCGCCCAAAGACAGATGACAATGAAGGACCACAAACAGGATGGTAATGGAGCAGAGAATCCAGTGACTGGGGCTTTGCTTCCACCCTCCCACCCTGCAGCAAAGTAAAGATCTGGGAAAAAAAGCAGAGTTCTAACTGCAATAGCCCCGAGTCTCCGTGCCCCAGCTCACCAGGCAGCATGTAAGTGGTGGCAGCCAGGCTTGCCAAACGAGCTTCCTTCCAGAGACCCAAAAATTCAGGGACACATTCTTTTGTTCCCATTTGCCTCCAAATCGCAGCCCCCCGACCCCCACCCCCGGCAAGCCTTCTGGACGATATTTACGCAGGGCTGAATATATGGCTCACATTAGAACAAACAGAACTTCCTAAATTGGGCAATTTGTGACTTTGCACCTCAAGTTTCACTCATCCCTGATCTGAAATGCACTAAAAGCACATGATTACTGTTTAAGATGCAAACTACTGCCCTGAAAAATATTGCTTTTTACCTGAGGTGAAACAAGTTATAAATTAATGGTGAGTTGAGGGTAAGGTGCGTGGGTAAATAGAAATTCCTTAGAACCAGGTGCAGGCCATTCTGCTAATATGATGAGGCTATGCTTGCTAGGGGATTAATTACTCTTTTCTTCTGACTTAATTTATTTCATACTTTAAGAAACCAAAATGTCCAGTAGCCACTATGCTCATGACAAAGAAACACACTAAAAGCAATTTCTCCAGTACAAAAAATAAAGCGTTGCCGGTAATGCATTTTTGAATCCAGCATACCTTCCTCTAATGAGGTTTCAGCATGCTATAAATAACACTAATGAGACTTTGTCTTGCCCATGTAATATATTTCCTTGATATAGCCTTAGATTCTCCATGTTGCGTGGAAAACTAACAGCCTCCGAAAGAAATGTCGTCCAATAGCACATTAAAACGAAAAGCACAATTAAATATAAATGAATTCAGTAATTTAATTGCACAATTGCTGCTTTAAAAAATTCAGAAGAAAAGTAATGATGTCATTTTTTTAAATCGGTAAATAATAAAAGTGCTTGTGGGGATGGTACAATATTTAAATAAACAATTCTCTGGTAAAGGGTAGGTGGCAAAGATGATCATAACATGTTTAGAAGAATTCTGTGCCTTGCAAAAATCTGGGTAGTGTGGCATGCAACTCTCTGCCCGTGTGATGACATGCAAACAAACCTCTCAACTTCAATCTTATCATGAAAGTTGATCCCATATTTGGAGGCTTTTCTGATCCTTGAGCATTTTCAACCAGGCATTATATTATTCCAATTAAAATCGAATGCAAGATGGCAGTGGACCTCAGAGGCTCTCTGACCAGCTTAGCAGAGTAAAATGAGAATGGTAGATGGCTAGCAGAAATGCAATCATTTTCATATACCCATGACATAGCACTTTCATGCTGACAAAGTACTAGAAAATCATTAATGGCTATTTTTCAGTTCTCTCTGATCCAAAGCCTAACACAGCACATCCCCACTTTGATTGTTCCCCTTGATAAGATCAGAGACACAAAACTTTGTCTAAAGGAAGATCTGAAGGTAGGCTTTGGGCTTCACTTTACATTGATTTTTATTCAATTCCAATCAAGAACATATCCAAGAAATTTACTTACTTGATTCCTGCAATATAGTGAGGATAATGGGGGAAGAGGCTTTTTAATTTTAAGTTAGCTATTATCTTGCATCTCCGTGATTGGAACTGACACAAGCAGATGAGAGAAAAAACTTCATGCAGCCACGTAAGCAAGTTTCTGATAGAGCATCCCTGGCGCATTGGAACAGAGTAAGCAAAGCTACCCCTTTGTTTTCCCTGTATTTGTGCGTGGTAGTTATAGTAATTTTTACATAGTTTTCATTAGATAACTCTCCCATTAGATAACTCGTTTATTCAATCTTCTCAGTCATTCTTTGAACAATGATTTATTGAATGCCCTCTGTGCTCCAGGCATGATGGTTCTAGGAACTCAGGATTATGGAGTTAACAAGATGATCATGATTCCACTTTCAGGAGCAAACACCCTAAATGTTTGAGAGCACAATCAATAACAAGTAAGCAAATTAAGAGTTGTTTGTAAAAGCAGTAAATGCTACGAAGAATATGGAAACATATGCAATAGAGGCTTGAGAACAGAGGGCTGCTGATTCAGCAGTGTTGTCAAGGAAGATTTTGCTAAAAGCTGACTTCTGAGCATAATCAGGGACAACCAGCCAGTGCAAAGATCTGGGAAGGGCATTTCTAGAAGAAGGAACAGCCCATGCAAAGGCTCAGAGAAGAAGCCAAAGAATATGAAGAAACAGTCAAGTATCATGGCTTCTGCTTTACAAGGGATGAAACTAAAGCTCAGAGGGGATTCTGTGCAAACACATCCGAGTCTCAAACTCAGGCTTTCAGGCTCCCAGTGCTCTCTCTCCCCTACATGACAACTTCGCTTTGCTTAAGATTCTGTTGCATACCTGCACCTATAATCCTAGTACCTTACAAAGTGGAGGTGAATAAATTGCTTAAGCTCAGGAGTTTGAGACCAGCCTAAGCAAGAGGGACACACCATCACTATCAAAAATAGAAAAATTAGCTGGGCATTGCAGCAGGCATCTGTAGTACCAGCTTCTGAGGAGGCTGAGGCAGGAGGATCACTTGAGCCCAAGACTTTGAGGTTGCTGTGAGCTAGGCTGACGCCACAGCACTCTACTCAGAATGACAGAGTTAAAGTCTATCTCAAAAAAAAAAAAAAAAAACAGATTCTGTTGCACCTTTTGGTACAGAGTTCCTCATAACCCTTGGGAAGCTGACCCTCAGAACCACGGTACGTTTTCAAACTGGGTTCTCTTCTGGCCTTCGCAAAATTAAAAAAAAAAAAAAATCAATGACCAGGAGCTTACACTGTAAAGTTAATAAATGATCATTGAAAAATACATATGTTCGGTTCTTTTTAAAGGCTTATATTTGTATTGAGCAAGAAGATTCCCTGGTTTTTGAAAACATAAAGGAATAATATCTCGTAAAGAAGACCAGGCATTTCCAAGAAGACCAAACGGCCTGGGTTCATGTCCTGCCAATGCCTTTACCACGTGCATGGCCTTGACCGCATTCTATGCTTTGGTTTTCTCTTTGATTAAGACAGAGCTAATAATGGTATTGAGGTTATCTGGTGAAATAAAGGAATCCATGCAAGGTGCCGGCCAGGACAGGGAAAAGCACCTCTTAAGGTTACTGGAGGTGGTAGTTGTTGCTTATCAACGTTATTTCTTCAGGAATAAGTCTACTCAGAAAAGCAAAGGCAAAAAATCAAAAAATCTTCCTTCCCATCCTCCTTTTTTTTCTGAACTGTTATGGGTAGAGGGCAGAGGGAGAAGGGGATGGGTAAATTCCCACCTGAAGGACACATTTCACCCTTCACCCTCCACTGTTTCCCTTACGTTTAAAGATCTTTTTGGAGAACAGCTCCTAAATGTCCACATGTACAATTTTCTCATCCTTCTTACCTACATGCACCTGGTGGGTAAAGAATGTGTCTTTCTAATTAACTTTCAACAGCACATATGTGGAAGACAATGGCACTTAGGAAAGTTCAGTGTCTCCCCCCAAAAAGATTGGCACTCCTTCCATAAATATCTGCCACTTGGTATGAGGCTGAGACCAGAGGACAGACAGGGGGGCACCATGGAACTAAAAAGTCCTTTGCAGGATCAAGACATAATAGCTACTAATAATAATTAGTGATAATGAGCAAGATCGATACTTGTTGCATGAATTCACCTCAGGCGCACTGCCGTTCTAGAACTGTACTCCGGAAGTTCCAAGCATTCCTTAGAGCATCCTCACAGAAGGCCCCGCCTTGTTTCACCTGGCGAGCCCCATTTCTACTCCCCAGATCTCTGCTGCACAATCTCTTTGATGTATGCATCCTCTGGAATTCCACGGGACAGGAGTAACAGCTGTGTTAGGCCAACCCATCATTCATCTTGACTCCCCTCGCCGTAACTCAAAAAGCCTGTGATCACTTGGAAACCACCTCTGATCCGTAGGAGGCGGCAGCAGACGGAATTTACAACGAAGCCCTGCCTGCAGAAATCTTCCTGTCACCTGCAGGCCGCATAAACCATTAGCATCCCGGCCATCACGTGCGCTCAATGAGCTACATGGGCATTTCAAAACCAAGCACTTTGCGCTATTTATGGGCCAAGTCGGGGGACTCTAGCAGCTCTCTGATTTTCTTGTCGGCCTGCCAGAGAAGGAGCTGCAAAGAACAGCTGCCTTACCCACCCTCCTACAGTTGAAACGCTGGAAGAAAATTAAAAAGAAAAACGCCCAAACGTTCAAAGGTGCTGCTTCAACATTCATTTCTTCTGGTGTAGTTTGCCTGGCCCCTGCAAACACTTTTAGCTCAACTCCTGGTCACTGCCCTCTGCTAAAGAGGGGAGCAGCAACAGGGTATCACTTTTGTCTAATTGTCCTACGCAGAGCTCTCGCCAAAGGCAAGCCACCGTGGAATATTATTATTTTTAGAACACTACCCAATTTTAACATTTTAGCGGCCACATGATCTCCAGAACCACAATGGTTCTTAAATGAACTATTTTCCCCCATTCTCAAGAAACAGATAAATATGGAGACATAGATATATTTTTTTACATAAGCCCTTTTTACCCTAACATAGGCTGATAAAAATATACTCAAAAGCCATATCCACATCTATTTATAAGCATAACATACACACACGGGCTATTTAAAGTGTCGGCTGGTCCTCCGTAATAGTTTTTTCCACTTGCAGAGAAATTAAGTAGAGGTCAACATAATGAAACATTTTCTAAGTCACTTCTGTTTATTAGGAAGTTCAGAATAATAGGCTCCAACCGGAAAAAAAAGTCAATGCAATCTAAAAATAACAAAAGGTGCATAACAAATTTGTCCTCATTTTGTTCTTAATAGAAGGTGTTTCCAGCACGTCGGCGAGGATGACCTATCAAACGCATCACCTTGTTCAGTCAATTTATTCCTTTATCAGGCAGTCATTGGAGAGGGATTTGTTTTGCATTGTCTCAACATAAAATGGAATGGTAAGCATGCTTTTCTCCACTCAGTGAGGGAGGCTCTTTTGTCAGGAAACCTTTCTAAAAGACCTTTGATCAAAACAAAGATAAGACATGGAGATTTTTCTCCTCTCTCCCCCAAATCCTGCCCCCACGTTGGGGTAACAAAATCTCGCGAGCTAAGAGATAAGAAGCAAGTCCAAAGTAGGACCCCTTTGGCTCTCGCTGCCAGCACTTTGCCAGAAGCACACTCAGAGTGTTTCCCCAAAAGTAACTGTTTCACTAGACCTGAAAGCCCGGGTCCCCAGGGGACATGTTAAACACCCTCACCTTATGCACCTCAGGTGAGATCCCATCAATGCTTCTAATTTCTCACTTGTACGAACTGAAAGGCAACTGAGTGGTCAAAATGTCAGGAGATCAAATTAGCACCTAAGGAGGGACCCGAGATGGTCACTTCTTCCTTTGCACACCATTATCTTAACAAGCCTAAGGAGAAGCTGGAGGCCTGCCCAACTTTACAGTAATTCAGTATACGCACTCGGCAAAGGAAAAAATTACAAAGAGCAACTGGTTGGAGGATTTTAATTTGGAGAAGATGGTGCATGCTTTAATAAGGAGAGAGAGTACGGAAGAAATGAATGTAGTCGGTTATCTGGGCTTGAGGAGGGACACAGGAGTGATTGCAAGGACCACCTTCCACCACCACCTTCCTGCAAAAGCCACCTCCTATCTGCACACTCTTAACCACCCCTGAAATCATTGTCTTATACTTGCAAAAGGTGTCTGAAATTCTTCCACCTGGAACATAGTTCTTAAATCTTAAATGCTCTTTTAATCCACCCAAGTCCCCTTCTTGGGTTATAAATATCCCTAGGACAGATGAGGCCCCAAAAGTCCTGAACACAAGCTAGGTACTGAAGGAAGGCGGCCAAGGGCAGAAGAGGAAACAAAAAAATCTTACAGGCATAAAATGCCTTCAAGGTACCAGCAACATTAGACATATCATCTCATATAATCTCTGGCAAAAAAAAAAAAAACCCTCTTTAGAAGGAAACACTAGTGTTACTAATTTATAGTAAGGAAACTGAGGCTCTGGAGCTTGGCCAGTTGGTAAGAGGGATATGAACCTGGGACTGTCTGGCTCCCACACTCCACATCCTAGGGCCACCATGCAAACAGGGCTAAGAAGACAGCCCCCAGACACCAGCACCTGGGTCCTCCCCAGCCCAGCTGGCCAGCAAGGATGTGGGGTCATAATGGCTCAGAGCCATCAGGGAGACAGCAATTCCATAGATATGGGCAGAGGCAGCAGCAGCACAAGACTCATAAATTGTGTATTTATTATGTCCTGATCCCCATCCTTTACATGCAATCCCTCATTTAATCCCCGTAAGCATTAAAATGCTTACCACCTTTTGAAGTAAGCATTCTCCCCATTCTATAGATGAGAAAATCAAGACCCAGAGAGGGTAAGTAACTTGCAATTGGTCCTACAGTTATTAAGTGGCTAGTAAGTAGCTATTAAGTGGTCTGAGTGTGTCCCTTTAAAATTTGCTTGTTGAAATCCTCACCCCTAAGGTGATGGTTTTAGAGGCAGGTTCTTTGAAAGGTGACTAGGTCATGAAGGCAGAGCCCTGCTGGAAGAGTTAGTACCTTAATAAGGGAGGCCCCAGAGAGACCTCTTACCCTTTCCACCCTGTGACACCAGAGAAGGGAGGTGCCATCCATGCCTATAAGGCAGCCTTCAGCAGACACTGAATCTGCCTTGAACTTGGACTTCCCAGTCTCCTGAACCATGAGAAGTAAGTTTCTGTTGTTTATGAGCTACCCAGTTATGGTATTTTGTTATAGAAGCACAATGGATCAAGAAAACGGCAAAGCAAGGATTAAACAGATCATTAGACTCCTCTGTGCAGCTCTGCTCTCCTTTCTCCAGCAGTAACAAGCATGACATGATTCAGCTCGCTAGTCACCAACCCAGCAAGTACTAAACCTCCCAATGGCCAGACCTCAGTCCCGTGACAGCCGTCAGCCTCTCCAGAGCACCAGCTTTGGGCAGGAAAAGGCTATCGAAATGAACACGGGCTTCTGGCTATTAAAGACTTCTTCCACTCCTGTTTTTCAGACAAGTTAGAACCCAAACCACCCCTACCCCGAGGAAGCTCTGAGCACAATCATGGGCCGCAGGGTCACACTCACTAGAGTCTGTATCTGATCTTTCCTGCCCCAACTCCTTAGGAGCTCCCTGAGCACAACTGGTAGGGGGCACACAGTGGCCACAGAAGATCCCCAAGGACTAAAGAAGTGCCACTGAATGAGAGAGATGACCAAGCCCAAGACCGCCCTGTCACCACCTTAGACCCAGGAACCATTCCTGCCAGGCCTGGGCACCTCTGACCCACCATCCACCTTCTGAACAACCCACAAGTAACTGAGGGAGAGGAATGCAGAGAAAACCACAAGCCCATCCACAGTTACATATTTTAAATAGCATCTCCTCTCTGCAGCCCAACGTGGGAGGGGAACATATGGTCCTACATTCATTATACTCCTGAGTTTAGGTTTGAAACATCATATTTTCATTACAAATAAGCTTTGATGACACTGCCTATTGCAATGATTTCAACGCATGGTTAATTTTATCTGCAGCAGTGGTGAGAGTGGCATACCAATTTACTGCCAGGGGAGAACAATCTGATTTTAGCATCTTAACCCTGAACTCGAGTTCCCTTTGTTCCCGAGAACCTCGTTTTTAGCAAGACTCAAGACTTGCAGTGACTGGGAAGAACACGTCACCATTGCTGACTCAAGGGTAGTGGAAAAGTTGAGAGGGAAAGGGATGAGCTGGAGAGGCAGAAATACTCATTCTGGGGGAGCAGGGGAAGACGACAGCACGGCCGAGGATCTGGGTTTGGTGTGACAATGTGCTTGGAACTTCAACGAGCAGATCAAGTCTTCACTGTTTGGCTGGCAAGCTGGTGAGAGCAGACCTATTTGTGGGGTTCTTTTCTGTTGCATCTGACTTCAGGCCAAGCCAGGAAGTAGCAAGAAAGGCCTCACTCGGGAGCCCTTTGTTCTGGGCTAGGAAGTTTGGAGAAAAAACTAAAATGCAGAATGATGTTACTGGAGGATGGGACAGAAAGGAAGGTAATCCAAGGTGCTCTAACTTCTTAGAACCCCTGTGTGTGTATACGTGTGTTTGTGTATAATTATAAATACATACGTATGTCAATCTGTATATACACACACATGGAGAGAGAGATCTTTCTATCTATAGAAACTTTTTATATTACTGATACTTGGTAAACTTTTCTGCAGCCATTTGGCAACATTTTATTTTGATTTTTCCAATCATTCAGCAAACATTCAATGAGCACCTGCTAATTTCCACAAGGTACTGAGAAAAAACAAGCATGTTGAGAACAAGACCCCAGTCCCTGAGCAGTTCAGAACTACCCTGGACACAGAAATGGGATGAGCCAGTTACAGAGAAATGAAATGTGTTCAGATGTATTGAGAATTCTGAAGAAGCACCTGGTTTCTGCTTTGGGCTTAAAGAGCTCTTCGAGGAGGTGGTTCAACAGAGTTGAACCCTAAAGGACTAAGAGGAGCTAATCAGGGTGACAGCACCAGAGAGAACAGCCCATAGAAGGGTCCAGAGATTAAACGCAACATAGTGCTGGCATCTGAGGAGCTAAGGTCCAAGAGAAACCCAGGGTGACATGTCATGCGATAATGTGAACATGCACAGAATTGCCTCTTGCAATGTTCAGTCCCATTTCTCAAGTGGGGAGGGTGAAAGTTCTTTGTTCTTTGTGTGTGTGTGCGCGTGTGTGCATATGCACCTGGTGTTTACACACGTGGAAGACAGACTGCCGATGGTGCCCCACATACTGAACATTCTCCCAACCCGATTGTTCCAAATAGATGGCTACAGATCCCTGGGGTCGCTGATGTGATCCTGAAAGTCTCAGCCAATCAGAATGGTTCTGCTCAGCAACTAACCCAGAACAGGCTTCTGTCACCAGGTGGTACCAAACTAGACATGGGACTGGGATCCCGTCTTGTAGCAAGATCCCGGAATCCCAGGACCCTAGCTTCTCTCAGGGCCTCCCAGTCATTTTGTGCACCTCAAACCTAATGTTTCCTCCCCACTCATTACTCCCAGATAAATGTGTGGAACCCACTGATTGCAGGTTTTACTACAGGGGTTCAGTGTGACCAGCACGGGAGTGAAAGGCAGAAGGCAAGTGTAGAAACAAAGCCCTGATTATTGAGTTGCATGTTTTACGCTCACGAGTTTGGGCATTATCTTGAGGTCCAATGAAAAATCTCAGTCAGGAGTTCAACATCAAGGCTGTGCACAGATTCAGTTGGTTTGGCCTACGACAGGTTTTCAAGGGCTCAGACTCCCCTCAAGGGCCATGCTGACTTTTCCATTTACTGCAGTGGCACAGCTATTTCTGGATGGCCTGTGCTCTCCTGGTCTCCCTAGGACCAACCACACCCAAGCAGCTTCACGCCTTTGTTAAACCTAATCCCTGTAGAGACCTAAATTTGCTTTACCAAAAAGAAAAAGAAAAAAAAGCTGTGACAGAATCAAATTTGCATGTTAAAAAGTTCACTGGAGCAATAGTCTGGAGAATGGGCGCCAGGATGGGGAGAGACTGGAGGGTTATTACGCTCATCCAGGGTCTGCGTGAAGAGCCCAGGGAGCCACGTCAGGGACGGGTATGAATGCTGCCGCCAGAAACCAAACTCTAGCTGGGTTCACTATCTTGCAACGCTAACCCATAACCCCATAATCTAAATGCAAATGTCGAGGTGTCATAGCAGCACCGCAGTTTGACAATAGTGATGGGAAACACAATAAATACCGAGGCAACTACATCAGTCAGAAGTAAAGCAAATTAATAGTACAGCTTAGCTGGGATCACAAATGAATCACTCCAAAAGCAATTTGGTCCTGTTGTAAAATGAGATAAACACCTACTTGCCAGTTATTTTAGGAATCACACAAATCAGCCCATCTGTCTTAATTCAGTGGTACTCATCATACATTTTTAAAGTTATCACTTCCTGAAGAGTCACCCTATTGATGCCAGCAGACACGTTACGTTGATCGTCTGTGACATGACCTGCAATCTGGGTGTCATTTCAGAGCAGTCTGAAAACCCTGGGCTACGTGTCTGCACCAGAAGAGGCTTGTTCTCTGGAAAGCAGATGACAGGGGAGCCCTCAGATGGCGGCCAGGTACGGTCTTATGACATTGGAGAGGGAGCTGAAGGTAAGAGCGTATTTTGGGGGAAGGAGATGCAAATGTTAGTACAGAGAACAATTTACTGCAAATGAAATTACTAATCAATATCTAGCACTGAGAATGTCCACTGTGCCTGTCAGAGTCATAGTCGATCTATGATGCGAGATGCTGAAAAGGGAGACTGCTCTGTTTAGCTTTTATTCGTGTTTTATATTCAGACATAAATAAGTTTGCTGATCATATCACTGTCTCAGATTTATGGTAAACATAAGAGAGCACAGGAATTTCAGAAAACCTCCCTGGGTCTTACAATTTCTCAGAGTAAATACTTCACACTCCTTTTTCAAATGTAAGAAAACATGAGGTGAGAATTAATCTAGAAAACTCCCGAAATTCAGGGTTAGGAACTTAAGGATTTGTAGAAAATACTGGATTATAGAGCCTGAGGCAGAAAGTAAGTTGGGGTGGTGAAAACTCTCCAAAAAATGGTTCATGGCCAACACACCCTGCATGCAGAATAAGAGACTCCACCAATGGTATTTTTTAACCCATCTTAAACTAATCATGATGGGGCTCACATAATTAGCTCCCACTTGGTATCATTCTGGACTCTCAAGAAGCCTGCCAGGTCATCTCCCTATGAGAATACCAACAAAATGCCTATAAAGTCCCGTTTATCACAGACAGTTAAGTACACAGAGAAGTTTCCTTCCCATTTGCTTCTCCTAGGTGGTCTCCATACAGACAGCCACTGTCTTCCTGATCATGCAAACAGGATCCATGGACCCCTGGGGGAAGACTCACCGCACCTCCCAAAGCAGCTGCCCCTAGTCCTGAAGACACGGAGCCTGGGACCCTCCCTCCTGACAGAAGCAGTTCTCCAACTCACGCTATCTACTCTCACAACACAACCAGATTTCAATGGAAAACTCCACTTCCGCCTTCCTCCTTTCTCCTGCCCTGCTTCCTACCCCCTCTATCTGTAATTATCTGTACAAGAGAGACCAGCAACTTACAAAGAATGGCATCAAATCTGCAAAATTGCTGGCAAGTTTTATAGACTATTAGAGGTTCATATAAGAAGAGTTGAGAAATGAGAAAGAAAGACCACATACTCTAAACACATTACACATGATTTCTTTCTTTCTTTTTTTTTTTTATTGCAGGTTTTAGCCAGGGCTGGGTTTGAACTCACCACCTCCAGCATATGGGGCCAGCGCCCTACTCCTTTGAGCCACAGGCGCCGCCCCACGTGATTTATTTCTAATGAAAGGCAACTAGTTTCTTGATGCCTTGAGGCTGCAAGGAGTTGTGGCTCCTATATCTGACCCCACCTACCTCCCCAAAGGGGTCTCCCAAGGCTCCTTGAATAAATCAGTGAACACCTTCCTTGCCTCTATGACACTAAGACACCCAACCAAGGGGAGGATAGGCTCTAAAGTATAAATTTAAAAACCTTTGGGTAAAGGTTGAAATAAAGGCTGCTCTTTAATCTTGACAATGACGTAGTGAGGTAGGCACCATTACCCACTTACAAATAAGCAAAAGAAAATTGAGGATCAGAGAATGAGGTGAGTTGCCGAGGACAGTGCCCAAGGTAAGTGAAAGAACCAGATTCACCTCCAGATCTTGTTAACTCTGTAACCCAGCATAGCTGCCAGCAGTGCATCATTCGCTGATCACTAATGGATCGCCCCTGGGTAAGTGCTGAAATAGTAATTTAAATCATTGGCTGGTCCTGGCTTCTCACTGCACACATATAAACACACACAGTGTCACTTTTTACGTGAGTAAATTAACTCAAAAGGTCTTTTAAATCAACGGATCGGTAATGCCCTCAGCAGTCTGAAGTTCCACAAGGGGACAAAATCATTTCTCTGCTTCCGTGGCTTTAAATGAGCTACCTGACAGTGAGCTGTTTAATTGGGATGTGTGACCTCAAGAGGCCCGAGCAGAAGCGTGGGAAGAGAATGAGATGAGTATGCTCCTTAGTTACCCCAGGACACATGAGTCTCAGGGACATGAGGCAGGAACAAAGTGGGGTTCCTGACCTTTCCCCCTGCCTGACAGTGACGTCCCAGAGGCTGTCTACCCACGATGGCAGAAAGCCCCAAAGGTCACCCTATGTATATCAAATGGTCAGCTGAGGTGGAAAAGGGTGGGGAGCCGGGTCTGACACCATCACTGATATTTATTGTGCGTTCCCCCAACCATTACCTGCAACTTTCAATTCTGGAGCCCAGACTCTCTCTGCTCTGGTGAATGAGCCATCAAAGAAGCTGGCTAGCCAGCCAAGTTCCCAGATACAATTACTTTTTTTATGATGAGGCTGAAGGAAGCTCAGGGCGTCAAGAGGGCTTCTCGGATCCACACTTCACACGCACAGCCCTTCTCTCAAGCGCCCATTTGTAAAAGGACGAGTCAGCTTGGGTGGCCAGTTCCCACCCCTGGACCAAGCCCTGGGTCAATAGCTGCTGTGCCTTCCTTTCCACACTGCAGGTGACCTCCCACAGTCCCGGATCACAGCTAACTAAATGAACCGGATAATTAAAAGGGGATGAGCCATGCCTTGAGATTTTGTCTGCCTCATCAAGAACACTGTGCCCTTTTTATCAACCCACTTGGGTTTTTTTGTTTGTTTTTATTTTTCCCCCTTTGAAAAATGATTAGCCTTGAGAAACTTCTTAACCATGGCACCATCCACCATTAGCTGCCAAGGCCAGAGTATTTGAAAAGTTGCGATGGATGGAGGGAGGGTGATTGGTGGGACTACACTTATGGTGCATCTTACAAGGGTACATATGAAATTTACTAAATGTAGAATACAAATGTCTTAACACAATAACTAAGAAAATGCCGTGAAGGCTACATTAACCCATTTGATGAAAATATTTCAAATTGTATATAAAACCAGCACATTGTACCCCACGATTACATTAACATACACATCAATGATTTAATTTTTAAAAAGAGAGAAAAAAGAAAAAAATGTCTAAAGGAAAGTTAGAAATTCAACACACACACACACACAAAAGAAAAGTTGCAAGTTCCCCAGCACTTAGAAAGTTCAACTAACAAAAAACTGGGAGGGCAGGGGAGGCTTCGTACCCTTTTCACATTATAAACCAGAACACCAAGTTTTCTTCCAAATCTGAAGATTTTCTAACGCATCAAAGTATTTGTTTAGACACATTGTTATCTGGTGGGGTAAGGATGGGGGTGGAGGTGGGCAAAATTTTGCTTATTAGAATTCTAATATAATTATCAAGAGCGATATCATACGATTAAGTGTAATGGACGTGTATATATGTATACATGCGTGTGGGTACATGTACCCTTCCTGTGATCTATAGAGGTAGAGTAAATTCATAGAAAAGTATCCCCCTATATTCTCACAACTTTTCATGTCTTCCAAGAGAAAATGTCCATAATTGAGGATACTGACTTGGGCCTGGAGGACAGTTACTTATTCCCTTCCTCACTATACAGTGGTTCATAGGAATCAGGGAAGAGCAGTCCACAGGTATGTATGGAAAAACCACATGGGTATGACCAGTACATTAGTATTCTGTATCAGTAAGGAGCCATTACAAAAAATAATAATAATAGTAAGGAAAAGAAAGAAAAATCCAACCATAAAGAACTAATAAGGAGCTCAGAGTCTGACTGAGTCCCAGAGAACAGAATCAAAGACTAGTTAACAAGTTTTTGTCGAGGCCCATGGTCTTTGTAACTAATATTTATGCCAAATACAAATTCCAAATGCTTCTGTTGACCTTTCTCTCACCCGAGTCATTATGTCTCCACTGCTTATTGGAACGACCTCCCTTTCCTTTAGCCTCCTCCATATACATCTGTTGAAAGGAAGAACAGATGTTCAAGGTGCAGGGAAGCTGCTTCTGTGAAGCACGCTCTGACCGGCCTCACCCTGCTGTCCAGTGTGGTGCTCAAGAGCTCGGAGCCAATCCTGGCTCACCAGCTCTGGAATTACCCAGCTTCACTGAGACTCAGTTGTTCCTTCCTTATGATGAAGATGATCGTGCTATGATATATGTCACATGGGGTGCTGTGAAAATTGAAAGAATTGATATACATCTATAAACCCATGTAAACAGCGCTTCATAAATTCTAAGTACGGAATAAGTACATAGATTTTTTACTTACGATTTTTTATTTATGATTATTTTTTGGTTGAAAGAGATAATCATGGACCCATTCTTGAGAAGCTGCATCCCTGTAGCGGAAAGAACTGGAGCGGACCTCACCTCCCAGGGCCCAAATCAACATTCAAGCTTGTCACGCTGTGTGTGTGTGTGTGTGCACATGTGTGAGTGTGTGCATGTGTGCAATGATAAAGGCAAAAACTAAACCAAAATCTATATATGTGTGGGTGTGGAGTTATGGGTGAGTTCTACTTTTCTTGACCAAAATTGTCCTTAGTATTATCAGATTAGATTTATAGCATTTAGAAAAATAAAATGCCATCTCTCCCCAATTCTGTCTTAAAAACAGCCTCAGTCTGGCCAGGTAAGATTCTTAATTTCTCTATATCCCAAATAGGACTCTTCTCATCCATAATATGAGGAAAGAATCTGAAGTTTGGGGTAAAATGAGTCGGACCCCCTCTAAGAACCAGTGAAGCCTCACCAAGAGAATGACCCAGAAGGCAACGAGACATTGCTCCCTCTCTGAGCAGGTGGGCAGCCCAGAAGACCAGAGAACTTCAATGAAGAGTCATAGGACATCAAGTGGCAGAAACGTATCATGTAAGCTGAGCAACAATTTTAAAAGTGACCCCATATCTTAAGGACTCCAATAATTGTACTAAGGGTAAAAATGAACCTTCTCGGTGTTCTTGCCATCTGAAGCACACACAAAAATGGGAAGACTGTATC
Source organism: Nycticebus coucang (assembly GCF_027406575.1). Lineage (NCBI taxonomy): Eukaryota > Metazoa > Chordata > Mammalia > Primates > Lorisidae > Nycticebus > Nycticebus coucang. Next base: position 26,571,032 of record NC_069802.1, on the reverse strand, counting down.
TCATAAACAGTAGTGGTAAAACTGGAGGAAGGAGTGGCAGGTAGAAAGTTTGATCTACCGGATTTCAATTCCTCATACATCCACGCAGACCAAGGAGCACACAGGTTGTGAGGCTAACTTTAATCCTACAGTTAAGTGAAAGGCCTCCATGAATTGCTTGACAGAGATACTCAGATGGGTGCCCAGTGTGCCACAGGGTTAGGACTAAACAGCCAAAATCTAAATATATCCCTTACCCAATGGCTCGTCCTTGTAGCTTCTAGAACATACATGTAATCAATTATAAGAGCTCAGTGGCTTTGGAGCTATCATGGAGAGGGCGAAAGAAAACCAGCATAGTATATTACCGAGGATACTAGACTACTACTAATAAAATAATAAATAAATAAATAAATAAATAGGACAGCATTCATTAAGAGCTTGTAAATCACAGGGGAATGCATTTTACCTGCATTGTCACTCAAAGCTCACACCAGCCAATGAGGTAGGTACCGTCTTTACATCTGTCTCTCTACCTTAGGAAATTGAAGGGCAGAGAGGTTAAGCAGCTTGACCTCATTGTTCCTTCAAAGGGACAGGGGGTCTAGTTCAGACAGACCCAGGCAACCTGAGACTAAAAACCCAGCTTTTAACAAATAACATTCCCATTTCTTTGGCATGGCATGTTCTCAAAGACCTTCAAATGCATTGCCTTATCTGAGCTTATACCATACCTGCCCACTTGCCTATACAGCAGATTGAATTGCTATCTCCATTTCAAAGATGAGGAAACTAAGATTTAGAGAGAAAAGTGACTTGTTTGATGAAATGTAATTAATAAGATGGCCAGACTCAATTTCAACCACAAACTGTCCTCCTAGAAATCACTCTACCAATCTGCCTATGATGCACCTTTGCCTCCCTGAATTTTCTCATCTGTCAAATGAAAAAATGCAAAACCCTAACATTTGATGCTTCCATAAATGAAAATCAACTCAAGCGACCTATTCAAGACCCCTCAGCAGCTGCTCACTGCCCACAAGAAATCCAGCCTGCTCAGTACAGGACACTGGCCCCTTTCCACCCCAGGCTCATCTTTTAAGTCCTCACCCTATGACCCACCAAGCTGAGCCATGTGGTTGATAAGTCCCCTCAACCTAGAAAGTTTCCCACCACCACTGTGTGCCCAGTGAAACCTGCCAAGATTTCCCCACCTATCTTCTACAGAAAATGTTTTTTGTCCCTTCCAGATAGACTCCTTCCTTGACAGTAGTCTCCCCATCACACTGTTTCACTTCACAGCATTTTTTTTATTGACATGTCTTCCTTCCTTTGCCAAAATGTTGGCCTGGCTGCAGAGGCCATGTCTATCTTCAGCACCTAGCACAGTGCCAGGCACACAGAACTTGCTTAATAAATATTTGTTGAATGGGCAGAGGAAAATTAGTCCAAAGAAGTGTTTAAAACAGTTTTAATCTGAGCACCGAGGTTGTATTTAACACCCAAACACAATCCATTGGTTGATCTAAAAGCTTTGGAAACTCACTTCACTAATTCCATCACCACCCTACCATTACAACTTTAGTCAGTCAACAAAAAGTAAATGAGGGTCTAGAAAGGGCAATAAGTAGAATGTAGTCCCCACCGAGGTAATACTTGTACGTGTGCTAGGAATACAGGTATGCAGTGTACCTCAGTACCTCTAATGCAAAAATGGTACGTGCTGAAAGAAACTTTATTCTGTACCACAAAAGAGGGAAGGTTATGCAGCCCTCTGAAATTTCTCCAACTGATTAGATTAGACAATGGGAAAGAAACCACTTCCTTTGATTCGATATCTTTTCCCTTCTACAATTTATAAAGTTAGCCAAACAGAATAAAAATACATTAGTTAAAATATCACAATTTAAAATATAAACCAGAATGTGAGATATCAGAAAGGACTCATTTAAGCACTTTAAGAAGAAACTGTTTTGTACACAATTGGTACAAGCATAGGCCAGCAGCTCTGATACTGAATTGTGAATCATGCCACCTGGATTGTGAAGGCAGAACTCTCTAGACAGCTTAGTGAAATTCTCATGCACACCTGAAAATAATGAACCCACATATATGTTAAAACATGGCATAGTGTAGGCTTTTCACTAATTCATACCAGCCTGCCTCTGAATTTCTGTTAAACATTTCCCAGGTGCCAAGGAAGACATTTTGCATACCTTCTAGAAGTAAATCCTTCCAGCAACCCCAGGAGGGTAGTTCTATTATCATCTCCCTTTGGACAGAGAGGAGACTGAGGCAGAGACATGGAATAGTCAACAATACATTGGACATTGCCCTCTTACAAGTGGTAGAACCAAATTCATTCTTGCTTCCTTCTCCCACCATATCCTCCAGTCATTGATAAGCCATGCTACCTTTCATGGGGCTTCATATATCAATAAAAGAAATCCGTTGTCAAAATCAATTATCAAACCTCTTTCTGTTTTGTGTGGAAAGCGGTAACTCTGTCAGGTTCATTTTGAAGACTGCCTACAGTCCGCATGACTTTGCTGGGACAATAAGCACCCTTTCTCTTCTGAGTAGTTAAGCAGCGCAGAACTCTCCAGAAATACAGCAGCTGCTACCAACACCATCACCGCCACATTGTTTAGTCAGCGATTGGACCTCAATGACTTTCTTCCCTTGATATGTGCTCAGGTTACCAAGAGAAACCGGAGAGCCTGCTAATGCAAAATATATCGAATGCAAAATGTTTTCCCTCCAGCCTCCATTCTCCCCAAACTGACCTTCACCTTGGGGTCCTGAGGATAAACTTTCCTGTGATTTAGGGCTCCATTCAAAACCTGGTGTCGGGGGTTTCCCAGTTATTCATGCACTAACATTTGCGGTTCAGAATTTTTTTTTTTCCAGACAGACAACATCCTTTCAAAGGATTCTTCTAGTACCTTCTTCACTTGACCTACCTAATTTAGAGCAATCCCCAGTGTTGTCGGAGTGGCGACAGTGCTCTGCAATAGCTAATACCCACGCATACATTACTGGTGACATTTAAAAACATTCCTAACAGTTTGTGTGAATACATGGTAAACAGATGCTATGGGATTTTTTACCCATTATCAGTCATCTCTGAAGACTGCACTCAAGTGACAGGTTTTTGAGACTTTTTGGTCTAACAGTGAGAGATTTATTTTTAATAGAATATTGATATTATGGTACAAAGTGGCATTTGGTGTTTATTTCTTTTCCCCCTAAAGTAAGGCAGTTCAGCTTGGTGGGTTACTTTGAAGCCCTAGCACCCTCTATTCTGTCTGTCCCTCTGCTGTCCCCCGCCCCCCAGTGGGGTGGGGTGGGGGATTTACAGACTTTTACGAACTGTCTGATTAAAGTACCTCCATCTGAATGCAGATTAAAAGTTCCAGCACCTGAGAGCTCAAAACCAATGAATATGTATACCGAAAACCAGCAGATGAATACACTCTAAATCTTCAAATGCAAGTCTAGTCATGGGTTTTATCTTATTTTAGGACTTACTTTTTATTAAAATGAACTCTTGCATATTTACACTACAGAAGTAAATGTTATTTGCAAGCACAATACAGTAGAGACCCTACGAATGCACGGCCTCCGGGGAAAGCCACTTTGCTCCTCAAGCAGATTTTACTTCTTTATCGGGCCTTCGTCAACAGAGGTTTCATTGTATACAATTGGCATAATTTGGGACCCAGAAAATATATTCATTGGAAGAGATTATTCACTTAGTGGGCAAGATAATTTTATATCCCTCCCTAGAAGGGGATTTTCATTGATTTAATGATTTTCCTCCATTGATTGGAAACTTCCTTCCAGACTGCTTTTTTTCATATGGGGCTGGCGCCCTACTCCTTTGAGCCACAGGTGCCGCCCATCTTCCAGACTGCTTTTCTAGAGAGATTTGCATAGGCGAGCATGAGGCAACATCATTTCAACAATAAGTTTATTTGCCTTCTCTGTCAGGTTGCTTAACATGTTTTGGTTTTACAGTTCACGTGTAAAACAGTTCACCGTTGCTAGGTGCCCCTTCTATCAGGACAAGGAGCAAACTTGAAGTGTACCCTTACAGCATAGTCTGCCTCTTCCGAAGACCATCAGCGTGAACAAACACTGACCCTCAGAACAATTAGCTCTAAGAAGTGGTCAGGGTTGCACAGTCAGGCCAAAGTCTGAGGACGCCCTGAACAAAGGCCCCCAACTTATGTCATTCAGTAACATAGAGGAAAGTAAATATTGTCACCAACTAGCACCACAGGAGAAGCAAATGACTCTTTGCAAAACACATAAAAAGTGATATTATTTCAAAGATAGAGCAGAAGTGTTCTATTTCAGCCCATGCCTTCCCTAATCCCCTCGCAACCTTTTGTGGCTCATTAAATGGCAATAAACCCCATAGGAAAAGCCAAGTGGGGTTATCAGGATTAAGGGAAGCAGAACACAAATCTTGCATGAATCCACCACGTGTCTGGGGACGTCCATGCCCTTAGATGGTACAAATTTGCCATCATGCTTGTCAACGTATTCCTTCTTTTTCATAAAGTAAGCTCAGAGATAAATGTTTACAAATCAACCCAGTCATCATTTCTTCATTTTAATGCTTAAACGCTTCATTTTGATTGCTGCCTTTTTGACATTTCACCAAGGAAATATGTTTGCATGTTTGCAATGCCATTGAATCAGCAATTAGATCTCTATATTCCAGATGTCACAAAAGTTTTCAACGCATCTCCCAATAAAATTTATTTTTGAACTTTGGGGGGAAAAAAACCCCAAATGTACTTTGTATAAATTAAGCACATTATCCTTATTTTTCTAATTGCCACATTTAACACCGTGAGGGCTTCTGAATTTATTAATTCAAAGATTTCACCTCATTCTACATAATATTTTTTCTTCTTGCAATGAATACAATTTTGGATTATTTATGGGAACAACTTGTGCATTTTGATTTGCTAATTCTTTTTCTGGGGGAACAGGAGACACGAGATAAATTTGTGCTATTAGCAGCGTGCTGCATTCTCCAGCCGTATGAATCTCTCTTGCACCTTGGCACCTGGCTAGCACAGGAAAATTGCTGTCAAAATGGACAAAGAAAAACATGCTTCTGCTCTCATCTGTGCTTCATTAAGAGTTTCTTAACTCCCTTTCTGCATACCTTGAATTGCTACGATTTTCCTCTAGCTCCAATGTACTCTTTTGGTGGCCCCTTGGCTGTTGTGTGTCACTTTAGAGCAAGTCAGTGCCAACCTTTTCCTCTTTTACCCCTTGGCAAACTGAATATACGGCTTCCCAGTTCTTTGCAAGAGACTCTAATTGACTCTTTAGAAAATACAATAAACCCAAACGGCTATACGATGTGCAATTTGGCACCACCGTAACATTTGAATGGGAGTGCAGAGGTAACTCTGTGAGGAGTCATCCTGGGTGACTTTAGGCATTGTTGTAAGGGGGAGAATTTTCTGCAAGATTCTGTTCCCCTGAACTGAAAATGCACATCAAATCATCGTCTTCATTAATGTAGAAGCATGGCTAGGTAGACAGAGAAATCTTCCCGGTGGACCTCCTTGGAGGGCACATTCACCGCCACGAACACCCCAGCAGATAGCAGAGGCTCTGCTCCCTCCATTCCCCCTGGGACAACTCTTTGGCACTCTGTCCTCCGATATGAAAATGACACAACCTGATGCAACTTTAGATGGAAGCATTTTGCTTGTTCCAGTTCCGTAGGATCGCACTCGAAGAGTTTTGCTCCCTGCTCCCCTCCCATCATGAAATGTTTGCGGGCGCTGTCTCCCAGCCCATCCCACTTCCTGAAAACTGCTCCTGAGGAAAAACTCATCTGCTAGTAATAGAACTGAAAAATGCCTCGTTCCGGCTAGAAGTGGTACGAGAGCTGCCTCTGCTCCGGCAAATTTATTTTGCCTTTCAAGGGTTTAATTGCACACAACATGGTGCAGTTTTGATTAATCCTTCAGAATTTAATATATACTCTGGGGGGGTCAATATGTTGTTTCTTCATGCATCGCTATCATGGGAGTAACTGGAATGCATTTAAAAACCGCAGGAGGTACACTTCTCAAACTTACCTGGCCCTGGCAAGGGTAGAAAGTGCTCATTAACAACTCAGTCCAGGAGGGGAGCCGGCTGAGGGGGTCTGCTTCCTCCCTGACACTATTTCTGGTTTGCTTGGCAGGCACGTTTCCCTTGGGGAGGTCCCAGGTGAGGCACACACTGGAATCTTCCAGGCTTATGCCCTGATCATTTTAATGAGAAAGCCTGGTTGAAATGTTTGCACCTTGTATCCAGCCAGCATATGGAGGTGCCGTGTAGGCCCTTAATTGAACTGTATTAAGATTATGAAGGGTAGAGTGAACTGGGTCAGTGAGTGCTTATCCTTTGAACGTAGGCTATAGTTCAAAGGCTATAAAGAGGTCATTCAAAGGTAATAAGTCCACTTGCCATTTGCACTAAGAATAATCTTTTAAATTCTAGAGTCCATGTTCCATAGTTCGATTTCTGATGGAGCTCAAGAAGACTAAGCATGAGGGACGTTACTAAACATGCAAATGTGGATAATAAGATCTCAAGGTTGGAGTGTAAGACAGGCAGACTCTGAATTATCCAGCCCTCTCCAGAAAGACAGAAACAGAGGTGAGGAACCACAAGAACAGTGCTATGGAAACGCTGCACTTATAAAGCCACTGTCCCCATATCCCCAGGAGGCAGGTCTGCTCTAGCAGAAGCAGAAATACAAAACAGAGCATGAAATACGCAGAGGAAGAGAGGGACTCCCATCTTGTCTCCACCGCACTCTGTGTAATGTCACAGAGACTTTCAGACTCTTTTCTCTCTTAAAGATGATAATCTTAGACTCATCTCAAAAAAGCCACCGTATGTAGGCTGAATTGTGTTGAAGTGCTGACCCCCTGCACCTCGAAATGGACCTTGTAAGACTAAATAAAGGCAAAATGAGCACACATGGGTGGGCCCTAACATACCAGGGATGCGTCCTTAAGAAGAAGCAATGAGAATGCAGGCAAACACAAAGGGAAGGCCATGTGGGCAGGCAGGGAAACCATGGCCATCCATACAGCCAAAGAGAGCAGTCCCGAAAGAAAATCGACCTTGCCAACCCTTTGATCTTACATTGTTAGCCTCCAGGACTGTGACTAAATAGATGTCTGTGGTTTAAGCCACTCAGTCTGTAGTATCGTATTATGGAAAGCCGGAACAAGGTAAGATAGTCATTAGGAAACTCTGGTGCAGTCAAATATAAGAGGTACTTAGCATAGCACAGGCCTCAAGGAAAGTTAATGCCAAGTCCACTGTCCCCAGCCCCATTTTACAGATATAGAAATAGAAAGAGACCAAAGAAGAGTTGCCTAAAGGTGACACAGTAAATGAGGAAGAAGGAAGTCCCCTTCCAGAAATCAGGGACCCTTGTTCTGCCTACAATTCATACAGCCTCTTGCAAGGAGGAGTAGCCTTGTGGGTATAGGGAACTACCTCAAGCAGAAGGCTGCATGACATAGATTCCTATCTCCCTGTAACTTCAATGTTTCTAAGCCACAAACAAGGGGGCTGCGGCAGATCACCGTGTCCAAGCAAATGGCTTCTTCAAAATCCTTTCCCTGTGTTGCTACCTAAATCATCAAGAGATGTCTAACCTGTATTTCTTCCTCATATGCAGGCAAAGCTACCAGACAATTCTAGGATGAAAATGAGCCCGTTTACTAATCACCACCCCCCAAAAGGCCATATAACATAATTGTAAAACCTTTTCCAGTAATATATATGAACCATCAGGCAAGCATCAGAGAAGCTCTGTGCCAAAGGGAAACCAAGGCACCAGAAACACAGGCCCAGCCCAGAACCCAAAGTTCTGAGTATAGAACTGCCCACACCCCTGCTCTGTGTGCTCTCCAGATTAATCCCGCTACAAGATGTCTGAAAGTTAGAACAACAAACACACTGCCAGGTTCGCAGTTGAACTGCAGTCAGTCAGGGCCACCGAGTCATGCACGCCCCCTGAAGGTCAGGAACTCACCCACAGCTCAAGGCCGTGCATATCCACCCACCACCTGTTCTAATTCCATTTCTCTTGTTAAGTCAGGTCTCACTCAACCTTCAATTCTTGGCAGTTTTTAAGAACCAGAACCAAAGGGACAATTGGATGCAGTCCAACTGCGGTGAAATTAGAAGCTGCCTTAGATACACCAGGGTATACAGCACAGCCGCTTGTTTACTCAACATATAAGTTAAGGTCAACAAGGGAGGGTACACTTCCTGTTCACAAATCCTGCAGGGCTGTTTGTTTTGGGGCCTCTGGTTTTTCCTGGTGAAGTCCCAGAGCCCGTGCCTGGGAGCAACCAGCCTGGTCATGTGAAATGCACTCTCTTTTGCAAATCACTAAAGTCTTAACAGGCTTAACAGGATTCAGTTCCTGCTTGTTCTTCTTAAGAAGCAAAAGAGAAGTGTCTCTTCTAACAATGGAAACACGCCTTTGGCCCTTGAAACAGTCAGCTCTCCCCTGGCCTGGGATGTCGATCCACGTGGAAACGTCAGGAGACATCTGTGGGAATGCAAAGATCCTAGTGTGTGCATGTGAATACATTTCACCCTGTCTGAAAACGCACAGTGACTGTCTATTAAGCAAAAGTATTGATTTGTGAGACTAGCTCCTTTAACCTACAAGATGCTCTGTGGCTTTTGTCTAGCACTTCCTTTAACTCTCGTGTTTGGGGCCATATATTGCAATCTACAGAGGGAACCTCGTTTCTACCGGCAGTGTCTCCTCTGCGGAGGTCTCCACTGCAGTTTTTCTTCCTTTGAATCGATGGTGGATGCAAAGTGTGTTAAGTTATTTCAGTTGAGGCCAGCTACTAAGTTGTTTTTCTCCATCATCAGAAACTTTGAATGACATGTTTGCCAGTGACTTTTTGCTGAATGGTTAATTTTTAAAAAGAAAAGAAAATCAATTGACCTGAATAACTCTAAGCAGTAAACACGCAGATTTTTTCCGTAAACAATGATTGTTTTTATACAGTGTAAGTGGAGAGAAAGATAGACTTTCCCTACTAATTAATGCAATGTCATCCAAATGATCTCATTGGATGAGAAATCCACAAAATTCCAAAATAAATATCACTGTCACTTATTATTTCCCATTCTCAGGGCTCTGAGGATACCTGAGGATTCTTCGCTATGCACACTATACCCCCGGGGAGAACACACCTACTTCCTGCGCACGTATTAACACCCATTTGAGCTCGAGCACAGATGGACTGCATACTCAATGACTCATAAGGGAAGTGCTCATTTGTGAGCTTAAATGCTGGAACTGAGGGCACCAAAAAGGAGATCTGTAAAACTATGGTCCATTATGGCTCAATTATCCATGGATTGAACTCAAAGGCAGTATCTCTGAAACAAGTTCATCTGAAAACTCAACTGGAAGTCTTTCCAAAAAATAAACCAAAGAACTAATAAATGAAAACATGCTTGTGTTTCTCCTGTGAAGAATGGGGCAATGCCTGGGCAATACTGGGACACGTGCAGATGCCCAGCCCATCTGTTGCACAGATCATGTGTAGAGTGTTACTCCATCAGGAGCGGAACTGCCCTCAATGTCTGTTTGGATTTGTTGGAGACCCTGGGCCACAAGAGTATTTGTCAGAGAATGCAGCTGCAATCACCCTTGGCACCACAACTGAGGCCAGTACTGGAAATCCATCTTCAAATGCAAAGGACACAGGCAGAGATAAAGGTGGGGACAGGTAGAGATAAACATGAGTTATATTCAGGAAGGCATCTGTCTTGGGTCACCTATCTGATCCTAGGCCCTGTAATCACATTGCCTTAAGACAGGAATAAGGAATTTCTTTTGTTCACAACAATGCCAAAGATCTGTGATTTTGTGACCTCGTCATTGGACAGTGCTACGTGAAAACTTTCTGAAAATAGCACACTCCTCAAATGTATGTGTCACCACAAGAGGACTATGATAATACATTCTGCCCCCAACTTAGCACCATTCATGGCTCTAGAAATTTCTAAAATCAATGCCAGGACCTGTTTGTAAGAGAAGCTGAATTACATGCCAATGGCCTAAAAATAGGATTCTGCTGACAAAAAAAAAAGAGAGACAAAGAGATTCACCTTTCTTTTTCTCAGATACCTGAGAAAAGCTTGACTTAGGAGGATTCTTTCATTCTTTCAAACTCCCAGTCCCTGATGTCAAGAGACATCTGGCCTTTCAGATGAGTAGGAGTGTATCCTCCACCCCACCTGGCCTCTCTCCAAAAGAAAACAAAAATAGAGAGAGTTCTACCCAAAAGTGATGAAAAGGGTGTTCTTGAGAATGCAGACATGTCTCTTTTTCCTTCTCTAACCCTCCGTGAATAAATCTCCAGGTAACAAAGGGACTAAAAGAAGTTAGAGAAGTCTCCACAGGCTTCAGATAGCCATTAGGGCCCGAGCAGATGCTTCTCCAAGGATCCTAGAGCAGTGAGTGAGAGAGAGAAGTATGGAAATGAAATGCAGAAAAAATCTGCAGAAGAATTTCAACACAACTCTGACAAAATGGCTTCCATGATTCACAAGATGGTGGGCACACTGAAGTAGCACAGAGAGCAAGGCCCTGGCCTAGTGGCCTCAGGGTCCACTCATCCAGTCTCCTGACTGTCCAAAGCTTGCCCACCCAATAGGGAATTCATTGCTGGAAGCATCTATATGCAGGTGGGGTGTGTGAAATCACTTCAACTTCTTCAGTATCCACCCTATGGTCAAGAATCACTGGGCTGATTCAGTTTAACACCAGAACCGGGGTTTACTAACCAGCTCTGCCAAATGACGCATTTCTCAGACCAACGAGCAAGGGATTACAAGCAAAGTAGCTGGAGACAGAGAACGTGCCATTCAAGAACTCATTTTTTGAAGTAAAAGCAGAAGGCCCTAGGAAAAACGGTGCATGTTATGCCCCTTCCGATGGCATAACTATCTTACCACCAACTATCATCTCAAAATGGCCCTCACTGAGGCATCGGAAACTCAAATGAGAGAAGGGCCGGTGAAGGAAAGTTGCTTGTTTTTATAGCGTATCTTACTTGCTTGGAGGCAAAATCTGTTGTGGCATTTGGACTCCTGAGAGAATGGGCTGCATCTCTCCCTTCAGGATCTAAAGATGTGACCATCTGAAGCAAAGAAAGAAACACTCAGTTTCCTTTGCCGAAAATGAAAAGCACTGAAGGTTGATGGGTTCAAAGGGACCAAGCTTCTCATCAGGACACAACATCTGCTTCCAAATTGTGGCCAAAACCATGGCACTGTGCTAAAAGTGATCACCCATGAAACCAATTTATGGACCTCTTCTGAGGCAAAGAACTATTTAGCTATCATAACATTGTTCTATTATAAGAGAGTCAGCATGAGGTATTACATACACTCAACAAATTCAATCACTGTGGCCCATTCGGCCCAACCACCTCACATGAGAGCACCGAGAGGTAATTCTTTCTGCAACCATTAATTGAGAACAACGTCAAGAAAGTGCTCTAGGTGCTGGAACAGCAGCAAAGAAGAAAACAAGACAAAGTTCTGGGCTCTTGTGGCACTAACATTTTAGGACAGATGGAATGGAGCACTAATAAATAAGAAAAATACATATTGTACCAGAGAATGGTAAGTTCTATGGAGAAAAACCAAGCAGGGAAGGGAGAAAGAAGAGTTCTGGGGATGGCATTTAAAAATGGGGAGGAAGTGCTCAGAGAGGGTCTCACAGAGAAAATGATAGTTGAACAAGAGCTAACAGAGCTAAGAGCATTGGCCATGCAGATTGCCAAAGGAGAAGCTTTCCAGAGAGGAGGAGGAGGATGTGCAAAGGGCCTGTGGCTACCCAGGATGCTCAAAGAACCATAAAGAGGCCACTGAGATTCTACTAAATATCAGTGTGCTTAGTAATTAAAGTAAACTAGGGGCAGAATGTATGATTGTTATGTGAGGAAAAGGGCAAGTAAGAAAATTCTCAGCATGGGGTGAAACTATGTTTATAAAAAGATGTGCATATGTATCTTTTAAAAATAGAAGAACATACATCAAAAATCATAAAAATATTAACAGTAATTATTGGGAGGGAGAGAATTATAAAGATTGGGAGTGACACATATTCCTTTCATTTTCATTACTTTAAGTGTTCGCTCAGCAAGCATTTAGGGAGGGTCTGCTGTGCACCGGGCCCCTGGGGACATAACGGTGGACAGACAGACAGAGACCTTTTCCTTCTAGATTGAGATTCCAATAGGGGAGGGCAACATAAATATCGGGAAACAGGCCAACGCTGCTGCGAGCTGTGACACGTACCGTGAAGAATCAGTCGCTGAAATAGAGAAGAACAGGTTTGGGAGAAAGTGGCAAACCTTTCGGGCTACGACGTAACTTAGGTTGAACCCAAAAGGATCAAAAAGAGCAGAGCCAAATGGGGAATGGTGAGAAGAGCTTCTAGACTGGGCTAGCATGCAATGAGATGGTTATGGACTGTTTTTATAATTATGAAAACAGCCTAAAGTTTAGATAGATAGATACATAGATGATAGAGTGATCTGTAGTCTTGGTTACGTGACTGTGCCAAGCATTTTGATCCCGTGTTCATTCATTAAGCATTTATGGAACATATATGATAGGTAAAAAACTGTGCTGGAGATAAGGTTATAAATAACACAGACATGGTCCCTGTTCCCAGGAAGGCTTAAGTCAAATCAAAGAAAAAAACCAGAATCTCAGAAGTGCCACTTGGCATTACAACAAATTGGGGACAAGCCAGTGACGAATTTCAGGAACCTGGCAGTCTCACTCCAAGTTTGCTGCAAGCTTGAAGCAAAAAATAGCAGCTCAGCTAGTTTTCTTTAGGTTAGCACGCTTCTGACTTGTTCCCTCATTCATTCAAGCAGCCCCTACTGGCCTCTGTCGTACCACAGAGCTGAGAGGTAAAGGAAGGCAGAGGGAGGGAAGTTTCCCTCGAAGGAGCTTCCAGTCCATTTGACAAGATGGACAGGTGAACAGTTACAAGATACAGCATCCCAAGAAAATGTCTGCCCTGTTCGGTCCTTTGATGATTAACACATATTTTAGCAAATAATGCAGACAGATGTTAACAGTTTTGATTACCTTAACGTCATAAATGTTCAAAACGCCATCGACCAGTGCCAACACGCATGCTTTACAATGTTAACTTCAAAAAGGTGTTTATGTTTATTAGGACAACCAGTGACCTGTGGAAAACACTGGTAGAGATGGACAAAGATACCCGAAATGAGAAACTAGTGCAAGGTCCACTTGACAGCTTTAAGGACAACTTTCCAGGAGAAGTGATACTGGAGATGAGTTGTAAAAGAAAGTAGGAGTTAGCTGGTAGCTTGGATTTGCAATCTACAACCCACAGCTGGGATCATTCTCCCTATCATTGCTGACTTTGTGTGCAGACCCTGGGAGGGATGCTGATGCCTGGTCCTTGCTTTAGAGGGCTACGTGGATGGGAAAGCCAAGCTTGGATCAGATGGTGAGGTCAGCGAGGGACTTACTGAGCAAGGGCCCTTTCCTTCCACATCTTTTCCCTTTTGCCCCACCAGCCTGTCCGCTCTCCCTCCACCCTTTCCCTGTCCTCCTTTGAGACTTCATTGCCACTCACCCAAGCACTAGAAGAACAGAGCAGGGAGCACCCCTTCAAAACAGACACTGGTTCAAATGTCAGCCCTCCTCCATTGCTGATATTTGGCAACATCACCAAAGTGGTATTTTATGTCTAAGCCAGGCCCATGGTGTTTTCACTTACAAGCGCTAAATAGGCAGTAAATATTTGGGTTACTTTTTTCTTTTTACTTTTAATAAAACTAATAATGTTTTGAATCTGGATTCTAAAAATAGTATTTCACATGACTTTCTGTGCTTTTCCACAATTTCAGGCACATCCGTTTTATGTAAAAGCCAGTGTTTGCTAAATGTGTGCATGTGTGGGCGTGTGTGTGTGCCAGACACAAGCCTAAGGACTTGGTATGAATATACATATTTAATCCTCACAGCACCACGTCTACTATCAGCTCTACTTTACAGAGGAATAAAGGGATGGAATATCTTGCCTACAGTCACTCAGCTAATACCAGCAGCCACTACCCTTCAGTCTGGCTGCAAACCGTCCCCGTACTTGTTATCCTTACAAGGTGGTGCCCGGTAGTTCTCTCTGCAGTTAGTAGTACCACCCATCTGACCATCTCTGGAACAAATAATGGCACATAATTCAATGGGTCTCAGTATTTTGCCAAGGTCAGACCATCAGACCCTTAACTTGCTTTCCTGACTCTATTACTGTTTTTGTTTTTTTATTTGTTTGTTTTGTTTTGTTTTTTCTGTAAAACCCTGGTGCTCTACAAGGTCTTATGACCAGAATGGCAGATGCCACCTTGGAAAATCTGAGGATGGTCCTCACAAGCTTTGGTAATCCTATTCGTAAGGAGTGGATTTTTAAAAATCACCTCACTCTTCTAGGTTGGGCAGAAAAACAAAATTATACCACATTCTACTTGGGTTTATAAACACTCAGTATGAGACAGCCAGAGACAGCAGGATAATTCCACACACATAACGAACAAATAGCAAATTTAATAGTGTGGGCCTTGTTTATACTTCTGCCATCAACTTTAATGATGAGCCTATTTATGCTAAACTTCACGGCATTATTGAAGTCATTAGTGCCTGTAAGTGAGTGATAATGTGCTTGAAACTTACACAAGTACGTGTGGCTTTCTGAGTCCTACATTTCACTGTTGGGAGATGCTGGCCCAATGAGTATTTTTCATACATATGCCAGGAGCAACTCTTAGTTATTAAGCCTCAGCAAGTAGACTGGTCGCCAAGCAAATTAGGGAATGCAAGTTAATAGAGGAAAGCCAGTTCGTCTTACCTCAAAATCTCTAACAAGGTAGAAGATACTAATGTGTCTTCCAGATCTCCAAGATGGGCATCCAACATCAGATTTTCTGAAAGTGTTGACCGAGGAAACTTTTCAAAAGGTGACTCATAGTCCCCTCTCTGACTACGTAGTATCAGTCCATTAAAACTCTACTTTAATGGAGGTTGAATCAGGGAACTGTAGCAAAAGTCGGTATTTAATGCAAAGGCAAAGTCCACACACACGTTGGCTCATTACTAAGCATTAGCCACATTCCTGAGCCTAGCAAGAGTGAAATGCACTTTTCTGCAAATGTGAAATCCTAATTAAAAATGACTCAGTAAAGTTAGAATCAAAGTTTCACCAAAGAACCTCAAAATGGTAGATGAGTGCCTCCTCTATGTCAATGTTAGCCCAAAGTTTTGGGCAACCTCAAGAATCCGTACACACAGGACCAGGGGCTCCTGCTCCCATGCCTGGGAAACCACATCATTAGATCCTAATAGGAGGCTTAGAATAAAAATTCCCACCCGCATCAGCATTTTTCCCAAGGATGAACGGTCATTAGCAGACAAGCTACACGCAGCGTAAATGAGGCCTGAAAGGTAAAATCAATATCATGGCCAACACCGGACCTCAACCACAGCTCCAAGGGGAGCCTGTTGGAATGGGGCACTTGGCTCTTCTCGCATGACAAGCACCAGCACTTTCCACTAGTGTACCTTCATCAGCAAAGCCTTCCCTGCCCACCCTTCTGATAAATTACTCCAGCGGCTTTCCCTGTTACTGTTTGTTACAGAACTTCGTGTCCAATATTATCTGTTTTTTTATGTATTGCCTGTCTCCTTCCACTAAAACGTAAGTTCTGTGAGGTCAGGAATGTATCTGTCACATTCATCACCATAACCCCCGTGCCTGGAATGTGCCTGCCGCAGAGTTAGCACCCATTACGGTTTGGTGAACATTGAAGGAATGTCTGCTTTGGGGCAAATTTACTTTATTTTTTTTTTTTATTAAATCATAGCTGTGTACATTAATGTGATCATGGGGCACCATACACTGGTTTTATAGACCGTTTGACACATTTTCATCACACTGGTTAACACAGCCTTCCTGGCATTTTCTTAGTTCTTGTGCTAAGACATTTACAACTTTAGATGGACAGTTATCTTGCTGTGAGGGTGAGTTGCTGTCTTGGACTTAAATGACACAATTGTTACTCCTTCTGACACTCATATCGGCCCCCATGTAACCCGGGGCAAGAAAAGTAAAGGAATTAAGAGAGCCAGGGTAAAGGGGGCAAAACTCTGGGGAAGAGACAAATTGTCATCTATATCCTTGGGCTCATACTCTAATCAGAAGGCTAGGGTCTTCACGAAGAGCTCAACAGTAATATGCACCATGAAAAAGGTGTTTTGTGTGTCAAATGGTCTGTGAAGTTAGTGAATGATGCCCCATGATCATATCAATGTACACAGCTATAATTTAATAAAAAAATAAAAATAAAAATAAAGAAAAAGGTGTTTTTTCCCAGCTTCCTGAATCTGAATGGACAAGCTAGCCATTTGCCCCAGCCCTGTGGCCACAAAGTGCCTTTCAAAGCCTTGAGAGGACCCCTCCTAGGCATATCTTACTTATTGCCTGTCCTACCCATGACCCTCCACTCAATCACGCAGAACAGCTCCACCTGCCCCCCAACCTGGTCAGGGTCCAGTCAACTCCAGTTCTCCCGAGAGATATCTGAGAGCCACCGAGACCAACACCTGTAGGTCAGAGGCAATAGAACTATGAGGTCTTATCAATTCCAGGCATCCACTCAGATTGGCCCAGGAATGAGCAGAAGGACCCATACAAAGCACAGAGGCAACGGAGAGAGCAGAAATGAGAGACTGTGTGGCTTCTGCAATTGGGGGACATTTGAAAACCCAGGCCCTACGGCCCCAGGGACAGTGAGAGAGGCTCTCCCCTCCTATCCACGTCTAACCCCTAATCTCCTAAAGACTAATAAGCTTCCATTTCATGTCCCGTGTCACTTTCCCCACACAAACATCTTTCCATGAACTAGCCTGGGTAGGTTTTCTGATCTCCCCAGCAAAATCCTTTTGGATGGAACAGCTACTTTGGATCTGAGATGCACTGGTGTTCACATGCTTGAAATCTCATCCCTATGTCTGTGTTCTAAGGGCTACTCACATAACTGTTTTCTACTCTCCCTTCATGGTGCTGCTCTAAGCCTACCTGTTCTGTAAAGTGTTCTTTGAGCCCCTGTAGAATCCTAGCTCCCCTTAATGAAGTCAGTTGTCATCTCTTAACTCCATGGGGTACCTACTGAATTTTTTTTTCTACTCTTCTCTAGTCACCGAGCATCTCCCATGCACTCGGCCAGGTTCCAGGTATTCTAAGCTGAAAGGGACACAGTCTTCGACCTTGTGGAGCTCCTAGCAGGATGAAAAGAAGCTAGCACATCAGCATGAGTGCAGAACAAAGTGTTAAGAGCTAAACAGAACAAAAAATGGCAGACAGCCCACAGATTCCCTGGGTACAACAAGGGTTGGAACTGGTGCTGCTGTGCCAGGGATGGGTTCTGAGTTCAAACAGGCTAAGTCAGGGGAATGATGATTTGCCCACCATATAAATCAAAGCTAAAGGTGTCTGTACAACACAGAAAATAAAATGTACTTAGCAAGGCTTCTATCATGAAGACATGGACATGATCCATGTTTGTCAAGGCAGATGAAAAATATCTCTTCTTCATAAGTAAGAACGTTCACCAACAGTAGCTGAAACGACCCATTACTGACATAAGACTAAATGCCTCTCTAAAGGCAATATAAACACATGTCCTTAATGTACCTGTCAAAACTCTCACAAGCTCACTAGCATTAAAGGCTGCATTCAAATTAGGCTGGGTCCAAATATTAATCTCTGGGTGTTCACCCCTTTCACTATGTCCATTAAAATTACTACTATACTTATCTTTAAATAGGGGGAATAAAAAAAACAGGGGGAATACACATGCTTAAGTGAATGACACAAAATTAGCGAACATACAAAGAGAATGCTTACAACCGCATGGGAATCAAGAATAAAATAAGACTGATGTAGAGTTTTTGATATGAGTACAGTTATTATTAGTCCTATCTATCTTTTGTGGCAAATTGGGAATAATGAGGATATGCCACCTGTATATAGTTCCATAATTCATTATTCCCTCCTAAAGCCAACATTCCTAAAAGTGAAAACCAAGGTAAGCCATGTTAATGGGTTGTTAGATTCAAAAGTTTTTGAAAGATTTTAATATCTAGCCTCTTTCATGACAATCTCCTAATAAAAAGAAATAAGTTGGCAGTGAAAAGACAGAACCTGTATCTCCAGAATTAGGCTGAGGTTAAAGCAAAAAGGTCTGTTGGATTCCTGTTTTATTACTAATTTACTTTATTCATTTAGGGAATCAATGTGTGGCCATTAAAGGTTTGGGTTTCATATAGATTATAATTTACACACATTTCCTGATGTGAATGAGCTGCACAGTTTGTGAGGGCTCAGTCAAGCTCTTATTTATTGGTCCAGTAGAGGCACACGCTTAAAATGTGCAAATCGCAAATTCAGTGGCAATGCCATGATGTTTATCAGTCTAAAAAGTAAGACAAAACACTAGCAGTGTGGAAGCTTTGTTCAACAGCCACATCTATTTACAGAACCTCCTGCAATAGGTCAGTTATGAAATAATAGAAATTAAGAGCGACCTTCCTTACCTTCACTGTTTTCATCCACATCTAATTCTAATTTTTTTCCTGATTTACAGCAAACCTCAAAGGAGAAGTTGAAATTTATCCATTTGGAATAGGATGAATGACTATCCTTCCAAAACCCTTTGGGAAGGTGGAGGGGGACAAAAGAGTTTTTACAGATCATAGTAAATCAATAACTCACAGATGGTATGACACATACAGAATATCCTTACCTAAGAGGAAAAACAAATTGTGCATTGAGATCTTTAATCAATGAAAAGCTAACAAATCAGTAGTGCAAACAAGACGAGAGAATCTTATTTCATCCTCAGTCATGAACCGTAGAGATAGACCAGGCTATGTTTTGTGGTTAAAAATTGCTGCCTGGATGGTGTGCTGGTGGATGATTACGTAAGAAGGTCAGTAGACACCAACTCACGGTGGGATTTGCAATGCAGAACAGACAAGTGGGTGAAACATAAAAGGGCACTCTATACAAATGTCAATTAATGTATTATTCTTCTACAAACTTCCTTTAACAAGTATTTTGGTGGCTTTGAAACCTCTGTTCTTCTCATGGGAGCAAGAATGAGACCTCTTGCTTCAGCTTTTGATTAAATGATGTTCAGAAAAAAATCCTATCAACATAGACTAAACTCTTCACATTAAAGGTAGAGGCCTTGACCCACCCCAATTAGCCAAACTCCTTTGAAATTTTACAACCAGGAGGCCCTCTTTCTTCTTATACCAGTTAACTCTAAAAAGGACTGTTGCTAGATTATTAATTCATCAATTCCCAAACCTCCACATCCTGTACACACGAGACACACTAACAGTAGCCACTTTTGAATACCTTGAGCATTACAACATATATAATGCTCCTTTTACAGAAGATAACTCTGACACCCAGAAAACTCTATCACCATGCCCAAGGTTGTACACTGAAAGAGGAAATGCTGAGACCCCCATCCAAGTAGGTCTGATTCTAAACCTAACCACCTCCCAAAGACCCCACCTCCAAATCCCATCACATTCAGGATCAAGACTTCAACATACGAATTTTTAGGGAACACAAACATTCAGTCCTTGGCACCCAATCAACTAATAATCTATTGACTGCATGGATTTTGTGCCAAGTATCTGGGCCTTGTTCTAAGGTCCTTAAATCAATTAGATATATTGATTCATTTATTCACCACAACAATCTATTCACAATAATGGATTGGGAATATTACTATCCCTATCCTGCAATGAGAACACAAAGGCACAGAAAGGCTAGTAAGAAAGGCCAACCATCCATACGTCACGCTCTGCGTCTATGCCTCTGAAACAGCACCCAGCAAAGTGCCCCAGACATAGGCAGGAACAGATAAATAATTGCAGAGTGGTTGAAATAATCCAACTCATTAGAACTCAGAGTTTGTGGTCTTAGGAAGCATCTAACTCATTCATTTAAGCAATAATGCACAGGAAGGGGAAATAGATTGCGTGGTGCTAGCATGGTCTTTTGTTAAGTAAACCAAAGAAGAAAACTGCTATTCCTCAAATGAGGGAATTGTTGGAGACTTGGAGGTTTTTCTTTCTTTTGTATTAAGCCACTTCCATCCAAAAGAAGCTTCTTAGTAACCACAAAGTTCTGGTACCTGTCTCACTTTTCTCCCTGTACTTAACAGATTTCAAAAGAAGCAGCTTTAAGGTCAAGCTATACAGTTGAGATGAAAATTAGCCTTCCATTTACGCAAACATTTATGGGGCACCTGGAATGTGGGGAACATTGTGAGTGATCACAGGACAAGAAGTAAATCAACAGAGAGAGAGAGAGGTAGTTTTCCATACAAGGGAAAGTGTACCCCCATGTGAAGAGCATAAAGTTAGGACAGAAAGTACAAGAGAACACAGAAGAGGCAGAGATTGGGCTGGGCCTTTGAACTTGAACGAGTCCATGGCCACATTTGTTCAGTGTTACAGCACGAAACTTGACAGAGCCTTTACAAAATATTTGAATAGTTTGCCATTTATTATTAGTATTAGTATTAGTCATAGCTCTGAAGTACCTTTCAATCACCGCAAAGGGTATTAGCTGATTTAATTAACTCCGCATCCAGCATTCCCAAAGTTAACTATTGAGGTTAAAATACTTTTACCTTAATTCTAGGTCTTAAACAGATAATGTCTATGTACATATCATAAAGAAGTTGGAATTTCTCAAATCTCGCCTTGTTTGCCGCTCGGCAACACTTCCATGTGCTAACACTTCTGTTCAAGACAGAAGACATTAATTAAATAATTAGCCTTGAGCTCAGACATGTAAACAAACACAATTGATGAATTTGTTAATTGTTCTTCCCTGCTGTGGACAGGAACTATTGTTAGCAACCGTAATAATAGCACTGATGTGATTTCAGAGAGATGCTTTAGAAATAGGAGGTAAAATGCAGAACTCAGATTCAGAGAAGGTAGCTGTGGGGGAACGCGGGGTGTTTTTTGGAAAACACTGATGGTACAATTGCTCTGTTTATACGGTTCCATGGAAGGGGATTAGGAATATTGGTAAACTGAAAATAACTCAGTTGATGGATATTTGAATTTGCACCAGTGGCAATTCAATTATTTTTGCTAGGCTCCCAGAACTCAGAAATAAAATAATTGAGAAAAAATGGCAGGCTTTGAAAAATACATCAAGCATTAGCACCTCCCTTCCTTTCAGCAACAAGAAGATTTGTTCTGAATAAAAAGGAAACTAGATGGTAGAGATTGGTGTTTGAACGTTCCTCCAGGATTTCTTTATAAATGAGGTATAAACAGCAATTATTGGCAGACACATGTAAGCTGGGCATGGAAAGCATATGCCAGTTGACAACAGGTTTCCAGTAGGAAATACAAGGATACCTGGAAAGCGAACCAAAATATTTTTCTACTGTTTTTTAACAATGTCATCATCAGAATCCTTACTCCACAAAAATTTTATAAAATGCTATAAACATTTCCCCACGTTCTTCACTCACATGAAAACCAGATGATATTACTTTTCTGTGCTTTGTTAATAGTGGTTAATAGTGACTCTGATGATGAACAGAAGTGGTGTAATCTGATTTTATGGGACATGCTGTACGGTTTCTATCACTACATGTCAGAAACAAGATGAAATTGGAACCAGACTGGGCCATCAGCCTCACAGAGCAACTCTGGGCTTGTCGAACCAAAACAGATTCCTCCAAACCACCACCAAGGAGAAAAACAAAAATAAAAAAGCAGGTGATATATGTGACAGGGAAAGAAGGGGGAAGAAAGCACAGGACAAATTATCTCAGAAAAGCAGGCAGAAGATGATGGGCAAAGATGAGGAACCTGTGAACCCAAACTCAGAAACCACTTTTTCCATTAGGATACTTGAAATTGACAATCATTGTTACTTTTAATTTTTTTTTCAAACTTCAATGTCCAGTTGAATGCTGTCTCCTCCCAGGAAGTCATTCAGGGGCCACCTGAATGATGTTTACTCCAGGCCCTATACACACCTGGAGCACTCACAAATTGCATCTCGCTCAGTGATGAATGGGTCTATCGGGGCTCCAAGGTCAGACTTGTTGCTTCTGGAGGGCAGCAGCTGAGCTTTGCGCTCTTCACCTTTCACCAGGTGAAGGGTCCACTCTTCACTAGGACCTGGCCATGACGTCCTGCCCATACAGCAAGCTTAAAAAATGCTTATCAAATGAATTAATTGAGCAAATAAGTTTCTTTCTATATTTACAGAACCTGAACATTTTTATTATCTGGTATAGCTTTAAATTTTTTTTGAGAAAAAGATCAAGAAAATGCTATGGAAGAGTCTGGTGCAAGTCTTGGTGGTCTAGCACTTGAATGAAACTCAAAATATATGGCCAACTCAGTCAATGAGAGACGGCCTCTCTGCTTTCTAGTACCTCATCCTCCCACTGAGCTCAAGCTGGGTGAAGTGCATGCTCCTTTCCCTCCACAGTCAAACCTTGAATGACCAAGGGCATGCATGAATGTGCCACCATACAAGAGCCAGGAACTCCAAGATGAGGGAGGCTCTCACCTTTGTCCTCGAGATGTACACAAACACTCAGGAAAGCCAGTCACAGATATAAAAAGCAATATTAGAAATTAAAAGGCAGGAAAGATTAAATCTCAAAAACCAAGCAAATAAAAAGAATGATGTTGACTCAATTAAAAGAGAGATTCTAACAGGTTAAGGACACAGGAGAAAGCCTCTTGGAGTCATTGCTAAGCCTTGAGTTAGACCGTGAGAAATGCTTTGGATATCCTCTGCTCAAGTGAGGGGCAAGGCTATTACCAGACAGACCCAAGAACCAGCAGTGTAGTGATGAAAGAGGTAGGTTCCCAGCTCTCGTCAGCCAGTTATAAAATGGGGGCATTGCATGAGTTCCTCTCTCCCTTGAACCTCAGTTTCTTTACCTGTAGGTAGAAAGGTCACTACTGATCTCAAAAGATCAATCACTCATGGAAATAGACTTGTACTGAAAATGATAATGGATTTGAAATTGCCCAGCAAAATATCTTGCAGCAAGTAGATGCTTCGAATCTTAGGGTACATTTGGGAAACACATCAATGATGTATTTATAAGATGGTCATAGGTCATAGGTCATAGGTCACTTCCTATGCCCTCGTGAAGCTTGTAGTCTAGCTGCAAACACCAAGGCAAGTGTCACCCCAGGCTTAACAGATACTTGAGTCATTAATACTCTAGGTTTACCCAGACTGAGCAGGATATGGGATTTCTGTGCTAAAATCAAGGAAGTCCTTGTCCAAATGCTAATGAGTTGGTTCCCCTTAATAGGGAGGTGCAAGTTACAAGTTCCACAAGAGACCTAGGAAAGGAACTAACACTTGGATCTGCGTAACTGGGGAAGGGTCTGTGCAAAGTAAGGAGTTTCAGCCCTCCACACCTGGCTTTTTGTCCCTCTTCCTAGTCACAAGAGTCTGGATTTGTTTTGAAAGAAGATCCACTCTCCTTAAAACTCAAAATTGAAATACAACCCTTTCCTTCGAGCATGAAACCTGGCTTTCTGTTGGGTACAGGGGAATGCTGTTTTTCTCATTTTGAAGATGGATAAACTGAGATCCACAGACAGGTTAAACAACTTGTTCAAATCAATGACACAGCTGGAAATAAAACCCAGTTTCTTTGCCTCCTGGTTCAGTATGTATTTTGGGATATGTAACATAGGCTTCAAACAGTGTTTAAGTTCTATTTAACCTTAGTGGGGAATATTCCAATTAACATATCCACCCCCGGGTGTTTCTCCCAGCTGAAATTTTCTTCCTTTTTCATAAACTGAAGGAGACACTCTCCCACCCCCGCCCGCCCTTTCTTCCCTTACTAAAGCTGGCAAGCGTCGCTGCCTCCCTTTGGTTTCTGCTCAGCTCAACTCAAGAGAAGCTTGAAATGTATTCCATTTTTTTAACAGTTCAGAAAGGACCATTAAAGGGTGGGAAGGATCAATCACTCGTGGAAAATGCTAGGTGTCCCATTATGGTATGATAAGTTCAACTGCATAGGATATGCATATATATATTTTTTTTTTTTTTTTTGCTCTCTGAATAAATGGCAGAAGTCAGTTCCCCATAAATTCAAAATGTATATTAGAACATGAAATCATATTTTAAGTGAATTTCACATATTGCTTCTCTTCATCATTCTAAATATCAGAGACTAAGCTTTCCACTTGGCTCTTGGCAGTCTCTCTCTCTTTTTCTAACTTTTGCTTAATGAGATATGAATAGTGGTGGCCAGCCTTTATTGTTCAGAGCTACCTGAAAGAGGAAGAGAGAAAATGAACTCTGTCTGCTCTCAACATTCCAAGCAATCTTTATTTTTATTATAACTCTTTCTGGACACTTTCAAAACAATACTGTTACCCAAATGGTGAGGCTGACAAAAAACATCTTTTGGCTAAGCCAAGCTACAGTTCCCATCCCTCTGCTCCTTTGATACAGGACTCTCTTTCCCCCCCTCCATCTAATTTCCTGAAGGGTCCCACACGAAGACTGTAGAGGGTGGTGGTTAAGGACCCATGTGCTGGAAAGAAGCTGTCTGGGCTCAAATCCCAGCTCCACCACATCTTAACTCTGTAACCTTGGCCAAGTCACTTCACTCTCCTGTTTTCTGTAAATTTCAAGATGGTTGTTCTCTTGACCATCATCAGTAACGCTCCCCAGGAAAGTCTCCCTCGACCACACTCCCAGCCCGTAATGCATTAGCCATTCTGTAGTCAGGCTTGCTCTTTCATCTGGTGTTTATTTTTGTCCTTTCCAGTTATCTGCAAAACCCTTCACATTCCAAGGGGCCACCCTTTCTGGGTCTCTTTGCTCCATCTTCTCCTCCTCCAAACATCTTAACTCTCTCTCTCTCTGTTCTTTCCTCAGAAAACCTCCACCTGAGCATTCAGTAATATCCCAAATTTATATCCTCAGCAATGACTTTCCCTTGGAACTCAGAACTCGCATCTCTGCCTGCCGTCCACCTCTCTTGGATGACCAGCGACACTTAACCACAGGTGTCTCCTGCATGAGCTTCCCTGGCCTTCTCCTACCTCAGAGGATGGCAAGACCATCCAATCTGTTGTTTAGACCTGAAACCAAAGAGTCAGTCTTGGTTTCTCTCTTTCCTTCACAAATCAGTACCCCAAGAGCTCCACCTCCAAACCCGCCCTCCCCGTCTCCCCATTTCTATTTCTCCGATGTCTGACAAGGTCTCGATCTGTGCGGCATTCTTCTAACTGGTCTCCCTGTCTTGATTTTTGCTCCCTGTCCCGCATCATGCAATTCTCTCTCTACTCAGAAAAAATAGAAAGCAAAGTAGATTTTACTTCATTCACAACACACGGTGGTGGGGGGAGGGAGCTTCTTTTTACATTTAGAATAAATTCTTCCATTTTTATACGGGCCCTAACAGTGCCTCTATGATCTAGCCCCGGCCTACCTCTCCATTTTTCCTTCCCCTTCTCTTCCCTACTTTTACTTAACTCTCCACTTCTTTCCATTTTTTAAATACTCCAAGCCCATTTCTACCTTAGGAAATCCTTGCGATCACCATTGCCTCTGACTAGAACATTCTCCTTCCCCTTCCATCGTTGAGGTGCTCCGTTGTTACCTTCCAGAGTAAATTCTCTATCAGTCACGTCCTAGCTCATCATCCTGCTTTATTTTTGTCATAGACTTCACACCACCCAAAATGTTATTTTCTTTGTTACTCATACATTATCTGTGTCTTCCAGGTTCCATGAGAGCAGGGAGCTTGTCTAGTTCACTGCCCCAAGCTCAACATTTAAACAAAACTGAACATGCATCAGGCTCCCCATTAATAATTATTGAATGAATGACTAGCCGGCATTTACAATCTCTTACTTCCCTGAATTCATCCACACCGCACTGGTAAGCTGTTTTTCAGGCCTAGATCATTATATTGTAATTAGTCTGAAAGAAAAGCATTTAAGTTATAAGCGAACAAGCAGATGAATGGCTGTTTGGAGGACACTGACCCATTGTTCATTACCTCTGCAATGTAATAAACAAGCAGAAGCTGGATTAAGTTGTGGTGGGACAGCTTGACTTGCTGTAAGGAAAATCTTTTTGATTTTGAGGGTCATGAATAATTGAGAGAAGCTATAAAGTAAGGTGCCAGCATTTGATCTCTAAAGCACTTGGCAAACAATAACCAATTATTTGCCTTAGATGCGTCACTTATTTGTTAATTTACTGCCAGTATTAATGGGATATAGGACCTATAATACCTACCATATTTCAATCATTCTAAAATGTCCACATTCCCACATTTTACCATCTCTGATATCAGAATATATCTCATGATGAATAGCGTGTGATAGTTGAACTGACAGCATTTTCTCTTAGTGGTATAAAAAGGATCCTTAATACATTGGATCTTGGAGTCAATAAAGTATAATTATTTATGATCAGTCACATTATTGAACCTTGGCTTTGGCCAAGTATTTACAACTATATCCTTATTTAATTTATCCTCATCAGCCTATGGAATAAGTAACATTATTTTATAAGCAAGAAACTAAGGATCAGGGAGATGAAGAACTTTTCAAATTCATATAACTTGTAAATGCTAAATAAAGCCTGTAACATAATCTGGATCTATCTGACCCCCCAAGCCAACACTCATTACCACTTTCTTGTAGTTACTGGTAAATTAGGTTTTGTGCATAAAATACAGATACCCATCACAACCAAGTCACGCAGTAGGCACTGGCCTCATCATTTCTCTTCCTCTCTGCTCCTTAACATTTTCCTGACTGTAAGAGTATGAGCCACGCTCTGATTCCATGATTTATGTAAAACCTCTTAGAGGGCAAGCTTGGCAGTCAGAGTTTGAGGACTGCCTTTTGAAAAGATCTGAGCCCATATCAAAGGCAGCGAGTTAGCTCCGAAGTCAGCGGGACCCCGTAATGATGGTGCTGCTAAAGGAACACTCCCTGATGAACAGGGGCTGGCGTAACAGCCACATTAACTCCCTGCCTCGGTCTTGACTGGAGAAATGCTGACAAGATCAGACTTTGGAAGCAGGGAGGTCAAATGTAACACGTTGGTTTTCAAGTCTGATGGTCTTGGGCTCAAATCCCAGCTCTCCTTCTGACCCACCTGAACCACTTTACCTCTCTGGATCTTACTCTTCTAATCTCTCAGTTAGGGAAGGCACTGCTTCCTCCACAGGGTTGCCATAAAGAATTGTTTATTTCACAAATGTTATCAAGCACTTTCCATGTGCTTATGGGACATACATCACTGAACCAAGCAGATAAATCCCCCTGCCCTCATGTGGCTTATATTTTACCATGAAGTGTAATTCATGTGGTGTGTCTAGCACATTACTTGGTGGCTATTTAAAGCTAGATGACTGTAGCTAGATGCCTGACTCCTCCCGGCTCCCCCTGGCTTCTCCATAGTCAGTCAACTATCATCTTTTCAAAGAGGAGACACTGTCTAGATTAGCCTCTTGCTCTGACTTGGTACCATGGCCCCCTGACCTCTGTTTGGTTATTTGTCTCATAGCCCTCACCACAATCTGACTTTCTCATTTGGAAATATGCTTGTTTACTTATTGTCCCATCCTCTATGAGAATATAATTTCCTTGAGCAGAGCAACTCTTGTTTTTTTTATACATAGAACAGGTCTCAGCACTTAATATTTGCAGGAATGAACATCAACAATATACCTTCCATTGCTAGCTGCAATTTATAAATACACTTTGAACCTGAGGGTGAAATCGTGCTCCTCCTGAACGAAACACTCAAACTGTTGCTACCAGTAGCCAATGGGAGGTAGGCTTGACAGAAGGCTTCAGGTGTAGGCTCCCAGACTCTGGAAAGGGAAATCACTCCATTCCATTCTGAGTCCTGTAAAGTCTCAGAATCAAAGTTTTCAGATCGCTGAACACTGAATACAACAGAACCAAAAGGAGAATAGGGACAGAGCTGCGGTAGGAGGCCATGAATTCTGGTCTGCTGGATCATGCAGCTCCTCTAAGAAGGCAACCATGACAACAGGGAGAAATGAATTCACATCGTTTATTTAGCCTCAAAAGAGACTTCAGACCATGTTTCAAATCCAGGACTGTTGAAACACAGGCTCATTCTGCGATTCTGGGAGCCAGATTGACAAGGAAAGGAGATCAATGAATCACCAAGGTTAACACTTACTCTGTATCCCTAATAGTATCCGGGAAATCAGCTTAACAAAAGAGACAAAGTGCAGTAAGAGAGACCGCCGAGGCTGGGCCGACACCGGCCCTCTTTAATATTTTTATAAATGATCTAGATAGAAGTATGCACCAAATTCTCCAGCTCTGCTGAGTAAAGCAAACTCTTCAGGTTCGTAAAATGTTGAGCTGATCGAATAAAATGGCAGAAAGAGTTCACCAAGCTACCTGATGCTCAGAAAAACAGCAGAGCAGTCGCTTTGTGTGTGCAGAAAACTGTCACTGAACTGGCAAGGGTCCCCAAAGGACCGCAAACTCAAATGTTACAGAGAGCAGGGACCTTATTCTATCTTGCTTGCCACTACATTCCTTAGTGGAGACCAGAACGTAACAGGTGCTAATTTTGTGAAGTCAAGGGGAAAGGCACTGGGCAGCTGCGACATGTCTCCCCGCTGTGCCTTTAAGGTGCTGGGGGGGGAGAAGCACTGCAGAAGAGGACGAGGGGGTACAATTGTGCCCCTTCCGAGCAGCACTTCTTTATTCTTGGGACCTGAGCAGATAATGGAGGATTTGCCAAGGACAACAGTCCACGTTCTGGTTCTCCTGACCGCTGGGAAGTAGTGAGACACAGAGGAGAAGACAGTTCCCTTTCAGGATGGAGAACACGGCCACCCGGGCAACCTGGTCGGATGAGAACATTTGGAAAGCGAGCACTCTCCCCGTTCCCTCGGCCTAGCAGCGCGAGACCTGAGCAGCTACCGCTTCTCCTTTGTTGTACATGATCTAAAATAAACATTTGACAAGCTCGATAACCCTGGGCTTTCCTAGTATCCCACTTTGTCACAGGAGCTCAGCGGTGACACTGTTTGCCGTCTAATTTTTTCACTTCAAAAGGCTCCCTCGACAGAAACCTAAAACTTAAACAACAGCACCAGAGAAGACAATGCAACACTGTTCCATCAGCAGCAAGCTCTTGAGACTCTGGCTCTGCGAAATGCTCTCCTTTCTAGTGCCAAAACTCGAAACCCAAGTGTGCGGTGAAAGGAGCAAGTGGGAGATGTCCAGTGAAGATGCTTTAACCAGCGCGCCTGCTGTGCCTTCGGGGTGAAAACTCAAAGCGGGGAAAGAGCCACGTCCTCCAGTCTGCCTGGAGGAAGGCCATAACCGGAACGTGTGGGTTTGCATCTCTTAGACGCAAGGGAGGCCGCTGCTGGCTGGAGATGAGTGACTGGAAAAGGAGTTTGTCAAAGAACAGAGCTACCCAGCATTAAAATGCCTCTCCAGTCCTCCCGGCTGGCCCTAAATGAGGCAGCGCATGACTCAGGGTTACAGTGGTCACAGAGGAGGAGCTCGGTGCTGTTAGCTGCCTGAGGTTCCCCTGGAGCAAGCAAGTCTAAAACGCCTGCATCCTGATGGCTCTGTCCAAAGGTCCCTCCTCTCAGGACTGATGGCACACTCTCCCATCTTTGAGCGTTTGCTCCTATTTGTGAATTCTAGCCTCCCTCCACCTAGAATGTTCAGCTTCCCACAATTCTCCCCCTGCCCTCAAAACCCAGCTCAGAATCCATGTGGAGGGAGACCAAGCAGTGAAGTAAGAAAGATTTGGGTTCAGATAACGAGTCGGTCACCTCCGGGATGTGTGCTGATGGAGGCCACTCCACGCCTCTGAACCCAATTTCCTCCCCTGGAAAATGGAGCTGCCAGGATCTACCTTCTTCTGGGGGGTGATGTGAGATGTGATGAGTTACTAGAAAGGGAAACAGAGGCCAGAAAGATGGCAAGTTACAAGTGAATGCTACAAGGGGCTTTTGATTTCAGTGGAGATAAAAAGTAAAGGGGCCGCTGAGGTAGACGAAATTTGCAGAGGTTCTGATGGCAAAGTCAGGGAAGGTCAAGGGAAGGATGGGGTAGGGAACTATGACTCCACAGAGTGCCAGTGACCAAATCTGGCACCAGGAGATGCCGAGGTGAGCAAACATAGTATGATCCATTTACTCAGGAAGTTCCCATTGTAATGAAAAGAAATGGGTTTTGGAGCCAGGCTGATCCCCTTGTGCATTCCAGCTCAGCCATATTCCTGCCCTGGGCTATAGATAAGTGAGCTGATGTCCCTAGAGCTGTGGCCTTCACTCTTAAGTGGGGTTGATATTTGCTACCTCCCAGAGTTTTGTTTGTTTGTTTGTTTGTTTTTTAAGATAGAGTCTCACTTTATCGCCCTTGGTAGAGTGCTGTAGCATCACAGCTCACAGCAACCTCCAGCTCCTGGGCTTGGGCGATTCTCTTGCCTCAGCCTCCCAAGTAGCTGGGACTACAGGCGCCTGCCACACGCCCAGCTATTTTTTTGTTGCAGTTTGGCCGGGGCCGAGTTTGAACCCGCCACCCTCGATATATGGGGCTGGCACCCTAGCCACTGAGCCATAGGCCTCGCCAAGCTCACAGAGTTTTTACAGAGATTAAGTGGGCATATGTAAAGAGCCTTTCCTACAGAAGAAGGTGCTCAAGAAACAGATGTTCCTTACTTCTTTTCCACTGATATTTTCTGCCATGCCAGAAATGTCCAAGTGTTTTGTTACACTTTCTTTTAAAGGCAATACTATAAAATGAATAAAAATAAAACAGACACCAATTGCATTTTTTTCTATATTCTTTTCTAAAAAAATCATATTTTACAACTCTTGGGATGTGTCTATTATTTCGAGTGCACATGACAGCCCTCACACAATATGCTTTATTTTTTCCTGAAAAATAAAGGATCTCATGATTTGAATGCTCCCCAACCCCTGTGATCAACAGCAATGCCATTTGTGTGTGTTTCTACTAAATTATGTGCCATACTAGATAAAAGATTTGTTTTGAAAAACAGCCACTTCTGAAAATAAGGGAGTTTATCAATTCCAATCATTCTTATCCAGAATTAGTTGTCAACTTTCAATGACTGAAATGAATTTAACAGCATAAATTTGGTACCTCTGCTGAATGTCTAATGAAACCTCGTGGAGTTGTCCTGAATACCCATCCCTGTTGGGGTTCACCAACTAAGTTGAAAATATCAGCACTTTTAAGTTATAACAGAGCCTATTAACAACAGTTGACTGACATTAGATGTAGTCAAACCCTGCATCAATTAAAAAAAAAAATATGCTGACCTTTCTAAAAATTAAAAGCAGTTGTTCTGTACTCACCAAAGGGAAATCAGAATAATTGCTATGGCATTATGAAACCAAGTTACTTGACTAGTAGCAATACTTTTTCACTGCTACAAAAAGCCAGCAAATACACCACGATATGGTGGCAATATTGACAATTCGTAAAATCTTGTTAGGCCAACTGGAAGTGAAACATTAGCCAATCATACTCCTGATTCCCACTTACAGATCAAAGTTAAATCCATGATTTAGCCAGTTAGAAACAAAATGAGATTTCAGATCCACATGGCTTTCATTTAGTGCCACCCTGTTAGGCTGTGTTTAAAACGAACAGCCCAGGGGGAGCGTTTTCCAAACCAATGAGAAGGCCTCCGACTTGAAACACCATGACTATTAATTTAAATAAATACATTTTTAAGCAGTGTGGACTTCCACTACTGTGCCTTCTCTTTCCTTGGCCATTTTATCTCAGGCTGGTTTATTTACAGAAAAATGAAAATCCTACTGGAACCAAAGGATTCTTGCTTTCAAAACAAGCATCTCCATACGGTAGCCCATAGTAAAAATAGGCAACTACCTTCCATGCGTGTTTCTCCCTTTCCTCTCTCTGACATTAGCATTTAGTGAAGAGGAAACTGCCATAAGCTGATGTTAGGAGGTTGTTAGGGGGTGTTAGGAAGGAGCTGGGCTGTATGCAGAGGAAAAGGAAGCTGGATCAGTCACAAGCAGAGTCGAGGTAGCGCCCGAGACAGAAGCAAAACCTCAGCGTCATCATTGCCAGGATAGAGCAGGGGATCCTTTTTTCTGGATGAGAGCACCTTTTAAAACTCCAATAAGTAGCACAAAGACAGCAGCACCGGCAAAATATGTCTCCCTTCAGGCTGAGAGGGTTCATCACCTCTCTACGTCATTTCTAGCCCACAGCTGGATATTATTCCATAGGGTCAACCAAGACAGAAGAGCAACACCCAGAGATGACAACTGTGAGCTGAGCCTCTTGTCTGCAATCTCAGACTATATCTCCCTGGTGCCATATACACGTATGTATGTGTGTGTGTGTGTGTGTGTGTGTGTATACACATAATTCTATGTCTCCCATCTAGTTGGTTTATACAAGGGACATCAAACAGAAAGGAGCTGGTCTGATTTTGTTTTACTCTTCCAAATTAGTTGCCTTGGAGAATCTCTTTGAAAATTACCTGAAGTGCAGCTACATTACATACAATGCACAGCCTTGGTGGCTTGCAGAGCATAGGGAAAGTATGATTTAGTTTGTGCTTTGTTCCTAGTGCACAGCTAGGAGGGTAAATGAGCCTTCTGGCTATACACATTGGCAGACCTAGAATTTCCAGGAAGGTGACGGGGGTGGGCAAGCAGATTGGGATGGGAGGTAAAAGGACCATCTCAATGTGACATTCTGTACAGCAAATGTCTTCACTTAGCACACATGTTCAGTGTGGGAAGGGAACCTGCTGAGGGGACAAGTTCAAATTCCCTCTAAGCCCTTTAGATACAATTGTTGATAGGAGCTAGAATAACCTTTTGGTCAGTATGCAACTTATTAGACTCTTCTTTAAACCCTTTGAAACATGGATGCATTTGAGGAAAGTGAAATAAGTAAAATAATAGGGCTTTTTTCCATAGCAGACACTTGTAATGGACATATATTAACAACTGAATTCCAAAGTTTAAAATAAAAATGAAAAATTTTTATATTTAAAAAGAAAACAATTGAATGTTGGTGCTGAGGATTCTGTACTTGAAAGTACATGAAATTCGATCAAATTAAACTTACAACAGTGATAAGACACAACATGTGCAGAAATATCAGGATAATAAAAATAAAACAAAGCTTTGTATAGAATTTTTTAATAGGCAAAACGTTTTCAAATGATACAAACTCCCTGGATCTTTGTGCCTACCCTCTTACTCAGGTAAGCAAGAGACCAGTATCCTCATTTTCTACTTTGCTTTATCACAGTTGGCAGGTACATTTCATACAAATTGAAGGTTTGTGACAACCCTCTGTTGAACAAGTCTATCTGCACCATTTTTCCAACATCACATGCTTATTTTGTGCCTCTCTGCTACATTTTTGCAAATCTAGCCATATTTCAACTTTTTCATTGTTATTATATCTGTTATGGGGATCTGTGATCACTGATCTTTGATGTTATCATTGTAATTGTTTTAGGGAGCCATGAACCACACCCCCATAAAATGGTGAACTTAATCAATAAAGGTGTGTTCTTTTTTTTCTTTTTCATACTTTATAGTAACATTATAGCTAGGGCTTTTCCATAGGGTATAGCTTTTTATACATATAGTTAGTTCTGGCTTTTCCATAAGATATAGCTTTTTATACATTTTATATATTTTCCAATTGGTTGGATTAGAATCATTAGAGTTAATTTTGGTACATATTTTTCCTTTAAAAAGTATAAATTTCATCCAAGTTTCAAGTTTACTTACATAGAATGGAGCAAAATAGTTTTTATGCTTAATTTAATTATATCTGTGGTCGTTTTCCTTTTATCATTTCTTATTGTATATAGTACTTTTTTTGTACTTCTATGAGCAGCACCATGTCTTCCAGATTTATTCCTGATAGTATTTTTCTTTTTTTTTATTGACTATAACCCAACTATACCACAAGAATATGGGGAAAGGGCCAAGGGAGGAGAGGAGAGGGGGGAGGTTGGGGTGGAGGGAAGGTAAAAAAAGGTGTGTTCTTACTGCTCCAATACTGACCAGCTATTTCCCATCTCTCTATCTTTCCCTGGGCCTCCCTATTCCTGAGACTAGGAATTGAAACTAGGCCAATCAAAAACTCTGCAATGGCCTCTAAGTATTCAAATGAAAGGAATAGTCACAAATCTCTCATTTTAAATCAAAATAAATTATTTCTTTCAGGGAGGAAGGCAGAGATAGGCCAAAAGTTAGGCTTCTTCTGCCAAATAGCCAAGCTGTGAACGCAAAGGAAACATTTCTGAAGTAAATTAAACGTGCTACTCCAGTAAACACATGAATGATAAGAAAGTAGTATTATTGCTTATTGGAATATGTCTTGGAATAGCAGTCTTATTGCTAATATGGAAAAAAATTAGCAGTCTAGATGGAAGATTGAACCAGCCACAATATTCCCTTAAGCCAAAATCTAATCCAGAGCAGCAAGGCCCTTACTCTCTTCAATTCTATAAAGGCCAAGGGGTCAGGAAGGTACAGAACAAAAGTTGGAAGCCAGCAGAAATTTATTCATGAGTTTTAAGAAGCCATCTCCATAACATAAAAGTACAAGGTGAAGTATTAAGTGCTGATGGAGAAGCTGCAGGAAGTTATCCAGAAGACCAAGGAAGATCGCTAATGAAGGTGGCTGCACCTAACAAGGAATTTTTAGTGTAACAGCCTTCTACTGAAGAAGATACTATTTAGGACTCTCATGGCTAGAGAGGAAAAGTCAATGTCCTGTTTCAAAACTTCGAAGGATAGGCCTACTCTCTTATTAAATGTTAATTCATCTGGTGACTTTAAGTCAAAACTAACATTCATTTACCATTCTGAAAATCCTACAGTTCTTAAGAATTATGCTAAGTCTACTCTTCCCATGTTCTATAAATGGAACAACAAAGCCTTGATGATACCACATTCATTTACAACATGGTTCATTGACTATTTTAAGCCCATTGTTGAGACCTACTACTCAGAAAGTAAAAAAAAAAAAGAAAAGATTCTACTCAAAATTTTACTTTTCCCTGATCACCTAAGAGTTCTGAGGGAGATGTATAGATTAAGGTTGTGTTTGTGCCCGCTAACACAACATCCATTCTGTACCCTATGGATCAAGGAGTGATTTCAACTTTAAAGTCTTATTATTCGAGAAATACATTGTGTGAAGCTAAAGCTGCCATAAATAGTGATTCCTCTGAGCAAGGTAAATTGAAAATCTTTTGGAAATGATTCATCATGCCAGATGCCACTAAGAACATTTGTGCTTCCTAGGAGGAGGTCAAAATATCAGTATCAACAGGAATTTGAGGAAACCGATTCTCACCTTCATCAATGACTTTAAGGGGATCAAGACTTCAGTGGAGGTAGAAACTGCAGGTGTTATGGAAATAGGAAGAGAACGAGAAGTAAAGCCTGAAGATGTGACTGAGTTGCTGCAATGTCATGAGAAATCTTTGAAGAATGAGGCACTGCTTCTTATGGACAAGCAAAGGAAGTGGTTTCTTGAGAGGAATTCTGCTCCTAGTGAAGATTCTGTGAAAATTGCTGAAATGACAGCAAAAGATCTAGAATATTATATGAACTTTGTTGATAAAGCAGAGGAAAATTTTGAAAAGATTGACTCGAATTTTGGAAAATGTTCACAGGGGGTAAAATGCTATCAAACAGCATTGTATGCTACAGAGAAATCTTTCATGAAAGGAAGAGTCGATTGAGGCAGCAAACTTCATTGGTGTCTTATTTTAAGAAACTGCAACAGCCTCCCCAACCTTCAGCAATCACTACCCTAACAGTCAGCAGTCAACACTGAGGTGAGACCCTCCATGAGCAAAAATATAACGACTCAGTGAAGCTCAGAAGATCCTTAGCATCTTTAATAATATGGGATTTTTAAATTGAGATATGCACATTTTTCTAGACATAATGGTGTATCACATGTAATAGACTATAGCATAGTATAAATATAACTTTCAGATGCACTGAGAAATCAAAATTTCATGTGACGTGCATTATTGCCATATTCGCTTTATTGCAATGGTCTGGAACCAAACCTGAAATATCGCCAAGGTATGCCGGTAGATCAGAGAGGGAACTGAGGCTCACAGGGAAGTGACTTGCCCACAGTCACAGGCACATTTACGTGAACAGGTGCAGGTTAGTTTCCCAAACATCAGCTTCAAGTTCAAAGCCCCTTCTTCCATATCACAAAAGTAATTCCCAGTCATAATAAGCACTCTTTGTAGTCAGGTACTGTTTTCTAATACCATTCTTCCATAGAAGGAACCAAGGCTCCTTGCAGAAATGGTTGATTCTTGGACTGGGGTAGAAAATATACAAAAATAACCCTGGAACATCTTGAAGTGCCAGGAAGAAAGGAGGTGCTTAAACAAACACACATGAAATAATAGTAGCATGTCAGAGGGTCCCGGGAGCTACCTGAAAGAACTCCTTGGAAGTAGAAAAATAACATCATATTGGATAATAAATCAAAGTATAAAATAAATATCCAGGATCTCACATTATATAAATCCATGATGTGATAGAACAAATAAGCAAATGAGGGAGACGAGGCAAATCTCCCATGCAGCAAAATTCCAAATAAATTCTATGTATATACCATCCTCCCAGAAGTAGACCATAACCAGAACTTTTCCAGAGGGCTGTGCATAGTGACTTCCTTCCAAAGGCTGTAGTGTGAACAAAGGGAAGATAAGAGAATAACTTTACAGTGGAGAAGTCTGACCAAGGCTACGTCAGTCACATAATCAAGTTCAACACCAACAGTGACACATGTTGACAGTGTGTATGTACCCTTGATGAGATGTGATGAAAATGTCACTTTCTCTCTATGATCTTCCTCCTCTGAAAACCCCAGAAGTCTAGTGAGAAAACGTCCAACAAATCTCAGTTGAGGAACAGTCTACAGAATGTCTGACCAGTCCTCCTTGAAACTGTCAAGGCCATCAAAACCAAGAAAAGTCTGAGAACTGTCACAGCCAAGAAGAGCTTAAGGAACCAGACAACAAAATGTACTGTGGTATCCTGAATGGGAAAGTAGGGAAAAAAGAAAAATAAGGAAATCTGAGTTGAGTATGGATTTTAATTAATAGTAAAGTATCAGTATTGGTTCACTCACTATAACAAACTCACCCTACTAATGTGAGATGGTAATAGGAGGGGAAATTGGGAGCAGGGTTTATGGGAAACCTGTACTACCTTCATACATTTTCAGTAAAGCTAAAACTGTTGCAAATTTTAAAGTTTATTTAAAACTAACCTCTCTGCACCAAAGCCATACATACAACACAAAAACTATTTTACATTATCACAGAATGGTTGTTTTTTGTTTATTTGTTTGTTTGTTTTTTAGAGACAGAGCCTCACTTTATCCCCCTCAGTAGAGTGCTGTGGCATCAAAGCAGCAACCTCCAACTCCTGGGCTAAGGGGATTCTCTTGCCTCAACCTCCCAAGTAGCTGGGATACAGACGCCTGCCATAACACCTGGCTATATTTTGCTGCAGTTTGGCCAGGGCCAGGTTTGAACCCACCACCCTCGGTATATGGGCTGGCGCCCTACCCACTGAGCCACAGGCGCTGCCCCACAGAATCTTTCTTAATTCAGGGGAAAGGCAACAACTTAATTATGATTTCCATACATTGGTCATCATGGCAATCCAAATACTTGGTCACCTAAATATTTTACAGTGAGTATATAAAAACTCACAAGACCATCCATGATCTGCGAGCCATTCTTCCTCACCACTGAGAAAACTAGAAAAAGAGAAAAGGCATTAGCTGCTAGAGGAAAAAGGAAAGACTTTTAAAATATATATATATGGCAGCGGTGCCACCTGTACCAGCTGTAGCCCCCTACAATCCTCTACTAGGTGGTGGTAAGGGTCAAATATTAGTCTCTCGCAGTTGGGGGTGCACGCAGTAACAACTTGAACTTGAGTGCGTCTGTATCCAGTGTGAAAGAGAACCGAAAATTGCAACCTTACATGCCTTGAGTATTGACAGAGAAATCCATGAGGGTGCTAAGTGGACATGAATGTACTATAAAGTACCTGTTGGAGCCTCACAAACTAAATTATTTTCCCTCCTACCTATACGCCGAGAGGGTATAATCTACTGAGAGGGAGAAAAAGGGAATTCTTGATTTTTAAATTGAGCTAAATTGCCATGCAATGGCAGGGTGGGGCCCAAGTAAGACTAGTTGGTGAAACGAAATGTGCTCAGCTCCTCAGAGCCTGGTCTCTTCACATGACCCACCTACAGCAAGTGCCAGGGCAATATTCCACCAGCTTGTTGACAGAGAAGAGGCCCTCTGGCTTGAATTGCATTGACTCGGACACCCCAGCCATTTGGTACAGAATAACCATTTTCTGTCTCACAGAATTAGAATGATGTCTCAGTTTTACTAGAGATCTCAAAAGCTGCTGTATCCGGCTGGTCATTTGACACCTGATCCGTTACCATAGTATCCCTGCCAAGGTTCCTGGACTGAGGACCTCACCACCTTGCAAGGCATGTTCTGAGGGTGATGCTGCCCCTTCCCTGTCCCTTTTCTCTGAGATCATCTCTTACTCTTTGTCCCTCCACGTCATCCATCTCACCACTCTGTTGCTTGTGCTCCCCAGGCACACTCCTGCCTCGGGGCCTTGGCACATGCTCTTTCTTCTGGAAACGTGCTTCCCCATATAGTCTCATAACTTACTCCCTCACCTCCTTCATGTTTTTGCCCACGTGTTGTCTTTTCAGCAAAGCTTGCCTTGATGGCCTTATTTTAGTTTTTTATTAGCTTTCTTTTTTTTTTCTTTATTTCAAATTGATATGAGAATGCAAATGTTTAGGTCACATCATTTCCATTTCTAAGGTAAAGTTCAAGGTGTAGTTGAGCTCTTTACCCCAGAGGCGTGCCTCTCACCACTGACAACAATTGACTCTCAGCGGATAAAAGACTGAAATATAAGACACGGAACAACAAAAACTCTAGAAGAAAGGGTGGGAAAAACTCTCGAAAAATTGGCCTGGGAAAAGATTCCCTAAAGAAGATCCCCTTGGCAACTGCAGCAACACCAAAAATAAATAAATGGGATGTGATCAAGCTAGAAAGCTTTTGCACAGCTAAGAACACCACAACTAGAGCTGACAGCCAGCCATCAGAATGGGAGAAGATATTTGCTTGCTATGGACCCAACAAAGGGCTGATAACTAGAGTCTAAAGAGAATTCAAATTAATCAACAAGAACAGAGTGAACTTGGTGTAGCGCCTGTGGCTCAAGGAGTAGGGTGTCGGCCCCATATACTGGAGGTGGTGGGTTCAAACCCAGCCCCGGCCAAAAATTGCAAAAAAAAAAAAAAAAAAATGAACAGAGTGAACAATCCATTTATAGGTGGACCACCCTGTTTTAAATTGTCCCATTCCTACCTCTACCCCCAACACTCTCCCTCCTTAGCAACTTACCTTTTCTCCATCTATTTTACTGATATCTTTCACTGTCTTACTCTCATCTCTAAAGAACAGGTCTGTGAGGTCAAGACTCTTCACCACTGTCCTCCAGCACTAGAAAAATGGCTGGCATGTGTCTCTAAACAAAAACTCATGGATGAATGATGTCTTAAGTAGTAGAGAAACTTTCTATTTGACGAGCAGACCATATTTAAAAAAAAAAACATAAATCCCACTCCCCTCCCCCCCAAAATATCCCACTAGTTCATGGTATGTGTACATATGGCATTCCACCTTTATGGTATTATAGACTTTTTAAATCAAAATATCTTTTTAAGACTGACTTTTGGTATGGAAAATACAATCACCTTACTTACCAAAAGTGATCCTACCATCACAGTTTTCTTTTCTGTCTTATTTAGGTACTATGTGGGAAGTTCACTAACAATGTGAAATTTACTTCTCCTGCACCTCTGCCCTCTCTTTTCCACATCAAGCCTAGAGCACTGCTTTCCATGTTGTAAGTGTACAGGAGCCAGCCGGCAGTCTTGCCACTGCGTTCTGAACCAAGACAGAGAAAGGAGAATATCCTCCAACGGCCATCTTCTACCAGGGCAAAACCATCCTCTGATTATAAAAGGAGAAAAAGACTGAGATTGAGCACCAAGGCCTCCCAAGATATACTACAATCTCACAGACAAGCACTGAAAAAGAAGTCTAAGAATGATCCTGGCCACTCTGGGTATTTTCCACTGGCAGGAAATGACAAGTTCAAGTAAACTTTCAACCCAAGACGTGTTACTGTTCTCAGAGAAAGAGAACAATTTGTCAAGCATACATTCATTTGTTTTTGAAATATTTCTTGAGCATCTATCTTGCGCAACATGCTAGGTGTGGGGGACATGGCATCCGACACAGGAAAGCTGAGAACGGTCCTGATACTGTCTCTCAATGGCTCAGTAAGGTCACGATGAGAGCTCTACCTTCTCTCCTATAGCAAGGATTTCCTAAGAGGAGAGCGGGGGCGACTCAGGCAAGCCCCAAGGATGTGCCTCCCTCCAGGATTCCAAGAGAAGGATTAACAGCCTTGGAACGTACTCAGGGGTTGAACAGGGAGGAATTGAACGCCTGGGGTGTTTTCTATGTAATCCTCCCTCCCTCCCTTGAAGAGCTCCAGTCTGGGTTTCCCCTTCACTGTCAGTCTCTTTTCTCTCAGCCACACAGTTCATCCATTGAAATCAATAGGTAGGAAGTCAATAAAATGCAAACGTGGCACTTTACCCCTTGCTGGTTTAGAGTCTCTCCCTTCAATCCTGAAAACATCGCAGTGCTCCCTTCTCATCAGCCCCCTCGGTGACTTAAAAGCCTCTTCATGTTTTGCCGTCTTACCATTCTCCTTGGCTCTCAGGTGAACTTGCTTTGGCATTAATCCAAGGAAGACAATCTTTCCAGAACCAGGGATCCTGTGTCTGGGAGTCAACCAACAAAGACATCTTGACCATTGTATTTTAGCACCTTTGAGCTTCACCATGAGACCAACAACAGAAGGCTGGATATGAAAAGAAATGTGAACAGGTTGTGATGCCTTCCCCAGTTGTCACAGACAGCCTATGACAGCTGGTAGCAAGTTCTCTGTCCCTAGAGGCATTCAGATGATGTGTCATGGTACAGTCAAGATTCTGACATTGTCCAAGGGTGGCTCTAAATGCCCATTAAAGCCCCTTTTAATTCTGAGATTCTGCTGTTTGAAAGGGATGGAGCAAATTCGTAAGATAGTATGAAAGCAAAATAGCAGTGGGAGGTATTGGCTTGGACAGGTGAGCCTCCTCGCCACAAAAATTGTAAGAAATCTGCAGAGAAGGCACATTATCAAAATTCAACCAATGGAAGTCACAAATATGGAGCCTGGATGTACTAATATCAACAGGTCCACATCTGAACCCAGTGGCTGGAAAATCTGAGATCTCAGGATATGTGTATGTGGGGGGAGATATCAGAGCACAGCAAGATTTCACTCACTATAGCAGTAACTTGGCAATTGTATACCCAGCAATCTTGTACAAGCTATAAAACTTCTTTCCAACCATCAGTTTTCTCATCTGTGAAATGGGGACATTAACTCAGAGAGTTGTCATGAGTATGAAACGGGGTAACAATTGAACACTATCCCCACTCGTCACCACTACAGCACTCTGATGAGATCAACAGCTCCCCACCAGGCAAGGGCCGCACTGCTACTGCACAGAGCCAGCTTTCTCATTTTGGTTTCTGTCTCTTTGGGGAACTAGGATTCTTGAATGGATATTGATTTAAGCTTAGACTACATGTGAGTGCCTTGTAATGTGGAGTTATATCAATCAAAATTTTTTTTTTCAATCTGTCAGAGAAGTATACCAAAGGCACTCCATGATGGTCATGACAGAGTCCCAGTTTGGGTTATATCACCAATTGCAGAAATCCGGGCCATGTGAATGGGATGGATAACAGGATCAATCATGCACCTGATTCTGTGCCACAGATGCCAAAAGAACAGCAAATGAGCCTTTTCTTCACAGCTTCTTCGTCTTCACTACTGTTTTCCAACCTCATCTGACCACAAAAATTATCTATGATGTTTATTAAATACCCAGAGATTTAAGAGCTATTTCCCAGGCCTCTCTTCTGAAGCATTTCAGTTTAATAGGTCATGTAGGAGGCCTGGGAATCTGTATTTTTACAAGCATCCTTGGTGATTCTTGGGAGCAGGCAAGTTCAGAAAACACTTGAGTTAGTGGCCAATCCCTTTTACTGTGGGTTTGGTTTTTTCAACAAGCTCTTTTTGAGGGTTCAGTATATTCTAGGAACTTTCTGTCTTAATCCCTCCAATCTCGGTGTGACATGGTAAGGGTTATCACCCTTTTAAAGATAGACACTGAAGCTCAGGGCTGTAAGCGACTCGCCCCTAAGTGGCAGACCTGGGTTCCAACCCAGGTCTTATGACAGCTGCTCAGGGCATTTTCCCTTGATTTCAGGGTTGCCTCAGTAATCAAAATCACTGCTCCATCAACAACTCTGAGGACGATGATGCAGGCGGCCATATGGAACTAGTCATGGGAACTTCCCAGACTAATTTGAACATGTCTTTCATAGCAACAAAGAGCAGCTGCACCTCCAGTGGAATGTCACTGGCCGGAAATGGCAGCCTGCCCAGCACATGGCCTCTTTAGATATCCTGTGAAAATGCCCTAAGAATGCTCTTGGAAAGTGTTTATTTTCTCTACTTAATACTAAATACAAATGCTGTCTCCCTGCAAGTTTGTAGCTCGGGGCCCAGTGTAGAACTTTTTAAAAGCAAGTACTGTCTCCATGCAGACCCCTACAGAGGCCTCACTGTACATATCATTAGTTCACAAGCTTCGCTGTTGGGTAAAAATGCCATTAGAAAACATATCATTTACCCAATAGACTGAAATGGATCCTGAGGTGCCATTCCCGTCTATCAGGTAATTATGGGGGAAACCTCGTTATTATTTACTGGAGAAAATGGAATGTCGCCCTGGGAGGCACGAAGTCCCATCCCTGCTCTCTGTGATAAAGAGATGGTCCCATTTTGGGATAATAACCACTGAGCACACTCTGATTCCTGGTGGGATTCTTTTTAATCCTTTTGTTGCTTTTCTCTTATTTTATATATAGCTAACGACTCTAGGCTAACTACAAATACTAAAATACCTTTAAAATTCATTTCTGTCTCCTGTCATAGCTTTACTTATCAGAACAGAGCACAAAATCCTCTGAAATCTCATTTATTTTATGACAATGGTAATGACTTCTGGCCCAGCAGCACATGGCGTCCTACCATCACACAGGCCCTTGGAAGCTGAGGAGCCAGAGGCACGGGGGCAACTGGCCCATCTACACACGCAGCTGCTCTGAGGATTCCAATGGGAAACACGACAAATAACAAGGACTTAACTGTCACTCGAGCCATCACAGGCCCTGAGAATCACCAGGCTGGGACTTTGCCTCTCTCCCACAAAAGTCACCTCCAAGAGCCTTAAGACTAGGGTATGGCTGTGTCAACAGGACCTACCAGGATCCCAAGCATTCTGAGGATGCGCCATCAATGCATGTTGCCCAAAGAAGGTCTCTGCTTCCAGCTCTGTAAAATTCAATAGTTTCAGCAATCACTCACCGACTGCTTTTCTACCAGCCTCTAGAACACGGCGGAACTGACTTTCAGTTTGTGAT
Organism: Nycticebus coucang; assembly: GCF_027406575.1. Lineage (NCBI taxonomy): Eukaryota > Metazoa > Chordata > Mammalia > Primates > Lorisidae > Nycticebus > Nycticebus coucang. Next base: position 26,527,087 of record NC_069802.1, on the reverse strand, counting down.
TTTGTTTTCTGCTTTGCAACATGCCTCAACTGATTTATTACATGGCCTTTATTCTTTACCCCTCCTTGGTGCCCCATAGTCCTGCCACACAACAAAAGATGTATGATGGAAGGAGCTGGGGGAAGCAACGTGACATAAGAACCATCCTGGAGAGCAGAATCAGGTACAGGAGGGCCACGGAGAAGGCAGAGGAAGGGCGTGAAAGTTACAATGGGGAGGGATAGTAAGGAATTAATAAACAGCCAAAAACAGAAGGTAGACTCAAACCTACTCATTAAAAAATACATTTCCTGGACACTTGGAGAGTGCAAAGCTTTGTGCTGGACAAACCCCCTGAGTCGCAGGGAAGAGCTATCACTTCCTGGCCAAGAACCCACAACATTCCTGTCAGCTTCCTCAGAGAAGCATAACCCCAGGTTAAGAAAAGTAATAATACTAATAATGCCAGCCCAGCGTGCCACATGGAAAATACAAGCCTGGAGACAAGGATGCAGAGCCTGGAGAGAGGGCCCAAAGGAGGAGTGTGTGCCTCCTTTGAAACCACCCCTGAAACCACCGGTCTCCTGCCCAGTTGCCCTGCTTTACACACTCTGCACAGAAGCCAACCAAAGGCTCTCAGGGTTTTAGAAAATGGGTCTCGGGCGGCGCCTGTGGCTCAGTGAGTGGGGCGCCGGCCCCATATGCCAAGGGTGGCGGGTTCAAACCCAGCCCCGGCCAAACTGCAACAAAAAAATAGCCGGGCGTTGTGGCGGGCGCCTGTAGTCCCAGCTACTCGGGAGGCTGAGGCAAGAGAATCGCTTAAGCCCAAGAGCTGGAGGTTGCTGTGAGCCGTGTGACGCCACGGCACTCTACCCGAGGGCGGTACAGTGAGACTCTGTCTCTACAGAAAAAAAAAAAAAAAAAAAGAAAATGGGTCTCAAAACAACCTTTCCAGCTTTCTGCTGCTTCAACACCAGATGGTAAGCTCCTCAAGGGCCGGGTGACAGTGAGTGTCTTCAATCCATGGGAGAATTCTTGGGCTTCTTCGTGCCTAGCAGGTGCCAGGCTTTCTAGGAGGTGACAGGCACGTAAGTGAGAAGTCACAGTTACCATGTCTTCAAGGAGTTCACCTTCTAAGGGAGGAGACCAGCAAGTGAAGTGGTCACTTTATTACATCTGAGATGTCTTAGGATAGGACAGAAAAAGGGAGTCACCACTTATATGGAGGGGTGCACGTCCTGTTTTCAGGAAATCAGCTGCAGTGTTAAAGGTTACCACCTTGTAAGGGAATTGATTCCTCCGTCCGTCATGAATTGCTTATCTTACAGGACTACACCCCCACAAACAGCATGCTAAACTGCCTCAGTGGAAAGCAGAACAACCAGAAATACCTTTGGTGGGAAGAACTAGATGAAAAGATGGCCTTTGAGAACATTGTACAGATGAGATACAACCATTCTGCACCAACCATCATTCCATCGTTCTTCATTTTTAACATGCATTTATTAAGCACCTACTGTTTGCAACTCACTGAGATTTAAGTAAAATCTAATCCAGGCCTACCAGAGCCTTGTACAGGAAACAGCAAGCAAAGAAACACTTTTGCTAGAGGGCCATACAGGCTATTAAGGTATCTAGGTGTCTACTTTAAAACAATGCTTGAGGCTGGATGTGGTGGCTCACACCTGTAATTCTAACACTCTGGGAGGCTAAGACGGGTGGATTGCTTAAACTCCGAAGTTCAAGAACACCTTGAGCAAGAGTGAGACCTCATCTCTACTCAAAATAGAAAAATTAGCAGGATATCATGGTAGGCACCTGTAATCCTAGCTACTCGGGAGGCTGGGATAAGAGGATTTCTTGAGCCCAAGAGTTGGTGGTTGCTGTGAGCTATGATGCCACGGCATTCAACCCCAGGTGACAGAGTAAGACTCTGTTGCAAAAAAAAATACAGAAATAGATAATAAAGCAATGATTGTTATGAGGACAAGCCACAAGTTCTAAATGGCATATTGCTTTTGGTGTTTTTTGTTAGCATTCCTCAAATAACACCATAAACATATACGGGGCTGTTCAGCAGAAAATGTACTGAATTCTTCCTTGGGAAAGCTAACAGTTTGAAGATCTTTCTTTTTCTTCTTTTTAATCTGATTTTCTATAACATCACAGCATGCTGTACAATCTTCCGTGAAGCAGTTAACTATGGGAGAAAATAAGTTGAATATTTCTTGGAAAACACTGTCCGTTTCTACCTGCTAATGCACCATCTAAAATGACCATTTATATGCACACTCATTTACCTGATGCGTAATACTTAACTCGAAAATTATCACTAAGAGGTATTGCCAGTGCCAGCATTTGAGCACAAAGTTTTGGTGCAAATGCTAAAGTGTTTCTACAGATAATGAAGCACTCAACAAAGTGCCCTTTGTTAGACAATAAAAATAATTGATTTCAAAAGCCATCAAATGGTGATGAACAAATACATTTTATAGCAAAGCAGTTGTAGATTTTTGGGTAAACTCATATACCACTACAATAGGTTTGTTTTGCCTTTTGGTTTTTGTTTAATCGCAATCTACTCAATATTTTCCACCTATAGCTTGTCTTCATTTTTTTTTGTTAATAATAAAAGAGCAACTGCTGTTTATGGGAGGTTTCTTTGTTCCGGGATGGGGCTAAGCAGTTTTCACTCATTGTCTAATTGAATCTTCACATCTTTTTATGAGGTAGGTTCCATCATTCTGTCCTGTTCTATGGAGTGATGGGTGACTGGTCTGATTTGTGTAGCATTGGTGCAACTGTGAGAGCTGAGAGGCTGGTATATGTGTATTATCTCCTTTCTATGCAGAAAGACACCAAAACTTACAGAAGTGAACAGACTCACCCAAGGTGACATATTTACCAAGCAGTAATAATGAATTGCAAAGAAAAAGTCCATAGTAAGTCCTTCCCTTTCCTTGTGTAACTACACGACTCTTCTCATCTGAAGGTAGAGTCACTTTTGCCTTACATATAAACTGGTCTTGGGCCTTGCTTTGACCAATGCAAATTGTCAGAATCATTATTGCACCAGTTCTGAGGCTTGAAATGTCTTGTGCTCACCTGTGCGCGCTCGCTCTCTCTCTCTCTCTCTCTCTCTCTCTCTCTCTCCTGCCTCTGCCAGGAGAACAAGCCCACACTAGCCTGTTGGCTGATAGGAGACATGTGGCTCAGCCACCCCCAACCACCCCAAGTAATAACCTGCCAAGCCCCCAGTGCAAAGCTGCCTAGCTAACAATCCGCCCACTGCAAAAGCAGACAAGAACCCTGATGCATCAGGTCCACGTTGCAGAGCTACAGAATCATGAGTTAAATAATGATGCTTTGTTACACAGCAGCAGCTAGTCAATACAATCACCCTTGCAAAAACAAAGTTCAGATAGTTGAGCTGTCTTAACTTATGAGATTTTTTCGTTTGTTATAGTAAAATTAGAATTACTTTGTAATTAAAAAATAGAAGTTGGGAACGGCAGAGTTAAAGTTACACTAAAAGACAAACACATGTAATTATTTGATTGAAACTCTCAGTAGGGATTAATTATTCCCATGTGGGTGTTTTATTCTCAGATCCTATCCACCATTTCAGAAGGCATAGTTTCTCCCTAGGATTTACCATCACCATCGCCTGGCTTCTCTCTGCCAACCCTTTTCCTGTACGAAACAACTGCACATACTCTGACTACAGGTTCAATTTGAGCTCTGAGAATATAATGATAATGAACACTTTCTGTGTCATTTACATACAGAACATTTTTAATTAACATTGCATTAGCCCAATATTCTCCAAACCTTATTCATTTACATATCCCTTTCACAATCTTTGCTAATCTGCAAACTACCTATATTGTTATTGACTGAATATGTCTCCTTAAATGAAATTCAAATTGACTCCCATTTTTTTTTACATTGCCTAATCCAAAGTGATAACCATGAGATCATTTGTTCTACAGAGTAGTTATATTTTTTCTACATAACTCAAAATAAAAATGTATGTATTTCTCCAGGTACCATTTAAAATCATTCTTCTTGCTACACTCCAAGAAACACTGTTTCATCCATATCCGAGTGCCTTTAATGCTTTACCTTTGAATATCAGCTATACAGAAAGGGCAGAGGTTGCTCTGATGGTGAGGACAGCCTCACTGGTCACTTACTTTAGCAATGCCTGCCATCTGAAGAGTCAAGTGCAAGTGTTCTAACCCTGAGCCCAATGGGAAGACACTATTTTCTTTGTCCCCACTGAGTTTTTGGGTCCTTTTAGATCTCGTCATTTGAATAAGCAACCTGAGGTTGGGCACTGTAAATATCACCAGGCCCTTAGATGGCTTTGAGCCTGTAAAACTGGTCATTCTCATCCTCGTGGACTAGAAGATAAATGTGCAAAAGGTGTTAGACTATTTTCAATGCCCCACAGCATTTCTGAATACTTTTGATCCTCAACATAAGCTTTTAAGTAGGAGGATTTAAAGCCATTGCTCCGGTGTCATTCACAAACTCAAGACTCAAACCATGACCCCTCTGGGACAAAGAAGTTTACCTTATCTAAGCAGGTAGCTGCAAGCCCACAATAAATCAGTCTCCAGCTTTGAAAACATATTTCTGCCCTTTCAATTATTGCCCACAAACAATATCAAGAAAATGCCATAAACACAGCAAATCTTAACTTAGTCACAGCACTGGATAAAATGTTCTGTGGTTTCTTTGAGAATAAAATAGGACACTCAGGTGAATTACTAATAGCTAAAAATCACTGTTGCCAGGAATTATTGACTAAGAGGTCAGTATGTACAAGAATGGTCATAGCCCAGTTGTGTTAGCATGAAAAACACGAGTGCAAATCTTCCCCTGATTAAATCCAAATTCTGCCTAAGTGTCTTGGGTAAATGGTTTAGTTCCTTTCATGTTATCAGTTATTTAATTTCTCCGTGTATATATGGGGTAATGTTAGTGGTTACCTTGTTGGGGTTTTGTGAGGATTAAATGAGCTGGTGTGTTCAAAATTCTCAGAACAAGACCTCAATTGTGCTAAGTATTTAACTCTAGCTATTATTACTGTAGGCAATTCTGATATTATTTTAATAAACATTAATACAAGAAGTCCACATTGGATGCCATAGATGCCATCTAGACCCACCCATTTTCCAGTTCCTCGAAGAAAGGTGTATGGATCACACAGTTAAGGGAACTGGTTAAATGAAGCTAAGAGCTCATACAACAGATTCCAGAAGGAATGGTCCAAGGTACTTAGACAAACAGAAACCTGGGTACAAAGCCAAGAAAACACTATTGTTTAGCAAGGATAAAAGTAAAGTCTTGCATGATCAAACACAACTGTGCAAGGAAATTATTCCTTCCTACAGTCCAGTTCACCTACTAGTAGCTGACATGAGTTACTTGGCTCAAAGAGCAGCAAAATAAACACCAGAATCTCACCCTGAGAAAACAACATGGAGGTCTCTTTTCCTGTGAAGGATTTACCATACTCCTCACGTCTGGTTTACTATTCTCAGTTCTTGGTACCACATTTTTGTTGGTGATGGTTTTTTGTTTGTTTTGGGAGGAGTCATTTGTTTTTTATTTAGACTGAGTCCTGCTCTGTTGCCCAGGTTGGAGTGCAGTGGTATCATCACAGCTCACAGCAGCCTCAAACTCTTGAGCTCAAGTGATCTTCTTGCCTCAGCCTCCCAAGTAGCTGGAACTTTCAGGCACCTGCTACCATCCCCAACTAATTTTTCAGTTTTTTTCTAGAGACAGAGTCTCACTGTTGCTCAGACTGGTCTCAAACTCCTGACCGACCTCAAGCAATCCTTGCACCATGACTTCCAAGAGGGTTAGGCTTGGTACCCCATTTTAAGAGGGCATAAGATTAATAGCACGCTGGAAAAACTGTAGAAACCAAGTCACATGAGAAATGGCAAAAGATCTTCTGGAGAACTCTGCTGAATAAGAGAGAGAACCAAGTGGGTCAATGTTTCTGAACACCTACCACATTTCAGGCTGTGTCCCAAGCACCAGGATAACATGGTGAAACAGATAGGCACCTCTGCCCTTGCTGAGCTAACATCCCAGTGTGTGGGGGCAATGGGACAAACGCGTAATCCAAGAAACACTATAAACGACTTCCAGCTCTGAAAAGGGCAGTGAGGAAGATGACATAGCTTATGCAATGCCTTTCTAAGGAGACAACCCCAAGTGGAAGCAATGCAAAGAGGATCAGATGGAAGTGAGAAAAAAAAACAGCATGTTTGATGTAAAGCATTTATCAGAGTTCCCAGAACACAGCAAAAGCCCTGATAGCTGCTGGTCATCACAACAATAACACAAACAGATACCGGTTTAAACATTCCACTGCAGTCATCTAGGAACCCTTATGACCCCAGTTTACAGATGAGGACACTGAGGCACAGGGTGCTGAGTAAGTTGCCTCCAATCACACACATGAAGCTTGTGAGATTCAGGCTCAGGACTAAGCAGCCTGACCCCACAGCCTGGGCTCTTGGACACTCCTTTGGAACTACCAAAGAGTTGTCTTGTAGAATGGAAGTGTCTATGTTCTGAGATGGGCCAGAAGGCAGAGATAGAATCAAAGTTTGAAAGTTTCTTTAAGGTCTTAAAAGGAACTTCATGATGGTCACTGGACACATGGCATGTCCCCTGAACCCTCCTGGGCACTAGATTATGTCAAAAACCAGAACAGACTTGCAGCAGGTGGGCTGCATTCCTGTGACACAAAGTCCTCTTGCCACATGCACTGGTTTTCATTCCTTACTCTGTTCTTACACTCTCTCTTCAATGACCTTGTTACGTATATCAGAAACATCTGATCTTGAAAAGGATCTACACATGATAAAGGAAAAATAAAAGATTCAACTTGAAAGATTCAATTTAGTGCCTTGCCTCACAGAAATGTTGTTTTTGAAATGCTACAGGAGTTGAACTTCCAAGAAATGATCTATTTGCAAGTTGAAGAAAAGATATAATACTTCATATACACAAGGCCTGGTGTGAAAGACTTTCTTACACACACACACACACACACACACACACACAAACCCTATTGAATCTTCCTTTGCTACTTCTCTAAAAAATGCACTTCCTTGACACCTCATGTCCTGCCAACTCTTTTAGCTACCCTTCCATCCTTTGATAATATCAGGTGGAATGCAATGTTACGAAAAGAATTGCTGAGCTACCTGGAATTGGGGATAAAAATTCTAGGAAAAGACCTCCAGAAGAGCTGCACAGGGACCCGCTACCCCACCCACGGGGCCTCCCCACGCCCTGACCAGGAACTCCGGGAGCCACACAACCCCGCGTCCTCCCTCCTGTACCCTCCCTGCCTCCACACCGCCTGCTCATCTGGCCAGGGACTCTGGTAGCTGCGTGCCCTCTGGAGCCCTCCCTGCCTCTACACGGAGCCCTTCTCCTGGCCAGAGACTGCTGGAGCCTTGGGCCCTCTGTGCCAAAGTCACTGGGTGCCAGGCACTCCCAGAACTGTGTGCAGCACCCCCGCCCTGTTGCTGGATCCAGGGGTGTCACACTCTGGAACTGCTCCCACAACCAGAACTCCCTGGCTGGGGCAGCCCCAGAAGAGCTACACAGGGTCACTCCCTACAAAGATCCAGCAACAATAGAGTGATCCCCCCAGGTCTAATCTTGGAGAGACACCACCACAACTCTGAGGATGAAAAACAATCATGAGATGAAATTAAAAGGAAATACTCTGGCAATATGAATAATCACAGTAGATCAACTCCCCCAAGGATCAATGGGGCAGGTACAGCACAAGATCCCATGCACAAACAAATAGCTGAGATGTCAGAAATCGAATTCAGAATCTGGATAGCAAATAAGATTGAATTACAATTCCAAGCAGTAACCCAAAAGATGTCTCAAGAATTCAACAAATCCAAAGAACAAATGACCAAAGATTTTGACACATTGATACAAGAAGTTGCAGCCCTCAAAGATCTGAGAAACACAGTAGAATACCTCAGTAACAGAATGGAGCAAGCAGAAGAAAGGATTTCTGACATTGAAGACAAAGCTTTCGAATGCTCCCAAACTCTCAGAGAGGAAGAGAAATGGAGGGCAAAAACAGATCACTCTCTCAGAGAGCTCTGGGATAATTCGAAGAAAACCAATATTCATCTTATAGGGATCCCCGAAAGGGATGAAGTGGCTTCACAAGGCACAGAGTCTCTTCTTCATGAGATTATGAATGAGAACTTTCCAGACATGCCAAGAGATTCTGAAATTCAGATAGCAGACAGTTTCAGAACTCCAGCACAATTCAATCCGAATAAGACACCCCCCAGACACATCATAATCAATTTCACTAAAGTTAATATGAAAGAGAAAATTCTGAAAGCAGCCAGAAGAAAGAAAACCATCACCTACAAGGGCAAAAATATTAGAATAACTGCAGATCTCTCTGCTGAAACCTTTCAAGCTAGAAGAGGATGGTCATCAACTTTTAATCTCCTAAAACAAAATAACTTTCAACCTAGGATCCTGTACCCAGCTAAACTGAGTTTCATTTATGATGGAGAAATTAAATACTTTAACAAGATTTGCATGTTGAAGAAATTTGCCACAACTAAACCAGCTCTCCAGGATATTCTCAGACCTATTCTCCATAAAGACCACCGTAATCCTCCACCACAAAACTAAACCCACCCAAAAAATTTTGATCAAATTCCAACTTCCACAGTTGCAAAAGGATTAAAAATGTCCACCGGACTCTCGAAAGGCTTATGAATATTCTCAATTAATGTGAATGGTTTAAATTGTCCTTTAAAGAGGCACAGGTTGGCTGATTGGATACAAAAACTCAAGCCAGATATCTTCTGAATACAAGAATCTCATCTTACATTAAAAGACAAATATAGACTCAAGGTGAAGGGATGGTCATCTATACTCCAGGCAAATGGAAAGCAGAAAAAAGCAGGCATTGCAATCCTATTCGCAGATGCAATAGGCTAAAAACCAACCAAAATAAGAAAGGATAAGGATAGACACTTCATATTTGTTAAAGGTAATACTCAATATGATGAGATTTCAATTATTAATATTATGCACCCAACCAGAACGCACCTCAATTTATAAGAGAAACTCTAACAGACAAGAGAAACTTGATTTCCTCCAGTTCCTTAGTAGTTGGAGATTTTAACACCCCTTTAGCAGTGCTGGATACATCCTCCAAAAAGAACCTAAGCAAAGAAATTTTAGATTTAAACTTAACCAATCAACATCTGGACTTAACAGACATCTACAGAACATTCCATCCCAACAAAACTGAATACGCATTCTTCTCATCAGCCCACGGAACATACTCCAAAATCAACCACATCCTGGGCTCAAATCTAACCTCAGAAAATTTTAAAAAATAGAAATCATCCCTTGCATCTTCTCAGAACATCATGGAATAAAAGTTGAACTCAATAACAACAGGAATCTGCATACCCATACAAGAACATGGAAGCTAAATAACCTTATGCTGAAGGATAGGTGGGTTATAGACAAGATTAAGAAGGAAATCACCAAATTTTTGGAACAAAACAACAAGTGTGTGGGGGCAATGGGACAAACGCGTAATGAAGACATGAATTATCAGAAACTCTTTGATACTGCAAAGGCAGTCCTATGAGGGAAATTTATAGCACTGCAAGCCTTATTCAAGAAAACGGAAAGAGAGGAAGTTAATAATTTAATGGGACATCTCAAGCAACTAGAGAAGGAAGAGCATTCCAACCCCAAACCCAGCAGAAGAAAAGAAATAACCAAAACCAGAGCAGAATTAAATGAAATTGAAAACAAAAGAATTATACAACAGATCAACAAATCCAAAAATTGGTTTTTTGAAAAGGTCAATAAAATAGATAAACCTTTGGCCAACCTGACCAGGAAAAAAAGAGTAAATCTCTAATTTCATCAATCAGAAATGGTAAAGATGAAATAACAACAGACCCTTCAGAAATTCAAAAAATCCTTAATGAATATTACAAGAAACTTTACTCTCACAAATATGGAAATCTGAAAGAAATCGACAAATACATGGAAGTTCGCCACCTACCAAGACTTAGCCAGAACAAAGTGGAAATGTTGAACAGGCCTATATCAAGTTCTGAAATAGTATCAACCATACAAAATCTCCCTAAAAAGCCCAGGACCAGATGGCTTTACGTCAGAATTCTACCAAACGTTTAAAGAAGAACTAGTACCTATATTACTAAACCTCTTCCAAAATATAGAAAAAGAAGGAATATTACCCAACACATTCTATGAAGCAAACATCACCATGATCCCTAAACCAGGGAAAGACCCAACAAGAAATAAAATTATAGACCAAGATCACTAATGAATTTTGATGCAAAAACACTCAATAAGATCATAACATACAGAATCCACCAACACATCAAAAAAATTATACACCATGTTTACATGGATGGAGCTGGAACATATTCTTCCTAGCAAAGTATCTCAGGAATGGAAGAAAAAGTATCCAATGTACTCAGCCCTACTCTGAAGCTAAATTATAGCTTTCACATGAAGGCTATAACCCAACTATAGCACAAGACTATGGGGAAAGGGCCAAGGAAGGGGAAGGGAGGGGGGAGGATAGGGTGGAGGAAGGGTAATGGATGGGGCCCCATCTATGGTGCATCTTAGAATGGGTGCAGGCGAAACTTACTAAATGAAGAATACAAATGTCTGCATATAATAACTAAGAAAATGCCTTGAAGGCTACGTTGAACAGTTTGATGAGAATATTTCAGATTGTATAGAAAACCAGCACATTGTACCCCTTGATTGCACAAATGTACCCAGCTATGATTTAACAATAAAAAAAAAATTCTAGGAAGACAATGAACTTGAGGCCAACAACAACAAAAATAATGGTAGCTAATTATTGAGCAGAATAATATGTTTGGTACTGTCCTAAGTATTCTTCCCAGAGTTTGGTACTTTTATCATCCCCAATTTGGAAATTAGGAAAATATGTAACTTTAGTGGAAAAAAAAAGAATATTCTATTTTCTGGTGAGACAAGAGATGGCAGTCATTAACATTAAACTCTATTTTTCTCCCCCAACTCCCATGGATATTTTAAGAACTCTGAAACTAATATTGAAGAAGCATTTTAAGAATTAATATATCAGTCTTTACTAGGTACTTAATCCATACCTGGTATTGTGGGAGGTACCTTAGCTTTGCAACAACCAATCCCATCAGGTCACCCAAAGCAGAACAGGTGCCCCCCTCTGACTGCCTTCCACAGAGTGGTTTGTCAGGAAATGCCAGCTGTTGATTGGCGTCCATCCTCTGCACCAGCCTTAGGCTGGGCAGATGGAAGTGAGGATGCTGTTCTTGTGGCTGGTGACAATTCCTCTCCTCATTTGCAACTACCTCTTTGTCAGTCGGAGCCAACCTGAAGTTTCATTCTGTTCTTAAATCGTAGAGTGAGATACTAAAATCCCAGTGCAGTTCAAAGACAGTGCAACTAAAATCACTCTCGATGGTCAAGAAATAGCTTTCCCCCAGAAGAAAGAGAAATGACAGGGAAGAGAGAGTGATGAAAAGGGGCAGAGAAAGAAGGAAAATAGACAAAAGAAGTATATGGAAGAAAAAAGGAGCAGAAATAGTAAAACAATGTACTACTCCCATCCCCAGCTTGCTGGTACTGCGAGCGGGGTATAAGGCACTGTTTTCGGAGAAAAGGATTTTTTCGTTCATAGTCTAACAGGTGTAGTGGCTTAGTTATTATTTTAACAGTGTGTTACAGAAAAGCACAGACACTGATCTGTACAATTACTTCCCTCAAATACAGGCACTTGCCTCTGTTTTCACACATATAAAATGAAATCATCAGATGTACCAAATGTTGACATTTTCCCTCATGAAATACCAGATCTTTCCTGAAACTTGGATAATTATGTCCTTCTCCAGCCTCCACAAGAAAAAAAAAAATTAAAAAAAAAAACCTGTCACAATATCATTCCAAAATCATTAAAATTCTCAAGTCATACGTGAGAAACAGAGAGGTGAATGATTTTTCTTATCTTAAAACTGAAAGCTAAATCACACTCCTCCTTACAAAGCAAACCCTAGAATTTTCCAAAAGAGCTAAGATGAGCAGCCTCCTGTACCCTAGAAATGCTCATCTATAAAATTGCAGTATCTTAAACACAGGTGATCAAGGGAGAACCTCGGTCCCTTCTCAAGGGTAGAGATGCTGGTGTTGTATTTCTACCCTCACCAGACCAGGAAGCAAGGCAGAGCCCCCGCCAGCTTTCAATTTAAACATTAAGCTCTTTCTATGGGTGATTTATTGCATGTTTATAGCTGGGAAAAACAGGTTTTATGTTTGTTTTTTTGTTTGTTTGTAGAGAATATTGTTTTCTTTCAGGGCTTTAGAATTTTCACCTTTTTTTCATTGCTAAAAGCATTAGAGGTATGAAGAATCATCCCTGGGTCAGATTCTATTTATAGATATTGGAGGAGGGGGAGGGAAAGATTTCTTAAACCAATCTTTGGATACTCGTGTATGGCAAATTCAATTTGAACGTTCATCATTGTGTGGCCCATTGATGATACCTCTGCCGAACACGTCAATTATTTACCATACGGACTGTGGGCTGACTGGAGATTTCAGCCCTGTAGGAGGCAAAGAGAGGGTGGGAAAAGAGGAGGGGAAGGAAGAATACCAAAAGAGCAAGAGAGAGGTAAGAGATACAGAGAGAAAGACATAGAAACAGAGACAGAGGCATAGGGACAAATTTTCCAAATGTCACCGAATCCAAAGAGGACCCTTCCGTGATTCCATTAAGTTAGTCAAGCAACTCTGAGTAGGTCGGACTTCAAATAACTCCACCTGCTCCAGCTGTGCCTGCCTGTGAGGCAGAGTCACTCAATCTTGTAAGAACAATTGGCTCTCCTGGATCAGACCACCTGGGTTCAAATCCATACCGTGCCCCTTCCTCAATGTGTGACCTTGGGCAGTTTGTTCACACTCTGAGTTTCCCTGCCCTTCTCTGCAAATCCAGCCTCCCTAACAGGTTGTTGGGATGATTAATTGAGTATGAATGCAGGTAAAGGGCTTAAAGCAGGGCCTGGCAGGGGGTAAGAAAGGCTCAATAAGCATCCTGCTGCTATTACTCACACTTTATTCTGGCAGAATAGCCTCTGAAGGTGGGTTGCAAAGAGGTGAGTACCCAACTGGAGCAGGTGCTCCTTTGCCTGGGGCCATGATGGCTCCTTTAACCCGTTCAGTGCCAATGAACTTCAGGCAAAGCTGCCCGAGAACAGCTAATTGCCAAAGAAAAATTGTGTTCCTGCTGTGACCACTGAGATTGCTTCCAAACGCACTGGAAGCCAGAGGTGCTTTTCCAGATGAGCATCTGTTTATAGAAAAACTTTATGTACCTTTTCTTTACATTTGCTTTTTTAAAATCACCAGACTTCACATTTCCTACAGAGAAGACCACACAAATGCAGCTCCCATGGCCTCCTTAGGGACTTATGGCTTTTGAAGCAACAAGATGCCGTGAGTATTGGTCCCTGTTGGCTATGCATCTGAAGATGGTGTCACTTGTCATCTGCAAATGTCTTCTTGGCTCAACATAATGACGGTGGTGGTGGCAGTTGTGCTGGCGACGTAATGACAATGGTATTTCTCTCTGTTCCTCACCCAGATCATCTCATTTACTTCTCATCATTGTTTGATGAGGTGGGAAGTCTTTTTTACATCCATTACACAGATGAGGAAACCGAGGTGCTTAGGAATTAGGTAATTTGCCCAGTCACACAGCCGGTAAGTGCTGACTCTAGAATCTTCACTCTTAAGCACCATATTGGGCTACCTATAAAGTTATCAAAAAGGCAAATCACCGGTTTGGATTTTAGGGATGCCATTTTCTGGTCCTGGTTCTGCCACCAACTACCTTTTTATCTATTTAACCCAACCTGGCTTAGGCTGCTGCACATTTGGTTTCAAAATCTTCTTGTAACAAAGAGAAGCTTTTACTTACATTGGATGTTTGATAAGATCCCTTCCAGATCCACAATTATATGAATGATTTATTCATTCATTTATCTAGCCAACCACAGTTGAGGATGAAACACCTGCTATAATACAGGCATGTAGTGGTCCATATGCAACAGAGACAAAAAGCACAGGAATGTTCCCTGCCCCTGTGCAGCTAGTTCAGAGTCCCACAGGGGAGATGATGTAGAGTCCACATACCAGTAAATATATTACATAATAAAATGTTTTTGATAAATGTCGTAAAGGACAAGTGTCAGGGTCCCTTGAAAGTGAATAACATAAAGGATCTGATTTGCACTGGAGGATCTTTTGAGGATGAGGTATTTAAATTAAGATCTGCAGGATAAGTAGAAGTTAAAGCATTCAAGAAAAGGTCTTCTGGGTTGAGGAGAGAGCATATGCAAAGGCCCAAGATGGGAAAGAACACAGTGTATTCCAGGAACTGAGTAAAAGCAATGTAGTTAAGACACTGTGAGGTGGGAAGGAAGGTGGTACCAGATAGAGCTGAGGGCAGCCAGGTGCTGGATCATCTGTGTCTGTCCATCCACGTCCTGTCTCCTAGGGCTACCTTAGAATTCTAATCATCTGAACAGTAGAGAAACCCTCCCTATCCCACACCCCAGGCCTCCATCTCATCAGCAGGCCTTTCCCCAAAGAAATGGAAAGTGAGTTTGGAGCTTAGACAAAAGCACTAACTCTTATAAAACCCCCAGGCACATTGTGAATGTGTGGGATAGCACAGAACTATTGGGCTTTGAAAACATTTACCTGGGTCATTCTCCTCATGGACAAAGACAGTCCTGGAGGGAAAAGAAATTAGACACCTATCTGGATAATTCAAGTAAAGGCTCCAATGTGATCTGAGAACCTGATCTGACCACCTCAAACCCATTAGGATGGCTACTATAAAAAAAAAAAAAAGGCAGAAAATGACAGTATCGGTGAAATTGTAGAGAAAGCGGAACCCTTGTACACTGTTGATGGGAATGTAAAATGGTGCATCAGGGTTGAAAAACAGCATAGCAGTTCTTTAAAATATTAGAAGCCATGGGGTATATACCCAAAATAATTCAAAGCAAGGTCTTGGAAATATGTTTGTCTTGGAAATATGTTTGTAGATCCATATTCATGACAGCCCATATAGCTCAAATGTAACTGCACCCCTAGTGTCCATCAATTGATGAATGGATACTCAGAATGTTGTATATCCATACAACAGAATAGTATCCTTAAAAACAAAGGGAATTCTGACATATGATAAAACATAGATGAACTTTGAAGACATTATGCTTAGTGAATAAGCCAGTCACACAAAAAAAAGAAAAAATACAAGCTACTTAGAGTAGTCAACATCATGAAGACAGAAGGTGTCATGATGGTTACTAGGGGTTGGGGTAGGAAAAGTGTGGAATGGGAGTTCCTTTTAATAGGCATAGAGTTTCAGTTTTACAAGATGAAAAATGTTCTGGAGATGGCTGGTGGTGTCAGTTGTATAAAATTATGACTCCATTTAATACCACTGAACCATACACCTAAGAATGGTTGGGGGGTAATAACTTTTATGTTATATTTATTTTATCATAATAAAAAGATTGGGGCACCAGATCTGAATGATCTTGAAACAGATAACTGACTTCTTTGCACATGCAGACAGAACCATAAACCCATCAATAAGTTCCACTGCACCTTGAGAAGGCTCTAAATGTTTTAGCTCACCCTCTGGCAAGATTATGAAATGGGAAGCATTTTGCAATTGTCCTCTTCAAACTTTCTGGCTGTTCTCCTGTCACCTCTTCCATGAAGCCTTCCCTACTTGTCTGTTACCAGTAAGAACCCTCCCCCGCCATTTGGGGCACCCACAGGTCTGGCATCTCTCCTGGCACATGTCACTATCTTTCTCTGACTCACACCCACAATTTGTTCACGAGGCTGGAAGCTCCTTGAGAACTGAGGCCAACAGCAGGTAAGGTCTGAGCACTGGAACCTTCACTTTCCATGTATTTGGTTGAATGAACTTCATCATGGGCAGCCCTAACTCTCTTTCACTGCCACTATGTCCCTCCGTGTCTCTACCAAAGGGAAACTGCCCTGAGCTCCCCCTCCCCCAGAGGATTTCACCTAGTGACACCAAGCCTGCCACTGTGTCCAGGTGTCCTCCTCCCAAGCACACCTGCTCTACAGCCCATTCCTGTAGGAACCTGCCAGCTCCCACTGGGTAACAAGGATGGGAACTGGTTAATCCAATACATAAATTCTTGATAACACGGTACCTAGCTAAGAAGTTTCTCTCCCAGGTGAGAGAGATGCCTTAACCCAAGTAAAATGCCCAGAGTTCCAAAATATCTCTGAGAATGGTGACCCCTGGTCAGTAGTGGGCTTCTTTGCTGCAAGCCAGTCTGTGGCACAATCAGAACACACTGGTGGCCACTAATTCTACCCACAGATCTAATAGGCCTGTAAATCATCCAAAGAAAACAATAAAAATTGTATGTGTTCTCTTTTCTATCCCTAAAAACTCAGATTCTAATATTTTTGAAACCCTATAAAGTAGGTTTTATTAGCCCCACTTTATAAAGAGGGAAAAGTCACAAAGTCTAAGAGATGCAGTGACTTCTCCCATACCAGTTATAATAGCACCAAAGGTGGGATGCGGACATGGGGCTCCGTGGTTTGTACTCTTACAAACTTTGCCGCCTCAGTCCTCCAAAAAAAAAGGGCAAACTCCGGCCAGTGCTCATCTTCTGTTCTCAAGCTCTGCACATTTCCTGCTGCGAAAGTGAGGAGCAGCTACAGCTCCCTCCAGAGGAAAACAGCCCTGTCCTTCATTAGAATAAGTCTCAAAGGAAAAGAGCGAAGATATCCTGCCCAGATATCCTGCCCGGCTCCTGGAGACAGCCCACTTCTGGAAAACAGAGCCACTCGGTAGTTCCCTGGATCCCATGAGCTGAAACCACACAACTGCTTGTGAAGCAAGCAGGGCTCCTCTGTTTAGGCTCACCCAGACAGCAGGCAGCGCCCAACATCCTCAACACAAACCAGTGACATTAACAAGGTATTAAAAAGTTATATGATCCTGTGCCCGTGATGAATTGAGCTATATGTGTTCTCTGAGCAGAAGTTACAACTCATCTAAATGAGGTTGACGTCAGCTTGGACACAAATGCGGGAAGAGAAATAGAGTCCGTGAGGCCCCAGGTGCCAAGCACGGTATTTTATGTAACTGATCTCTGAACTGCCTTCAGCCAGATGCGTTAGCTGGGGTCTTGTGTAGAAAGGTAAACTGAGGCTCGGGGAGGTGATCTGCAAAGCATTACATGGCTAGAAAATGACAGGCTTTGGAGCCAGGCCCAAGTCAGTCTAGCCCAGACCGATGCTTTTTCCATTATACGATAATGTGTCGTTTTCGTGTGTTTTCTGGACTGCACTGGGGTTGTGATTTCCAGCTGTTTGGATGGATTGCACACTTGGACATCCACCGAAAGCAGGTCCTACGTCTCTAGCAATCCACGTAAACGCTAGGCCAAATTCCAACTGCCTTTTAAACAAGAGAACTTCTCCAACTTGAGTAATGGGGCTTTCAAAAAAAGAAAAAAGTGAAAGAAATGAAAGCAAGAAAAGGAGAAAGGCAAGAAGTCATTTCACCTCGCAGAGGAGGCCTGTGTGATTAGGACGAGTGTGGGTGGCCGCAGCTGGCACAGATATAATCGCAGCCCATCACGAGAACAATAAGAGCATAACTCTAACTTCTGAAGAGTGCCCTTCCTTCATTCAACCCTTTGTGTGTGTGTGTGTGAGTGCCTCATTCGAACATAGCAAAGCACTGTGGGCGTGAGACAGGAGCAGAAAGCCCAGGCCAACCCTTAGAGAGTACACAACACTCCCATTCAGCGCTGGCAGAGGGAGGCAAGGGTGTAACTGTGCTGAGGAATATGAAGTCCTTCAGCCACACTGGAGAGGCACCACTCATATGAACTTTCACCTCCTGTCCCTAAGCTTGCACGTTTGAACCATAGCCCTTCTGGTATTTGCTCCTAATTTTCCTGTTTTTTTTTTCTTTCATATTCTCCTACTCCTATTTTGTTAATCTTAAGTAGAATATGCAACAAAGTAGGAAAAACATTGTTCTAGAGACAAAAGAACGATGTCCCATCCCAGCTCTGGACACCTCTAGCTGGGTGATCTGGGACCAGTCTTCAAGCGTCCCTGAGCTTCTGTTCACTCACAGGTAAAAGGGGGTAGCAATCCCTGTCTCAAGGGTTATATGATGATTCATTGAAATAATAATAATATGTGAAAGTCTACTGAAAACAGTCAACAGCAGGGAAAATGGGGGTGTTACTGCCAGCGATAAGCCTCAGTAGATTATTATGTTCATAGTTAACATGTAAGCTGAGCAGAAAACCCTGCCAATGGACCATTATTCCTTTTGGTTTTCCTTTAAGCAGAAAGGAAAAGGCGAGACAAAGAATAGTACTTTGTGAATTCCTCCCCCGAAAGGATGGCATTGTAAGTCTGCCTTGAATAAAGAGTGTAAATTATATGCAGCATGATATAAGTAATGACATATCAATTAACTGTGTCAACAAGGTCTAAAAATATGCAAATTACTGTACTTCAATTAGAAAAATCTACATCCTCAGAGAATATTGTAAATCAGGAAATTTGGGAGACATTAAGAGTAATCAGACAGGGAAAGCATGTACTTTTTGCCGTATCCTATTTTTATACATACATAATGAAATAATTATAGCTACACTGTATTTATGCCTCTGCAAAAATATTAAAATCTTAAGATCTTTACAATGATAAGTTAAATCTGTATTATGTTTTCAGACAACATTAATTATAAGAAAAAGAAATCTATTATCATTCAATATAAGTAAGTTGAACTAATTTGGACATGTAAATTAGAAATGTTGTTTTCCCCAGCACCAGAACATTGGAAAAGAGAAAGCAACAAAACATGGCTAGATCAATTACCAAGTCCAGGAACGTAAAAGCATTAGGGTTTTTAAGCTGTAATGCAAATTTAAGGATGTTTAGTAACTTTTCGCACAAATATTAAATTATTTGGGGTGTTCATTTTTTTAAAGACCTCCGGGTTTTGTCTAAAATGCACTAATCTGTCTGTTTGGGATGGATTCACCTTTACCTAAGCTGTCCCCTGGCTATAATTCACAAAGAAATAGCAGGAGGCCAGGCTGGGAAGGGGAAGATGGTGCTTGCTGGTTTTCAATCACTCAGATACTCACCACAGTAAGAAAGAGTGGTACTTCTGCTCTGAAACTCAATTGCATTAATTCTAGAGATGCCAAGAAAGAGGGGTACACACTCAGATGCACAGCAGCTCACCTCTCCCTGGCCCTCCCCAGACGTGTAACTTGGCAAGAAAATAGCCGGCGATGAGACCCCGGAAAACTGATTTCTTTTACCCTTACTAATTGCAAGCTACTACCCAAACGACGCTTCATCAGGACCTGAAAATTCTGACTCGAGAAGATACTTCCCTAAATTCCCACTCCCTGTCCTTTTCATACACAGGGATGTCATTCATTATTTCAGCACCAAGAGAGTTCGATGATAACTTTGTTACAAAAAAGAAAAACCTATCCCTAAAGAATCCAGGCCAAATCAATGACCTTCTTGAAGCCCAGGAGATTTTGACTGCTTCGCAGGTCCTCTCTGGTCTGGGAGCTCCATTAGGATGGACACTGTGCCTGTTCTCTGTGCTCCAAAGTCAAGCTCAGTCCCTGCTACAAAGCAGACACTTCAGTCAAGAGCACACCCATAAATAAGAGGAAGCAAGAACTCTGGCAAATGGACTGGGAGAAGCAGCAACTGACTACAAGGAAGAATGTATTTTCTTAGTGCTGCGTACGGGAACTTCCATTACAGCAGCCAGTGCTGACTCAATTCAATTCTTAGTTGGTCCAATTAAAGAACCAGAGTTGGAGCTGGTTAAATGAAAAATGGGAAAGAAGGTGTTTACCTTCTCACCTTAGCATCCTCTTTCTGTTCTCTGTGCTTTCCCCATCTGCCCTCTTCCAAATCTGCTTCCCTAGAAAACACCCAATAAAATTGTTTACCAGGTCAGAGTTTACCCCAGCACCCTTCAGGGGAGTTTTGTGTTGAACGTGGAATAAAATGGTATGCCAAAAAAACTGACATGGAACAAGGAAATTTCAGACACCGATGCCCAAGTGTATTTTAGGGAGTAAGGCTCATTTTTATTCCCCCTTAAAATACCACATTCCCCTCCCCCACACACACACTCACACTCATCAGGAAACCATTCATTCTGCCTTTTTGAATGTTGCCTCTGATGGGTGCAGATTTTTTTTAAATAAGGCTATATGAAATGTTTTCTTTTTATTTCAGAATGTTATGGGGCTACAAACATTTTGCCTGTATAAATTGCTATTGTACAATTTGAATCAAAGTCATAAGCGTGCCCATTGCCCAGATAGTGTGCACTGCACCTGTTGGGCATCAATTTCCCCATCCTCTCCTCCCCACTCCCACCTGCTTGGTTTCCAAAGAGTATTATTTCCATATGTGATGGCACGTAAGTGTCCACCAGTTACATCCATTTTCATAGTGAGGACATGTGGTGTTTGTTTTCCTTTCTTGTGAGGAGAATGGTCTCCAGATACATCCAGGTTAACACAAGAGGCATTTGCTTTTAAAGTAACTGCTTTATTCCTGGTGGTAATGGAGCAAAACAGAGATTGTTAATTCATCTGAAAAAAGGCTAGTTTGCAGCTTTGTAAATTAATACCAACCAACAAAAATCTTTTCCAGTCTACTTTCTCCTCTGAAATACATAATATGGTAAGCTAATTGATATTGAAAATTAGCATGCTTCCTAGTTTTTCCCATTTAAGTCCCAGCTTATAATAGACTAATAGCTAAGCTATCCAAGGGTCACACTGTACAATCACGAGTAAACTTTCATCCAGGTGTGTCCAACCTGCAACCTACAGGCTGGGTACTGATTTTTGTGAGAAGTTTTTTGCTTATCTGTAGTGTCAGGTATCACAAAAAGTATGTGGGAACCTTTTTTTGGTTAATCAGTTTTCATTAGTGTTTTTGGATTTCCTGTGTGGCCTAAGACAACTCTTCTCCTCCAAAGTGTGGCAGAAAAGAAAGAAGGTTGGACTCTCCTGCCTTAATTGATCTCTTGTATATGTATGTGAGGAAAATGCACACACATACACCTCAACACAGATATAGTTACGGACGTAGATACTGCCAATGAATGGAGTAAATATATGTAAATAGTTAAGAGCACAGACTTAGACTTGCCTTATGTAGACTAGAGTTCAAATCCCGCTCTGCTAACTAATATCATTTTGGACAACATATTTAAATTCTCTATGCCTTAGTTTCTTTAGATGTAAAACTGAAAGGACGGTACCCTATGGGTACATAGGGCTATGGTGAAGGTTAAATGAGATAATGCTAATAAAAAGCCTAATATGGTTGGTGACACAAAATAGCCCTCAACTGACTACAGTTATTAACCTCCCTAATGCCAACTACTAGGTTTGCTGGAAGTTTTCACTGTGAAAGTAAGTTTGTAGATTGATGATCTTTTTTTTTTTTAAGAGACAGAGTCTCACTTTATCTCCCTCGATAGAGTGCCAGGGCGTCATAGCTCACAGCAACCTCCAGCTCTTGGGCTTAGGCAATTCTCTTGCCTCGGCCTCCCAAGTAGCTGGGACTACAGGTGCCTGCCACGATGCCCAGCTATTTTTTGCAGTTTGGCCGGGGCCAGGTTTGAACCGGCTACCATCAGTGCCTGAGCCACAGGCACCACCCTAGACTGATGATCATTTACAAGCTAACACTTACCTCAACATTTTGTGGGCATACACTTCCCACTTCACAGCTCTAAGTAATTCATCTCCCTGACTTTTTAACAATTTAAGGAAGTAAATACCTGGGCCAGATTTGCTTAATCAAATGAATTTCCAGAAAAATGAGAACATCAAACAGCAAGTAGGATTGAAAATAGCAATTTTAAGGTCATACATTCTATACTTGTTCATTATACAAGCCATCACAATGGGGTCATGCTTTTTTCTCTGTATCATCAATTAATCCATATTTTTTTCTCGCCCATACTCTAGGATTTATAGTAAGAGAACCAGGATCCCATGTAGCTAAGGTTCTGCTGATTGATTATGTTAAGGAAATAAGCTCAAGCTTTAATCACCTCACTGTCGCTTGAACACCAAGAGCATTGAGGGCCGTAAGGAAAGAAGTTCTAATCAACAACTTATTTAAAAGTTGAGAAATCAGGAGGAAGGAGACCATGCTAAATCTTTCTGCTTCACCCAAAAGAGACGATGGGGTTTTTCTCTAACCCATCTCAGCTGCTTTCTTACTTCCAGCCTTCAGAAACAGAGAGAGAAGCTAGCCACCCTGACTTCAGATTAACCCAAGTTAGCTCTGTTGAATGCCTCCATCCCCATCCTGCCGGCCGGGTCGGATGGGTATCCGATGAGCATAAGGATAAATCCTGCAACCTTGAGGGAGTCATCAGTCTGTTTAAAAATAAAGGGAGAGCTAGGGAGGAAAATCAGTCAACCCCTCACTGCTCCCAGAGAAAGAAGGGAAAATGAAAAAAGGAGAAAGAAATGTGTGTGCTATAAACATCGCCCACCTTTGATAGCAGGGCTCCTGCTCTGTTTCCAAAGGCTTTGCAATTATTTGGCTATTACTTATCTTTAAACATCAGCTAAAGAGACGGAGCACTTTGGAAAGGTAATTATACCGTAATGCAGATGGTGGTAATAACAATTACCCAAGATAAGCCCTTGCAATGATCTTTACAAAGCAAAGGAAAGCGAAAGTGGTACTGACTCATGAAGGACCTCGGTGGAGAAGGCTGCAATGCAGTAGCCAGGCTGTCCCTGGGACAGAGACAGGCAGGTGTCCTCATGCTCTCCTCGGGCGCAAGGCTCTGTGGAGGTTGAGCACGGCCTAAGTTTAAATGATTCTTGATGTAGAGACAACTCCTGACACTCTTTTCTGGATGGGAATCTTGGCCCACCTCAAATACTGAAAACAAAGCCTCATTTCCTGCCTTCTGCAGCCCAGAAGGTTGCAGTCTCAAGCTTCTAGTCTCCTATCTGAAACTGCCTGCCACACGCATTTCTGCGGGGAAGGATTTATCCTACAACACCACAGTTGTTGGAACAGGGGGATCTAATTGCTTAGAAATCATTAATTGCTATAAATAGATGACTTCTGGGAGTCAATGAACTATAGGCAGAAGACAGTGTGTTTGAATGTCACGCTTGTGCGCTGGGTATTTTTATGACTTGTGGATGGTTCTGTAAAGAACTTGCACTGAGAAATGTGCCTAGTCAAGCTGTACTGATGGAAATTGCCAGTTAGAAATAGATGGTTCCTGCTGTACACGCTGACCACACTTTTAACGAATCAGGATGTGTGTTTTTGATGCATTACTAAGGAAAGTTACTATCAGCCATCCAAGAAGGGAAAAAAGAAAGAAAGAAAGAAGACTCAGAGGAAGTACTATCCGATCTTTGCTATTTTCCAGGGCCTGAAATAACATGCTGTCCTTTACCTTTTTTTGCAGGTCCTTTTTATCACATTGCAGGCCAGAATGAAATTTGACCTCCATTTGCGAGCTACGCCTGCAATGATAAATTTAATGCTCGCACAGCCAATGAATAGGAGGCCCAGAGGAAGTCAGCTTAGGGTGGGATTGTTCATTTCTGAGTTTCCACAAGGGAAAAGGGCTTCTCCCTCAATTGAACTGCTCCCCTCTCCCTCCCTTCACCTTTCACCTTGGCGCCCACAGCTTGGCCACCCAGCCTGAGTAATTCCACATGCAAACTCAGCATTCCTGTATCACTGGGCTCTTTTGCTCCCAACACTTAAAGAGAAAGAAAAGTCATTTCTGTGAATCATTCCACTCTGCAGTCTGATCAGGGTACTCATTTCCCCACAAAGCAATAAATAAGCACCCTAAATGCTTCTTTTACAAATCCTAGCAATAAAGAAGAAGGTACCTCCTTGCACGGGAACCCAATAATCCTGCATAGCTTCACCACGGGGAAGGCGAAAGTAATTGAGCTGCCAGTTAACAGCTTCTTACTCACAAACCTGATGAGTTAGCCAACAACCCCTTTAGCTGTGAGGTCTAGTTTTGTGGAGCAAGCTCACCTTTACCAGCAATTCACTTGCTAGAAGGTATTTCTGAGTACACGGTGTTCAAGCTTAATTCAACCCATTACGTGTTGCACAAAGTAGTCTGTGACCTCTTTGCAGCCTCAAACATCATTTTCCAATTCCTTAATACCTGGGGAAATTCCAACTGTCCTCAAATTCTTACTGCTGTCCCCTACTTTCTCTGCTCCCTCTCTTACCAGCTTACCAACGCAGAGCAACTTTGGAGAGCAGCTAACTTCAGGGCTAAGTATGGAACTGAATTGGTCCTGACCGGAATAGCTGGTTGTGATTCAGCACTGTCTCGTGAAATACAATTGCCCATCAAATCTGCAGGAATTGGAACCTCTGAATAGTCAAGTTTTGTGACTAGATCTGTTTCAATGCTAAATACACACGCATGCATTCATTCATTCCAAACATCGGTTGTGTCCTGCCTTTCCTGTGATCAGATCCATCCGATTCATTCCTTTGGAATGAACTGTGAATCCCCCACCTTGCCTTACAGGGTCCCTGCTCTTCCTCCTCCACTCTCATCTCCAGCTGTCTCTCTTGCTCACCTCTGCTCCAGCTCTTTCTCTAGCTGTTTCTCAAGCAGACACCACCTCAGGCAAGGTTGGAGTTAGCGTTGCTGTTCCCCCTGCCTGAGACCCCTTCCCCTGGGTGTCCACAAGCTCTTCCCTTTTCATTCAGTATGCACCCCCTTCCAAAGCATCGTTTCCTAACAACCCCTTCAGCAATTAGCATTCTCAGTCTTAGCTTGGGTTCCCCCAGTCCAAGGCCAGCACTCGGGAGCAGAATGTTTCTTTGATTGGTGAATCTAGGGAGCTGGACTGAAGGAGAGAGGATGTGAAAACGGTAAGAGAGAAAGGCAAGAAAGGGCAGGAGGTTGAGCTGGTGATCCCGGAGGGCCACTGGAACCCAACCTGCCCAAGGGAAGGGCCAGTGCCCTGACAGGCCGCTCCTCTAGGGGGAAGACAGTACCTCAGCATGGGGCAGGAAATGGCAAAGATTGTGAAGGAGTCCTAAGCCAAGGGCCTCGTCCTCAGCTGAGCTGAGGTCCAGGTGGGCTGCAGGGACACAGGGAGGACAGCACGAGCTGCCCTGTCCACTACCCTTTCTGGCTTCTTTCTCTGCTGTTGCATCCCCAGCCATCGTGCATGTTGATTTCACGACTGATGCACTGTCTGTTCCTTTTACCTCCCCTTCTACCCAATAAACACACACACAGAAGCTCAAAGAGAACAGAAAGGTAACAGGTGGCTTCCCTGCTACGTCTCCAACATCTAGCAAGGGCTATGGCAGGTTTTGTTGGGTTAATTTATGAGTTTATTTACTCAGGTAGGTATAAAACAAATTTATTGCGTGCACAGCCAATGAACACAGCCAATGCACAGCTGCACCTGGGCTAAATGCAAGGGCGTCAAAAGGGAACATGGTGCACGTCGTCTCCATCCTAGAGAAGCTCACGATCCAGGGCTGGAAACAGCCACCGAAAGTAATCACATTACACAAGTGCCACACATGAGACCCATACCGAGAGTGAGGACAGCAAGGGGAGGGAAGTGCAAGTGACCCAGGAAATCAGGGAAGTGCCACACAGGACACTGTCATTGAGACTTGAAGAGTGAGTAGCAGTTTGGCAGCAAAGACATGAAATGTGTTCCCACAAAAGGATGTGTCTAGGATGGCGGGATGGCTGTGTGACATTACGCAAATCTGGAGCATAAGGCTCGCTGGCAAGAATGGAACTTTGTAACCATCATCCCCAGCCAGAAATAAATTCCCATTAGAAAGATCAAAAGGGCAATATACCCAAGCAACGTACCTTACAAAAGCAAATTATGTAAATGAAGCATATGTACCCCCATATTAATCGGAAATTTTTTTTTAAATTATTCAATTTAATTTTTAAATAAAGTCAATTTCTTCATCAAAAAAAATCAAAAGTGAGCGACTCTAATGACACCAAGTGTTAGTGAAAATAGGCAGAAGCAGATATTCTCCTGTACCATTGGCTGGGAGTGTCAATTAGCACAACCTTTGTTGGGGGACAATTTATTAATATCTGGCAAATTGGAAAATATAATTTCCCCTCAGTTGAGCCATTTTACTTCTAGGTACATGTTCAAGAGAAAAAGGTTCATGTTCAACTCTGAAAAGCAAATGGAGGTATCCAGGTGGCTGTTTTTGACTGTTTTGTCTGTTAGTAATTGTTAAAGGCTGAGGGGGAAATCTAGGTGCCCATCAATAGAAGATAAATAAATAAAGATACTGCGGAGCAGTGGAAATGAATCAACAAGGTCTACATTATCAATATGGACAAACACATTGAGATAAATAATATGTAAAATATACAAAGAAAGAAATAAAAAACAATATTAAGAGGAGAAAGCAAGTCACAGAGGGGTTTATGCAGCATTTAAAAACAAACAAGACTGAAAAAAAAAAAAAAAAACAAGACTGTAGACTGGTGATTTTCAACCGGTGTTCCATGAGAGGATCTTAGGTGTGTCGCGAAAATTTTTAAAGATCATCAATTAAATTATTTTTTAAAGAAGTTCAAAGTACAGTCGGTATGTTCTTTTTTCTTTACTCTTTTTTTTATCAACATAATGTGAGTGTGGTGCAGAAGTTTAACTATAGGTTCAAGTGCATCGTGAGCTAAAAAGGGTTGAAGAACACTGGTTTAGAGTTTCCTAGAGAAGGAAAATTACCTCTGAGACTTAAGACGGGGAAATGTGACTGGAAAGTGTGCAAACGGAGCATCTATGTTAACACAATGTTTTATTGCTGAAGCAAGAAAAATAAAACCAGATGCAAACATGACAAACTGTTAGCATTTGCTTGGATCTTGGACACGTGCGTGCTTCTTAGGACTTTGCATTGGTTATACGTATTATCCTCTGTTTTTCTTTCTTTTCAGAATGATTTCATGTTTTTAAAAAGGACAGAAGGAATTTTTTGATACTAAGACAGCCGTGTTGTCTACGGCTTTCAAGTCATGGCCTCATCTCTATTGAGTAGACTTTGTTTTCTAAATGTTCCCTGTTAAAACCGTAAGTCAGAGACTACTTGCTCCATTCATTAATCCAACCATTTATTCACTAAACAAGCATTCATTAAGTGTCCATTATGTAAAGAGGTACCATTCTACGTAACAATAGGGGATACCTACGGGCTAAAAAGACAAGATCCCAACATCAGTATATAATCTGTTAGGGGACAAAGAACATACACATTCGAATAGCTCTGGAGCACTTAAGTATTTAGAAATTATATGTCATAAAACTACATCACCATAATGCACCCAATTTTTTATTAGTATGTGGCTAGTATCACTGTAAAATAAAATTGGAGCCATAAATACAATATCAACTCTTTCCCATCTCAGCCGTTGTCAAGGTCTAAAGAAGTAACTGCAGAAAAGGACCTTAAACAGTCATGTTATGACTTTCCTGAGGACGTGGAGCCAGAAGTTACACTGCCAACCCTCACCCCCATTAACACGGACACTTTGGAGAGAAGGAGAAAATGAAGACAAATGGTGGATCCTCCACCCGGGTGTTGTTCGCACGCAGAGTCAGCCATTTTTAAAGTCATATTGATTATTGCAACTGCTCCCCTGGCCCCAGCCTGAGAAGCGGCACCCCAGCCAAGTTCTGGTCTCTTGTCCAAATGAGATGGTTTGCTCAAAATCCAGAGAGTCAGGAACAAGATATTCACTCTGTCCTACCTCTTCCTATCACACATCATCTGGCACTTTCTTCCTTATTCATGTTTCAGATTATATAATACACAAATGAAACAAAAACAAAAGTACACACACAGAAATTATGGAAGTCACTTTCCAATGCACTTATCTACACTCATGGATATATACAAGTATTTTTAATAAATGCCTCATAGTGAAAGTAAGATTCATTTTTTTCCCCACTTAACAGTCTTGCCTGTAATTCCACTTATAGCATTCTTTTTAATAGATGCAGAATATTCCACAATTTGGTTATGTCATCATTTTTTAAGCATTCCCATTCTGATGGGCATCAAGAGTGTTTCTAATTTTATGGAGATTTTAAATAATGTTGCAAATTCGTTTCCCTGGGAAGCTCACTTCTAGCTGCTTCCTATATCTCTCAAGATGATTCAAACAACATTTGGGATGGAATGGCTATCTCATATGCTTTTTCGTTGTGTTTTCACTGAACCTAACCAAAGCCAGGCATGTGCAAAGTACTCAGGGGATATTAGAAATTAGGAGCACTTGTGGCCTGAGTGTTCTCACTGTTTCTGTTCTTCTGATGAGTAGGGTGAAAGTGGACAAGTGGCATCTCTACAGAGTAGATATGTTAATAATTAGATGACCCCAACAACTTGAATAGATCAAAGTATTGGGCCAAGAAGTTGGAAAATTATCCATGTGAATCAACTCTCTTTTCCCTTTGCCCTTTGGGGGCACAGGGGACACTGCCCTCCCTCCCAGGGGCACAGGGTCAGTCCATTCATCATTCTGCCAGGCCCCTCCAAGCAAGATGCCTACCATGTTCCTTTTGCCACTATGTCTCTCAACTGAGTCCTGGCAAGGTCATTACCTGGCAACATGAACTCTCCTTATTTCTCTTGCCTTGTTTTAGAAAAAGTTATTGGTAGCAGGGATTCAATCTCCCCTCTAGAGCCCTTTCCTGGATAAATGAGCTCTAAAGAGTCTACAGTGCCCATGACCTTTTCAGAGGGCAAGTCCTCAAATCAGCAGGGCGGAATCTAAGAGGTGTCTGCCCACTGGCCAGGAAGAGGCTCTTTCTCCAGAAAGGTCTGTGGCCCCGGAAGGAGGCTTACGAGAGCGATGGAGAATCCATAACCAGAGAGGCAGCTCTAAAAATGAATCATCATCAATTTAACAAAGCCTGGCTTTTAAAATCCAACCTGTGGTCCACAAAAGGGAAGCTGAGGGATGTTGGGGAAAAACACTTCCTGATGGGAGGTAATGAACTGTCAGGCAAGTGGCAGCCCAGAGACCCCTCCTGTGGCTGTTTTACTAAGAATGAGCAACACTTGAGATCCTTTCTTCCAATATAGAAATAAACTTTTTGGATGAAAGTGAAGGAAAAAAAGAAAAGAAAAAAAAAAAAAAAACAAAGAGAAAGATGTAAGAAAGAAAATAAAGAAAGAATAATGAAGCATTTTCAAGCTCATCTTTAAAATCCAAAAGGATAAAGTGACTTTGAATATAAAAATCCATCCCTTGGCCTGCAGACTTGCAGAGGACGAGGCTATGATGAAACCCCATTGTGAACATCTGATGCGTAATGTGAGGATCACGTGAGGCGGTAAAACGTGCAAGTCACTGTGAGCTCTTTGAGAGAAAAAGAATGTGCCTAGGAACTTCCTTAGAGTTGTTTAAACTCTGGGTTACTCGAACTCAGTGGACTTGACTCTATGCCTATAGGTGCTTTGAAGCATTAAAATGTATGGCTCATCGTTACTGTGAAATTAAGTGGCTAGAGTAGAGCATATCCTCGAAAATAAAAGTCTAGGGATTTACTTTTCGCAGATATTGAACTGGAGCCACCATTGAGTCAATTTCTGTAGAGCCTCTGCCTCAAAATGAGATAAAACTCAAATGCAGAAAACCAAAAAGGAAAAGTAGAAATATCTGTTAGCAAACTTGCAGAACCAGCATCATCTTCACAAAGACCCACAAAGAGTTAAAAAGCTTACAAAGAACCCAAAGGAGCTTTTCTGCTAACCCAGTGTTCACCGAGTTCACTGCTCCGTGAGAACATTTGCATATCGAGTACTACAATTTGGTCCTTTCATCAGTTTTATTAGGCAGGTCCACTGGTGTACAAGCTCTCTGAGGACAAGAAGCTTGTCTGTATTTGTCACCATTGTAGCTTCAGCCTGGTAAATAGTAGCTGCTTAATAAGTATTTGCAGAATAAACTAAATAATAAATGAAAAAATAAGAGGGAGGAATGGAAGGAGAAAAGAAGGGAGAAAAGGAGGGAAGAAGAAAAACAAGGATCTTTCTAGAATAATTTTCCTGGAAACTATTCCTGGCCGTTTCCATATGCCTTTGAGCATCCTGAGAGATGGAGGCAGAGAGGAAGAGCTGGGGGAGAGCTATGAATAGCAGGGTAAGTGCCAACATGTCACCCTTCCTCTGCTATGCCATGACACTGTGATCTCTTGATGGCACTTACCTCTGCAGGCCATGTTAGCTGTCTGCTGGTTTACCTGAACCTGCCTATCGAGATGGGGGTCTGACAGACACATACACAGAGGCCGTTCACATTCAAACACAGCGTTAGAAGCAGGAAAAGTGCATGTAACTGGAACCACGTTCTTTTCCTGTGTTTCAATAAGGTAGGATCTTTGTGCTTCTGGGGCATCTGAAAGGCACCATCCAGCCCTTTATATCTCAAATCATTTTACTCATTTTAGCACATAGCCAGAGCTCAGTTATTGCTCTTCATTTGTGCAAAAGGAACTATTTGCATATTTTTAATTTTTTTTCCAACTTTTAACAGCTTTATGGAAGTATAATTTCTATACCATAAAATTCACCCTTATAATTATGATTTTAGTAGATTTACAGAGTTGTGCAACCATCACTCCAACCCAGTTTTAGGACATTTTTATCTTTGTTTGTTTGTTTATGTATTCATTCATTTTGAGACAGGGTCTCACTCTGTCACCCTGGGTAGAGTGCCGTAGTATCATAGCTCACAGTAACCTCAAACTCTTGGGCTCAAGAGATCCTCTTGTCTCAGCCTCCCAACTAGGTGGGTCTACAGGCACCCAGTTTATTTTTTCTATATTTAGTAGAGTTGGGGTCTCACTCTTGCTCAGGCTGGTCTCAAACTCCTGAGTTCAAGGGATCCCCTGCCTCAACCTCCCAGAGTGCTAGGATTATAGGTGTGAGCCACTGTGCCCAGCCTGAACATTTTTATTTTAAATGAATGAAAACTTCCTAAATATAGAAAAAATGAACTGACAACCAGAGTCTGAAAACTAGAGCCCCCCAACCAAAAAAGAGAGACTCCAGGTATATAGATACATATATAATATAACATACATACATTTCACAGGCAAGGTCTGTTATGAAAATTATAATGTGCAATTAGGTGAAGGTGTTTTAACTTAAAGAGGCACATGTCCAAATGTGTACCCCTGACCTCTCCACAAAGGGGGCCCTGCACACACCCACATGCCCCAGGCCTAACCCTTCCCACCTGGGCAAGAGTGACCTTTTTTTTTTTTCTTGACTGGAATATTATCCGTGGATGATGCTATTTTTGGTCTAAATATAAGACCCATGTACAAAGAAAGTAAGTTAGAGTTAGAACACTTAAGATTCATTCTGCTATGTGTTCATATTGGAAAATCCATGACTACAGTTAACAAACCACACATTTTATGTATAAAATAACCCACAGTGCGCGCAATATATGACTAAGCATAAGAAACTTCTGCCAATTCAAGATGAAAAGTAGGTTTGGGGGAAAGCAAATCTTCAATTATTAAAAACTCAGCTCCAGTTGAGGCAAGATCCAGTCAAGATTCCTCTCTTGGCTGAAGGCCACAATCTGTGTATCTCTATTCTTTGGGCTGAGGACAACTGTTAGGGTCAACAGCTGACAGTGAATTGCTGTAGATCACCTAGGTTCCTTAGGTCAAAGAATGGCCCTTACTAAAGTTATAGAAATTTTAATAAATAGTTATAGGGACAAATAGCCCATCTAAGAGCTATTTGGGCAGGGCAGGCAAATTGCAAAGTATGAAACCTAGAATAAGTGGCTAAAGCAGTTTCACCTAAATTAAGAAGTGTCCAATTGTGTTGAACAAAAATAATGAAAGCAACCAAAATTTCTAACAATAGAAGTGTGGTTTAATGAATTATCTCATCAATGAAGATACTGAACTGCTCTAAATTTGCAATAACACAAAAACATGAAAAGTTACACGGAAGAAAACTCAGGAGACAAAAAATGTTTGTGCAACATTATCTTAACTCTTTTATTTGAATCTATCTGTCAAAAAAAAAAACAGCCTAAAACCTCATAAAAATTGGAAACAGTAGTTACCATGAAATGGCAGAAATTTTATAACTTTTAAATTCTTTTGACTTTTTTATTTTTCTATATTTTTCAAATATTTTTGTAATTGATGGGAGAAAAAGAGACATGAAACCCTCAATCTCTCAATTGTTTACTTTCTTTTTGAATTACAATGTCCTTTCCTAGACACAGCAGGACTAATGGGACTAGCCTTGCTCTCAAGTTTTTTTTAAATATTTTGATGTGGCTAGGCAATTACATATAATTTAACATAAAATCAGTCTTTGAGTGATACCAGACGAGGCAAAATGGAAGATCCTATTCACTTATTCCATTAATACCTAAGGAGAGGTTACTGCTTGGAGTTGGGAGGCAATATGATTTTTGAATACATGCTTTTTGAACAAAAGGAACATTCCACTTGCATATCTCATCTAGGTTAAATGACAAAAATAACATCCTACCCACCTTCCTAACACATTCCCAATACTCCTATAAACACAAAAACAAGCCCAAACTACTAATTTCATTTTTATAAAACATATCCGGAAAATTACAGGTTGGAGGTACTGAAAATTTGAAGAACATGCAACATCAACGAGGCAGAAAATGGTAGAAAATTTCTCCCTTTTTAATGTAAAAATGCAGATCATCAACAGTCATTTGCTGCAAAGAAACTTGCTCATTTTTAAACAAGACAGAAATTAAAACTGATGTTGCTCCTGTATTTGTTTGAGTAATGACTCAACGAGGCATTAGTTTAAATCAGCTATTGCTGCTGCCATCAATTTTCTCCTAAATTTATCAAGCATTGTTATACTTGATTTATTGATGGTTTTTGATGTATTCTCAATAAAAAAAAAATATTTCCTCAACCTCATAAGTTATTTTTTTTTTTCTGTAAAGCCACAAAAGAGTTCTAATTTTTCTAAAACTAGCCAGAGGAAACAAAGAATAAATCAAAAACCTGAAACCAGATAAGCAACGTTGGATAACGAAGTAGAATTCAGGAAAATACCATGACAGTAAGCACCAGAGTCAAATCCAAGAGAAACATTAGACAGTCCTGATGATTAAGTTTCTGCATTTCCATTGAGTAGATAAAATGATGAAGGATTCCCTCTTTTTGAACTTGAAGTCGTAAGAATGAACAGTTGGGGTGGTCTGCTCACCCTTCCTCCTACAGTTGAGGTAAATAATTTATTCCCCTAGCTATACCGTGAAGTAGATAAGAGAACTTCTTTGGGCATTACTTAGCCAAGTGCCAACCTGTGTCCTACTAAAACAGAACAAAGGGGATTGAGATCACACATTTTTGATGGACTCACAACAAACAATTGAGCCCCTATAATATATCAGTCTAAACTAAGAAACAAAGTTCAAGTGTCAAATAAGATAGGTCAGGTCTGGTCCCTACTTCATGGAATCCATTATCAAACTCACCAAACCAAGAAACACATTATGACAATATGTACAATTCACCAAGTACTCACTTTACTATGTGCCAGAAAAGAGTCTGTTTTATATAATCATCATCATAATCCAAATAATAGCTACTGCTATGAGCTAGGAACAGTCATTATGGTAAATACTGCAACCCTATGACACACATCATCACTAAATAGCTGGACCTCCCTTCTGGCTGGCCAACCTCAGAAGGGGACAGATACAGGTTGTGACTGAGCCCATGGGTCCTCTGGAAGAATCTAACGTGGGCAAGATAAAATGTCATCCGAACAGGCGCCACACGATGCCTTCTTCTGTGGGTACAAGCAAGGAGGCGGCAGACCCTCCTCCTGGTTACTCTAAAGCAGTTGTTCTCAACTGGGGACAGTTTTTATCCCTGTCCCTCAACAGGAAACATTTGGCAATATCTGGAGACATTTCTGGTTGTCACAACTCTGGAAGGGATGCAACTGGCATCTGGGAAGTAGTGGCCAGAGAGGCCACTAGCCACCCTACAATGCAAAGCACAGCTTCTCACAAGACAAAATTATCTGATCAAAAGTGTCAATGCTACTCCTGCTGAGAACGCCTGCCCTAAGGTAGTCCTGTGCTGTTGAGGGATTTTTCCATAGACGTGAACTTTGTGCCCCTAACTTGCCAAAAAAAGGAGCACTGTGGCCTTCGACATGGGGTACAGAAAGAAAACCCTGTGTCTTCTATTCATACCTCTGTATCTTGAAGGTTTTATTTCCTGTGCATCTTTTATAATGCTCATAAAATAGTAGTATAATAGCACAGGTATATAATTTGTACGTAAACGAATTATGCATTTATTGGAAGTACATGCTCAGAAGACCATAATCAGAAAATGCTGGAAACCATCAGACTAGAGAAAGAGTTATATATGAGAATTAAGGAGATCTAAGAGCAAACTCCCCAATTTAGCCTCTAATTATCTATGTGACTTTGGTTTGACCATCTGTAAAATGGGAATAAGAACACTCATATGCCAGGATTGCAAGACGGATTGCATTCAGTATTCAGTAATGCACTAACCACCTAGCACATAGTAACTGCTCAATAAAAATTCATTTCCCTCCTTTTCTCTTCCTTTCCCCTTATCCCAGGTTGAAGGACTTTGGGTAAGGCAAAAATTCTCTGTCCTGAATGTCATCATTTACAATCTAATGATGAATGTTCCATCAACTTGACAGAGTTGTTGGGAAGCATTAAATTAGATAACTGGTATTAAAGTGCTACCAAAATTACAAAGGATTTATAAATATAAAGTTGTTTTCTTAAATTGCAACTCATCCAACCTTTTATCAAGATATTTCTGATAATTACTGCTTTGCCCAATTTGGAAACTCAAAGGTCAACATTCAAAAAGGAAAGGGCTCAATTCAAATAAATATATGTGCCTTTAATTTTCTGCTTATCCTATTTCACCGTCTTAGCAGAGAAAGTGCTTAAATATTGCAAAATCAAGAATTTCAACGGTGGCATATTCACTTAATCAGCAGGGTGTGATTTGTTGTTTTTTTTTTTTCCTAGAGGGAATTGATTCACAGGCTGTGAAAACACATTGCATCACAGTCTGACCACACAGAAGGGCACAGACACCGTGTGCCTCCTGGACCACACTGACGTCAAATAGCAGGGCACGTGGCTGCCTGCACTCCCAAATCAGCACAATTCTCCCACCCACCATGGCCTGGAACTCATGCTTGATCATCCACAATTCCAAGTGCGTATTTTTAAACTTTTGAAAATGAAGTGTGTTCATGCAAGCACTCTCCAGAAAGGTCAAAAGCAGGCAGGAGCCATGGAGCCTTCATCGAAGGGAATCTCTCCCAGTGGGAGCCTGGGAGCTGCAGGGAGTTCAACCCCAACCCACATTTCTCTGGCATTTGCTGACTCTCTCTCCCCACTCTTCCCTAATAGAGTTAATAACAATAATAGCTCACCATTTTAAAGCACTTCAGATTTTTTAAAGCTGTCGTGAATATTATCTACTGGATTCTTTTGGTCGCAATTTCTTATTTACTTACGTGTATCAGCCACTAGACATTGAGCTTCTTCACAGCACACGGGGACTTTTTCATGTCTTAGTATCCCCAGTGCCTCCCTAGCCTGTGTGTGGCTCATAGTAGGTGCTTGATATTTATTTCTTCAATTCATAGCTAGATAAATAAATATTTATCATCCTCTCCTGAATGATGAAATGCCTGAAACGCAGGTATATTAAGCCGTGTGGCCCAAACATGCTTTTATAAGTTACGAAGGCAGTTCTGAACTCAGATCTTCTGATGTCTATTTCTTTAGAGACTCCAATGTGAATGGTAATTTTTACCTAAGGGAGGTATATAGAAAGAATGCTGAATGTCACTTCCCTGAGTCCAGCTGTGAAAGAGCTATCAGGATATAGAACCATCAAGTTCATGTTTGCTAAAACCAATTCTTTTCCCTTTGGCCCCAAATGTATCTTGGCCTAGCTAGACAGGTATATGTGCCCCTAAGTGCAGGCACTGATGGAGTGTTGAGATAAGTTGACCCTGACCCTGACATTCCCTCTGGATCCAGGGTCCAATACCATGCTAGCCAGATCTCAGGGTCTGGAGTAAGACAGACTGGGATGGAATCCTGGCTTGGATGCTTGTAAACTTACGTTCCTTGGGCAAGTTTCTTAACCTCCTTGTCCCATTGTCTCCTCATCTATAAAACTGAGGAATTAATATGGCTTACTTCATCAGGATGGTATGAGGATTAAATGAGTTCATGCATTTTTTTAATGACTAAAACAGTGACAGGTGCATAGTCATAGTGCATTAATAAATATTAGCTACGACTCTGCTTGTTCTGGCATATTCTACTTCCATGACACTATTTCTTACTGTTTCATCACCTAAGCTGGCCAGTGTAAAATATAAAATCAGGATGTGCAGTTTTTACTTATGAGGCAACTTTCGTGTATGCACCATCCTATAAAAACATTCTAGGTACGACGGTGGGGGGTGGGGGAAGAGGAGAGCAGAGAGAGGGAAGGAGGGAGGGGTGGGGGAAGGGACGAGCAGAGAAAGGGAAGGAGGGAGGGGGATTGGGGGGTGAGTGATGGTGTGTGACCCAACTTTGGGGGACAGGACACAGTTATAAGAGGGACTTTACCTAACAAATGCAATCAATGTAACCTGGTTCTTTGTACCCCCCATGTATCTCCAACAATAAAAAAAAAAATTCTAGGTACTAAACAAATGTCCATGGAGTTAACCTCGTCACATAACTGAATATTGAATAACGTCACAGTTAGGACCTTGACTTTGGTGACAGGCAGATTAGAGTTTCAGTCTAAACGCTGACATTTATTAGCTGTGTGACCTTGAACAAGGTACTTAACCTCTCTGAGTCGTTGTCCCTTCACCTGTAAAATGCTGACACTGTCTACTTTATAGAATGTTGTGAGAATTAAATGAAACCATATACTTATTCAGGGTATTTCTCATAGTGCCAGATGCCTGGTACAATCTCAAAAAATGGCAGCTAAAACTAAAAGTGTCTACTGTACATCAACAGTAAAAAGGCTTATGGTGATAATTGGGCAACTTATTGGGAATCCTGGAGCCAACTTGCATATCAAACTAAGCCCCCTAATGCGTAAGCCCCCAGCAAGCACCACAAGGCCTGTTTCTAGAAGAGCCAGCCAGCATATGCTCTGAGACAGCTTTACATAAGCCCTGAGCACTCAGCAGCCCACACGCATTCTCCTAGTCTGTTTGCACTTGAGAGAAGCTGAGACAAGGGTCACTGTCTTTTTCTGCTTTCATAGCAACAATGACCATGGGCTTCAGTGAGTAAGAGAGTGGGCATTTGCAGGTCTACTGCAACGGGCTGTGCACAGCACTGCAGGCTTTCGGTGATTCTGAAGGGAGACCCCGGACACGATGAAGCTAGCCCCTGCTGGTGGCTCCCCGCCAGTGTGACCTAGAGCGATGTTCCAGCAGTGGCCACCAAAGAGGCTTCATTTCCCACTTCTGACCTGCTCTTAGTAACCCCCAGCTTTGTCCCCCGGCCCAGCAGTCTGGCCAAAGCACCAGAGGGCAGCTGAACATTGTGCTCTGACTCCCGTGCTCTGTCATGTGAACACTTATGTAACCCCAGCCTCCTTCAGAGTGACAACTCTGATGTTTAGCTGCACAGACAGAAATGCCATCACATTGTGGCTTTTCTTCTGAGACCTGGAAGCTGAAAAATAATCCCTTTTTATTAAGCAACTTAACATTCGGATGCTAACTGGAAAAGAGTGTGTGTGTGCGCATACATAGGCACACGTCCATCTATGTGGGTCAGCGTGTATCCGTGCGTGTGTGTGTGCATACGACCCAGAGAGAGAGCAAAAAGAGGAAGAGCTTGCTCTGCCTCCCAAAACTCTTAATTGATTATCTAACATGGCATGCTAGGGCTCAGGTAATTTAGGAAATTGAAATTATATGTTTGTACAGAGATAATCTACACTTAAAAATATCCAGCCTGGTAGGAGGAGCGCTGATGAAGACTTTACAAACTCGCTTCACGTGGGCTTAATATGGGGCGAATTCGGAATTACAGAGTCGAAGAGTTCCAAGAGTCACATACCGTACCAGTTCACTGAGCACTGTAGCGACAGAGAAAACACACCAGAAATTCTGAGAAGAGCGGAATGTGAGGCAAAAGCACAATTCCCTCCCAATCTGGACGATCAGCAGGATTTGCGCGTGTTGTCTGTGGTTTGGGGGTAGCTGGTGCATTACAGTGGAGCATCAGCACTGACGCTACATAGCAGCTCCTCGGAATACCATCTGCTTCCCCGGGGACTGTTAATAGAGTTGTAATTATCTACTTCTAAGCACTTTATTGGGAATATCATTTGCAAATTAATCAACTACAGACGGGTAAAACAAATGACATGCTTCCCCGAAAACAATGGCATTATTTAGCATCCTTTTCTTAAGCATTCAGGAAAATTGGAGTGAGTGAGGGGGTCTTACACACATCCAGACAACCTCGCCCTCTCTGTAGGCATTAGCCAGAAAGAACGGTAGCACAGAGCCTTCTAAAAAGGTCTTGGGAGGATTTGGGCAACAGAGAAGAGGAAAAAGACATTGAAAACCTGAGAGATGGATAATATTGCCATGCAAGAGACAAGAGATACACATGGGAGCCCCACCAACCACTGCACCCTGGTGGAGACAGACTCCCAGAGCCCTCTGCAACTGCTCTCTTGACTAGCGTGTGCCCCCTTCGACCTTGCCTTCCTTATCTTCCCAGCCATCTGTGACATGTTGGTGGCACCCACAGTAAAGGGCAAGAAGCCAGGGTGTTAAGGGGAGAGACTGTGAGCCCCAGATAATGAATCTTTCATTCTCCTGCCATCACTGAAATGCTCACTCCAAAGAAGGTAAAGGTCTGAAAGCAGAAAAGCAAAGCAATCCCTGAGACCAAAAATGGGGAAAGGCAAAATGTCTGGATGGCAGAAATGGCACAGGAATGTCGGGGGTCCTTGGAATTTATACAGACACCATGCCTCATCCTCTTTGTAACCAACAAAATGGCTCTACATCATGGGTCTTTATGTCTGTAGCTTCAACTCCGAGGTCTACTAGAAAAAAATGTTCCTGCTGTGCACTCCAGAGAGCCCTACATGTACTTCCATTAGCAGCTGATCCAAAAACCAAGGGCCAAGGAAATACCACCCTGCTCTCCTTCCCAAAGGCACTGCCCCCCAGTCCAGCTCTCTCCCAGATATGCGCTCAGGCTATAATTAAATGAAGGGCCTTCTGTGACTCCACCTGAAGTATGTCAGCCTGTACTTTAGACAGCAAAACAGAGTGTGAGAGCCACAAGTGGAGAGAGAGGATGGGACTTTGCACACCAGTGTGGTTTGCAGAGAGTCACTGTATGCAACCAGGTTAGGAAGACCCGACCTGAATCTCAGTGAGTGAAGTGATAGCTTATTGCCCTCACTAAATGTTTTTTTAAAGAATGTTTTTTTAAAGATCACTAAGATCTGTCCTGAGAGAAAGAAAAAAAGAAGTGTTTGGAATCAAACGATCCCAGCAGTGACTCATGCCTTTGTTAACAACCAGCTGCTTCATCTTGCGTATTTGAGTTTACTTTTTTAATTAATGAGTTTTGATGCTTCCTTAAAAGTATTTCCATGCAACTTTGAAATAATGCCACACTTATGATGGAAGGAAAGCAGATCATACATGGAGATGTTTTAAAAGGAGCTGAAAAAGAAAATGATATAACACCGTGTGAACATCGATGGTTCTTCCTCCTGGGGAGGAAGCCATATTGGATTCATGTCAAAAGCATTCATTGAGCATTTGTTATGCTAAGCACATTGGATTGTCATATTTTGGGAAATGTCTGTCAGAAGGCGCTTCCCCATGGTAAGGACAGAGCCTATATCTTATTAGTCCTTACTCCAGACTAGAAAATGTGACATAAATAAATGTCTTAGGCATGGGAGAGGTGTAGTGAATAGTAAAACTCGATTGACTCTTTCCAAGATCCTATTGAAATCTTTGGATGAATTTCGGAGGCACATAGATATTTTCACCAGGTACATGTGAGACAGGTATTATTTATCCAGCTTGAATAACCTCACAGGATAGGCCCACCCATTTTGCAGTTAACTTCTTAAAAGTCAGGACATTATGGAGTTGACCTTCCCCAAATCAGTCCCCCCCAAATTGGGAGGAAATAGTGAGATTCTTCCATAGTTGAAAAGATCCACTGAGAATTTTTTTTTTGCCCTTCAGTTTTGTGTGTTTTTCCAGCCCAAATTGTTTTTTCCACAAAACCTAGCTTAGAAAAAAAGAAAAAGAGAGAAAATAAATTTCTATAGCCCTAGTCTCTTCTTTATTTAAATATCTGAATTGGATTTAAAGGAATAGTTTCCAGAACCTACAAATAAACCTTACAACAAGAAAATAGGAAGGAAGAAAATCTTATATGAAAAGGGATTAAGTTAGGAAACACCCTTAGATTTTTCTGATCGTCCAAGATTCTTCCAGAGAAGAACATGTACTTCAAGCCTTGAGACCTG
Organism: Nycticebus coucang; assembly: GCF_027406575.1. Classification (NCBI taxonomy): domain Eukaryota; kingdom Metazoa; phylum Chordata; class Mammalia; order Primates; family Lorisidae; genus Nycticebus; species Nycticebus coucang. The sequence goes on along the minus strand of NC_069802.1, from coordinate 26,486,225 downwards.
ATTTTGAAAACTGATGTTGGGTGCATAGTTTAAGCTCTTGTGATTTATATGCCCACACCTGTTGCAAAGACCACATAAGAGAGAACATTTGCAGAGCATAGTAGGTCCTCAATATGCTAGATCTCCACCTCATTTGCAGAGTCTGGGGCAGCCTTCATCAGGCTCTGGAATGGAAGTAATGTGTGAATACACACCCATGATGTGTTGAGCAAAGAGAGACAAAAACCAAGGATCTAAGAGAGTGAAGCATTTATTGGTCCCTTAGGTATTTCCTCCCAGAGATCTCAAGCACAACTTCAGCTGGCTTGTGCCACATCCATATGGTACAAAAAATTGTAGATCAGAAAGTTGAAGAACGACAGCCCTGCTTTGGCTACCAGGGATGTGAAGGCAGAATTAAGAGTTGTTCACGTAAACGGAGGAATCTAACTTTCATTCTTGATCATATGATCTTCTTAGAACATTCCACAGCTTCACAGAAATGGGCCCCAAGTGCACGTTGGAAGTGCCCAGTTAGAGGCTGCTGCCATCGTTCAAGTGTAAGAACATGAAAACGTGGAAGGTGTGTGGTGGCCATGGCAACAAGAAAACACGGAATGGCAGAAGCACAGAGACTGGTAACTGATGTGAAATGGGAAGTTATTGTTTTCGCCCATTTCCAGTTACTGTGCACCCTTTTAATACTTCTACAACAAATGTGTAACATTTATACAAAAATAACAAAAGCTTTAAAAACTCATTACAGCAAATGATATATTCAAAAAGGAAGGCATTAGTGATCACTCCAACATGTCAATCTTGAAAGCCTGGGAGAGAAGGCTGGTGCCATTCATGCAAAGTCAGAAAATCAAGATAAACAAGGAGTTTTCGAGAGTGTAGACTGAAGAAGGGTGACAAATTTACCCAAAAACATGTTGGATCTAAGATGTTGCTAGAGCACACAGCATCAACTGGGAATAAATAAATGACTTGAACTAACTGCTCTGAGAATTAAGGACCACCAGGTAAAACAGTCAGATGAGCCTCTTACCAAGCCTGCTACACAAAAGACAACATGGTAATGATTGCCATAGGAAAAACAGAGATTCCATAATGATTTTGGAAAACCCTAGACAAAACCAGCTGCACAGTTTCTTCGCACCTCGGAGAACGCAGAGAAACTGGCAGTCAGCAAGGAAAGAAGGAGATGGCTCCTGCTGGCTGATTCTAGCAGGATGCAAGGCTGTGCCCTGTCATGTGGGTACCCCAAGCAGACTGACCATCTAGCACCTTTTTAAGAAAAACTTTTAAATCGTAGTTAAAGACTGATTTAGAAGAGTGGCTGAGAGCTTCAGAGAGGAAGGATGCGGGAGGTAACAACATTCAATCTTTTCTAGAATGTACCCAGCAATTCAGCTCCGGCCCAGACATCCACATCCTACCCAACACCAGTTAAGAGCTTCCCTCCTCTTCAGGAAGCAGTTTAGGAAAGCATGCTCCAGGAAACGATCCATTCCCCCACAAGCAGCGCAATCTCACAGGTGGCAACTACATTTAGTCTCTCCCCGAGTGCAGAAATTCCCCATGCTTTCCTTTCATCCCCAGGGTTCTTTTCATGTCCCTTTGTGATTTATGTCCAGAAGGCGTTGATTCTGCTATGCCCAGGGTGCACATTCATAAGGCCAATCCTCTTCCAGTATCATCACCAAGTTCAAAATGGAAACCACAAAACTCTCTTCTGGTTAAAACAACTGTAGTGCTATTAGGGTGGGATGAGGGAGAAGTACTTAGATTCTCTGAGAATTCAAATTTTCAGCTGATTCAGAAGTAGTGATGGCAGAAAGGTGAGCACGCAGGGAAACTGGTACCAGGCCAGACCTCTTGGAGATGTTTCATGACCCTATGACCCCTGTGAAAGGAGCCAGGCAGAGTGTTCTGACTTGCTGCAAGTGCCAGCACACCGCTGGGGCAGCACACCTGGGCCAGCAGTGTGCTCTGAACTTGTTATCTGGCAGCAACGATGCCTGAATCTGTCTCCAAGGCTGCGAGCAGCTGTCAGATCCATGCCTGTAGGTGGGGAGTGCTACCTCCCCAGGCTGAATCTCAGAAACCACAGCAACCAGGTTATCTGCTGGGCTCTTGCATACCATGAGTTCTTTAGTGAAGGAGTCATTTTTTTGTCACCACTGGCATCCCTGGCTCCACCCCATGAGGACCACCATCAAGATAAAACCTCATATAATGCCGTGTATAAATGTTTGTCACTATTATTACCATGGATCCTGCTCTGTTAACAATCAATCAATGAGTTGTCTCCATTATTCCCTTAACTTGTCTATCTCCAGGAAATACCTGCAGCCACTGGCTGGACTCCAGAGGCTTGTCCTTCTCTCTCCCTAACAGGGACCCTCCTAGAACGAGTTAAAACTATGAGAATGGGGACGATGTTTGGATAGAGGATGCTCTGTGCATGGTACCTCCAATACCTCAGACCTGGATTGGAGGCCATCAGACATGAACCAACACAGAAGCCATATCCACACACTGAGACTCACAGCCTTACTCACCCAGGGTCCCCTTGAGAGTCCCCAGGGAGGGGCCCTTCCTGGTGATAACACCCAGTTACAAGGTCTCATCATTAAGGAGAAGTAATTTCTCTCTTTGGAACAATGTTAGGTATGAATTTTGAAAATTTCTTTCCTTGTCTATCAGTTCTACAACTTTAGAAACTACTAAAAGAAAGATGGTTAAAAAAATAATAATAAAAGAGGTTGTACCCAATGCTCATAAAAGGAACTGTGGCATTATTTTTAAAATTTTTTCTGTAGACAAATATTTATTCATTTGCTTTTTAGAGGAAATGTTTAGGGGAGAGGGAATCATAAAACTGAACGGTGAATGAGGCCGGGAGTCATTGATCTTAGAGAAAGAGAAACAAGAAAAAGATAAAATATTTCTTTCCAACAAGTTTTGAATTTGAACTTCCTTAAATTTTTGTTACATGTATATTTTAGTATTAGCTAAGTTATTGAACACATTTTATGTGCTAGGTACTCTCTGTGCATTTCATAAAAATGAGCTTGTTAATTTTCTTTAATCTTTACAGCAAATATAAGAAATATGAGGGTATCAACCTCACTTTATAGTCAAGCAAATGAGACGAGTTATCCATGGTCACAGAACAAGAAATGACGGAATTTGATTTTTATCCAGGTCTATCTGATTCCAAAACCTGTGTCTTAATCCTTTGGCTCACTTAATTTCCAAATGAGAATAACATTTCATATAAATAAAATGTCTTACTAGTTCCTCACAATGAAACGTTGAGGAGATATTTGCATGTACATAACAGTACAGAGGAAATGCATAAGATAATAAGTTTTGAGGAGCAATGGAATAGTTGTAATTAAATTAGCTAGTTGACATGGTTTGGTTTGTTTCATGAATAACAGCTTTATTCATTCGAAGTTCAGCATTCTTTCCAGTAGGGAAATAAAAATGTTCTAGAAACATCCCAGCTACTGCCGTGTTTGGAACGTCTGCGTTAATTTTAGCAAGTCCCAGTGTTCTGAACATCTGCCTCTCTGAGAGATACCCATTGATAGCACAGGGGGAAGATAAAGGGCACAGGAGAAGAGTGTGATTCAAGGACCATCTCCAAGGGCAAAAGATGTCAACAGTGAGTTTGGTTCTGAACTTGAGTCAAAAGGCAGAAGAGATTGGAAAAGACACTTTCGGTTGTCAAGAGAATAAAGCTCCTCCTCCCATCCTAGCGGTGGAAAGGGAAGCTCGTTAGCATAGAGTAGAGGGTCCGTCAGGACTGTTCATCAGCCTCCTGTCCACACCGCAGGACATTTCTAGAAGACAATCCCATGACATGGTGAAAAAAATAGACTCAGTGACAAACTGCATCTCTGGGTCTCCCAACTTATTAACTTGCTAGATACATCAATGTGTCTGTCTCTTGATGTCCTCATCCATCAAGAGGAAATAATAATAATAATATATATATCACGGAGTTATTGTGAGAATTTGATGAACTAAAATATGAAAGTGACTGCAGTGTTGGCCAACAAATGGTCAACGCCATACATAAGTGTTTGTTACATGGAGTCCTCCCTTACCTATTCTGTAACAGAAACAAGCAGCATCCAAGTCCCTACAAAAATTCTTAAAAATTCCAAGGTTAGACGATAGTGTTGTGCCCTCTTTTAAAGGTCCTTGGGAAATGGCAAAAGTCTAATTAGATTTGTCCTCCGAAACAAAAATTGATTTTCTTTTTCAATAATTCTATTAATTGAATCTCTTCCTCTACCTCAGCCAAAGGCCAGAACTTTCAAGAACAGGTTCCAAATAAGACTAAATAAGATTGATGGGATTACACCTGCGGTGCATCTTACAAGGATATATGTGAAACTCAGTAAATGTAGAATGTAAATGTCTTAACACAATAACTAAGAAAATGCCAGGAAGGCTATGTTAACCAGTGTGATGAAAGTGTGTCAAACGGTCTATAAAACCAGTGTATGGTGCCCCATGATCACGTGAATGTACACAGATATGATTTAATAAAAAAAAGACTAAATAAGATAGTTCTATGCCATGTTGCCTATAATAATACCTTTTACCAGAAGCTTAAACACATCACTAGGTTTGCTCCTAACGTGTCTTATGCTAGCTTCCAAAAAATCAAAATAATACAAACATAAACCACCCACATGTATAAAAATTAGCAAAAAAACAAAAGGAAACAGAGAATTATCAAACCTCATGTCAGCAGTGTTGCGATTAAGCACAGGTACCCTAACATATATTTTGGATAGCTGGGTAAAATGTTTTAACCCTTTTAGAAAACATCATGGCCATATGCTTCAAAAAAATAATAAAATGTGTGTACCCCTGTGAATTTCTCTCAAGGAACCAAGAAAAACACTCAAAAGATGAAAGACGGAGGCACAAAGACTTAGCCAGCCGGGAATTTTGTAGTGCGAGTCAATCATAGACTGTGCACACTATGTACTATTTTATTTCCTAAATTGTAAAATACCCTTTGAGGGGGGGTCATATTTTTCACTTTTCTGAAAGTTGACCATATCTTGTATTCAATGTATGCATTTAACATGGTACAATCTCTGTTCTTCTTTGGGAAGCTCTTAGGAAAGCGATGATGCACCTTAAAATCGGTAGCACTTCACGAAGAAGGACACGCATTAGTGTACCATTGTTAAAAGCAGTGACTGCAGAGGTTATGCAGAAACATGAAAATATAGAACACAGCTGCTTTAAATTGGGGGTGATTAGGGGCTGGAGTAGAAAGGAAATATAGACAAATGTAGTTTGATTTACAAGTAATATTTCTTTCTTCTTTTCACTTAGAGATCCATTAATGTTACTATGATATTATGCATGTGTTAACATTTGTTTCCCTTTTTTTATAAAAGAAAGAAATATGCCTTCTCTGAGACTCAATTCCCAGGAAACTCTGGGCAGAAATATTATAAATAGAATGGGAGTAAAAAGCTGGCTGACTGCCATTATTCACCATAGAACTAAGACGCTAGAGTTGTATAATCCTCAACACCCCCTTCTACTCCAGGACCCAGCAGGGGCACTGATGGGGAGGAGGCTGGCAGTGGGGTTACTGGCAGCCTTCGGCTTGTACTGACTCCCTGAAAGCTGCAGGGTTGGGAAGAAACCTAAAACCAAATGAATCCCTCAGATAGATTATGGGACCTGATCATACTGCACAACTTGTGTCACATCGAGAAATTAGATCCCTAGAAAAAGGCCTAGAATCAGGATAAGACGCTGGGAATAAGACAGGCACTCAGAAATGAAAAAGAGGCCAGCAGCATGCTGGGAAGGTGGGAGAAAAGAGAGCCCCGAAACTAGAATTGAGTTGAGAAAAGACAGGGAGGGTGTCCGAGAACATCTTTAAGCACAGAGCATGTGAGTTTTTGTTCAGTAAGTAGATGAAGAAATGGCTTGAAACGGCCTAAATACTAACCCCAGGGCCTGAATAATTCATTCAATCGCCTTGTCACACGTTCTTTCTACAACATTTATTGAGCATCTAGTCCATGACAGGGCTGAATGGGACAGAAATCCAGGCCCGCAAGCGTCTTACATTCTGGTGAAAAAAGGGTGAGGTGGGAACAACCGACTTGTAAGACACGAATATTAAATACCACAAATTCTGATTTATCCATGGTTTTGCAAAAATGTCTCTTAAAAAAATATGGAAGATAATCAGAAGCTAAAACATGCATTTGAAAAGAATGAGGTTATATTTTCACGATAAAGCTAAAACAAGACGTATCGAACTGAAATGCTGGACATAGCAACTACTGGACTTAGTGCCTCAGGGAATCGGACGTTTCATAACCTAAGGAAAAGTGATTGGATCCTGGGGATGTTTGGAAACTGGATCTCATGAGATTGATCAATAGATCAGATGTGGTGTGCGAGAAAAAGAGAGGGGTCAAGGGCCTGATTCCCAAGCTTTGGTCTGAACACATGGAAAATGAGGCTTCTGGGTGCAGACAGGGGTAAGGCTGCAGGAGGAATAGAGCGGAGGAGAGCAAGCATCTCCTTCGGGATGTGCTAAGTCAGTGAAAAGATTAGATATTCAAGCAGAGCTGTCCTGAAGCTGAAGGAATGAATACCCAAAGCAATGATCAAAGAACAGAAAAATGAGAAACTAAAATTCAGAATGGGTCCAAAAGAAAGAGTCAGAAAGATAACATAATGATCATACTAAAGAGGAAAGGAGTCTCCTCTGCCTCCCTGCCTTTTATTTTCTTCCCGGTGTTATTATTACACTAAGAATTATTAAGCATGAGAGGGCAGCGAGGAGGTGAGAGCTGGCTCCAAGTGCCCGTGTGGCCACCACCCCCAACCTCTCGCCAATCTCCCATCCCTGTTTTTGCCATCCCTGCTAAAATAAGAGCATGTGTCTGCCTCTGCCGCCGTCTGACACTAAGCGCTGGTGACATGATGATTTCCTGCACGTTTATCTTCAATGTGCTCATTCCGGCCGGGCTGCAGGATCATAGGAAAGTGGAAATCTGGTAGTGGCTCAGAGGCACGCAGCCCTCTGCACCATGCACTGCCGACCCAGCCTTCGTCCTCTTTAATAGCTGTGGGCCGTGGAATGAGAACTGTCCCCAGGTCTTTCCTCTGCACTCCTGACGTGGGCAGGCTGTGCACCATTAAAGAGGACTGCGGAGTCTGGAACAAAGGGAGGGCCGAAGAGGTGGGGAAGTCCCCCCAGCAGCAGCTTCCCCTGTCCTTGCCTGCAGAGTTGGAAGGAAGGATGACTTAAAGCAATGAATTAACTCCTCTGGAATAATGCCGGGGAAGCTGCCATCTCATAGCCCTTATCCTCTGGGGTTTGTTTCTTTGGCTCTGTGTCTCCACATCAAAGTCAGAGGAGCTAAAATCACCCGGAAGTCCTAGAAAATGCATTACCAGTTACTGGCTGTGTCATCTTGGGCGAGTCACACACCTGTCAGCACTAGGCCATCTTATTTGGAAAAATGAAGATAATTAGCAGTTACCTCCCAGAAGGCAAGATGCCCAGCCAGATGATCTAGCTCAGTCTCCTCCAGCTCCGAGGTCTGTGGCAGTGTGATGTTCATAGATCCTGAAATGCACACTGGCAGGGTCTGGGAGGTGTGTGCCAGGGACAGATGAGTTGGGTCACGCTCCCACTGCCCCTCCAAGTGGAACTTCTTGTGGGATCTTTAGACAGAGGAGAAAACCCCTATCCTGGCTCTTTTTTCTGTGCAGAGTCGTGGAACATGAAAGAATGGGGAAAAGCACATACTTTTCATTTAACCAAAGCCAGGTTTGAATGCTTGGTTCCAACATTTCTCAAAAAGAAACCTTGGACAAATGATGTCAATTTCCTATGTCTCAGTGGGCTTATCTGCAAAATGGATATAGAATAATACAAAGAAATCCAGGTTTCTTGGAATATTAAAGAAGATAATAAATATAAAATGTCAATTCTGCCAGCCACAGTCCAGTCAGAAAAACAGAAATAACTCTAGGTATTTAAAATAGGAGGGACTGAATATAATGTGATGGAACAGCCCCCAGCAGCCCCTCACCTCCAGCCTCAGCTTGGGGTCTAGACATCCAAACCCCAGCCTGGGACTAGGTCTCCAGGATTCTCTCCAGGGAGAGAAAAATGGACCTCAGTGAAAATTCTGAGGGCATTTTCAAGGGAGGAGGGCACTGGGGACCTGAGTTGTGGGGGTACAAAATGGGAATGGGAGGTAAAAATAACATACGGGGATAACTAGTGATTGAGATAACCAGGTTTTTCCTTCTGATGGTTTCTTTCAAAGATTTCCCTAGGAAACAGCTGCCTTTATATATCACAGAGTGAGGGCATAGAGTAGTCTATTTGCTTGAATTTGGGAAAAATAACTGAGCATGCCCAGATCAGCTTGGTCCCCACCCTTCTCATCTGAGGTATGAAGGACTCTGAGGAAGCTGGCATTCCTGGTGATTCCAGAAAGTGCCAATGAGATGGGAGAACATCCTGCAATAATTGAATGGATAAATTTCTCTAGTCCTGAGTTATAGTGATGGGTCATTTGCTTCTTATGGCCAAATCTAGTATCAGCTCCGGTGAAAAGAAAGATGATTATCTTGTCTCCATTTAGACTCTTTTATTTCTCAATTTACTCGAAATCTAGGTAGAGAATAAAGGCAAGACCCCTCAGAAGCCCCCAACAATCAGGGACAGCCCTGGTCTTTGATCTAAGGCTACCTGGTTATTACCCATCACAACCGATAACCAATGAAAGCTGTAAATGGTTGCGATCAAAAGTCGATATTTATCTGCCAAGGTTCATCTTTTTAATTGCCAACAGATTTATCTTCTCCCTCCAGCTGTCGTTAGGGACACCTGGGGGATTTGTTTAAAATTCAGATATGCAGACTCCAATCATGGGATTCCGAGTTAGTAGCTGTGTCTTTTACAAACACCCTAAGGGATTCCCATATTTTGGAAAGCAAGGGCTATAAGTAGTGGTTCTCAACCTTGTCTGCACATTGGAACTACCTGAAAGCTTTAAGAAATTACTGCGGTGAGGCCTGGGCCCCACTGGGTGAGACGAACTAGTACATCTGCCAAAACAAATCTTTCTCTAAATGATTTGTTATTGTTAAGGGCAGGGAAAGCCTTCTGTTCATTAGATACCTCCTGGTCTCTGGAGTTCCCATGTCTCTAGGAAGGGACAACATGGCAGCTGAAGGCATTTTTGGAAATGCAGATCAGAGTTCCAAAGTCCCAGGGTCAGCATGGAAACTCATGACCAACCACTCCATGGCTGCCCAGCTCCTTATCCCGCCCTGCTCCACTGTGGTCCTAACCTGCTTTCAAATGAAGTGCCGTTCCCATCTCTAGACTACGGGTGTTATTACTATTGCAATCCTGTTGATTGCAGCCTTGTTCTTAAAAGCGCATTCCAATTCCATCATCCTTAGTCATTTTTGCATGACTACATGTGTATAAACAAGTCTCATATTTAGTTTAGCACACATTTGGGGGTGAGAAGGATCATCTTCCACTACCCTAGCCTGCCTGTGAAATAAAGTAGTAAAATCCCTCCATTTCAGAGATTCTTCTCTTGATCTTCTAGATTGTTTCCTTCCCAGGAAGGCATGCGTAAGACAAAGATCTGAGACCCCGTTTCTCAGGAATCAGGTCCCATCTTTTATGGGCAGCTTCCTTTTAAAGATGAGGGAAGTGAGGGAAGAGATATTATGTAAGTGGCCGGAGAGCACGGGTGGAGCCCTGAACACAGCCCGCTCCTCCTTAATCCCTATCTGGTACCCTGGGACCACCTCATACAGCACCTTCCTTTGTCCCAAGATGGGGTCTTTAATTCGGACCACAAGTAAACCTTCTTTTGAAGGAAGGAAATCTGGGAACAGGAAACTAAGTCCTTGAGTAGAACATCTCTGAGCCATCTGAGAGGAAGAAACTAAGGCAGAAGTCAGGAAACAAGGCCACTTGCCTCTTTGATCTTGAGACAAAGATGGCGAGGCTTGACAAAGATGGCGGCCAGGCAAACATGTCAGACGAATTAGCTCAGTGTCGATTTCAAAGAATTATATTAAAAATGGGGGCTGGGGAGGTTGTTGACAAAGGGACTGTACCTCTCTCTCCCCTAAATAAACACACAACTAATGGTCAATGGCACTCCCATTCTTTGTGTGCTCATATGGAAATAGAGATCCTTCCACAGTGGATGTTTCTGGTAAGTATTTGACCTCAACAAACTGCAGCTGAACAACTCATTTGGGGAGGATGAAAACTACCCCTTCCGCAACCTTTGAAGGACTAGGGACCCAGACAGATCATAAAATTTAATTAAGGAGAAGAAAAGATTTTAGAGTTTAACCAGGGGTGACATCACTACAACTTTTGAATCGAAAAGCTCTCATCAGAGAAAACTACAGCATGAGCCAAACCAAGGGATAGGAAAATAAAAGGCTTCATAGTCCTTCGAAAAGAAAATTCAAAGTCTATAGCCTGAAACTTAAGTCCCTTTATGATTCATCCCCTGCCTGTCTGCTCAGTCTCATGTTTGAAACCCTGTAAGCCAAAGTCCTCTCTACAGCTACAGACTGTACGACTGTGGTTCCAACCTCCAGTCCAGGGCTAGTTACGAACCGAGTGGGACAGATCTCAGCTCTGTCTCTTGTCCCACCCCTAGCCCCCCATCCCCATCCATGGAAAAACTGTTTTCCATGAAACTGGTCCCTGGTTCCAAAGTACTGGGAACTGTTGTTCTGGGAGGATGAATGGCAAAGGAGGAGCGTGGATGGAAACAGGAGTCTCTGTGTTTAAAACCCAGCTCTGGGTTCAGTCATATACTCATTTTGTGACACAAAGGTAGCTACCTTGCTTCTCTGTCCATCATATCTCTTGGGATTTTAACTTATAAATTCCACTAATAATCCCAGGCCATCTAGAATCCTCAGATACTTGTATTCAGATTTTCTAACAGATGTAAGGCCATCTCCAGTCTGTCTGTTTTCTTTCCTAAAAGTTCCCCATACAGAAAATTTGCCACAAGGCCCAGAAAGGCATAGCCTAAAGAGCTCATCCCAGAAATCTTAGGAGATGGAGTTTCTGTTTGGGAGCCCAGGCAACAAAGGTCACTGAAGGGATAGTTTTCGTCCTCCCCAAATGAGTTGTTCAACTACAGTTTGCAGAGGTCAAATACCAACCAGAAACATCCACTGTGCAAAGATCTCTATTTCCATATGAGCACACAAAGAATGGAGGTGCCACTAGCCATTAGTTGTGTGTTTCTTTAGGACATGTACTTTCTTTCTCTTTTTGCCAACTCAAAATTCAGTCCTTTTCTTGTCAAATATAATACTGCCAGAGTGAAACTGACAAGACCCACAATAAAGTTGAGATAGGGAAACACAAAGAGCTAGATAGTAACCTATTTATTTTCCAGGGGGGAAAAACGTAACAACTACTCTAGCAAAGAAAATAGCCTGGCATTTGGTCATTGTTTTTTCCTGTTTTCCCTTCAATTTAAGAGAAAAACTTTTCAAATTCACACAAAATGGTATGTACACAGTCTACTTTTCTGTGGCCATTTCCAAGTGCATAACCTTTCGGGTCACCAAAAAACACTTTTTTTTTTTTTTTTTTTTTTAAATATGTCTCAATCTGTCTTTCAGTGTGACAATGAAATTACCAGGCAGTTCAGCAAGTGACGTGACTGAATTAGGCCGCAGTTGACCAACTGCTATCATGATCAGACTCTGTTCTTTACTTTCTGACAGGACGGCAGAGAAAAATTCAAGAACAGAATCATACCTGACTCTTAGTGAAAAGGAAATGACCCCGTGAAATTACATCATTCCCTTCTCTGAGAACGCACAGGCCAGTTGTTAAATCGTCGATAGTTATATGGACGCAGGACCAAGTTTGCCTAAACTCCTCTGTCAGTCACCACTTTGCCAGCCTCTAATTTGTGACTCTATTAGTGTATGTACCTGTCCAACTCCCTTTGGCAGGGGACATCTTGCGATGCGGGCAGACTAACGTCGTATAGAAATACTTGACCTTTTTAAGAAACACTGATCAAATTTGCCTTGAATATTTCACTATATCACGGGAACAATCATAAATGGCATATAAAAATTCAACAGCCGCTGAGATCAATAAGCTGCCCACCCAGAAATATATATGTACATAATACATAAAGGTACTTAAAAAAAAAAAAAAAAAAAAAGACGTGCAGCTACTGTCTAGCAGAGTCAGTTTCATTCTACTGCTAGTGCAGAGAACCTAGCTTTCGGCCTGGCCCGATGAACGGGTGCCCACAGGATCAAATGAAATTCTTACCAGTAGCACCATCTTTTTGACTTAGGGCATTGTGCTAAAAGGATTCTCTTAAAATGGGAACATTTTCTTTAAAGGGTATACAATTTGGGCTACTTAGTGGTTTCTGACACATCTGCATGAGTATGTTTATTGACTGAGCTGGCAGAAAGCAAATCATCAAGGCATGTGGTCAGGTGATGGGGAGATGGATGGGAGGGAATTTGGGACAGGCAGAGGAATGTCCAATAGTGACTCGAATCCCCACGGCAGGTGCCCAAGGCCATATCAGGCCCACAGGACCCAGCATTGCCTTGGACCCTCTTTATTTTTAGGAAAAGTCCAAGAACAAGGTATCTCTAATGTGTCTTTGGAGTTTGTAAGAACTATTCAAAATGGAGGCATATGCAAATAAAATGAGACTTCAAAATTTCCTCCCTATGTAAAACAAAGAAACAAAAATATTCTAAGAAATCACCCAATCACCAAGCAAATCTGACATGAAAGGATGGCCTGTTCATGTACCACCAACCTTCCAGTTTCGTGGAAGACAAGTTTTCCATGGATGGGGGTGTGGTGGGTAAGAAAGTGGACAGGAGGCAGAGCCCAGGTGGTGATGCTGCCTGGTTCATAACAGGCCACGGGCAGGTGCTTGGGGATCACCCTACTAAAGAGTTCTCTCTCTCTCGCCACCCCTTTTTCTCTCTTTCCCTCTCTCCTTTTCTTAAATGGATTTAGAGGAAATGAAGACGTTGTCCCCGTGAAATGGCAACTAAATAACAAAGAAGTGGAAGAGGACATAAGCTGGAAGAATAAGGAACTCAGCAGGCTCTAATAGCTGGAGATTTCCTCAGCAACCAAGACAGAGGAAACACACACACACACACACACAGTTTGGCAAACACTCCTATTCGAAGACCTTCCAAACATTTCTCTTCTTTCTCCAGGACAGAGCTAATTCACTATCAATGAGACTTTCTATAAATTTGTGTCAATGGTCACACAGGTTTAAAAAAAAAAAAAAATGAATAGCCTAAGAAGCTAGGGTTAAAGACCAAAAAGTGAAAGTGCTTACCAGGCAAATAATTTGAAGAGGGAGGATAAAATCAAAAACAGAATTTAAATGGTCCTAGCCTAAGAATTTATAAAAGACCAAGTCCTGACCTATGACAGAAATGAGAACTTTATTGGGCATGTAATTCAGAAAGGCAGGAAAAGCTAATACACACAACACAAAGAATGTCAGGTTAAGGATTTAAATCTCAGTCTGACAGGGTCGGGAAAACCAATACAATAATGCCAGGGAGGAGAGACGTGCTGTGCAAATCCAGTGCGGTTTAGAACTTTGACTGCATAATTAGCCTGTATTGTAATTAAGAATCTAGAGGGCCTATTGAAATGAAAGCACAATGGGCAGATTTGGTTGCTGCATTGAGCCAGAATACTTAACGCAGTAAGAGTTTTCCCCAATTCTGGCTGGATGCTTTAGTAGCTGACAGCCAAGGAGGCTTCGACATCCTGCACTAACTGTTTATAAAAGACGTGACTGACGGAAGGAAAAGACTTTAAAAGTCCTCAGATGATGGTTGCCTCTTTGGTTTCTCTATTTAGCTTCAGGAAAAATACTCTTCTGGGTTATGGTTCCACTATCTGATCATAGGAAACTGAGTTAATTACAGGCATGAGGTCAAGGCCAAGTTGATCTCTAAGCCAATGATAAACTGGCACGACGGGCTTGTTTTATTTATAGAGACCAGTGATATCAAATTAGATGGGAAGGAAGACAAAGAAGGTTTTAGCTCCAATTAGAGTTAGTGTCTCTGGAAGGCTTCGACTAGCAGTTTTCTAAAAATATAAGACAATGTCATATATGTATCTTGGCCTTTTAAAAACTTGGAGAAGTAAGAAGCTTGTGCACATCTGTGGTTATGTGCTCATTCAAAGGACCCATCTTCATATAGACATAAAGTAACCTAAATAAAATAATGTATTCTGTTCATTTCCACTGCTTTTCATGTACTACAATAAAGAGACACTAGTAGTCACTGGCTCAGCTTGCCATACTGATTGGGGAAAATGAAACAAAGTAAGATAGATTCTCTCTCTCTCTCTCTCATTCCTTGATTACAACTATTTAACTATTTGCAACATGAAAATAAAACATCACATTCTGGAGGAATAATGAAGAAAACTTAGGCTTCATAAGAGCCCCACAACATAAATTCTTGGTTCCTGGGGTTTTTTAAATACTCATTTGAGGGAGATATTTAAAGGTAAGACAAGACACTACCAATAGTCTCATTTTAGAAATGATACAGCAAGGAAACAAAAACCCCGGTGGCCACTTAACACCCACCAGTACCCTGAATAAAAAGAAAAATGGTCAGAGAAGTATCCACTTTCAGGTTCAGAAATCCTTAATTCAAAGGAGGTGGTGACTTTAAGGAACTGACATTTATAAGAATCAAGAAAAGAAACCTTCAGTAAAAATGTGGTGAGTAGAAGCTCTTGGGTCCTTAATATAGTTTATCTTTCACATAAAGGTATCTTGAAAACCTTTACACAAGTCCTTTATGAGGGAATAATTTTTGAGCTGGGGCAGACAATGGTCTTTCAAATCCATTCTCAGTTTAGAAAGCATTTGTAAGGAGGATTTTTCCCAGGTACCACATGAGAAGTGTGTGATGCCCTTGGAAATCTCTGTAATTAAAAATAAGCCTCTTTCACAATTGAAAGTGGACCCTCATACCCTAAAGTAGCACTGATGTTTCTATTTCTGATCTACACCCTTCATTTTATGCAATGTCTTTGTGGAAATCAAGGGCAAGAACAACCTGGAGAGAAATTTTCAAATTTTGGATCAGAGCCACCAAATCAATAATGGCGGAACAAAATGAATTATCAACCTCTCCTGCTTCAATCACAGGGAAAGGCAAGGAGTTAGCCAAAAGAGAAACTGCGGTCAATGTTAAGAAACAGAATGAATTGACTTTGAGGAAGGCTTGTATCTAATTAAATGAGACTGAGGGCAAAGGTTAGGCCGACTCATCCGCAGCTGATAAGGAAGTGATCTGAGCAGGTGACTCAGCTCCATTGAACAGCCTTTTACAAGCAGAAAAAGAGAGTGGAGGGTGGCGCCTGTGGCTCAGTGGGTAGGGTGCCAGCCCCATATACCGAGGGTGGCGAGTTCAAACCCAGTCCCGGCCAAACTGCAACAAAAAAATAGCTGGGCGTTGTGGCGGGCGCCTGTAGTCCCAGCTACTTGGGAGGCTGAGGCAAGAGAATCACCTAAGCCCAGGAGTTGGAGGTTGCTGTGAGCTATGACACCATAGCACTCTACTGAGGGTGATAAAATGAGACTCTGTCTCTACAAAAAAAGAGAGAGAGATAAAGAAAGAAAAGGAGAGCAGAAAGTGTTGTGGAGGGCGGGGTGATCCACAGAGGGAGACTGCAAGTTTTTCAGAGGTGTATTTGCCCCTATCCTGTGACTGAACGGATTAAATATCTCAAACTTCCACCACCAGCAATTAAATTACCATCAATACCCAAGGGTTCCCTGTGAGCCTAGGAATAAAACCCTTGCTAGGGAGTCACCTATCAGGTAAGTGAAGAAGGAAAAGAGAGCCAGGAAGATCTGCCTACCACTGGTTTCTAGCAGTGAGCCCACAGCTTTCAAACTTGGGCCCTGGATCTGGAAGCTTTGTAATAAGAGTTCCAACCCTTGGTCATGGCTTCAGCAACCACCCATCTGAGACCCCATGGGTCTCTGGGAGGATGACCCTGACATATCTAAAGACAGAAGAAACCGCTGGTGGCCTCTCCGTGGATACCCTTGTGAACGTCCTATGACAGTCCTCCGATGGGAGCAACCTGAAGTCTCCCCCACCCGGGATGATACTTCCTTTCTTCAAAGACGGGCTTTCCACGGACCCGATGTAGTTTCTTGATTGGTGCCTGGAAATGCAATGTGTGGGGGACCCAACGAGGCACCTGCCTTTAGCCTAGAGGCCTTTTCAGAACCCAAAAGCCTGAGCAGCAGAATGAAACCTCAACCCCTCTACTTGCCACACCTGCATCAACCTCCAGTTCTACCTGTACCCTGCCCCCGAGAAAACCATGCTGAACTTCACAGAGCACCCTCCGATCCACACGGCGGCCGCGCTTCTCTGCTGTGCCCTGAGCCTCACAAACACATACTCACATTTCCTGCCCCATTTGCAAACACTGAGTGTTCCTTAAATGTGTGCAAGTGACACCCAGTGCCTTTGAAACACACTTAAATAAGGCTGGGATGACTCACCATGTTTCTGGTCTTGTACAGCTAATTATATGTTCAAAAATCCTTTTAAAAGTCACAAAAATCTATCTCAGGATTTTCAATGTTTTTAAATGGCAAAAAGGTTAGGCATGAAGGAACGGGGCTGGCAGGGCTAATAAGAAATGCACATGAACACTGAGAATCGTCTGTGGCCCTTCTCTAGAGCTTAATTCACCAGAGTCGTGCGCGTGCTTATCAGGAAATTATAGATCTTATTATTGGGGAACTGGGTGGCAGGTGCCAAAAACATTTAAATTCACTCTATTTCCAATTCATGAAGCCCATTGTCGCTTGATATTATGGTTTTATTAGATTTGTACATTTAGCCAGGAACCTATTATTATAATAAAATACAAAATATAATTATTGTTTTCTTGCGGTGAAAACCTCGGAATTATCTAACACTTTATTGTTTCCCCATCAAAAGAAGTTCCAAGTTTGGATTTTTCTCTTTTTTTTTTTTTTTCTTTTTAGATTTTAAAGAAACGTCTCTTCCTTTATGTACTTTCTGTAACAGTTTGTGCTTTATGCTGCCTACCAGGAAAAGACAGAAAAAGAAATGGAGATGGAGGGCAGGAAGTCACATCGGTTTCTCTTCAATTACAGTATTAGGCTTCTGTTTCTCCTATTTTGTACCGTTATCTCTGCCCAACCAAATCTCCACTCCTTATTCAGTGCTCATTAATGGAGATGGTATTTGGGAAAGTGAATATACAGATGTGAGTTTCACGTGGCCACGTGCTCACCTACTGTTAAACACCAAATGGAGTTCAATACTCAAAATGGCCAAGTTAGCTGCTTGTCATATGATGCCCAGGCCCGAATTCACCCCTGACTGATGCTCTTACAATTTCCCTTTTCTCCTCTCTCTCCCCACTTCATGTTATTATTTTCTCGTCTCATCAAAGAATGAACACATCTTAGATATACTGAAAGGAGTCCTACTAGATGGAAAACACCACAAAACTCTGCTAGATGGCTACCTGTAGAGTTGGAAGAGGCCTTGAGATCCTATCTCTCAGCCAGTCATTTTCCAAATATGGACAGTGTGATGCAGGAAGATCATGCTGTTGGTAGGGCCAGAAGTCAGGAACGGCCACCCCTCTTCTTAGGCAACTATCATTAAGCCCCAGTGATGTGGCCAGCACTCTGCCAAGGGCATCATCTTCCATCCAAAGGTGTCCAGCACTCAGCCAAGGGCATCATCTTCCATTCAAAGGTGCTCAGCACTCAGCCAAGGGCATCATCTTCCATTCAACACAACATCATAAGGGAGGTGCTAACATTATTTCCACTTAACACATGAGGAAACCAACGCACAGAGAGGTCAGGGAACTTGACAAAGGCCACACAGGTAGTAAGTGGCAGAGATAAGATTGGAGCCCATGTCTGTCTAATTACAGAGCCTCCCCTCTGACCACTTCATGGAGTATCATCCTCTCAATGCTACCGTGAGCTGCCTTTATACCTAGTTATCACCCATGCACATGTGTAAATACATTGTTGATGCTATTTTATAACGAATAAAATAAAGCTTAGACATTGGTGCATTTGACTCCTGGCTCTGCCGTTGATTAGCTTAGGACTTTTTACCAGGATCACTAACCTCTCACAGTATCTTATAAGCTAAACAGAGATGATAACAGTGTGTGCTCACAAGGTTTTGCTGAAAGCGAAATAAGCTCCTCCAGCCTCCTCTGCATCAGGAATTGACACATGGTGCCCAAGTCCTGGGTGTGCAGTGCCGAGGAATTCAAGCCCCTGACCTCAACTGCTTTGTATGCTCATTTTGTGAAATAGAAAATGTTCTACAAATAAAAGTTATTACAGTGGTTACTGGAGTGATCAAATGTACAGGAAGGCTTCCGTTTCTTAGGAACATTTTAGCTAGCCCTCCACTGGGCATTTTACCTCTCCAGAAGATCCGAGTGAACCCTATCAATCTAAGGTTCGGTGTATGCATATGTGGACACACACGCATGTGTACACAGGTACATGTACACAGCAAACGTATGTGATTACTGGTTGCCCATATTTTACTGATTTAAACACTCTATGGAAGTTCTTACGTCATATTTCCTAGGAGACACATTACTGAAGTTGGGGAAATAATGATGGTTAACATCTGAGCCACTACTGTGTCTCAGACACCAGCTACAATAGTATTTTTTCAGACCCAACTCTCAGCATACCCTGTTTCCCCAAAAATAAGACAGTGTCTTATTTTAAGGTGTGCTCCCAAAGATGCGCTAGGTCTTATTTTCAGGGGACATCTTATCTTTCCTGTAAGTAGGTCTTATTTTCGGAGGATGTCTTATTTTGGGGGAAACAGGGTAGTAAGTTGGCTATCAAGCACTGAAGCAGAGATTTCGACTCCTTACTCTAAAGAAGTTTGCACTGGGAAGTCAGGTTCAAGGTTCAACTTCTATTATTTTTTCTTCATCCACCCAGTATGATTTAGCGAGGCAGAAAGAATCTGCTCTCTTGAGGAGCTGGCAATCCACAAGGGGAGCCAACATGCAAATGCACCATGGTGAGAAAATTAGAAATGTGCTATAACCACGGTAAAGCGCTGTGCAAGCAACGGGAAGAACGGTCTGCTCGCGCTAGGAACATAAGGAGAGGCTTCCCTCACGTGCGCTAAGAAAACAAACCGCTGGCCTTTAAGGGCCTGGTAGAGTTCCTGTCACCTCTCTGCCACCAACTTTCCGTGTGATCTTCTACAAGTCCCTTGACTTTTCTAACCTTTGGTTCCTCATCTGTAAGATGATGTTAAGGATATAAAACATGGCAAAAGAGTCCATTCTTGCGGGGTTACGAGGAGCACAAAGTTAGGCAGGAGCTAGAATCTAAAATCTGCACACGTCAGGGGGAAATAGCAGGTAGGCAGATTCATGCCTAGCTCCCGCCTAAGTAGCTGGTTTGTCTTTGGGAGTAAAACATGTGGTATAAAAAACAAACCACTTTTCTTTGAACTTCAGCATCTCACTCAGGGTGACCAGTGAGGACACACTTCCTCAGACGCACACCCAAAGCAGCAAAAGAGGTGCTTGGTCAAGAGAGAAGAGGAGGGATTGGAAGGTGGCAGGTGGGCTTGTGTTGGCTACAGCGGGAGGGTTCCCTCTGCCTGTCTCACTCTTTCTCTCTCTGACTCTTCAAGTCTCTGTGTCTCTGCATCTTTCCCACCCTCTCTCCTGCCCCTGCCCCGAACCATCTCCACAATTTTTACACTTGAATTCAAGTGACTTAAATAAATAGAATTGGAACCACACTGTACATTAACAATGCTTTGCATAAGTGGAAAGTGGGGTACAAATGCCCATCACTGTTATTAGTTCAAGTGAATGCCTTTAGAAGACTAGTCATAATTTTCTAGAAAGGTAGGTCTTAGACCAAAGCCCACAAGATATACACAATAGACTGGGCAAGAAAAGAACCAGAAGACAAGGAGATGGAGTCTTAAATCAGAAGCTTGGCGATGCAGAAATCCTTAGGAAGTTCTGCTTGTCAGGTGAGAGGAGAACTTGAACGCTTGCTTCTCTTTTAATTATCTGATGCTCACACGAACCCTCCTTCGTTGCCTTCAGCCAGAGCAGATAAGAAAAGGCACCAATAAATATCCTGATGGTCTGAAGGGAGAAGCCATGTTTCACGGGACTCCCTGCTTCTCCAGCTGTTGTTAAAATATTACTGCTAATTAGCTGGCTAGTTATATATAAACCCTTACAAAGGAGTATTTTTACGCAATCATAAAATAAATTAAACTACCAAAAATTCACGCTGTTAATTAAAATAACCCCTGTAGGAGGGTGGGAAAAATCGCTACAAGGCTGAGGTAAACAGGAGGCAATTTCACAAGCACAAACTGATTAATTTTATTTCCCATTACATGTATTTGCTAATATCATCAAAATTAGGAAATAAAGCAATTTTGCCTTGACAGTAGTTCAAACGGAGGCGGCTCCAGCAGAGGAATGTAACTAGTCCCATATACCTCAGGCCCTAAGGCAGTTCTCTACCTGGAAGGGGTAAGTGGTTGTCCAGCAAAGACTCCTTCTAAGGGGGGGATGCATAGGGGGTGGAAAATGGGGGGAAGGAGGAAGGAAACAAATTCCCCATCCATCCCAGCAGCCTCATCGAACTCAAGGATCACTGGTGGCATGAACTGTGACAATCACATCACCCTTACATATGAAGATAAAAATACTTGAGGACACAAGAAAATCTCTCCATCCTGCTGAGGGGTGCAGGTAACAAACGAACCCACCCCCAGTTCCAGGAATGGCCAAGTCGGTTCCCTTTCTATTTATTAACACAGCTCACGTGTTCTTTTGAGCATGTCTCTCCTGTCCCAGATTTGGTAATACCCTCCCTTTTCTGAAGTTGTGCATAATTTCTACACTTAAATAATTGCCTAGACCCCTTGTGTATTATTAGTTTACAAAAGATCACAAGGGGCTAATCAAAAGACTAGAAAATTATTTTGTAACAACAACAACAACAAAAAATGCTATTTAGGAAAGAATGGACTCTGCTTTCTACATGTCTGGCTCTCGTCTGCCAGCCAAGTTAAGCGATAGACTTGAACTCAGCTGCAGGACCCTTCCACGGGCGTGACATGTTAATTTCCACTGACCTCTCCACCCTTAGCTGTTCAAAGCAAATATTGATCCGAAGGAAAAAAAAAATCCCCTAAAAGCCCAAATACACTATTTAATCTCCCCTTTGGTCAATCAGAAAAAATTCTCAAAAATCCCTTTGGACGCATAATTAGTTTGGCTATTTCATAGCATCTTTCTGTGCGTGTGGTGGGGAGGAGGTTCACAGAACCCCCTTAAAATGCACCTGCAGGCTCAGGCCTTGTTTACCACCTAGTTTTATGAGATGGCTCTTCACAAAGACCCCGCAGGCTTTGTTGACAAGACGCCAAACATCTGCAAGAAGAGGCAAAACTTCAAGCCTAAATCCAGATGTTTTATCTGTGTAACTCCAAACATCCAGATGTTTGGAGACGGCAGGGGAGGGATAGCATTTTATAAATAATCCTTCACTTTTCACCAAAAAAAAAAAAAAAAAGGTGTATAAACAATCCAAAAGAGAAGATAAAATGGGAAAAAATATTGTTGCTTCTCTACCTACTTGGGTATTTTATCCCTGTCCTGTGCCCCACTGTAAAGTTCTCCTCTGAGCCCTATTTTCTGCAGATTAAAGATAATGCTTTACCAGCATTTCTCCAGCTCTAAGGAAGGAGATAACCAGGTTCTGTCCTGCTAGAGCTCCAGCACTAAGTCCTATTGATTCTCTCCCCCTTCATAACTCTAGCCCACCGCCACTGCCCTGATGAAACGTTATTGCTCAACTTAACTGCTGTGTGACCTCAGCTGCACCTTCCACCCCCATATGGTAGGGAAAGGACAGTTCTCAAACTCCCACTGAGAGGACCTTGTTCTGCCCCCCAAAGTTCCCACAAAGCCTCCTCTTCATAACAGAGCCCAGCACTGCTGGCCAGCTGGCCACAGGTGAGCCCTGACACTCACCGCCAACACTGTCCCTGTGCTCTAGGCCATGAAGAATAACTCCACATGTTCTAGAATATTCCTATGAGTCTTCTCGCCAGTCTCTCTTGATAGCTGCACTTTTCTTACCTGCAACACCTTTCCCTCCCATCCTATCTTGTAAGACATTCACCCACACTGGGTCTTGCTGAAGAAAAATGGCTTGCAGATATTAGCGATTGTGGTTCAGAATTGGAGAATCATACCTCAGGGAATAGTGAGCTCCCTCTCTCTGGAGTCTTTTAGGAAGAAGACGGCTGGAACACGTCAGGAATGCTCTGGAAGTAATTCAACCAATGAATGGTCTTGATGATCACACAAACCCTTCCTACCCACGTATTCTACGGTACAACTAGAGAAGACTACGAGGTGGGTGGATGTAAGAAGATGAGAGCTGTAGAAATGAATGAAATTGCAACACCCAAGAAAGGAGAGTTCGGGGACAAATAGGAAAAGTAAGTTTTTTTGCCAGTTTTACTCCTCGCTGGCAGATAGCAGACTTGAGAGATTCTGTACAATATAGATGTGATGGCTGAAAGAGAGACGTCAAAGATTATAGCCTTAACTCGCTATCTGATGACCACTCCTTCCTCCCTAGCCTGGCCCTTATTTCTAGATTTAGATACAGCTCAAAAGAGACTCAGACTTTGACGAGCCAGGCAGAAAATTGTGCTAGTCACATGGAATATCATTTTGACTGTTTTCTCAGCTGTTTCCTAAGAAAATAGATTTAACATTTGTCACCCTCATTCCTGAATAAGGAAAGCAATTTCCCTTTCTCCTAATGCAAAAGATACAAGATGGCATTAGCATTTGTTAAAGAAGAGTGGGGGTCAGATTAATGACGTGTTGAAGGTTCCTTTGTTTTTATAATCTATGTTATTCACACTCAATAAACCAAATGAAT
Organism: Nycticebus coucang; assembly: GCF_027406575.1. Classification (NCBI taxonomy): domain Eukaryota; kingdom Metazoa; phylum Chordata; class Mammalia; order Primates; family Lorisidae; genus Nycticebus; species Nycticebus coucang. The sequence goes on along the minus strand of NC_069802.1, from coordinate 26,463,099 downwards.
TATCCACACCTCCTGGGGGGGGGGTTCTGAAGGGAATAATCCTATCAGGAAAGTGCTCTCTTCCATGTCCCTCACCATTTTTCTTTCCAATCTCCCAGTCTTATGGCTTTGCCCATAATTAATCTATTTCTGGAATTAAAGAGTGGCCAGGGATTGAAGTAGAAGGGAAAGATGACAGACAAAACCAGAAATAAGCAACACGTGGTGCGAGGGGCCATAGGACTGCCCTTTTACTTCTCTATATCGAAGGGGACAATCATAGTATTTCATTGTCATGTCCTATAATTAGATCATCAATTTTTGAGCCTGTATTATGTGACATTCTTTGCACGTGGTAGTTCCCTGGTTTTTACTTACCTTATAAGTTATGTACAATTATCGCTATCTAATTGCTGAAGAAGATAAGTCTGAGATAAGCTAAATGTCTTGCCCAAAGTCACACAGCCAATAAACAGTAGAGTCAAGACTCAAACCCAGGTATTCTCCCTGCAAATCCAGCTTTAATAACCACATCTATATACTTTTAGAGACAGTCAGTGAGACTTTTCATTAACAAAGACCCAGTAAGCTGTCACATGAAATCAATTAGGGGCAGTCTTGTTCCCAGGAGCAAGACAGGGAATGTCTGAGGACAATGTTAGTTGTCATACATGAGTAGGTGTTACTGGCTTCTAGGACATAGAGGCCTGGGATGCCCCGCAAATCTCCTACCATTCACAGGATAGCCCCAACAACACAGAGGTCTTGAGTCTACAATAGCAATAGCACTGAAGTTAAGAAATTCTGCACTCCATGCTCCCAGCATTATGTAAAACAGGTCCTCCTGCTGCCAACTTCTGACCTTCTATGTTGAAAAAGGGAAGAGCTCGTAACTTCTTGATATACAGTTACACGCTTAACCATGTCTGGAATTGGCCAAAGCTCTTTTTAAGAATGGAGAAGAAAGAAAGGAAAGGAAAAGAAGAAGAAAGAAAACAGAAGGAGAGAAGGAGAAAACTAACATTAGAAAGTGACAATCTGCAGCATTCAACAGCTGGGTCACATTACATGGAAATCAGTCCCGGTACAGCACCACGGGCTGCTTCTGTGTCTTCATGAATAACGCAATGTGCTGGGTAAATGCTTTTCCCCATTTAGAAACAGGTAGTTAATGGGAATTGAAGTGATTGAATACTGTGTACCCCAAGGTTACGTACATCATGGGCCTGGGTGGCCCCAAGCTCATAAATAAAGCATTGAAGAGTCTTATTTTAGGCCTGGTCACACAGGCAAGGGCTTGCATCATATGAACAGAGCCTACAGTGTGATATGACACTGAGCCTGGTAATTCCAAGACCTCTTGGAATGTGACATTTCGAGCACAGTACACTGAGTTCACAGCCAGTGGAAGCTCCAAGGCCCACCGTGCCTTAATTTTCCATCATCTCCTTAATTCAGCTGCTGAGAGAGAAGGCTGTTGCCGAGACGGAGTTTAAATTATGCCAGCCTCATTCCCTACTAATTTGAGGCACATTTGCAACGTATAACTCTGATTTACTCATTTGCTGGTACGAGGACCACACACAGCTTGACAACCCGCCAGCTCACATAGACCATTCTCTCAGAAAGGGTTTGGCCCAAATCATGACCCAGCTTGGCAGCTCCAAAAACAGCTGCTGAGCAATGGCGGAACGTGGAGTTGAATAAGAAAAAAAAAACAATCTCTTCTTTGCCTCAAATCTTTTACATATAATTATGTAATCATATCCCTATTCAGAACTTTGACATAAATTGTGTTTCATTAAATGGTTGCTAATTTGTTGCTTTATTATTAGTTCCTGACTCGTTTGTTACGTATCTATAAGCCACACACACACACACACTTCAAAGCTCGGTCATGCTAGTATTATTGTTTTGAAAGTAATGAAAATACTGACTATGGATCATCTCTGTTTTTGACAGAATAAGCAAGGATTCTGAAGAGCACTCATTCCTACAGTCTACAAATGGCTGGGTGAATAACATGACAATCTTCCTGTGTTATTGGGGGTTTTTTCATAGATTTCCTATAATCTAATAATACCAAATAATATGTTTTAGCATGAAGTAAATTCTCCAAGCTATTTAAAAAATAAAACCGTTCCTGTATTAAATATATTGCCTGTGACTTGAATTATTTCTTATTCTGACTCTGGGATCCCAAGAGAAGGTCTTCAATAAATGTTTGTTAACACTTTGGGGTAAGAGACTGTGTTAATAATTAGCCATTGACTAAAAGCCACCACCACGTCACCCACGGAACCACCTTCTGAGAACTGGTGTCCTCTAAACACAAACACCCTCTCTGGCTCCACCTGGAACGGGAACAGCTGCCAACTCGGGTGCCTCTGACACTGTTTCTCACACTGGGAACCACGGAAGACCAGCTTGTTAGAAAAGAAGATTCTAAGGCACTTCTTAGGGTAACTTACTAGGACAGCACGCAGTGCTTTTAGAAACGAAGATTCCTAGATGCTACTCCAAACCAATTACAGCTGAATCTCTGGGAGAATCTGCAGTTTCAGTGATATTTTCAGGTGAAATTGTCTTTCTTCCTTGAGTCTTGAGGCACATGTATTGGATGCAGAGGAGAGAAAGTAAGACTGTAAAAAAAATGTGCTCCTAAACTCACCATATTTGAAATGAATTAATGTCACAAATTTTGAGCTAAAGATCATTAGTTGGCTAATACTCTACATCCTCTCAACCTACCAAAAAAAAAAAAAATTCTGGTCTTTAGAATGATAATGTCCTGAGGCTCTACAAAAAGAAAAATTGTGTTATACTCATTATATCACATATACTTAGGAAAATAGACACACCAGGATATTTCCATGCTATACTTTAGAAGGAATTTTCAGCCCTTTTTTTTAAGTTTTCTATAGATAATGTGATAAAACTCCACTTAGCTCCCACACAGTCAAGTTCATAAAGGTTTTGCTATATTTCACTAGATAATTATTCCTTTGGTTTTCTATTCCAGCTTATCATCATTATGATGACAAGCTTAATTTGACCTTAATTCAAAATTCCAGAAGATTCTCAAAAGAAAGCCGCAACATAATTTATACCAAAGAGACCAGCTACACGCTCAGAATTCTATCTTGAGTGTGTCACGTGGCACATTCGGAGTTTGCCAATGTTGACTTAGGGCCAGGTCGCTGTCCAGAGTGGCCGAGTGAGTACATGCAGTGTGTTGATTCAGCACATTACAATCATTCATTCTTATTCTATTTGTGGCTGTGGCCCCATGAATATAGTCACATGGTCCATTTCACCCACCATAAATTTCTACTGGCCCACAAATGAAGGGATTTAGGGATACAGACTGACATTCAACCATTCCTACCAACTAAAATGCAAGCACTTTAGGGGGGAGAACTGAGTCTCCTGCTCCTATCTACCCTTTATACCAACTAACATCTGGCTGGCTGCGTAGATCGCTGCCTTTCTCACCCAGCCCCACAAAGATATGCAGAGCATGGTAACCATCCGCGATGAAGGTTGACATGCCATGGGATGAAGAAAGTCCTCAACCCTAGGCTTTCAAAAGACCAAACAAAGCACATGCTCTGCCAGAACTCAAGGGAGCCCTCTGCTTCCTACCCAGGAAGGAATCTTCTTCTCCAAAAGACTCAAGAGATAAGACAGCCACCTTGCCAAGCCTAGGAATAAACTGTATTATCAGCAAGGTTTTTGCAAATTCAGCTCCTCTTGCTCTATAATGACAGAGGAGGAAAGTGTCACGCCTCCACTCAGGAACCATGACACCTCTATCTGGAACCCAGCTGTAGGAGAGATTTACCATGTGGCCTTGGGCAGCTCATTTAACATCACAGTGTCTTAATCTCTTCATCTGGAAAATGAAAACACTACCTCCATCGTGGGCACAGCATTTCAAGGTTAATGCGTGAGGCTGATGTTGATACGCAACTTAGCAGGAGAACGTTTAATTCCGGGGAGGAAGTTAGGCGCAGCAGTGCCCTTCCAGGAGTGATAATATGTGCATAATTGCAGAGCAGGGCCCTAAGGTCAGTAACGCACATGATGAGGGCAATAAGCCATTCCAAATATGCCACCTGGAGTGTTTTTATTGTTACTGCTGAGTGGAGTTGATAAAGCAAACCCAGAAAAAGGTTGGGAGCCCTAATTTATCAAACGTTATTGATACGGATCTCCCATTGGCAGGCAACGGGCCACTTTTAGATTTGGATCAATAAATCCATTTTTTTTAATACAGTCCAATCCCAACATTTCACCCCAAATCCATCCATCAAGATATTAGAAATCCATCCTGCTTTGCCTGCAGTCTGTCAAATGTCACCACCGAGTGCAGAAGCCACCCTACCAAGTCTATATCCTGAACTCAATCCCAATGGAAATGTCCCAGATATAAATAACCACTAGGAACATACAGGGAAGAAAAATAGCTATGAAGTTTCACTCTTACTTTTTTTTTTCTTTCTAGCCTGTGACAAGTAAAAAAATCATAGAGTTACTCACTCTGCAAAAAACAATCTAAAACCAGAAGGTTTAACCAATTCAGTGTTCCAGTCACTGTGACAACTATTTTAATCTGCGAGGCAGCCTGCAGGACACATACCCAGACCTCATCCACGATTCTCCCCTAGGCAGCCCCTGGACTGCCTCCTAAAGCAGCTCTATTCCTGGACTCACGACAGGCAGTGGCGTTTGATGACATTCAGGGTCTCATGCCATGAAGACAGAGTTCTCTATTTGCAGTGGGAGAGAGAGGAACTCTCCTGCTCACTGGTTGGTCAGTGAGATCCTAGGGAATTGGCTGTGAGGAAGCCCTGGTTTCATAGCAGAAGGAGACACACAGTTTGCAAGATAGGAAAAAGTAACATGAAGAAATCAGAGCACTGAACCTGAATGTTGGGACACCTGGACTTGAATGGTGCAGAGTCAAGAGTGTGTGATTTTGACCAAATCATGTCACCTCCTGGAGCCTTGCTTACCCCTTGTCAACAGGTGAAAAGGGCTGTTGTGAGATCAAATATTATTATAATAGTATGAAAGCCCCTAGCACAGTGCCTAGCACAGAGGTCCTCAAACTGCAGCCCGCAGGCCACATGAGGCAGTGTGATTGTATTTGTTCCCATTTTGTTTTTTTACTTCAAACTACGATATGTGCAGTGTGCATAGGAATTTGTCCATAGTGTTGGTTTTGTTTTTTTTTTAAACTATAGTCCGGCCCTCTAACGGTTTGAGGGACAGTGAACTGGCCTCCTGTTTAAAAAGTTTGAGGACACCTGGCCTAGCACATAGCATGTAATCAATAAATATTTGTTGAAACATAATCAGAATCAAGAAATGCTGAATTATTCATATCACTCATTAACCAATGGGCAGGAGTTCATTTATTAAAATGTACTCCACAGTCAAGGACAGCACTAAATAGAGAGGTAAAAAGAACAGATCATGATGCTTTTCCCTGGGATAAGACAGAAAAAATGGCAGACTGTTGGTCTCTGGATTTGAGAAGCCAGTGTCACTTGGGCAGAAGGCTGCAGATCTGGAGTCCTCTGAGCAGGGGCACCACACCCAGGTTTGGAGGACTATGGGATCATCCCACCATTCTTTGCCTGGAGTGGCTGGTTACACTGCAATTTATGGACTAACACCTGTGTTCGTTTGCTCAGAGAATGCAAGGCTATTTTAATATTAGCCTCGAACAGGCTGTTGGCAAAATAAATGTGTACATAGAAGAGCGTGGATTGGTTTAGGATTGCATGGGCTTTAGAGTCTTCCGACCATATTGGAAGGGGAGATCCAGGAGCAGACACAAGCACTGTCCTAGAAAGCTGAGAGTAAATTTAAATTAAAATGCCATGCAGACTATTAAACTCTCTTTCCTCTTGCATTGCTTTAGGCATTGGCATTTGGGGGGCACGGCCTCTTTGAAATCTGTTCTCATGCACAATAAAAAGAAGGAGGGAGTGGAGAGGTAAAGAAGAGGAAAGAAGGAAGAGGAAGGAAAGGGAAGAGGAGAAGGGGAGGAAGAGAAACGAAAAAATTCCAGAGTAAACCAGATCTCAGCCTGGACATACAACGGTCAGCAGGGCCGAGGAGAGACTGTTGGACCTTCGAGACAGAAGGAGGAAACGGGAGTGAACTCAGCAAGACACGAAGTCTGTCCTTCCCTGAGCCTTCCGCCCTGCAATGCTGCTTCTCCTTCAGAATTTTAAGGATCTGCTGTTGTGTCACCTGACAATCATTTGAAAGCAACAGTCCTCATAGTAGCCCCAATTAATCCTTGGCACTGTCTTCCACTGCCCCAGAATTTCCCAGGCCAAAGACATCTGCAAACCATTTACGAGATTTTTGCCACTTTTGATAGCCTGTCTACTGTTATTTATTTTATTTGATTCATTTAAATCAAGTTGCTTTGTAAAACTTTACTATCGTTCCAGGCTACAACATCAGTAAAGCTATGACATTTCTGTGCTAGGTATATTTTCCTAATATACATTAGCATAAGTCATTACTGTTAAAACAGCATAGCACAGTGCTTAAGAGTACGGATGCTGAATGTGTTCAAATACTGACTCTTTAGCTGTGTGATCCTGGGCAAGTTACTTAACCTCTCTGTGCCCCAGCATCATGGTCTGTTAAATAAATAATACCTGCTTCACAGAGTCACTATAAGGATTACACCAGCTAACATCCATCAAACGTTTGCACCATCTAGAACCTTCTATATGGGCAACACTTTTTGAAACACTGAACTGTGCACAGCAACATGTGCTGCCCCCTTAAGTTTTTCTTAACCTGCTATTTCTCTTCTCTGGGATACTCTTCTGCTCCCTCCCTCTGACCCCACCCAAACCAAAAAAAGACACACTCATTCCTCTGCACTTTTCTGTCCACCTTAAATAAAGATGATAGTAATTACAGTCACTTGTTGAGCACCTGTTACTTTACAGTCCCTGGGCTCAGAACTGTCCACATATAGTAGAAGCTCAGTAAGTTGACCATTCAAAGGACTGTAAGAAACTGGCCAACTTATGAAGGTGGTCAACTTAAGGAACTAGGCCCATTGTACTGATATGCTCATGGGGTGCATATCTGGTCTATGAAAACTAGGTCAACTTAAGGAGGTGGTCAGTGTAGGGAGGTGGTCAACTATAGAGCTTCAACTGTATTATCTAATTTAAGCTTTAGTCTGATCCTATGAAAAAGATTCTGTTTAAGAGAGATGAGGTAATTTTCCTAAGGCCCTACAACTAGTAACCAGGAGAGTCAGAATTCAAACCCAAGACCATCTGCCCCTATAGCCTGCATATATCCCGTTAAACCACGAGGCACCACCCTGAAATTCCCACCTCTACGAGCCCAGCAGTCTTCAGCTGGATGTGACTGTCTTTCCTCTCCCATTGTATGCCCGTCTCCCACTGGACTTAGTACATGCCACATTGTAATATAATTAATTACTCATTGGCCTGTCTTTTCTTCCTATTACTCAAGATACGTCTTTCTGTTTTAAGCATGCTGGAAGAAAATCATTTTAATATTTTTCTGAATTTGAAAAAGCTTCACATTATACTGAACAGAATTTCACATTTTCTTTACAACTCTGTTCATCTTTATCAACAACAAAGACTGTGATGTTCTGTGATATAAATGGGACTTTAGGGCAATATTTTTTTTTCTTTCTGGTATGGGGTGACTGTCACAAAATCAGGCTCCTGAGCTCCCCCCAGATCTGCAGAATCAGCATCTCTGGGTTAAGGATCGGGACTCACCGCCTCAGGGTACATATGAGCAGTGCTGACCACTCCCAGATTTTTAGTTCTCGTATCTGCTTTGAAAGAACCTCTCCAATCCTTCAACTTGCTAGCTTTCGCTGCTTGCTGCCAACCCAGCTAGGTGGATAGGTTTTTCCTATTTCTTCTTCTGTATACTTACGCTATGGTTTCCAACTATTTCCTTTTAACTTTAGATCCTTTCTTGAATACTGATTCTTAGATACCCACTATAAAGCACATAATATCAGAGCTATCCTAATGGAACAGGAGTGAGTGGCCTGCATGTCCAGCACTTGCCACACTCCCTACCCCCATCACCATCTCTGGTGGCTCTCGGGACCCTCCCCAGATTCCCCAGGCTTCTGTCAAGAGTTTGTCCAATACCATTGACAACCTTCTGGAACATCTTGTCAGACTTTCGTAGTGACAGATACTTTACTTTGTAATAAACACTAAGATTATCTGAAAAGGGTTTTTCTGGTGTAAATTTGTCAGTATAGTTCAAAATCAAGTGTGCTTTTCTATTTGAGAGCATGCCACCAAATTTATAATATAGTCTGTATATTATATTTGCAAAGTCATGCCTTATACTGAATAGCCTTAAGATGAAAAATGATGATCTCGGTGTATTAGCAATTGGACCACCATCTACATCTCTGGAAAGGCTCTCCGAGCTGGGCACAGTGGCTCACACTTGTAATCCCAGCTCTCTGGAAGGCCGAGGCCAGTGGATCGCTTGAGCTCAGGAGTTCGAGACCAGCATGAGTAAGAGCAAGACCCCAGTCTCTATTAAAAATACAAAAATTAGCTGGCGTTGTGGTGGGCTCCTACAGTCTCAGCTACTCAGGAGGCTGCAACAAGAGGATTACTCAAGCCCAAGAGTCTGAGGTCGCTGTGAGCTATGATGACACCATAGCACTCAACCCAGGACTACAAATAAATAAATAAAATGAAAGGCTCTCAGAAAAATAATGGTCAGGGGAATTTGTCTTTTCACAAATTTTACGAAAGCAGAGCATCCAGAAAGCTGTCTAACTTTTAAAATTGTAGGCATCTTATACTGACCATATTCTGAACACATATTACTAGTCTAAAAATAAGGTTCAAGCAGCAGTTTTTAAACTTAAACATATAATTATGTACATACATATTTATATAGAAGCAAAAGTTATTTTATTTACATATAAATACTATATACGGTAATATAAATATATAAATAATATACATGGGAGCAAAGTTCCTGTAATGTTATTTTTTAAGCTTTTTCTTCCAAAATTTATAATTTTGAGAAAGAGAATTTAGGAAGTAAAATTAGCATTATATGCGCTAGAGGCAAAGGGGTGGAGTTGCAGTATGATTTCCATAGTGAATTAGGACAAGGTTCAAAATCCCGTACACGGAGAGGTCCACTACACGTGGCAAAATTGGCAAACATAATTAAGAGGTATGCAGAGTGTTCCTTTTACTATGCTTTCAACTTTTCTGCAGCTTTGAAATTCTTCAAAATAAAACTTGGTGGGGGGGAAGTTCTAGTACAGGTAAAGCTTAGCCAGACATGCAAGATTAATGCATTCAGTAGGGCCCAGAACTGGGCGAGGAAAGTATAGCATTGAAGGCATAAAATTTAAGCAGGTGCTTTTATGATCCCCAGAGCTAGAGCCTCTTTAAATTCAGCCCCTTACGCACCTCACTTGCTTGGAGCCAGACCAACACTCACAAATGTGTTTGTGTTCTCAAACTGGCTGTAGTAAACTCTTTAGACTCCTAAAGAGCAGAAGCTTAAAGCCAATGTTATCCACACGTTCATGCCCTCACTTATTCTCTGAGCATCTGTGGAGTTCACTGTATGCTAAGTGACCACCCTGTGTGTCTTCACAGATGCGCTGGATGCTGGGGATACTGAGGACAGACCAGCTCCTGCTAAAATATCTTACTATTTGCCAGACAGTGTTTTAATCATACTTTTATCATGGTCATCGTGAGCACAAATCATCATCAATTTACGCGTCTATTTTCCCAATTCAGTCGAACTATTCCAGGGCAGGAAATGAGCATTATTCATCTCTGTTTCTTTGACACTTGGGATGGTGGTACATAAAGTATTCAATAAATGCTTCTTGAATACGTGAAAGTTCTACTAATTTGTTCTTACTCAAAGATTTGCCATACTTCGTCGGGAGGGGCGTGGTGGCTCACCCCTGTAATCCTAACACTTCAGGAGCCCGAAGCAGGTGGATTGCTTGAGTTCAGGAGTTTGAGACTAGCCTGAGCAAGAGCAAGACCCTGTCACCATTAAAAATAGAAAAACTAGCCTGGCATCATGGCAGGTGCCTGTAGTCCCAGCTACTCAGGAGGCTGAGGCAAGAGGATCGCTTGAGCCCAAGGGACTGAGCTATGATGATGCTGTGACACTCTACCCAGGGCAACAGAGTGAGACTCTGTGTCAAAAAGAAAAGAAAAGGAAAAGGAGACTGGAAGGGGGAAGGAAAGGGAAGGGAGGGGAGGGGAGGGAGGGGAGAAGAAGGGAAGGAAAAAGAAGGGAGGGGAAGGGAAGAAAGGAAAACATTTGGCACAGTTCAGATGACAATGAAGCATCCCCCATATTGCTTAATAATATTTGCTAACATTTACTAGACGCTTGCAACCTGCCCGCCATTTTTATGCTCTTTCCACATATGAGCTTAACTAAGCCTTGCACCAACACTAAAATGAAGCTGCCAAGATCCTCATTTTATAGCTGAGCAAATATATGAGAGTTCAAGTACTTTCTCCAGTCACACAGAGGGAAAGAGGCCAAACCAGGTTTGAGCCCAAGAAGCCCAGCTCTGGAGCCTGAGTGCCCAGAGCTTCTGTGAAGCCCCCTCACAATTTCTACCCAGAGAGGGGCTGCCTGGCTCCAAACAGCTCTCATCTACACCTTGCTCTTGACCGTTTTCTACAAAGAAAGCCCTGGATAGCATGGGGACACTTTCAGCAAAACAATCCTCAACTCTCAAGGCCTGCTCAGGCATTTCAGACTTTGAGAGCCTTCCTGCTTAATTTCACCTTGTCTAAATACAACCAACTAAAAATAACCTGAAAGGGCAGTGTCTCAGAACCGCGCCAGGAGCTGCAGTTTGCCGCAGAGGGCCTGGTGCAAAAGGATGAGCCTGGCCTCTGGAAAACACTGCAGACGCTATTCAACATCAGCAAGTTGCATATTGTGATGAGAAAACAAAGTTTCCAATTATTGAAATTCCATAGTGTATTTAATTATGCCATTACCTTATTGTATTAACAAGTGCTAGAGCACAGCAGCAATTGCTGAGATTTTTACAGTTTGGAAGTGCAGAATTTATTCTTTCCCTCCACTGATTACTTCTCATAAATCTGTCCATTTTCCCGGGATTATGGAAATGATCCTATTCTTGGACTGCTTCATTCAGAAATCCAAAGCAAGGCAGAACCCCCCACCTACTCCCGCCACTCCAACTTTGAAGTGTCACCGCAGTGCAGACTGAGCATCTTTCAGGGGGACAGGTCTGCAAATTCACATCATTTTTGTTTCCTTTAATCAGTTTAGGCTCTTTGTTCTTTTGAAATTCAAATAAATATAGTGTCGATAGACATTGAAAAAGCACTTGTACAAATGATGTATTTTCAATGATGCAAACACAAATACATTTTTGTTCATTTGCTTAATAAGGATTTAGCCCCAAGTGTTCCTATATCAGACCGTAAGAGCCAGAAGCCTCCATCCAAACATCGGAAACAGGTATGCTGCAATCCCGTGATGCATTTCTATTTGCCTCAGTTACTTCAGCACATAACAATACGTAATCATGCAAAATTAAACCTTCCATACATTTTCTATTCATTCTCTAACACTCTCCCTATACTCCGCAAATAGGCTATCACACTTTCAAGTTGAAGGGGACAAAAAGTGAATCAAGTTTCTTGTGTCTGAGAGCATTATGAGTAATAGGTCTTTTCACTCGGGTATTTTCATCTAAGAATCAGCAGGCTTTTTACACATAAAACATAATTAATCCATACAGGCCCCTGGTTGCTGATGGAGAAGCCAGACCCGCATTTTCTTAACCTAAATTTGGTGCAGGCTTTTAGAAATGATGTTTCGTTGTCTTGTGCGTGACTCAGAGGCACCGTCATAAACGGGAAAAATTTAACCCGTTCTCCCAAATAAGTAAATAGTTAAAAGCGCAGACCCTGGAAACCCAATTGCCTGGGGTTTGAATCTCAGTTTTGCAATCTTTGAGCTATGAGATGATACAGCAACTTGCTTAGCTTCCCTGAGCTTCGGTTTTAAAGGCATAAAATTGGAATAACAATAATAGTACCTCTCCCACAAGGTTGTTGAGTGATGAAATGAGTTCCTACATGTAAATCTTTGAGAATACAGGCTTCATCACATTACATGTTATTATCTTGTCCTGTTCACATAGCACACCTGATAGCATTTAAAAGTCGTTTACCAACAATCAGCTCAAGGGAATCTCACTGCCTTCCTGTGAATTAGTGGAAGAAGATGCTGTTATTCCCATTTTACAGATAAAGAAAGTGAGACTAGGGCAGCGCCTGTGGCTCAAGGAGTAGGGCGCCGGTCCCATATGTCAGAGGTGGCAGGTTCAAACCTAGCCCTGGCCAAAAACCCAAAAAAAAAAAAGAAAGAAAGTGAGACTCAGAGAGCGAGCTACCAGCAGTCAGGATTTGAACCCCTGGAACCTAAGCCAGTCTATTTCCATTGTTCCTCTTTAGATCCAGAATAAGCTGACTCAGGGGTCGAGCTAGTTTCCCTGCTTACTTTGTGGGGGAGGGAGGAGGTCTTGTGTCAAAGGAGACGCAGAAAGCAACACCGTTGCCAAAACTTGTCTTGCATTAACAGAGAAGACCCAGATCTGCAGGAGACAAGTCAACAAGGCTGCCATAATCATGATTCCTGCTAACTATGAAATGAAAGTTAATTTCATGCCTTGCATTCACAGACAAAAAGCTTCAGAACTGTTTAAATTCTCTTCAGCCCAATGACAGTTAGTAAACAGGAGGCTTCGTGTTCTAATGCTTGAAATCACCCCTCGTATCTCAATATATTATTTATGCACTCAGCTTAAAATAAACAGCAACTCCGAAGTAGGTGAGTGGTCTCATTTAGTCTGAACTTTTTTTTTTTTCACTCTGACAGTTACTTTAAAACATCTGTAAACAACCTTAATTCACTTCTAACGAATTAGTAGGCTGCTGCTGTGTCTACAGGAGCCAAGTAGATCGTATTATTAACCTAAACAACTCTCTTCCTGTCAATCATCAGCACCTCACAGAGGACTGTGGGCTTTGCGCCATCTTGTTACTCAAACCAGTCCATGCGCGCACGTGATTCCAGATGACTTCTTCCAAGGTCTTTTTCTTCCATGCCTTTGATTAGATCTCGACTCTGAGATGCAGAATGGGGCCTGGAGAGGGTAGATTATCAGTGCTGCTTATTAAGAAAGATACAGACAAATGAAAACCTTTCCAGAGAGGTGAAGAGTTTGGGAATTATGTAAACAAGCTCTCATTGTTGAGGGGACTCAACCTGACGAAGAGATCACTATAGAGGGACCCAATAGGCGTCACCAAATATTTGTCACTTAGGAGGAGCAGGACTCATTCGTTCGTAGGTCTGAATAATAAACAAGGACCAAAGGTGGAGAGACATAGAGGGTTTAACTAGAGACAGAACTGCTCTAATTGGCAAAGAGTTGACTTAAAAGGTTTCTGCCTGTGGAGATTCTCAGGCACCAGTCAGATGGAACCCCTAAAAATGGCCAACGTGTATGACTAGCTGACATATGTAAGGGCCCTTCCAGACATACACCCTACGGCTCCTTAATCCCAGGGTTACTCACTGATAAAGGCTTCAATAAGCAGTCCCAATCCTTTTTAAACTTCTCCATGTTAGGAGTTTTGAAAGGGTGGCAGCCACCCTTTAACACAAAATATATATATATATATATATATATATATATATATAAACCTTGGGATAATCAGTGCGCACATAGCCAGCCAATCTATGGTTATACAAAAGTTCCAGGGAGCCAGTTGGCCTAGCAAAACAAAAAGATGCAGCACTCAGTGGACAAAACCAACCAAAGCACTTGCTTTGCGATTGCATAGCTGTTGCCTGCTGTTTGGCTTTGTGGTTTGCAATTTTTGCCCATCCGTGGATATGTGGCAACTCCAACTCACTGCACCATAACCTGGGTAAAGAGTGGTGACCTACGCTCAGCTCACCATCTTGGTCATCTTCCTCCCCCGGCCCAAGTCTGGAAACACAATACTTAGCAAACCAAGTGATCGCCTTTCTTCATTAATAGAACATTGCTCATTGAAACATTGGGTCTCTCCCTGAAACCAGCTACCTCGCTGAAACACAAACTCACTACTCAAAACACAACTTTAAACACATTCAGAAAGAAAGGATATAGGGGTGAGGAAAGAGAAATAAAGACACCTTGTATTTATATCTAGGGTTTAGACAACATTTTTACATCATATGCAGACACACTTTCTTCCAAATTATCTACTAATCATTGCCTGGATTTATTTTTTAGGGGTGGAATTTATACATTCAAAGTATTGACTAAACATTAGAAAGTTCAGAAATATTAAATTCCCCAGAGGAAGTCAGATTATCAATCTCTGGGTGTGAAACTTGGTGTTACCAATTACCTGATATGGCAAGAGCAGACATCTGGCATTTACACTTTGAAATAACAGAAAATAACATGACAATAATGTGTTATACTTACAAAGTACCCTTCATCCATGGGGCTCCAATTTTACCAATATTAGTTCACTGATTTTCGCAAAAAACCTGAAAGGCAGAGGGTAAGTTTGTGTTACCCCCACTTTGCAGATGGGGATATCAAAATGCAATAAGTTAATAAATCATTGGTCCATTAGAAAGAGAATTCAGTAATTGGAGAATAATCACAACCTCAGTCTTCCCTTTCACAATACATCTTGAGCACCCGTCTTTCCCTTGGGGACCAATATCTCCCATGTCACAGTCTCAATGTATTAAACATGGTTTAGGGTAGTGATTTTCAACCACTGTGCCATGAGAGGATGTTAGGTGTGCCGCAAACATTTCTAAAGACCATTAATTAAATTATTTTGGAAGAAATTCAAAACACAGTAAGCATACTCTTTTTCTTACTTTTTTTTTTTGATCTATCTAACTTAAGTGTGCCACGGGAGTTTAATTCTACAGGTCCAGGTATGTCATGAGATAGAAAAGGTTGAAAAACACTGATTTAAAGTAAGACAGGAATGTGGCTGCTTCTTCTGAGTGCAGATGCAAATATTCCTTTAATATCAGAGAAAAGGTTGGAAACATTTCCCATATCCAGTTTAAAACATGAAGAAAAAATTGGATTGACAAAACGCAGCCATCCAACTAAAATTTGGCCTGAAAATAATGTTACTACTGTTCAGTTTGTTATATGCCTATGTTCACATATCAGCATATGGACTTGGCTTTTAAAAATAGGAAAGTCAGAATATTTCAGAAGTAATTTTGCTAACAACGTTTTTAGAAGGGGGTATTTTTAACAACCCTTTCTAGGACACTCCATCCTTTCTACCACTGTTAGGCCATTTATTCATGCCTTGAAAAAAGTAATCAATATTTCTTGCCTTCTTACTATGTGTTTACGTTTAGCACCATGTGTGGTTTTTTGGGGGACACAAAAATATGTATGACCCTGTTCTTACCAGCAAGAAACTTACAATCTTATGGTTCAATAATTTCATTACTGGGACAGTCGCTCTAATCAAAAACTCTCCAGAAAGATCTGATAGTTTATGGACATTCCTAGTAAGTCACAGGCACCTTCAGAAAATACTGTCAAAAAAAGATGAGTTTGGGTTCTGTTTAGGAGCCAACCTATTTGGGATTATAGAAATGCTAAAAGTCTCCTTAAAATTATAAGCCCCAGAGTCTCCCGAAAGCCTATGATTTTAGGGGCACGGCCTCCCACTGTCTTCTCCTGACTCAGGTCTGCAACCACTCTGACCTTGTCCTTGAGAACCCAAGCACATTCCCATCACGGGAACTTTGCCCTTCCATGCCTTACTCCCCCCTTTCATCAGATCTCTGCTCAAATACCTGCTCACTAAGCTCTCTCTGGCCACCTACCTAAAATATAGTCACTTGCCACATCACATTTCCGTTCAATGACAAGCCACAAATACGACAGTGGTCCCATAAGATTATAATACAAAACCATATTTATGTTTTTTATGTTTCCATACACGAATACTTACCGTGGTGTTTAATTGCCTACAGCACAGCAACATGGCTGTACAGGTTGATTATCTAGGAGCAATGGGTTATACAGAGAATTTTTTCATTCATTGCTAAATTCTCGAGTGGAGGCAATCCATGAATACTGGCTGGTGTTGTTAGGGTTTGTTTTGTTGTGCTGTTTTTGTTTTGAGACAGTCTCCCTGTGTCATAGAGGCTGGAGCACAGAAGCATGATCATACTTCCTGGCAGCCTCAGACTCCTGGGCTCTAGCAATCCTTCCATCTCAGCCTCCCCAGTAGCTGGGACCATAGGTGCCTGCCACCACACCCAGCTAATTTTTCTTCTTTTAGAGATGGGGGGGTCTCACTATGTCGCCCACACTAGTCTTGAACTCTTGGCCTCAAGCAATCCTCCCACCTTGACCTCCCAATGTGCTGAAATTATAAGCCATAAATATGAATATGATCCATGAATCCCAGCTTTGAACTAGGGGCTCTTTCTCCTGTATCTCCTTTTATTCCCAGGGAGATACTCTTATAATGAGTAATAAATGCATTTCAATACTGGATCCTAACAGATTTTTCCACTGAAAGAAGAAAATAAAACCTCCACAAACACTAAGTGAAGTGTTTCTGAAAACTATAATAAACACCAGTTTTTATCATTTTCCCTTGTCTTAAGTGCTCAGACAAGAGGTAGGTGACCTTGCTCCATGGTCAGCTCTGCCTTGAAGCCCTTACCTTTTCCTGCCCCTGGTAGTGGGTGTCCCGAGGGTGAAATAAGAAAGCTTCAGGGATTTATTTTCAGGGTTCCTTCTAGTGCAAAAACTCTGGAGATCAACATATAGGTGCTAGGCCAAATCATATTCATACTTTTACATCTTCTGATTTAATAGCACTTACTAAATATAAGCTGATCTCAAAAGTAGCAAGGTCATCATATTATACTAAGCAAAGGATGAATCCTAGAGGGAAGGATTTGATTATCCACCAGCAGACTGTTTTGGGACCAAAAATGCAGATATCACTGAAAGCCAGTGCCCTCCACCCCCACCCGCCACTCCCACCACCAACATATGACAGACACTGAAAGAAAGATACCCTATCAGCTGTTTGCGGCATCTTGAGTCACAGATACTTCACTTAGGTCTCTAAACAGATTTCTTGTTTACTTGCACATTAATAAAACTCGCACCTTTGCCAGTCAGAAATCCTTCCCCAAGCCTCTGAACATCCAAAGAGATTTAGAAGCAATTAACATTCACGAGTAACAGAGCAATCAACATGGGAATCGCTAATGGGACTGGACAGAATCCAAAAGCTGATATGAGGATAATCGTGAGTCCCTGACACAGGTTATGGTGTTAATTCTGGAGGGCAGAGTTGTGGTATGTTTTCAATAGCTTTGTCGGGCTGCTGTCAAAATCACAAATGCCTCTTCCATATACCGTTCCCTTTTCCCTACGACATGCCTTTTTTTTTTTTTTTTAACTGCTATGGAAAAGAAGGCACTTTTGCATCATTATAACACAACCTCTAGCATTAATGGTGTATATTGAATTCAAGTTTATTTTTAAATTGCCTACCTGACAAAAATGTTAAAGTGTCATTTTTTTCCCAGTTTGGGTCTCCAGACTATCTTCACCTGTTAGCTCTTGTAGCTAGAGGCCACAAAAATAATAGCTATGAATTTCCACCTTGACGCTTCCCCAATAAGTTTTGCCTCTTGCTCATGTGCACATGGGTCCACTCATCCCTTGTAAATAGAAAGACACGGACATTTCTATTCCAATGGGCTCTATCCTTGCATCTTTGTCAGTTTTCCTGGCCTGTTTTCCTAAAAAGCACTCCAGAAATCAGCAAACCACTGACCTCCCCCGCACCCTTATACCCTACCGGGAGTCTCTGGGGAATGGACAATGTTCCCACTGCCCCTCTTCCTCTCTTCCATTTCCCAGCCTTCGTCTCTCGGCACTGCAATCCCTCAACAATTGCCAAGGCCAGGCGCACCTGCCTTTCCCTCCCATCGGGCCCCTGGAGTCCTGCCCTGGCTGTTCTCCTCCTTCAGACTACAGTGCAAAGGGCTCAACCTTCTGAGCCCCTGACCTCTCCAGACTCACA
The DNA here is from genome assembly GCF_027406575.1 of Nycticebus coucang. Lineage (NCBI taxonomy): Eukaryota > Metazoa > Chordata > Mammalia > Primates > Lorisidae > Nycticebus > Nycticebus coucang. The sequence continues at coordinate 26,444,905 of NC_069802.1, read as the reverse complement.
CACACCTGTGAATCCTCAGTCCCCTCCCAGTCCTTCTCCTGGGTCATGTGGTTTCCATCCCTCACCCCTCATTATGGGACACCTTCCCTTTCCCTATGGACTATTGGCCCCCTGTAGGCAGAGGACCTGGTCTATTTCCACTTTTCACTTTCGATAGACTTAATCACAGCCTATTATGACTTGCTTCATTCCGTGTGGCCTAACAAAATACTCCAAAGAGGGGCTTTTAATTTCTCTACTACTCTAACATTATAGACACGAGTATATAATTTAATAAACACCACTTCTTTTGACTTTATTTCTGTTTATTCTGTCTCAATCCAGCTTTCTTCCATTCCTTTCTCCTTCCGTTTTGCAATTTCTGGCTATTAAAATTGCTTCTTTCTTAAAGATCCAGCTTTGTCATTTTTATTTCCGTCACCTCCCCACCCCCAGCACACACCCATTATGAAAGTGTGCTCCTTTTTTTTTTTTTTTTTGTAGAGACAGAGTTTCACTTTATGGCCCTCGGTAGAGTGCCATGGCCTCACACAGCTCACAGCAACCTCCAACTCCTGGGCTTAAGCGATTCTCCTGCCTCAGCCTCCCAAGCAGCTGGGACTACAGGCGCCCGCCGCAACGCCCGGCTATTTTTTTGTTGCAGTTTGGCCGGGGCCGGGTTTGAACCTGCCACCCTCGGTATATGGGGCCGGCGCCTTACCGACTGAGCCACAGGCACCGCCCAGTGCTCCTTTTTAAAGCTCCGGTTTATTTTCTGAATACAATCAGCAAGGGATATGCAATCTGCCACCACCACACTGTGTGCGCTAAAAGCCTGTTTTGACAAAGATTTCTTTTTTTATTTTTTACAACGGAATCCAAATTAAAAGAAAGTTATCAACAGACTCATGCTTAGGAATCTCTTTCTTTATCTCTGGGATAAGCAATTTAACATTCCCAGTGGAATGTAAGGCCCCAAAGCTGGGAGACTCGGCCTCCAAGTTTCCCCCACACACAGCTCCCTCTCCTGACCCCCTTCCTCCCCAGGTAGAGCAGCCGAGATTAAAGTGCTTCTGGGACTGGGGTAATCCAATCAGGGCGGGTGTAGTTCAGTCTCTACCAGTCCTCAGGACACATTTTGGCAGGATGCCTTTCAGCCACACTCAGCATTCTGCTCCTGGGTCCCACACTCATTCCTGAGGTTCTGCAGAAGGGAAGCTGGCCCTGCAAAGAGCAGGCCTCACTTAACTTTTTAAACTGTAGGATATCAGAAACACTTTTGATACCAAGGTGTGTGTGAGAGAGAGATTCTGTCTGTTCCCCAACAGGTGAGGAGTGGAGAAGGCAGATACAAATATTGAACAAACACACCTTTTTATTTTTTTTGCCTCCCAAGATTAAAAGAAGCCCATTTTTCAGTCGCTTCCCCTTACGTAGGCACCAACCAAAATATTCCATATTCTATTTATTACTCAAGGCTTTTCCCACATTCTTAACCTTTCCAGATCCTTTTGGCTATCTTATGAAATATATGGAGCCCTTCCAAGAATTGTATATAAAGAATTGCATTGTATTCAAAACCAGCACATTGTACCCCATAATTGCATTAATGTACACAGCTATGATTTAATTTAAAAAAATAATAAAAATAAATAAAAAATAAAAAAAGAATTGCAAAGGATGCTTGGCACCCATAGCTCAGTGGTTAGGGCACTGGCCACATACACCGAGGCTGGCAGGTTCGAACCTGGCCTGGACCTGCTAAAACAACAATGACAAATGCAACAACAACAAAATAGCCGTGCCTTGTGCTTGGCACCTGTAGTCCCAGCTACTTGGAAGGCTGAGGCAAGAGAATCACTTAAGCCCAAGAGTTTGAGGTTGCTGTGAACTGTGAGGCCATGGCACTCTACTAAGGGCTACATAGTGAGACTCCGTCTCAAAAAAAAAAAAAAAATTGCAAAGGAGATTAATCATATTGAAATAACTTTCCATCTCAGGTTAAGCACAGCAGGTTATTTTTACATCTTCTGCTCCTTTTAGTTCTTGAAGGATCTTCCATACTTCTTTCCAAAAAGGCCATACTAATTTGCAATCCCACCAACAGTAAGTATACCCGCCTCTCCACACCCATGCCAGCATCTACAGCTTTGAGACCTTGAAATGTGGCCTATTCTCAGTGGGGTTAGATGGTATCACAAAGTGGTTTTGATTTGCATTTCTCTGATGCTTAAGGGTGATGAGCAGTTTTTCAAATGTTTGTTGGCCATTCATTCATCTGTCTTTTCCAGAAAAGGTTCTATTCATGTCACTTGCCCATTGATTGATGAGGTTTGCTCCACAATTGCAAAGGCATGGAAACAACTCACATGCCCATCAAGCCATGAGTGGAGTAATAAACTGAGATATATATATATATATATATATATACATACATATACATACCATGGAATACTATTCAGCCATTAAAAAGACAGAGATTTTTGCATCTTTTTTATTTATCTGAATGGATTTGGAGACCATTATCTTGAGTAAAGTATCTCAAGAATGGAAAAGCAAGCATCCCATATACTTTGTACTAATCTGAAAATAGTATATCAACAACTATGGGCCCATACTAGAGAAAAACACAATTAAATTCAAGAAAGAAGGAGGTTGAGAGGGGGCTCAGTAAGTTCCCACTTGCTGGGCACACTTCCTGGGAGAAGGAATCAACTACAGCTCAGATTTTGGACTTTACCTTACAAATGCAAATAATGTAACTTAATTGTATGTATCCTCATATTAAACCAAAATTAAAAAAAAGCCCAGCAGGGTGTGTTTTTAGTAGATGCAAAGAATAGCTGCTATCTGGATTTTTTTTTTTTTAATTTGGGATTTCTGTAGAGGAGATATGTGCTGAGCTATGGTGGAAAATATAAAGTGGAGACTTTCTACATGGTCCCGGTGGCTGGACACCTCCCTGCACATCAGACTTGGTAGCCGATCAACCTTGCAGACATTCCCATGTACGTCCACACAGAGCCCTTCAATATTCTCTACCCTGGAATAGCGAGGAATCTAGTTGGCCTTTATTTATAGCCCTAAGTAGGTTTTAACTACTCCCAACAGAGAACTTGATAAACTTAAAAAAGTAATTTCAGAAGTTTTTGGAGAGGAGAAGTAACAGTAGAAAACTTGTTTGTGACCATTTATTCTTTCACCAAACATTACTAAAAATTGTTCTGTAGGTTCACAGTAGTGAATAAGTGACTTAAAGACCTTATTCCACAAGGAGTTAACATGTAGATGTGGGGAGACACCTTGTAAGCAAATAAACAAGTAAAAGCATAGCAGACCAAGCAAACATCAATGGAGAAATAGTTAGGAAAATCTCAACTGAAAATCTTAGTTGAAAATGGTGTGTGCAAAAATGGTCCCAAAGGACCTCATCAATGAACAAAAGCAAAGGAGAGTCAAAGTTTGTCAAGACCATTTGGAGAGGCAAAACAATGTTTTGGGCCATGTTATCACTGATGATAGAACATGGGCGTACCCACATGACCTTGAAACAAAGCTTCAAAGGGCAAAGAAGAAGTCAGACAATTAATTCTCTATGAAGTTGTGTCAGTTCAAATAGAGTCAAAATGATATTGCTAACTTTTTCAGATATCAGAGGGATTATTCACTATTCACTATGAATTTGTACCAACTGGACAAATAGTTAACCAAGTTTACTATTTGGAAGCATTGAAAAAACTGCAGGAAAAAATTAAACAAAAATTACCTGAACTTTTCACCAACTCATGGCTCTTGCATCACGGCATTGCACCAGCTCATATGGCACTGTCTATGGGGGACATTTTAGGCCGTAAACAAATAACTACATTGAACACCCTCCCTACTCACATGATCTGGCCCCCAGTGATGTTTTTCTTTACCCAAAGATAAAGAAAATATTGAAAGGAAGATATTCTGAAGACACTCTGGACATCAAAGCTAATATGATGATAGCTTTGATGGCCATTCCAGAAAAAAGAGATCCAAAATTGCTTTGAATGATGGACTAGGCCCTGGCATCAGTGCACAGCTTCCCAAGGATGACCATAGTGATTTTCAGCAATGAGGCACCCACAGCAGATATACAGGAATTGCTTTTGCTTATTAGTTTTTCTTTGTTTTTGATTTGTGGTCAAATATATCTGGGGAATATTAGCAGATGTTACTTTAAAAAAAAGAATCCACAGTCAAATAAGTTTAGAAACCAAAAAGAAATGAAATAGCACAGGTTCTTCACTTTAGGCCTTCTCACACTTTAATAGCTAGTGATCTTCACCTATCTCCAAGAAATGTCAACAACAATATGCTTCCCCAACTTATTTGATGATGGAACCCTTTGGCATGGAAAAAAATTGTGTAACAGTTACTCTATGCAATAGACTTTCGGAAACATGAGTTTGTTACCAGAACAAATAAATCAAAATATAAAGAATATACATATATATCCAGTCGGCTTGGATGTGATGTGATGGCTTTCTATGAAAAGACACACTCGGGCACATTTTCTGCAAACCCAGAAAGCCTAGTACTGGTGTTTCCTATCCACTGAACCATGGCAACTTTTCCTCCTTTTCCTATATAAGAAGTCATCATTCTGGGACCACGGTGCATTCCAAGAGAATGTCACCACCATCTGAACACTTGTCATTCTCTTGGACAGGTAATTCCCCTATTTTCTGCAATAAATGGGCCCTTAAAAAGAAGTTTTGTTAATTATTCTCTTGAAAGCCATATCGTCTTCTGGATACACCGGAAAAACCTGCTTCCAGTCACCCTCGGTTTTCTGAACCACGGTCTGCCTGCATCACTTTCATAGACAGAAAATCAATACTGGGGGAAGAAAAGAAAGGAAATTCCATAGGGATGTGTTGATACGCCGATGATGAGTCCAAAAAATGCCTACTTGGATCTTTCCATAAAGACCTTACTTAGTTTCAGAACACTAGAGACATGTGAGGCAGAAGAGGTAGTCAAAGAGAAAACTAGGGACAAATTTGTCCCTCGTGTGCTGAGAATTCAGTCACAGGAAGAGAAAATCCATAGGACTCACCTACGTTCCTTGAGGCAAAAGAAGAGGGAAAGAAAGTGAGATCATGAATGCAAAAGAAGAGGGGTAACTAGGTTTGTTGAAAAGCCTAAGGGGGGCAGGGGACAGGGTCCACAAGAACACAGGTTTATACCGACCCAAGTCAACACAAAAGGCTTTGTGTGAGGGCTCTGGCATTAATGGGAGTTGGACTGCTACAGCCTGCAAATCAAGTGCAGAACCTAACTGTAGATGCCAGGGCTATTTTTGAAAAGGGTATCTTAAATAATATGAAGCTTAACTAACAGGGACCATCAGCAGCATTCTGCAGGATGGCCAGCTTGTGGCCTGGCTGAGAACTGGAGCTGCCCAACGAGCTGCTGCCTCTCACCTGGACCAGGTGAGCCTTAACCTTAGGGATGCCATGGGTTTGTACCCAGGAGGATGGGGCTGCTCCATGGAATCACTTAGTGATACAAACAAGATAGGTGATGGTGGACTCCTGAACCCTGGGATCTCAGGGCCAAGGGTTTAGAATCAAAATTCACTCATTTGATCAATCTTCCAACAGTGCTTCCACCATGTCTGGAATTGCTTGGGCCTCATGGGTGTTGTGATGAACACCACAAAGTCTCTGCTCTCAAGGAGCTTCTGTTCTCCCAGGGGCAAGTTAGTGAGCAAACAAGTAAGAATTTCTGTTGAGCATCAAAGAAAGTAAAAAAGAAAAGGTGGATGAGGAAGACTGTGGCTTAGCAGCAGGAAAAATGTAGTCGAGGAAGGTGTTTCTGAAGCGGGAACATCTAACAAATTAAAAGACCCCACCTGCCAAGATCTGGGGAGGGAACAGCAGCCCTGAGATTTCTCATAGGACACACCTCCTCTCTATCCCTCACTTCCAACTAATTAAGCTTTTCATGACACTAAATTCAAAAGCACACAGATATGTTTAATTTTAAAATCTTAAATTGAATACTATGCCGCTAGGAAAATACAGCCTGAAGCTTAACCTATTTTTAGAATGGTCCACTTCACCTCCCTCAAGTACTTTCTTCCGTCGTTCATCCAGAAGACCCAAATAGCCCAGGTACATCAGCCACCTCTAAATACCTGAAACTGCATTCATCAGCCACTTTCTAAAAATTGGATCTTACTTCAAAGCTGAATGACTTGATTACTCCCATAACAGAATACATTACACTGATTACAGGATTATTCACGTGCCATTTCCAAGAGGTTGGGCAACATTTCTCAACGTTCCACCCATCAACAAACAGCAGTGAAAGTGGAAAATGCAATGTAAATGTTCCAATGCCCTCCATGTCCTGATACCATGATACAATTCCCCTCCGCTCTTTTTTCTTTTTTTAACTGATGTTATAAAATTGAGATGGATGGTTATTTTGGTATGACCCAGCCCACAGAGAATAAAAGGAAAATGCCCCTGCAGGGAACTAAGGCTGAGATTGTTTCTATGACCTGACATAGACTAAGTACTTGGTACACTTAGGTTTCTTCCTCCTTCCTCCCTGAACACTGAAACCTTGAGGATTAAATTTTATATCAAGAAGTTATCAATAATACATTCATTGGCGCTTTTTTGTTTTGTAACCATCCATCCCTCTTTGTTTTCAGCTTGCTGGCAATTGTTTCAGCCTCATCAATTCATACTGAGAAGATTGACTTGGGGTGAGAAGGGGGTGAGGAGGTGGAAGCTTTCTAAGCATGATTCAGTGCTAATCAATGAGTAGCATTTTATGCTCAAGACAATGAAATTCCTATTATTTTACATTTTTAAGGTTTTAAACGGAGCGCTTATTAAAAACCGAGATGAAAACAGGGCATCCCAAGTTCAAATAAGCCATGAATTAGACCAAGAAGCATAATTTTACTGAACACTGTTTTATTAGCTAATCGACGTGTCATTTTTTTTCTATTGGCATCTATTTACTGTCATGGAATTTCCATAAGGGCACCATCTGTATTTATAAAAGAATTATCTTTGTGGTGATCTAGCTATCTACAAACAACAGTGATATTTGACTTTTCTTAGGGGATCAATTGTCGAATTGGGTTGAAGGATTTATAAGTCTCTTTTTCATGATGAACCCTAAAAGGACTTATTCATCCATCTCTGTGATGTTGAAAGCATTTGGAAAAAAATGATAATTTTGATTTATTAAAATGTAATGTTCTGGATCTTGACATGAACAATTTTTAACCAAGCATAATGAGTCTCTACTATAAAGCCCAGTAAACAATCATAAACAAACAAACAAACAAAAAATCTCTCTACCATTTTGGCTAGAAGGGTGGGTTAGTTTGCAATGTGGTATGGTTTGATGGCCGTATTAGTAAGCCAAGGTCGCTGCTATGAGTTCAGTCAGCTAACTCTGCTGTCCCCAACCCCCAGGCCTTGGATCAGTGCTTGTCCACGGCCTGTTAGGATATCCCACCACACAACAGGAGGTGAGCAGGTGAGCCAGTGAAGCTTCATCTGTATTTATAGCTGCTCCCCATCACTGGCATCAACAGCTGAGCTCCACCTCCCATCAGATCTGTTGCTGCTGCCACCTTACAGTCTCATCAAAGCACTAACCCACTGTAAACTGCCCATGTGAGGGATCTGGGTAGAGTCTTATGAGAATCTAATGCTTGTTCATCTGAGGTGGAGCTGAGGTTGTGATGCTAGTGCCGGGACCATCTAGTTGCAGAAAACAAGCTCAGGACTCCCACTGATTCTGAATTATGCTCAGTTATATAATTATTTCTTTATATATTATAATGTAATAATAATAGAAATATAGTGACAATAAATGTAATGCACTTGAATTATCCTGAAACCATTCCCCGGCCTGCCAGGTCTGTAGAAAAATTGTCTTCCATGAGACTGCTCCCAGGTGCCCAAAAGGTTGGGGACTGTTGAGCTAACTCAGTTACGAAGGTATGACAGACACATGGTTAAACCCTCCTTGGTCAGTTCTTAACAATGGTTTTGCAAATGCAAGTCACCAGCCCGGTGACCGCTAATCAAGTGAGCGGGGATGAGTGCAAATCTCCCGCCATGGATGGAATCAGAAACTCATAATAGGCACAGACTTCACAGAAAAGTGATACGAGGTGGATGGAGGGACCTCACAGTGAACAGTCTCTGTTTCTACAAAGGTGTATTACTTCAGCTTTGAGTCAGTCCAAGAAAGCAAGATACAGTTTGAGAGAATCAATCAAAAACAGAAATCTCACTCTTTGTTAGGAGGCAAATTTCTCCATTAGTAATCGATTACTTTGTAGATTTAATTTTAAGCAATATTTAGAAGGATTGTGATTAAAATATATAGACATTAATACAATAAAAATACAAACTAATAGTTACACGTCACTGTTTGATTATTTAATCTGTACATAATCAGTGCTCCTTCTACAGATCAAACACCATGGTAAGAACCAAGTGCAAAGAAGAATGAAATACACATAATTCCTGCCTTCATGGAGCTTACTGGCTTCTTTAAAAAGGCATGTGCAGGGCGGCGCCTGTGGCTCAAGGAGTAGGGCGCCGGTCCCATATGCTGGAGGTGGCGAGTTCAAACCCAGCCCTGGCCAAACCCCTCCCCCACTCCCACCCCACCCCCCAAAAAAAGCATGTGCAAATGAACAATTGAGTGGAAATTCACAAAATGATATTAGGACTGCATTAAGATATGTAACAATTCTATTCTCCTCTCTAATATGGTTTTATTGCTTTTAAAATTTTAAATATTTATTTCTTTTAAATAATTTAATAATGTACCAAGACCAAGAAGTAATCTTTCTGGATTTGGGTTTTTGCATTTGTTTGTTTGGTTTTTGGTCACTGAAATGTCAATATTTGACCTAATGAACTGAATAAAGTTTGAAGACCAAATTTTTGAAATATATTAATATATTAATAAAATGAAGAGAAATGTAATATAAAAATGGGAAATGTAAAAAATATTTGAATTTGAGGGTAGAAGATGGGTCTTCTGGGGAAGAATGAAGGGTCAAGGTCATTTAACCCAAGAAGTGACTTTATAATTATCTCTGAGGGGAATGGACATGTAAGAGAATGAACTCTAGAATCAGACAAGTTCTCTGTGCAAGTCCTAGTACTTACCACTGTGTACTGAGATCCCTTCCACACCTCAGTTTCCTTATCCATAAAATGGGGTAACATAGGATTATATGGGTATAAAAAAGGAGAAATGGCTTAGCATACAGTCCTCAGTTATATACTATATAAGCACAGTTAGCTGCCTTCATCATCACAAAAAGAACTCAAGGTTGGTTGTACTAAAGGGCAGCTGTAGTTTCCTCATGATAACCACAAAGGAACCTGATGACAATCTTTCCTGAAAAACATTAATTTAACTGAAAAGTCCTCTGTTCAAGTCCTGGCTCTTCCAGTGTTAACTTGTACAAACTTGGATAAAGCTCTGGAGCTCCTGAGTCTCAGTTTTTCCAACTCCAAATTGGACCTCATAGAACTTACTTATGGGATAATATTTATGGTAGTTAATTGTATGTGTCAGTTTGACATGGACTATGCACGATTCTGGGGGATTTTGTGAGGGTGTTTCTGAATGGAGTTAACATGTGAATTAGGAGAATGAGTAAAGCCGGTGGCCCTCCTCCACAGGGGTGGGTTTCATCCAATGCATTGAAGGTCTGAATAGAACATAATGCCCAGCAAGGGAGAGTTTGCTCTGCCTGTCTGGTGGTCTGCACTCTGGGGCACTGGCATTCCTCTGTCCTTGGGACTCAAACTAGAACTTACACGATCAGCTATCCTAGTTCCCCTCCTTTGCTTTCACTGCAACTTAATACCCCTCTCCCGGACCTCAAGACTCTGGGCTACAGATCCTGGGACTTCTCAGCCTCCATAATCACATAAGCCAACTCCCCATAATAAATCTCTCTATGTATATATATGTGTATGATGATGTATATTCACACATAAGTTCATGGGCAATTTAAAATAGACAACTATTTTATTTAATTTAAAATAGACAACTATTTTAAATTGCACATGAACTTAATGGACATTGTGTTTTGTGTGTGTGTGTGTGTGTGTGTGTGTGTGTGTGTGTGTGTGTGTGTGTGTGTAATCTCCAGTTGGCTGTTTCTCTAGAGAACCAAGTCTAGTACAATATATAAAAAAGGACCAGCATATACATTATCTCATTACATATTATATATCGGACACTACCAATTTTATAGGAATGCACACTCTGGTAATAGTCTCTCGTGAATAATGATCTCTTATTTTAACCACACAGGTTAAAAATTAACAGAAAAACCATGGGCTTAAATTTCAGCTCCACCATTCACTAGATAAATAGCATCTCTTAAATTCTCTGGGTTCCAGTTATCTGATCAGGAAAATGGGGAGCGTAGTGTACCTCCACAGATTAGAAAGTTGACATACAGGGCGGCGCCTGTGGCTCAGTCGGTAGGGAGCCGGCCCCATATACCGAGGGTGGCGGGTTCAAACCCAGCCCCGGCCAAACTGCAACCAAAAAATAGCCGGGCATTGTAGCGGGCACCTGTAGTCCGAGCTACTCGGGAGGCTGAGGCAAGAGAATCGCTTAAGCCCAGGAGTTGGAGGTTGCTGTGAGCTGTGTGAGGCCACAGCACTCTACCGAGGGCCCTAAATTGAGACTCTGTCTCTACAAAAAAAAAAAAAAAAAGAAAGAAAGTTGACATACAAAGGACCCAGGAGAGGGTCTGGCACATTAGAAATAGTCACTGATAGTGGCTTCTGTTCCTTTTGGTTAAACCCTGATGCAGTTTATTCCATTTTTGGTATGTAGCTCCCCACATTCTAAAATCACAAAATGAAAAGCATTATAAATCAATAACCTTTGGATTATCTTTAAAACTTCTTTATGGTTTAGAAAAGGAAAAATAAAATCTATGAGAACATAAAATATCCAGGGTGTCAAATACACAGTATAATCATTTTGTATGATCACTGCTAATACAGTTCAATCTAAATTGCAGTCTCATATTTGACATAATTATACATAACCAAACACTAATAAAAATTGCTGCCTTATATTTCAAATTGGTAATTATGGTAGTAAACATTAACAACATGTCAGATATGAGATGGTGATTTGTTCTGAAATGTATTAGAAATCATTATACTGTATGATAATTTTAATTACAATTTGGTAGTTAGAGAGCGGGCCGCGGTCTACTGCTCCAAGTGCATTCTGGGAACGGGCAACTCGGCAGTGCAGCCCAAACTTGGCCTCCAGTTGTGTGACTTCAAAAAATGCACAATTGTTTCTCTACCTTCAAACAGTGAATGCAGTTCCCTCTGAAGAATCAGTATATCATGACATTTGGAGTCATTCTTCCAGGATTTAAATCCCTGTTCTGTTGCTTTCTAGTCATATGAGCTTAGTTGGCTAAAGGTAATTTCTCTGTGCCTCAGTTTTCTGTTCTTTAAAATGGGAATCATAATAGTACCTATCGCAGAGGGTTGTGATAACAATTAAAATAGACAATTCTGCCTGCAATGCTCAGCTTAGCACCTGGAACATGGTAAGTCACCCATGCATGTTAATGGATTCAGATCATTCATTTTCCTAAACTTTTAAGATGATGGTCTTAATGATAGCAACCAAATGTTTTATTTAAGGTAGAGATGTGCTGAATTTTAGCTCCTATCTCTCAGGACATAACATTCTTCAAAATTTAGATTCTCCTTTCTTTTCTCCTCCTCTCCCTGTTTTCTCCATTTCTTATATTTTCACCTCTCTGGAATGTCTGGCTTTGGCTCAACCTCTCTTGACCTCGCCATATCAGCTCTAACCATGGCTTTCAAGCACACCTCCAGGATACACCTCATGCTCTATCAGTAACACTGGAGACCACTGAGAAAACTCCATGCCCCAAATGATAAGCACAAAAGCCAGGACTTCTCCACCTCCCATCACGCTATACTTTGTCACATCTGATCACCAGGCCCTAACTTAGAAATGTAACGGCCCTCCAGCAAAAAAGAAACAAAAACAACCTTGTGATATTTATTATTCTAACCTAAGAACCATTTGTTTATTCAGAGTTTCCTATTTCCATCCATTTTTTAAAACCTCTGAGCCCTACGACATCTTTGTACGACTCACAAGTCTCCCAGTGCCAAGATCTCCAGGCAAAGTGGGGAAGAACTCCCAGCATCATGATAAAGCACCTTTCCTTCCTCCATTGCCACACCATTTCAGGTAACATATTCAGGGGAGCAGACTGGACTGCTAATTAGAGGACTGTCTGACCACCATGAACCACGTTTCCAATGGTGCAATAAGCAAAGACTCTTCGTTAAAGTCACTGTCCACCATAAGGGGATGCTGTTTCCAGCACATGAGATCTAATTCACAGAAGTGATCATGCAGACCCGGGTACAGTATTCATTATTAACTTAAAAAGTATGCCAAATCAATTAAAAACCATTTTAAAGGGAAGGAATAAAATTTAGTTCTACCTAACTGCAGCTCAGCTCTCATTTATCTGCCAGCCACTTTCAAGGGATTTTACTTGGTTCTTAATCTAACATTCATTGGAAAGGGTAATTCTCATGAAATTACAACGGCATCTCTCGCATCGTTTAATGCAAATGTTCCCATTCTTCAGAAATGGAGAGCGGCTTCTCCAATAAAGACTCCCTTCAAAGTGTAAAGTGGGAGAGCTTGGGGAACTGCTTGAGAAGAATAAAACATCCTGTTTCTGAAGCTGCTCAAATTTAAAACTCTGCCCGCATCCTGATGACAAATTGCGTTCCAAATGCAGGTTATTCACAACATGTTTGTCGTAAGGCAAGGCATATGAATTCCTGCCGTGTCTTTCTTTACAAACATGTCAAGACTTGTGAACCCTTAATGAAATGCATGCAGCATTTTAGAGGCAAAGGGAAGCCACAAAGAAGCAACTCTGTTTCCCAGGACTGGGGCCTTCTTATGCTAGAGATGGCTCCCGTCATCACAGATACTGTAACTGTATCATCTCAGAGCCAAGTACGGCTTTGGAGGTCACTGACACCAGCCCCTTCAGCTTGCAGATGGAGGGAATGAGGCCTAGAAGAGAATGAGATTTTTCTCCAAAGTGTTACCGGGCTGGTGAGAAGCAAAACCACCAGCCCCAGGTCTCATCTGCCCAGTCCAAGGCTGTCTCTCATTAGCACTGTGTAATTGACGAACCCCCAAAATAGAGTTTGCCCAGTTGGGGCACTTTGAAAAAAATCCTATGGGGTATCAACCTTCTGGTAGTCAGATAAAAGTGCCATAAAACTTGGAAGTGAGCTTATCCCAGTAGGATATTTTTAGTCATGCTACAGTTGGACTGACTTTACATTTGGCATATTTTTTAACCAAGGCCCAGGGGTACAATCCTTCTCACTTCTAATTCATATTCTCCCTTTTAGGTAAAGCACCACTGTTCACTAGTCACCAGAAGTCCCAAGCAGAGAATATCCACTTTGTACTTTATCCCTCCCCAGTATGGCACTTCCTGATACGTCCAGAACACAGAAATCTACCCTTCTTTTAGTTTAAAGCAGAGGCTACAGAAAGTTTTCTGCAAATGGCCAGACAGTGACTATTTTAGGCTTCCTTGGCTACTTGGACTCGTCTGCAACTACTCAACTCAGCCTGTGTAGTACAGAGGCAGCAACAGACTATGTGTAAACAAATGAGCATGGCTGTGTTCCAATAAAACTTTATTTATCAGCACTGGAATTGAATTTCCTATCATTTTTATATGTCACAAAACATTATTCTTCCTTTAATTTTTTATTCAACCACTAAAAAACACAAACAAACCAGCCGAGCACAATGGCTCACGCCTGTAATCCTAGCACTTTGGGAGGCCCAGGCAGGTGGATCACTTGAACTTAGGAGTTCGAGACCAGCCTGAGCAAGAGTGAGACCCCATCTCTACTAAAAATAGAAAAATTAGCCAGGCATCATGGTGGATACGTAAAGTCCCAGCTACTCAGGAGGCTGAGGCAGGAGGATGGCTTAAGCCCAGGAGTTTGAGGTTGCTATGAGCTTTGACATCACGGCATTCTATCCAGGGCAACAGAGTGAGTCTCAAATAAACAAATGAATGAATAAAATAAAAACACACAAGCCCTTCTTAGCTGGTAAGTTATACAGAAACAGGCAGCAGCCTGCCATAGTTTGTCAACCTTTGGTTTGGAGTAATGAAAGAGACTCCTATAAAGAAAACTTCTTCTTTCTTGCCAGACCTAACAGACCTACTTTTTTTTTAACTAAAGGTTTTCTATTTGTGTTCAGTGGGGTAAGGGGGGTTCACTATGATTATATCCTACGCACTAATGGCAATGTTGCCAGACGTATCCTCCTCTGTGTGAAGTACAACAGAAAGGACTAACTTGGTCACAAATATATATGGGATAATATGTGGCAGGGCTGGGATTTGAACTGGGGTGGACTGGTTCCAGATTCCATACCCATGTCCACATTTTAGCCAGTCTTCACTATATGTATAGTCTGCTGAATATGAATATTCCAGTTTATCCCCACCATCACTCAATACAGTAGAATTTCCCCACTCAAAAAATGGGAAAATAGATGTTCAGAGAGGTTGAGAGATTGGCTCAAAGTTGCACAGCTAGTAAATCAGTAGAGCTAATATCACTATGGAACCTTTAACCGATGTCAAAGTGTATTAACTACTAAACTTTATTAAGAGAAACATCCTCTTGTCCATGAATCTAAAAGATTACCAAATATTTATTTGGAACATTTGTTCTAGGACCAACCACAGAAATTCCTCAGTGAACTCCTCAGCTCCCTTTGTCTTTATAATTTTTTTTTTTTTGCAGTTTTTGGCCGGGGCCAGGTTTGAAATCACCACCTCTGGTATGTGGGGTGGTGAGTCCTTGTTACACAGTCGGGTGAAAGTGAAACACCCTTTCCATGGGACCCCGGCTTTCTACAACCCAGATTCTTCACCGTTCTATGTAAGTACAGCTTTCAATTTGGAAATAAATACTTTAGTTTCACATGTGGCCAAGATTAGCGCCAACAAATCAATCACTTGAAATTATTATCAATCTTTTGTCTGTATAAAGAAGTAAGTAGGAGCATACTATTTAAATACCTTTACACACAGCACGGCTCTGCTGGCAGGAGCATATTACAAAAACCAATTTTCTTACATCAACTTCTATCTACTTCTAATTCTGTAGCATAGCTCTGGGGAGTTGCTACAAGGTCTGTGTAAACTGAAAATCTAAATAACATTATGACGCCTATTACAGAACTAATTTATAATCTAATACCCCAGTTGCATTTAATATCCTATTTATTTATTCAAGCAAAATATCTGGAAAAAAATATGTCCCATCATAATGTAGTTGTTATGAAAATGGAAAAAATAAAGCAGAATTTTAGAGAAGGCTTGATAATTGCTAGGGGCAGGTATGAGCAAGAATTTCAGAACCCCTTCCATGAAGAAGAGGCGGGAGCCCTTTCATAAATAGGATTTTTGCTTTGTAACACAATTATTGTCAAATTTAGTATTTTACATCAAATTTACAGCTTTAAAATGCGATTCCTATTAATGTTATCTGCTCAGAGCTACTGCAGCATAAAACTGTTGGCCAACAGATGCCACCTCATCAACTGTCTTTAACAACTCCATTCTCATCCTAGATGGAAAAAGTGAGCTTTATGACAGCATTTATAAGAATGCTCTGCCAGTACAAACGCACAAGTGCTGCGCATATATATAATACATACAGGCTAATGGGAAGAATGAGAGAATTGCCTCGCAGAATACTAAGTGTCACAGCGATTTCTGTACCTGTAGATAAATGGAGGGAAGGAAGAAAGGATGGACGGAAAAGAGGAAAGGAATACATGCCATTTGAAATGAATGAATGAATACAAAAACCTCACAAAGTGATCATTACATGCTAATCATCGCTGGATGCTTGGAGCCCTAATGAAAGTTCAGTGGGACCCAACAGGAGCGTCACACTAGAGTTTCCGAGACTCAAAGAAAGGGCAGCAGCCACCTTCAGTCCCCTCAGTCTCTCCAGGCAACAAGGAACATGCCTGCTATTTGCTTTCTCTTGAGATAGAAACCATCTTTACAGCTTAGGGAACAGCCCAACCTCGGCTTGATAGAAAAAGAACTAGAGATTCAGAGCTCCAGGTCCTAAAGGACTTGTGCAGCAGGAGCACACCCACACAAGCACGTGCAAGCCCGCCCACGCTGGTGACGTCCATTTCCCCCACAAAAAAAAAACAACAGCAGTTGCCTGTACTGCAGGGTCACAGGCACTGAGGTCCTTGAGTCCTATCCCAACCCCGCATGTCTGGATGCCAGCTCCACTCTTGAGCTCTGGTATTTTTAATAAGCTCCCCTGGTTATTCTGATGCACTTCAAGGTTTAGGAACCAGTGGCCTCCCTGTTCATATTTGAAAGGCATCTGGGAAGAGCCCTTTGCTCCTGGAATTATTATAACATTACTGTCTCAATACCCTGGAATCCCATAATTAGCGATTCATTCCTTTGCCTCTTAAAGGTTTTCTGGTCTCCAAGGGTACAGAAATTAAACTCAAATAGACCTAAGAGAAGAAATAGCTTCAGTTCTCTTATCAGATGGTGTCTCGTTAGATACCAAAGTCCTGCAAAAATGAAGTGAGGAAACCCCAAAAGGGCAGAAAAAAGACTCATGAAAGGAAGGTATCAAACACACGAGAGTAGGTTCAGTCCCACACACGTGAACAACATGGGTTCCTTGATCACACGTGACCCCTCGTCAAAATGATGAGTCTCAAGAACCAGGCATCTCAGCCTTGTTGGGTTCTGCTGAGACAGTCTGACATCAAAAAGAACTCACTTTCAAATTCCTGAGGAGGTCCTAGGTCCAACAGGGGTTCCTTCACAGGTGTACGTTTTTAAAATTACACACAGGGTGTCTGTGATGTGAGTCACACCTGATGAACAAGCCTCCTCCAATGAGTTGCCTTCTCCAAATACACAGGAATTCCTCCCATCTCTCTCCTTCCACCCTTCCAACAGTGTCAGAGCAGCTAGGATGCTTGGGAACTTGGAGACCATCTCTTCCCTGGCCCGTTTTTACCTGCTGCATGTGGGAGGTTTGCATATGCAACGGAGACCCAGCTCAGCACTCTATTGATCATTACCTATAAATCCAGCTACTCATAAAAAGGCTCCATGAAATACAATCCAGGGACATAAATCTCTCTGCAAGAGATGAAATCGGATGGGAAATAAAATTCCCTCATTTCATTTATTCTCTTATTTAAAAGACTGACTTTCCAATCAGCTATGAACATAAACATGAGCTGGCAGGGGTCTGGGCACAGAACATGGGTTTAAACATCAGACAGGCGGGAGGCAAACCCACTCTTGCCACTCATAAGCCATGTGTCATCAGCAAGTCCTGTACCCTCTCTGAGCTTCGGTGTTGTCTAACGGGAAAATAAGCTCCTTTTCGCAAAGGCTGCTGTGAGATTAAATCAGATACACTACAATGTACAAAGCATATTTTAGGAGCCCAAGGTGGTAGCTGTTACAAGCAACCCATCTCTATGTTTAAAAGAAAACTATTAGGTACCCTCCCCACCCCCACAAACAAAATCTATACTGCCGTCCCCTAAGTCCAAGTGGTGGTTGATAAAATGCATTCATTTATTCATCTAACATTTATTGAACACCAACTATGTGTCAGGCTTTGACCCAGGTACTGGAATTTGTCCAGGTTCAACCTTTCATTGTAAAAATTTATGGTGCCAACACTTAAGCTACACACAAGAAAACCAGAAAAAAACTTTTTGCAGAAATCCATACACTGCACAGCTGCTTTGTAAAGAAAGGGACCAAATCTAATTAATGTTTCTTTTTTTTCCACCCTCACCAAAATAATGCCTGCACATCGTAGTCAAACCACACCTCTGAACTGCTACTTCCCAAACAGAAAGGCTCATCATCAACAACCTCCCTGGGTCACCCCTGGTCACCAGAAAGTCAGTCCTTGGGCTACAAGCAGCTGATTTCCAGTTACAGTTTCCCACAGCAGAAATGACAAACAGAAGCTGTTCCTAGGACAAGAAGAAAAGCTTACACGGCTGAGAAAATGGTGGTGTTAGCATTCTCACTTACGACTGGCCAGCAAAATTTGCCACCTCTTTTCCCCATCTAATCTTTTCAGCCTTCAACTCCTTCCTTCCATGATCTGACCGCGTGGCAAAGAACTACGTTCCACTACCTCCCAGCGCACTTCAGCAACCAAGTGGTCTGTGGCTCGAGTGAGCCAATAGCCTGTTGGTTTTACCTTTTTCTTTGTACAAAATATGTGGTGCAGAGGAATGAGAACCCTTACAATTGACCAAATAGCTGCACAAAGAGCTGCACAAGATTTAGTGATTACTGAGAGCGCTGAGAAAGAAAAAATATAATGTTCCTGAGAGTTCTTGTTCAGCCCCATTCTTGGGTCACATAGAGGAAAGCTCAGAGCTGAAGAAGGAGAACTTGGGGAGGGCTGGTATTCAAGCCGATCAAGAAAGAAGTAACAGAGGAAGAAAAAAAGAAAAAACTACTATCTTGAATCCTGTCGAGTTAGGCCAAGCATTTGTTATCGTTGTGTCTAGCTCCCTAACCCAAAAAAAGTAAAATCAAACAAACAAAGAATTCACCAGCCAGAACCAGGCAGACTCTCCATGTTGCTTCACACATGGTCTCCTCACTCCGCACTCCTGCCACAGATGGTGACAAAGCTCCACTGACTCACGCAGCGCCCTCAGGCACCAACGCTGTCTCTGCAGTCCCCCTGCAAGGGTGACTGGCTGTCACGCTCCCGGCTGGCACAGGGCAGGCTCTGCCTCCCCCCTTCTTGTCTCTGCTCCCCATCAAAATGGCACATTGTTAGAAATGTGCTCGGGATGTGTGATTTGGGGCAGATAGTTGCTGGAGTTCCCATATGCTTAAGGTACATAACTGGGCCACTGAGAAAAAGGAATTTAAGCATTCTAGAAAACAGCAGGAGAGCAAATTGGCCTTTCCCTCTGAGAGCTATTATTAGAGAGGCCCAGCCCAATTCAACCAGAAAGCCGGTATCCAGCCCACCGCTCCTCCTGCAACAATGCCCTGTGCAGCCCGCCTCTTTCAAAGAGGGCTGCCCTGACGCATTCCAGCCAGACTCGCATCTTGTCTTTAATGCTGACCACTGGCCTGCAGAGATCAGTGGAAGCGTCCCTTCCCACAGATCAACTCGACAGTCCAAAGTTTAATTTCACATAATACTGAGAACCCACAGAACACGGCATTACATTTGATTTGTACTCGTGGAATTTGGCAGCCTGCTAGCTCTTCTCTCTGTGTACCTGCTGAAGTCACAGCTGCTGCCTAAACTTTGTAAATAAATGCTAAACAAATGCCAAATAAAGAAACCAACTTCCCAGGAAGCAGAAAGGGCAGGAGATCACAGATTTTGTTCTCAGAATTATCCTGTGACCTGCTTCAGAGCAGCATCCTGGCAGCTTAAGTGTGTCTCTGCTCTCCTACGTCTTAGATGCTCTTTTCCCTCTGAGAGAGATGGGGACAGGGAGAGAGGGAGAGGGGGGAAAGGGAGAGAGAGAGAGAGGGAGAACAGAAACAAGTTGCCTATTATTTGTCTCCCAGTTAATGAGTAGAAAACATTGGTTGGGAAGACAACACCCAGCCTTATTATTTCTTATAGCATACATTTCTATGGAAATTAGAAATTTTAGAGTCAGTTTTTTCAATGGACTTAATCTCCAATGGTGCAGTGAAAGTTAATGAGAAAAGAAGCCTCATTTCTTTTTTTTTATTATTAATAATTCATGGCGTGTTTTCTTTTTTTTTTATTAAATCATAAACACATATATCATGTATAATATTAATGCATTTGTGGGGTACAATGTGCTGATTTCATATAAAATTAGGAATGCTTACATCACACTGGTTAATATATACCTCATCTCGTTTACTTAATTGTTGTGTTAAGACATTTATACTCTATACTAATAGATCCCACAGGTACCCTTGCATTATGCACCATAGGTATGATCCCACCATTCACCCTGCCTCGATTTGACCTCCACCCTTCCCTCCCATCCTTCCTCCTCCCTCCTCCATCATGGGCCATAGTTGTGATCTATTCTTCATATGAAAGTGTGAGTGATTATAAATTGGTTTCATAATAGTACTAAGTACATTGGATATTTTTTCTTCCATTTTTGAGATACTTAACTAAGTAGGATATGTTCCACCTCCATCCATGTAAACGCAAAAGAGGTAAAGTCTCCATCTTTTTTAAGGCTGCATAATATTCCATGGTGTACATAGACCACAATTTATTAATCCATTCATGGATTAATGGGCACTTGGGCTTCTTCCATTACTTGGCTGTTATGAATTGAGCTGCAATGAACAATCTGGTGAAAACATCTTTGTTATAAAGTGATTTTTGGTCTTTTGGATATACACCTAGTAGAGGAATTACAGGGTCAAACGGCAGGTCTACTTTTAGATCCCTGAGTATTCTCCATACTTCTTTCCAAAAGGGACATATTAGCTTGCACTCCCACCAGCAGCGCAGAAGTGTTCCCTTTTCTCCACATCCACGCCAGCATCCGTAGTTTGGGGATTTTATTATGTGAGCCACTCTTACTGGTGTTAGATGATTTCTCAAAGTGGTTTTCATTGGCATTTCTCTGATGATTAAAAACGATGAACATTTTTTCACATGTCTGTAGGTCATGTGCCTGTCTTCAGAGAAGCTTCTGCTCAAGTCCCTTGCTCACAATGAAATGAGATTACTTATTCTTTTCTTATGAATAAGTTTGAGTTCTCAGTGTATTCTAGTTATCAAACTCAACTTTTCAGGCACATCTCCATTGCTTATGTGACAACAACATTGGGTGGGCCTTTCCATTGCCCCTGGCCTTTCCATTGCCTCTGGGTCATGTTTCTCAACAGCAACTTCCTGCTAAAGCCTTACGGAGTTAATCACTCAAGATATTCTGGCACATTGCAGCTTATGTTTTCTTGGGTACAGGAAAGGCATAGCTACATTAACCAACCAAAGCCAGAGAAGCCTGTTATTTCATGTCGTGGGTAGAAATATGCTTTCTGAGTGGGCTGTCAGGCAGCCACCTTTATTGCCCTCCTGATCTCAAAGGACACATCCATCCCATATACGAGAAGGGGAACTAGAAGGAGGTACAGCCATGACTCGCGGATTGCACATGACTCACAGTTCACCCCTGCCTTTCCGATTCTGGCTTCTAGGGACTCAAGCCGAGTAAACTCAGTAACAGTAATGAAATTTACAGCCACCTGTCATAGTCCATTTTGTATTGTTATAAAGGAATACCCGAGGCTGGATAATTTATAAAGAAAAAAGCTTTACATGGCTCACAGTTAGTTCAGGAGGCTGCCCAAGAAGCACAGTGCCAGCTTCTGCCTCTGGTGAGGGCCTCAGTCTGCTTCCACTCACGGCAGAAGGTGAAGAGGAGTCAGCAGATGCAGAGATTACACAGCAAGAAAGGAAGCGGGAGCGAGTGAGGAGCGATGCCAGGCTCTTTTGAACAACCAGTAGAAGGTTGTTCTACTGGCAAAGGAGAACAAGTACAAAGGGGAGTGAGTTCTTTGCCTTCTACTGGAGAACTCACTGACCCTTAAAGAAAGGTATTAATCTACTCAGGAAGATCATGACCCAAACACCTCCAACATTGGGGATCAAATTTCTTTTTTCTTTTTTCTTTTTCTTTTCTTTTTTTTTTTTTAACTCTGTCAGGCACCTGGGTATTTTTCTTTTGTGACAGAGTCTCACTCTTTCAGACACTCTACATCTGGGTAAAGTGCCGTCATCATAGCTCACAGCAACCTCCAACTCTTAGACTCAAGTGATCTTTCTGTTTCAGCCTCCCAAGTAACTAGGACTATAAGCACTCACCATCATGCCCAGCTAGTTTTTCTATTTTTTTTTTTTTTTTAGTAGGGTGTTGCTCTTGCTCAGGCTGATCTTGAACTCCTGAGCTCAAGAAATCTACCTGCCTTGGCTTCCCAAAGTGCTAGGATTACAAGCATGAACCATTGCACTTGGCCTTAGAGGTCAAATTTCAACATGAAGTTTAGAGGGAAAAATATCCCAACCACAGCACTATAGTAAGTACTATAGTTCACAGCACTATAGCAAATATTGGTTGAATATTTACTAGACACCGGGCTCTGTGCAATAGCACTGTATGTCTTGTCTTCCCTTAGTAAATCAGGAACTCCATGAAGCACAGAGATTTTGCCTCTGTTGTTTTTTTCCTTTGGTTTTTCTTTTGGTCGGCCATTTCCCCTTCAACATACACATAATAATGACCAAGGATTGCATAGCACTAACGAGGTGCCAGGTATTGCTCTAAGTGCCTTACATATATAAATTCATCAAAACCTCACAACAACCCTATAAGGTAGATACTCTTATTATCTTCATTTTTCTTACAGATGCAACCACGGATGCTGAAAGGCTTCAACATCATGTCCAAGTAAACACTGAAAGAAGAATTTAAACAGAGATATTTCTGCTTCAAAAATACACGCTTTTAACCTCCATGCTATTGTAGGATCTTTATTGCATCAATAAACATGCTTTGAATGAATGAACTATGTCACATCAGTATTACAACAACACTATGGGACAAATTGACTATCCCTATCTGCAAATTAGGAAACTGAGACTCAGAGTGGCTAGGCAACTTGACCAAGGTCACACAGCTAGAGGTACAGAATGAGGAGTCCACACAGAGGTCCCCGTCTTTCTGACACAGCAGCCATGATCTTGAAACAACTGCAGCGTTGTAAACCATGTGCCCAAGAAATGCCCTGCCCTACGCTTTCATTCATTGCCCTCACTTCCCCATCTTATCCATGACAGCATCTAGTCTTGCACACAAAGAAACTTGTTCACAATAAAGTAGATATACTTTTCAGGGGTTGGCATGTGTTGTTTTTCTTTCCCCCAATAAGCTGTATAACAAAAGAAAGACTGATATTTTAGGTGACAAGTGAGAAATAGGTCAGGCAGCCCTCTGATTTCATGGGAGCCTGTCCACCGGAGCTTGTCACTGACAAGAACCTTATCTGTGTAGTTAATTCTGTAAGGAACGTTCCCCACCCCCTACCCTCCATGTGCGGCTCTGGGCATTTCTCACACAGCATTGGAAAGCTGGTGCCAAGGAACACAGAGCTGAGCAGCCCTGAAAATGCGCCTCTGCTAAACCCCAAACCTGGACCCCCCTTTCTCTCTCAAGCAGGTGCAGTTCTGTGACTTGGAGACATCTTCCTCAGCTGAGGAAGACTTTATCCTTTTCCAGCACTTGCTCCAAACGCTTGCTCCTAAATGATTGTTCTTCCGTCTGATTATTTTTCTTCCATATACACCTGTCACCCAACTTTTCATTTTTTAAAAAGTTTTAAAAATTTATTACTCCTGAAGCGAGAACCTGAGAATGAGCGGGCGATTAACGGAATCATTTGACTGACCTCCAGGAGACCCAAAGGTAGGTGATTGATGAAATGGCTACAGGTTTAAGCAGAAGGTCAGCTTCAATAATACGGCTGTTACTTCCCGTGGCCCTTACAAACCAACTCAGTCCCTGGCCTTCACTTCTCCTTTGCAACAATTTTAAGGCAAAGACATGTGGCTGCCTCCACCACAAGCCACCTGCTTGTGATGCTTGTTATGGAGTGACAAAGACACAGTGGTGGTATTTGATCCAAAAAGATCATGATCTAATATCAGACATGATTGGTCTCAACCAGTGAGGTCCACTATTAGTGACTTTCCCACCATATCCACGGCAACCCACCAGTGGGTCTGGCAGGAGGTCAGATGGATGGTTTAGTTCTCATGGCACCACTAACCAGCCATGGGATCCATTGCTGCTTCCCCATCTCATATTTAAAACGAGAGATATACAACCTTCCCTACCCAGCTTCAGATACGTGAAAGTTCTCCTAACTGGTATGATTTGAACTTGAAAGAGGGAGTAAATGAAGGAAAAGGCCTCATTTAAAATTTCTGTGACAGGGCCAGGTGCAGTGGTTCGCACCTGTAATCCTAGCACTCTGGGAGGCCAAGGCAGGCAGATTGCCTGAGCTCACAGGTTCGAGACCAGCTGAGTGAGTGCGAGGCAACGCCTCTAAAATTAGCCAGG
The DNA here is from genome assembly GCF_027406575.1 of Nycticebus coucang. Taxonomy (NCBI): domain Eukaryota; kingdom Metazoa; phylum Chordata; class Mammalia; order Primates; family Lorisidae; genus Nycticebus; species Nycticebus coucang. The sequence continues at coordinate 26,420,611 of NC_069802.1, read as the reverse complement.
TGTTGTAGTGGGCACCTATTGTCCCAGCTACTTGGGACAAACAGGAGAATCACTTGAGCCCAAGAGTTTGAGATTGCTGTGAGCTCTGACACCACAGCACTCTACAAAGGGAGATAAAATGAGACTCTGTCTCAAATAAATAAATAAATAGGCTCGGCACCCATTGCACAGTGGTTACGGCATCAGCCACATACACCGAGGCTGGCAGGTTTGAACCCAGCCCGGACCTGCTAAACAGCAATGTTGCTGCTAAGCAACAAAAAAATAGCTGGCGTTGTGGTGGGTGCCTGTAGTCCCAGCTACTTAGGAGGCTGAGGCAAGAGAATCGCTTAAGCCCAAGAGTTTGAGGTTGCTGTGAGCTGTGGGTGACATAGTAAGACTCTGTCTCAAAAAATAAATGAATAAATAAATAAAATAAAAATTTTTGGCAACTTTTAAGCCTCAATAATAAACAGCTCTTTAACCCAATCAACATTTAAGAGCATACTTCAGATTTCTTTTAGAAAGTAGACTAACAATAGCCGGGCGTTGTGGCGGGCGCCTGTAGTCCCAGCTGCTCGGGAGGCTGAGGGAAGAGAATCGCTTAAGCCCAGGAGTTGGAGGTTGCTGTGAGCTGTGTGATGCCATGGGGCACTCTACCAAGGGCCATAAAGTGAAACTCTGTCTCTACAAAAAAAAAAAGAAAGTAGACTAACAAATAGAAAATAGGAACAATACTACCAACAGTCCATGGTAACATTTTGCCTGCATCATCTCAATAAGTTCTCAGAGGAATTCTGCAAATCAGGGAAGTGGCATGGTTAAAAGCAAGCGCTCTGGGCCCATTCCACCTACACTGAAATCCTGGTTCACCCTCTTGCTAGCTGTGTGACCTTGGGCAAGCCCATGTAACTTCACCTTGACTCAGCTCTGTACACACAGAACAGGGGTAATGACAGGTGGTTCTTAACACTGTTGGAAGGACTAAACAGTCAAGGTGTATAAAGTCTTAGAACAAGTCTGGGTCCACCATAAGGGCTCAGATAGCCAGTGTGCATTATTATTATCATCATTAACACAGTTTAACAGATGAGGAAACTGAGACTTTGGAAGGTTAATTAAATGATGTACTCAAAGTTGTGACTATTGAGTGGATGGAGACTTGGGGATTTGAACCAAGCAGTCTAATAACAGCACCCGAGTTCTTAACTACTCCCTTCATCTCTTCCTAGCTTCAGTGATTAGCTGTGAGTTCCTCAGCCTCGTGAAATCATATGAAAATAGACCTCTTAAAGAGAAAGGGCCTCGCGTGGGCCATGAAAAATCGTATCAGGAATGGAGGGAGGCATTCTCTCTAGTATCTGCAGAATGCCAGTTGGGGAGGGGGGTTCCCCAAAGCTTTACAAAAATAGGGTCAACTCCGCCTCACACCTGTAATGCTAGCACTCTGCATTACAATTCCATCTCCGCTAACACTCTAAAAAATGAAAGAACCCTCCCAGTCTGTCCCTGCCTTGCTGTAGGAGATGTCAGAATAGTATTCACCTGTTAGAAAGGAAAGACAAAATTAACAAATCATACATGCGGACATAGAGGACAGGAGCCAGGATTGTAGGCATCCTTTTCCTTCTGATGGAAACTTTGTACTGATAAAGTTAGTCCTGAGCAGAGAAGGAAGAGTCTGTTGCCTAAACAAGGTGATTTAAGATGCCACAGAAGGACACAGCTTCCTTAACAAATGTTTTCTCACTCCCGTCTCACTAGGCATGGTTTATGCTTCTGTATTAAGCCTGAATCTATCCAGTCCTCCTCTTTCAAAACACAAATATGCCCAAGATAAGTAAGAAATTTAATTCCAGGCCCTGGGAGTGCCTGGGTTCCTCAGATCCCTCTTCCACCCGAGGAAACACACAAGTCCTTGAGAAAGGAGGACAAGGAAAGGGCAAAGAAAACAAGCAAACTTTGAGGGCGGCGCCTGTGGCTCAAGGAGTAGGGCGCCAGTCCCATATGCCGGAGGTGAAGGGTTCCAACCCAGACCCAGCCAAAAACTGCAAAAAAAAAAACTTTGAGATTCTATCGAACAGAAGTGACTTGCCCAGACTTTTCATGGGAGAGAAGGAAATATGTCATTTACTATGCCCTGTGTTTTCATGCACTCCAGATCATGGAATTCAGCCTCAGAGAGGTTGAATGATTTGCCCAAGATCACACAGCTGGTAAGCAACAGAGTTGAGATTTGAACAGGTTTACGTCCAAACCCAATAATCTTACCACTATACCCTCTGCTTCTCTCTACTAAACTACTACTCACTACAACTCAGAGACTGCCTTGGGTCTCTATTTCTTAACCAGAATTTGTGCTCCACAATTCCTTTGCAGGTCACTGGGTTTACAAACTTTTCTCCATTGTATGTATTCTTCATTTCCCCACCACTTCCCATGCAGCCATGAGGACAAAATATGTGATTTTGTCTCGCTCCATAATTTCTCTTCTAGACAGCCGTGGTCACAGTCAGAAGGAGCAGGGGTGGCACCGGAGCTTAAGGAAAAGCAAAACTATTAAAGCACAGTTCATCCCTCTTCAACTACTCTGCCCACACTTCCAGAGGGGACAATGCTGCCTATTACAGCAGCGATCCCCTGAGGTTCAGCCAGCAGCAGAGAGCAAAATGCCTGAACCAATCTAGGCTTTCTCTGCCTTCTTTACCAATTCCCTGCATGCAAACACGTCTCAGTGGGAAAATAACCGCTACTAGGTGAATGATACATACAATTGTCTAAGCAGTTGGTGCCCAGACACTTTAAATAGCATCTGAGAGTCAAGATGTGGCTATTGCCACCAAGGAAACGTTGCCCAAAGCTATAGGCTTCTACGCACTGTGGGCAAAGTATAGAATTATCTCTTCCTCAGTCTTGCTCTTCTTTCTTGCTAATTGAGACCCATGATACAGACTGAAAATAACTAATATTTACTTTCCAAGCCTGCTTGACAACTAGGACATCACTGTCTTGATCATGACCATAAGGAGTGGAGAGGAAAGTCCTGTAGGTGGGTCCTGAGTTTTTATCCCTAATAAAATGATGCCCAAGAAGAAATCCTCTTTGCTCCCTCTGGAGTTGAGTGCATGATGCCCACGGCAGGCTTCCTAGGATCAAAAGCGCAAAGCCCAAGGACCATCCAATGCTCAGGCGATGTCTGAGTGAAGGCACGGAGACAACCTGGGCCCAGTGGCATCACTGACTCTCTGATCCAGTTCTCACAGCACCTTCCTCTAGACCGCCTGTGTGTTAGTTACCTATTGCTGCATAACGAGTCACCCCTCACACTCAGCAGCTTCAAACAACATTATCTCACAGCTTGATGAGCCAGGAATCTGAGAGTGGCATAGGTGGGAGACACCAACTCGGGGCGAGGTGCTGGAGCGGGCTGCAGTCCTCCCAGGCTCAGATGGGAGGGGTCCACTCCCACGCTCCTCCAAAGACCTCCTGTGGGCCACTCTGCAGGGCTGCAGTGTGAACCCGTTCTGCCCAGAGGAAGACACCAGCAAATGAGAGTGAGAGTCACCCAAGATGGGAGATGGTACGCACAGACAGCATGTTCAGACCAGTGCCAGCCTGTTATTCCTACATCGCACTATTCCTTTAACATGGGGCTTCTCAACCCCTGGCATTAATCTTAGGTCAGATAATTCTTTGCTCTGGGTGCTCTCCTGCGAATTGTGGGATGTTCAGCAGTAGCCCTGGCCTCTCTACTCACTGGGCTCCAGGATTCCCCCCACCACCTCCAGTGGTGACAGAGAAAAGTCTTTAGACATTGCCAAGTGTTCTGGGGGCACAAATCATTCCCAATAGAGATGCACTAGTTTAGAATGAGTCACAGAATCCAACCCCCACTCAAGGGCATGAATGCCAAGAAGCGGGGATTAGTGGGAGCCCTCGGAGAGGCTGCACACTTCAGCTCGCTTCATAAAATAATCAACTGCTTTAATCTTCAAGATACTTGATATTGACCCTTGGGTTACGTGAAGCCAAGTGCACCCTAACTGACACAGAGAACCAGCCACTTATTTCTTCTATTACAGCTGTTACTTTTTCCATCTTTCAAGAGTGCTAAGTAAAAAAGTCAAGCAAAGCACCATGCTTACCTATAAAGTAACTCACTGGTGCCTGGATACAGAAACAATATCTCCCATTTCAGACCAATAAAATGCTCAACACCCCCTCTCCCCACCTCTCCCCCCACACACAAACACACACAGAGTTTTTTTAATTTTTTTAGTTTAATTTTTAATTAAAATCTTAACTATATACATTTGCGGGGTACAATGTGATGGTTTGATATACAATGCGGAATGCTTAAATCCAACTGATCAACATAAACCATCACCTCACTTATTTTTTGTGGTACAAACATTTAAAATTTACTCTTAGTTATTTTGAACTATACCCTTGCATCATGCACATGAGATCTCGCCTAATGTGCATGGGCAGAGTTTCTAAAAGAAAGCTGTCAACCCCTCCGTCCTGTGCATTTTCACAAGATAGAGAAGACACAAAACTCAGAATACAAAGGGCAGCAATTAAAATGCTACCACTTCTGGCAGGAAACAGTGGCTCACACTTGCAATCCTAGCACTCTGGGAGGCTGAGGTGGGACGGTCACTAGAGCTCTGGATTCCAAGACCAACCTGAGCAACAGCAACACCCTGTCTCTCAGAAAAATGGAAAAACTGAGGCAAGAGGATCTCTTGAACCTAGAAGTTTGAGGTTGCTTGTGATCTATGATGATACCATGGCACTCTACCCAAGGCAACAGAATGAGACTCTGTCTGAAGAAAAGAAAAAACAACTTTAGCACTTCGAAAAAGGAATATGCATATGACACCAATTGAAATTCTTTGGAACTTGTACTGAAGGTTATATGCTAAGACAAATACTGCTCCTGACCTGCCTGGGCATAGAGTTGAAACAGTGGTGTAACCTACCATTTAGAAGCCGTAAGCATGGACTGCTTAGCACAGGACAGGGACAGACAGCTGAGCCTGCAGCCTTGTGTCCTGACTGTGCCTGCTCACACCTTCCCCTGCAACCTTCCTGGGTGCCCTTGGAGTTAAACACTCTGGAGGGACCTGGAAACTCCTGGATTCTTCCTCAACGTCAACCCTTCCCCGTTCCCACCCAGACCTGAACTAAGGGAGTTGATTCAATTTGTTAGCAACTCTTATTTTCATTCCTCAGCCCCTTCTGCAGCTGACCACTCTTCCCCCCAGGGGCTCCTCTCTAACTTATTATGACCTTAGCTGGGTTTCTCCACCTTCCAGGCTTTGGAACACATGGTCCCAGGGAAAGGCCATATGGTGATTTTTGTTCAAAAACTAAGGGTCTTTTTAGGCCTAAGGCATCCCTTTACAGAGCTCCCTTAGGAGATGACAAAGTCTGTAACAGGCATCCAAAACCAATTATCAACTGAGGGGCAGGAGTCCCAGGAATAACTATGGAGTTCAAGATGAAAGGCTCAAAAACGAAAGCTATTTCCAACACAAATATCTCTTTGAATGGTAGAAATAAACCTTGGGGGGGAATGACATTATTGTAAAATGTGTTTTATGACATTGTAATGATTAATGGCATTTCACACTAATAAAGTTGACAGGAAGAGGATGGGAAAGACTCACGAAAGTGCAAATACAAATTTCCTTTTAATATCACCAGCATTTTTCTACAAGAACGAGACATGCACCAACAGGATGAGAGAAATGGCTATTTTTTTAAGACTCTAAAATAAATAACTAAACAGCAGCAGACATCAACAATACAACGCGTGAAGAGGAAGCTCCATGTGATGGATTTCTCAAAGAGACTACCACAAATATTACTCCCTCTTTTGGTCCTAATCCTTCCTGCTGAACAAGATTTGTATCTGTGAATGTGAGATCTCACTGCTCGGAGAAAATGCAAACTAGCCAAAGCAAGAGTCCATGATGTTGCTTCACTTTGGCAAATCCAAGCCTGTGTCTCCTCTCCTGCCCTTCCCTGCACTCAGGGAAGAGTTAAGCCCTCTCACCCAAGGTTGGTCCTGGCACCTGGCTCCCAATCCTGTCTTCTCCAGCCACCCCGGACCTTTCTTCTCTACCTTGCCAATATTTCATTCTTCCCTCAACGCTTCTGTTTGCAGGAGTCTTGTCCACATGGAGAAGACTCATGCGGTCCTGTCTATTAGCTACTGTACTATGGCACTTCTTTCTCTAACTCCCAAGGAGGAACCATCTCTGTCCATTTTCTTAGTAGACACTCCTCAATCTAGGGAGGAATCTGAATCCAGCATCCTCTTATACCCCGTGGGGACATGGGCCTCTGGATCATCATCAGTAGACTCTCTCCAGCCACATCCTGAGACCCTTTCTCGTGTCTTCTTCTGCCAAACTTCCCGGGGCACTTGACTACCACCAGCGGCTTCTGACTTTCCTCCCATTTGTCTGACTCTGCCTTTCCCTTCTTCCTGCCTGAGCTTCCATTTCCTCATCTCTAAAATGGAGATAATAATAGCTAGCTCACTGAGCTGTCATAAGGAATAAATAGTCCAAGTAAAGTGCCGAGCATGGTGCCATCCCAGAGTCAGCGTGACTTAAGATCACATCGTCCCTGCGGGCCCACTCGGCCTCCCTCCAGAACACAAGCTGCTAGAGGGCAGGACTTTGGTGATCTCCAGTGCAATAGAATCATGCCCGGCACATAGTAGGCACTTAATAACTACGTGGCAAAGTGACGAAATGAAAAACATTTCCATGAATGATATGATGCTATGCTGGTGATTCCCAAATACAGCCCCTTACTTCTGAGTCTATTTGTTTTTGATTTTGAAATCTGTTTGAGGTGACATTAAAGTCACAGTCTGCCTACAATTTAAGTCAGTGTCTCTTTTCCCACAGATTTCTTTTTTTCCAAGTCCTCATTTTTATTAATTTGAAATAGCCATTTTCGTGATATCCTACAGACAAAATCTCAGTGCACCCTCCTCTCTCCTGCCCTCCACAGCACCCCGACTCTCTTGTGCACCCCACTCGCCCCTTTCTTATTGCTACTGCTGTCACTTTAATCTGGCATTTTCTGCCTCTCAGATCATCACTGTGGCCCTTAAGTGGTTTCCTGATCTTTAATCTTCCTAAAATATTCCCTCCAATTGCTGAATGAAGGACCTGGAAATAGATGCCCAGTATGCTCAATACCACTTTATTGTTTAAGAAGCAGGTTTCCTTTGCTTTTTATAACCAATACAAAGCCCTGAACCCCCCCCCAAAAAAAAAACCAGCCTATTTAAATATCTATATATCTATATCTATATATATGACATAATGAATTGGCTTTCCTTCACCAAAGAACCAAATTTCTCCTATTTTGAGTTCTGTAGTGAGCAAGAGGTCATGGGCAGACATTATATGTAAATACACTTAAACCATAAACATTAAAAAGCCCTCCTTGAACTTGAATTTGGATGACATTGACCAATGAATGGACCATGGCTGCCATTCTCTGGGTTTTTGTTCTCTGCCAGGCAAAACCAGAGAACCACACACATACCCTGTAGTCTTGTATTTAATCTTCATAGAAACCCTAAGGGGTGTGTGGTTTTGCCCTCAAGTGTGAGAATACTGAGGCTCCGAGAGCTCAGTAACTTGTCCCCCAGTGCACAGCTACTGAAGCAGAGGAAGCGGCATCTACCCCAAATCCAGCTGAGTCCAAAGCCCATGTTCTTGGCCTGAACCCTAAAGCTGAACTCAGGGGACTGAGTGCTATGGGTGAAGACCAGCGAAACGAAGAATAAATGAATTAATTAAAAGAGAAAAGGAGCAGGAAGAAAGCGATAAGTCAGGGAGAAACATCTGGTGCAAAGTCAGTGAAGAGTGGAAGTGTAAGAGGGAGAATTCACTGGAGAATGTGATGAACGAGGACACAGGTGAATGCGAGGAGAAAACAGCTCTAGCAGCCGAAAGAAAACAACCAGGACTCCCACGGTCACAGAAGAGAAAAGGGGTATCACTTTGGATGTCAGGCAGCACAGAGGACAGAGGACCAGTCTGCTTCCTGGCAGACTCAGAGGTGAGTGAAGAAGAGAAGTTGGGATGACCAGGCACATGCAGCCAAGCCCAGGCCTCTGCAGGTGGCGTCCTAAGGAGCTGGGCCCTATCCCACCCCCTAGGAGAACACACAGAGTCTCCAGGTACAAACAGCCACTCCCCAAGCACCTCCTTGCACTGCACGAGGGAGGTGGTGTGAGTCACTTTGAATGGCCCGATTATGTCGCTTTAGAGAAAAGAGGGCCATGAGAGATAAAAAGTCAGGACTGCAGTCCCCTGCTCTGTGGAAAATGTCAATTACAAATAAGCGCCTAGCCAAGACCATCTCCTACGTGCTGCTTCCCAGAGAAGCACTGGAAACCATCCCCGCTTGCCTGCCTTGCTTCCTTCCCAGGTTTGCTCTTCCCTCCCACCCCCAGGTGCCTGGGCCTCCTTATCACTTCAAAGCCCAGCCTCTCTTCAAGGCCTGAATCTGGGATTACAAGCCTTACTCAAGGCGTCCTAGAATGATCTCATTCCCCAAGCACCTTCCCCTTGCTCAGGAGGCTGGCATTACAAGTCACCCTTAAATTGTTTTCTGATTGTTGCAGGCACAAATGCCTTCTCTTTTGAACTGAAATCCACATCTTTGTATACAGAAACCGTATTTCCAACTGCATTTCCCTAGACCTGGGTCAAAGCTGAGGCTAAATTTGTGGTACGAATGAAGAGATGGATAAATATATAAATGCATTGAATTAATTAATGTAAAACTTTTCAAATCGAACTTGGCAGGTAGAAAACCTATGTAAGTGCTATTTATTATTTTTGTTTTAATAGCTACAGTGCTTTTCCTGGTATATACTTGATGCTCAGAAAATATGACTCAAATGATGATTTCGTGCCCCTTAATACACAGATTATGTCCCTAAAATGTATATTACAGTTCCCTTGTGGAAGGCTTAATTTTTATGAGCTTTCACTTCTGAAGTCTCTCTCTGGGAATAAATATTACTTATCTATTGCTACAAATTCTCTTTTCTAAAATAAATAAGAAGCAATTCAGAAGCACAGTTAGGTTGCAAATTAAAGAATAAGTGAGAATAAGCATAAATCTGCTGAGTTACCAGAAAAGCCCAGTAAGGCCTGAACAGCCTCCTCCCACCTTCTAAGGGAAAAATGAGCTTTCTGTAGGTAGAGAATCACTGGCCTCTGGCAATTCCTAACAAGAGTCAGCATTCATACAGCTCTTTTCACCCACAGATGCCAAATCACGACATCTAGACAAATTTCAATCTCTTCCTTTGGAAGGTAAGAAACTAGGCAGAGCTTCTGGGAGACCACCAGTGCCCAGTTCCAAAGCGTGGTATACGAGACCAAATTGGGTGCACACCCATGGTTATTCATTCATAAAGTATTTTAAGAGTCAAACATGTAGGCTCGGTGCCTGTGGCTCAAGTGGCTAAGGCGTCAGCCACATACACCTGAGCTGGGGTGTTCGAATCCAGCCTGGGGCCGCCAAACAACAATGACGGCTGCAACCAAAAAAAATAGCCGGGCGTTGTGGCGGATGCCTATAGTCCCAGCTACTTGGGAGGCGGAGGTAGGAGAATCGCTTGAGCCCAGGCGTCGGAGGTTGCTGTGAGCTGTGATGCCACAGCACTCTACCCAAGGTGACAGCTTGAGGCTCTGTCTCAAAAAAAAAAAAAAAGAGTCAAACATGTACTTTCACCTGTAATGGAAAACTCTCAGACTTTTTTCCATTATAATGTTGATAGCGATACGAACTCTTATTTAAAAGATCAAGGAAAACGTGTCTTTTTTAGAAAGCAAAAATAATAGACAAATAAGAGAATAGATGGGGGGGGGGATCACAAAAGAGACACAAAAAAGACAGAAGTGCAGAGATTTCAGCCAGAAACCCTGCAGCCCAGTGTCAGTATTTACACCTGTGTCTTTCTCCCCTGTACTGGGGGCCCTGGGGCATGGGGATGAGGGCCCACTATGCTTGTTCTCCTCCCTGGACCAAGCACTGTGCCTTACACAGGCATTTTGTATAGATATAACCATTGTCCTTAAAAAAAAAAAAAACTAAGCAAAATTTACCTTTTATTTTTTCTTCCTAATCCCCTAAAGATGTAATAACCAGGCAAGAAGGAGTTCCCAGTTCTTCCAGACTAATCATGGCTCTCCACTGGATGGCACCTACCAGGTGTTCTGTCGGGGGTGGCAGCTCTAGCTGTAAAGCCACAGCACAGCACAGGCCCCTTGGCCTCCCCGGCACTACCAAGCCCGCGGGAAGGCTGCTGAGGAGTCAGCTTCATGGGCGGCTGATCATGCTGTGGTCAATTGATCACAATTGATCATCAATCACCCGTTTTCAACCCAGCTGCCTCTCCAATTAATACAAAGCTGTTTAGTTAGTGCCTTAAGAGTTGGGGCTAGAGGCAGCCTCAAAGAATATTCTGGAAGGACCACAGCAAACTCTCCATTTTTTTATCATGAGATGATTTTGTGTGTTTGTTTTCATTTTTTAAGTTTACCCAAAAAGGAAGAGGATGGTAATAATCTCCTTCCCTCCATCACAACTTTGAGAGATGTTTATTTGAAGCCAAAACCTCTCTTGACGTTTGCCAGTTGCTAAATAGGAGTCGTTTTTCCTGCCAAATATACCCTCTCTTTTTCAGTACTTATAAATAGATTATATATAAATAGGATGAGCTAATGCTGTTCATCTGATGAAAGGGATTAAAATAGATGAACACAAAATTAAGGTAAAACAGGATGCTATTTGATTTTGTGGGAAAAGCATCAGAGAGAGCATTGGATTAGAATCCTGGGCACCAGACATTGGGGAGAAAAACTCAGCTTTACCCTGAAAGGCCTGTTCTTGATTTTATCAGCAAGATTAACAGATTAACTGCTATGTGGCCCCTTAGTAAGGTTGCCAAGTTCAGGGGAAAATATCTATATACATATACAGTATGGATATGTATATACACGCACACGAATCTATACACATACACACAAACATACATATAGGCTGTTCAGTTGAATTATAATGCCATAAACAACACATAAGTTTTTAATATAAGTGTGTCCCAAATGTTGCATGGGGCATACTACAGTAAAAATTATTCAGTATTTATCTGAAATTCAAATTAACTGAGTAGTCTATATTTTATCTTGCAACCCTATCCCTGGAGAATGTAGGTTGATCCTGAGGAGACAAGAAGGTAAATCCTTTTGGCAAACTCACTTAAGAGCAAGCATCTTTACCTATCTCAATTAGGTTAGCCAAGGATTCGCTCATATTATTCACAGATCCAGGAACTAACCTTCACTTCAACATGGTTGATGGCCATCACATTTGTAAATTTTACCACTTGAACATTCTTGAGCCATGAGTACATGTGATATATCATTTAAAGCACCATCCCATGCACATCTCAAACAGAAAATGACACTGTCATCAAGAACAGCTTGATGTTTGTGACCAACCTCTGGGCTGGGGCTTTATAACTCAAGCTTATTTAATCTACACAACTCTGCAAAGCTGGCTTTATTTATCACTCAGCGAGTTGCAGAAAACCGCCCAGGGTCACACAGCTGGTAAACGGAGAAGCCAGAATGCACATGAAGGTCTGTCTTATGGCCAAGAGTATGTATCCTCCCATCTCACCATTCAAATCAGCACATTATATTATAATATATTATATTATTCCAGTTGCAAATGTATGATGTATGGAGGACCATATTGGAGACTGGGAATTAATTCAGGTAATGGTACAAAAGAGGACAAAACACACAGGACTTGAGTGTCATTAAGAAAAGATAAATGCTGGGCGGCGCCTGTGGCTCAAAGGAGTAAGGTGCTGGCCCCATATGCCGGAGGTGGTGGGTTCAAACCCACCCCCAGCCAAAAAAAGAAAGAAAAGATAAATACATTGAAGCACAGCAACAAAAAAATAAAAAATAAAAAAAACACAATAAAGAGGGTCAAAGAGACTTGAAACTAGCACATGAGGAGAAAGTGTTGTGGGCATCAAATCAGTGTTACCTAAACAAATATCACTTATTAAACACCCACTAAATACCAGGCACAAGGAAGGCATTACACAGGGAGAGTGTGAAGCAGGAAGGGAGGCAGAGGCCGAGTAGCTTTCCCAGCATGCCACATGGTAGCGCTGGAAGGATCAGACCCACATCCCCAGGATCCCTCTCCCACAAAGCCCACACTTTGAACCAGTAGGCTGTAGTTGCTTCCATACATATCCTTCTCAGAAAAGCACTTCAAAAGGCATCTCTTTTATGCCCGTGAGCTTCTCACAGCCTTTAGCTGACCTCAAAACACAAACAAAAATTTACCTTCCTGAGCCATCATGGGGATGTGTAACATTCCCTAAAAGCCAATGAACAAATGACATTCATCCATTTATACATTTTGCATCTTGGAGGAAAGGATGAGTGCAAAAAAGATTCTGTTTTGGGGGTTTTTTTTACCACAGGGTCATGAAAATAACACCTAGAACTCATCATGAGCTTGGAGAAAAGTAAAAGAAGTGAGATTCCTTCACATTTTTATTCAGTTCAACCACCATATTCTTAGAATCCTACTTGTAAACAGGAAAATAGTAGCTACAACAGTCTATTTTACCTATGTCCACAACCACTTCTTGTCCATGCCTAGAGAAAGGAAGATGAAAATGGTTACTAATACATAAGCTCTCTCCTGTCAACAATGCTCTGGGTCAATCAGGGTTCTTTGACAAGTAACAGAAATTATCTTTGGCTAGCATACGCCAAAATAAGTTGTACAAAGAGAAAATTAGAGAGCATGTAGTACCCCATAGGACCAAAGGAAACACTGAAGAGTCAGGATGCAGAAAGAACAGGGACCAGAGTAGCTAAGAAGAGATCAAGAGAACAGAAACCAATGGACCTTGTCTCCAGCCATCTCCATGCTGGCATATTTTAGCTCCAGTTACTGTCAGTATTCAAGTGGCTGTAAGAGAAACTCTAATTGGCCTAGTCTTAAACCATATAGTGGGTTGCAGGGAGAAGCAAAACACAGGTGGTATTATAAAAAAAGAAAGAAAGAAAGAAAAAGGAAGAAAGGAAAGAGGGAAGGGAGGGAAGGAGGGAAGAAGGAGAGGGGAAAGGAGGGAAGGAAAGAAAGGAGGGAAAAGGAAGGAGAGAGAGAGAGAGGAGGATAGATGCTCAGGCAGACAAAAACAGGAGATGATCACAAAAATATTGTGTAGCACTGACAGGCTCAAACTCTGAAACCACACTTCCAGGGTTCTAATGCTGGTTCTGAGTTTTATTAACCGTGTAACCTTGGGTGAGTTATTTAACCACGCTGTGCCTCAGCTTCCTTATCTGTAAAATGAGAATAGTGAAGATTTAGTTGCTATGAGGATTACAGGTGTTGATCCATGTAAACTCATTAAAATAGTGCCTACCATGTTGTAACTACTCCATAAATGTTGGCCATCATCTTATCATTGATATACGTGGATTGCCTTCTCCCATCATGATTTGGGGACTGTGTGTTACTGCAGCACAATCTACCCTATCCTGGCTATAGTATTGTAACTCAGGAACAGTTTAGTTCATTACAACTGACACTTACTAAGCACCAGATTTTGGCTTAGGAATTGAACATTCATAGAAAAAGGCACCATCTGAGCTTAAAGTGTAGTAGAAAACATACAGTCTCAATAAAACAGGGTGTTGTTTTTGTTGTTGTTGTTGTTGTTGTTGTTTGAGTTCTGTTTGCACCAGCTGGACCCAAGTCCCAAGGCCCTAGCAATCCTCCCACCTCAGCCTCCTGAGTAGCTGGGATTACAAGTGCCCACCCAGATTAAAAAACAAAATGGCTTTTAGGGTGTTCAATTCCACATGAAAAGCAAAACCTAGAAATAGATGTCTAAGATGAAAGGCGTCTCTAAGGTTAAGGGGTTTTGCTGGTGTCTGTTGAACAAATTTACTCCTCAGAATGTAAACACCCAGAAGCACCTATGCCTCCCTTCTGTGAAACGGCATTTACACTACATATGTGTTTAATAAATGTGCGTGCTAAATGTTTAATGATAAGGACCTAAACAACTCCTCTCGCTGCACTAACACAACAGCTAATAGGCCACTGGTGGGCTGAGCAATAACAAGAAGTACAGAACTGAGTCAACTAAATCCACAGGTCTCGTTACCAAGAAGGGGATAAAATATTCTATACCAAACCACTGCACAAACACTGCCAAAAGTCACAGCCAAATACACAGATTGAACACAAAGAACAGCTGCAGTGAAAATTTTATGCTCTTTATTACACAACTTCTCTGAGGACCTGATTTTAAATTCAGTTACTGATTTCCCCATTTGTCAGCACGGATCGCCATAGCCGACCACAGAACCTAGTTGACAAATGGGACTTTCGCTATTAAAAATTTTCCACGAATGCCATCATTTCCAGTTAAATAAAAGATATATTGACATCACGATGTTAGAAGCCTACATTGTGTGCATAAGTATTATTGCTTAAACAATGGTGGCAGAAGGACGTACTTACAGAAGTCAGAACATGGGCTAAGGTTGCAGAATGTTCCAAAGCAGTAATTTGCTAAATAAAGCCTCTTCCCGGAGCTGAAATGGTTAACCACCTTGCTCAGCCCTGCTGGGGTTGAAGAGCTCACTATTTGGAGTCTGAAAATTGAGAGCTCCGGTTTAGTCTTCCTTCTCCAAATAAGTCAAAATACAACTTAGTTCAATGATCATATGGACGTGGGTTTGTATCTATTCAAATTCCGGCACAGACCCTGATAAACTAAAGACTAATTCATCCCAACCCTAACACGTAAGTGACTTGGGGGAATCAGCTGGCTAGGCTCTTCCTATCCTTCAGGAAAGGCTCATCTCACATGAAGATGTGAATAATGTCACTAGAGCCAAGATCCAGGCTAGAAAGCATCGTTTTCAGAAATACAAAATCATTGTATTTTAAATATACAGTAGTTCATCTCCACTATGAGAATCCCGCATATCAAAATTATAGTCTGCATCAAAAATCATGTGGGCCCTTGTTTGCGATGTGCAAATTAAACATTTCCATATTTGCAATTTAAGTCTTCGCTTAATTCATCATTTCCAATCTGATGAGGGTCCCATGCCTTGGGGCCTTCTAAAGGTCAGGACTGATTAGGTGGGAACAGCCTGAAATAAATGTAAAATCTCTGGCATCCCTGCCTTCCCTGTCTACTCCCAGCTTCCTTCACAGAAATGGTTGGCATTCCTTGTCTGTGCCTTCCTTGTGTTTTTATACCGTTGTTTGATTTGCCACATTTTGATATACAGGGTGGCCACAAAGTTCATGTGCAAGTTTAAATTACACACTATTTTAAAGTGCATACGAATTTTATTAAGGCCGCTCTGTATAAGACCTCATTATCTAGAAATAAGGCAAAATCACCCGACTACCTCTTTTATGTTTCTTTTTATTTTTTTCCTTTAAGCAACGGCATTTTCCTATACCGCAGCATTTTGTGCTTAAGTTAAAAGCTTACATGATACAACCATGTTGGCGTATATATGTGCCTATGTGATGAAACAGTGCATAGGCTTATATCAAAATACATGGCTGTATAAAAATAAGCACATATAGATGCCTACATATGTAACCATAAATGGAAGGTACCAATTCTGTTTAGATAAACATATTGAGCTTTGGCATCTGGCATTAAGTTGGTATCTGCAGTAAACTTGTAATTAAAATTGATCGTCTCTGTTTATATGTAATAGAGAACATCTACAAATATCTATTAGGTAAGCTACCTACACAATACATGTATTCATCCTCCCTTCTCCTTTAGAATAAAGCCCTGGATTCATTTGGAGTTCAATGCACCCAACTGATTTGACATTTCATAGCTTCCTTTGCAGCTAGATGTGGAGCGGTAACTTCTTCCCAGTGACAAGTAAGCAGAAGTCATTGACAGGGATGGCCTGTGGAGATAGGTTGCAATGTAGCAAAATAAAGCTGATTGAAGAGGGAAAAAAAAAAAGGTGATGAAAGACTGAAACTCACCCCCTTTTTTGCCCCTTGCACCTTCCTCTTCCTGTTTGAAATATGGAAATATTGACTGAAGATGCAAAGTCCATATTTTACAGATGGAAGAATCCAAAACAAGCCTGGGTCTCTCATAGATGTTTGAAGCTACCACACCAGTATTGAAGAACCTATTTCTGGACTTTACTCATGAAGAGAAAAATAACCAATCCCTAATTTGATTAAGCAAAGGTGTATTTGCCACCAAATTCAGCATGTATAAAGGACACCATATTAACAGTCAAAATAATCATTTATAAGCCCATCATGGGGAATAAATGAAAACAGCTTCAGATTTTACCTTAACACAAACAGATTTTTTTCAACCTTCATCTTTAAAAGAATCACAGGATCTTTCAGACTCCATGATTTGAAAAGATTTTATCTGGCAAAATCATCCAAGTCCAGGGTTAATGAGGTTCATGTTGATGAGAATTGAACTCTAGCTGTTAAGTAAATAATAACACCAGTAGTGATTGAGAGCCTTTCATCCCTAAAATTTGTAGCAAATTGCAAACAGCCCTGTGGGATAGGTGAAATTACTGACATAATTTTATTGAGAGAGAAACTGAGTCATCAAGTTGTTAAATAGCCTGGGGTTTAGTGAATACCCAAATCCGAGGAGAGCGATTATAGTCAGCTGCTAAGGCCATCAAGGACTATTCTTTTAGGGTCAGCATTTAAGTAAATGTTAAAAGTGCACCCCAACACCTATTGCCAAGAAAAGGGGGGGGATGTGCATGTGAGGATTCTTTTTCTTATGTTTGAAGGTTTTTTAAAGGCACTCTTGTCTTTTTTAGTTCTATTCTATTTTTAATTTAGTAAATGATAGCTGCCCCATAAACATTTACTAAAGCAATTGCTATTTTTTCAAATTGCCACGTGGGGCAGGGGGTGGGGTGGGGTTCGAGCTGCTCCTAAAATTAAACTTTCAGTTTGACACACTGGAAGTTGCCAGTTCCTGATCTCCTCCATCCCCCTCCCCCAGAGGCGCATCTTAAAGCAGACGTTGCATCCCCAGGACTCCCTTGCCCTCTAGATTCAAGCCACCTCGGAGAATCCATCTTCCTTCTTGATTCATTTTTCAGCATGAACAAGGAAATGGTTTGATGATAGACTAATAGTTGATGGCTATGATATCGGATGTCATATAAAAGGTTTGATTTCATGGCTGCATAACTGTTTACAAAACATCACATACCAAAAAAAAAAAAAATGTCCTGAGTAATGTCCTTGCTGGAATACTGTATTTCTGGAAGAGAGCAGCACTACCCACAAAGACTGATAGGCAACTTTGAAATGAGTGGGCGCTGAACTGTCTGTTCCCCCATCTTGGGCCACAGTTATGAATGGTCAGCACCTGCCCTCTCTCTTTTCTGCCCCTGCCCTGCAGGCCACTGTGGCTACTTGTCTTAAACCAAGGCCCTTTGACAGGATGTTTGATAGAGGCGGCCCTGAGGCAGAGGGCTGGTTTTATCAAATCAAAATGCTGTAGCTTTCCTGAAGACCTTTCATCCAAGTGCTGTTGAAGGCCACCCAGGCTCTCATTTACAGCAGGTGGATGAAGCAAACTTCCCATGGTCACTCAGCGAGTCAAGGGCCAGGCAGGGCATTCCATAATCAAGTTCAACGGCCATGAAACCTCCATTGGTGCCATTTGTCATGCGCACTGGGTATTTCTCAAATGGCAGTCTGGAATTATCCATCCAAAGAGGTTTCTGGGAAAGCAAGGGGTCTAAGGAATAAAGCTAAGGGACAACAAATGGATTACTGCCTGGGGACCTAGGCTCAAGGTCTGATTGCAGCTTCTTTAAATGAAGAAGAAAACTGTCCTAATGAACATTCTTTCCCCTTGTCAGTCTCCTTTAGAAGTCATTATATTCTCGTACAGGGGGCCATAAGACCTCTCCTCGCTGTCAAGACTCAGATGCAGACAGAGTAACATCAAGTAATAGAAAGCTCCCTTTCCTCCGATAAAAAAAAATCCTGGCCCCTGTGTGGAATTGCTGCCACCTTCAAAAGTCACTCATTCCCAAAACTGCCACCTGCCCTATACAAGGCACCAAGAAATGTTAGCTAGACAAAAACAGCTTACATCCTCATGGAGAATATTCACTTTATTTCCAGGACAGAAGTTATTTTGGAACAAAAGGGAGGGGCAGAAGACAGAGATGAGGTTATTTACAGAAATTAGTTGCAGAGAAAAAAAAAAAGTGAGTCTAAATGGGGAGATTATCAACATAGAAAGACGTGTTAGAGCCTAATAAGAAAGACATGATGTACAAAGTACATTTGAATATAACCATTAGCGGCTTGGAAGAGAGGCTGTTTACTGTATTAAAGCTACCTTTACTGGTTGTATAAAAACAAAAAAGGATTGTATTGGGGCCATCACACTCCCATCTTTTCAATTACAGAGATAGAACAATCTCAGATTCCGAAGCTAACTACAAATCAAAATTGTGTTACGTTATCTGCTGAGACACAAATGGAAAATAAATACTGTTAACTGTCACTTTCCATTAGGTAACAGAAATTCAATTACATTTCAAACAAGCCTCCATGTCAACAGAATAAATCTGTTTCATAAATGAGCAGGTAACCATTTTTGATTCCAACTTCCCAAAGGGAAAAAATCAATTTTAATCACAATTCTTCAATTTTTTTTTTCCATGTGAATGTTTTGGAGTAGAGTACATCATCTGGTCTAATAAACAACGTTGTGCAGAAGAAGAAAAAAAAGTTAAAATTGGTTGGTTTGTTTCTGGCGCCTTTTAAATCACAGATATTTCATGTCTGGTTTAAACACTGAACTCCGGATTGTTCAAATGCTATTCCTTTAAAAACAAATGTTAGAAAGAGGAGGAAAAGTACAAGAGACATTCTTTCTGCCTCAGGGTTAATCCCAATAAGAAATGGATAGGGAATATTAACTAGTTTTAGCGACAGACCTTTAGTGGCAAGCCTTCCTTCCAATTCCCTTGAAATGTAAGGAGAATCTGGAAAGATGGGTTTCTGTTCTGGAAGACTCAGTAAACCAGATGCTGAAAAATTCAGGATGACTGATAGAACTTAGAGCAAATTATTCACATGGTTCAAAGGCATTATGATCTAAATAAGGCTTACTGATGACCTGCTTGTGTTGCAAAGGGGCAGCCTTTTGGACGGAAGCTTTTAGTGTGTGCTAAGGGATAGATATTTCCAATAAAAGGCCCTCAAACTTATTGTAACTTGTTAAAGGGCTTATTATAACTTACTAGGATCCAATACTCCTAAGAGCTATCACTAAGAGTTCTTAATAATGACTGAGGAATTTTCATAAGCACTTTGCACAATTATTTCATTTAATCCTCACCAGCAGCACTGTGAAATAGGTCTTAGTGCCAAAGGAAAGCAATGGCTCAGAAAGGTTAAGTTACCTCACCAATTGGCACAGCAAGTATATGGCTGATCAGGGCTCCAAACCGGGGTGGCCTGGCCAGAACCATCTCTGCACCAAATTCAACACTTTTGTGCTCAGCAATGATTTATCAACCAAATCAGGAGTGAGTGATTTGGTTGATAAATCAACCAAAATCAATCAGTGACTGATTTTGAGAGTGACTAAGGGACTTATTAACAACTGTCCCAAAACAATAGGAGCAAACTGGAATTGTTCTTAACAAATAGGAAACATGGGCTCCTTAATTATAAGGAAGGTATCACATGCTATAAAAAGTGTTCTGGTGATAGAGAAAGGGCTAAGGAAAAGTTATGCATGATTGGCTTATAAGAAAGGCTAGGGGCGGCACCTGTGGCTCAAAGGAGTAGGGTGCCGATCCCATATGCCAGAGGTGGCAGGTTCAAACCCAGTCCCGGCCAAAAACTGCAAAAGAAAAAAAAAGAAAGAAAGAAAAGAAAGGCTAGAACAGGATAGAAACCTGACCCACTCCTTCAAGAAAATATTACTCAGCACTTATGTGTGTCAAACCCTGTACCATATGCTCAGATTATCCCTGGGAATAAGTCAGACCAAGCCTCCGCCCTCTTGAAGCTTACATTCTAGGAGTTGTTATAAGGATTAGAATCAATCCAGTGAGATCATATACACAAGAATGGTTGTCTGAGAGAATTCTAAAGTGGAATACATATATATCGTGCTATCACTAAGAAGCAGGGTGTTACTGTGGGAAGAACATGACCTTCAAAGTGAAACAGACTGGGATTCTAATTTGTTCTTTACCACTTACTATCTGTGTGACTTTAGGCACCTTAATTAACCCCTCGGTCTCCGTTTCTCAATCCATAAAATGTGAACAATAAAATCCCCACTTCAGAGTGGCAGTGAGAATTGTAAATAATGTCCCTCACATGCCTAGCGTGATGTCCACTACTGCTTAAAAGGTGGCAGCTGTTATCGTCACTGGGCTGTGTGTGCCCTCACACCCCCAGTAGATTCACAGTCCAACAAGCATATGGAACTTATAGGATGTTTAGCAGGCTGGATTTGGACATCCGAAGATGCCCCGAAGGAGATAAGCTCAGTGAAAGCAAGGTCCTGCCCCCGGCCTATGGAAGCAATCTGAAAGGCATTCAGAACACTGCATATAGGCAGGAGTCAATGCCCATTAATTAAAAGAAGATAATACATAGAAGGGACTAAAAAGGGGACAAGGTCAGTATGGCCACTGGTTCTTGACTGGGTCATAGGTTTACTCTAAGACCTTGGGGAACACCCAGCATGCTAGTTCCCTTATCTGCACATTCTAGGTGATGATCTAGGCCAGAGGATGGCAAACCTGATCATAAAGGACTTCACTGTAAATATCTCAGACTTTCCAGCCTATACTGTTGCAAATACTCAAATTATCATTGTAGTGCAAAAGTAGTCAGAACAATACATAAACAACTGAACACGACAATGTTGTGATACGCAGTACATAGTAAAACTTTATTTGCAGAAACAAGTGGTAAGCCAGATTGGCCAGCAGATCACAGTTTTCTCTACAAAGAAGAGAGTCTAAATCTTCCCCTTGGGAAGAAACCAAGTGGAACAGCTAAATATCAGCCACAAAACATCAGGAAATCAAAAGGCATTTTTTAAAAATGTGCTTCTTGCTTCTTTCAAACGAAATATTATCATTGTCGCCAAACATGCTTTTAATAATATCCAGGGCACAGAAAAATTGAATTGCTTTCATTAATATTGCCACTACCTTCATGAAAGCAAGAAAAAGGAGTCTGTTCAAGCCTTAGGAGAGCCCTGCAGAGCTCCATAGAGCTAAAACTTCTCCATCTGGCCATATAAGAAGAGTAATAAAATTAACCCCAACATTGCAATGGAGTCTCATTGAGTTTGAGACCCACTCAAACCCACTGTGTATTGAATCAAAATCAACCTTTCACCTTTGCTTCTAGGCCATCTTCCCCCTTTGAAGATATTCACCAACACAGATGTTACTACCAAATTCAGAGTTGAGAGAGAATGCTCAGCTCTAGTTCCAATTCGATGGCCAAGTGAAAGTTACAGGTCATACAATAGATGGTAAGTAAGAGAGGGAGTGCTGTGTTAAAAATTTTTTTTCAAGGGATGAAAACTTTGGGGAAGAAAAATATGTAAAGATCCTCATTAAGAGTCACATTTTTGTGGAGAGAATGTCATCTAAAGGGAGAAAGAGCTAGACCAGTGGTTCTCAATCTTCCTCATGCCTCTTAATGCCATGACCCTTTATCACCTCAACCATAAAATTATTTCTGTTGCTACTTCATAACTGTAATTTTGCTACCATTATGAATCTTAATGTAAATATCTGATACGCAGGATGTATTTTTATTGTTACAAAGGGGTCGAGACCCACAGGTTGAGAATCACTGAGCTAGACCATCAAAGCAAGAGAATTTAGGGCCTGGCCGCAGGCTTTGTAAAAACTAGGACTTGGTCTCACCATCATGGCCTCCCAACAACTAACTCAGTGCTCAGTAAACTCACTCAATGAATGAACGAGTAAGTGAGCAAATGAATGAAAATCAAAGCAAAGCTGAAGCTCTTGGTGACAGTGCTTCGAGTAGTGGTTATCTTCAGGTTAACAATGAAGAAAAGGAAAGGAGAGAAGTGTCAGCAGAACTCAGCACTAGCAATAAACAGGTGAGTGAGAGTCATGTTTTGGAGCAGGGGTATCATATAATTGGATCAGTGTTATAGAAACAATACTCTCAAGTATGATGGGAGTGAGAACAAGCCTAAAGTCAAAGAGACTGGGATTCCAGAATTCGAATTGGTATTCCAGGGAGAAAAGAATAAGGCCCCAAACCTGGATAGTGACAGTGGCGTTGAAGAATACAGACTCAAAACATTTTAGAATTAGAACTGACTGGATTTGATGTAGAAAATAAGGACATTTATACTGAAGATGCTTCTATGGTTTTAAGCATTAGAGTTGGGAAAGACAACGATAGCGTTATCCAGAGCCAGCTTCTGGGTTGAGGGCTGACAACCTGATGGCCGGGTTAAGTTTGACATATCAAAAGTTGGCATGTAATTGTTTGATCAGTTATAAATTCTTCAAAATCTAACTGTCAACCTTTAGTTCTCCACCTTAATCACCACCTCCCAATCAGAAAGTAATAATAATAATAATAACCTTAACAGTCTTTGTCAAGCACACCAGTGAAATCAATACCCTCACTAACTGCAGCATGGTGTGCCCTGCTTTAGCAATCTAGAAGCCCATCAGAAAAGATAGAAGTGGGTAGGGCGCCAGCCCCATATACTGAGGGTTGTGGGTTCAAACCCAGCCCCAGCCTAACTGCAACAAAAAAAATAGCTGGGCGTTGTGGCGGGCACCTGTAGTCCCAGTTACTCAGGAGGCTGAGGCAAGAGAATCACCTAAGCCCAGGAGTTGGAGGTTGCTGTGAGCTGTGATGCCACAGCACTCTACTGAGGGTGATAAAGTAAGACTCTGTCTCAATAAAAAAGAAAAAGAAAAGAGAAAAGATATAAGGTAAGCTTAGCTTCCTTTTGCCTGACTTTTATGATATTTCTTTTTTTTCTTTGTTCAATAACTAGCTATTTAATTCTCCAGAATTTTACTGAAATTTTTCTGGAGATTGATAGGATATTCACTGATTTGCAGGATTTCCAAAATCTACTTAATTCTTCTTTTTAAAGAGGTGAAGTCATCTATAAATTTCCAGTCCTATGGCCTGGCTCCCTTTCTATGGGATATCCCTACAGTCATCAAGGTGGTCTGGAAATGTGAGCCATGTTCCTACAGTGGTACCATGAAAAGGGCCTCCCGGCTGCCCCACAGATTTTACCCAACCTGTCACAACATCTGAGGCAAATGACCCTCAGAATGCATTTCTTTCATGCTTTCTGATATTAAATTTTCCACAATAAATATATATACATTACTCTTGTAAGGAGGAAAGTACACCCTTTTAAACATTTATTTGGGTTGGATTGAACAATGTCAAAGGCACACAGTGTGTACCTGGCATTGTGTTTGGCACTCTTGGAAAGCAGAGGCCATTCTGATTATGCCCCACTTGGCCACAAGAAGCTTATGCTCACCCCAAAATAAGAGGAGGCAAGATAGATGCTGAGAACAATTCTATTTTGCTACTGGACATGGTTCAAAAGAATGAAGAGGGTTAAGAGTCCTCTTGAAGCACTTAAAAGACTAAAAAGCTACCATGAGTTTATAAAGGTAGATTCTCTCAGGAATACAGGTATATAAAGAGAAAAGGAAGTCTTGATTTAGTACCAAAGGATGAGCTGGTTCAGAAGACAAAGTGTGTTTGAGCCACTAATTACCAGTGACCAGAGTCCCAGCTGACTCTCATGTGAGCCCACCCTCGTATCTAGTGCTGGCTCTTTTCCACTACTCTGACTTGCCTTTTCTAATGAATACCCAAGACAGCATATAGCAGCGATACTCCCAGCCTCCTCCGGAGAGTGGGTAGGAACACAGACCCTTGCCCCGGAGCTGTGATGCCCCAACTCCTGCCTTTCCCAACTAACAAGAAGCACAATCATGCTCTCAGGAAATTCAAAACAAAACATCTGTTTGGACAGAATGTCTTTTCAGAGGTACATTTAAATCAGGTTAAGTTGTATTTAGTTTGCTAAGTTAGGGGTCATATGTTCTTGTCTTGATTTTTTTAAGTGCAAATATTTTCTAATGTATGAGCTACAGATGGATTAGTTAGACCCCCTCACCACAGTAGTCAGTGTGGGATTTATTTACCTAGAGTTCGTCTTATAAAAATTGATCATGTTATAGTCAGAAGCTGCTTGAGCCAAAAGGACCACGGTTTCTAGGCTGCATTCTGAAGAACTCAGGTCCTACAGAGGCATCTCAGGGGTCAAGTTGAGAGGGAGAGGAAGGGCTCCAGGCCTCCCACCTTGCTCTGATTGGAACTGTTTAAAGTCTGCACAACACTTCATTCGAAACAAAAGAGGGAAAGGGTGCCTACTGCTTCAACAAATTATAAACCACTGACTCTTGTCTTGCTTCCTCATAGCACAGATGAGAAAACGGAACCCCTTCTTAAGCTGATATATGGTAGAGAAGAAAAAAACAACTGAGTCTCGGGAAGGTGGGGGACTTACCCAGGATCACTCAGCTAGTCAGCAATGGGATGAGGCTCAAACCTCACAAGGAATCAATTTAAATAAGGGAAACCATTGTCATGCAAGTGACTTTTTTAGAACCTTTGAGTATAAGGTGTTAGAAAAAAGGTTTAGATAAGTTAAGGAGTCAGTATATTAAAGAAGAAAATAGTTCAGTACTCTCAGTTCATTCATAATAGTCATTCGATAGATATTAATCAGGCCCCTCTACTGGATTCTGTGCCAGGCGCTCAGGAAGGACAGCAATCAGGGCAGGAAAGGGTTCTGCTTTCATGAAGTTCATGTTTCAGTATGGAAAGAAAGACAGAAGGATGGAAAACTAACACATAAGCAAAAAAATTATAAATGTGACAAGCACTGTGGGGCAAATGATCAAGGTGAAACTTAGTAAATGTAGAATGTAAATGTCTTAACACGATAACTAAGAAAATGCCAGGAAGGCCATGTTAACCAGTGCGATGAAAATGTGTCCAACTGTCTATAAAACCAGTGTATGGTGCCCCATGATCACATTAATGTACACAGCTGTGATTTAATGGAAAAAAAAAGGAAGAAAGTAAGTAACTCTACTGATGGGTTCAGAAAGGTCACATCAAGAAGGTGATATTTGACTGTAAGCAGGAGAAGGATCCACTAACACAAAAGGAGCAGGAAGGGAATTCCAGACTAAAAAGTATGTTAAGTGCAAAATCTCAGAAGCAAGAAAGATTGGGTCCTGTTCAAGGAACCAGGACAGGGATAGTGTGGTGGCAGCCCAGTTAAGAGAGTGAACAAGATGAGGTTGCAGAGGTGGATGGGTACAAGATCACATGGGCCATGTCAATCATGGTAAAATTTTAGATTTTATTGTAAGAGCAAGAAATTTAAATCACTGAAGGTTTCTACCCAGCAAGTTACATAATCTGATTTATATTTGAAGAATACCCTGGTCTTTGTATAATAAATAATGTGAAGGGAACATGGGGTGAATGAAAAGAAGACCAGTATTAAGAGCGTGTTGCATTTGTCAAGAAAAGAAATAATGGTGATACAGGTGGTAATATTAGAAATGGAGAAAAATGGACGAATTCAAAGGATATGTTACATGAAAAGCCAATAGGATTTACTAGTGGCCTGAATAGGAAGAATTAGTGAGGAAAAGTGTATTGGTAGTGACTCCTAGTTAAACATCAAGGAGAATGGTATTCCATTCACTAATAATGAAGGTGGGGGGATGGTATTTTGTAAAGACAAACCAAAAAAATGCATTTTAGGCATATTGTGTTTAAGATGCCTTTTATATTTCCAAATAGAAATGATGCATAGGCCATTGGCTATATACACATGGAGCTCAAGAGAGTGTTCTGGGCTGGAGTTGAAAATGTGGCCCACGTAAGCCTAGAGACTGTATTTTAAAACATGGGTTTGGGAGATCCACTTCTAATACAGCTGAAGATGCTCTTATCAGATTTACCATCCTACAGATAACAGCTACAATAGACTCTGCACAAAATACCAAAAACAACTACATGAAAGCTCTAGAAAGTAAATAAAATCAGGCAGACTCTAGAGAAGAATCAATACTTGGTAAAAAAATATTGTCACAAGTATGTTTCCCATTTTTATGGTTTTTAGCTGATTCAAGCAGGGGGAGCCTATATTTCTGGTTGAAGAATCAGAGGATAACAAATCTCTGGTGACCCTGAATCACAATGCTTGGGGCCAACTGAAAACAGATCAACTAAGTTTAAAATAACTGAACTGAAATTTCAGCTGCACCCAAAAAAAGCAGTTTTTTTGTCTGCATTAAACTGAGTTAATTTCCTGCTCAAACAAGAAAAAGAAAATCAACACTCTTTGAAGAGCATAACAGAATCCAGAATCTCTGCAACATAAAATTTATGATATCTGGGATACAACCTAAAACTACTCAAGATATTAAAAACTAGGATCAGATATAGCCCCATCTCAGATTTGTAAACAGATCTCCATAGCTGTATGTAAATTGAAAACAAACTAAAAAGAAATAAAAAATAAAAACTAGGAAAGTTTGACCAAGTGTCAAGAGAAAGATAATCAATAAAGATCAACCATGAAGTGGCCCAAATGTTGGAATTAACAGATTTTACAGCAACTATTAAAATTTAGTTCAATAGCATAAAAGAAAAGATGCTAGTAATGAATGAATAGATAGTATATCTCTACAATCAAATTTCCCCAACTGAAAAGAGAACATCTGAAATTCTTTTTCTTTTTTTTTTAGAAATAAAACTTTTATTTTTTTTTTATTTTTTGCTTTTTTTTTTATTATTGTTGGGGATTCACTGAGGGTACAAAAAATCATTGGATGGGCTTAACAGCAGAATGGAAAGAACAGAAGAATGATTCTGTGAGCTTGAATATAGATCAATAGATATTATATAATCTGAAGAACAGAGAAAAAAATATTGAAAAAAATTAACAGAGCCTCGGTGCCTTGTGCAATAATAGCAAAAATTCTAATACGTGTATAATTAGAAAGGTTAGATAAAATTACTGTGAAAATTGTAAATACCAGGGTGAAATCACTTTTGTCAGACTCGGACAAAATAGGGCCAGAAAGGTATGAAGAAAAGGAGGCTTGTGCTTACATGTTGAGGTAAGAACTATTCCCAGATTTTCTAAAAACTACAAAAAATCCTTTCATGCATTTCCAGCCTTGCATGGCTTGAATGTTTTGCACACATACATATATTTTCTATGGCATTATTCAAGATTGCAGTAATTCAGGTAAAATGCACTCTAAAGAACATTTGCCCAGTAACAAGGAACTCCAACAAGGAACTAAGCCTTTGAAACCAATGAACTCTGTTTGTAAGTACCTTACATAAACGTCCTCCTTTTTGCCAATAAAAACTTCCCTTTACCCCTCCTTCACCAGATGCAATTATAGCTTGCCATTCCATCTACCTTGGACTATGATCCTTGTTTCTCATTCCTAAATAATCTCAACATATTTAGAAGACACATTTGTCATTTTAGGTGGACAAACAAGAGGAAAGATCCCCCCAAGCCCTACATTATGCAGTGGGTTCTGTAAAAGAAAGAATCAATCACAACAGAGAAGAAAGAACTCTTTAATCTTCTCATTCATCAGAAAATCAGCCTTCATGTTTTACTTTTCTCTTTGTCTTAATTTTATGAATTCATGCACTCCCAGAAAGAAGGTGGGGGAAATTTTCAAAGATTAACCAAAAATAAGGTTGCAACTTACTGACTCACTATGGAGATGTCTCCCTCTATTCTGCAACTAGGACATGTAACTAACAATACAAATGCAGTGATTTGTTAGAACATAAAGAAATTTACTTTCTTTTCTTTTTTTTTTTTTTGTAGAGACAGAGTCTCACCGTACTGCCCTCAGTGAGGGTAGAGTGCCATGGCATCACACGGCTCACAGCAACCTCTAACTCTTGGGCTTACCCGATTCTCTTGCCTCAGCCTCCCGAGCAGCTGGGACTACAGGCGCCCACCACAATGCCCGGCTATTTTTTGTTGCAGTTTGGCCGGGGCTGGGTTTGAACCTGCCACCCTCGGCATATGGGGCCGGCGCCCTACTCACTGAGCCACAGGCGCCGCCCCAGAAATTTACTTTCTTAGAAGATTTTGTTTTCTTACTGCTTCATTCCACAGTGAAACAGTGTATAACAGCCTTCTGGGTATCTTATCATGAAAAATCCCCTGAGAAAGAGATTCTACATATTAAATCTATTATCAGAACAAAAGTTACATTGGCATAAAAAGTAAAAACAGTGGCCAAAAAGAGGGGTAAAAAATAAAAAACCTACCGTGGTTCAGACATGTATTGAGACCAAAAAAAAGAATCTTTCAAAAAATTGAAATCCAATCCAGTGTGGGACTTACAGAAGAATAAACTTTAGCAGGTGAGATGTAAAGTGCAGATTAGAAGGGATTAAAAACAGTGTCTGAAAACAAACAGCCAATGATAACACAACAAATAATATTAAATTCTTTAAGTATATCAGAAATAAGATGGCTGCACAGGGATCAGCGAATCCGCTAGACAAAGGAGATATTCAAAGAGATAAGGAGATTGTAGGGAAACGAAATAATGTATTTGCATCAGTTTTCACACTGGAGAATAAAGCAGTAGAGGAAAGGAAGGAAAAACCTTATTATGTGAGAGAGAAGCCCAGCTCCGATGAAGACATCAAAGGAAAGTACAAGTCAATGAAACAGTGAAAGAAGGTATTTGCCAGGCTCTGGCCAAAGTGTTCACCAGACAGACCAGAGGCGTGGAATGCCCATCATCTCTGATTCCGATTCCTTCTAGCCTTATCGCTTGCCATTTAAAAAGCTTCATACTGCAATGAACTGGAGGGCAAGATATATTTCGACCATGGTGGGAAAGCTGCCTCAATTTCTAGGGTAAACTGATCTCCAAACTGCAGAACCTCCAGCCAGTATATTTACAACCCAATTGACAAGTGAGAAAGGAGAGATTTAGCCCAGCCTAGAATCTGAGAAAATAGGGAAGTAGAAATTCTCACATACTGCCAGTGGGAGTGTAAACCGGGACCACCAGCTTTAAAGGACAATTGTGTTATCTAGTAAAGTTTAAAACAGGTATGCCTAATGAACACCCAATTTCACGTAGGCACATAAACACTAATGAAAATCCAGGAGAAATTACAAGATCATTCGTCGCAAGGTTGTTTGTAGAAGTGAAAAATGGGTAACAGCATAAATGTCTATAAATAGGGGAATAGATAATGAAAGATATTTATTTAACAAAATACAAAGAAGTTTTGTACTCCTAATTAACTCGATCTATACGTATCCCCTTGGATAGGTTTCAAAATAATAACCTTTTGAAGGACATGCATTTGAGGGAAAAACAAACATTTTTAACATTCACATACATGTAGACGAAAGTGTGAAAAATACACTAGTAAGATACACAACAAATTCATAATAAGGGACATCTTTGGAAAGACTGGAAGAGAAATAGGACTAATGTTCTGTGTCTTGAGTATTTCACTTCATATGGGAAGATCTCTACTATGGTTTGAATGCTTGTGTCTCCAAAATCTAATTCCCATTGTGATGGTATCAGGTGGTGGAGCCGGCCGTAAGGGTTTTGCTACAGGGAATAAACTGGTGCCTTATAGAAGGATGGGAGGGACCTAGCTTAGGCCCTCTTTGTCTCATTAAGCCTTTTTGTCCCTTCTACCCCATGAGGACACCTGGACAATTCCATCTATATATAAAGAATAGGCCCACCAGGCCAAACCTGCTAGCACTTCAGTCTTGGATTTTCAACCGTCTGGAGCTATGAGCAGTGAATTTCTTTACTCACAAACTACCCATTCTCAATTGCAATGCTGTTATAACAAAAGCAGAACAAATAGACGAAGGCAACTTATTCCTTAATTTAAAAAGAGAAAAGGATTTGAGGTAATACGACAAAAGGTTAACAATGATCCTTTCTGGCTGGCAATGACAGAGTTCACATACAGAACTCACTGGATTTTATTATTTATTTTAAATGTGTGCTCTATTCATCACGTGGAGGCAAAGCAATGCTGTTCATGAAAGCAATACTGTTATGTGTACCAAGAGGTATATTAACTCAAAATTTGCCTTGGAAATCCAGAGTAGTGGCAGAAATAATGTCTTCTGCTAACTTACACAACATGTCTTCAGACCATAAGGCTGTCTGCTTTCCACTATTTAAGAATCTGAGAGGGATAATTAATAGCTCTTATGCCATTTTCTGCCAGGAAAACTTTGGCTCCATGGGTGGGATGGGGAACCTGCGGCCTTGGGGCCACATGTAGCCTTCTGGATCCTTCAATGTGGCCTTTTCGCTAACTCCAAATTTTACAGAACAAATCCTCTTATTTGTTCAGAAGGGTGGGAGGGACCCAGCTTAGGCCCCCTTTGCCTCGTTAAGCCCTTTGTCCCTTCTACCACATGAGGACAGCTGGACAATTCCATCTATGTATAAGGGGTTCAGCAGAGAAAGATGAAGTTTTTCCTGCCTCCTCCTCCTCCTTAAAAAAGAACTATCTTGAAATCAGAAGGCTGCCAGTTCCCCTCCCCTCATTAATACAAGGCAGTTCTCTTTGAATTGATTTGGTAGTCAAGTCCAGAGGTGATGAACGGGTCATGTGTTGCTTACTTACTCTGAACCATGGCTGTGCTCTGCAGTCTGCACTGAAAGGATCTGACGCCACCAACGTCAGTAGGAAAGGATGTTCTGACGGATTTGCAAGGTCTGCCACGGGCATGAGTTGGGGTGGAGGGGACAGGGGCTAAAGGCATGTCCCTGCTGTCTCAGAGGTATGACCACTTGAAGATAGTGGCCTTCATCAATAGGCAAAAGCTGGAGATCCATAGTGTTTTGTATTAGGCTCTAAACATCTTCCATATTTCCATTCATGAGGAATAGACTCTGGGTTAGGTGCTGAACATTCAAAACTAGACATGTCAACAAAGGAAGTCTTCACTAACTAGCTCTGCCCCAGCCAAGACTTCACACCCCATGACCCTATCACAGTGGGTCACTGGGCAATTCTGTCCCACTTTCAGGGAACATTTAGCAATGTCTCAGTTGTCACAACTGAGGCATGATTATGCAACTAGTGAATAGAGGACAGAGATTCTGGTAAATAGCTAAGTACATAGAACACCCCCTCACACACACACAATAACAAATTATCTGGTCCAAAATGTTAGCACTGCTACAGTTAAGAAACACCTCTCTACAGCTCAGACCATTTGTAGATCAGACTGCAGGTCCTTTCTGAGCACTGACAGGTCAGACCAAAGTGGACCCCATGGGACAGGTCCTGGACTTGCTCTTCATAAATTATAGTTCCTATCCAAGACTCCCTCCCAGCTTGAAGAGCCACAGGCCAGCATGCACCCAATGCTCACACTGGCCAAGACAAGGGAACAGCTTCTGGACCCAGTCTTTTCAATTCTGACCTTTGTGGCCTGAAGGTTCTGCTCAATTGTCCCTTCTCTTGGATTCCAGAGTGATTCTCAGCATCATTAACACTTTCATCAGCCTTGGACCAGTGGGAAGGTAACAAGCACTCTGATGCAAGAGGCCAGCTAAAGTGATGCTGCATTCGTCCAGACCAAACATGTCTGCCCCAGAAGGATCTACTTCAGATGGGGAGCAACAGCTATGCCAGGATGGACATATGGGTCAAACAACAAACCACATCTCAGAAGCCGCTGGGTTAGAACAGTGTCTGTCAAGATCCCAAACCAGACTCTCTGACTCCAGTTAGCATAAAGTCCATATGCCTTACTTTCAATTACTATTTAATGGCTGTTACTCAATAACCTATAGTCCTATCACCCTTTTGAGTGAAGAGGCATGATTATGCCGCTGAGGGCCTTAGCTGCAAATGAACTTTTACAAAAACATTAGCAAATAATACTTTAAAAAATATATATATTTGTTTTTGTAATAGCATCTTTCACATGAGACGTAGCTGCTTATACAGTCCTGCAGAGGCAGTGGCGAGACCCCAAATCCACTCCTGGCTCTGCTATTTATTCATGCAAGACCTCGCCCTTGACTCCACCGAGCTGGCATTTCATCATCTGCAGAATGGGAAATAATAATGCCTACTTTTACAGACTTGTTTTGAAGAATAAATGAGATCACATATGTAACTTGCCAGGCACATTGGGAGAACTGTGAAGGTGGTAACTAGGTTTTAATAAGTCATCTGAGAAGCTTGGGCATTCTTGAACCATGTCTTAGGCTAATTCATTACAATTATGGCTGTAACTATCTCTACCATTTCCACAACCCTCCAACAGAATCCATGTTCATGTCTCCCACATGTGCAGGTCAAAGGAAAGAAACGTTACTTCTTTTTGATCCAGAAATAAAAAATAAAAATAATATCAAGTAAATGAGAACGGTTCTAAGAATTGTGTGGCTTAATCCTCACCATCACCCTCTGGGAAAGGTGATATCATTATTCACATATACAAATGAGCAAGATGAGGCTTACAAAGTCTGAGTTAGCAGGTAACCTGTGGTCGCTCAGCTGGCAGGGAGCATATCGCCTCCACCCTTCTTCATTCCGTTATTCATTTACACATTGATTAACAAAGATTGACAGAATTCCAACCCTACACCCTGCTCTGGATATACGCAGTTCCTTCGTTGAACAGACACTAGGTGAGCATTCGCTGTATACCAGGCACTGTGCTAGGCTCTGGCATACAACAGAGGAAGATGTGACTAGTCTAGTGAAACACCAGGTAAATACATGAATGCCCGAGTGGGACAGCTGTGTGACAGCGGTTTGTAGAGGAAACCAGGAAGCCTCAGGCTGGAGAGCTCCTGCTGGCTCTGGGGGCAGGAGGAGGGATGGAGATGGAAGTCAACAAAAGCTTCCCAGCAGGGGGCGCTCTCAGGAGCCCAGTGTTCAGAGAGCAAAGCAAGAGCCACCCAACACCAGAACTGACCAGCCCTCAAACAAAATAGGCAGTGAGACTGGCCACCTAGCATCTTGCAGACAGAGAAATGAGTTGCACGCCTGGATTTTTGTCACTTTGGCGCCATTCCCATGTGTCCCACCACCCCAGCCCCAGACAAGTGTCCATCTTTACCCAAGCACGAGAAAAGAATAAATTCCACAGCAAGGCATTTCAAAGCACCTACCAAGACGAACGTGCCCTCTGGCCCGGTTTTTTGTTTGAGAAAATTGTGTGCTAAAAACAGCAGATAAAAAGGCATCTGTGGGCATAATTTATTTAGACTTTCTAAGGGCTGTTGAGAAGGTCTCTCTCATAGGAGGCTATTAAAGCCAGGCAGGCAAGTCGGTAACTACGGGGTAAAAGGTGATGTTCCGTCGTGATTAAAGCCTTCTTAACCGAGAGGAACCGAAGCGCAGGAATAAATAGCCAGTCCTCCGCGTGGGAAGCTAAAAATAATGGGGCCGCTCAAAGATTAGTCTTGAAGCCAGTGTTGTCCTATCTATTTTTAATGATTTGTCAAATGAAGTACAGTAAATAGGAAAATGCAGGTGGCTAATGACAAGGGAGCTGTTAGCATAGTAGAGGAAGCCCTGGGCAGGGGATGCCAGGAAGCCTGGCCCGGCCTGCAGTTCAGTTCTCCGGGCCTCAGTTTCCCCGTCTGAGAAAGGATGAGATTACACAAGACATCTCTAAGGTCTCTAAGATGTTCTGTGAAAGTAGTTCAAACTCTTCAGCGTGAAGTTAAGGTAGAACTCAAAGGAATAAAACAAATTAAAATAGAGCAATCCATGATCAAAAGGAACATCAGAAAAGGGAAAGTAAACATTTTCACCCTTGCTATTTTTGGTGACTTGATTAGTTTGGAGTAAGGGATAATTTCTCCAGAGAAGGCTGTGAGCCTCCAGGGGACAGCTTCATGGAATACCTGTTCTTAATCAGCACCATTCAATGTACCAGTAAACCGTATAAAGCATTTTTTTAAGTGCTGAAAAATGCACAGAAAAGTATTATCAGGCTATTGTCTAAATCAGCCTTCCATCCTGTCTTTGTCCCCGATGTCAGAATAGTCTTCTTGTAAATTGAACAGCAAATACTGATAGAGCCAAGGGTGTATAACGTGGAACACTTCCCCCCCCACCCCCCACCCCCCGAGTGTCTGCTCACAAGATCCTACAAGCTGGTTGGTGAATTTACAAACATAAACGAGATAATCAGGGATAGGTAGCTGTGCCAAAATAACAATCCAGTCGGGAAAGTTTAAAGAACTTCCCAGACAAGACAAGATATGAACGTCACTGTCAAGGATGAATACTGTTTCTGGGGATGGAGGGCAACAAGGAGACTTCCCACCTTCAAAAAAGAAAAAAATGAATTGAAAGCAGGGAAGTTAGGAGAGATCAGAAATAAAAAAACGCTTGAGAAAAAACCTAGCTTGCCCTGAGATGAGAGTTATGTCTTTAGTTTGTCCTGAGATAAGAGTTATTTCATTGTGAAAATACACAAGTGTCAAGAAAGGTAGGAAGTATGAACAGAGTAATTAATAAAGCAGGGCTCGTGAACACGCCAGAGCAATATTCTTTGTTAGCCTGGGCCACAAGGCAAGACCAAGGAACACTGCATGAAATTAGAGAGAACAAAATGAAGGGTTTTAGGACGTGCTTTTCACGTAACGCAATTAGCTTTTGGGATTCACTGCTCTAGATACTATTATCCCCAAGTAGCTTAGTGAGCTCTATTTTTTAATAGAATTACATGTACATACAAGTAACAGTTCTATCTGCAGTTACGCTAATGTTATTGATACTCATAAGTCAAGGCAGACATTTGGGGTCCAGAAGAATTTTTTTTCCTTTTTCTTTTTTATTAAGTCATTTGTGCATAGATCATGAATACATTTATGCCACTATGGGATTCAATGTGTTGATTATTTATACAAATTGGAGTGCTTACATCCTACTAATTTACAAAGCCTTCAATCATTTACCCAATTACAGCGTTAAGACATTTGTGTTCTACACCTGATAGCTCCAACTTGTACTTGCAATATGCTCCATAGGTGTGGTCCCCCTATTCAGAAGAAACTTTTCCTCCCATTATGTTGTTGCCAAAATGAGTTGAACACACCATAAGAAGGATATGTTCCTTTTCCCTAAAGTCCCTGTTTATATCCACAGAGATGTCTCTGATTTCATAGTAATTTTTTTCCTTCTTTATGTTGTCCAAAAAGCTGGCTCATCAAAGAGAAAGACAATTGCCTTCAAAGAGTGCAACTGGACACGGGTGCGTCTCACATTATATAAGATGAGACTGCTAGAAAATACCAATTAAAAAACAATTAGAATAACTCACCTAGACTTGGTGCACCAGGAGAAGGCCCCATTCAAAGGCCTCCTAGACAGGATTTCTTTTCATTTATTATGTCAACTTAAATTTCTAAATCGTGGATTTCCTTAGAAAATTTTCACTTGCTATGAATCACGGCCACGGTGCTCTTAAAACCTTCCTGAGGCATTTCGTTCCCTAGAGATTTAAGCAATGTTTTCTAAAATTATCATCCATCTTCTGTTTCATATCATAAGAAGGAAGGAAGGAAGGAAAGTTTGTATCTCCTTTTTTCCACTCTAGAATAAATAATGTCTTTTCTTCGCAGAATATAAGTAGGACACCTAGTTAGAGGCCTCCTGGATTCGATTCCACCAGATTCACATTTACTTGGCCAGGTCCAAAGGAAAGTAAACAACCTTAGCATTTGATGTGAGTCATGATAGACACGCCCCCTTCTCTGATACTTTTCTTCTCTCCATAAAGCAATGCATTTAAAATGAAGGCTTGATTTTCACTCTTTTTGACATCCCCCAAATATATGTAAGCATTAGGAACTTGAAAGTACAGTATTTTGCCAGATAATGAATGTCCTTTGAAAACAAAGAACATCCTTATATAAAAATAGAGAGAGTCTGATGCCCAAGCCAGTAAACAGGTGTCTTCCCTGGGGAAAGCTCTTGGGAATGTGTGCAAAAGCTTTACATAAGA
Organism: Nycticebus coucang; assembly: GCF_027406575.1. Taxonomy (NCBI): domain Eukaryota; kingdom Metazoa; phylum Chordata; class Mammalia; order Primates; family Lorisidae; genus Nycticebus; species Nycticebus coucang. The sequence goes on along the minus strand of NC_069802.1, from coordinate 26,384,334 downwards.
GCACCTCTCAGCGTGTCAGGAGACCCTCAAGATTTACAGATTCCAGTCAAGAGAAGCACATATATAGACAACTGTAGGAAGCTAGGTAATAAACTTCAGAATACCTATTTGTTATTTTGGCAAAAATGGAACTTGTGCAAACAAGGTCAAAAGCAAGAAAATGACTCCCAGGAAGCCTGCACTAATAGTCCTCTAAAATTATGAAACTATTCTAGTAGTTTCCAAAAATCAGCCTTACAAGGCCATGAAGAAAGCCAGGCCTATTTGTTCTCACCTAGTCCCAGCTGTTCTAGAAGATTGCAAATGTAGGGCCTGGCTCTCCTCTGTGCAAGCCTGAATTATCTAAGCAAGCGCCTAAGAAGAAGAAATTTTATTTCTCTGCTAAGTCATCATGTAAAGCTTCCAAAATAGAAGTGCCCTTCGAATTAAATCTGCTGGTGTCGATTCCCTCATCCTCAACGATACCGTGTAAGAAGGATCAAGTGATTAAAAGGAAGCAAAAAAGAAACAGAGGTCACCCAACACCTGGCTTTTAAAAACGAGGTACATTCCAGGCCTCAGAATGCTTGGAAATATAAAATGTGTGTGACGCAACTATCAAACTCAGAGGCCTGCGAACTTGTGTCCCATTAAAATGCATAATCCTATAATGATGAAGCTGGCAGCCTCTCAATAGTTTGACTCATTTCCCTGCTAAATATAACTGAAGACAGGTTTTCCACTAGGAGCCACTGTATTATTTTCTCCCAAGTGGGAATCAGAAACTAATTTTGATATGTAAAGAAATCAAGGCGAAAAAAGATGAAACAAGTATTGCTCTGGCTTTAATTTCTTCGCCACGGGTACCCTGCTGAAACTACTTTCTCTGAACCCAAAGAGGCGCCGATAGAGATGTTTATGGGTGGCGAGGGCAGTATTTGTCAGAAGCTGTAGAATGTGAGAATCACCATCTATCTGCCACACGGGCTTGATTGGAATGATTTAGTCGTAATGTAGGATGATGGACTTTGTTTGTATTGTTTGGCTCTGAAAAGGCCACTGCCAAAGAGGCCAGTATTTCAGCTGACTGCTATTTCTTTCCAATTCAAATGAAAAGAGACTTAGGAACAGACAACAACCCTGCAGGATGCCTATTAGAATTCTTTGTAAGGACTTCACTTGCAAAGAGCAACTCTGGACTTGTTCAAAAACGACCAAGGTGTTCAAATCAGAAATCTCAGGGGCTCCAGGGGATTGGTTTTTTTTCTTCCAAAAGAGATCAAGGATTAATGGCGAACACTGACCTAATAGAAGCATCAACCATTTTTAGGACACAGCTGCCCAAGAAGCCTTGCAAGGAATTATTCCAGCTAGAAGGCTGTAGAATTCATTACCCACAGAGAGAAAATCACCTCAAATGCATGGGCTCTTATGCAGACTTTCCTGATTACAGCCTCCACCTAATTTTGCCCACATACCAAATCTGAAAATGGCTTTTTGAAATTGGTGACTTTCAAGCTAGCTGCACTGGTGGCCAGGGTACAAAATCATTTCCTCCCCTCAATGAAAGTGTATTTTAAAAAAAGAAAAAGGCCAAAAAAGCATATGGTCAGAAATGCATTTTGAAAATGAAGCTTGGGTTACAGCTTTGCTACATTGGGGGAGCAGAAAATAATCAGAGTGCAGCCTTCCTCCTGACCACGCCGACGGCTCATCTGGGGACACATCAGACATTTTGCTCCCACCTGAGTTATTCCTATATGTCATTGGGAACTTCACATTTGGGGGAGGGAGAGAAGTATCTTGTAAATGTATGAGTGTGGCGGGGATGTGGGGGGTGGGGGGACAGGGATGATACTGAGCTGGATACACCAGCTTCAGACAGTGGTTCACTAGAACTAGCTTCTGTTGGCTTTGCAAGAGCCAATTGTCAAATTTGCAGAAATCTTGTGAGCGCAAGCCCATTGGTATCACTTTTTGGCTTCAAATGTGCAGTGGTGGAGTAGTTATACCATAGAAATCAGCCTACACTATGCACCATGGGTTTTTTGAAGAATGAGTTATAAGCAGGAATGAATCCACCACTGGCTACGAGGATGCCAGCTGTTTACACGGGCGTAGGTCCTGATTGGCATCAGCGCCCACTTTGGCCAGGCTCCTGCTGTAACCCTCATGCAGTATTTTGAATAGCACCCTCATCACGCATCGCCCATTGCACTGTCTGCGTTTTCTTTGGATGTGGTCATTGAAAAGCAGTCCATGTTATCCCATCATCCACAATCAGAAGAATATAATTTTTTGAGCACAGGCCCGGACCTCAGGTACTCGGCTGAATAAATTCTGGGCAGCTTAACTGCGGGTAGATCCCAAACAGATCATTTGGGAAGGAAGAAACCATGCTGGGCCTTAGAGAAAAACAAAATGAGTCAGTTCTCGCTGCCGCCTTGGGCCAGTCCAAACCCTGAAGTCATATAGCATCGGGGGAGATTTTCTCGTCCAAGGAGTCACTTATCTGTTCAAGCACATCGGAAGAAAAATGATGGGAAGCTGCTACTGACACTGACAGGTCCCCCCTTCCCCACAAAAGGGAAATTAGCAGGCCCCCAAATCAGAGCACGAAAACAAAGATCCGCCAACATGTGATTTTGGTAAACAGAGTAATTTAGGCTTTTGGAGAGCATGAAAATTCTGTCAGGATTATAATGTCTTTTACCACAGACCTTAATTTCTTCTGTCATGGAGAATATGATTAGGCCCAGTCTCATCTGATTGCAGGGAATGTCAGTTCCCATTAACAAAGGAAAAGAGCCACTAAGATACACGGTCCACATGTTTAACCCCTTTGGTCAAAGAGGATTTCTTTTTTCCAGCCCAAACCACTCATTTGAAATACTTAGAGCATCTCAGAAGAAACAGCTTACCCAGCAGACGGTCAAAGGAGTTTACCTGCTAAAATCATCCTCCTCCCCTAGACAGGCTATTTTAGATTCAATGTTGGCACAAAATAAATAAATAAATAAAGGCTTTGTGTATTTTTTGTTTTCTTTTCTTGTGTAGCTTGAGGATTTTTTTCCATACCGCCCACCCCAATATCTAAGAAATCCCACTCCTTGCATAAATGGAGAGTGTTTTAATTGGTCTGATGCTCTGAGTGTCACAGTGAGGAAGCAACGTTCTTTTTTGGCTGTGTGCGTTGCTTGGCCATTCAGCCCGTGAACTAGTTAGTGCAAGTGGTTGTGAGAAATTACAGTTCCAGCCCCAAACCTGTATCAGTAAACACCTCTGTCTCGGAGGGGCCACTTCAATTCCATGGAAACTTCTGCAGTTCAAACAGGGCACCTGGGTCAGTCTGAGAGCTTAGCAGGCACAGCTGACCCTGACTGCCCAGCAAACAGTTTATGTTGGGGAGCAATCTAGAGATTTCCTAAGATAAGGATGCTATTACAGGCTGACAAATGTGGAAAGGAGCAGAGTGGGCAGCTTTTGTCCAGACTGACCCAGGGTGAGAATGCTGGGATTATTGCTGATTGGGGATAAGTGGCAGCCGGTGATTTATTTGTTCAAGTGAAACCAGCCAAGTTCATCCCTCAACACCATCTCCCATTTCTTTAAGCTTTTTTTTTTCCTCTTCAAGCAAAAAGACTTAGCAATTTTGGGAACTCTTCAAACACCGCCATTCCAGTGAACCCCATTACCCTTAGGATAAAATCTGCAATCCTTTAGGAACCTTTGAGGCCCATGTGATGGGGTCCTACCTGCCTCTCCAGCCTGGCTCCTGCCACCAGCCCCAAGAATCTGCTGCATTCAAGCACAGCAGCCACTCGGGTGGCCGGCTGCTGAGTCTCCTCTGCACCTCGCCCGGGCTTGGCTGGGCCTCTCCTGGCTCTTCCCTCTCTTTACCTGGCAACTCCTCCTTATCCTTCTTGTTCCAGGTCAAATGTCATCCTTAGAGATGAGGCCAGGTGCCCCACTGTGATCACATTCATTTTTCACAGTCTTTCGCACAACCACAAGTTATCAGTGATGACTGGTTTAAAATGTCCTTCCCCCATTGCAGGGACTGTGTCTGTCTTGTGTGCTTGGCACTTGGAGCAATGCCAACTGTTCTTTCTTCAGGTCAATGAATGAATGACACAGGGGCATAAAAGATAGTGACAGCTTAGGAGAGAACTGGACAAAGCCAACTCAGTAGATAAAACCTTGATTTTAAATGTGCACAAATGAGAGAATGAGGTTTTTCTCCAACCTGTCTCATCTCCTATCGGTCCAGCACAAGCATTTTTTAATGGCCCTGCCATCCCATCAGGGTTGTCCTGTCCAGTCTACTGCTGGCTTTCCTGATCTTCCCTCATCATCATCATCGTCATCACTATCACATCACTGGATGGGTTACTACCCTGTTTCCCCGAAAATAAGACATCCTCTGAAAATAAGACCGAGTGAACCCTGGATAAACACCTGTTGAATGAATGAATGAACAAAGAAACGAAATGTCTTTGCCACATGTCTTGTTACTTACCTCTTATCATTTCAGTAGATACAAGAACCCAGAATACGTCTCTTATCTTGTGTATGTGAAATTTACCAAAAGGCAATAGCTAAAAAGTTGGGAAACTTACAAGTAATTGGCACAAAGCAAATTTGAAGTATAAGTGAGCCTCTAGGCTCCTGAAAATACATGATGTTCACACAGGGAGGTCTAGAGAGGCCGCAGGCTGGGGGAGTGAGCAGACATGATGCTCTTTTAACATGAATTATGTTTCTGAAGTGGATATTTCAGAAATGTGCTCGACCTCAGCAACCCTCAGTTCCCTCATCTGTACACAAAGACAAACTCTTACCTGTTCACCAACCTGAAATATTTATAACAACTCTAAAATGAGATAACTGATGAGTAAATACTTTGAAGAGCTAAGGATGGTAGAGATACAGGCTAACTGACATTTTCTATCTTCCCCTCTTTCTGACATTTCAAACAACTAAAATACATTTAAAAGTTTAAACATCGATTTAATATATTTTTTACTGTCTCTAAGTTTCTTGATGCAGTCACAAATGACTGTTACATGTTTATTCCAAATGTTCAGTCTGCAAATTTTTTCCTAATCATTTTATAATCCTTCACCAATATTCTGCTCTGCCCCACTTTGCAGTGAAGGACCCTGGGGTACAGAGAGCATCTGTAGAGGGAGGAAGTAAGTTAGAAATAGCAAAACGAAAATCAAACTCTTTAGCCTCCAGTCTGTGCCTTAAGTTACAGAGCCAAAAATGACTGTGTCTCTGAAGGGTCACCAGGAGAGAAGTCAGTGCAAAGACAACTAACCCAGTGGTCCTTGGTTCTCGAGTTTAGGAGCGCATCAGTCAAGTAGAGGCCTTGTTAAAACCCAGGATGCTGCGCCACCTCCCTGACCCTACCTTGAGCACTGATTCAGCAAGTTTGGGAGAGGGACTTTCTCCGCTTTCTCTTCCTTTCTTTCCTTCATTCCTTTATTTCTTTCACAGAGTCCCACTCTGTTGCCTAGGCTACAGTGCCATGGCCTTAGCCTAGTTCACAGTAACCTCAAACTCCAGGGTTCAAGAGCTCCTCCTGCCTCAGCCTCCTAAGTAGCTGGGACCACAGGCGCCTGCCACAATGCCTGGCTAATATTTCTATTTTTAGTAGAGACAGAGTCTTGCTCTTGCTCAGGCTGATCTCAAACTCCTGAGCTCAAGCAATCCACCTGTGCTGGCCTCCCAGAGTGCTGGAATTACAGACGTGAGCCACCGTGCCCAACTGGGTTCTTTATTTCTGACAAGTTCCCAATTGATGTGCTGGCCTGGAGGTCACACTTTGAGAACCAAACATCTCACTTTCTCACACGTTAACTTCTTTGATTCTCCCCAGCAACCCTGTGTGGTAAATATTATTACACCCATTTCACAGATGAGGAAACTGAAGCTCAAAGAATAAGCTTGACTCTAATTCCAGCATGGTGGTTAACCAAATCAGATTAACCTTCACAAAGGCAGTTGTTAACCTCTCAGTGGCCCATCTTTTTCATCTACTAAAAAAATATTGTAGTCCAGGCACAGTGGCTCTCGCCTGTAATCCTAGCGCTCTGGGAGGACAAAGCAGGTGGATTGCTCGAGCTCAAGAGTTCGAGACCAGCCTGAGCAAGTGCAAGACCCCGTCTCTAAAAGCAGCTGAGCGTGGAAGCAGGTGCCTATAGTCCTAGCTACTTGGGAGGCTGAGGCAAGAGAATTGCCAAGAGTTTGAGGTTGCTGTGAGCTGTGATGCCATAGCACTCTACCAAGAGCAACATAATGAGATTCTGTCTCAAAAAAGAAAAAAAATATATTGTCAGAGACCTTGTGAGGATTAAGAAGACACGATGTCTAGGAGGTGCGGAGCAACGTCAAAAGCAGGAACAGCCCTGAAACCTCCTTGGTCACAGAACTTGACATTTTGGAGAAAAAGTGCACACTGAGAATTCCATATTCTTATTAAGGAATTCCACAATGCTTAGCACAGGTCTGCATTCTCATCACTTAACTATTTGCTTGGGAAATTTTTAACCATCATCTTGGCAAAGTACCATCTAAGCATTACTATCTCTAGGTTCCATTTTCTGGTTTTTTGTTTTGTTTTGTGTTTTAATTACTGAATTTGTTCTTCTAAGAAATTTCCAAACTGTGGTATGTATATACCATGGACTACTATTCAGCCATAAAACAGATGCAGCCTTTACATCTTTTGTAGTAACCTGGATGGAGTTGGAACACATTCTTCTTAGTAAAGTATCACCCAATTATCCAATGTACTCAATACCAATGTGAAGCCAGTAGACGAACTAATACACTCCCACAAAAGAGAAAAACTCAATTTAACTCCAGCTGGGGGGAGGAAAAAATAGGGAGGGGAGGGGGGGATGGGTGTGCTCCCACCAAATGGGCACAATGTAAGGGTATATGGCACACCTCCTGGGTATGGGACACAACTATGACAGTGACTCTAACAAATGCAAACCTCGTAACCTAGTTGTACCCCCATATTAATCTAAATTTTAAAAAATAATTTAAAAAAAAAAGAAATTCCCTTATGCGCTATGAGGGCTTGGTGGTGGTGGGTGGGGGTAGAGTGTGAAGGTGGAGAATTGTTATTAACAGATTGAATATTTCTCGTTGAGACAACAGTTCAGTAGATAGACATTTTTCCCTACAACATGATACAAAGTTATGTTGGAGACTATTGTGAACGTATCTCCTGCTTTTGTGTAAGGATTTCTGATTTGGCGTTCAGAGGATTCAGGCGTTCTGATTTCTATATTTAGAAACCCAGGGCTTTTTGGTATGCTACAAATCATGCCAAGGAAAGACTAATTGTAAGCACTTGTACTTAAAAATTAGTTTCAAGAATAAGAATCTTTAGAGGTTTCCATATTGTATTCCACTAGAGTATCATTAAGGGAAGCAATTACTTATCAGGATATACTCAAAACAACTTTATTGCATTCAGAGGAAATAATGGGAGTTGTCTGTCTAAATTACTAGGCAGGGGCCCTGGAAATCACTTAGCATAATTCTTAGCATAAGGCAGGCAGTCAGTAAGTGGAACAGGGGCTCACTCACATGGACAAGCACATGGCATGTGTTCGGTGCGTGCACATATCACAACGTTTACTCTTCATGTTAAGCCCTGAATTAGGTGTGGCTCTCTTCATGTGCAGCTGAGGAAACAGAGGCACCCAGCAGTTGGGTGACGCTCATCAGGGAAGTGGGTGAGGGGTGGAGTTCAAATGCTTGATGCCAAAGGCAATTCTCTTTCTCCCACCCTAAGCTCTTTCCTTCCCTCCTTCTTTTCCTTTTGGTCTTCCTTCCTTTATCAAGCTCCTTTCACAGATGTCTGAAGTCTTTTTTTTTTTTGTAGAGACAGTCTCACTGTACCGCCCTCGGGTAGAGTGCCGTGGCCTCACACAGCTCACAGCAACCTCTAACTCTTGGGCTTAAGCAATTCTCTTGCCTCAGCCTCCCGAGCAGCTGGGACTACAGGCGCCCGCCACAACGCCCGGCTATTTTTTTTTTGTTGCAGTTTGGCCGGGGCTGGGTTTGAACCCGCCACCCTCGGCATAAGGGGCCGGCGCCCTACTCACTGAGCCACAGGCACCACCCCAGATGTCTGAAGTCTTTGTAAATGCCAGCCAATGACCAACGTTGGCAAGGCATTCCCATTTTATGGATCCGTTCATAGTAGGAAAAAGTGATCCCTCAAAACCACCCCCAAAAAGTTCCAGAATAAAGTATGGAATGTATGTCTGAATCCTCTCCCTCAGCCCACAGCTATAAGCACCAAGGTACACTGCAGAGGATCCTTTATCTAGAAAAACAAAGTGTGTGTGTGTGTGTGTATAGACAACAGTCCCACAACAGTCCATCACCCGGGACCAAGGTTCCCAGCACAGCGCGAACCAGATGCTCAAGGTGACAGATACACGGGAAGAGAAACTGGTCTTGCTTCCGATCTGAATTACAAATGCTAGCTGGAAACAGAAGTCAGGTGCATACGCCCATTTATTTACTGCCTAATGCTACAATTGCTAAATAAAAATAAACAAAAGTAAAACACCCATTGATTTATTATTCAGAGTATGATGGAGACCCAGAACAATAAAAAGGGCTTGGGTACATGTGAAACTTACTAAATGTAGAATATAAATATTTTAACACAATAACTAAGAAAAAGCCAGAAAGGCTATGTTAACCAGTGTGATGAAAATATTTCAAATTGTATATAAAAATGGCACATGGTACCCCATGATTGCATTAATGTACACAGCCATGATTTAATAAAAAATAAAAGTAAGGCTCATGGAGGTCTTTCTTTACATGCTCCCCAAACTCCAGTTTTCCTTCTCTTCTATTTATTCCTATTTCTTTCCCTGGTCCTCTGCCTCCAGGCCTCTTTCCTCCTAATTTTTTCTGTTTTCTACATTCATTTCTCATCTCTCTGTCCCTCTCTGCAAGCACCTTACCCTTCATCTCCCGAGAACTTTCTCAGTGGTATTTTATATCTAGTTCCAAGAGGAAATGTCATGGGGCGGGGGGAGGGTTCACCTCCCACTTGGCAAGAGCTTTATGTCACCCTGTCATTTAGAACACACTGATCTATCCTTCTCTTCCACGGCTGGAAAGGGACAGGGATAGTGAAGGGCCCTCAAGCTGGAGCATTTCCTACTAAAATGCATGTTGAAAATCGAACCCAGTAGCTAATTTTAAATAGAATATGGAAACCAGATTTTTTTCAGGGATTTTTTTCTAATTATAAACGCAACAAATATTTGTTAAAAATACAGAAAAATATAAAGAATAGAGTCATCACCCATTCTTATTGTAGTATGGAAACAATTACTATTAAATATGTATGCGTCTTATTCCTATATTTTAATAAATATCATAAATTTGCATATATCACAAATAGATATGTAACATATGTTGTCCACATTGTTACAATTCTAATCTGTATCAATTTTAATGGCTACATCTGATTCCAGTGTGTGAATGTACAAAAATACACTGAAGCGTACTCCTTTTTCAAATTTTTTTTCTATTATAAATAATGCTATCATGAATGACTTCATGCAAAAAGTTCTTTCTGTAACTTTCAATTATTTCCTTAGGAAATAATTCCAAAAGTAAAACTGGTAGATCAAAGGTTATGAACGCTTCTAAGCATCTTCAAATTGCATTCCAAACAGTTTGTGCTCTCTCCAAATCACTTCATCAAGCAAAGAATCTTTTTTATAGATTTCAGAAAGAAGTGTTGTAAAACAAATGATCACCTCCTAATTTGTCATTTGTGAACAGAACAAAAAAAGGGAGGCTCATCCCTGCCCTTACTCTCACCACCATCCACCATACCACCTACTAAGCGTCGTCAGTTTATACCATCTAGGTTTTTGTCCTTCCTAAGAGAATAAAGCCATTCTCTTGTTTATTTATTCAAGCAAGCATTAAATGTTATTGCACCATAATTTGCCAGGAGGTAAGTAGAACATCGTCCCTGACCTCCACAAAAAAGAGTGTTGTGGGGCAACGGCCATGGAAATGAACCATGGTGACAGGAGACAAGAACTCAGAGATCCCACCAATCTCTGTGAGTTCTTACCTCCCGGTACTGTGGTGCATCTTACCCGATGTGCATAATGGAAGTGTATATTTCAAATAAGTAAGAGTATTTTCCTTACCACAAAAAAATAAATAAGTGAGGTGATGGCGGTCTTAATCAGTTTGATGTAAGCATTCCGCATTGTTTATCAAATCATCACATGGTACCCCATAAATGTATAGTTATGAGTTCAATTAAAAATTAATTAAAAAAAAAAAAAACTCACAGAGGTTGGCCCCAGAGTGCTCCAGGAAGAGCATCTCCAAAGGACGGTGCAGGAGCTAGCCCAAAAGACCTCCAGGGAGGATGACCCCGGCCACGCCCTGCACGTTACTCTTTCCTCTGCATCCCCCACGTACTCTCAGAACACCCTCGTTAATGAAGAGCTGTCAGTGCTTTTTGGCAAATGAGAAAACTGAAGTTTAGCAAAGTAAATAACGTGTTCAAGATCACACAGCAAATAAAGGGTGAAGCCAAATGCAACTCTGGATCTAAATTCAAAACTCCACAACGAGCTCATCAGAGCCCACCACAAAGGCCCCATCAGCCCATAGAAAGCTCCTCAAGGCTTGAGCTCCAACCCCCCAGTTCCATCTGTCCGGGCAAAGAGGTGCCGTCACTCTCAAACCTGCCTCCTCCTCCTCCAAGGCAACCTCCCTTGCTTTGTCCTGCAAGGGGTGGCTTCAGCTCTCTCTGCTCCTCCCCATTCAGTGTCCTGCCCCTTTTTCTTGAGCGTGGTGCACCTGGCATGCCTCGCCTTGCTGTGCCCATGCCTATAAAATTTGTTTTAACCGCCAGCAAACTGATAGAATTAGAAGAGGACCCCTGATGACTCTCTGGGCCCCAACTTCTTTGTTCTGGAGCACGGAGATCAGAAATGATGATTTGTGAGCCCCTTTGTAATTCTCCTGGTGTAAAATCCTTCGAGCCACTGAACCTCACCAGTGGCATTTAGAGCTGCTGTTAGAATACAAAAGCAAAGGTTTGGCTCAAATTGGAAAAGCAGACACATGTGGCCTCTTCCAATGTAGAAGAAAGGAAAAGAAGTATTTTAATGATGTTTTTTAATCATTTCCTTGCAGCACACAATGAGAATATATTTGCTGCAGAATGAAAAAGAGCACAACATCCATTCAGTACACAAAACCACTCTAAAAACCTAAGGATCTTAGTCTCACATTTTTCATTAATTCCAGGCTGATAACTTTCAACATTAAGCCTCAATGCTCCATCCAACTCAAATTTCCTAGAAGCACACAAACAAATCAAATTTTCGTGGGGGTTGCCAAGAAGTCTTTCGAATATGGGATACCAACCCTGGTTTCTAGGCATTTTTCGCAGCCCTGCTTCCAATCTCAACCATACCTTCTCCATTAGAAACTTCCATCTATCAACCCTGCTAGTTTAATCCTAAAATGGTAGAGAATGAACACTCATCTTCCTATGTGATAGCAACAAAGATGGTGTCAAACGCGGCTTGCCCAAAAAAGTACAGCGCTTAAACAACAAACAAGCAGAAACCCAATGGCTAGGATCTTGTCCCCCCTTGCACAAGAACCTTCGGTGCCTCCAAATTGTTTACAAAATTCAGCCCAGTACTTTTTCAATTGTTCTTATTATGGTAAAACATACGCATAGAATATACATACCATTTTAAGCATTTTTAAGAGTGTAGTTGAGTGGGTAGTAAATCCATTCACCCTGGTCTACCCACCATCACTTCCCCTAACCCCCAGGTCACCCCATTCTACTCACTGTTTCCATGAATTGGGGCAGAATGATGCACAATTTTCTGTCTGGCTTATTTCCTTTAGTATACCGTCTTTAAGGTTCATCCATGGTGTTCATATATCAAAATTGCATTTCTTTCTAAGGCTGAGTAATATTCCTTTGTATTCTGTTCAGTACCATTTGCATGGTGTTTTACACCTTCCACAACTGGCCTGATTGTTTTTTTTCTTCTACTAACTTACTTCCCACTGCAAAGGTCTACACGCCCTGGGGCCGAGGAAATTAGGAATTCATCACACCTTTTCCCTTGAGGTTTGAAGCCTTTTCACCTTCTCTCACCCTGGTCCCCTATCCTGGCGCACCCTCCACTTCACTTTCTCCAATCTAAATCCTAGTAGGTCCTTGAGCTCACCTCAATGCCTGCTGCACCACGGAGATTCGCACATAGATTGTGCACCCTCCGATTACAGACCCTCTGGCTGTAAAATGTGGGAGTTCAGTATCACCTCCCCTAATGCAAGGCAGTTCAGAACACATGTGTTAATTCTTTAGCTATCCCTGTTTTAGTTTTTAAAAAATAGAATTTTGTTTTTTTATGTATGCCCAGGAAAAGAAAAAATAATATGACTAATGCATATTGAGTACATATGTATAATAAAATATCTCGGTTTTAAAATATAATCATTCAGGGCACTAGACTATTTCTAATGTAACCATTTTGAACTGCAGAGAGATATCCCTCTGTTAAAGAATAGTATAAATGTTCATCTCCTCTTGATTAATATATTAAATGTCATAAATAAACTCATGGAAAGGAAGGCATAACTTCTCCATTATTATTTAAACTGCTTCTTGAAAATTCTGGCTATTTCCCTTTAAGATTTGCAATGGCTTAGATTTTATACATCCTTTTTGTGGTTAAATTAGTAATAACAGCATTAAAATCTTAAGAACTGTATAGTACTCTATTTAATTATCTTCTCCCATAATTACACTGATTAAACACAGCATAAGAGACCATAAAGATAGATAAAACATTATGGCTACCAAACTTTTTTTTTAATGTCCATAAAATGACTATTAAGCCGTAGGTGACTAAATTAATATCACCCATACAATTTTATGGGGTTTCCGTCCATGTCCGACAGTATCATTTGCCATGATGGCAGATTTTTCTTCACAGCAGTCCTGAAATTTGATACTAAAACTTTTCACAAAGACAGGAACACAGTGGGCTGGCTCAGTCAACTTAGACAAAAAGAAGAGATTTCTGTTTGAACAGCACTTCAAGTTCTGACGGCCTATACACATTCAAACCAGCGACCACCTCGCTCCTCTTTCCTGCCACTCCAGCAGCCAAACAAATGGGTAAAGTTTGCTGAGTGAATTATCTGTTGCTTCATTTTCTTCTAAAAGGGATCTCCAGAGACATGGGTTTATACTGATGGCACAGGCAAACAAGGGTGCCGATTTACACCTGCCTTGGAAACACACAAGGACTTTCATTCTGGGTGACCCAGGCCATTATAAAGATTGAAGAACATGACAAAATCCCAAGAAAATATCACTCTAAAAGCTCATCCTATGGGAAGGAAAATAAAACTGTTTAGAAGCTTTTCAGATATAAAAAATAGCACTCTAGGATCATACATTAGCAATTAAAAAAATAGATCTACATACATATAGATAAAAAATGAGTTAGCAGAACCAAAATAAATTTACTGATCTGAATGTATTATCGCCACTAAGACTCATCTACACAAATTTTCCATCAGTGCTTGTAAAATGAAAATGTATTTCAATATGAAGTTGATTCTTTTATTAAATCAGCATGTATATTTTCAGAACCTCTTGGGAGTTAGCTAAGTTCTAGATGTGGTGGATAAAACAATGAGGAAAATCAACACAGTCTGTGACTCATGGAGCTTACAGTCTAGTGGTTGAGGCAGTAAACGATGATACAAATAAAGTACCAAAGTCAAAGTCAAAGATACTTCGAGAAAGGGAAGTGGCAGAATTTAATTTAGATTGGGTTTGGGATAGGTCAGGGCAAGGCTTGCCTGAGGAAGTCAAATTTAAGGCATGAGGGACAGATGAAGTTAGTATGAAGAAGACATCAAAGAAAGAGCATTCTAAGCAGAGGAGATGTGATTAGAGGCCTTGGAGAGGGAAGGAACCCAGCATATTTGAGGCCCTGGGCATGTAAGTTCCATAAAGCAGAGTTCCAATCTGCTTTGTCCACCGCAGCGCACGGAATGGTGTCTTCTTCACCAGAGGCGCTCACTAAATATCTACTAAATGTTGAGTGAGTAAATGTGGTGTCAGGGAGGTTAGTGAGCAAGGAGGGACCCAGCCTAAGATGAGGTTCCTGCGGAGCCAGCCCACGGAGGGTCTCACCACCAAAGTTTCTCCATCATTTCTCAACACCCAACAAACTCTCACCCAACTTGTTTCTTCTTTTTCTCACAGACTTCCCACACTTGGTATCTTCCTTCTAAGATTCTGAAAGAAGAGACCATTTCTATCTCATTTTTGTTCCTTTTACATGTGTGGGATAAAAGGGTACTCGATAATACTTATTGACTAAACTTCCATTTATTGAGTTCCTATTATGTGCTAGGAGGTATCTGAAGCACTTTGCGTGCATTGGTTCATTCAAGTATTTTTTAAAAAGCTTGGTAAGAAGTGTTGTGTATGTGCATATGAGCATGTGTGTATGCGTGATTTTCATTGTTTTCGTCTCCAGTGGCAAATGGTAAAACGGAAGCTAACAAAGTTTAGGGGAAGTTGCCCAAGATCATGGCAACAAATTTTTTTAATCCCTATAATCTGTTCTCTTATCTATTATACTATCTTGCCTCCCTCAACTGAAATATAAAAATAAAAACCCCCACTGGTTTCTTTTACAAAGAAAAATAAATATCTTAACTACTATCTGATACATACGAGATTCTCTCCTATGTTATATTCCCAAGACTGAAGTTAGTCATGCAAAATGTATTTCCTTCATTAGGGTCTGGTAAAATTGAGGGAATTGTTCTTTAGCACAAGTGGGTAAAGCAATAAAAACAAAACTACTTTCTTTTAATTAAACTAAGTTTCAGAACAATTAAAAAATTTTACAGACTCTGGCCTTGAGCCTTTGGCTTTTCCTATGGGTCCATTTCAGGCATCCTGCCCAGTGGGACCCACTGAGATGCCTTCCTTTGCTAGTGGACAGAGCAAGCCCCCAACTTCCTGAAGATAAATTCATTGTCCATCTCTGTCGTATATTCTTATGAGACAGCACTTTCTTCGATATTGGTGATGAAAAGCTGGGCTAGAAAGCTAGAATCTGATCCACAAAGGCACCCTCACTTTCTGATCTTCTCCAAGAGCTTCAAACCAAGCTCTGAAGGGCAATTGGCTTATGGGATTTATCAGAGGGAGAGGACCAGGAAACCAGAATAGAAAGTTTCAAAATAGCAAGAACCATCACTAACACAGTCCATTTCTATAGTCCCCTGATTCAAACCTTTATTCATAGAAGAATTACTGTAGGCCTACACTTCCCAAGCTAATGTTGATGACATGGCAATAAACTCAGGAAAATGAATGCCATGATTTGAATGCTTTGTGTCCCCTCTGCAATTCATGGTTAGGCTTAATCTGTAATACAACAATATTAAGAGGTGGAATGCTCTAGGTTACTAGGCCATGCGGGCTGTGTCCTTAAGTATAAACCCTTGTGAAGGGTTTGAGGGATGCTGCCCTTCCATCCCTCCAGCCACATGAGGACACTGTGTCTTTTCCCTCCAGATGACACAGCAGTAAGGTGCCATCTTGAACCAGAGAGCAGCCTCGGTAGTCACCAAACACGTTGGCACCCTGATCTGAGACTTCCCAGACTCCAGAACTATAAGAAACAAATTTCTACTGTTTATAAATTACTTGGTCTGTGACATTTTATTATAGCATCTGGGACAGACTACAACAGCGATCCAAACCTAAAACTTATTTGACCTTTTTGTTTAAAGTCATCTTTAAACATGTGGGCAGGTACAAAGAGTTTTGGAAATTTTCTTTACCAGCAAAGCTGCCCAGCAGTTAGATACACTGAAAAAAAAAATTTTTAATAGTCCAGATTGTATGCAGATTTCAGGTTCAACCTAGTACAAAGATAACTACACTTGGGATATAAGCAGGAAAAGAGGAATGTAAATATTTCCCTTAAATGTAAATATTTCCCTTATCCCAGCCACCAATCCCTTCATGAGGGAGAGTTACAATAGTTTACACCTATTAAACACTTACTGTATACCAGAAGGTATTTCACATATGAGAATATATCTAGTCCTGGAGTTGGGGGATGGCTGTGCTCCCTCTTAATGGGCACCATTTAGAGTGTATGACACACCTTTTGGGGGCGGGACACAGTTCTAAGAGGGACTATACCTAACAAATGCAAACATTGTAACCTAATTCTTTGTACCATCAAATTAACCTGAAATGATAATTAATTAATAAATAAATTGAATATATCTAGTCTTCACCTCAACCCTATAAGATGCAATCGAATCAGACAAACTGTGCCATTATCTGGAGTCATACAGCCAGTGGACACGATTTGAACCTGGGAGCTTCTGTCTTCAGATGTGTAGCACTAACGAGACCACAGCAAAACACAGAAAGGGGGCTGCAAAAAGATCTGTTCCAAAAGGAATGGGAAGAGGGGGGCGGGTGCCGGAAGACCTGAAAAGCCAGACACTGAAATTGAGATTAGAGAGAAAAGGCAATTAGGAAACAACACTCCAAATCTCTGAGCAGAGGAGTAGTGTGTTGAAAGCAGTGTTTAAAACAGATATTTTTGACTGCAGATGTTTTGCTTGAAGCAGAGCACGTATAAGACCCATTACAATACACATTAAAGAATTCCATTTACCAAAAACAAAGTTCACAAAAATAAACCCAGATACAACCCAAAACTCTTTCCAAACAGACAATGGAAATCTCCAATATAAGAAGTATTTAGTCTAAAGTATTTAAAAAATATTTGAAGAGTTGAGCTATGGGGAAAAAGCATCATTTTGCGGTACAGAAAGCATCCTGATTTGGGCCATCGTGTACTCTTGTCCTAGGCCACTATTGGCTCACCTAAAAATCACGGAGGGTTTTTGTTGTTGTTTTTAACATAGTCTTCTGTAAAAAGGCCTCCTGTTGTTGACAAAGAGGAGAAAGCGTTTTGCTTTTTCTAAAATTGCAGTTAAGCATTTTAATTCCACCCTGTGTGGCAGATTCTGTGAAAAGTCGCAGGGCTGGGTACTATGATTGCTGGGTTCTAGAATCACAGGGAAAACCTCAAAGGGCAGCGGCAGACCTGCCTGACATGGATGAAGGAGTCTCCGCAGGGGTGGAGTCCGGGTCGTTCTGCTCTTATTCCAACTCCCAGATGAGGCCAGCTGGGACTTGAACTACGCAGGGCCACCAGACAGAGGGAGGCGAGAGGCCAGGAGCAGCCAGAGATATTAGGGACACAAAAGGAAGGGAACTGACCCAAATACAGCAATGTGGAGAGCAGAGGATGGGGAGTCTGAAGAACAAGGTGCCAGCTGGGGCAGCAGTGCAGAAGCATCTCTCCCACACAAAGCCCAGAGATGTAAGGCGCAGCCCCTGCCAGAAGCACACAGCTGGGGTAGGAACGGCCCACATGAGCGGCAGAACCCTAGCTGTCGGCACAGGGAAGCTTCTAGCGGTAAGCTCCAGCTCCAGGGAAGGGAATTCAGAAGGGCTAATGGACTATCATACAGTATCCCACGGGTGAGGGTACCCAGTTCACTCCCACATCTCGGGCACGGATGGAGTCCAACTGGCCATGGGGAATTTCAACATTGACCCCCAGCCATCAAGGCCTGGCCAAGGTCTAAGGACCAGGTTCAAAAGCTGGACAGGATGCCGGGCTGCTCCAGGCATGCTCCACACCCACCCCTGAGCACACACGCACTGCTGAGCTCCCAACTGCCCACACCAAACCTGAGCGTGTGCCCAGGTGAACTCAGAGCTTGCTCTCTACCTGAGCAGCACAGGACTGTCATTTACCAAAACCTGCCCATCTTTGCGATCAGCTTTCTCCCTCCCTCTAGACTAGATGCTTCTCGGAAGCAGGTAGCACTTTATGTGCTTTCTCCCCTGCTCTTGTGGAACTTAATGCTGTGGAGTGAGTGCTTTAAAACCGCCTATTAAACAAATCCTGTCTGGAGGTCTCTACCAGTAAGTCTGATTACAGCTGCATTCAAAGAAGCCCGTCTCCCAGGGCACGGGGGGCTGGGGTTCGTGAAATGATAGCCCATGTCCTCTCTGGGTGACATGTAGGACTGTTGAATGGCTGGCAGAGGATCCTGGGATTTCAGGGGCGTGTTGCCTTCTTCTCATCCGACCAGCATTGCCAGCAATCGAACCAAAATCTGCCTTAATGCAGTAGGATCTGCAAAGCCAGTCCCAAGTGACCCTTTTAAATAATCAATCATTCTTTGTTTTCAAATCCTCTTTTGTCTTCAATACCAACCTGATTCCTTTCCTAACAAACTAGGTGCTTATTCTGCAAGCCATAAAGCATTGCTTATTAGCAATCGGGAAGCGGAGCACAGGAAGAAACTGAAGTGGAGAGAGAAGCCATGTGGTCTGGGTGCCCCACTCGCCCACTGTGGGTTGTGGGAAAAAAGGGAGGGACCATGTGCTCCATCTTCTCTGATGTTTAGCAGCTGAAGAAACATCAGGGAGAGACTGACAAGTGATTCTGTTTTATCGTTTTCTGTATCAGAAGGCTTGGCTACTAAATTTTGATTTCCTGACTCCTAAATCTCACCAAGTATGCTTTGTCACAGGAGAAAGAACATATTCTTTGGAGGTTTAGAAGCTCATCATGTCAGTGAATACTTCTAGAAGCTTGGCAAAGTCATTTAATTTCTTGGAACCAGCTTGTGCAATACAATGTCTGCCTCGCAGAGTGTCGTAAGGGTTAAGATAATAAATAGCCGGCGCAGTCAGGCACACGAGGGCTCACCATTAACATCCACCCATATTCCTCCTGCTTCCCCATCATACAAGTCTTCTGACATCCTAGCAGCCCAGGCCTACATACAGGTGGCCATTCTTTGAAACACACAAGAGCCAGAGCTTTTGATTTTGATAGGAAATCACTCAGCCCTTCATGAGGGCAGGGTACGTTTATGTACAAGCTTCAGAAGCCATGTTTGCATTAGCAGAACTCGAGACCAAGAAACTTCTGTGCACTGGTATATAGGACTACCATAATGGATTAGCACAAACTGTATGGGTTAGACAAATACAAAATTATCATCTTAGACTTCCGCTGGTGTGATGTGGGTTTCACAGGGCTCAAGTCAAGGCAGGGCTGAGTTCCTTCCTTGAAGGTGTCTGCAAGGGAAGATCCTTTCCTCACTTATTATGTTCCTGGCATCATTCACTTCCTTGCACACAGTAGCCTACATCTCCAAACCACCGCTAGGGCACCAAGCCCTCCTCATGCCACCAGCTGTCTCTAACCACAACTAAAAAATATGCTCCAACTTTAAGAATTTGGGTGATTACATTGGGCCCATCAGCAAAATTCAAGACAACCTCCCCATCTCATGATCAGTCACCTTAATCGACTCTGCAGAGTCTCTTCTGTAACCTGTAAGGTTACAGTCATAGGCTCTGGGAATCAGGACGTAGACTTTTATTTTATTTTATTTTTTTGCAGTTTTTGGCCAGGGCTGGGTTTGAACCCGCCACCTCTAGCATATGGGGCTGGCACCCTACTCCTTTGAGCCACAGGTACTGCCCCAGGACATAGACATTTTAAGGGCAGGGGGCATTGTTCTGCCTACCATACATGAGTTGTTGAATACTAGCAATTCATAAATGCTCACCAATTTACATCTGGAATGGCAGAGCCTGGGCTACGGGCAATGATTTTTGGAGTGGTTCCACCATTTAGTTTTCTTTTATGAACTAAAATTGCATTTACCAAGATAGTATTAAGAAAATACAACCGTGACATGTATAAGTTAAAACCACCCTTTTGTTGTTGGCGTGGACTTCTAGTAATATGAAGCATTTCCTTTGGCAAATTCATCCCATACCAACGTGGGAAACATGTTCAGGGAATCTGTCCCCAGCAAAGAGGGGCAAGGGACTGGCTTCCATCAGAAAGCTGAAGCAACTTACCAAAGCTACATGTGTCATGACCCCATCTCTGCTCTTATTTTACCAACAGAAACGACTCACTCTTGTAATTCATGACTGATGGAGTAGCAAACAAGGCCAAACAGATTTTAAAAGCCTTGTCCATCACCCTTCCTCCAGCTTATGAGGCATGGCTGAGCATCCACCTTATTAGTCAAGGGACATGCTAAGCCACTTTCCAACAAAGCTAAGCGGGCACCAGTGCCAGGACACAGGCAAGAAGGGCCAGGGAGAGAGGACCAAACAGAGGCCACCAACTCCAAGCCTTTTATTGCCCAAAAGAGAGGCTGCCACTCATATCCTCTTCCACTGCAAGATGGCCGTTCAATCCATGCCCTCTCCCCTTCTGCAAATCGGATTTATAATCCCCAGACCCTTCTCCAGAATCCCAGGTATGGGTCAATGACTGTCACTGTGCAAAACAAGAAAAAAGAGAACAGCTTACCACTTCCTAATGCTTTTTAGCCCCGAGGCAAAACACTTGGCTGTGGCTTTTTTTCCAATAAATGCCTCAATTGAAATGTTAATGTTAATTTATCTGAGATTATTGACTGGAAAAGAGTGAAGTGGAAGCCCACGCCAGTCACAAACCAACAACACACAAAAGAGCTTTGGGAGTGCGGGGAGCAGGCCTGGTGTCTTAGAATTGTATTTCTCCTTTGGCTAGCAACTTAAAACAGGCTAGCTGAAGCCCAGCCTCCTAAATTTCCTGTAGTCCTCACCATTATCTCTATAAGAGATAATGAGTTTACCAAGCATGTGTGACTCGTACCGGGGAAGCTGCAGGGATTCCCTCTTAGTCAATATTTTCATAGAAAGTCACTTCACGGGGAAGGCCCAGGGTCTGACCTAAGCTAATAAATGATTATCCTTTGCTACTAAAATCGGGACCCTAATTAACTTACTAATTATTGGTATCTGTTCACGGACATTAACCTGAGTTATCCTACCATATACACCTGTAAGTAAATTACAGGCTCCTATACTCAAGATGAACCTTCTGTCCAAGTGAATAAATGTGACTTCAATGTGTCAGCCACACATAATTCTTTTAAGTGACCAAGTGTATGAGAGTCCACTACGGGCACTTCTCCAAGCAAATTAAATGGATGCAGACACCCTCCAGTAATTTATTTCCCGAGTAGTGTCTCCGAGCGCTCGCCTTATCTTGCTGTTCATACCATTCTCTTTCATTGCCATGACAGCCGCCCTCGCTGGGTTCCTTAGGCCACACAAGGTAAGCGAGACACTGTATGTTCATTATCTCCCTTAATCCCCACAAAGACTTTAGGAGGTATACATTCTGATTCTTCCTATTTTGTGAAGATGGAAACTGAGATTTAGACATCAAATGACTTGTCTTAGCAAATATAATCAGCGCTCTCACACTTCTTCCTATAGGCCAAGAGAGTCTGCCTGAGGCCTTGGTCTCATCATAGGAACACCTGGGCCGGTGCTGAGCACAGTGTGCAAGTGGGAAGGCCTTGATGTTCCTTATCCCAGGAAAAACACTCAGGTAAGGACCAGATGGGTACAAACAGTACTGGAACTTTCTTCCTTCGTGGGACGATGTCGAGACAGGTCCCCAACATCATCCAGAGGTCCCCAGTGGGAATGAGCTCATGAACACACTTTGGCCTGGCTTCCTCACCTTCTCCCCCAAGACCCTCCCAGGGAGAATCCAAGTTAATTTGCACCCAAATAAATAACTGCAACACGAGTCCAAGACTTGGGGTCAGCTTCTAGGGGAGGTCACTACAGGACACTTGCCCAAGGCCAGAGGGGCAACCATGGCACAGTAGAACAAAACCCAGCTGGCTGATGCCCAAGTCCATTCTCTTACCTCCTCTCCCCCCAGGTGGTACTGTCTGCCCATGACAGGCTGCCTGGTGTTCTCATCAAAACTTTGCCATTCCATATCTGGCAGAATAGTCAATCTATATAATCAAGTCATAAATTGGAGTTAGACTTTTTCATAGTTTTGTTTTATTTTGTCCTGCCCATTTACCTTCTAACAGCTCTACTTGCTAAAAAAAGTCTGGGTTGGAGGCTCTAAGAGGCATTAATTCTCACCTTCCTTTTCCTGACTTCCTTCGGGTCCCCTACATCCTTGAGATACTGCCATCATGCCTGTCCTGTGAGCCATCTCTAAGGATGTTTGGTCCTTCCTGTCAGCAGAGAGCCAGCATTTATGAGTATCCACAATGTATCCAGTGACGTCCCAGGGATGTCATACATATCACCTCGATAACCCTCACATCAGTTTTTCTAGAACATATTTTTCCTCCATTTTACAGATGAGGAAACTGAGGCCAGTAACCTGTTCAAGGTCATGCAGTTCATGCAGATATGTGGCAGATTCAGAATTAAAACCCAGGTCAGAGGACCCCAAACTCTAAGCTCTTTATTTGCACTAAGCAAATAGTGCTTTCACGTGCCAGGTACTATTCCAAGATCTCTAGATACTAATTGATTTAATCTTTAAAAGAACCCACTAAATCCAGTACTATCATTATCTCCATTTTATATCTGTGACAACTGAGGCAATGGGACATTGCCTTGCCAAGGACACACAGTAAATGGCAGAGGCCAGATTCAGACCCGGGTGCTCCAGCTCCTAACCTGTGCTCTCAAACACTACATTTTGTTAACTCTCTTAACCCTGATGCTGCATAGTGACCCAAAGTCTTGTGCTACTTTTAAATGCCCTCAGCATCACTTTGTCCCGTTGTTCTTGGTTTTACTTTCCAGAATATGAAACTTGTCTCATCCCTTCTCCTTTTCATATGGTCTCCTTTCTCTGACAATGCCTTGATTTCCAAACTCCTCATCCATGCCCTGTTTACCCCCTTCCCACCCATCTCAGGTCCCAATTTCCCAGAACTGAGGTCCTCGGTGTGGCCGCCACTACTGCACAGCACAGTACAAAGACCACCTCCCACTCCCTCATACGAGACTTGGGTAGCAAAGCCCGAGGATGGCTTGGCCTTTTTTTCAGTTACATCATGCCCAGAAGCTCAGCAAACAAGAGACGTTCTCCTCACACCCCAGCCCATTTCACACAGAGGTGTTTCTTTCATACCAGGCAGACTGTACTGGCTATGTAGAGGCCAGCACTTCCATTCCTGTTGGAATCGTCTTGCCACTGATGCTGTACCTTTGTCTGTAATTTTAAAATGTAAAGACATTTCACTATTTACTCAGCAAATATTTATGGTGAGCTGGCTGATGTCACTGTCAGATCTTGAGCTGGGAATCTAATGATGGTTGCTGATCTCTGGGACCTTAGAGCCTAGTGTGAGACAGATACACAAAACCAAGTCATTTCCATCCAAATCCTCTTCCTCTCCCTCTCCTGGGATCTGAACACTGGAGCATCAGACTCAGTCTCTACACACACCCTTTTCCAGGGGCCCCATTTGGTCCTGTGGCTTGAACTCATCTCTATTGAGATGCCCCCCATCCCGTTGTAACCATATTTGGACCTAGGGTCTTTGCAGATACAATCAAGTTAAGATGGGCTTGTACTGGACTAGGATGGAAGTCCTTACAGATGAGGAAACTGACTGACTGATCAGTTTCAATCCAATGACTGATGTCCTGATAAGAAGAGGGACAAAGGGAGAAGGCTGTGTGATGATGGAAGCAAAAAATGGAGAGATTCTTCCACAAGTCTAGGAAACCAGGACTGCACATGCTAATAGAACAAGGAAGAATGCCTGCCTGGGGCCTCCAGATGGAGCATGACTCTGCTAACACCTCAGTTTGGGACTTTCAGCCTCTAGAGCTGAGACTATGAATTTCTGTATTTTAAGCTATCCAAGTGAGTGGTAATTTATTACAACAGCCCTGGGGAACTAACATCCCTCCCCAAAGCCTGCACCTTCCATCTGAGTACAAGGTAAAGCCAGTCTCTGCATTGATCAGGCTGATCCTTTGCTTCTTTTACTCGTAACAGCTCATATTCAATCCATCAGGAGGTGTCACCAGCTCCATGTTGAAATACATCCAGAATCTGACAACTTCTCACCACCTCCAGGACTGCCACTCACTCTCGCTGCCAACAACTCTCCCCTGAATTAGAGCACAAGCCTCCTAACGGGCTTCCTGCTGCCAGCCTTAGCCCACCACTGTCCATTTTCCACACAACTGTGGGAATGAATCTTAAAAACCATGAATCATGGTTTATCTCGCTCCTCACTCAACCATCATATGGCTGCAGAATGAAAGCTACACACACAGCACAACTGTGTGCCTCCTCCTCAGAACCCTGAGGTCTGTGCTCCCTGATCTCATCCCCTGGAACCATCCACCTTCATCTGCTCCAGCCATGTCCCCACCAATCTGATCAGAGGCTACCCTACAGCACCACTCCCTCACTCTGTCCCTTACTGTCTTATCAGATTCATCGCCATCACTGCCTGGCACACTATGGGCTATTTGGGAGCTCTTTGAGAGCAGGGCCATGGTGTCAAGCAGCACTTGTTTCCAGGCACTTGGAACAGCACCTGGCTCAGCAGAGACCTTCAGAGCATCAGCTGAAGGCAAGAAGTGCCTTTCTGGAAGGGAAATAGTAAGAATAGTGTCTATCCCATAGGATAATGCAATGCTTAGATAGCATGTAAGCTATAGCGTAGTTTCACTCAACTATATGGCTTAAATATGGATATACAGATCTATACCTTACATATAGCATAAGTATAGATAAGGAACATTTGGTGCACACGTTTAGTACATGGTAAGAATTCAATAAAATGTTAGCTGGCGCTCCCGTAGGCACAGAACAGGCTTCACAAAGGAGGCGTCCCTTGCACCAGCTCTTTGAAGAGGAGGAGAAAGGGGTTCAAAGGCAGATGAGAGCAGATTATGAGGCAAGGGCTCGCAAGAGGGATGCTGGAGTGTGGCTGGGTCACAGAAGGCAGCAGAGGGGCAGGAAAGGGAAGGAAGAAGGGCCCAGCAGAGCACAGGGTAAGAGATGTAGCCAGGGCTGGATCCCCAAAGACTTCACAGGGAAAGGGGAAAGACATGATCTGAGTCAAATGATGAACAAAAAAAACACGTATCTGAATCACATCAGGGATTCAGAGAAAACAGATCACTCCCTAGTTTGCCTCTGAGAGTCCAACTGCAAAGTTCCTGCAGCAATAAAGTCAACAAGGCCTGAAACAGAGACTTTTTTCCCTTTCAAATGTAGCATTAGCAAGAATAAAATGAGCTTTCCCCCAAAGACTGACTTCTCTCCCTCTCTTTGACACTCTCTCCCCACCCCCCACTCAGGCCACATGGCTTCATAGAGGCTTCCCTATAGATGAGATGTGTTTGTAAGACCATGAGTTTGACAATCTACTGTCAGAGGGCCTCCATTTTAGCTTTTTAGCTTAAAAAAAAATCCAAATCTGAAAACTGAAGAGAAAAAATTAGTGTTTTTTTTAAATGCATGATATCCAGGTGACACCCAGACACAAAGGAAGCAGCAATCCTGGAATCTCCTGTTGCAATGTCACTTCCTGTAACTCAGCAGGTAAAGACTGAATTCTCTGCTGGAGAAAAACCTTGTTCTGACATCTGCAAAGCCAAGAAGGCAGCAGAGACCCCAGCCAGGAAGAACATAGGGTCTGATCACTTCCTTAACCCAAATGGTCTCCTCAAAAACACAAGTCCATTGTCTGGAAGAATTTCCCATTGGAGAATAAAGACAAAAAATAAACTGGACTTCAGCCCAATCCTGACATACTCAGGGAGATTTTATAAATCCTTAAAATAAAACTTTAAGTTCTGCTCTGTTCCTGGTACCCCATTCTGACGAGACTTCTATCATGGCCCTCACTTCCAGTGTTTGCCCTTTCAGAAGTTCACCCACTTCGAGAACCAGCTGTGACCATCTTCCTTTTCCTGAATGTGCGTCTCCCACCATCTTGTTTCGTGGCCCCAAAATACAGGTTCCAGATTCCCATGTCAATTCCAGCATGACGCAAAATTCCTAACCGTGCAGGCAATCGATTTGAGTTTGTTGGACAAGTGACTGGATAAATGAATGCACCAACTGATCCATTTATTAAGAAATCAACAATCAGGGCGGTGCCTGTGGCTCAAAGGGGTAGGGCGCCGGCTCCATATGCTGGAGGTGGTGGGTTCAAACCCAGCCCTGGCCAAAAACTGCAGGAAAGAAAGAAAGGAAAGGAAGAAAGAAAGAAATCAACAATCTGCCCTCAAGTCTAGAGAAGAAATAAATATACCTTGAGATTTAGGGTCATTTTTAAGGGTGGTGTAGGGGGAACTGAAAAGATTATAATTTTTTCCTGCACAAACTAAATTTCACAGCCAAAAAGTAGCCAATTACCAGCCATAGTGCCTTAAAGTAAATAGAAGTATTTCTTGGCCTTCTCTCTCCACTTTCAGAAAATGAATGAGATCCTTGCCTCCAAGAAATGCCTAGAGGTTGATTTACAAATCTGCTCATACAAACAGTTACACTACTGCATCAGCTGGGATAACCGGGGACACTGAGCTTCTGTCTCCCGAGAATCCCGAAGCACCACCACTTGAGTGTACACTTGGGTTTGAGGACAACGACCAACCTTGAACACATGATAATCTTCCTTTAGTGAGACAAAGGAGGCATTCAGACACATACAGAAGCGTCTTTCAAATATCAAGTGTGCAATAAACATCTGGATTTCCTAAAACTCACTGAAAAAGAGACATAAAAGGAACCTAAGTTCAAATAGATTCTTCTTAGTAAAGTATCACAAGAATGAAAAATAAGTATCCAGTGTCCTCCATACTAATATGAAACCAATATATAAACAATTACATGCTCATATGAACAATAAAACATAAATATAATCTAGTGCTGGGGGAGAGAAGGGGCGGGGAGGACAATTGGCAGAAGGAGGGGGCATGAGGCGGGATCTCACCTTACTTGCACATTGTGGGGGTGTATAACACACCCCCTAGGTGAGGGGCTCTTTTACAACTGGAACTTTACCCTGGAAGTGAGAACAATGTAACCTAAAAATGGGTGCTCTCATATTAATTTGAAATAAAAAAAAATTATCCTACCTAAAAAAACAAATAAGTAAATAAAAGGGACCGTATTCCAGAAGGCCCCACCAGTCATTAGGAATTTACATCCAGACATCTCCAAGTACAGATCCTAAGATGCCTCCTTAACTTGATGTTCTCTCCCAGACTCATTTCAGCCTTTTTTTCAAACATTTGAGTCTTTTCAGGAAAAGATTATTCCTTTACACACTTCCCTATGACAATGTGACCCTTCAGTGACTAGTGTGACACGTCGACCTCATTCATGCACTCAGGACACTTATAAACCTGTGTACATTCCAGTATGTAACACATTTCACCCAAGAAAAATTGGGCTGACTTACCTACATCCCAGCCTTTTATTCAGAGATATTTCACTTATACATTGAGACCTAACACTCCTGTTGGTTCAATATAAACATTTGGTGCCAGCTTGAAGTAATTGTATCACTAATTACTATTGAATTATAGTGGAAATCATATAGAAGTACTTATAACATTCAGCCTAGGACAAGAATGAGTCTGTGTGATTAATGCTATTAACATAGCGTTCACTTCGGTAATATACCATAATGATCCGGCTATTATATTAAAGTGTTACTAAATATTCACTTAGCTCCAAAAGACACAGTGGGGGCGAGGTTTCTTTGTCAGATTTGGAATTTAAACAGCACTCTTTGTCAGATTTAAGCCTGGTATAAAGCCCCAACAAACAAAATCTGCCAACTAAAGGAATGTTTACAGAGGCGCAGAAAATATCCACAGAAGGAATCGGTTTATTATAAACAATACAAATATTTACTTGATTATTTAATGGGTGCCCAGCATGTCTGTCCTTAATGTAGCATTAGCTGACATCGGGAACACACCATATGTGCAAATAATTAATTCAAATTATGCTTTTCTTCCAGTGAGTTCTCTTATAAAGAAGCAGAATTAATGTAGAGGCATATTCAGGAGCAAGGAGTCGGAGGCTCCCCTCCACGTCTGCCCTTATGAGTCCCAGTTTTTAATACTTCATCCTCATTGTCATTCCGCTGCCAAGAGCCGGTGGCATTTGAAATGCTCCTACAGTGTTCCTTATATAATCAGTAGGATGACTAACATAGCGATTAAAAACCTGACTTGGCTAAAGATTTTCTTATGAGATTAAGCTTTAGATGCCCAAGATCACCAAATATGTCCACCACCTTTCACAACCACCACACCTGCAAAATAAATAGCTTGCAAATATCAACTGCAGAAGACCCAGCATGGGATGAAAAGGGAATCAGGACATCCACATCAATGCAAAGCGCTTCCACTTAAGGTGCTCAAGGCTTACGTAGAACAAAGACAATCAAACCTTAAAAAGGGATTTCTGTGGGCAACTACCCTGTCCCTATTCTCTGTGAATTAATATGCAGTAAACTTTGGTTTGTATAATATTTCAAATGGCAAAATGCTTAGCAGATGCGACAATCAGACACACAGATCTACGTTCGTTCAAAGTTGCAAGCATGGAAACCGTATCTTCCCACCATGGACTGTTTCCATGGGGGCTGCCCCAAGGGCCACCCTCCAATCCTGCAGGAGGTGAACATCTTGGCTTCACCTGTCATGACATCATGTTCTTACTTGGTCTGTCTGTAGTTGCTCAGTTTAGTAATAGCTGAGTCTTTCTTCTTTTGAAGAAGAAGAAAGAAAAACCAAAGAAGAATTTTTTTTTTGTTTTGAGACGGAATCTCACTTTGTTGCCCTGGGTAGAGTGCTGTGGCATCATAGCTCATAGCAACCTCAAACTCAGGGCTCAGGCGATCCTCTTGCCTCAACCTCCTGAGTAGCTGGGACTATAGGCACCCACCAGAACACCTGGCTATTTTTAGAGACCAGGTCTTGCTCTTGTTCAAGCTGGTCTCAAACTCCTGAGCTCTGGCAATCCACCGGCCTCAGCCTCCCAGAGTGCAGGGATTACAGGCCTGAGTCATCTCTCCCAGCCTCTTCACAGAAGAATTTTAAACTTACCTCCAATGAGGAAACTGATCTTTCCTGAGAGCAAATTATTCTTTTTCTGTTAGATACTTATTTAGGTATATATCTTCATGTGAATATATGTATGTGTTGTGTATATACATGTATACCTATGTGCATGTATGCATTGTAGACTTATATATGTTGAATTAGATAGCATACATCAAGTGGGTGGTACAATAGCTAACAGTTCGTAAACTCCCAAGAAATGTCAGGAACAATTACTATTCAGACTAATTATATCCAGAGCGTTTTTTCACAGCACTTGATAGAGTGTTTGTACTCAGTAAATAGCAGATGAATGGATTATTACTAACCTTCACTGTTTACTGTATATTAATATATAAGAAAACCAAGTCTCAGAGAAACCCGGGGTGATACTTTCAGTAAACACTAAACCTAGGATTTGCACTAGATAGAAGTCAAAAACCCTGGCCTTTTCTGCTCATCACTACTGATCCTCAGCTACCTCCCACAACAAACTAATGCAGACAAAAAGTTAGTTAATTTATTTCAGATTTCAATGGGACTTTTAAAGACAAGAAAGCCAAAATAAAGAGAAAAATAAAACTTCTAAACTACTGTCTTTAAAAATAACTTCCCAAGATTTCTCAATATTTTACAGCTGACTATGAAAAGTTAACATTCAAAATCATAAACATATTCTCTGCCTGGTGACATTTTCTTCTTTCCTAATGAATCTGTACTTAAGAAGAATATTCCAAAATTGAAACAATGGCAATGATTGAGTAATTCACGGCTCAGGGCTATATTAGCAATTAATTAAATCTACCCAGCAATATAGAGAAACCAGTCTTCTACCCCCATATTTATTTTATTTCATTTCATTCCCTATATCTTGTATATTCCCCAGAGCAATTCTTTGCAGTAATTTTACCATCCATGCACAAATCTAATAATCCCTCTTGTTCTTAAGCATCACAGGTGCTGTGAGATTGTTATTATATTATTAAATGTACATCAGATAAATTCCAGTTGGGCTGCATTCCCCCAAATACCTTTTTTTCCTAATTACATATTTTCTGTTTTTCATAAGTAAACAGTGAGGTCTTCATTAGCAAGAGATTTTTCTTTCTTTTTTTTTAATGCATGTTTCAACTTTTCTTCTTACACATTTTGCTGCTAATCACAGGATTTAGTCAGTCTCCCGTGCACATTCACCACTCTGTAATCTTAACAAGCCATAAGCAGATGATTGACAGATAATACTTGACAGGTTCAAAAGTAGAGAATATACAATGAAAAATTTAGAACAGTCAGATCACTTAGTATGCCAAACTTTTCCAATTTTGGCTTCTCTCCTAATCACCAACTTGGGAGGGAGAGGAGTTAGGCAGAGAAAAGAGCTAAACATTTATTTCCTCACTCTCTGACCCACAGGATGAAAGCACTGGACTTGAACCAGTACTGAAAGAGTCATCACTCAGAAATTACCTAGCCAAGAGATGAAATTCACACCATCAAAATACTAAGTGAAAAATAGGATTCTTTGGCACCTGAAACCAAAATGCCAGCCTGTCCTTCCCAGAGTCAGCCAAAATATTCTTTTCACATATTTTATCCAATTTCATTCACTGAAGAGTGTTATAGTTTATGTAGCATTGCTCCCTAAATCATTAATGAAAAAAGAAATCATGTCATGTTTATTGAAACGATTAGGCCAATTTTTACTGACTCTGTAAAATTTATGCGAGAGCTGAGATTTACCTGAACCCTTCCTGTTTGGGAAAGGATTGATTGGTAACTTTTTTCCCACTATCACCCAGGATTTACATTCTTACCGTCTTGTCAGTCAACACCCTCATTGTAATAAATTAGAAGCCAGCGAGACCTAACTCAGCCCTTTCTAGAGCCCTTTCTAGCCCTTTCTAGAATTCTCCCTTCACCAAGGAATTCCCAACATGGATAGGACTTTTTGTTCTCTAAAATAAAAAAGTATTTTCCACCCCTTTTTTGCTAACTTCCAACTCTGATGATGCGCTCAAGATGACAGCCATGCTGGGATTGCATCCAGGAACATCTTAGGAGGGGAGAGAGAAGTGACCAAGGGATTGTTATTTTATGGGCACACTTGTGGAAAAACCACAGGGCTATGTTTTTAAACTCCTGCTCGCTTCTAGTGTGTGTGTTCAAAATAGGTCATAATGGATAAAATTGTTCAAATGTGGCTTTAGTCCTTTTGAAAAGCAATCGCTGTCAAGAGAAGCACTTGGGTTAATGGTTGGTAATCACCAGTAAGAGCCCAAGGGTGAGTAACCACTACTGTGTAAGGGAAAGTGGGCACCCCAGGAAGAAATTGGGGAGGGGTCCACAGAAAAATCACAGGGCCAGAGGATAACCCTGCATTTCCATCAGCAGAGAAATGTATACTAAATATCATAACTGGGCCAAATTCATTGCAAGAATCACATTGCTTCATCTATAATCAAGACTGAAAGAGTAGACACAGAAAGAAAAGTTCTGACCAGCTCAGCGCCTGTAGCACAGTGGTTACAGCGCTGGCCACATACACCAAGGATGGTGGGTTCAAAACCACCGCCAGGCCACCTAAATAATGACAACTGCAACAAAAAATTTTTTGTTGCAGCTAAGGCACCGGTCACATACACCTGAGCTGGCAGGTTAAAATCCAGCCCAGGCCTGCCAAACAATAATGACATCTGCAACCAAAAAATAGCCAGGCATTGTGGCAGGCGCCTGTGGTCCCAGCTACTTGGGAGGCAGAGACAGGAGACTCGCTTGAGCCCAGGAGTTGGAGGTTGCTGTGAGCTGTGATGCTATAGCACTCTATCCAGGGCGACAGCTTGAAGCTCTGTCTCAAAAAAAAAAAAATAATAATAATAAAGAAATGCCTCCTTTAAAAAAATAAATAAATAAAATAACTAGGTGTTGTAGTGGGCTCTTGTAGTCCCAGCTATTTGGGAAGCTGAGGCAAGAGAATCTCTTAAGCCCAAGAGTTTGAGGTTGCTGTGAGCTGTGATGCCACGGCACTCTACCGAGGATAACATAGTAAGACTCTGTCTCAAAAAAAAAAAAAAAAAAGAAAAGAAAAGTTCTGATCCTTGGTGTCCACCTTGATTTAAAACATATTTATTTAAAAGCTTACAGGTAAAAGGTTCACAAACTAGAAAATTCCAAATCAACCTCTGATATGTCAGGAATCCGGTCAGCTAAGTCACCCTGATTGCAAACAACTCTGGGACCTTCAATTACAAAAAATGGGAGCAATTCAAGATGAATGCATAATAAAGTAATAATAAGTAACTTAGAGGGAACAGTGGGAAGATATCAAGAATATTTTAAAATCCTTAAAAGAGGTCATTTTCTTTCTTGCTTACTGAGAAGTATAAGTTCATTTCTATAAACACTATTATCATATGGGCAGGTATTAGTAACTACACTGCCTTAACAAAGATGTGGTGGTTATTGTTTTGTTTGCCAGAGAAAAAGTAAAATAAAGCAAACCAGGCCATTGTGAAGCTCTTTTTGTGCTTGATGAGGTAGGTGGTGCTTTGAAACACACCAGCTTTACTGGAAACTGTAGAACAATCCAATGGACAGTGACAATTACTGCAATCACGTGGAAATCCCCTCCCAGACCGTGGCCAGGAACTGCAACCTTTTATTCAAGGGACACAAATATCACTATTCTCCAAAATATTATACATAGGGACACTCACCTGTGGTGTCTACGTGGAGAAGAAATGAAAAGACATCAACATTATATAAGGTTTTCTAAATATACCTTGCTACAACTTGCCAAAATGACTGAAATATTTCTAATTCACTTTCAAGTCATTGAAACCTAAATGCTTTGCTGTATGTTAAGATGTGAGACGTAAATCGTCTTAACCAGCTGGGTCAAATGTGAACTGGAAACAACAGGAAGACGGAATGAATTCTGAACCCCATTTGCATCAAAACTGGATTCCTCCGAGTCGGACTCAGCAATCTGTTAAAGGGGCAATTTTGAAGTACTATACAATTTTAAGGTAGCAACCTTGAAATATAGCTATGATGGGACAGCCGCAGAAGGTTAACAGATACTTTCAATAAGTGATAAATATATTTTGTAGTCATGGTAACCTGCATGCAAATTTTGAAAATATATATATACCTATAAAAAAAAAAAACCTTCTGTCCCCTCTCCCTTCTCTGTTTTCTATGTATTCTTATCTGAACCTGGGTAACTAAGATTCTGCTAATCATGGACTTGAATTTGGGGGTTGATCTGCAAAGTGGATTCCTAATTTTAAGGCAGATCCCCAGACTATGGCCTTTAGGATATCAATATAGTATTCTATAGATTTGCGCCATGTAATTTATAGGAAGACAAATGTGACAAAGACCTTTAAGTGTCTTGTTTCCAATGGACTATGCAATAAACTGATTAAAATTTTAATTAATTTCCTCAGCACCGCGCTAAGGGGAGGTAGTGGAAACCTCACAGGCATGAAAGGCATTCCCTGGATGAAAAAGTAGGAGACACGTCCACCAGGAGGCGCAGAAGAAACAGAGGCGGCCGGCAGGAGGTGGCAGTTTTCTTGGGGCCTGTTAACTCAGTTTCTTTCTGTTTTATTCTCTCCTTACAAAGGAGCAGACACTGTGATATCCTGACGATGGTAACACAGACAAGTCAGTGATCCCAGGCCCACTGGGCTGTGTCTCCAGCCTCCCACAAGCACCCCATCTGGCTCTGCCAGCCACCATTTCATAAGAGGCCTGAAGTCTGGGCACACTAATTATCTCTTCCCAAGGCCACTGAATTTGAAGATATCAGCAAATTTGAGATCAGCATTAATGGAGGAAGAAGGCCAGAAAAGCAGGGTGGAACACGGATACTCAGAAATTCCTTCATTTTGCATATTTCTGCTTTGTCAGAGTTTTAACTGAACGTGGACAGACATCATTTCTATACAGCTAAAGAGCCATCCAAATTATTTTCTTACAAATAATTAAAATCAAACAGCTTCCCAACTTGTGTTTAAACTCTGAGACTAGCCCCTTGATGAGGGGTAAGGAAGCATTTTCTCCCTAACAGTTCATTTTCACTGATGGGGGCATAGTCTCAGTGGCCTGGAAGTTTCAAGAAAATAACTTGCATTAGAATAATAGCAGTTTGGGGAGGCACCTGTGGCTCAAACGAGTAGGGGGCCGACTCCATATGCCGGAGGTGGTGGGTTCAAACCCAGCTCCCAGCCAAAAAAAAAGAATAATAGAAGTTTTCCCGCATCCTTAATAACACATTTCTATCATTATCTCATTGGTTTTTATTATTAACTGAAAGGTAAAAAAAAAAGAGGTACAATACCCAATTTATATTGAATCTCAGAGGGAATAGGAAAAAGAACAAAAATGCTAAGAGTCACCCAAAGAAATATAATACATCAAACTCATTCACTTTCTAAAGACATGAGAGCTGGGAGTGCGCCATGCTTTTTTAACACCCTGCAAAGCTACAGCTATAAATGCAGCAAGAAGAATTTTGGCATATTTGCTGTTGCATAATTATTCAAGAAGGCACAACTGCCCCGTCAACACATTTGACTAAGTCACAATGAGGAAAGGCAGCCAAGACTTTTGAGCCCGCCAGCCCACTGAGTTAGCAAGGGCTCAGCATGTCACGATCACAACCTATGGCTCCAGTCACCTGCAGGGTGAGATGGCTCCACCAGCAGAAAGCGCAGGATGGTAGGTGGGCACGCACAGCATTAAGTAATGTGCTATCTCTTTTTCAATCACTGTGACTCCATCAAAGACACAAGTTTGGCTTGGGGACAATAAGCCTTTCCATTAACCTTCTAAGACTTTATATTCCTTTTTAACAAAAGAAAAACACGGTTCAGGCTTACAGCCTTCAGCAAGCAACAGCAGCTAGCAAAATATGTTAAGTTTTGGTGTTCTTTTAACCTTTTTTATTTTTACATAGTCTTCTAGTGATAGCAAGTGGTTCTGGCTTTCCATGTTGAATAGTAACAAATTTTTTCGACAAATTTCTGGAGGTAAAAAAAAAAAAAGTAAATCTAGTATTAGCTTAAACCATATGAAACCACTAGTATTTGTTTTAAGTCAGAAATGGTTCAGAAATTCGCACTTTCATACGGTTTGGCCTAATGGATAGCTACATGATAGACAGGTAGTAAATAATAGTGATGGTGTATAGACGGGGCAAAATATAGAGATATATTTACAGATAGATACGACATATATATTAAGATGACTTCAAAAGGAGAGTAGATGAGTGGCTTCTATTCAAGAAGCCTTATCATTAGGATGGTCACAGTATTAAGTTAAAATTGCGTTGCAGACCAGGCATGGAAGCTCACTCCTATAGTCTTAGCACTTTAGGAGGGTGAGGTGTGGGAGGATCACTTGAGGCCAGGAGTTCAAGACCAGCCTGAGCAATATCAGAAGAACAAGATCCTGTCTCTCCAATAACCAGAAGATTAGCTAGGCATGGAAGCATGCACCTATAGTCTCAGCTACTTAGGAGGCTGAAGCAGGAGGATCATTTGATCCAGGGAGTTTGAGGGTGCAGAGAGTTATGACAACACCACAGCACTCTAGCCTGGGCACCAGAGTGAGACTCTGTCCAAAAACAAAAATCCCATTGTAGAGAACATACTCTCAAGCTATGACAATTTGACTCTCAACTCAATGCAGGTGAAGTTGTCTAGTTTCACTGTAGATTGGACCTCATTCTGGTCCAAGGTCAGTCCCAAAGAAGAACCACATGTTCCAGACCCAAAGTAATATGGGTCATGGCACCCCTTCCTCTCCCATGGTCTTCCTCCAAGCTTCGCTGATCTCCAATGTAGCCTGTTAAGCCACATGTAAAATACACAGACCATCTTCAATCTAGCATAAACCGTTTCCTCTGGCCTCCAAACTTTGCACCTTTCTGTACCAAATACACTTCCTCCAAAATAATTAAGTTGCTTAGAGCCTTGAAAAGAGTCTGAACGGTGGGATCCACCTATTCTGCACCCACACAGTCCCCAACCACCAACCTGTGCCTTCTCCCAAGAACTAACTGTATCTCTGGAAAAATAGATCTAGAAAGTCTACGAGCAAAAGAAAAAGGTAAGGGTGAGGAAGGAGTCCAGGAGTCAGGTGTGGAGACAAGCAATTGCCCCTTCTCCAAAGGGATCAAGTCAGTAGAATGGCTTTGTTTTTCTGAAGGAATGGACTTGTTTTTATCAAAGTTGCTACTTTTCTGACACTACTCCTTGGCACTACTTACGGGAGGGGAGCTAATAAAGGAGCATCTCTCTCTCTCTGCCTCCAGAGTTCAGGAAAAGTGTGTTTCTGATTCGATAAAGTTTTATAGTAACAGAAAACTCCAGGCTCATTCCATCCACCCTGTAGCATCCGAATTACGAACATAGAACTACATTCCACTCCCAAGTCTTTCCCTAACCAACTCTGTGACCTTGTGCATGTCAGTTAACTGGCTGGCCTAAGTGGCAGCACTTAAATGGCAAATAAGGAAGTTGACCTTAATCGGTGGTTCTCAATGCTTGGTTCCAATTAAGAATCACTGAAGAGCTTTGTAAAATTGGCCACTCCATGACCCACACCTAGAAACTGTGCAACAGTTAGTGGGTGCCAGGTGCTGGCCCTTTTTTAAGCTTTCCAGGCGATTCTAATACACAGCCATGGTAGAGAACCTCCAGCCCAGGTCATTGCTGAGGTCCTATCTGGCTCTAATATTCCTGGAGTCGGTCCCCAATTGTAACTTAGGGGCTAGAGGCCTTTCTTGCTCCCATTTTCTCCACACATCAGTAGACACGTTTGCCTTTGCCACAATTGCAGTTTTTAGCCTTATGCCAAGAACTGCCAACACAAAAGAATTGAAGTTATTTTTCTACCAAAAAAGGACTTTGGAGTTTGGTGAAAGATACAGGCTTTGTAACTGCACAGACCTAGTTTTGGATCCTAGCATGGTAGCCTCAGGTTAGGCACTTAATCTCTCTAAGCCTCAGTTTTCTCATCTCCAAAATGGGGATGATGATCCCTGTCCCATGGATGGCTGTGAAGAGTGAATGTCTGTGAAGTACAAATGCTGGGTTAGCGTCACCTTCCTACAATTCAGAGGTGACAGAAGGTTCTGCACTCACAGAAGACAGAGCTGGAGGATCGCCTGGCTGGATATCTAGAATCCCTATGAACAGTCTTTGGCTAAGCAGATCACTGCCAGCTTGAGAGATGCTTAGAGCTTCAGAGCTCTACCACCAGCAGCGTCTTCGCTGTCCTCAGCTGCAGAGAAGCAGAAACACAACCCAGTTCCACATCCCGGAAAGGAGAAGCTACAAGTGTGAACTAACAGAACTGCAGGCCACGCGATAAGTAGGCCAGTCCCGGACTCCTGCAGCCAGAACAGCAGGGAACAGGAGGCACACGGTCAAAGGGACCTAATGAGGAAACGGTTGGGTCTGGCGATACTGGGGCAAAGAGGTGTCTGCAGCAGATGGAAAAGGGGGGAAAAAATGAGCAAAATAGAAGATATTTGCCCTTTTGGCTTTGGCAAGGCCATGGAATGAATTTCTCAGACCACTGAGAATAAGCAGTAAGGAAGATGTTCAGTGCTGAAGCTGCTGAGACTGTTGTTAAGAACTAGCTGTGCCCTAACCGTGCCTACATGGGCACAGGAAAAAAGCTGGGAGGAAACACGATACAATACCAATATGCTTTGTCTCCAAATATTGAGCTCATGGGTCATTACGAGTCTCTTCCATCTATATTTCTGCAGATTGCAAATCTATAATGAATAAAAAATGTCTTTTATTATCAGGAAAAAAAATGAAAGGAAGAAATGAAGCATGTTAGACGAATTTATAGATGGAAGACAAAGGGTCCGGCAGAAAGAGGCATGTGGATAGGGGTAGAGAGCAGGAGACCCCAGTACTAAGATTATCAAAAGAGAAATCTGTGTTTTTAAAAATAGATCAAATGAAAAAAAAAGATGGGTTACCCACTCATGAGACCATATCTTCTAAGGTACTGGGGTCAGATTTTGTTCCTGCAAATAGTCAATAATCAGCAGTCTATATTTTCACCTTTTTTGCGTTCAGCGTTGACACTGGCTTTCCCAGTGTTTTGGAACCTGGGACTGGCTCTGTGATAGCAAATAAATCACTGAGGAACGCCCGTGCAAACTCTCTAGCCCAAGAAGCACGCATTGAGCACAGGCAAATGGGAACCCAAATAAAACCAAGGAGCCACTTACATTTCTTAAAAACATCACTTGGCAGTATTTTTTTGATCTAAAAATAGAAATCTCATACGGATGTCATGAATTTCTAAGAGGTGAGCCCAGCTATTCGAGTTAATATTTTCCTACCGTGTTCGAAATGGTTCCTGTGGTCTAAAAATAGGCTGGTTAACTCCCTAGAGGAGGGACAGGTTTTCCAGCTGGAAAAGCCTACATTTTCGTTGTCCTGAAGTCAGCATTTCCTTTCTTGTCTCTGCATCTATCCCTGGCCTGCTAGTGTAGACACATTCAGGGAATGTTAGAGAACAATCCACCCTGTTACTCTATCTTTAGAGATTGTTCCGTGTCACCTGGCTACCAGGAGTCACTAAGAGTCCTTGTACCCATGATCAACCCAGTCAGGTTGGGGCCTGTGAGGACTTTCAGAGAAAATAACTAAATACCCACTATGAAAATTCCTTCTTGATTTTCACCTCCCGAGATTTTTTAATCTAAGCTTCCAGCATTAGGTTTTGCAGAAATACCACCATTAAAAAAGGAAAACTGGGCTTGGGTGGGTGAAGGTTAGGGTTAAGTTTTGTGAAATTTAGACATCACACATTTCAATTAAGTGGTACATCGATCCATGTACCAAACTGTACTGAAATCTGCTCAAAGTCCCATTTGTCAAGTTTTATCTGCCACTGTTTGGATTCAAGATGACAGACTGAGTTATAAATCCAATTCGGGATGGGACTTCCACTGTGCATTGTACCAAATTTTATCAAAATCAGTCAGATTCTTTAAGAGTTGAAAAGGGGATAGACCAAAAAGACAGTCAAAAAGGAAAATGTCATGTCAACGAGTTGAAGCAAGAATCGTGCTTAAATTGGTCATTTGGGCATCAGTTCAACAAATACGTGTGAGGCACCTGCTCTCTGCCAACTAGTATAAGACATGGCAAATCACGCCACAGATGATAGAGCTTATATTATGGTGGGAGGATGGGGAATAATAAAATAAAGTTATTAAGAACTGAAACTAGAGCCATCAAGGAAACATAAAAGATACCATAGTAAAGAAAAATAGAGATATCCTACTTTACACAGGGTTGATAGGGAAATTTTGTCTAAAGGGAGAATAAGAGGATCCTCCCTTCAGAGAACTTTCTCTGAAGTTCAGGATGACATGGAGGCAGCCATATGAACAGAATAGTGTCCCAGGCAAAAGAATGAGCAACCTCAGGCTCCTGGTTGGGACTTGTCATGGTCTTAAACAGACAGGTCACCTGAGGGCAAAGAAGAGAGAGGCAGAGCAAGCCCATTGTTACTTGCTGTGCCGAGTAGTTACAGTAATGTTGTGAGTAACATCATTAGAAATCATTTGTGTGTTGTGGTGGGTGCCTATAGTCCAAGCTACTTGGGAGGCTAAGGCAAGAGGATCTCTTGAACCCAAGAGTTTGAGGTTTCTGTGAGCTAAGATGCCACAGCACTCTACCATGGGTGACCAAGTGAGACTCTGTCTCTGAAAAAAAAAAAGAAAAAGAAAGAAAGAAATCATTTGTGTGGACAATGCAAAATGGGAGACCCTATACATTTTGGGGTCTGTACATTTTTCTTTTCTTCTTTAAGGGCTTTCCATTCACACATTAATATCTAAAAGCCCATACATTTTACTTTCCTTTGGGAAATTATCCTTAGTAAGTATTATCAACCTCATTAAGGAACTTTTACACGTGATACAAAGTTTGCTACTTTACATGTGATATAAAGTTCACACCACAGGCAGTGCAAGAATCTCCCAACAAATTAGCTCCGAAATCAATCAGGTGTTTACTGAAAATCCTAGGAAGCAATGACACTTTGGTACTTCGAACCTGTAAGAGGTGAAGAAGAGGAAATGTAGAATTGGCCAGCTCTCCACACCAATCAGGCCCTCGGCCAGGTCAGTCTCCAGGCAGTCAAAAGGATGTGCCCAGCAGCAAAAAGCAACCTTCCATTTCCCAATCACCAGGAAAGTCTTAAAGTGATGCAATTCCAATCTCAAAGTTCTCTTGACCACTTGTAAGCCATTTGGAAAATAAAATGGATTGCAAATAAGTTTTCCTAACTAGCTCACTGATCTTTTCTTTGTCATCTCAGGATGAAAGAATTCACCATTTGACTAAAGGTCAATGTTCTAGAAATATTTATGGGTGACTAAAAGGGAAAGACCATTAGGGAAATACTTATTCATTACTTTCACTACTGTCTAGTAAGCTGCAGGAAAGACCAAACATACCTGTGTGACTGTCTTACCCATCTTCCCATGCTCACACCTATGTGATGAATTATGTTTCTAGGCTGGAGGTTCTCCTATGATGAGTTTAAAGATACCCCTTTCAAAGGAATCACTAAACGTTGGTTACCTTTGAAATTGTGCATGATTTTCATTCACCAGGAGTAATGTTTGACAGATAAGCCTAAAATAAAATGGTCAAATGGCCTAACCTTTTAGCAATAAAATCGTGTGCAATAAAAATGCTGGAGGGTACCAGTTACTGAACTGTCATGGACTGGAGAATTATTAGACCCCATAATTCTGTACTGCAAAGCCAAATTTGTAGATATTTTTTCAAGTGAAAAAAAAAATCCAGGAAATTAAATGGAAAGACCTGTAGTAATGAAATATTAAATGCAATTTCAAGTGCACAAAAAGGTCAGAAGCAAAAAAAAAAAAAAAAAAAGTGGAAAGATTTCTAGAACAACGTTAATTTTGTCATACTTCATGTATGCCTCAGCTTAAATACTTCTAGAAGCCAACCAGAGCCAGCCTGGGGCAGGGATGCACAGAAGAAGGGGGGAGGAAGAGCCCAGGAATAGGGGCAAATGGGAGCAAAGAGTGAAAAAACTAAAGGTTAGATAGAAAATATCCTTTGGAATTATTTTCAATTTCCAAAGTTGAAGTCTTATTGCATAAATATGCATCGACGTCGGCAGAAAGACATAAAAACAAAAGCAAAATTACTGGACTTCAACCATGACATGGCAGTCCTAACCCAAGTTCAGCCTGATTCTGGGTTCCTTGCCTGAATACAATTCTGGGATCCTGTTCTTAATTCCACCTTAATTGTGCTTCAGTCCTGGCCAAAGAGAGCATGTGTCATAGGAGGGTTTGGTGGGCATGTGGAGTCAGTCAGCTGAGGTGTGTTTGTGTGAAGGTATTACCGTCATTACGAGAAATCACTAAGAATATACAGTTTCAGTTTCCTGACCCAGCAGTAATACTTCGCTTTAGTAATAAGTATGTAGGAGGGGGATAGTGAGAATTCAGAGAACTTTAAAGGTAATATTTTAAAATGAAAATAAATGAGTCAAATGCTAACATCAGGACAACTTGAGTTTGGGGATGACATGTTGTCTATATAGAATATTGTTCACAGCTGCTCAACGGGGGAAAATCTTCATCTGAACACCTAGCTACCTCTCCAGGTTCTCTATTCACACCGTCTGTACACTCCTTCTTTAAATAGGCTACAGAAATAAGATGATCTGTAATTTACTATTGCTGTAACTTTACAACCTGAGCAACACATGATGAAATCTTTTTCTTTAAAACACCAATCCATG
The DNA here is from genome assembly GCF_027406575.1 of Nycticebus coucang. Classification (NCBI taxonomy): domain Eukaryota; kingdom Metazoa; phylum Chordata; class Mammalia; order Primates; family Lorisidae; genus Nycticebus; species Nycticebus coucang. Next base: position 26,342,381 of record NC_069802.1, on the reverse strand, counting down.
CGCTGGTAATGTTGGATAGCAGAAAGAAAGATTTATATTTATGGCCAATTTTTACTTATCCTCACCTATTTATAAATTGTGCTACAACGTCAATAACCATGGTTAAAAAGAATAACATCACTCCTAACCACTGCCTTTGACTGTAAAAACAATTTCACTGTAACAGATAACACTAAAATACTCCAGGAATAATCTATAAATGAATCCTGGATTACTAGTCTAAAGATGGTGGTTATAAATGATTACATGAAAGAGTTGATGTTACTTTGAAAATCTTAGAGTCTGTCTATGGATTTTCGTATTTTATATGTAACATTTTTATGAAGTGATTTTGCCCTTACATAATAGCTTTCATCTTCAAAGCACTTCACAAATATGAGCTAGTTACATAAAAAGCTATATTACTGCGAAATCAGAAAATGGAAAAGCTCGGATTCTCTTAGCAACACTCACTCTCACACATTCGATATGACTAATCAGCACCAAAAATTAGGTTTTAAAAAAAAAAAACATGTTTAGTTATCATTGCTACTCTTAAATAAATAGCCAAAGGGTTAACAGTTTTTTTACATGCCAGGCAGTCCTTAATGTTCAGAAAAATCTGCCTTTGACACAGTTTGTAAAGTTTGAAGAAATTAGACTTGGATTTGGGTAGTTTGTTTTTGTCCCTTCTATTTCATGAAATGTGTTCGATATGGATAAAATGGTTGTTCAATAAAGCTTTATTACATTAACATTTAAAAACCATGCCTCCATAGAAAGTGGTTAAATTATACTCGTATCTCTATATGATAGGATATGATCCAATATAATATGTCCATTCAAATTGTATGTTTGAAGTTGATCTCATGGAGGTAGAGTAGAATGATAGAGTCCAGAGGCTGAAAAGGAAGTGCGTGGGGCAGATGAAGACAGGTTGGCTGATGGGTACAAACTGACAAAAGGTACAGTCTAACGTTCCATATCGGAGAACGGTGACTATAATTACCAACAACATATTGTGTATTTCAAAATACCAATAACTGAGGACTTAAAATGTTCTCACCAGGTAAAAATGATAAATACTCAAAGTGATGAATACCCCAAATACCATAATTTGATCATTACACATAACAAAATACACATACACTCCATAAATGTGTAAAATATTCTATATTAATCAAAAGTAATCATAATAACGGTGTCTTTAAAAAATGTTTTAAAGCACAGGAAAATTTTCACAATATATTAGTTTTTAAGAAGGTCACAAGCAGGTTAGTGCCTGTGGCTCAGTGGGTAGGGTGCTGGCCCCATAGACCAAGGGTGGTAGGTTCAAACCCAGCCCCAGCCAAACTGCAACAAAAAAATAGCCAGGCATTGTGGCGGGCGCCTGTAGTCCCAGCTACTCGGGAGGCTGAGGCAAGAGAATCACTTAAGCCCAGGATTTGGAGGTTGCTGTGAGCTGTGTGATGCCACAGCACTCTACCAAGGGCAATAAAGTGAGACTCTGTCTCTACAAAAAAAGAAGAAGAAGAAGGTCACAAGCAGACAAACAGCTAGCAAACATGTGAAAAGGTGCTCATCGTCCCTAATTAGTAGAGAAATGCAAATCAAAACCACCCTGAACGAAAATGGCCCACATCACAAAATCTCAAAACTGCAGGTGCTGGCGTGGATGTGGAGAGAAGGGAACACTTTTACACTGCTGGTGGGACTGCAAACTAATACAACCTTTTTGGAAGGAAGTATGGAGAACCCTCAAAGAACTCAAGCTAGACCTCCCATTTGATCCTGCAATCCCATTACTGGGCATCTACCCAGAAGGAAAAAAATCCTTTTACCACAAGGATGCTTGCAGTAAACTGTTTATCACAGCTCAATTTACAATCGCCAAAATGTGGAAACAGCCTAAATGCCCACCAACCCAGGAATGGATTAACAAGCCGTGGTATATTTACACCATGGAATACTATTCAGCCACTAAAAAAGATGGAGAGTTTTTACATCCTTTGTATTAACCTGGATGGAAGTGGAAGACATTATTCTTAGTAAAGCATCACAAGAATGGAGAAGCATGAATCCTATGTATTCAATTTTGGTATGAGAACAATTAATGACCTAGTACCCAGTGGGGGTGGGGGAAGGGGAGAGCAGAGAGAGGAAAGGGGAAGGGGACTGGAGGGTCTCGGTGTGTGACACAGCTTTGGGGGGCGAGACACAAGTATAAGAGGGACTTTACCTAACAAATGCAACCAGTGTAACCTGCTTTCTTGTACCCTCAATGAATCACCAACAAGAAAAAAGAAGGTCACAAGATCATCTATATCCTATGAAGTCAACTTTGTAAAAGAAATATATATATTTGTGAAAAATATATATTTTATATATATTTATGAAATTGAATAAAATTAATGTGCATGGTAGGGGTACATGTAGCTTACCTTTATTTACTATTTGGATTCTTAACCATAAAATGTATAGGTTTTTTAAATCATGGGACATACATGTTATTTAAAGAAAAACAAAAGATTTTTCATAAGATTAAATGCCCCATTGAGTGCGTACAGCAGCAACAAGCCGAGGCTTGGAGGAAGGTAACATTAGCGTCAGGGATACCAGGTAGCAGCTTGCGGGAGGAACAGAGGACACAGAAGGGAAAGAAGGAATTTCAGAGACGGTGAAGAAACAGAATCAGCATGCCTTAAACGCCAGTTAGATTTGGGTGAATGAGAAAAGTGTCCAAGGTACTTCCCAGATTTCTAAACTGGGTAATTGAGTAGACTCTGGTACCATTACCTAAATGAACTGGATCTGGGCAAAAAGCCAGTGAATTTGATTTGGGATGTGTAGAATTAAAGGTGATAAGGATAAACAGCAGGCTGCATGGATTAGTACACAAGTCAAAAATGAAGGGTGGAAGAACAGATTTGAGAACACTCAGCATATAGCTGTGTGTTTAAAAATAAAGGAATGGGGGTGATCACCATGAGAGGTCGGGTGACATGAGGAGCTCAGGAATCAGGGCCACGTCAACATGTGGGGACAGACATGCACAGCCAGTGAAAGCACCCGAGAGGGAATGGTGAGAGAGAGGCTTGGGCGCTAAGGAGCAGAAGTCTCCAAGAGAAGTGTGATCTGGCAATCCTCGCCGACCACTGCGGGACCAGGTGCAGCGGTGGCATGAACAGAAGCTTGTGGATCAAACAATAATTCAAGTTTAAGGAGAAAGTGCACTCCTGCCACAAATTCACCCGTGTACTGAAGGAAGAGTGTACCAAAATTAAAAGTGAACACAGGAACAGATAAGGGTTTATTGTTCATTAATGGGAGACCAGCCACACTTGCAGTAATGACTAGCACAGAAACGAAGTCATCATTTTGTTTGTTTGTTTTAATAAATCATAGCTGTGTACATTAATGCAATTATGGGGTGCAATGTGCTGGTTTTATATACAGTTTGAAATACTTTCATCAAACTGGTTAACATAGCCTTCACGGCATTTTCTTAGTTATTGTGTTATGACATTTCTATTCTACACTTAGTAGATTTAACACATACCCTTGTAAAATGCACCACAGGGAAGTCATTGCTTTTTACCTAATAAAAACGTAGTCATATAGCCATGAAACAAAGATACAGCAATACAAATCTAACGTTTGCTCTCAAACTGACCTCATTATCCAGCTAAAATTTACACTCACAAAGTCTTTTTTTAGCAAAAAAAAAAAAAAATCTTGAGATCCCATTTCCAAAGTCCCACCTTAAATTTTTATGTTACTTGAGTAATTTAAAGAACTGGCTGATATAAAGGATACAGTTGATAGCTACAAATAATTTAGAACTAGGAGTGAATTAATTTTTGGCTAAATTGTCTACTGAATAGCCGAGAAGTTTTAAATTAACTGAATAACTCTTTCAACATTAAGTAGACCAGAGGTTGATTAAATGGAAATCCATTTGTCTGTCTAGTATAAACTACTTGAAGAAGTTTGCATATAAATGTAAGAAACTTTGTTTTTGTCGTGGTTCTCAATGGGCTATTTAATTTAATGTAAGGACCTTTAGCCCTTCTTGGGGTCAAAGACTGTATCATTCTTTCCTTCAATTCCACTAAAAATGTCAAATTCATTTTATGTATTAAGATCCATATAAAGATTTATTTCTTACCCAATAAGGCTGCTCTTAGGAATTTATCATGTACACGTGTAACCAGAAGAAAATGCCCTATGCACAAAATATGCACTAGGACGAACAAAAACTAAGAAACAACCCAAAATTTAACAGTTAGGGGATGACAAAAATTATAGACATCACCTTCATGGAATCATATAAATTTATGAAATGAAGCTAAACAAAATTGTTCTTTTCACTTTGACTGCAATCATGTAAGTTATATGTACAAACAAAAAAATTATTATTGTGATTATATATATATATTTTAGACAGAGTCTCACTCTGTTGCCTTGGGTAGAGTGCCATGGCATCATCAGAGCTCACAGCAACCTGAAACCCTTGGGCTCAAGCAATCCTCTTGCCTCACTTTTTCTATTTTTTAGTAGAGATGGGTTCTCGCTCTTGCTCAATCTGGTCTTGAATTCCTGAGCTCAAGCAATCCGCTCGCCGCAGCCTCCCAGAGTGCTAGGATTACAAGCATGAGCCACCACACTCGGCCACAAACCAAAAAATTTTTAACAATAATATAATACACAAACTGAAACTTAAAAAAAAAGAAAGCTGTGATGTAGGAATAAAAATTGTTCTTTGTTTCTTTTCTCAAATTCTTCTTTAATCTTCTCCTGAGAACATTCAGAATTTAATAGGGAGGAAGAGGGGAAGGAAAGGGACCAAAATCAATGGAAAGGGAACGGTGCTACATAAGAAACCAAGGATTCTAAGGTGCATCTAGATGTGTTTGTGGACTATTTGTAGGCGGTGAGTCATCTGGAGACTGTGAAGCCCTGTTTAGAACTGACACAAGGTTAAATGAAGTTATCCATTTGCAAGTATGATTCATTTAAATACCACTGACAGGTCCCTTGTTCTCTATAGAGTCAGTGTCTGGAAATATGAAAATAAAACATTTTTCCACCAATTTTCCTGAAAACAAAGAAATAAAGATGGCAGATAGTTGTAGCATAAACCATCAGTGCAGTGCTAACGTACCAAGGCCCCTGCATGTTTAGTTAAATACTATTTGCAGTCAACAATGGACAGTGTTAAAAAGTGGTAAAATTCTGAATATGCTCAAATAACATCACAGGCAGGTAAAGTTGAATCAGTCTGTTCCTAACAGGTCTTGCTTCCATGTTAAGTGATTGAGCTTTAACTAAGGCTATTTCTCAACATTTCCATGAGAACTAAACCTCTTACCACCTACAATAATGCTTCATAGAACAATGATTTATTTTGCTTACTGTTTCAAAGGCATGTAATGTTTAGAAGTGGGGGACTTCAGAGCTGGGTAGGTTCAAATCCAAGCTCAACGTGATTAGCTCGGAGACTCAATCAATTACAGATATGCCTTGCACTTCCAGCTTCTCATTTGCAAAATGGGACAATGATATCTATCTCATGAAGTCTTATAAATATTAAGTATATATAAATACTAATGAATGTATATAGAAAACTTATATATCAGTCAGAACATAATAAGCACACAGACAATCCAAATCATTATATTATTACCTGTTGCAGAGATATCAGAAGAATCAGAGGTCTGGCCTGGAGGGAGCCTACCTTTATTACGATTTTTAAAGACAGCACAGATAAGGAGAGCAGTAAGTATCATGCTACCTTCCTTATAGGCATCATTTGCATGCCTTAGCTCTCCTCATTTCACTATGACACCATAGAACAGGTCTTAGACCCATTATAGAGATCATAAAACTGAGGTCCAGGAGAACAATTAATAAGATTCCCCACAAATAGAGGGCTGAGGGAAATTTTATTCTACAACTACAAATGAAAGGGAAAGGTATCAAGCCTCACAAAATGACCAAGGGCAGGAACTAGTTGAGAGTTTACGACCTGCCTTTTTGTTGACAAAGTCATTTAGGTGGGTTTGCAGTTTTTAAGGTTACAGTAAAATTTCAGTAATCATTAATCAGGGCATGAACTGTAAGTAACTTTCTTTTCTCAGAGAAAAGGGCTGAACAAGAAACCTGAAAAATCAGCACTATGAAAACCAGTTTTGTAGCTATCTCCTAAGAGTTCTTATAAAATAGAATTATTCCTCAGACAAGTCCATGTTTCCGGCTTCAAAACAAGGTCAGAGTCCCGAGATAGGAAGGTAGGACTTTTTTTCCCCTCCAATACAAATTAAGAGAAGATCACTATTTGAAATGATGATGCTAGCAACAAAAAGGTAATATTTTTTAGAAATTTATATAATAAATTCTGGCTCCTTTTCTGTGTTGCTTTACAGAAATAGATATATCTTTATTAGCTTTCGGTAAAATATAAAAACACTTTTATAGTGGAAAATTATGAAAACACAAGTGAAAAACCACAACCCCACTGTTGGGTATATGGCAGCTATGCAAACGTACATAAACTTAATGCCCCCAACACAAAAGGTTTCACTACCTACAGTTTATAGTGTGAGAATATTTTTACATAATCATCGTTGGGATAGAGTATATGCTATTTTGTCTTGTTTGCTTTTTATTAACCTTATATCAGGAACATTTCCTAGGTTATTAAATATTGCTTGAAGCAATTAGTGGCCATTAGATTTTGATCTCTGGCTTTTTAAAAATAGTAAGTAGATTCAAGAATTTTCTGCATTTCAAACCTTTCTGGCATAATATGAAGATCTGAGTTTCATGACCCCCTGATAACTTCAAGTAGCACATGGAAATTATCTCAAGCAATTTAAGAATGTAATTAATTTTGCTTTAAAATATCAGGGAAAAGCTCTTACTTAGGGGTAATTTCTGGTGTTTACATTTTAACCCACCCATTCAAGTACTTCAAAACTTTGAGCTGTAAAATCTTTCCATAGTTTTATGGTTTTCCCTGCTTAGAAAGTAAATGTAAAAGGCTGGATGTGGTGGCTCATGCCTGTAATCCTAGCACACTGGGAGGTTGAGGTGGGAGCATCCCTGATGCTTAGGAGTTCCAGACCAGCCTGATCAGGAGCGAAACCCCATCTCTACTAAAAATAGAAATGAGGGTTGTAGCAGGTACCTATAGCTCCAGCTATGTGGGAGGCCAAGGCAAGAGGATCACTGGAGCCCAAGAGTTTGAGGTTGCCGTGAGCTATGATGACGCCACAGCACTCTACCCAGAGTGACAGGCTGAGACTCCATCTCAAAAAAAAAGTAAAGGTGGAAGTAAAATATTAGTATGAAATTCTTAAAAATCGAATTGTACCAGACAGTGTTACTTTTCTAAAACATGTTTTTGAGTGAATATTGTCCTTAATAGTATTTTAAAACCAGTTTACAGGAGTACACACGTACAACAGTGATCTCTCCAAAATTTGAGTTTGACTGGGTGATATCTTGCTTATAAGACCTCTGTCACACATACAGTCAATCCACATACATCTCTGGCTACTCATCCAAATAAAGTTAGGTCCTCGTCATTAAAAAATGTTTCTCCAGGGTGGCACCCATGGCTCAACAGAGTAGGGCACTGGCCCCATATGCCAGAGGTAGCAGGTTCAAACCCAGCCCCGGCCAAAAACTGCAAAAAAAAAAAAAAAAGTTTCTCCACTGGGGTAAATACACACCTAAAATTCTATTTAGCACCAGTTACATTGCAACACCATGATGTACACTTTCTTCTAATTTGTTCACTCTCCAACTAAAAAAGGCTTTGTTAAAATCCAACTTTATTGGTCTCGGTTGGCAGTCGAGCCGTGAGTAGTGGATATGCTGATTTTAAAAAAGAAAGAAGGAACCACAGTAATGGTGGTGTGGTCTCCTGAGAATACATTTATTTCTGCTGTATAAAACAAAATTAAATTCTTCAATCTCAAACACTATTAAAAGGTTGTATTTAAAATGCATGAAGCATTAAAAGACATCAAAATTAAAATAATCTCATAAATCTCTTCATTTAAAAGCCTTATTAGAATACAGATCGAGTCAGAAAACAGCTGCCCAGCACTCCAGAAGCAGTAAATTATAACTATTTTAACTTTTTTTCGTTTTCATCATTGGAAAGTCTTTTCCAGAAGAATTGTATTGCTGTAGCAAGACCAACTGTCTCAGATATTTAACATGTGAATAGTAAATTGCTTTCAATGAACTCTGAAACAGATATTCTGTGCATTCTTTTAAAGATCAGTCGACCACAGGGTTGTGCCCTGACAAAGGATACAGACGATACCAGCAGAAATTAGTTTTTAATGTAAAATTGATCAAATTAATTATTATTTCGAGTCAGTTTGCCAGAGCACAAGGGAGGCCCTAGGAAAGCCTGGTACTGTAAGGATTTTAATGTCATCCTCTCGTTCCCTGGGTCTGCCAACTAAAACCCAAGGGAAAAATCAGCATGAGAAGGACAGTCAGCTATGTCCAAATGCCATCCATTATTAAAACCTGCCTCTCTTTTGTAAATGACTGACAACTAGGAGTTGTTGTTTTTTTTTTTAAATAAAGATGGTCACACTATAGACCATCATACATCAGTCTTGATTGTACCAGAGCATTCCTGGGAGTACAATTAAACTAACATGTTGATGGCACCTCAGTGCTGTCGAATCCTAAAAGGGAGAAAAGAAAAACCAGATGTCTAAGCACGAGGCCTCATGCCTCTTGCCCCCTCCTTCATGTTCTTTAAGAATATACTTTGAAAGGAGCAGAGCTAGTTTTGATAGAACGCACCCAGCTATGCCCTGAAAGGCACATCAGAAGATAAAAGGTGTGTGCCCATAAAGCTGCCTCCCCTTTTTATCACCTTCCCTTCCTGAGGCATCCTCGACATCACTCCTCCTTACCAGAGATAAGATTGGTAAACAGTGGGCTTTATGAGGAGCTGCTTAGAACACCATGTATCCAGCCTAATTGATAGTGCAGCAGGTACCAGATCTTTCTCTGCTTTCTCTTTCCAGAAGACAACATGGATAGCAGAATCAGACTTCTCTCCACAAACAGCATCTATCTTTGTAATTCTGTGCACTTTCCCACTGCTCGTACAGGCTGAGCAAAGCTTCTTATCTAAGGCTCTGGAAAGGATAACAGGACTGCTCGAGTATAAAAATTGCAAGTATTTTATTTATCTCTCTCTCTTTCTGCTTAGATTACCATTATCTTTGGTCACTGAATTTTGTCTTTTGGGCTTCAAATAAAAAGCGAAGTCAACCAGAAGGTACAGCTGTAAACTCAATGGATTACTGCTCCACACACACACACACACACACACACACACACACACACACACCTCCTTCTGGCCTTTCTGTGCTTTAACCTAGGGTTAACTTCCTCATGAATGGTTTCAAATGCTTCTATGACCTTCCTTGCGAAATATTTATGCCAAAGAACAATGCAGGTTCTACAAATGCCTCAGTAACTACTACTTACCCTGATGCTTCAGTGTAAGCCAAGCAAATCAGCTGTCTAAAACCCAGTGAGACATTTGCGGCAGAAGGGGAAATTGCATAAAATAATTGCTAACATGAATTTCAACTCCATCCATTCATTCTTTCCTATAGCCACATATAAGGCATTGAGGAAGCCATAGAAATGGATGGAGAAGTGATCCCCGCCTACTTGTCCCTGAGACTGTGGTCACAGTAGATATGGGCACATAAATATCTATGATAAATAAGAACACCAAAAGACCTCAATCAGATGTTCAGGCCGGGAGCTCAGGCCTGTAATCCCAGCACTCTGGAGTGGCTGGAGAACCACACTCCACTCTCAGGGCTGGAGAACCCCTTGAGCTCAGGAGTTCAAAACCAGCCCGAACAAGAGCAAAACCCTGTCTCTACTAAAAATGGAAAAATTGGCCAGGCACTGTGGCTGATGCCTGTAGTCCCAGCTACTTGGGAGGCTGAGGCAGGAGCATTTGAACCCAGGAGTTTAAGGTTGCTGTGAACTAGGCTGATGCCATGGCACTCTACTAAGGGGGACAGAGTAAGACTCTATCTCAAATAAATAAATAAAGCAAGCAAGCAAACTCCTATGGACATGCATGATTAATTCTGGCTAGCGACATTAGGGAAGTCTTCTTGGATGAGAAAGCTTAAGAGTTGCATTATTAGTGAATAGGAAAAAGAGCATCTAGAACAGAGTAAGGAACAATTTGTCCAAACACACAGAGCTGTACCTGGGACAGATGGCTCCTGTCCCCATTTCTATCCTGTGAATACCACATGCACAATCCTTACCATATCCACAGATCATTGGTATTAGTATTCACTAATTGTCTTTTTAATTGACCCCATTTTTACTCCAATTTACCTTCTTAAAAAGGACATTTCACAGTACTTCTATAAATGGAAACCCAGCATCCCTTGCTCCAACCATAAAGATAAGTAAATGAGGGCGGCGCCTGTGGCTCAACGGGTAGGGCGCCGGTCCCATATGCCGGAGGTGGCGGGTTCAAGCCCAGCCCCGGCCAAAAAAAAAAAAAAAAAAAAAAGATAAGTAAATGAAAACAAAATCATGAGATTCCAGCTAAATACCATCATCTGAAGCAGCCCTCCCTTTGCTGCAGAGGGAAGCTAAAGAGTCAGGATGTTGAAGGCTTCCCAGCGTCCAACTAAAGCTTCCTCCTCCAGAGATTCCAAAAGGACAAGAGGAAATTTTAAACTACACAAACTGCTCGTGTGGTAGCTCAGGGTCATCCAAGACCATGTTAGTGTACCACCTAAAGTCATTCTCAATCATTGTCCTACACTCTGGGAAACAAAGAGATCCAAGTCACTCAGGAGCTGGCTGGGAAAGGGATGAAAGGGGAAAGAAGGCAGAAAGCAGATCTGGGACTTTGAAGTTCATTCTAAGATGTTTGACCTTCTCATGAGGTGCTGGAAAATCATTATGTGCAGGTAGTTCTTTAAGAAGAAAACTCTGGTTGTGGTACCAAAGATAATTGGATAGAGAAGAGATGAAAAGTTAAGACATCAGCTTATTTGAGAGAAGCCAAGCGTCTTGACTAGAGTAATAGGAGAAAGAATGGAAAACAGGTAATGGTGCTCCCCAATGGTCCCCGACCCTTGCACTCTCTCTGATTGTCTGCATGATTCTCCAGACTGTTCTATCCTTTATGTGAGCCAAGTCATTATTACTGCATTTCATCAAATCTAAGATGCTATCAATTGTGAGATGCACTATTATTTTACATGCCACTAAGAAAGAAAAATGCTGCCAATTAAATGATGATACACCATCACTTGTAAGAAGCATCCAATTTCAGAGTTGCTGGAATGTGGGGGGAATGCTCGTCTTGGAATCAATGAGACACATTATTAATCACTATTGCTTAAAAGCAAATAATATAGAGCTTGGAAGTTAATTAGTTTTCAGAAAATAATGAAAAAAGAGCATATCTGGTACAATGTCTTCCTTGATGTAACTAGAGCAATAAATTGCCATCTTCCTCAGAAAAGATGATATTGAACAATGATTCAGAGGTGAGCCAGAAAGCCCTGGGTTCAAGTCCTGCATCGTTCACTTCCTAGCTGTGATACCTCAGATGAATAACAAACTCTCAAAACTTCACCTGGCTTATCTGTAAAATCTTCTTTGGAGTTTTCAATATTTAAACACATACCTCCAATGGAAAACTTTAAGGATCCTGAGCATTTCCTGCTCAGATTTGTCAAAATTGATTTTTAACGGAAGTTAGCTATTATTTGTATCTAACATTATCAGTGGTAATGTAAGTAGTAAAGCTGTTTTTCTCTTTTTCTTATTAGACTCAACCACAGCGCCTACTGGATTATCATCATCACATGCTTTTTGGATGTTCACTTTAGATAGAAGTTATAATCCCCCTGCCCAGGGGCCTGTGTACCCAGAACTAGTCAGTCAGAAATAGAGTGGGGTTCCTGATGGGTGGATTCATTTAGGTTAGTCAGTTTAAAACTCCAAGTTCAGGTTTCCTGTGATTTTCTATTCCAAGGTTCCTCCTGGACACTCGTAAGTCTTATAAAAGTGAATCGTCCTGAAGACAAAATGTGCAGTGATCCGCCCCAGGCTGCTCTTGGGAACAGACGTTGCTCTTCCAACTGGCAGAGCAGCATCTCTCTAATTTGTGGATTACTGTTCCAGGCGTTTCCACGCTGTGACACAATCTGAGCCTCACACCAAGCCTGGGAGTTAGTGCAGGGCCGCCATTACTGTGCCAACTCAACTTGCCCAGCTGTCACACACCATTGTCCGTAATCGGGCCTGAAAGGAAGCCCAAATCTGGCTCCGAGTGCCATTCACATCCTGCACACTCCATGTTTCCACATGATTTAAAAAAAAAAAAAATCAAAAAAGATTAATTACATCGAGTTGCTCTTCTGCACTGCACCTTCTCAGTTTGGGTTGGTGTCTTACTCTTCACTGGTCTTCCATTCTTTCACACTGGCCTACGATCTCTTGCCCACCTTTTCCTAGTGTTCTAGAGATGAGACGAGCTCCAGGGAGACTGAGCCCACTCTCATTCCTGTATTTTCTGGGGCTGGTCAGGAGGATCCTGGGGCTCCTGCTGTTCTCAAGTAGAGCAAGGGGAAGGTGCAGCCCAGTCTGCAGCCGACACCTCCCCAGGCCCTTCGGGGCACAAGAGGAGGGCGAGGGTGCACAGGCCCCTGAGCAGGGGGATTACGGGTAGCTCAGCGCAAGAGTCACAAGCTTCAGAGAGTTTAATGCACTGGCTCTAGCTTCACTTCCACAGCTGACAAGCTGAGGGAATGTTGGGCAAGTTGCTTCCTCAATCTCTGAAAGAACACTTTTCTCTAAGAGTTGTTGACTCAAGACCTTTCTAGTCTATTGCTAAAATACCCCAACAGCACTCTTCCTGTGAGCACGCTGAGCTGGTGTCTACCAAATGCTCACAACTGGGAGATCACAGGTGAGGCTGTCCGTGGAGCGCCCACTATTGGACAGGTAGTATCATTACAACCTCTATCTAAAAAATTCCTATCTTCTAGTATATTTATTTTTTTTCTTCTGAGACCTGAGAAAGCAAGATTCATGAACCTTAGCAATCAGTTCAGAGGTCAAAGAGCCTAAGCTTGAAGAAATCTTGACACCTATTGTCAAGATTTTCTTTGCAGGATTGTGCATAATAGCAAATAAATATAAATTTAATAGAACATTTACATTATGGCATTTCTTTATTCACATATATAGCACAGTATAGAAAATTATACTCATACAGAATACAATGGATATTCTGTAAGGATAGCATATAAAATTATACTCATACAGAATACAATGTCTATTCTGTAAAAAATGCATAAAAAAGACTTTATATAAAAAAGAACCAAGTATAGTAAAATATTAACATTGCTTGCCTCTGAGTAATAGAATAATGATTAATTTATGGGGGTTCCATTATTCTTTTCAAATTTCTTACAATGTTTTAATTTCCACCATTCTATTTTTATTTCTAGATATTTTATTTGGTCTTTTTGAGAAACCTCCCTAGTCATTTTGATAGATTTTCGAAACATATGTTATTTGGGATTAGTCTATTATTTTTCTCATGTTTTCCTTTCTCTTATTTCATTAAACATTTTAAACTTATTTTCTGTGTCCTTTTTTCTGTATCATCAGAGCTCCGACACATGAAGTCCTTGCGGTCTCATTCTGACATTTGTTGTTTCACTTGATTCTTAAATATAAAATTGTTCACGTGTTTGTGATCCTGGATTGTGAGATCATATAAAGCTAATCTGAAACTGTGGGAACAAAGGGCCTGGGGCAAAGGTGCATTTCTCCAGGAAGCATTTGTATCCACACCTCCCAAGCATTGTGAGCACCACCAGTCCAGGACCTCTGACGTCAATTTTGTTTCTAGACCACTCATACAATATAATTTCAACCTCCAAAGCCAAATGAATATAAGGCCATTGTTAAAATATTGGTAATAAGATCTTTTTCCCCACCCAGAGCTGAGGCTGAGACATTTCTCTTCATCTACAGGGAGATTTGTTTTTCTAACCCATTTTTTTTTTCATAGAGAATTTAACCTTTGAAGGTACTAGCTTTATTTTAGGGTCTCAGTTTCAACTTTCCGTATTGGAAGGGTCCAAAGCCTGCATTCTTGTCCCCAGCAAAGCAGTCAAAGCTCAATACTCTCACTTTCTGCTCTCAGCAAATGCCCTCAGGGCAGAGCATCAATTGATGATTCCCACCCAGTTTCCACCTTCCTATTTTATTTTTTAACTCCTGGAAATCTCATTCATGTGTTTTGCAGATATCATGAAAATATATTATATTTCAGCCATTATTCTTAGTTTCTCTGAGCAGGAAGATTTATCAGACTATTTGGTCAACCCACTATACATATAGTTACAACTGGAAGTTTGGGCTGATGTTAACTTTACAATCAGAAAAAATTTAAGTACAAAAAAAATCTATCACTGGGCAGCACCTGTGGCGCAACGGTGTAGGGCGCTGGCCCCATATGCCAGAGTGGTGGGTTATGCCGGCCAAAAACCGCTCTATCACTATAAAATGGGGGAAATCTCATCCATTATCTGTCCTAAAAACTTTCTTGACAGGTTGCTTTTCCCATCACTAAAAATTACTCAGCACTGAGAGGCAGTTTTAGAAAAAACCTGTACCTCACCGAAACTGAAATTAACTAATTCATCACCACAGTGAAAGAACAAGATCTACCATAAATGAGCAGGAAACATCCAGGTGCCAGCACATAGTTAAATATTTATATGAACAAAATACAAATACCCAGGTCTACCAGGCAATAGTTTGGAAATGGGTATCAGCAGAGGGCCAAGATTTTGATATTCACCATATCTTATTATTCTAAGCATATAGATATTTATACCAAAGGAATGTCTTCAAATATTCTATGGAATAATTCTTAAATATTCCAAGAGCTGAGATACACTCCTTCCCCCTTCTCTATA
The DNA here is from genome assembly GCF_027406575.1 of Nycticebus coucang. Classification (NCBI taxonomy): domain Eukaryota; kingdom Metazoa; phylum Chordata; class Mammalia; order Primates; family Lorisidae; genus Nycticebus; species Nycticebus coucang. The sequence goes on along the minus strand of NC_069802.1, from coordinate 26,327,364 downwards.
CTGTTGCCAGAAATGATATTGATTCATTTGCTTTAATTTGTTTAATTTGCAGAAACCTTCATTTTTATCTTCTCATGCAAGAATTAAATGAGATGGTCCAGGCACAGCACTTAGCACCTAGCGCATAGTAAGAGTTTGTTATGATGATGGTGATGAAAATGATGATAAAGATAGTGATGGTTTTCAGAAGTACCCATGTAAAATGTCAGGTAGATACGCCAAGTGGCAAAGGACAAAACCAAAACATCCTTTGTTTTGGACTTAAAATTCCATACAGGGATGATTCAAGGTTATTTACTTTCAACTGAAATGTCAAAATAGCCATGAGGTATAACGAGGTACTTAATAAATATTCATATTGACAAGAAATAATAGTATTGCCATGAGGGTATCACAGTAGATATTATGGTGCTCCTCATGAACATTGGGTTTCCAACTTCCATCATGAAGGCAAGATGGATGAAGATGCCCACGAGTGTGAGGTCTCTGAGGAATACCCCACACTTAGTGTCCTCAGGTCCTGCTGGCTTACTGCTCCAGAGAGACAGGTACGCCCACCTTCAGAGCTGTACTGTGCTACGTGCTAAGCTGAGTGCTCTCTTTCCTGCCTGTCTTGTCCAGTCCTCACAGGTGGATTCTTGTTGTCCCACCCAGCTGTGGAAGAAGCATAATAGTGAGTTAGAGCACCAATCACTGGAACTCCAGCTGTCACTTACCTTGAGCAAAACTACTCAATCTGGTATTTGTGAAGGATCTGGATCATAGTAAATACATAGGTCTTGGCTATTATTATTGGGATGAAGAGACGGGGGTTGAAAGAAGCCAGTTACTTCACTCATGTGAAGAGAGCTGGGACTCAAACCCAGGCAGTTTGGCTTCAGACACTCAACATGAAAAAGGAGCAGACCCTTCAACACAAACGCTCTCACCCCTCCCCTGCAGGGCAGGACTGCTGCAGAGAACTTTACTACGTTGTGAACCAGAATATATCAAAAGAAAGACCTGGCCAACTCCACCCAACTGCTGGAATTTTCTAGGCTTCTCCCACTCTGTGACCTGCAAGAACCAGGGCTGCTTTCAAGATGGAGGATGTGGATGAAAGGCTGAGGGCTGGAGAGAGGTACTCTGCAAGCCTCTCAGACTCAGCTACTGCTGCTAAGTTCTGTATCCCCAGCCCCAAGACAGGGCCAACACAGAAGGATGCAGGGCTTCGTCTTCCCCACCAGCATGTATGCTATTGGAAAGCCGCCAAACAACCACCATTTAACAAAGGAATCTCTGTGTGCCAGACACTGTGCTAGGCACTTCACAGGGACTTCGTAATCTGATCCCCGTGACCAGCTGATTAGGTGAGGGGTTATCTGCCTCTCTGCAGATGAGCCACCTGAGAATTAGGGAGGTCGGGTAAATTGTCAAAGAACACAGTTAAACAACAGACTCTGAAACAGGTTGATAATCCATCCAAACACGCTGTGCTAAGACAGTACACAGCGGAGGTGATGGTACAAATAAAATGGCTCAGGTTGCAGTAACAATGAGTTGCTTTTCCCCAGAGGACTAGTGGACAAAGCCCACTAGCCAAAGACTTTGGAGACAAAGCTCCTCAAAATCTGAGTCAGCTTCTCAGTCTGCTCTGAATTCACCAAGTGACTGCAGGCCAACTATTCACAACCACCCCCAGGTACTGAGGAATCATGGTGCGCTCAGCTTTATGCCTCGCGTTAAACTGTGAGCCCCACTGGGGCAGGCGCAGGACTGGCCCCGTGTACCAATGTGTCCCCGTAGCCCAGGACAGTGCCTGGTTCTCAGTAGGGAATGAATGAATGTTGAATGAATGATGAATGAGCAAATGAAAATATTCATTCTATTTCTTATAATCACTCTGCAAAGTAAAATGTGAATCTTCTGTCTGAAGAGAAGGAAATTAAGTTCAGAGCAGTCAAATCTCCTATTCAAGGTCACCAGTCAATGAGTGGTACAGCTGGGACTCAAATCCATCCTATCTGGCTCCCAAATCCCTCTCTTTCTTCTGTGTTTTTTATTTTTTTCCAAAAGGAGACAATGCACTTTCCCACCTCACCAGGCTATTGTGAGGATCAGATAAGATAAATGAATAGGTTTTGCGAACTTTGCACTTGGAAAGGTTGGTAACTGTGGTTTTTAACACAAAATCAAAGCCTAAAGTCAAAACAGCACAAGTTTAGTGGAATTTTAAGCACTGAGAAGAAACAGGAGTATTTGCAGGCAAGGGGGCTCTCACCAGCTTTGAAATCAAATCATGCCACACGCTCACAGTGTACGCCTTCTCGGGAGGTAGGAGGAACAGAATCCCCAGATTTAGAACTGCAGAATTGCAAAATTATACAAAGGACAATCAGAACAACGTTCCACCTAGTGCAAGACTCTGGACAGACTGTCACCTTAACTCTGACGGAACAAAAATGTGACAGCCTAGTGACAGGAAGAGGTATCAGAGCCGCAGAGCTCAGAACAAAATGCCTCCTGGGTACAGCCCCTTCCCACAAGGCCTCCCAAGCTCTGGTGTTGTTTTCCAATTCCTAGGTGATCTGTAACTTCCATGGTTAAATCAAATGATTTAATTAAGCTTCCACGGTAAATTAAAATTTAGCAACACCTTACAGCTAAAGAGTTTTCATAACCATGCTCATCTCTCTTACCTATTTCTTAGAAGAGGCTCATCCTCATTTTCCTAACAAGGAGAACCTAGAGATAGCACAGAAATTTGCTTACAAAATCAGGAAACCCAGGCCCAAATGCAAAAGTGAAAGCTACATAGACTTCTCACTCTTCATCCCCCAGAAGGTGGCTTAAAACAGATCAGAAAACAGAAAGCAATCGAAGGAAATAATAGCCACAAAAGCCTTTTTAAGAACACAAGTAGACTATCAGCCTACAGTGGTTAGTAAAGCAGAAATCTTCAGTGAGTCTCCAAACCCTGATTCATCAAGATTGGGAACCCACAGGGGATAATCTTGCCAACTGTTTTTTTTTTTAATTGAGGCATGGAAAAACTAAAAGATTATTCTAGAAAGAGTACATAAGTGCTGCTCCCTTAACAGGGCAATTGCATTTCTATTTTCTCCCAGATTGAGCAGAGTGGGGAACTCAGAGCCTTCTGGGTCAAAAGCTGGGAACTGAAATAAGAGAACTGTCAAGCATCAGGATGTGACAAGTAGTGGCCACCAGCCACTCAGGTCTTACCCTGGTGGATTACATACAGGCTTGGTGTTGCCAGAGTATATATTTTTCAAAAGAAGCTTAAAGTCCTTTCTTATTGCTGATGGAACTTCAGAGAATAAAACCTTCTGGTTTTTAAATGTGGTCAAATTTAAAGATTTGGCAAGCAACTGAAGGCTGCTGATTTGCGACTATAACATTTCCTCTCCCGAGTGATAATCCTGCTACTACTCAGGCCCAAGCAAGGATCAATCCTCCGTCCTTCAACTATCAACTATGTGCAATTTCCAATGGTCTTCAGTTTCTTCATCTGCAAAATGGACTCAGGATGCCTGCCTTATTCATTTCATACAATTTTTGCATGAATCAAATAAACTAAGGTTTTGTTGTTGTTTTTTTAGAAGACAGAGTCTCACTTTATCACCCTCGGTAGAGTGCTGTGGTGTCACAGTGCCGTGGTGTCACAGAAACCTCCAACTCCTGGGCTTAGGCAATTCTCTTGCCTCAGCCTCCCGGGTAGATGGGACTACAGGCACCCGCCACAACACCCAGCTATTTTTTGTTGCAGTTTGGCCGGGGCCAGGTTCAAACCTCCCACCCTCGGTATATGGGGCCGGTGCCTTACCCACCGAGTCACAGGTGCCACCCAGTTTTTGAAATCAAGAACCATTCATCTTTATATCCCCAGGACCTATGCTCAATCAAAATTAAATTAAATTAAAATTAAAAAGTTTGTTGAACTGCAAAGCACTTTGAAAATAGTAAAGTATGTATTAAATGTGAAGTGTCTCACAAAATGGTCGTCCTCAAAATCTAAGTTGTCTAGGAAGGTTTTATGTGGCATTTTTTTCCCAAAAAAAAAAAACCCTGTATTTTCCTCTCCCCCCCCCCCAAAAAAAAGTTCTTTTTAACAAAAGTAATTGACAGTATCTGTTTGGTAACTTGAGAGAGAGAAGAGAGAGTGCTTTTATGCAAATTTGATTTCCCTATAATAATCTAGAGCTATTCTGCTAGAAGGAATTATCTCCGCAGGCTGGCAGCTGTGGTAGGCAGTGAATTAAAAATGGCTCTGTATATGGGAAAATCTGTTCTATAATCAGTGCTATTCTTGGAGAGGACATCAATCTAGCCCAGCTCCCGTGATGCCCCGCGTGTGTGAATGACGTACAAGTGTGAGGTAGAAACTCCCATTGCATCACGGCTGGAGGTTCTGCCACCCCTGGGACACTGAACTGTCATCCCAAGGGAAAGACTGACCCAATAGTGGCCTCCAACCGGTCAGTGTGGCCATCCCCTTACTTAGGAAAGAAGGCATCAGAAGACGAATCTCTCAACAACGACTTATTCAACTCAACTCTAATGAACTGCCCCGTCTTGGGGTTATTATAAGGCTTCCAAGGTTTCTTTCCTCTCCCCACCCATTTATTATTTTCCTTCTGTCTTTATTTTTGTCCTTCTTTGCTTTTTCCCTCCCTCTCTCTGTCCTTCCTTCCCTCTCTCCCCCTCCCTCTCTCTGTCCTTCCTTCCTTTCTTCTTTCACCTCTCTGCTGCTCTGATACAGACTACAAGGTGGGATTCCTAAGTCACAAGATACTACACAAGAAAATACTTGCTACACAAGGGCTCTTTGTCCATGGGACAGGCACGTGCTACAGAGAAGCATTTTAAGAAGTAAGCAACCACCGCGGTGCCTCGTGAAAACGTCATCATGTTTTTAAAGAGGCAACTGCTTGGTCAGTAAAAACACCCTCTCCCGGAGTGGCTAATATGTTCAAGGTAACTTGGACAATCCGTGATGCGCCACAGCCATCTCCCCACAAAAGGAGTCAGGTTGCACACCAAGCTGTCACATAACCCCCAAGTGAGTCCCGCCTTCTCCTTCATTGGCCCATGGAATCTTCCTGAGAACCTGCGTCCCTGTGGTGTCCTCTGAGGTCTCCTCCTTCTCTTCCTGAGTCATATGCACCATCATCTGCTTGGAGTGATGGATATCAAAGTTGACCCATGTGGGCGCATCTTCATGTGTGTGCCTGTGTCTTGGGTAAAGGGATTTGGACTTATCCTGATCTAAACCACTCAGTGTCTTTTAAAATAACAGTAAGCCAGTGCTAGGAATGCCAAGAAATCACATCTTCTAAATCAGAGCTAGTCAGCTCTCCCTTTCGAACATTGTCAAGGAACAGGCTTTGTCAGCGAGCAACGTTGGCGATCCCAGACCCACAGTGCTGGGTGCACATACGCCCAGAGGGGACGGTTAAAGCCTCCAACATGTTGAGTCCTCCACTGAGGATGGAGGATTCAGCTCCAGCGGTGTCCCAGTATCTGCACAAGAAGGCAAAGAACAACTTCATGAGGTTGACAGAGCTCTGAATCTGGCTGAGACCACACTGAGACTGACCGCCCAGCACGGCGACAGCTCTAAATAGCTCTCAGACATGCAAGAACCGCTGTCGTGTCCTTCAAAAGTGTTCCCTGGAGAAAGGCAATTGTTCCCGCTACCAGACAGCGTCCCTCAGGGCCCAGCTATCTGGCCCAGGCTGCTCTGCTCAGGTTCTGTTCTTCAGAGCGTTTTCTTTTTCAGCCACGGCAGCCATAGGTACTGACCAGCCACTACAAGACATGCTCGTATTTCTTAGCCCAACTTCGCTCGCTGGGAAGCTCTGGAGGGCTCCAAAGTCCTCAGGAACGGCACCAAAGCTGCCTACGTTATCGGTAGGAAAGCAGGAGTGGGGTGGCGCTGCAGGGTTAATTTAAAAGACAGCTGCATCCATTTTGCTCATTACTCCTCATGTACAAACTGCAAATTGCATTTGAAAATATTTTCTTTAAAATAAAATTGTCGTTTCTGAGCTTCCTGCAGGCACGGAGTGTCTGGGGAAAACAAGCGGCACTGACATAGGGGGCATCACCCTGCGTGCTTTGCAGAGGTAGCAGGCCACACCCTGCTGACCCCATTACACAAGGAATAATACAAGAGGGGAGGGGGCCTCCTATGAAATAAATCATCCTGCTGCATTGGAAAGCAGGGAAAGAATTTGACTCACAAGCCCCAGCATTCTCCTGAATACCGTGCTCTAATGCGAGCCTCCGACTGGCTTTGCTGTCTATTTCACGGACCTACATCAGTTTCCCCAGGGAATCCTGTAAACAAGAACAAATCCTTTTTGTAAATATTAATTACACAGTATCCACTGTCTGGATGTTGGACACAGAAGATTTGTGCCTCAGTCTCTTCCTCTGTAAAATAGGGATAATCATAGTCCCTCTTGTATTGGTCTATTATGGGAAATAAATCAATTATTGCACATAAAGTATCTGAAACGATGCCCAGCACATAGCTAGCACACAGTAAAGACAGATATAGACATACAAATATAGACCCACTCCAAACCCACTTCCTGAGCCTACAAAATGGGAGGCAGCTGCTTAAAATCTTCTTTTGGAAAGGCTCAGTTGGGGTCAGGAGCTCTGGATTTGATACCTGAACCCACAAATCCATTTTAGCATCCCCAAAGGGAGATGAACTTGATTTTGCACCCACTGGTACAATGCAATCACGAGTGCGCACCACCACGCACAAAATGTTTCTACCAAAATCTTGGACCCAAACTTCAGCAGGTTTCCAGATGTAATGGCTACAAGAGCAGAATAAAGGGCAGAGAGGCACAGCGCAGACGGCAAGCAGAATCCAGACTGAGGGCGCAGCAGCAGGACAAACTACGCTGCCCCTGCAACAGATCTCAAACAAAGAAAAACAGCGGGGACAGCTGAAGAGTAAAGAAAACCTAAGGGCCATAATTAACAACGAAAATGTGTAGACCTTGTCTGGATCCTGCCTTGGAAAAAAAAATCCACAGTGAAACACCATCAGTTCAAATTGGGGCAATTCAAACACAAACTGAATATTTGTGACATTAAGAAATGACTCGTTTTTTTTTTAGCTGCACCTCCCACTGAAAGGGGGAGTCAAATTCCCTTGCGCTGAATCTGGGTAAGCCTCAGCCACTGGCTTCTCCAGTGGGGATGTGTACAAGTGGTGGTCTCTAACCTCCAAGATTAGGTCAAAAGAACCTTGGAGCTTCGAAGTAAGTTGTGTTGGGACACTTGCTCCTGGAACATTCCCTCTTGCTGGGAGAGGCCCAAGCACTTCAAAAGACCATCTCTACAAACTAAGAGTTGATACCTCTCCGGAAAGTCCTTGCTGATAGTCACATGAGTGAGCCACCTTGGAGATCCAGCCTATTCATGTCTTCAGATGACTGCAGCCCCCAAGGAAATCTGATTACAATCCCATGAGACCTGCCCTCCAAAATGAAAAAAAGTGTCTGGCTGAGCTCATTCGGCCCACAGAACCACGATGACTATAAACTACTGTTTCAAGTCAGTAAGTCTGGAGGTGGTTTGTTATGCAGCAAACTATAATCAGAAAACTCTATCTCTTAGAGATGTATTCTTAAGTGTTCACAGACCAAATGATAGGGTATCTGGAGGAAGAGAAATATAGTTGAAATATAGCTGAAATAAGCTTGGCCACGTGCTGCTAATTGCTAAAACTGGGAAATTGGATCATAGGGCGTAATTATGCTCTTCTCTCTTGAATATTTTTTAAATGTGTTCTAATCAAAAGTTTTTTAAGATCTCTGGATTTATTAAGACAAAGTTTGAAGACTACAGAGAAAGGAATAGTAGCTGTTGGAAGATTCTGTGTGGTAAGCATCCACAATGTTATTTACAGGTGCAGTATGGATAAATTCGTGATTACCTGATCGGTTGATCAGGCAGCAAATAGAGCTGAAAGAATCTAAGATTCAGGAGTGGATTTCAAATCCCTTTAGCCAAGAGCCCTTGCACCTTTCTTCTGCCTCTCAGCCTCACTGCTTCATGTGAAAAGAACTTTTTTCCTGATGAAGTGGCCCAGTGCTTAGCTAAAGGGACAGCATACACTATAAAGTGCTATGCAAATATAGATATGATTGTTGCAAGCTGTAATGGAAAAGAAATTATTTACTCTCAAGGTTTTGACAATATTATATCGCCATAGATCATCTGCCTACCAGTGTAAATGATATTAAATTTCTGTTCTTTTATCACAACACATTCAGGAGCTGGGCAGAGTCTTCTTCTCCCATGAGGATGCGTTCAGGATGGCCTGATTACAATATAAGGCAGGCATGGTGTATAAGTTTCATTTTGGAGGTGAGCGGCATCTTCACCAGATAGGTGTTCATCGCCCACAGCATCAGAAGGGAGGTTTTACGTCACAGCTGGTGACCATCGATCCAGACAGATGCTATGTTTGAACCAAAAAAAACCCATGTTACTCCAAACGAGAGGTTGACCAAGCTGCTTCTTGCTTTGGGCGACTCTACATAGTGGGTGCAAAGTGAGTAACCACTTTAGAATAATTGATGATTCGCCCAAACAACACCAAAGAGGCTAGTAAGTCATTAACTTCACTAATAAGTTAATCCACCAAAATGTGTGCTTCAAGAGCTATAACTCAAGGCGCACTTCTCTTGATGTAGTGAATTTGGAAAAAAAAACAAATATCTGTAACTGAAGTGCATTCCCACATTAACAGGTCTGTCCATTTCAGTAGTCTGGTACTATTGAAAAACTCATGAAAAAAAACAAATTAATAAAATAAGAAGTCAGCATAAACACACACATTTGCCAATGACTCATAATTTTCTAATAAAATAAAACAACATGTTAGGTAACATCAAGTAACAATAGAACAAATATCACTGCGAGGCCTTGCCTTTTCTGTCTACCAGATTTGAAGCTTCATAAAAAGACGTTTTGCGTGTGTTCATCTTTTCTGTGGCACTAATTGAAATGCCTTAGGCTAGCATTTCCCAAAGAGTGTCTGCCAACCCCCATGCCACTTAATTTTAATGATTTTATATTTGTTAACAGTCTCTGAAGTCGTGTGTGTGTTTGGGAAACGTTGGGTTAAACAACCTTAATAAGGTTTTTGCATTTGGTGGCGGTTGTTTTTAATGACAAGTCTTCTCAGAAACGTTAATGTGTACATTGTGAATCTCCAATGTACCCAGAAATGTTTTATTCAAGAGATCTTTCTCCAGTCTCTTCCTCTCTGGAACACCCCAGGGGAAAGAAAAGAAGCTGACTCTACTCAGTAACTAACATTTGGCCAGCAACTTCCTGTTTGTCAATGCTTTGCAATTAACTCATCAAATCTTCTAGACCACTGTGAGTTAAGCTGAGCAGGTATCACTAACATTATTATTGTTGTTGTTTTAGAAAAAGGGTCTTGTTCTCTCACCCTGGCTGAAAAACAGCTCACTGCAGCCTTGAACTCCTGGGCTCAAATAATCCTCCTGCCTCAGCCTCCCTAGTAGCTGTGGCTATAGGCGTAAGAACATAATTTTTTAATAGGCTTTACTTTTTAGATATATTTTAGGGTCACAGCAAAATTGAGTGGGAAAGACAGAAAGTTTCTATATCCCCTCTGGGCCCCCACACGTACAACCTGCCTTCTACCCACATCCCCCACCTAACTAGTGCATTTGTTACAGTCTGTGATCCTACAATGAGACATCACAATTACCCCAAGTCCACAGTTTACACTGGGGCTCTCTTCTGGTGGTGTATGTTTCATGGGTTTTGACGAGTGTCTAAGGACACGCAATCACCATTATGGTGTCATACAGAAGAGTGAGTTGCACTGCTCTAAAAATCCTCCACACTCTGCCTTTTTATCCTCCCTTTTTCCAAACACCTGACAACCAAGGATCTTTTTATTGTCTCCATCATTTCGTCTTTTCTAGAATGTCATGCAGTTGGAATTACACACAATGTAGCATGTAAGTTTCCTTCCCATCTTCTTATGGCTATCCAAGCGTGTTTCTTTTTAACACGAAATGAAATGTCATTGTCTGGATATATCACAGTTTTTCCACTCACCTACGAAAGGACGTCTTGGTTGCTTCCAAGTTTTGACAATTGTGAATAAAGCTGCTATAAACGTCCATATGCACATTTTTGTGTGGACATAAGTTTTCATCTCCTTTGGGTAAATAGCAAGGAGCATGATGGCTGGATCATATGGTAAGAGCATGCTTAGTTTTCTAAGAAGCTGCCAAATTGTCTTCCGAAGTGGCTGTACCATTTTGCAATCCCACCAGCAATGAGTGAGAGTCCCTGTTGCTCTAACTCTTTGCCAGCATTTGGTGTTGTCAAATAATCTGACTTTTAACATGAGAAAACTGAGACCAGCCTCCAAACCAAGCACTCAGAACCCAAGCAGCGTGTGCCCTCCCTTTCACCAGGGCAGAGGTCAAATCTTACCCACCATCCATTGTTCTTCAACCTATGAGCTAAGAATGGTTTCCATATTTGTTAACAGTAGGGGAGGGGGAAACACAAAAGGAGGGGATATTTAATGGCACCTGAAAATTACATGGAATTCAAGTTTCAGTGACCCTAAATAAAGCTTGACTGGTATGCAGTCATGCCCTTTGTGTGCTCAATGTCAATGGCTGATTTTTGCGATGTGCCAACCAAGTTGGGTGATTGACAATGGGTCAGTATGGCCTCCAAAGCCTAAAATATTTGCTTTCTGGTACTTTACAGAAAAAAGTTTGCCAACCCTGCACAGAAGATTCAGAGAAGAAAATCCTCAGCTTTCTAATGATTTTCTCCCAACAAAAGGGAGGGGAGGGAGGGGGGAGGTGTGCAGAGGGAGGAGGATTGGTGGGATTACACCTGCGGTGCATCTTACAAGGGTATATGTGAAACTTAGTAAATGTGGAATGTAAATGTCTTAGCACAATAACTAAGAAAATGCCAGGAAGGCTATGTTAACCAGTGTGATGAAAATGTGTCAAACAGTCTATGAAACCAGGGTATGGTGCCCCATGATCGCATTAACGTACACAGCTATGATTTAATAAAAAAAAAAAAAGAAAGAAAAACATTCAAAAGCAGTTCCCTTCTAAGGCACTCCTAGTCACAGAGGTCTCTGTCTTACTTTCCCCAGACATCTTAGCATTGTCTAGGTGGTGGCGGTACAAGTACTAAGTATTGAATTTTGACTCTGCCAGCGGCAAAGCGCTCTGTCTCTAAGATTGAGACTGTGTTTTCCCCTTCAAGGCAGTAAGCAGCGTCCTGACTGGCTTCCCTTTTTTTGCCTTAAGGTTTGTTTACACTCAGCAGGAGGAAAGGTAAGGAGATAAGAGCAATGCAGAATGAATAAAGGAAGACAAGACTACAGCAAAACGCAGAGAAGGCCAGATTAGAAGAATAAGCCCGGGGGGAAGAGAGTTTACAAGTTAGCAACTGAGTGGAAGGAAAGGAAGATTACACTACAACACAGGGGCCGGGAGGAAGAATGAAGCAGACAAAACCGCCACAGGCAAAGGTTATTTCAAATGCACAAATCTCCCCAAGTGTGGAGCAAGTCACCGAAATAATTAATTGAATTCTGGCTATTAGTTTCTTTAGCCAGCTGGGATCCCCACTGGTATTTTAGCTCAGATTCTTGTTGGGGAGTCAGTTAGGCTGGGGATGTTTGAGATGGGAAGACATCGTGAATCTGCAATTCCTTCTTTCTGCTGCCCACTGCCCCCCCAAAGCGGAGAGGAGAAAGAAGCCACGCCCAGTCAGCCTGAGAAGACCCCTGACAGGGTCAGCCTCTTAACCTTCCTCAGTATCCTCCGAAGAAGGATAAGGAATAGCCAATTACTGCCCCATCCCAAATCAAATCCTTTCTTTATGTTAATGTCTCTAATCCTTATAACAAGCCCTTGAGCCAAGGAATACTATGGGGATGTTGAAAATGAGATCTTGAGACGTCACCTGAGGAGGCGCTCGGGTGAGATTCGAACCCCGATCGTCATCCTCCAAAGGCCACATGCTAAAATCACCGTGAGATACTGTCTCCCAGTGAACCTTTATTAAGGAAATGAATTTGTTAAAGCATTAATCAAACGAGCTAAGTGAATCCAAACTGGGTTCCTTCCAGCTATCACATCTACTTATTTGCACTAAATTACGATAATTGGAAACACTGCAGATTACAAAGTGATTTCATGTACATTTACCTCATGTAGTCCTGCCCAAAAGCCAGAGTGGGAAAGGAGGGGAGTAGTGAGAGACTAACCAAGATCTTTTCTTACCTTGCTTCTTCTCCTTCCAGAGCAGTGGCCTAGTCACCTTATAGACAGGGTCCCTGTGTGTCTGGGTTCATCTGTGGTAGGCCCAGTTTATGGCAGTTGTTCCCCTGTCACTTGGGGTACCTATCTGTATTATCAGTATATACAGCTATATGGCCACCCTAGCTCAGTGGTCCTTGATCTAAATCATGCCATTGGATCACCTGGGCTCAATTAAAAATATTGACTTCTGACCATAACCACAGACATCCCAATTTAATTTGTTTGCAGTGAGTCCCAAATATAGGTACTTCTTAAAGTTCTTCTGTGTTTCAAATAAGTGGCTGAGAAGCATTGCACCACCGCCCACCCAAAGATGTTAAATAGAATTTCCAGGAAGACTGTTTTAAAACTGTTTAAAGGGACGTTACTCAGGAGGCAGTGGTGGCCTTGGGGCCTTCCTTCTTCTTGCTGGGAATGGTGGCATGATAGCTGGAGCTCAAGCAGCCATTTTGGCCTGTGAGGCTACCTTGAAGATGAACACCACACATCAAGGGGCAAAGCAGAGAATAGGAGCTGGAGTCATTGATAATTGTGAAGCAATGAACTATCTCCAAACTCTATTCATAAGAAAGAAAAATAAATCTTTCTTTTTTTAAGCCACCACATCAAATGTCTATTACCAACAACCAAATGCAGTGCTTAAGTAATATAGTAGCCAATGCTGTGACACAAATGAGAAAAGTTGCCATGGGTTACATAGTTTATGAGTTACAGAGGCCAAATGTTTTGACTCCAGACTTGTGATCTTTCTGCTAGAGGGGATGGGGCAAAGTATATTTTAAGGACAAAGAAAAGGGTTCCTACTTACAAAAGCAGACCTTTATAGCCAACTCTACTGACCTTCTAACCAGCTATTTTTGAATCCCATTCATATGTGCTGCCAGAACATTGAGCAAGAAGAGGGCTTACTAAGTAACAGCTATTATGAGCGTATAGAAAGTTGATTTTGCTTTAAGAACAAGGAGTTCTTAAATTTTGCTTCATACTATGGGTGTATTTCGGATAAACTTATCTAACATTTCTTATATCCCAAATTATTTTAATTTATTTACTTAATAAATAATTTTGGGGAACCTGGTATAGAGGCAATACTTATTAAGGGGGAAGGGTAAGATTGCAGGGATTTGAGAAAGATACATGTTCCTACCTACAAAGAGATTAAAATGTGAGATGGGCCATAAACTATGAATGAATAGCTACAGGGGGTGTTTAGTACCACCACCAAAGAGCTGTGTTAACCCAAGAAGGACAAAATCACCTGTAGCTACAGGAACCAGAGAAGGCTTGGTGGCAATGGTGGCATTCGTGTTTTGAGAACTTAGAAGGCACATGGGGACAGGTACTTCTGACCCAGGAACTGACTCAATCAAGGCTCAAAGCCAATTATATATGAGCCAGTTGTGTCAAAGGGAGTATCAAGGAGTCCAGATTGACTGAATCACAACATCTACACTAGAGAAAGAGGGTAGATGAGGCTAAGAAGGCAGTTTTAGGTCAAATTACAAAGAGTCTTAAAGGCCAGGCTAACAGCTTTGGAACCTGTGCAGCAGACAGTGACCTCAGAAGATAAATTCGCGGAGCCTGTGCAAGACAATTTGGCCATGGAAAGAAAAGCTGTACAAGACCACGTGAGAAGCCACTGGAATAGTCCAGGCAAGAGGTCATGTGCATTGGAATTAGGGCAGAGGCTGTGGGAATGGAAGAAAAGGGCTCAGTGCCAGAAGCAGAGACCTGACTACACTTGGCAAGATGTGGGAGACGGGATGAAGGCATCAGACAACTCAAGACTCGGCACGAGGAAATGAGAGGCTTTAAAGAGAAGTTCTGGTTCCAGGAATACAAATGTCTAACAGTCGACAGGAAGCATCAATCCAGCCTACTGGGAGGGGCATCAGGACTGGAGTGTCAGATTTGGGAGTCGTTTGTCTGGAATTGGTAGATGAAGCCATGAAAATGGGGAAAGAGTAGAAAACAGAAAAATTTGAAGACAGAAACTTGAATAATAATGACAATGGGCAGGAAAGAGGAAACAAGGAGGGAAGAAGGGAAGGGAGGAAGGAAACTCAGGAAATGCAAAGTTATAAAACCTCTCTCATGTTTACATGGATGGAGCTGGAACATACTCTTCTTAGCAAAGTATCTCAGGAATGGAAGAAAAAGTATCCAATGTACTCAGCCCTACTATGAAGCTAATTTATAGCTTTCACATGAAGGCTCTAACCCAACTATAGCACAAGACTATGGGGAAAGGGCCAAGGAAGGGGAAGGGAGGGGGGAGGTTTGGGTGGAGGGAGGGTGATGGGTGGGGCCACATCTATGGTGCATCTTAGAATGGATACAGGCGATTGCGCTAATGTACACAGCTATGAATTAACAATAAAAAAAAAAAAGAAAAGAAAAGAAAAGTGTTCAAGGCCTAGCACGGTGGCTCACATCTGTGATCCTAGCACTCTGGGAGGCCAAGGAAGGTAGATCACTTAAGCTCAAGAATTTCAAACCAGCCTGAGCAAAAGTGAGACCCACTCTCTACTAAGACTAGGAAAACTAGCTAGGCATCATGGCAGGTGCATGTAAGCCCAGCTACTCAGGAGGCTGAGGCAAGAGCATAATTTGATCCCAGGAGTTTGGGGTCTCTGTGAGCTGAGACTCCAGCCTGGGACAACAAAGTGCGACTCTGTCTCAGAAACAAAAAGAAACAGAAAAGGGTTCAAAGAAAGAGTTCTATTAACAGCGTTAAAATAATAAAGTTGCCTTATTTTTTTTTAAACTTGACTTTTCTTTTCTGGGGGTAGCTTAGCTCTGCTGCCAAGTGACTCCCAGCCTATGCCAGCAACTCCTTCCTTTCTGTGGGAGGAAATGGCCAAAGTCACCGGATAGGTTCTGTGGCCTCATGATGTAACAGAAAAAGAGCTGTCAGTGACTTAAGAGCCTGAATTCGGATCCAAGTTCTGCCTCTCAGGTAAATTTCATAACCTTTCAGAATCTATGTAAATTCATCTGTAGAACGATGGGTCAAGATTAATTGCACAAAGATATATTTTCAAGGATGTTCATTGTAATACTGCTTCATTACAGTAAAAATTTGGAAACAACCCAAATGTCCAACAGCAAGGGACTGGTTGAATAAATTATGGTATGTTCATCTAGCAGGTCATTTTGCAGCCATTAAAAGTTATGATATAGAAATAATTTATTGACACATAAAGATGGGTACAATATATTAAGCTTTGAAAGCAAATTATAAAACATAATCTCTTTTTAAAATATATATGCATTGAAAAAAGTACAGATGATATAAATGTCTTTCTCTAACTCTAAAAGGAAATGAGTGGTTTTACCATTTCATTTTGCTTGTCTGTACTGTCTAAATTTTCTAGAATAAGCATTTATTATAGATTTATAATAGTTATTTCTTAAGTGAAGCAGCTTCTATATGGTTTTAATACTACCCCCCAGGAGGATATTTGCTTTGGTTTTTTCTGTAGGAATATTTATCTTATACTATGTATATGTAACAAAAACATTAGAACATTATCATTATAAATAATTTTAATTTATAAGAAAATTACATAGGCATCCATGGAGCACAGGGCTGCCTTACAACCCCTATATCTCAAGTCGGAAAATCTATACTTAGAAAGGGTCCTTTACCCTAGAGTGCCCGTTTCTTCCTTTTGTAAAAGTCAAAGATACTCCACACATAGATGAACTTGAGGTCTGACGTTGGGATGAATGAAATAAAAGTATGTTCCAGTCCTTCTAAACTGTAAAGCAGTGGTTCTTAACCTTCCTAATGCCGCAACCCTTTAATACAGTTCCTCATGTTGTGGTGACCCCCAACCATAAAATTATTTTCGTTGCTACTTCATAACTGTAATTTTGCTACTGTTATGAGTCGTAATGTAAATACCTGATATGCAGGACGTCTTAGGTGACCCCTGTGAAAGGGTCATTCAACCCCCAAAGGGGTCGCAACCCACAGGTTGAGAACCGCTGCTGTAAAGGGACACCCAAACCTAAAGCTATGATTATGTTCTGTACATGAAGGGTTAACTAATTTTCTAAATTAAACGCCATAGAATCTATCTAGTTCTCTGGTATTTGCCTATTGGTTGAGCTAATGTACACTAACGTCCCATGTGAGCCAGCTGGGCACTACGGCACATCCTGGAGGTGCAATGAGCAGCCAGCAGTGTAGACAGTGTCTCTACCATATGTCCCACTATCGAGAGATTTCCTACACACCAACACCTGCTGTTAGAGCCTAACAAACCTAGTTCTAATGAGAGCTGTTAAAGGTGTTAGAACCCAAGCCAGGTAGGCATCTGTCTACAGTGTCATTTATTTACATGCCAAAGGCGTTGATAACATCCATTTCGCAGGCCTATTTTAAAGAGTAGGTGATTATGCGAAACTGGCACACAGTAGGATCTCTGTAACCAGAGCTGTGACCATTTCTATTATGAACCCTATTTTTTATGACTTGAATTACCAATATACCCTCAGTAAAATTTTTCTCCAAGTCATTTGATAGAAAATTTTCTTTTACCAGGCACACTTCAATTCAGTCACTATGCCATCTTTCCCTAGTGAGGAGATATTTTTGCTACTTCACTGCAAATTCACCCAGGATTCTTGTACGTCACGAGAAACTTATATTGCTGCTATTCAGTTTTCACTCTTTTATACTTTAACTAGGTTTCTTGTTGGTTTCTTTTTTTCTTTGGTGCAATCATGAGTGTCTAGGTTTCAAATACGTAGCTTCTACTTGAAAAGGAAAAAACAAAAATAATACTTTTGGATAAATGATATTTTTTTTTTCTAGTGGTTAAAAACTAGAAGAGGAGGCAGTCATAAATGGCAGAGATGTGCTCTGACCATTGCCAGCTTCCAGAATTTTGGTCATCTCTACTAAGAGAACATTCCCAGCGGATGAATGCTGAAGAAAAGGGCATGGGTCAGGGCATCATCTGCTGCTCAGCTGGAACAGGCTATCCAGTTGTGATACTGCCCTTCGCTTCCCACTCTCCAACCTACACCATTTCCTACCAAATCAACATGTGTGTGTTTTACAACCCAACACCAGGAAGCATCACATCCTAACCAAAGAATCCTCCTCTCTTTCAGCCACATTGCAGATCCATAAAGTATACAGTAGAACCCAAACGGGCCCACAATCCTGAAGGAAAAAAAAAGGAGAGAGAGAGATGAAAAATTCTGTCCTCTCCCAACCTCAGCCTTGGAGGACCTCCTTAACGCCACAGCCGAACTGTGTAACTGGGACCACACTTCCTTGTGGCTGCAGTGCCACCTAGCGGCCAGGTGAGCTGGGGCGCGCTGGTTCTCATCAGCCTGAGAAGGCAACTTCCATCAGCTGACTCCTCAGTGCTTTCCAAAGTGGCTGGTGCACGTGTCGGCCAGAATTAGGAATCCTCAGGGTCCTATCACATTCAAACTATTTCCTGATT
Source organism: Nycticebus coucang (assembly GCF_027406575.1). NCBI lineage: Eukaryota > Metazoa > Chordata > Mammalia > Primates > Lorisidae > Nycticebus > Nycticebus coucang. Next base: position 26,309,516 of record NC_069802.1, on the reverse strand, counting down.
ATAATCGCATCCAAATCACCCAGAAGAGACAAAAAAAGGATTGAAAAATTCCTGCCAGCATTAGGTTTTCATGTCCAAATGCATCCTCATACAAACCCACACAGTTGCACAAATATTTAGTCTAAAATCAAGGCAGTCTTGTGTCCTTTAAAGACTTCAAGGCATGCAATTATATAGATTAGATTATTTCTAAACAAAAGGGAGGATGCAATAGGCTCTAAGGACCTGTAATGAGATTCCTCTTTTCTCTTTTCCATAAACAGCTCTGTTGGTTGACTTTTTTGCTGTCATCAGATGCTCATGACTGAGCTGCAACTTTATCCTTCGCAGAACAACTGAGAACACATGTACACCTTCTAAAGATGCTGGTTTAAACAATGTAATTTGTTTGGGACTTAACCTGGGGGTACACAACCTAATTCAGCTCATTTTAAACCCAAATTATTCTGGTTAATAGCCTGGCGAAGCTCAGAACAGACTGTGTGCACCACTGCTAAGGATTCCATATTAAAAATAGTTTGTGATGGGATATGCTTTTTTTAATTAAAAGTTTAATGTACATTAACATTTTTAGATGAAAAACTGACAATCCGAGAACAGTTCTAAATTCTCCTTTGATTATTTTTCCAGAGCATTGAAGGCATGATATAGCTACATAAATAGGCTAAGTCAGGTTCTTTCAAAGATTAGTTTCTGTCCAATCACGCACCCTTATTTATAACTCTCCAGTGGTTTCTGATGCAGAAATGGATCATGTATAAACTTCTGACTGGGATTCTAAGTCATAAAAATCTGCATTAATTTCTGACCCATACCTCCTGGCCAGGCCAACTTACTCCTTGCTCCCTACTGAGACCCACTGAAAACTAAATTTCAGCAGGTCAAGTTGACACTTTGCTGCTCCCACTTCCACAGTCACCAGCCCCCCACCCCTACCATTTGGCATGTCCTCAAACTGACACTGACTGATGGACCATAGTAGGGTTGCCAGATGTTTGGGTTTGTGTGTGCTGCTATAACAAAATGCCTTAGACTGGTTAATTTATAAACAACAGAAGTTTACTGCTCACAGTTCTGGGACTGAGAAGTCTAAGACCAGGCATCAGCAGATTTGGGGTCTGGTGAGAGCTCATTCTTCATAGATGATACCTTTTTTGTGTCCTTATAGCAAATGGTAAAAGGGCTCTCTCAAGCCTCTTTTATAAGGGCACTAATCCCATTCATAGGGGCAGAGCCCCTGTTATCTAATCATCTCCCAAAGACCCATACTTCATAATACTAGCAAATGGTTTAGAATAAGTGCATCCCAAATGTTGCCTGGGACACACTTACACAACAAAATTATTTGCTATTTGTCTGGGGCTCAAGTTTAATGGATGATCTGTTTTTAATCCAAAAGCTCCAGCCCAGGAGCACTCTTGAGGTGTCACAGAAGGCCCCAGTCTTCTAAGTAACAGTCCCTATACCCGGCTCTTCCTCAGCCACTGCCTCCATGATGCCTACCTGTCAACATTCTTACCAGTCATCAGATTTAAGAGACTAACTTCAAGCCATCTTGTTTAAGGAAGAAACTTAGGTAAGCAATATTGCAGATACCACTCAGATTAAGCAATATCATGACAGTGGTACTAAAAGGATTAAAGTTTAGAAACAATGCCCTAAACAGAGGGTCAGCACGCTATGGACCACAGGCCAAATCTAGCCCACCCACCCGTTTTTGTAGGTGAAGTTTTATTGGGACACAGCCCAACCATTCATTTACATGTCATCTCTGGGAGAGTTCATGCTGCAATGGAGTACACAGCAGACCTGAGAAGCTGCAACAGAGACCATCTGGTTCACAAAGCCTAAAATATTAACTCTCCAGCCCCTTACAAAAGAAAAGAAAAGAAAAATTTTGCTGACCCTTAACGTGAGCATCACTCACCTTAGATTGTCAAAGGAAAAGATGGAACTTTGAAAGTCCTCGTGATGGAGACATTTTTGGACAGAGTGGATATATGGCACAATACAGTCTAAAGCTAACAGGGTCCTTGGTTTCCATGTCAGATTCTTTTCATTAACCTCTTCCCCATGCCTGGATCTGCCTAAGCTCTCATCTCTCATTCTCATGCGGTAAGATTCAGAATAAAATCTGCTTCTTCCAGTAAGCCTTCCCTTATTAACTCAGACCCATCTATGCCCTGAACTACATAATGGTAAGTGAGAGACACCAATGTGGCTGTTATTATGTTCCCCATAAAAAATTCAAAAAAAAAAAAAAAAAGAAGACGACATTTGCCTGAATAAGGAATGATGGTCATGTAAGGCAAATCCTTTTTAATAACCCAACAATTCGGTACTTCAGTATAGAATTTGTTAAAGTTAGCATACATAGGTAATAGGGTAACTTCCATAATCATGCACAAATTATTTCTGAAACAATGGGTAAGCTCTGAAAATAAAGCTTTAATCCATTGCAAATGCCTGAGTAAGCATAATTGCACCCCACTAGTTAAGCATTCTTAAGCATGACAGCATTCTAACCCAACAGGTCAGCAGTATTGCAGCATCTCAGGCTGATTTACTGAGATGTGAAGACATAGACACCTTGGATTTAAACTGAAATTAAAATACAGCCCCCATTATGCTATTACAGATATTGAATAGTTCTAGAAATTTCCCCAGCCATTGAAAACATTTCATATATATAATATATATATATATATTTTTTTTTAATTCATAAACCTTTCCACCCTGGCCCAGACAAAAATTGTTTCCCCTCCCCCGGAGGTTTAAGATATCGGTTGCTCTCACAAGTCCAGAACTCATCAATAATCACGTATCTGGTGACAAAACAGTGAACTGGTGGCCACCAAACCAAAGTCCATGTTTAAATAACTTTTGCCAGTGCCTAACAGAGGATAGGACTTGATGTGCCTTTACTAAAATAAAAGACAACCTCTCCCCAAAGTTGTTCCAAATGACACACAAAGAGGATATGACCATGAAGTTCTATTAAACTAGCAGAATAAAAAATGAAACTAAGTGTTTCTCACTAATCAAAGAGACATGCTGTTTGTCATCCCACTTGGTCGACAAGTTATGACTACCAAGATGCACAGGGAGCCTTGTTGGGGGAGGTGGTGATGTTCAATGACGTACAACTTCTCCCTTGTCACGCGCTTTGTCCCCTTTGGGTTCTTATTATCTGTCTGCTGCTGTTGTTCTTTCTCTTAAGAAATAAGCCAGTATCAATCGTTTACGCACTAGTATGAATAAGACAATTAGTCTCCTGTCCCAGCCTCATTTATAACACAGACTATAAAGACATTATTCCAAATTTAAAAACCTGACAACATGAGCCGAGGAAAAGTCAAATAGTGCCCGATTCTGCCCACAAGTCAAGCCCATCTGGATAGAATGTTACCTTGGCTCAACTTGAGACATACAAAATGGTGCTCATGATGGTGGAGACTCAAAGACAAGAAATGATTCTGGGGTATTTGCGAAACTTGGTAAAGGTAGAATGTAAATGTTTTGGCACAGTAACTGAGATGATGCCAGGAAGGCTATGTTAACCATGGTGATGAAAATGGGTCAAATGGTCTATGAAGCGAATGTATGATGCCCCATGAGCATATCAATGTATACAGTTATGATTTAATAAAAAATGATAATACAAAAAGAAATGATTCTTTTGTGTGCCTTTTCCAGATCTTAGAGTCTCACTTTGTTGATTTTAAAACATAATAATACATTATTATGAGGGCGGCGCCTGTGGCTCAACGGGTAGGGCGCCGGTCCCATATGCCGGAGGTGGCGGGTTCAAGCCCAGCCCCGGCCAAAAATAAAAAAAAAAAAATAAATAAATAAATACATTATTATGTATTATTTAAAACTATCTGGTAGGTATATAAGAGTAAATATTTTGAGAAGCAATGGAAAACCTCAGGGAAACTTTTACTGTATTAACGAGAAAGATAAAAACTTTCTTAAAAATGTTTTGCCCCACATGACTTTTTTTTTTCCCAGCCTTTATACCTAGGGAGATGACTTTTTCATTTAGGCATTATTTAAGGAGCCTCCGTGATTATGCGATTAAGAAAGGGAATAACATCCTATAAAAGAGCAATGCTAAGCAAGATTTTTCAGTAATCACATAGAAACTGGAGAGTGAAGAAACTGCTAATCCAGTGGGAGCTCTGTACCCTGTGTTCCAGCCTCCACTCCAGTGAGAAAGCCACAGTCCCAAGAGAGATGGGCTATAAAAAGCATAATTTGAGTATCATCTCTCATCATTCAATATAGTTTTTCAACCCTTTCAAAATTACATTGAAAAATCTATATAATGTGTGCTTAGATTAATGAACTGTTTGAATCTGGATCAATAAGCACTCGGGGCTCTGTGCCGTTGACACCTGCTGGGAACATCTAGAAGAATGCTTCACAGAGGGCAGAGCCAGTCGGCACTTTGTAACGACAGGGGTTCCACTTAATAAACAAGCAATCTAATATGTGACCTCTACAGATTAATTTCCTGAGAGCAAGTAAATAATCTAGATTCAAAATTTCCCTGATTATGCATATAATTACAGTATCACTTACCAATTAACACATTGATTTAAACCTTCTTGGGATTAGGTATTTAAGAGAGCATTCTGTCATCACCCAAATGCTCAATGCCCCTCTTGTTTGGCAAAGAATGACAGAGTGCAACTTTCCTCTCCTCTGATTTCTCTTACAAGAAGAAAAGCTATGATGGTAGCTGATTAGGGAGGATACCTTAAAATATCACAGACCCTAATTATTGCCTCAGTAACTAGACCACAATGACACACATTATAACATAATAACAAAGTCTTGGGGAAACTCCATCATCTCTTGAAACATTTCTGTAGAACCATAGATTTATAAAACTGCTTCCCTGGCTTGGATTATTATTGTTTTTTAATTTACTGCAGCAACTAGGGTATAATTTACCCACCATTAGACGGTTACATAAATAGACAAAGATATATGGTGGAGATTCTTCTCTACTTCAGACAAGTATAATAATGAATGTTAGTTTTTTTCTTATTCCTACATAAAATTTCCCATTAAAAATGTTAATATGCTCCTTCACAAGTTCACAGAGTGATGGGGGGAAGACACAGGGGAAATTGCTACATAGCACACATACATATGTAGGAGAGGTTAAAAATAATAAATCAACACGGCAAATATAATGAAGCCTGCTGTCCAACAGCAAAGCTGTCAGAATGAGGTTTCATTATTAAGACCTTTATATCCAACTATTGGGCTGAATAAAATCATTCATATCACTGGAGCACTTTCAGGGAGAGAATTCACATCTAGGACCAAATTGTCATGGTACTGCACTCCTGATCCCTCCCCCGTGTTACTTTCTGAATAATTATGTGAATCTCCCCAGAAAATGAAAGTTGGCTGAAGCTAACAACGAAATAACGAGCTTTTCCACATGAAGAAACTACTCTGTGGTGTTTTATTTAACAGTAAATATTTCAAAAGGGCTGCTTACACATTTGAAAAATAAAGATCTTCCTAATTCAAACTCTAACACTACTGTTTTCGCAGTCAGATTAGGAACAAACAATCACAAATATGGTTGAAAATTACAACTCTAGGGAAAGGCTTGCAATCATGTAAGTTTGGACCCCGTTCTTCTTTCTTCTTACAGAGAGTTACAGCCCCCTAATATGATGCTTTATAATTCCAGAACATATAATATTGACGTTGTGATTCTTTCTCAGACGTAGTAACTAATTACTCAGACTGGATAAAAAAAAATAAACAAATCCAACCCCCTTCTAACTTTAATTTTTAATTTAAAGGAGGAGAAAAATAAAGCTTCTAGGGTGAAAAGTCCCACATGCCACTTAAAGATAAAAGAAAGATTTCAAATAAACTTCAATGGTTTTGACAGCATACGGACAAAAACAGTGGGTGTATACCAGCTTCTCCCCAAAACAAAACCCACTGAAATTACTGGGAATCTCAGCTACTGTAATCCAACTCAGTGAAACTCTGGGGGTGTCAGCAGCTACTCAATAAAAAGGAAAACTGAAAATAGTACAAAAATGGCTCCTAATAGCAATAATGTATAGTTCTGTGGTCATTACCGGTCAGATAATAACCGGCAGTGACCTTAAAACCATGCATTACGGCATAAGTATGGTCTAGTGCCCGTTGCAGATGTGTAGCTGAGAAATAAGCAGCTTGCATGCATGGATTTGTCCCTCTCCAGTGTTATCACATCAGGAATCTTATAATGATCTGAAAAATATGTACCTTAAGGTAATAGCACTATACTGGAAAGATAAATACCCAGACTGATGTAATCGAAAACAGACAGGGAAAGCAGGCCCCAGTAAAGCAGGTGTTTCTACACAGAAACTTGGGGAGAACATTTTCACATTTTTTTAAGCCTCAGCTGTCAGGAAATCTGCAAGATCTTTTTTTTTTTTTTTTTTTTTTGGAAATCTGCAAGATTTAGTGAAAACATTCCTTACCTCTGTGGAATGGGATCTGGATAATCCCATTTTGCAGATCAAAACGGTAAGGTGTGGTGAACCAAATAACCTAGTGGGACAAAGCTAAGTAATGATGCGGAGAATGAACTCCTTCGGTTCCCACGTTAAGATAAATTTTTTCACCATTTTCTAATGTCCTCATCACAAACCTACTTATATAAGGCCAAGCACAGGCTGATCACACCTGTAATCCTAGCACTTTAAGAGGTCAAGACAGGTGGACGCTCGTGCTCAGGAGTTTGATATCAGCCTGAGCCAGAGAGAGACCTGTCCCTACTAAAAATAGAAAAACTAGCTGAGAGGTATGGCAGGTGCCTGTAGTCCCAGCTACAGAGGACTTGGGAGGCTGAGGCAAGAAGATCTCTTGAACCCAAGAGTGTGAGGTTCTAAGCAGGGCAACACAGTGAAACTCTGTCTCCAAAAGATAAATAAATAAGTCTGCTTATGTTTGTTTCCGGCCATATGTGAACTAAGGGATTTTGCACACGTAAAAAAACATTTTTTGAAGGGTAAAGGGAAGAGGAGATGAAAAGAAGATCACTAGGGGGTACAAATAAAAATGAAAGAAGAAATGAGACCTAGCAGAAGTCAGTAAGCTGAATCTCATTTACACTAACTTATTGTATATTTCAAAACAGCTGGAGAAGAAGAATCAGAATAGTTCTAGCATAAAGAATAGACAAATATTTAAGGTGATGAATATTCCAAACACATTGATTTGATTTTTTACATGAATGTATTAAAGTATTACGTGTACCCTGAAACTATGTACAATTATACATAATTTTTTCAAGTTATAAAGAATGCTATGCATTCTCTCATCTTTACTCACGACCAGCGGTTTTCTTCACATTTGAATGGGTTGAATAACATATTTGAATAAACATTGACAAATGTTAAAAAATAAATTTTCGAAAGTATAGAAGACGTGGTACCTATTTTCTTCTTTGTAATTTTTCTCCTGAACCAATTTTTTTTTTTTTTACACGAATCTTTGCAGATGCATCTCAGGCCAAGGTGGAAGGAAGGGCACAGCCTGGGAGCCATGCTTGATCTGAAACCTTTTTGGACTTCCCATTCCGGAACTTGAAAAAAAGAATTCTATTGCTTTATCAAGAAGGACCAGCTCTCTGGAGAAGCCTACTGGTTATTTCTTGACAAAGCAATAGAAAAAGATTGCAAAAAATTGAGTACTTCCTAGAAAATAGATGAAATAAGTTATAGCAAATATTTTAGTCCTTTTTTTTTTTTAGTTGTTTGAAACACAAAAACAGGGTAACATTGACGAAAGCTCTTCACACTCTTCTTTCATTACTCCAATGAGCTAGTTCATCAGGAACCAACACCTGCCGGGTCCCTTTGGGTCGCGGTTAAACCCAGATCCTCAGCCCTTGACCACAAGGTTGTGTCCTAAGGCTATGAAACAGCTCACTAAACAAATGGGGGGTGGGAGGAAGAGTCCTAGTTTTCTTACTGGTCTCTTTCTCATTCCCTCCTTGCCTATCTGGGAAATAATGTCACTTAACCGACTTTTTTGGTAGGATCTTTCTTGAAGGAGTTAAAAGTCACCTTTCTTTGAAACCTTTATTCACTTTGTTTTCCCAGGTGAAATGCCCAGGGCCTTCAGAGCCAATGGTGGCCTGCCCTAGGGTGCGAGATCTGCCTCCCAGCTGCAGCTGTCAAAGATAGATGGGCACGGGGAAGCACCTGTGACTCAGTAAGTAGGGCACCGGCCCCACATACAGAGGGTGACGGGTTCAAACCCAGCCCCAGCCAAACTGCAACAAAAAATAGCCAGGCATTGTGGCGGGCGCCTGTAGTCCCAGCTACTCGGGAGGCTGAGGCAAGAGAATCGCCTAAGCCCAAGAGCTGGAGGTTGCCGTGAGCTGTGACACCATGGCACTCTACCGAGGGTGACAAAGTGAGACTCTGTCTCTTAAACAAAAAAAAAGATAGATAGGCAGATACCTGCCCAGAGCAGCAGTTCTCAATGGAGTGTGATTTTGCTCCCATCAGAGGACATTTGGCAATGTCCGGTGACATTCTGGGTTGTTGTAACTGGAGAGTAGGAATGGTTGCTGGGCCTCTGGTGAGTAAAGACCAGGGAATACACAGGGAAGCCTCCACGAGGAAGAATTATCCAGACCCAAATATCAACAGTACTGAGGTCGAGGTGGAGAAACTCCAGTCTAGATTCCTTGCAATTGAGAGCAAGTATTGCCCGATTTAAGCATGCACGCCCAGCACCTCTTGTGGTGTTAGCACACAGAAGACACTCAATCAATGCTGGTGGAAACCAGCAAAAATAACAGGAGGCAGCTGGCGACAAGAGAGCCATGAGACCGGCCTTTTCTATCCCTCTTGAAGTCTCATTTTCTCTGTTTCTCTCTCTCTTCCCAGGCCTCTCCCCTCTGCCTTTGTTGTACACTCTATTCTTTCTCTTTGACTTTAAAATGCTACCCTTGGAGAGGGCTTCACAGCTTCCAAAGCACTGTAACCTACCCGAGCTTCAAAACAGGCCTGGAAGGAGGTATTATTACATCCTTGCTGTACACCGAGTGAAACTAAAGCTCACAAAATATAAGTGATTTGCCAACATCATTCAGGGACTGAGAAAAGAAAGTAGTGCTTTTCTTATCATTAGGTATACAAATGCCTTATTTTAAAAGCTTCGGGCCATGGTACAATCTCAGGCTTTTTGAGGACAGAACATAAGTAACATTGGACCCAATACCACTGGCTTTGATCTCTAGAACTGATGGTGGAGAGACCCAACACAAGGTTGCTACCAGCACGTGACAAAATGCATGTGAAATTGCACTGCAAATTCCCACCTCGTTAGCCTAGAACAGTGGCAGAGAATACCCTTGTGGTCGGTGTCTGGCCTCTAGATCTTCCTGTACTGAAAATACACATGCGCATGCACACAAACACACGCACACACTTTCCTACATTCCTGAGTTCTTTTGTGCCCCTGAGCTAGATGCCAAAGACACAAAGATGACATGGCCTCCCCTGCCACCCTCCACACAGCCTAACGAGGGAGATGTGACCTGTCAGGGTAACCCCTAAACAAAAACACCAGCGCTCCCCAGATCGGGCAGCTTGGGGGACAGACACCCAGGGAGGAAGGGAACAAATAACCCTGCCTAGGAAGGGACATTGACACTGAGACATGAAAAACAAGGAGGAGTCTGTCTGCTTGAAAGCAAAGCAGCCAAGGGCAGGAGGTGCCCGGCAGGGATGGGCGGAGCACCAGCCACACTCAGGGACAGCAAACATTTATTCCCACGTGACTGCAGAAGAGCTTTCTTGTGATGGGACCTGATGTAAGAATGTGCCCAGAAAGACTGGGGTGGACCAAGAAGGGCCCTATAGGCCAAGCAAAGGAATTTACATAATTCCCGAGAAGCCAGCACTTTTTAAACTTTTCTGAGGCTGCCCAAAGATGGCATATATTTTACATCACAAGTTAGTGCACACACACACACACATTAATGACAGAAACAAAAGGTTCAAATAACACTTACCCTTTTCCCATGAAATTCACCCTGATACTTTCTATTTCATATTTTTGGATGTTTGTTGCAAGCCCGTAACAGGATCCCATGAGCCATGAATCAGTTGCATCCTACAGTTTTTAAAACCCTTCTACAGGCCCCAGGGAGATAAGAGAGTTGTTTGGGGGTTTTTTGTGATTTTTTTTTTTAAATTGGGAACTGGAAAACCCAGGTATATTTAGAGGGATAATTTTGGCAGCAAGGTGAGAGGTGGAGTGGGGAGCCCTGAGTTAGGGGAGCCTGCTAGAAGATAAGATCCCGGAGAAAAGCTCAGACCCTGAGATGGAAAGCAGGACAGAGTTCCAGCCATTAAGTCACAGAATCCACTGCTCTTGGTGACTTGTCCTAGTGGGAATGAGAGGACATTTTCTGGATGGAGAGACTGATGAAACAATGTCAACACTGAACGGAACAGAGAACATGGGGGGACAACAGGTTGGGGTGATGGAAGTTTGTCAGGCTGGACGTGGTAAATATGAGGTGGTTATAGGATCCCCCAGTGGAAACGTCCAGAAAATGACTGGACAGGAGAATCCGAACTTTGGAAGATCTAGTTGGGATGGAAACATGGATGCAGGCGGCATTAGCAGGGTTATCAGGAAAGCCTTGGAGTGCATGAGAACTCTGGAGGGTCTGTAGAAAGGTCAGGGAGGACAGACCTGGGATCATCAACAATGAACAGCCAGAGAGGCAAAGAGGCAGAAAACAGTCAAAGGCACGGGGGGACAGAGCAGCCAGCAATGGAAGGGCCGCGTGGCCTCATCATTATCCACCACAATGCTTTAGATTCGTTTCCATTTGTGTTTATTGCCTTCATCGCCCACTAGAATAGGACACAGTGCCGAGCCTCAGGACCCAGAATAAGGTTCCTAGCACAGAGCAGGAACCAATAAAGGTCTACTAAATGAATGAATAAATAAATGAAATCAAGCCGAGGGAGGAAAGTATTTCAAAATATGGGAGTTATCCACCCAGGCAACTGCTTTAAAGAATCAGGGAAGAAGCCTGAAAATAGGTCATGAGATTTGAAAATTAGGTTATTGGTAACCTGAGCAAGATCCTTTTCAATAAGCTGTTGGGACAAAAGCTAAGTGGTTGTGGCTTCAGAGAAAACAGGGTGAGGGCACCAGTTGCAAAGGAATGGAAAGAAATGTCAAAGGAAGGTTAATTGGGAGGAAGAGAGATGGAAGCCAAACCAGGTATAGGCTTCAGTGAAAAACCAGAGGAAAGAAAGTGAAGATAAAAAAGAGGGTGAAGTGAATAAAGTGGCAGGAAATATGGAAAGGGTGACGGAGTCCCAAGTACAGGTGAAGAGGGCGACCTTAAAGAGCTTCGTCTATAACAAAGAAAAGGAGGCGGGAAGGTGACAGCCATGGCACATTCAGGAGTGTGGGAGGAAAATCGGGGAATCCTTCAGACATAAGACTTTTCTTCTTTCTCTATAAACAATGAGGTAAGATTGTCTGCCTGGGATGGGGAGTAGCTCACTTGGGATAGAATTTAAAAGTGGCTAACTAGGGGAAAACAGATTTCCAGAAGTGCCGAAGACCTAACCCAAACTAGAACCCAGAGCTGAGGGAGCTGTCCATCAGCCTAGGCCTGGAATTTCTTCAGCAATCCTTGGAGCCTCAGAGCAAAGCAGAGAAAACACATATTGGGCCCACCCTGTGCATCCAGAGCATGGTGTAAGGAAAATTTCCCTGGAAAGAAAAAAAAACTCCCTTTCTTCCCTGCCACTAAGAACAATCAGGTCCAGATGGGGCTGTACGAACCTGAGCCTGCTGTCAGATGTCTGCGAGCTTCTTGCCAACACCTGTAGATTGTAATAACTCTCCTGTCTCCCTGGACTGTGCTGGGGCTTAAATAGGGTAATTTATTTGAATCACTTTTGCCAACTCCTAATCGCTGTTCAGGGCCCTGCCTCGCTGTTCCTCTTATCCAGTCTTCTGCCATCTTTCTACCGCAGTTCTGTGCAGGAGTACTGTGTATCCACCATGCACCCAGCAACCTCCCTCTCCTGGCCCCCTGGGAGTCACACTTTTGACCTATAAAATAAGAACAATGTACAGAGGAGACCCTAAACTCCTTCAGTATCTATTTAAATGACTTCCCCATGAAAAGAGCTTCTGCCAACGCTAATGCTGTAGAGATGGAGCCAGGGAGAGAGAAATTTGCTTTTGTTAGCAGACTTCATAATTACATGGAGAAATGTCCGACTGGGTAATAGCTAATGAGATTTTTTTTTAACTTTTTATATAAATATTTCAGTTTCTTACCTTGCTAGATTGACTTTTTCTCGATATTAACGGCCTCCCTAGTCTTAATCTATAGCAACATTTCTAACCAGTGCCCCTGTACATTTTTATTTCTTTCTCTGGAGGCTGCTACTGGATGACTTCATTTAAATTTTTTAATACCATGAATAAATATTATCTTACTTTGCTCTGGGGGCACAAGTGATTCTCCGGAGGGTGACTGTCAGCTCTTCAGCAGTTTACTTCATGAAATAGGTCACTGGGTTTGAGTTTGGTCTACAAGTTTCAGAAACCAGAAAAATCTACACCTCCTTGAACTGAGGCTAATGACCACAATCTGTAGAAAGGACAGATAAACCTTCACCTTGGAAGGTCCTCTCCGCAGACTTTGAGTTTATGAATGAGGTCTCTCGCCTAAAGGATTATTTGATAGCCTTTCTCATAACGAGTTTCGTCTTCTTGACTCACCGGTCCCAGCCGATGGGATAACCTGGGATGCTAAGTCAGAGCCATAAATCACTCCTTTCTGCATCCGTGGAACGGCTGTGCTGATCACTCCAGCCGCCTCTCTCCTCTGCCAATGCAAAGAGTTATCTTAGACCCCCTCACTTTTTAAATAAGCTCTAACTCCTTAGCATTCCTGAGCACATGTTCTGTTCCTTGGATAGCCCGATTTTTACAGCTGAAACTCAAGAAGCCATTAAGTCTCCCCCACCTGGCAGGGTCCCAGGACCAGATGGTGTTCTCCTGATTCTGATAAAGCTGTTATTAACAAAATGATGCCAATCGTTGCTGGCCGCCATTATGACTGCTTTTCCCACCCACGGAAGACCCTTGATGAGGAGGACCTGTTGGTTCCAACGCCTGTCATGACTGTCAAAATACCCCTGAGCTGCCCTGAATCTTCACTTGAGTCCCTCTCATCCCTTGCAGGGTACAGGTTGGAACTGCTCCCTCCACCCAAAAAAAGGGGGGGGGAAAAAAGGAAGGAAGAAAGGAAGAAAACACTTAAGCTAATAAGAGGCATAAACATAGAAGGGGCTTTGCTGTGAACTCACCACCTCTCAAGTGGGATTTTTAACAGGTTGGCAATGATCAAGGCCCCTCAAGAAAGAGGTACTCATTGCTAAGCTGGCATTGGGGGATCTGAGTGTGGGATTTGCTTTCAGACAGGGGTGGCTTTTCATCATGAGCCGAGGTAGAATGCCACACGTGGCTTTAAGTGTCACAGCCATATCAGGGTGCCCGGGAGAGCTGAGGGAGTCAGTAATGGAATATAGAATTTCTCACTTCTGGAGCACTAGTTCAAATGCAAAAGGCCATGAAAAGCCATTATCTTCTGGTGGACTCAGAGAGAGTTTGCAGGCACTATCGGCTGCCACAAATAGTCCTCGCGTGACAAACACTGCACAGTGTCCCAGAGCAGGGCTTGGAAACTCACACTGTCTAAGGTCACGCTCGGCTTAGGAAAGCATGAGGCCGAGGGACAGAATTAGTGGCCTGGACATAGTCCACCTGTTCTGTGTCTTCCAGAGGGAACAGACTCGGCCAACATCGAATTGTTTGTAAACCCCAGTTTTCCCTCACCACATTGCTGCGATTCCTTTTAAAGTGCAAGAGCTTCACTCTTGCTCACACCTCATTTTTTTGGCCATTCATGACAAGCCCACAGAAACATGTTTCCGGTTGACACTTCTAAGATTCCTCCAAAATTCAACTGTCCTGTGGGGACAGTTGTGGGTGCTGCCAGTGAGGGCTGCCTGGGCATTTCGTTCAGAAATGTTAGCACACCCTGGAATTTTCTCAGCACAAGCAGTTTACAGTTCAGGATCTTTTCTTGCTGAATACTTAAGTTATTTCTGGAAAAAATAACTTTTTTTTTTTTTTTTGGTCTTTTTTTTTTTGGCTGGGGCTGGGTTTGAACCCACCACCTCCGGCATACGGGACCGGCGCCCTACTCCTTGAGCCACAGGCACCGCCCTGGAAAAAATAACTTTTATTTCCAAAGAAACATGGCAGGTGACACAGAAACACCCCTTCTTGTTTATTCACTATCCATCCTAAGCTTGGCTCTTTTTAGCTTAAATTTTTTTTACCTTGTTCTTCATTTTATTGGAGTTCTCCTGCCCCTTTCTGGAATCTTCTCTAGAAACACAGCCCCATACCTGCAACTCAGGTCCTGCCTTTGAAGGCAGCACTGTTCTCCTCTTGGGTGGTATTAATAGGCCATTGAAGCTTCTGGAATGCAACCTGTCCCTATCCCCCAGGGCTTAACAGAGAGGCTGATAGTGGTAAGGTAACAAGGTAAATTACATAAATTAATGCTCTGCCCACCAGCTGCACTGGCATTCATTCACTTCTGCAGACAAGCTACGCCTTTCCTGCTTCCCCTGCTTGGTCTGCTGCTGCTTACAGTGCCTGGTAAACTCCTGCTTCCTCTCAAGATCCCATCTAGACAGATCACCACTCCCTTGAGGAAGCTCTCGCTGCTTACAGTGCCTGGTAAACTCCTGCTTCCTCTCAAGATCCCATCTAGACAGATCACCACTCCCTTGAGGAAGCTCTCGCTGCTTACAGTGCCTGGTAAACTCCTGCTTCCTCTCAAGATCCCATCTAGACAGATCACCACTCCCTTGAGGAAGCTCTCGCCTGGGCTCCCATAGTGTGGATGGGGACTTAACCTGTTTGTGACCCAAATGAATGTCCACTTTCCCAGTAGACTGCCACCTTCGAGAAGCGTGAGACAATTGCCTTTCCTCTCCTCTGAATCCCAGAGCCAGCCAGGGAGCTGACGCATCTTAAGCACTCCGTAGATGGGTGTCAAATGCATCCCCCAACTCATTTAATGCTCACCACAACCCAACCAAGAGGTGATTTTTTAAATTTTCGTTCACTAACAAAGATGCTGAGGTTCAAGGAAGATAAATCACTTGCCCCAAACCACACAGCAAATGAGTTGGCAAAAGCAAGATTGGAACCTGAGGCCAAGAGAAGCCCAAGCTTTGCTGTTTCTGCCATTTTGTTACAAACCCATTCCCAGGCCTCAGTCAATGCTGGGCTATACAAAACAATTTTCTGGCCCAGGATGTGCACTGTCCTTGTTTGTCTGTTTAACAGGGTGGGTGACTTGGGTGCATTCATCCGACTCTATACACACCAGATTCCTGACACAGTGCACTCCTGTATACTTCTATTCAAGATAATGTTCCCACCAGGTTCAAGATTAGGGTGGAGCAAGTGAGGCTCTTACCTTGGATACAAAACTGAACAAGGCACCAAACTCTCAATAAACAAAGTGGTATTTCTAATGCAATGTCTAGAAATTGACACCAAAATATTGATGAGCAAATGTCAAATTTTTAAGTAAGGACAGGATGGATATTACTGATTTTTCCACTGTCTCAGGCTCCAAAGTAGCTGAGCAGCATGCCATGCTGCACTGCTGTGGCAGGTGTGTGGGTGACAACCCAAGTGATATCTACACCATCCCAGCCCTCAGATCTGCAGGAGGAGCGTCTGTCCTGCTGGCTTTACAGAGAACTCAAGGAAGCATCAGGAAGCCTGAGTATTTCATTTACCATTGTGTGACAACAGCCATCCTCCCCACCAGATGTGTAACTAAAATCGAAAAGTGACAAGGTCTCCCTATCCTTCACCCATTAATTGCCTGTGAGTTGTATTTAACTCACATTTGTTTTGAGCCTGGGGCCTTGTGAAGCTGTGAAACCTCGGCTCATTGTTTCCTCCATCAATCAGCATAGGTCCTCCACGTCCTGTCTCCCTGCCCCAGCCGCTTCAGGAGGGAGCCACCGTGCCAGACTATCGATCACCGATCCAATCACTGTAACTGCCATTGCACATTGGGCCTTGAACGTTTGCCCATGGGGATTTGAGGGAACTCAAATCTGTGCAGATACTCAGGGGACAGGATTCAGAGGATGTCATGAGGACCACCCAAGGTGGTCCAGACACAATTAAATAATTGTGATGACGAAGGACTCAATTTTCAGAAACAAATTCAGTAAGAATGTCGTGAGTCACATACAAAAGTGGCCTCAAAGAAAAAAAGTTTTTCTAGTGTGGCAATGTGTTAAAGACATTTGTTTATTCAAGCAATGGACAATAAGCAAACACACAGTAATATGGGATTGGGATAAAGTCTACGGAGGAGAGACACCTGCCACGATGGGGACGGCTTCATGGCACAGCTCCGTGGCCCTGTGGTCTGTGGGAAGGGCGCCCCCTGGAGGCCCGGAGGCCACTGCCCGGGGCAAGGGCTGGAGGCCCCCAGCGGCTGCTTCTGTGGGGTCGTCAGGGACCAGACAGGAACCTAAGGATGGACTTGAACAGGAGAGGCCTAGGGCTGACATCCGGGAGGGCCCATGTAGAGAAGTGCAGGCACCGGGACTGGCGATCCCACAGGGCTCTGAAGACACCTGAAAGAGTTTGGGTTTAACTCTGCAGGGGACGGAAGGCCCCAGAGGGTGACAGCTGGAGAGCTGCTGACCCCGTGACCATGGCAGTGCCCCCTCTAATGGTGAACGATTGGAGCGACAGGACAGGGAGGCCAGGCCCAGAGGGAGTGGGCAGTCGCGTCCAGGCGGCAGAGGAGCTGGAGAAAGATAAAGCACTCGAGAGAGGTAATTCTCGGGGGCAGAACTGATGACTCCACTTGGAGACTGGTTTGATGTGGAGCGAACAGGGAAAGGGGGGATGATCCTTGGCTTTGGACTTATTCAACGGGATGGAATTGCTGAGGTACTAAAGACTAAGAAACAGATGTGAGACTTGGGGTTGGACTGGAAAAGGAACATTATTCTGTTCTTTACAGACCAGGGACTTTTTCCACCAGACGTGAGGGTACCATACTGGAAAAAAGAGCATATTCCTACCGAGAATACTCAAGTCACCAGCTGAAAACAATTACCCAAAATTTTAGTCTCCATCAATCCTCCGACTTGTGCCTTCCTCATGGCAATAAAGTTTATTCCCAATAACACTGCTGCAATATTTTATTCATCATCCTTGTTTTAGAATTACCATAGCAGTGAAATTTATATTCAAAGATTTTATTACAATTTTCGGCTACTAATGAAATTATTGTTTCTGTTTGTGATGTGTTTTGGCGCTATAATGATAAACATTTCCTCTCAAAAATACCACTGCAATGTTATGTCCTCAAAACCTGCCATAAATGACAAATTACAGAATGCCTGTGAGCAGTTTAACTCACTTCTTGGAAAAGCTGAGCTTCTCTTTTCTATCATGGAGGGATCTGGGTCCTTTAGGAGAGGCGACTGGAAATACAAAAGGTTGACATTCTTGGACTCTGTAGCAGTCTCCAAATATTTTTAAACCTGTACCTCTTCAGCCAAATAAAAAATAAAATTGAGCACATACCCCTGGAATGTGCTTTTTAATTTATAATGTAACAGAATCTATAATTTAATTACAAATTGTTCTACTGCTCTGACATATTATGCACATTATTATACATAAACCGAAAGGAATTGGGAAAGGATGAGACACAAAATAGAAATTCCACATAGAAATTCTAATATCTCCTTGCATATCCCTGTGGGGAAACGGTCTGTGGTGCTAAAACATCATCCTCCCTGCATTGACACCCCCAACTCTGATTCTTCTCCATCCTTCTCATTGTTTTAGAGAAAGCTGGCACAATGATGAATTTCTAACCCCGAGGGCTAAACACAGTACCCTAAAGAAAGGCATAGGTGAAAGGAGGTAAAAGAACCATTTTCATCTGTTTTAAACTTGGGGGCTTTGATTGAAAAGTTCAGGGAACAAAGGGCTTTGTAGTTGATAAGATCAAGTTTGAAAATCGCTGCTCAGAGCAGCTAGGACTCCTTAAGCCAGCCAGTTAGAAGTCATCGGTATGCGCCTTTCTGTTCTCTGCACTTGCTATAGTTTTTCCTATAATCTTGACTTCTTCCAGATTCAAGGCCACAAGTCATTCCAGTAGTCCTCGATGACTGTTTATAATGTTCAAATGGTACTGGGCAGGCTCTCACACCTAGGGACTATATAACTACCATCTGGGTACTACCAGCAACTACTTTCACCTGGAAAAGGATTTTCAGAAAAAATGGGGAAAATTCTAAGAGGGCATTACATATCTTCTAAGCAACAGGCAGTCACTCTATAGAGACTTCTACTGTAATTATTCTGATCTCTACCCAGCAAAAAATCCAAGATAGATCCTAATTAAATGGCCAGTGGATGATTACACAAATAGCCTCTAGGGTTCTAGGCCTGGTTTTGCCATGAATTTACTGTGCTCTCTTGGGCAAGTGACTTAATCCTTTGAGCCAAATCCCTTATGTCCAAAGAAGAAGCGTTTCTTTTTTTTTTTTTTTGAGACCGAGTCTCACTATGTCACCCTTGGTAGAGTGCTGTGGCATCACAGCTCACAACAACCTCAAACTCTTGGGCTTAAGTGAGTCTCTTGCCTCAGCCTCCCAAGCAGCTGGAACCACAGGCACCCGCCACAATGCCCGGCTATTTTTTGTTGCAGTTGTCATTATTGTTTAGCTGGCCCGGGCCGAGCTCGAACCCTCTAGCCCTGGTGTATGTGGCTGGCACCCTAGCCCCTGAGCTACAGGCACAGAGCCCAAAGAAGAGACTTTTCCTCCTAAAGGAATTCTTCCATAAGAGAAGGTGCCTCAGTCTCTTGTTCTAAATTTCTCTCTTCCTTACTCAACCTGTTTGGAGAATATTCTTAATCTTTTCATCTCTGCTCAAATCTCTTGCCCTCAGTCAAGCTCAAAGAGAGGTCTCCCTCCTTTCTCTGAGTCTATACTAATGATTTTCTGTGCACTTCATTTGACAATTAATCCTGGGAGGCCTTGTGTTGTTGTTTTGACCTGTTGTTTAAATATGTGGTGGGTGTTAACCTGTCACACATCCCTGTAGTATTCTGAGGTGGACCAACAGCATGGATAGGGAAGAAAATCTTATGCATCTTCCTGCAGGAAACAACATAGCTTCTGGCACATAGTAGGTGCTCAGGACACATATGCTGAATTCAAGTTTTCTATCAAGCTCCTTGTCAGTTTCTTCCTTTCATTCCTGTGAAAGAGAATGATCATAACAACCCCTGCAGAGCTGAGATGAGGAGTGAGTCAGCCAGGCCACAGCCAGAAACTGACACATTCATCCAACCATCATATTTGTTTGATAGCATTAATTAACTTTTTATTTTTTATTTAATTGTTAACATTTAAAAATCAGAAAATTCCACTCCAGGCTCACTCCTGGAATCCTAGCACTCTGGGAGGTAGAGAGGGATGGATTGCCTGAGCTCAGGAGTTCAAAACCAGCTTGAGCCAGAGCGAGACTCCATCTCTAAAAAGAAAAAAAAAAAAAGGCCAGGCATTGTGGAGGGTGGACACCTATAGTCCCAGCTACTCAGGAGGCTGAGGCAAGAGGATCACTTGAGCCCAAGAGTTTGAGGTTGCTGTGAGCTGTGATGCCAACGCACTCTACTGAGGGTGACAAAGTGAGACTCTGTCCTGAAAAAAAAAATCAGGAAATTCCATGCACACAGAAAATTAAAAAGGTTTTAACAAATAAGGCCAGGTACCATGGCTCACACCTGTCATCCCACCACTTTGGGAGGCTAAAGCAGGAGGAACACTTGAAGCCAGGAGTTCAAGACCAGCCTGAGCAAAAGTGAGACCGTGACTCTACTGACAATATAAAAATTAGCCAGGCTTCGTGATGCATGCCTGTAGTCCCAGCTACTTAGAAGGCTGAAGCACAAGGAGTTTTTGATCCCAGGAATTGGAGGTTGCAGTGAGCTATGAGGTCTGACAATTAAGTTTGCCAACTTGCCACCAGGCACTGTACAAACACCTCAGTGAGGTTTCATAACCTTGGTGTATCTGCGTCTCACAGCTGTGTGCGTGCTAACGTGTGGCAGTGTCTTCCTGAGCAGCATTCATTATTATGGTTGCATGTTTTTGTGTGCTGTTGCGAGAATATCAGAGCTTAAATTAAAGCAGCAAACAAACATTCAATTTCCTGTTAAACTTGGCAAGAGTGAAAGTGAAATCAGGGACATGTTAGTCCAAGCTTATGGGGATAATGCTATGAAGAAAGTGGCAGTGTACAAATGGATTAAATCTTTTTCTGAGGGGAAAGAAAGTATCACTGGTCAGCCAGTAACAAGCAGAACTGATAAAAACATTGCAAAAATTCATCAAATTGTGTGTCAAAATTACCAGCTGACTATGAGAAGCATAGCAGAGTAAATAAATAGCAATGGACAAAGTTAGGGAAATCTTGACTGAAAATCTTGGCATGAGAAAAGTGTGGCTCCTACATCACGACAATGCACCAGCTCACACGGCACTGTCTGTGAGGGAGTTTTTAGCCAATAAACAAGTAACTGTATTGGGACACCCTACTCGCCTGATCTGGCCCCCAATAACTTTCCTTTGCCCAAAGATAAAGGAAATATTGAAAGGAAGACATTTTGATGACATTCAGGACATCAAGGGTAATGTGGCAACACTTCTGATGGCCATTTCAGAAAGAATTCCAAAATTGCTTTGAAGGGTGGGCTAGGCGCTGGCATCCGTGCATAGCTTCCCAAGGTGACCATAGCAATATTCAGCAATGAGGTATGTAGCACTTTTTCTAGGATACATTCTCAAACTTAATTGCCAGACTCTCCTATGTTATGATACCACTGCACTGTAGCCTGGGCAATAGACTGAGACTCTGTCTCAGAAATAAGCAAACAAATGGCCAGGCGTGGTGGCTTATACGCCTGTAATCCCAGCACTTGGGAGGGCAAGGCCGGTGGATCACCTGAGCTCACAGGTTTGAGATCAGCCTGAGCCAGAGCAAGACCCAATCTCTAAAAAATAGCTGGGCATTATGGTGGGCACCTGTAGTCCCGGCTACTTGGGAGGCTGAGGCAAGAGGATCGCTTGAACACAAGAGTGTGAGCTAAGACGCCACAGCACTCTACCAAGGGTGACCAAGTGAGACTCTGACTCAAAAATAAATAAATAAATAAATAAATGTAAATAAACAACCTGGAAAATCTACTTTTGTTGAAAAATCAGAGAACAATTGACTGGGAAGCATAGATTCCTCTGGCTTACAGCTTCCCCACTATTCCCAGACAATCTAACAAAATAGCAAGCTAAGATTTGAGATACCTGAAAAATCCCTTTTACTTAAAAACAGTCATTGTTTGTTGGTTAGAGAGACACTAGGGAAGGGCGGGGACTGCGACAAAGGGGCAAGTACCAGCTCCAGTCACCATGTACCAGAAGCCGTCCTGTCTGGCTCCTGTAGTCCCTGGAGAGCTCTGCTCTCATGTGTGTGAGCAAGTGGAAGTTTCCTGATCCAGCTCCCCTACCTTACACTCCCCTGCCAGCTTGGACTGATTTTATCCCGTAATAACCTGTTTCTGTGTCTCTTCATTTCCCTTTCAGATGTGCATTCCCCTGCCCCTTTCTGCCTGTGGGATGCTGCCGGGAGGACATCTGAATCAGACCTGACCTCATTCTTGGAGTCTAAGCTCCTGCAGCCGGACTGCTGAAGAGCAAGGAAATGAGTCAGGGCCAGAGGCAGGGGACAGGTACCACCTAGAACAAAATCAATGCCGAGGCTCGCTGGCCCAGGCAGAATGGGAAGCCTCGCTCAGTAACAGGCACAGAAGGCGTGTGAGGGAGAAGGGACAGCCGTCCTGAATACGCAGTCTGCTGCCTCAGCCCAAGACCCGCCTCACATCTGTCATCGCCACAGCCCTGGCTATTTGCCAAAGAAAGAAAAGAAGAAAATAGGGAGGGGAGACAGGAAGGAGGGAAGGAAGGAGAAAAGAAGGAGAAAGGGAATAAGAGAAAATGGGAAAAGAAGACAGGAGGAGAGAAAGGGAGAAACTCCAAGATCTCAACACACTCTTTGGGGAGGTCGTTCCCAGCCCAGGAGTGTGGTGCCACCTGATTTAAGTAAAGCTACAAATGCAAAATTCAGCTTGTGCTTAAAATTCAGTAGCATTAGAATGAAAAAGAAATGCTTCCCCGAGTTGTGACATTTAAGTGGTCATGCATTTTTCAACGTATCGGTTATGCAAAGATGTTTATATTCATTTTCTCCTCTGTCATGTTTCACTTAAATGGAGTGGGAAAAAGTCTTCCCAAAGTTTAATTAAATAAAATCAAATCATGGAAATCAAAGTTAACTGAAACAGACTTTGGAGTTCAAAAGGAGAAGTACAAATATAAATTACATAAATAATAAGGGGAAAATAGAAATAGAAGGGTAAACTAAATAAATATTCTTGTTATCTCTACCTCTTGCTGTTTTGCCTCCAAGTATATTTTTATCTTGTATCATATTTCTAAAAATCCAGAAAGAAAAATGTCAGTCGATGACAACATGAAAAGGTTCATGGGATGCTGAGTTAATCTAAAAACCTCTAGCAGTAAAGAAAAAAAAAAAAAATCTTCATTTAAAGAGGCAATTTCTTTCCAAAAAAAAAAAAAACGTGGGGCTGCATGGACGGTTTTAATTCATAATCTTACAAGCATACAAAATGAAGTTCAAAATGGTCTAATAGAAACCCAGGATAAATTCGAGATCATTTATTTCATTCCCATGTTCATAAATAACAGCTTTAATATGTAAGATAATGACAGCAACAATAATGACCTTAAACTTGGGTAATCCATTTGTTGACAGCAGGTGATAATTCGGCCTTCCTGATAGTAATCTGTTTTTTGGCAAACAAGAGAGGCAGCTATTTGCCACATACATTTATTTTTATGGGGAGGACATGTTTTATAAAGCTGGATAAGGGACAGTACAGGTGTGGAATTAATTGTCCAAGTTGCAAAATATGTTAGCGATGGTATGTTAAATCTATGGCACACAGTGGCCCTGACATGATTAAATGTTCACTTCTATTAAGTAACCACAGCCTGTATTTCCAATTATGGTGGTGAACGGCTTTCTGCTGAGTGGATTAGCTCAGTACTTCATTCTGCTGGTAGTTTTATGATCTGAGATCTTTAATTTTCCCAATTCAACTGTTAGGGCTGCAAAGACAAGCTGCCTGACTTTTAAATAATATATTCCCCTTTTAAATTTCTGCCTTCTACCATTTCCTAAGAGCGCCATTTCCTGTCACCATAATTATAATAATTTCTATGTAGTTCCTGGGATCACATTTCTAATTGAGTCCTAAATTGGTTAACCTCATGAAGTTATTAATATGCTTTTTTAACCTGTACAATTATCTATTTGTCTGCTTGGTCAAATAATGTGCAATACTCCACACATTCTTTACCTCTGTTTCTTTGGATTTAATGTCACTACTTTGGGTTGAAAATGTGTTTTATTTTTATAAGATGCTAAAAATGTCAGAACCTTAAGAGCAGAAAAGGAAGGTCTAGGCCAGGGACCAGTGAGAGCCAAGACTCAGTGGAGTGACAGATCGCATGGCATTTGAACACCACGAAAGAGCTTGTCTGCGCCGGACACTGAGGATCAGAGAGCTTGCAGCAAAAAGACAGGAAGCAGACACACTGGCTAGTCCCTCAGGTCACAGAGGGCTGTGCTGAGGTGTGACAAATCACGACAAAGGCCATGAGACCCACTGAAAGGGTTTTAAACATGCATTCTGTTTAGAGACTTATTTTGGAGGCGGTTCAATTAAGAGTCTACTGCACTACTCCAACCAAAAAGAAAAAAAAAGAAAATGAAATTGTCAACTAAAGTTGTGGCAAAGGTCAGTTGTGAGAATCCTTTCCAACCCAGGGAGCCTATCAACTGAACTAGAAAATGAAACTGATGTGAGGAAACAGAAGCCTGCTCACTGTGTGAATATAGCAGAAGGGAAGATCCATGTCAATTAGAAAGTCAGGCTTGGCCTCCTAGAGAAAACCAACTTAAACTTGGGAAGAAGTGATTCAGGAGATGGTGGCCTACAAGGTTCCCCAGTGAGCAACAGAGTCACTATTTGCTTGGGAGAAAAAGAAGACAAAAAATGCAGTGACTTGAGCTGGGTGCAGTGGCTCCCACCTGCAATCCTAGTATTCTGGGAGGCTGAAGCAGGAGGATTGTTTGAATTCGGGAGTTCAAGACCAGCCAGAGTAAGAGTGGGACCCCTGTCTCTATTAAAAGGAAAAATAAAAAATAAACACAGAGACTTGGGCAGACTTACACCAAGCTGACAGTCCCGCAAGGCTTCACACTGAAATAGGCAGCTCAGCGAGTCTTTGATAATCCCGCTCAAAGTCTCCAGAAAAACCATCCCCTGACTAAATGACCAGGTGTATACATAGCACCAAAAAAGTGCTAAGACAATCACCCCAGTCCTCAACGCTGAAACCCCTGTGATCAGTTGCATTCACAGCTGTGAACATTAAATAAGATCTCAAGACTGACTGTCTTTCGCTATTGAACACTAATCTAATCCCCTCTCCCTGACTGGTCTTTCATTTAAATGTTTCCTAAATCATGTGTCAGTAAGGCTGTGTTGATACAAAATCAATATCTGAACAATTCCTTTTTGTCTGTTCTGATGACACAACCAGATTGTCAGTACTGGATCAGTATATTTTACACAGACCCTGTGCAGAATACCAGCAGTGGGCTTTACCATTATAAAATATAACAATTTGCATGCAGAGGATTCAAAGTGTGCAAATCTCTCAAAAACAGTGTTGGAGCTGGGCACAGGAGCTCACATGCGTAATCCTAGTGCTCTGGGAAGTCAATCGACGTAGGAGGATCACTTGAGCTCAAGAGTTCGAGACCAAGATGAGCAAGAGCAGACTCCATCTCTACTAACAATAGAAAAATTAGCCAGATGTGGTGGTGCACATCTGTACTCCTAGCTGCTTGGGAGGCTGAGGCAGGAGGATTGCTTGAAGCCTGTAGTTTGAGGTTGCAGTGAGCTATGATGTCACCACTTTACTCTAGTCCAGGAGACAGAGCAAGACCTTGTCTCAAAAAATAAATTAATACATAAAGTAAAACACCAGGGAGTTCTCAAGAGTACACAGAATATGTCCCTCAGTTGGAAGTGAGTTCTAACTCCTCACGAAGAACAGTGAACATTTGCCCTTAATATGCCACTGAACTTTTATCATGCTGAATTGTCTTAAATCCCTCCTTTAACCCAAACAAACACCATTCTCCCATATAACTGAATATATCACCGCTCAGTGCCACACGAGCAGGCTGTACCTTGGCCCTGAGAACTTGTCCTCTGTTTAATGTTTGAGGAGCCTGCGTTAGGGTGATCATCTGAGCTTCTTACCAAACAAGCTGATGTTCTTAGAATTTGGGCAGGCAGCAACAGCCATTCAAATCCTTCTTCATTTAGGTTAATGGTTCCCCCACCTCTCTCACCTGCTTCACCTAAGCGCCCTGGACTCCGCTGATTCATTCTCTCTCCAGCTATAGTTCATCCTCCTCAAAGCCCAGGAGTGATCTTTGGAAAACATAAATCAGGCCATCAGTCCATGTCCCTCCCGTGCTTAAAAATCTCCACTGGATTCCCATTATCACTAAGAATAAATTCCAAACTCCTAACATCACCCCCAGTATGGGGGTGGATCTGGGCTCTGTCACCTTTGATCTTTTCTCTGGCCAGAACCTCTGACTGTCCCTGGTGCAGCCACACGAGAAGTGCTTCCCACCTCGGTGCTGCCTGGACCACCACCCTCACACCAAGGGCCCACCAGGACCCCCGCAAGGTGACTTCTCATGACTGCTCCCAGTCTGAACACCGCTCCCCTACATCTGCCCCACACCCCATCCCCGTCACTGTCACTGTCTGCTCATCACGTGGTCATTTTGTAGACTGTTCACAGTACCTCTCACTTGCAGAAATTATCTTGTGACTGCGCTCAGTTTTATGTTTTCATTCTGTCTCTGTGTGCCAGATTATAAATTCCACCAAAGCCAAGGTCTTTCTTTCTTGTTTACAGCCGCATATCCAGGTTTGAAAAACAGTACCTGGCAGCACCTGATAGTGCCTCCAAAAATATTTCTGAAAGAATGATCCTCTAACTCAAGAGTGAAAGAGTTACAATTTTTCAGGCATTTTTGCTCAAAAGACATTTTGTCCCCCATTTATAAGCCCAAAGTACTAATTTCTACCTTCATATTACTTTTTCTACTGATAATGGAAATAATAGTCACCATTTGGTTTTGAAATGCCACTTCATATTAAATACCTAAGCAATCTGCATTTATTATAGGTCAACCAAAAAAGAACTGGATATTACCTGTGTCCAATAATTGGATTGTTATTTTCTGAAGAATCGTGTTGTTCTAGAGTTTTACCTTCTAATTTTCTTCAGTATTGTATGTTTTTATTTCCTGCAAATAAATGGGCAATTTTTCCCATTTTGTGTGCAAATCAGGAAAAAAATATTAACATCTAAATCAGACAACAGACCTTCTAGAAATGACCTGATGGGTGCCGTTTAAAGCATAAGGTTTCTCAACAAAAAAATGAATGTGTTTATTCTTAGAAAACATTTTTATTGAAACTTACCTCGTCACTAACAGGGAAACCCAAGGTCACTAACACTTGGGTTTCCTTCTAGACCTTTCTATGGGTAGATTTCAATTTAGAGAGGTTAACACATTAAAACAATGAAGAATTCTTACACAAACCTGCCTGGGAAAATAGAACCGTTTCAAGGATCCTTTTTCTCCCCAGTAAAAAGAAGGAATCTGAAGCCTGGATTACGCTTGCTAGCAAAAATGACAGTATTAAAAACTGCCTTGTTGAAGCCATCATTACAAGTAACCTTTCTCTCTTCCCTTGACTTCATAAACCCTGCATATTCTGTCTGGGGCAGATACCTACAGACATCTTTGAAGACAGTATTTCATCATCTGAATATTTTGACCATTTGAAGAACAAAAAAATAGCTTGTTCCAAATTCCTACCTTTTTTTTTTTATTGTTGGGGATTCATTGAGGGTACAATAAACAAGATTACACTGATTGCATTTGTTAGGCAAAGTCCCTCTTGCAATCGTGTCTTGCCCCAAAAAGGGCCCCACCCCCTCCCTCCACCTTTCTCTCTCTGCTCCCCCCTTTCCCCCACCCCCACCATGTCCTTAATTGTCATTAATTGTCCTCATATCAAAATTGAGTACATAGGATTCATGCTTCTCCATTCTTGTGATGCTTTACTAAGAATAATGTCTTCCACTTCCATCCAGGTTAATACGAAGGATGTAAAGTCTCCATTTTTTTTAATGGCTGAATAGTATTCCATGGTATACATATACCACAGCTTGTTAATCCATTCCTGGGTTGGTGGGCATTTAGGCTGTTTCCACATTTTGACAATTGTAGATTGAGCTGCAATAAACAGTCTAGTGCAAGTGTCCTTATGATAAAAGGATATTTTTTCCTTCTGGGTAAATGCCCAGTAATGGGATTGCAGGGTAAATTCCTACCTTTACACATGTTTTCAAGACGCCATGGAGATTTGTCCCTCAAATCTCCACCCACACCTCTTATATGAAAGACTTTCTCAGAAACAAAAAAATGTCTAAGAAAACAATTATCTCTTTTCAGAACTCTTCTGAGTCTGCTCAAAGACAAGAAACTACAGGGACTTTGATTAGAATCACAAATAGATCTAAGAGTAATAGTAATGGGAGATAACAACATTGAGATAGTCGGCACTTTGGCTAGAATTCCTAATCAAATAATTCTTTGATTTTCATTATCGTCTTTAATCTATAATACTCCTTTTCCAGCATGTACCATAAACTTTGATTTCATGTTTGCACAAAAAGGAATACTGTTTCTATATTTGTGCTGTGTCTTATTGACTGGAATTAAGTTCACCATCAAATAAGGGTTTTGAAGTTTTCTTAAACACTCGGTGTTTGTTGCAGTTTCTAACCTGGCTGTAGAAAATCCTCTGACGCTTCCTTTTCAGATGACTGAGTATCTTTTTAATACGCTAGCTGACATCTAAATCAGGCAAGACCCTGATGACATTTTCAATGCGACTCTGTTCTCCGTATGTACATAGGTCAGTGGCTGATTTATTTTAGTCCAATCCTGCCTACATTAGTCATTACATTCTGTGCCGTGACATGCCTCAGGGGGCCAGGGGGGCTGGAATGGGTGATGGTTAATTTTATGTGTCAACTTGGCTGGGCTACACTGCCCAGATGTCTGATCAAACATTATTCTGAATGTCCCCATGAAGGTGTCCTTTGTATGAAATTAGCATTTAAATTGGAGGACTTTGAGTAAAGCAGATTACCTTCCCTGTTGTGGGTGGGCCGCATCTAATCAGTTGACGGTGTAAATAGTAGAACAAAGACTGACTTCTTCTGGCAAAAGAACTGCAGCTCTTCCCTGAGTCTCCATCCTGCCAGCCTACCTTGCAGATTCTTACTTAACCAGGCCTCTACAATTATACAAGCCAATTCCTTAAAATGAATCCCTTTGTACACACACACATACACAGAAAAAAACACATACACACACACACACACACCACTCTTGTTGGCTCTGTTTCTCTGGAGAACCCTGAATAAAATAGATTGTTTCACGTTGCAGAAAAGTTTAACATTGTTGTCATTTCCAAAGCAGCCTCAGTTTCTTCCTTTAGTTAAGAAGAGATGTTCTGTTTGCACCGGTGAGTCTAAGAAGTTCTACTCTCTCAACCCCAGCCCATCCATCACTCTGCACGGGGTATGACACTGAATAAGTGAAGGCTAGAATCATTTCACTTTCCTGTTTATGGTCAGCCAAAAGCTACAAGGCCACACCTTCACGGATCTTTTCTAAATTATAAATGTTGAGATCCCTATGTTTCTGAGAACCATCTCCCAACAGTCATTAATTTTGCTTTTCTTCATAAGTATAATTTTTTTCAAAATTCATTTAAATTAATCAATGTTTATTGGGTGGCCTACTATTCCCTGTGCTAGAGACACAAAGCCAAAGGTGGTGCTCTCAGGGACCTTACAGTTTAGTGGGAAGATATGAAAAGCTGTGGCCAAAAAAAACAATTATCACTTGATGTTAACGCTAACAAAGGACCGAATGTTTCAATCCTATCACTATAATAATGCTATTTTAGGATGAGATGGAGAATGGAGGTGTGGAGGGCTGTTATGGGCTGAATTGGGTCCACCAAAAAAAATAAAATAAAAATTCATGTAATCCAAACACCCAGAACCTTAGAATGTGACTGTACTTGGAGATAGAGTCTTTATGAAGATGATTACACTAAACTGAGGTCACTAAAGTGGGCCCAATCCACATGACCAGTGACCCAATTCAATATGCACCTTTAAAAGAAGAGGAAATTTGGACACAGACATGCACAGAAGGAAGACACTGTGAAGAAACAGGGAAAAGACACCCACCTACCCACCACCTCCCAGCCACCTCCCAGCCACAGAGAGGACTGGGACAGATCCTTCCCTCAGGGCCCTGAGAAGGAACCAAAACTTCTGACCACTTGACCTCAGACTTCCAGCCTTCCCAACTGTGATAAAATAAATTTTGTTTATTCAAGACACCCAGCAGCCCTAGCAAACCAATACAGATATTGAGCTTAAGAATGATGAGTGGCTCAAGACAAAAACAAGTAAGAGAGTTCTCCTAAAGGCATCAGCAGCCTGACTTGATGACCAACTAGAAGTGAAAGAAGGAAAGCAAGAGATGTAGGTTGATTGGGGCTCTGAGTGCCGTAAATTATAAAAGTGGCCGCCCCCACCCCTACACCCACCCACCTCCAACACAAGCCTGTACTTATGACGAGTGGTAGAGATCCTCCAATCAAAAGGTAGAGTGTATTGCTCCACTCTGAACTCTGGACTGGTCTTGGAACGTTCTCTGACCAATACAATAAGACAGAAGTGATGTTTTATGAGTCTCAAGGTCCTCACACCTCCTTGCACGTTCCTTCTCTTGTGCTTTTCTTAGTAATCCTGGGATCACCGCTCTGTGAATGAGCCTGGACTAGCCTGCTGGATGACGGAGACGACTCTGCCAGCCCTGATACCTCAGCCAGCAGCCAGCCCTCTGCCAGATATTTGAGTGAGGCCGTCACCTGCCCACTGACTCCAGACTTGAGTGAAACCAGCTGAATCCAACAGAAGAACCAGCCAGCTGATCTCAACCCCCACAATATATGGGGCACTTCTACAGGTTGCCTCTTTCATTTTTTCTTTCTCTCTCTTTTATTTATTTTTTTTTGAGTTCAATGTTGTTCCCTTTTTTTGTTTAATATAATATTTGGGGGGGATATTATGGGGTAAAAATGTTTTGGTTACATAAATTGCTTTTGTACAGCTCAAGTCAAAGTAATAAGTGTATCCATCACTGGGTTAGTGTGCATTGTAACCATTAGGTGCGAATTAACCCTCCACACTAGCCCCCTCCCACCTGCTTGCTTTAATGTTCAGTTTTATTACCAAATATGCACGTGTGCTGATTGATCTTTTGGTTTTTTCTAACACAGTATATGTTTGCTGTCTTAAAAACCACTCTCAAAGTTTTGGGTGTGGTATACTGCACAAGTTAACTGGTACGTAGGATGAGTATTGTTGCCTTTGCCCAGATAAGAAATTTGAGATCAATTATACAAAAGCAATTTGTATAAACAAAATGTTCATGCCCCTCCAGTATTCTGAAATTAAGGAGGAAAAAATTTAAATTCAATGGGAAAAATCTTAAGAAAAAACAAAAAAAGAAAGAAAAGAAAAGAAAAAGAAAGAAATTCAAGAGCAAAGCAATCTAGATGAGAAGTTCTTTCTTTGACATATTGTGTTGGGTAGGTTGTCACAAAAAAAGCAAGAATAGGATGAAGGAAGAAGAGACTCAAGTTAGGACCCCTGAAACATCAATATTAAAGATCGAAAAAAGCAAAAAAGTCAATCAGGGAGGGGAGAAAACAGGACAAAAGACAGGAAGGAAGTTCAAAAGATGTTCTCAACAGTCAAAGTAACAGAAATGTCTAAAAAACAAAAAATAGGCTGAGAAGAGTTCCCAATTTTGGAGAATTATTAAGTAAAGTACTGAACTTTGCTGAACTTTTATCAGACGTCATGAAAACGTGAATGAGAGGGAAGATTTGGAAATGAGTGTAACTGCTATGGTTTGAATGTGTCTCCTCAAAGTTCATGTGTTGGAAAGTTCATCCCTAATGCAACAGTTCTTGGGAGATAGAACCTTTAAGATGTGATTGGGTCATAAGGGCTCTGACCTCAAGACTGGATTAACGTTGTTATCTCAGGAGTGGGTTTACCAAAGCAAGCTTGTTGTAAAAGTGAGCTCAGCCCCCTCTTTCTGTCCATATCTCCTGGCCTTCCACCTTCAACCACAGATTGACACAGCATGGAGGGCCTTGCCAGATGCCAGCACTTTGCTCTTGGACGTCCCAGCCTCCGAAACTGTAATAAACAAGTCTCTGTTCTTTGTAAATTGTCCAGTTTGTGGTATTCTGTTAAAGCAATACAAGAGAGATTAAAACAATAACAATTCTCTTGCTGAGTTTGGCAGATAGGTCACCCCACCTTGGGCGTGGTCTGCCTCTTTCCTCAAGGAATCTGTGAACTACTGAGGGTAATCAATCTCACACTTCCGCAGATTCAGGCCTTTAAAAGGTACAGTCCTCAACACCAGCTGGGCCTTTCATGCTATGCAACAAAGGGAAGGAAGAGGCCGACAACCCCTAAAGGGAAGTGAAAAGTCGATGGAAGAATTGTTCAAAATGGGAGAGGTTTTGATATATTTATTCCTGGTTTTATTGAGTCATAAAGGTGTAACCGTCAGATCAAAGTCATGGAGAGGATGGAAAGAGGCATCTGCATCACAGGTGCAAGGAAAGCTAGGGCTGGAAAGACGATTTCCAGATGTGAGAAGAGGTTTCCTATCTGGAATCCTCCCCTGGGCAGGGGCTCCGTGGTGGGCAGGGCAGCTAAGGACGGTAGGCAGCGTTTGGAGTTGCAGACATGGACAGTGAGTGAGCTTGATGTCCCACACAAGACTCGCTAAATGGCACTGAGGTTGAGTACAAGATGACAGTGGCATTCTCTATCATGGCTGTTTTTTTCCGACAGCAGCCCAGAGTGTGCATTGCAGGAGCAAACAAGACATTAATTGCACTGACCCAAGACCGAGATTATAGGCTTTGAGGTTTTGGCAAGAGTGGTAAAAATGATATATGAGTACCAAGCACTCTCTCAGCTGGTTAAAAGAAAGGATTGAAGGGAAGATGGTTGATAAACTGGTGAAAAGATAGAGTAACAGAGGGAACACTGATCTTGGAAATTAATGGGTGAGGAAGAGGATGAGGCTGTAACAAGACCTGGTAAAGTAAATTGGTGACTGGAGCTTAAGGGTGAGGCCAGGGTGTGGGCGATGGTGGTGTGCTGCCGAACTGCAGGTGGGGGTGATGTACCACAGCTCTGGAGCAGAGTCACTGGATATGTCCTCAGCGCATGGAAGCTGAAGACCAGTGGTAGTGGAGGTGGAAAGAGAATCCAGTGATGGAGCCCTCAGGGGACTCGGGGGAGGAACAGGGAGATGACAACACAGTGGGAAGAGGCGGGATGTAGTCTGGGAATTTCACTGATGGATATGGGATCACCCAGTTTTGTGTAACGGTGGCAAGGGAATGTTCTGGAAGCAAGAGTGACCACAGCTCCTCTGGGCCTAAGGGATGTGGACAAACGAATAGCCACCACCTCC
Organism: Nycticebus coucang; assembly: GCF_027406575.1. Taxonomy (NCBI): domain Eukaryota; kingdom Metazoa; phylum Chordata; class Mammalia; order Primates; family Lorisidae; genus Nycticebus; species Nycticebus coucang. Next base: position 26,276,432 of record NC_069802.1, on the reverse strand, counting down.
CCAAAATGCACTTTCTTAGGAAATAATTGGTTTCAGTTTTGCATTAATGGGGGGCTCTGGGGAAGGAGTGTTTTTTTCTAATGGATCAGGGTTCATTGTGGAACTTAATCATATTTCGTCTTGAATAAGGGTTTTCTTTTCATAAATATCTTTAAGATTTGTCACACCTGGGTCCGTACCAGGCCCACGATAATGATGCATCAGTGTATAGCTGACATTCCTCCTCTCCTGGAATTATCTCAGGAATGACAAGAGACACTGGAGAGGCCAGGCTTGTGCCTTGTTTTCAAGTTTAAATAGTTCAGTGAATAGAACGAGAGAAATTTTTCTCTGCAGATCTCAATAGAACATAAGCTGTCAGGAATTTGCAGAGATGGGGTGCCCTGCAAGGAAACAAAAAAAATGCTCATCTGATATAACCAGAGCTAAACTCTTGACATAAACTATTTGCTGAATCATATGACCAGTGTTTTATTGTAGCCGCCAAAAGAGTTTGCAAAAACAAAAGTTGAAGGAAGATCGTCAGCGTTGTAAGTATGACCTTTTGACTATATACATGGGTGTTAAAAAGGTATATTGGGGGGGTTAAATGGACAAAGAAAATACTGTTAAGATGAGGATTTCATTGTATAAAAGCCACCATCAGATAGCCTTACACGTAGCTGTCTGGAGTGTAAGTTGGTGCATCTTTTCAGAGAGATAACTAAATTTGTACACCTTTTAACTCAATCGTTAATTCTACTACTGGGTATTATCATAAAGAAATAATCATAGTTACATACCAGGTTTAGTCATAATTGGTGACAAAGTAAATATCTAATAATAGGGGTTGGTTAGATTAAATGGTCTTATGGGATATAACAGAGCCATTAAAAGAATATAGAAGAATATGAACAACTGTGTGGCAGGTTGGTAACGATTTATTGGGCTAAAATCAGGTTATAAAAATGTTTACGTGTGATATCAACCTAAACATAAAATGCATAGGCCCAGAAAAGACTGGAAGAACAGACATCAAAATATCATCCGTGACTACCTTTACATGTTTGAATTATGTGTGGTTTTGATTTTCTTCTTTTTCTCCAAACTTCTCTGAGAAAAAATTCAAAACAAAAAATGTATCATTATCTGTAATAAGAAAAACTAGTAATATGCTTTTCCCGGTTTCTTGGTGTATGATTTTCAAAACCAGTGCTCCAGAAGGCCAAGTTTAAATATATTTTTTAAATTAAACAGTAAAATATAAAGGAAGACAGTATTCCCTACACATGAAAACGGAGAACAAAAGAGGTATTTGTCCTAATTTCAAGGGGCGAATTCCCTTTTTAGCAAAAGTCCTTTTGAGGTGGGGCTTAAAGGAATGTTTCTGCTCCTCTGAGTTTGGATCCCTTTTTGCTCATAATCACGTGGTTGTTATGGGCTGATGTCTTTCGGTTCTCAGATGAGTTAAAGATTATTTCTCTAGTCAAATGATCAATAAATATTTTAGTTAGCATCTGTTTTGTACCCTATACTGTATGTTGCAGGGAGTGCAAATAATTTTGTTTTAAAAAAACAAGGCATTTAAAAACCAATTAAAATCAGAGAAACGCAAATCAAAACCACCCTGAGATATCACCTAAGCCCAGAAAGAATGGCCCACATCGCAGAGTGTCAAAGCTGCAGATGCTGGCATGGATGTGCAGAGAAGGGAACACTTTTACACTGCTGGTGGCAGTGCAAACTAATACAACCCTTTTGTAGAACCTCAAAGAATTCAAACTAGACCTCCCATTTGATCCTGCAATCCCATTACTAGGTATCTACCCAGAAGAAAAAAAATCATTTTATCATAAGGACATTTGCATTAGACTGTTTATTGCGGCTCAATTTGCAATTGCCAAATTGTGGAAACAACCAAAATGCCCACCAATCTAGGAATGGATCAACAAGCTGGGATATATGTATATCATGGAATACTATTCAACCACTAAAAAAGATGGTGACTTTACATCTTTTGTATTAACCTGGATGGAGGTGGAACACATGCTTCTTAGTAAAGCATCACAAGAATGGAGAAGCAAGAATCCAATGTTCTCAATTCTGATATGAGGACAATTGACAGTAGTACATGGGGGGAGGTGAGAGGGAAAGAGGGAGGGGAGAGGGGAGGGGAGGGGGAAGGAGGGAGGGGAGTGGGGGGTTCACAGTATGTGACACACCTCTTGGGGGTGGGACGCAATGATAAGAGGGACTTTACCTTACAAATGTGAGCAGTGTAACCTGATTCTTTGTACCCTCAATAATTCCCCCAACAATAAAAAATAAATAAATAAATAAAAATCAATTCAAGAAAATACTGTAGCTATTTACTCTAAATACAATAGATATAAAAGCACTAATACAGACAACTAACATGCTAGCAGGGCTTAATAGCTATGAAGATTTCTTCAATACCATATCTCCCCAAATAGAGGATAAGGAATTTTCCCCCAAATTCTTCGGAAAAGGGGGATATTTGTATATTTTTGAAGACTCAGGATATTGTCTAAGTGTTTCATTTGAACAACTAAGTGACGCTTGGGGAAGACTCATTAAACTTAACCTCAGAATTGGTTACAGAGACGACAAAAAAGATTTAATATAGATTTAGTCATTATTCCTAGGGTGAGGCCCCAGAATGCAAATGTTTAATATCATTGTAAACCGGTATTGTAACATAACCACTGACATGTGTAAAATGTGTATTTATTTAACATGTACTTTATTTCTTGGTCTGTAGTCAATCCTAACGGGTTCTATTTTCAGCAGGCAAACTGTCTCTCCTTCCATTACAATCACAATGACAAAGAGAACCCTTAACAGTTTATAAACACTCCCCCAAAACACAATCATACTTGATCGACTCGTGTAGTGAAAGAATGAACATGCCAAAAATTCTGGACAAATAAACCAGTATGTTTTTAATACATGCCAACAATGAATCAATCTATTTTTTTAGCAACGCATTTTTTAGGACCAGTTTAATTGGGGTAAATCATTTTAAGATTATTTCAAATGCAACTGTTACTCTCAGGGTCAAAAAATCAATTAGCAATGGAGTCTTATTTCCTAAAACAACAGGCCTTTGATAAACATTCTATAGATCATTCCAATCTCTTTTACAATTTGTTTGGCTCTTTTCTTCAAAGATATGTAACCCTCTTCGTTTGCCATCAAACAAAGAAAGACGTAAAGATTTCATTAGCGGGGCTGCATGGGGCTCAGAGTGTGTCCTCAACTTCTGATGCTATTTCACTCTCTAGCTCCGGTGACTAATTGTATTCCAGGAACAGTTTAGTGATCTAGAGAAGGGTAATAAATCCAAAATAAAACTTTACATTTGATTTACTAATTAAAACTGTTCTTTTGACATTGTCAACAGATTTTAGATGATGCAAAGACCCTAACTTTCAACCCCGTTTGAAAGCTTTCTTGCTTGTGACAGAACAACGGGGTAGAAAGTAACTCCCCACCGTACATGGCTGGCTCACATGAAACCAACCCTGCTAAGTTCCTTCCCTTTGCTAAGTAAGAGACAGGGAGGGGGAGACTGCTGGTGGGAAATCAGGAACACCAAAGAAGGGCTGTGGATTCACCCTTAAGAGTCCTGCTTTGGAAATTTCCAAAGTCAAAACGATGACTAAGGCAGACTCTACCCCACCCCCACCTGTTCTTTTTACCTGCATTCTTTAGTTTTCCTTCTTGGTAATTCACAGTTTAACAGAGATGAAGATAGCCAGGTAATAGGAAGGCAGGCAGATGATTGATGCAGATGTACACACAGATCCTTTTGTATATATATTCATGTATATGCACCTACCATCAATCTACATATATACCCAGTATAATAGGATTTATGCCTCTCACCAAATTACAGTTGCTTGAGGGCAGGGACAAGCACACTGTAGGTGATCAGTAAAGTTTGCCAGCCGGGTGCCGTGGCTCACACCTGTAATCCCAGCACTCTCGGAGGCTAAAACAGGTGGATTGCTTGAGCTCAGGAGTTTAAGACCAGCCTGAGTCCCTGAGTCAAGAGAGACATCTTATCTCTACTAAAAATATGAAACTTAGCCGGATGCCATAGCAGGCACCTGTAGGCCCAGCTACTCTGGAGGCTGAAGCAGGAAGATCACTTCAGCCCAGGAGTTTGAGGTTGCTGTGAGCTATGCTGCTACGGCACTTTAGCCTGGGCAGCAGGGTGAGACTCTGCCCCCGCCAAAAAAATTAAAATTAAAAAAAATTTAGTGAAATTAAATGAATGAAAAAAATTGAACAAAACAAACAAAAAAGCCAACAACTCTTCCTTGACAAATACCTGCTACACTTTCCTTCTGCCCTGAATGCCCCCTGGTGCCCCATTCTCACTCCAATTCTCTATCTTTCAAAGCCCAGAACAAATACCACGGCCTTCTTAAAACCTTCTGTGATCCTTCCAGCCAAAAGTAAACTTTCCTTCCCCCAAATGACCATGGCACTGTTCTCTTCCTTTCTTAAAGCACTAACCATTTTCACTCTTCTCTGCCTCCAGGTGAGGCTCCCCTTGGAGCAAACCTCCATCTATTCTCTACCAGCTCATCCGTCAGAAGGCAGCCTAGCTGACAGGTGAAACATGTCCAGACACACTAGACATCCATCCTGATTTTTCCACTACTAGCTGTGTGATTGTGACTAAGTCACTTCATCTCTCTGTGCCTCCGCTCCCTCACCTGTAATACGTGATATTGGTAATAACAACCCCCTCATAGGGTTATTTGACGATTCAAAGAGTGAATATATATAAAGTATTTTAAAAGGTTTCTGGAGCATTGGATCGGCGCCTGTAGCTCAAGCAGCTAAGGCACCAGCCACATACACCAGGGCTGGCGGATTCAAGTCCAGCCCAGGTCTGCCAAACAATAATGACAACTACAACCAAAAAATAGCTGGGCGTTGCGGTGGGCACCTGTAGTCCCAGCTACTTGGGAGGCTGAGGCAAGAGAATCGCTTAAGCCCACTTAAGCCCAGGAGCTAGAGGTTGCTGTGAGCTATGATGCCATAGCACTCTACCCAGGGCAACAGCTTGAGGCTCTGTCTCAAAAAAAAAAGGTTTCTGGAGTGTTGTAGTAAGGAAACACTTACTACATTATGGATTCTATTATTATTGATGCGATATTTACTGAGAATTTACTATGTACCAGTCACTCTGCTGGATGGTCACCCTGGATTGTCACATCAGTAGGGACTACAGAAACACTGGAGGATGGCTAGTGAGACCGGACATTGATTCAGCCCTTTATTCGTAACAAAGTCTTCCAGGTCCAAGGTTTCACTTAATCTTTACAACCATTCTAGGGGCTAGACATCCTCACTCTTACTTTCACGCAGGAGCAAAGTCGCTTGTGCTCGACATCGCACAAGCACGCAGATGGTTTGTGAAAAGTCTCCATAGTGGGTGGCGCTTGTGGCTCGATGGAGCTACGGCCCTATATACCAGAGGTGGCAAGTTCAAACCCAGCCCCAGCCAAAAAAAAACTGCAAAAAAAGTCTCCATAGTGTTCACCTCGCAAGCCCTCCATCATCTAGAGATTTTTTCCATTCCCTCCTGCAGCTCCCTCGACTTCGCGTGGAACATCATTTTTAGCATCTGTTCAGCCTGACTCCCGTCATTAGATACATTCTTATGTGTTTATAATGCACCACTGATTTGTTTCAGACTAAATCGTGGGATCTAAAAATAGAGTGATGTTGAACATATTTCTTTGCATATTAACTTTAAAGAAATAGATTAATCTTTTAGAAATAATCAAAAATGAATGATCCACTCAGCATGTAGCAGTTACCAAAAAAAAAAAAAAGAAAGAAAGAAAAGAAAAAAAAAAACCCTCGGATTCCCACTTTTCCTTTTTTACTGTTTCTGAACTTATTAATTTAAGGATACACTTCACAATTTTTCATTTTAAAAATTAAGCAGTTTAGTGAGCCTGTGGCAACCCAATCATGCCATTCCCCAGGGACATTTCAATGGAAGCAGGATCCATTCATTCTCCAAGTCAAATTCTCATTTTCAAATCTGACATTGCAGAATTGTCCTCATCATCCTGAGATGGAACGAAGAATAATAGATAAAGTGACACATGTAATGGCATCAAAGTTGTCTTCTGAAATTCCAGCCATTTATCCAACACACACGTCCTGTCTACTGCAGGCTCAGCAAGCTGAGGGCTCCAGGACTGGGGAAAGCATAGTTCCGTCCAAAAGGCGCTTCCTTAGTAGTTAGTATACGGGCGACAGTACAAACAGCACAGAACAAACAGAGAGAGTTCGGGAAGGAGAGGAATGGGAGTGGGAGTCAATTCCTGATGGAATTTTGAAAAAAATGATTTGCCTGTGGGATAAATCATTTTAAATGTTTCCCCTTTAACATACACGCACACATGCCCATTTTGACCATTTGCTTCTTTTACATTTTTTGGAATCTGAAAATACTCTCACTCAGCAGTCCTTGGGTATTTGTCTCCTAGGCTTGGTGACACCATTTTACTCAATTCAATGTTTCCCTATTACCCAGAAAGGGTCACACGTCCGAGTAATTAATATACATTCTGTAAGCAGGCAAACTGCAGTTTATAAAATGTAGTTGTTCCCTGCCACATTTCATTTTGGAAGAGGGAGGGCCAGAGCCAACTGTGAACAATTACCAAATTGTCAATGGAATTCAATAAATGTTGTTTAAAAAAACTAATTATTTGTTACAATAACCAGCTCCTACTGCCACTTTGTATTTGGAGGTTTGTAAACTACTTCCATTTGAAATGTAATTGATTCCATTTTTATCATTTGTTCAAGTTTATGTGGTTGTTCACATCCTAAGAGATGATAACATCTATTTTCAGCAAATTATACATTATAATTCCTCATTCAAAAGCTGTAACAGAAAACAAAATGCTAATTTATGCTGTAAACAAAACTACAGAATCATAATCACTCATTGTTACCATTAGGGACTAAACTGCTACTGGAAATAATAAAGTGGAGCAAAATGTGGTAGGGGTTGTTGGCTAGATGTTTCTATCTTTTTTTTTTTTTTTGCATCTTTTTTGCTTGTTTTGTTCTGTTGTTACACAACCAACACACTTTTTAATATCTTTTCAGGCCAGAGATTACACAGATGTCTTGCCTGCTGCCAGACAGAAAGCAGACATGCACTTTGGTCTTAGCTATTACCCACAGCTCTGTATTTCAAATCCTCTGTATTTCAAATCCACAGGAAGATACGCTCACAACGCAATCAGAAGTGCACGCTAAGGAGAGGAGGCATAGAAGAATGACACACCTGCTTTTCCACATTTCATTAAGTTTCTACACCCACATTTCTCTTTACATCAGCAGTCTAACCCCCCACCTGCCTGCCGCATCCTTCTGTATAAAGCTCCCTCTGCCATCCCTCTGGTCAAGGTGAGACTTCCCCACTGGCAGGCTTCCCCTCTGCTTCAGGGAATGCACCAAATAAATAAATAAGTTCACAGAAACCCAGGTAACTTTCAATAAATCAAGTCAATCCTTATTAACAACAACAGCAACAAAAGGGTGAGGGCAGATCTGGTACCCTCTCCTAGATGCTTTGCTTTGTTGAAAGAACTATCTTGGAGTGCCAAGACTTTAACATCATCTCATGACATTTTCTCCTTCCCTCCCCCTCTTTTCTGAGCATATAATGAAAAGAAAGGAACACTTAAATATAATTATTATATCAAAAATGTGAAGAAACCAAAAAGTCACACTGCCTTCTGGAGTAAATCACTTTTCGGCTGCCCTTTTATTTAATGCTGTCTGCTGTACATATTTACCTCTTTGCTGGCAAAGTGTGATCATTGATTTCCTATGGTCTCTCTGGAAGGAAGTTCTGCTTCCCTGATGATGACTACAAAGGGTAGGTGACCCCATTCTCATTCCAATGCAAACCCTGCACTTTTACATTTCCACTAGGGCCGCAGGAATGTGAAACCAGAGAGAAACTCCTTTGTAGAGATTGTCTTGCTGTAACTCCTGACATTTAATGTTTTTCCTCTCCTTCCCACAACTACATCCTGGAATATCACAATGTAAGGGCTGAACCACTAAAAGGTGTTAGTTCATGATGGACATAAATGTTAGGTGCAAGATTGGCTACACACGACATCTGTTAACACATGGCTGTGATGAGAAAGGTAGATTTTGGATTAAATCTCAAAAATAACTTTATGTAGTACAAGCCCAAAACAATACAGCTTAGCTTAAAAAATAAGAGTGTTTGCCCGAAAAATAGTATATGTAAGCTTTTGATGCATGTGAATGATCATAACATTATTCTATTAGGCCGGGCATGGGGGCTCATGCCTATCATCCTAGCACTTTGAGAGGCCAAGGCAGGTGGATGGCTTGAGCTCACGAGTTTGAGATCAGCCTAAGCATGAGCAAAACTCCATCTCACTAAAAACAGAAAAACTGAGGCAAGAGGATCACTTGAGCCCAAGAGTCGGAGGTCGCTGTGAGCTATATGCCACAGCAGTCTATCCAGGGTGACAGCTTGAGAGTCTCAAAAAAAAAAAATTCTATTCATGTATCTTAAAATTACATTTTTTCTATAGAGCATTATTTTAGGGATACTCGCATACAATTGGACCAAGGTCCCCCTAAATCATAATTATTCTACTTTAGAAGACCCTGTCTAGCTCCCAAGCTGGATCAGTCATTGAAACCAAAAAGAGTGGTAAGCTCAAATATCTAGTCCATCACAAAAAAAAAAATCAGGTGCTCATACTTGATCATACCAAAGTGGACTTCACTTCATTCACCAAAGAGAATTCCATCTGATTACATGAAAGAAAAAAAAGTGGGCAAACTCAGGCAAACAAAGGGAAATCTTTACTATTGGTGAAGCTGGCAGATAAATGACACCCCACACAAACTTGCTAGAGATGTACATGTGACCACCCAAGACCACCTGACGGAGAGGCCAGCTTCCCTTCTGCTGCACTGAGACCTTGGACAAGGTATTGGGCCCTCTCTACCTTTTTTTCCTTACCCATAAAATGGGCATAATAATAAAACACCTGTCTCATACATTGTTACAGAGATTCCATGAGTCAAATACTCATAAGGGTTTGGAACAGCATGATAAATGGCAGTTATCATCACTGTTCTTTAGTCCCCCAGTTTAGGATCATAGAAATTTATAAACAAAAGCGAACAAAATATTCAAGCTCATGTCTTTTTTTTTTTTTTTTTTTTTTTTTGCAGTTTTTGGCTGGGGCTCATGTCTTTAGTAAGCTAGCCTCCCTGGAAGACTAACAGTAAACTAAAGCTATATATTACAAGTTTCTTTTCCTTCTCTCTATCTGGGAGAGACCCACAGGTTAAAAACCTGGCTCTGTGAGCTGGATTCACAGGTGGATTTCTAAAATGTATTCAAGGTAGGTATGTAGAAACGTACTTAAAAACTATTTTGTAGTTCATACATATATCTTCAGGAAAACAAAAATGTTTCAAATGTATAGAAGCCCAGTTATATTTTTTGAACTGCTGTCTAAACAAGTTTGTAAATGGGGGACATTCCCAAGTCCCAGCTCATCCCTGTGGGTGCAAACATAGTCACCACTCTAAGAATTACGAAATATCCAGAGAGGAAGGAAAAAAATATTGAATTCTTTATACTACTTGGACTCGAATGGAAAAAAAATTTATCAGTAGGCTGCTTTCTGCTTTGGAAATTCAGATTCATGAAAGCAGTGCCAACCCGCCCCCCCCCCAAAAAAAAAGGCAGTCAATGCAAGCTTTCAACAACTTACCCTCCTCTCTTTTACCCACATCCATTAATGATTCTGCACTGAAACTTCTACCCTGCTGGAAAAGATAGAGTGAGTATAAATAAAGAATTATAGGTACTAGCCAACAAAAGTTCAGAACTGAACCCCCAACAGTCACTGTTGAGAAGACAGTACTCTTACAAGGATGCCATTTTATATTTCTAGTCTGGAAAATTTGATGAAATGATAGGAGTGAGGAGTGGAGAAAGAAAAGTTAAAAAGGGTAATCAAGGCTAGTAGAGATGTCATTTTCATAAACTCAAGTTAAGCTACTCTGTAACCCAAGAACTGACCAATCGGATGAGTAAAGTCATGCATCTATCCTTGTGGACATCCTCGCAGCCGGGTAATTGGCTCCATTTTTCACTTTCAATTGATTGATTCAATATCATACAGACCTGGCCTGCTTCAATCTGGGCTTATGTAAGTGACAACTAATAAGGTGACCTGGGTCCAAACTACAAGCCGGAATGACCCCTCCACAGTCAGCTTCATGATAAAGACAGAAAGCTTGAACAACTACAGCGAGTATCACAGGTTGAAAAGCACAACGTAGAAAAAATAAAGCTCAGTTGTGGAAGCTTGCACTACTGCCATCCCTAGGCATGAAACTGTAAATTAAAGAATGGTCTTCTGTCTGCTTCACCGAGCCAAATCAGAGACATTTCGCATACACACTCTAATTGGGGGTTTCGTTCTAATTGAAGAAATAAATTCCACCTAAGCAGATGCTCCCCCCACACACACACTTGCTATGGTATGTTTTGCACGTTGGCAAGTGGGTGCAAAGTATCTGCAACATGGTTCTACTCAGATATAGGCTGGAATCTCCCAGCTTTTAAATGGTAACAGATGTAGTTTCAGCTCAAATACACACCGGGCTCTCTCCAAAAAAAAAAAAAAATAACCCCTCCCTTTCCAGCTTTAATAATAAAATGTCACAGAAAAACTAAAAAACTCCTGGGTTGATAATGATGCGGGTTTGTTTTCTGTTCGTTTTTGTTTGCATTTTTTTTTAGTAATGAATAAATGCCCCAGTCATGTTTCCAGTCATCAAGGCCTCTCTATCAAGAACCTCCATCTTCATTATTTTTTTCACTTGCTTGTTTATGACAAGAGGGGTCATAATCACGTTTCTTGTGAAAATGAAAGTAATCAAAATGCCTTGTGATTCCAGGAAAAGAGCTTCTTAGGGAGACAGGCCTGGCTGCTATTGATGTTGCAAAAAGGCTCCTTTTACATGGTATTCGATGTTGAGAGCACATCATATTGATCTAGAAATAAAAAGCTTGATTTTTTTTTTAGTACAGTCAACCCTACCTTCATAAGCATTTTATAACACTAGGAAGAGGGTTTTATTTTTAATTGAGGTAGAGTAAACAAATTATATTTAAAGAGTCTGGCTATTTTTAGGAAAAGCAGGATACACAGGCATTTTGGCAGCAATTCATGAATAAGTCTCACTCTCTTACATTTGGCCCAGGCCTTCCTTCACATAGCAGGTCTGCCCGAATCCAAGATGAAATTTAAAGTATTGCATTTGTGGGGTTTTTTTTTTTTTCCTTTTTCTTCGTAGGAACAGTTAGGAGCAGGTTTCTCGGTCATTTGCCCGTGCTCACACGCTGGAAAAGCAAACTGGCTCTCAGGGAGGCCCTGATGCACGTTTATGCTTCATCCCTGGAAATGCTGATGGTGGCTGCGTTGGAAACGGCCCTGGCTGCATTTACCACCAGAGATCAAAGCTTCGGTAGCATCTGACGGCACTTTCTCCTAATGCTGCACATCTCTCGTTTGTTTCTGTTCTTTATCTTAAAGTTCATACCGCACCACTGGAAGAAGAAATCAATACTTCAAATAATCTCCGTCTCCCCACCACACAATTTCACTGCACTAAGAGTCGCACGCTACCCAAGACCAGCCCGTGAGCTGATCATCCCCCACACAGCAGCGCCAGCTGCTTTATCAGAAATTCTTTCCATTTTCTTAGCAACGTCAGTCTCCTTTTCTAGAAGATGTTGCCTTTTGGGGAAATGCTTTTCTGCCTCGAGTTAAACTAACTTTACCCGAAGAAACCGATAGTTTTCAACCCCCCTCCCCCATTTCTCCCTTTACTCCAAAACTGCCCCCTTCACCCCCTCTCGCCCACCTCCTCTGGTTTCCGAGGAGTTCGCACGTGATCGCACGTCTTGCGAAACCGGCCGGAGCTCTTGGCTCTTTTATAAATGCTTTCAAATGCCTTGTTTTTATCTCATTACAGATGCTAGGAAACCTGCCTTCGCTGCAAAACCCTATCACTGTGTATCCCTAGACCCACGTCTTCCTTTCTCTGTTCCTTCGGAGGAATGCAAAGTGCCTGAGTTGGGCGGCCCCGAGGTGCAGGTCGGAGGCACGCGCCTGGAAACTTATCCTAACGCGTCCGACTCCAGGACTAGGGGGCGCGGCGCTGCCGAGGAATCCTGATGTCGCCGGGGCTGGTGCCGGCTGCTTGGCTCAAGCCTTCGTACCCGCCTTGGTCCTCAAAGACAAGCAGGGGGTTGTTTCTGACTCACACGCGCGCGCGCACACACACGTACACACACACACAGGCGCGCGGACGCCCGCTCCCGGAGAACAGTTTGCCGAGCCGGAGGGGTCGTCGGCTCCCGGCGATCCCGATCTCGAGCCGGAGCCCGGAGACGCGGAGAACACCCGGGCGAGCCAGACGGGGCGGGGCAGCCTGGTGAAAGCCCCCTTCGCCGGCCACAGGCAGCCGGGCACCCATGTGGGTCCCGCTCGAGCCTCTCCAGGGCCCCCAACTCCAGCGCCGGCCCAACCACCTCTCCAGCTCCTGCAAGTTTCTACTCCTAGCCGGGCTTCCCCCATCCCGGTTGCCTCGCAGGGAACCCGCACCTCAGGCTCCTGGGCTGCCTTCCGCCCCACTGGGGGCTCGGCGCTGGGCTCCCGGCCCGGCTACTTCCCGGGGGCGGGGCGGACGCCCCCGCCCACGGCGGCGGCCCGTCGGTCTGGCCCGAGCTCGCCGCCGCCTCCCACTGCTGCTGCCGCGGTAGCGGGAGCCTCTCCAAGGCTCCCGGGCAGCCCTTATGCATTATTCAGTCGGGTGGCCGCGGCGCTTTCTGGAGAGCCCAGGCTGGAGAACCGAGGTCTTCACCTGCCTCCTACTAGTTTGGCCATTTGTTTCGTGAAAACTTGGGATGATTGCGGGGATAGCGAAGAGCATATTTTTCGGTTGTTTGCTTTGGGGACTGGCGTTTTTGCCAGGAGCTGGCAGGAGCGCGCTGCGCCCCGGACCCGGGAGGGAGCGCGCCAGCGCCGGCGAGCGCGGCGGGCAGGCCGGTGAGCGGGCTGGCGGGCTCCGGAGAAGAGGTGCCGCGGAGGCCGGGCAAGCCGGGCCGAATAGAGCTCTTTTCCTCGACACCTCCAGCCACCGCAGGCCTGCTCCCCCCGCGGTGCGCACTCGGCGGGGCCCGGGAATCCCCGGCACCCCGGACCGCCCACCGAGTTGCCGCCGCCTTTCACCACTGCTCCTCCACCTCGCCTCTGGCCCCAACTTTCCAGCTCCGACATGCGAGCGCGCGCAGGCGCGCGCGCGCGTACACACACACACACACACACACTCACGTACACACACCCCTCCCCTCCCTCAACCCTAGCTCTACTTCCCTGTGTAGTTTGGAGATGACAGATGCCTGTAGACTTTCACTAAACAAGCGGTGGGGGCAGCAGACTACAACAGTTATTTAATTAAAAGGCATTTTTTCCCTATTTCTCGCTCCACCTCCCAGAATAGGTTTTTCACCCCAGACCCTGAGCACATGCCTGTCTCTCCAGGTTATGCGTGGCCCGCTGACACCCATCTCCTTCCACGCCCACCCCCGCGCATACCCCCAGCTTCCCTGGGCCCCCCCGAGTCACACCGACACGCACACCTACAGGCCGGCGGCGGGGAGCGTCTAGGCACGATGCAGCGGGACTGCATTGCACAGTCATCAAAGTTAAGTGTGTGTGTTTGTGGGGTGCTCGTGCGCGCCGGGGGAGGCGCGGGGTCAAGAAGAGCGGAGCCTCGGCTCACCCCCACCACCACCTCCGCGGGTCAGGGGACGCCTTACTTGAGAATGCAGCCATTTTAGGGAGAGAGGTGGCTCAGGGCCCGAAGGGAGTGAGGGGGCACAGCACGTCGCTGGGGGCTCGCGGCTCCGCATCCCCTGGGCGCAACTGGAGAGCCGGCAGGCGCCAGGCGCACGGGGGCGCGGCGCCCGCGGCGACTTGGGGAAGGTTGCGCTCGAGTTCCCTGGTTTTGCCTGGAGTTGTTCGGGGTAACGCGCCGGCTACTGCCTCTTTCTCGGGTTCGCGCTGGGCTGAGGGGAGGGGGGAGGTGTTGATGGCAGATTGGGTACGGGAGGGACGCGACAGACCCCTGGGGACTGGAGAGCTAGCACTGAGGGAAGGGGGCACCTCCTGTCGCCGGTTGGCGCTGACCCAGACAGTGCGACCCACTTGGCCCCCCATCCTCCCCACCCCCTCCCGAGCCTCTGCTTCCCCGCCGAGTGCCAAGTGAGCGCGCGGCGGGGGGCGCGGGGCGAGACGTCGCCGGGCACCGAGCCACCCCTTACCTGGTTGGAAGGGGTTTCCCAGGAGGAGCCGTAGTTGTAAAAGAAGGAAGAGAAGAAGGTGTCTTCCGACAGCCCGCAGCCCGCCATGCTCTGGATGCAAATAAAATGAGGAAAGAAAAAAAAGCACACACACACACAAAAGCAACCCAAAATTGTCAAAATCAAATTAAACCAATAAGCCAAGAAGAAATTGTCTCCAAAATAAAGAAAAGGAGGGGGAAGGGAATGGCAAAGGGAACGGAAACTCTCGGCGGTGCTCTCTCTCCCGGCGATGAGGGATGCTCGGGCCGCCGCCGCCGCCGCCTTCTCAAGACCGTACCTAGAGGTTCGTCCTGACTTGGGCAGCCGCCGCCGCCGCCTGAGCCGGCTGCGTGTGTGCGCGCGTGTGTGTGCGTGTGCGTGTGCGGTGTGTGTGCGCGCAGAGCGAGAGACCGCAGGGGAAGCGAGAGGGCGAGAGAATGAGCGAGCCGGGATGGAGGGAGGGCGCAGAGGCAGAGCGGGCGGGCGTGTGCGCGCGGGGGTGCGTGCGTGTGTGTGCCTGTGTGTGTGTGTATGTGTGTGTCTGTGTCTGTGCGCGCGCGCGCGCGTGTGGCTGGGTGTGCGTCTGTTTGGGGAGCTCACCGGAGAGCCGGGGCCGTCACGTGGGCGCGCTGACTCCGCCGGCTGCCGGGGACAGCCTGTACTACAGCCCCGGCCACTAAATCAGCCGGAGCCGCCAGACCTTTGCAGCCAGCGGCCGGCCCGCCGCCCTCCCCGACCTCCTCGCCAGGCCCGCCGGGCCCTGCGCGCCCCGGGACGGCAGGCAGGGGGCGCGGGTGAGGTGGCGGGCAGGTGGGTGGGGAGGGGAGGGGGCTCTCCCTGACCCCGGGGAGGGGACAGAAAGATGGTGGTGGAGACACACAGTCCCCCACCCACCCGCGCCCCGCTACGCCCGGCATCCTGCCAGCAAGCCGTCCTCCCACCCGGTTTGAAGCTTGTTTTTTCAACCCCTAAAATTGCTTTCCCGTGCAGAGACCCTTCTCCCAGCCACAGGAAAATTATTCTCACACAGTTGCTGTCTAGATTTGCTTTCTTTCCCAGTATTCCAGACCCCCGTGCGCGCGTACACGCGCGCGCGCGCGCGCACACACACACACACACACACACCCCGGTGGCCACCTCCTCCCATCCCAAAGGCAAACCCACTTCCTTTCGCCGGTTGCTGTAGTTAAGCTAAGTCGATGCTCTATCAAAGTAGGCTAGGCTGAGAGCACTGGAAAGTGGATTTAGGGGACAATACTGCCCCAGCAGGAAGAAAGGCTAGTTTAGCGTTCTGTTGATTTAACAGTTTAAGACGAAAAAGGATTTTGTATCTTCTACACTAAAACTCCAGCCCCCTTGAGGCACAATTCTTTAAGGGGAACTATTCTCTTAAGTCCATAAGGGATAGAATTTCCTCCCCCTTTCCGCTCAAGATGATTTTTTGGAACCAAACCTTTCTCTCAGTCTTAATTATGGGTGACTGGAAGTTGTTTTTTGTGTGTATGCGTGTGCGAAAGATATTCCTTACCTCTTCCCCCTTACTCTTTATATAGATATTTATAGAAAGTAAAATTCAAATAAAACCCAGCCTATCTGTGGAAGATGCTATTGCAAATATTCAAACCCTCGCAGGAAAACTTGAAACAATCTCTTGTCGACAGTTTATATTTTCTTTCTGAAACCTCTTTCCAAACGCTGCCACTTTTTATTCCAGACAATTGTGTTGTTCCAAGAGTTCACACTTCCTCTTGTAAATTCCCCACCTGAGGCTGAAATCCTCTGTGAAATAAACATTTCCACAGCAACCCAGTGATGTCAGAAATAGCGGCTCATGATTTCAGAGGGGAAAGGAGGCAGGGGAAAGGATGTCTCTAGGAAGACAGCTCCTTTTTCCTTGCAAATAGCATGGCTCCTTGTAGAAATTCAAAAAGCATTTCTGGCTAGCAACCTGTTTTCTTTTTCTGAGATTGACTTACTTTTCAAAGATACATCAAACAACCTTAAAAAAAAAAATAGGTCACCATCCTCTTTTCCAGATTCCCGAAGAACGGTGTTTCGAATCAGTGGTTCCCTAACCCCACTGGCCATTATAGATTTTAATAAGGAGAAAAAGGGTGGTTGTTTTTTTTTCTCTAAAAATTGATGTTGGAAAGAATGAGAACATTGAGAGATGAAATTTAATGTACTAACTTGAGAAAGAATGTACTAACTTCCACAAATAATGCTGACTGACCCAGCTTCAAAAATACAATAGTTTTTTTTTTTAAGTATTGGGCTCAAAGAAATTCTATTCAGTTATCAAAATGAGTGCTGATCTCACCAAGATTGCATAGACCTTCCCCTCCATCCTTTCTTCAATGGTTTCCTGTGTCTCCTGGCTAGGAGAGGGAAGGGAATCATTTACATGCTGTCCCTGCTGCCCCACCCCTACAAACATTAAATATGAACACACTGAAAAATATTATAATTGGGCCCAACGTCTGAGGTTTCTTAGGCTTCCTGTCTAATTAAAGTTCTTTACATACAGAGTACAAAAGTCTCTGTGACAAAAGTCACAGTCTGCCAAGTGCTTTTCATGTATACATAAGCCCAAGTTAACATTCTGTCCCTGCAGCCACTTGTTGCTTCCCTGATCACAGCTCAGGGCCCTTCCTGCCAACAGATGTTAATCCTGTCTCTGCTATTCCTTCTCTTACCTGTTAAATGAATGGATTTACAGGCCACAACAATCTTGGGAGAATCAGGACTCCTTATCTTCCTTGGTGACGCCTGTGGCTCAGAGGAGTAGGGCGCCGGCCCCATATACCAGAGGTGGTGGGTGCAAACCCAGGCCCAGCCAAAAAAAAAAACTGAAAGATGTGAGGACTGAGCCCAGTGGCTCGTGCCAGAAATCCTAGCACTCTGGGAAGCCAAGGATTGCCTGAGCTCACGGGTTCAAGACCAGCCTGAGCAAGAGCAAGATACCATCTCTAAACATAGCTGGGCGTTGTGGCGGATGCCTGAGTCGGGAGAGAATTGCTTGAGCACGAGAGTTTGAGGTTGCTGTGAGCAGCACACCACGGCACTCTACTGAGGATGACAAAGTAAAACTCTAGCTCAAACAAAAAAAGGAAAAAAGATATGGAAAATCAACTCAGAGATGCTAAATAACCTACTCCAGGTCACCCAGCTATAAAGTGATAGGGATTAAACCCAAACCTTGTACCCCCGACCTGCCTCTTTCATCCATTTCCAACTGAACCCATCAGAGCGCTGCTCTTGAATGACAATTTCACCTGCTCCCCCCAACAAATGGAGGGAGTGGTTCCAATCCTCTAATTACCTCAGAAGGATGGCAAGTGTATATCTATGAAATGTGTTAATTTAAAAATTGATTGCAGGGTGGCGCCTGTGGCTCAAAGGAGTAGGGCACCAGCCCCATATACCGGAGGTGGTGGGTTCAAACCCAGCCCCAGCCAAAAACTGTAAAAAAAAATTGATTGCATGTTCATTAGCTCCTGCACTCTTCACGAGAGAGTCCTGTTAGGCAGCTATTATTATTATTGCCTTATAGATGAGGAAACAGAAGCTCAATAAAACACCCCCAAACTCCCACACCTACATAAAGCTAATAAGTGGCAGAGATGGGTCTTGAACAGAAGACTTTTGGCTCATGACTTCCCTTTCCCTGAAAGTTAGTGGTTCCCATCACCAAATACATAAGGAAACACGTACGTTAATCCACCGAGCAGGCTCAGGGTCTGCAGAGACAGCAGGGAGAGAGAGAGCAGGTGAAAAGGGTTTTTCTGTGTGCAAACAGGTGACCCTTCCTATACATACAAATACCTCAAGCATTTGGTTCCCCTCAAATCATCAGTTCTTTCTTTTTCAAATGGGAAAGCCCCAACAAGAACCACCTGAGTAGTTTTCGGTTAAAATATTTTCTTCCTTGCCCGGCCTGCCCCTCTCCTAGGTGAGCCCTGCAATGCTGAAAGAACCCTGCCATCCTCAGAAGATTTGCTCACCTGGTATTAGCACAGTAACAGGAAGGTTTGTTTGCTAGTTCCCAACAACATAAAAACAAGCCACTACCCCCCCCCAACCCCCTCTGGGGCCTGCAACAGATGGAGACAACCCCTTGGGAAGCAGAGGGAGCCGCAAGCTCATTGAGAAAAGATCACTCCAGCCACCTTGCCAACTCCTTGCTGTACAGTATTCAGAATTCTGAAGATGGAAACCCAAAACAGAAAGCTTTTTATTTCCAAATCCACTGTGGTCGGTTCTCTCAACACAAAACAAACTTTCTTTAGCATGCATTTCTTTTACATATTGCCAAGTCATGATTTGTCAGTGAAAATGTGTTTGGTTGAGTTGATACCATCCCATTAATGAGAAATCCATCTTTACTCATAAACACCCCCACCCAAGAAGTTTTGCATTAATCTCACATTGGAAACTGGTTAATAGTCCAGATGATGCCTGGGTGTTTTCCCTGTTTATAAATGAGGTGCATTAACACTCTCATACCACTAGGGTATCATTTCATGAATAGCTGCTCTGCTCTGCAGATGCAAGAGGCCAAATTCTTGTAGATGTGGATAAAAAATGATCGTTTTGGCTAAAACTGCAGATGGGAAGCAGATGTAATGTATAAAGGAAGTAGATTTAATTTAGTCTCCTTCCTTTATTAAAATAAAGTCTGCTAATCTGTCTTATTTAAAAAAGCCCTCTGAATACAAATGTATGTTTTAAAATCGAGGCAAAGTGAAAACCAGTATTTTTCCTGCCTTCAATAAGTTTACAGTCTCCACAAATATTGCTTAGCTTATCAAGTGTTTTGGTTACCAGTGTTTCTTTGTAACTGTTGAAAACCTTATATCCTGACCAGGGGAGCTGGCTCACATCTGTAATCCTAGCACTCTGGGAGGCCGAGGCAGGTATATCACTTGAGCTCAGGAGTTCAAGATCAGCCTAAACAAGAGTGAAACCCTGTCTCTACTAAAAATAGAAAAACTAGTGGGGCTTAGTGGTGGGCACCTGTAGTCCCTGGTACTCGGCAGGCTGAGGCAAGAGGATTGTGCAAGTCTAAGAGTTTAAGGTTTCTGTGGGCTGTGATGACACTAGAGCACTCTACCCAGGGCAGTAGAGTGAGACTCTGTCTCAAAATAAATAAACAAATAAATAATAAGAAAAAAATTTACATCCTCTCATCAAAATCATAATTATATGGGGGAAAGGTTAAAATTAAAAAGGATGAGACACAAAAAGTCAAGAGAGGAAAAGGAATGATATACCAGAAGAGGAAGACGTCTTCCATGGAAAGCGCAGGTGACAAGGTCAGGGAGGAAGACACAGCGGTTAATGCAAAAGAAACTAAAACAGAAAAGAACCTCAGAAGAGCTATGGCGATGATGATGACACTTACTGAATGCTTCTAATGTGCCAGGCATGATGTTAAAGCACATGGCAATCTTTCCTACTCTGGGCTTCCTGGAGACAGAGATTGGAAGTGCAAGTTGTTTACTTGAGAGATGATCCTAGGAATCACAGAAGTAAGAGAAGTGAGAGAGGCCAGGCATGGTGTCTCCCCGCTGAATCCTAGCATTCTGGGAGGCCAAGGCCAGAGGATTGCTTGAGCTCGGAAGTTTGAGACCAGCCCGAGCAAAAGCGAGACCCCCATCTCTACCAGAAATAGAAACACCAGCTGGGCATGATGGTGGGTGCCTGTAGGCCCAGCTAATTAAAAGGTTGAAGCAAGAGGATCATTCAAGCCTAAGAATTTCAGGTTTCTGTGAGCTATGATGATGCCATGGCACACTACCCAGGGTAACAGAGTCTCAAAAAAATAAATAGAGAGAGAGGGGAGGGAGGTGGGTCGATAGAGGGAGGGTTAGTAGGGGGACCACACCTATGGAGCATATTGCAAGCACAAGTTGGATCTATCAGGTGTAGAACACAAATGTCTTGACATTGTAATTGGGTAAATGAGGTGAAGGTTTTGTTAATTAGTAGGATGTAAGCACTCCAATTTGTACAAATAATCAACACGTTGAATCCCACAATGGCATAAATGTATTCATGATCTATGTACAAATGACTTAATAAAAAAAGAGAGAGAAAAGAGAGAAAGTACTAGAAGAAGGCTGGAAGAAGCTATGAAGAGGGCCGCTGCAGCAGCAGGAGTGCAGTCCGCTTGGGCCCCTCTGGGAGCCAGTGGAGAGTGCACACCGCAGTGACACTGCTCGAGGGACAAGACAGCTGGAGCAGCTCCTCAGAGGAAGGCTGCTTCTGGGTGTTAACTTCCCAGCACATCTGGCCTGTGGCCACATGGGTGAAGTGGGGTCAGGCAAAGGGGTGCAGCAGCTGATGTTAAAGTCTGGGACCATGTACATGGAAATGGTTGGTGTGGTGGGGTCTGGGTGGAGCATCAACGGCATCTGCAACAAAAACATTCACTCCTTTAATTTTACCAAAACCTTATGGAGTGGGAACTATTACATTTCCACTTTTTCCCGAGAGAACACAGTCTGAGAGAGTGAAGGGTGGCATCTGTTGTTTTTACCCAGCCAGCCTCGGTTCCCCCTTCTGGGAACAGCCCCCCGCTCGTCCTTTAAGAAGCATTGCCTTCCCCATTTCAGTGGTATAACCAAACTCCCCCACTCCAGGGATGTGCAAGCCAGTGCAAGCAGAAGAAAGCCCTGCCTCCAATTTTCACTGAGAAAGGAAGGTGTGCCCTCTCTGCCAGAGAGCAAAGCTGGGAGAATGGAAGCCTGGCGCTCTTCCAGGCTATATTACTCCTGCAAGAATGAACCCAGCTGCTTGAGAATGAAGCCAGCTCACAGGAAAGAGAGCCTAAGAGGGAGCGCCACAATTCCTGCCTGATAGGTCTGAGCAACTGGATCCAGCCCAACCTGAAGCGAGACACCTCCGTGGATGTTTTCTTTCATTACAACCCAATTTGAGCCTGACTTACAGACATTAAGCTACTTCGCCAAGATCACACATCTGATGAGGGTGGAGTAACATTTAAACCTACATAACTCTAATTCCATATGCTCAAAGGTTCATGTTCTTATCCACCATTCTCTAAGTGGCATTTAGCATCTACAGCAGGACAGAACTCAGAGCCACATCACCCTTCCCATTGCCTGGTCTTCACGTGGAGCCCCCTTCCTTCCAGAAGCAGCTGTCAATTTATTTACGGGGATAATCGATCAGGGTGCATCTCAGCGTTATTTGAATTGTTTGTTCCATCAAATCATTGTAAGTGTGGTCAGGACTCGTTCACTTGAAAAACACTGAAGTAAAGTGAAAGTTTAAGAGGAAAATAGGGAATTAAGGCCTTCAACTCTTGCCTTTTTTTTTGATAAGCCAAGCCAATCAGAAGATGTTTATGGACAACCTCCTTTATTAGTCAGGATGTCCAGTTGCAGGTGACAAAAACCCAACTCCACTGGCTGAAACAAAACAAAAAATTAAAAAATGTAAAGAATTGTGTTGGCTCATCAAACTGTCAGGCTGTTTTCAGGCAAGATGGGCCTATGCAAATCTCAAACAGTGTCAACAACCCAATTTTTTGGCTTTGCTTGCCTTTGGATTGACCTCATTCTCAATTCCATATGGTGCTTTTAGCATTGTCTGGCTCACCCTTTCCTTGGTGTCTGTGATCTCAACAGAAAGAGAGAAGAAGAGTAGATAGATGCACCTCTCTCTCTCCTCTCTCTCCAATCCAGGCAAAAATCCTGAGATTCCAAGTCATTGGCTGTGGCTTCTGATTGGGTTATGTGCCTCTCTGTGCTACCTTTACACTAATAATGGCAGCCAGTGCTCCGATTGGCCAGGCTTCGATCACATGTCCATCTCTGGCTCTAGAAGTAAATACTATCCAGAGCCAATGAACTAGGACTGCAGAGGATGTGGCTACCCAAAGAAAATTGGGTACAATCTGTTCATCTTCTACTTTGGGAAGAATGATGATTGATGATGAGCAGGCAGAAATGGCTGTCAGACCCATCATCCGCATTGCACCTGCTCTGTGCTCCGTACTGTGGTTGATGCTACAGAAGACCTGCCACCTCCTTCCCGTTTTTAAGGAAACACATATGAGATTCAGAAAAAAAACATGACTACATGTAGAATAACAAAGAAAATATACAATTATGGGCCCCACACACCTCTTCTGCAACTCTGCTACCCGGAAAATATGTAATTATAAATAAAGTCAATTAATGGGCATGTTGCAGTTGTTATTTGCAGGCAACCAAATTCACTTCAGATACTTTAGGCAGAAAGTCTTAGGTAATTCACGTAACTGCTGGGAGAGTAAGAGAATTGGGTTTGGATGCTGCAAATAGGAACAAAGCCTCCAAGAATAAGAGCCATGTGACACCACAGGACTGGACACCAGAAACTCTACCACCCTGGGTCCTGGAAGAACAGGAAGCTTGATCACTTCATTTGCCAGGACATTTGATCTTCCTGCTCTTGGCAGCCATGTTTCTCATTGCTGTTTAAGACTGGAGGAGGTGCATTTGATTGGGAGCACGTTGGTCACATGGATGACCTTACCTGCAGAGAAGTCTGGGAAATGCCATTTTTAGCTTTCTGACATCTGAGTAGAAAGGGGTTAATTAGGAGTGCATTGCAATGGATGCTGGAGTGAGTTAATTTGCAATATCCGCCACAGAGCAGATTATAGGCGCTTGGTAGAAGAAGATAAAGGCTGGACTCAAGAGCTAATCATCTGTCACACTGGTGGTCTGACATGGCTCTGACATTTGCTAAATAATTAGAGGCTATAGATGTCAGGGGCAAAGGTGTCCACAGAAACCACTTCTAGTCCATACCTGTAGGTCCTGAACTCCATTTGAAGACAGATGATGGCCAGTCATTTGCCCAAGGGAAGGCCACCAGGAGGGACTCTGGGCCATGTTGTCTCAGCAGTCTTGACACCTCCCTCCACTTCAGTACGTCACTTCTCTCTACTTCCACTCTGTCACCCCAGCCAGGCCACCTTTGTCTCCTGGCAGGCCCTGACAGTGGACTTCTAACAGTCCTCTTGCCTCTGTTCTCACCAGCTACTAGCCAATCTTTCCCTGCAAACAGAATAATCTTCTCAGAGCACGAATCTAATCACTGTTTTCCTTCACTGGCTTCCATTGTTCTTTGGATTAAAACTCAAATCCTTAAAATGACCCTTTCCAGTTCCTCCAGTTAAGCCACCTGCCCATCACCCCAGGTCTGGCATGATTTTCCACCATGCCACGTGACCCTCCGAGCAGCCACAAAGCTCCATATACCCGGTTCCTGCCACATGGTTCTGCAGCCTCGTCCAAAATGACTTCCCTCTCTGCTCTTCTCACGGGTCTCCCAGCCCACAGAGGCCTCCGTGACATCAGTGCTCAGGTTCTCAAAGGCACCAGATTCCCTACCAATCTCGCTTTGCTCCCTCTGTTCCCTTGGCCTGGGATGTGTTTCATACCCTTCCTGCCAGCAGAGACCTTCTCAAGCACTGGAGTGGAAGTCCCCTCTTGGGGGAAGTCCTTTGTCCATCCCAGAGGGAACCCTCTGCCCAGCTCTCCCTGTGTCCACCCTCCTCAGGCCCCTCTCCCAAGAGCCACTTTACCTTGGTTCTCCCCTCCCAGCCCGGGAGCTACTCAATAAAAGTTGACCAAACAAGACTGTATAAACTTTAAAAAGAAAGAAATAAAAAAAGAGAGAGAAGAAAAGAAAAGAAAAGCAATCCCCCTGCACAGAAAGCAATAATAAAGCAAACGTGTTCTACTACCACCTTGAGACCTCAATTAATGTGCTTTCTTCCTCGTGAATCCTCGCTTCCCAACAAACAGAATCTGACAGGCCGAATTAAATCATTTATCTTTCTGGTTCCCTGCCTGGGCTCTCACACTGGTGAAAAAGCCTTGATATTTCATAAGTCATTGGCAAAAGCGAGAGCTACAACCCAGTACCTCGACTTCATCTGGTTGTGTAACCCAGATCTGCACACAAGCAGGAGAAAAGGCTCCATGCCGATGTTCCTCTGGAATCACATGCAAATTACCATATTTAATCAGTTTGTTTTCTCGCATATACCCCGAGGAGCCTCTATGTGTGTGTTTATGTGTGTGAACATGTGTGCATGGCCCAACTGTGTTACTTACCTCCATACATGGCTAAAGCTGTGAATTACAGAGAGCAAACAACCTGAGCGATAAAGAACACAACCAGAAATGCAGAACGCTTCTGCTAAATGTTACCTTCCCGTTTCCTCTTACACATTTTAATGCCTTTTGATATTGAATGATCTATGGATTTCCAACCATGGGCCAGCCAGAGAACAAAAGATCATTTCCCATTTCCACTCTTCCCAGTATAATTAAATACCAGGTGAAGTTTTCTTTGGTTCTACTTTCAGAGCCAAAAACTACGCTTCTTTGCCTTCTATCATCACACCCCCGTGCCAGGACGATTGACCTTTGCTATTCCATCAGAGACCCTGACATCAGGGCATCCTGAACTGCATTTAACCATATCAGAGAGGCACCTGGTTATGAAGCCTGTAGTATTTGTTTTTCTTTAAATAAAAAAAATACCCATTTACAGTCCATTATTTGGGAAAGGATAACGTGGAGTAGACACTCCATAGATAATCCCCTCAATGGGTCTACAGATTCAAACATCTTGTTTTCCTCCAAACTTTTGTCTCAGAACTGCTGAGTTGTCTCTCATGAGGGTGGTTTGCATCGACTTCTGCTCACTTCTCCTACTGAGATCTGGAGAGTGGGACCCCAGTGAGATGGCTTTAGGGTCATACAGAAAGAAGGCAGGCAGTGGGAGAGCCCATGATGAGTCGGGGATTTGGTACAGCTGGACACAGCCAAGGAGACATGGTTCAGCACGGTGGCTCAAACCAGAGCTCCTCAAGCTTGACCAAGCACTTGGATCCTCCAGGCAGGGCTGGGCCAGGCCTGGGATTTGGAATTTTCTGGCAAGCTGATGGGTGGAGCTGATGCTGCAGGTCCAGGGCCACATTTTGAGTGTTGAGGAACTTTAAGCCTCAGGCTGTGGGTGGGGCAGGCCTGGCTGGGAATATCCTCCTCTGGGGCAGATTCCTGGGACCTCACACACTATTATTTTGAGTTTGTTGGGCATGGTCAGCCCTGGTTCCTCATCGTGCTACAGTGACAGCACCTGCCGGGCCAGTCTGCGTGGAAGGGATTTAGTATAATGTCTGGCAGGTCAGAAAAGCATCTGGTGAGTGCTGCTTACTCAGATTTGATAGTGACAGAATGGGGGCCAGGGCCTACCTCCCCTTCCCTGGGAAGCATGCCTTAATTGTTTCATTATGTTATTATTATTTTTAATATTTAGAATATTCTTTTCCAAAGACAATTTTCCAATTTTCATTGGACAAATACATGTTGTGAAAAGAAAAAAAGGAGGAACATAGAGGTAAAGATGGAGGGACGGAGGAAAGAACAAAATAAGAAAAAAACTTGTAGAGAGATGAATTGACATTGCGAGACATATACCCGCATACTCTAAATCATGGATTAAGACTGTACATATTATTTTGCAACCTTTTATTTTCAGTCTATACATCAGAACATAAGAGGTATCATAACATTATTTAATTAATTATAATAGCAACAATAAAATATCTAGTATCCATATATTTTAGGCACTTACTACATGCCAAATGCATTAACACACTGCATTAACTCATTGATTTCTATGACACTTTGAGAGGGATTCCTAGCCTCCTCATTTTTTTTTTTTCATTTTTAAATTTAATTTTATTATACATTTCATTCAGAGAAAAGAGTATGCCTTATAATGTATAAAGAATGAACACTTGTGTAGAATCTTCTCTGTGCCTAGCCTCCTCATTTTATAAAGGGAGGAAATTGAGGCACAAAAAGTGTGATTTACCCAAGGATAAACCACTGGTCTGTGAGGAATTCAAGGTGGATACCTGGAAGCCTGGGAGCACAGCCCCTGCCTCTAATCTCCATGTTTTGCGGCCTGATCACGTCCCAGCTGTCACATCATGAATATCTGTCCGTACCATTTCATATTTCTTGCACATCATTTTGGTAGCTGCGTGGTATCTGTTGTCTGTTAGCGTCTCCATTTTACAGATGAGAAAAGTGAGGCTCGGATGATCACTAGGTTGGCACAGAGTAATGGAATGACCAGGAGCTGCCTGCATGTCTAGGTTCTGTCCACCCAACAATGCTGTCTCAGAAATAGGGACACTAAGCACCTACCATACACACAGGGTGTCTGCTGGTCTCAGTAGAGAAGGGAAGACAATGTGGAACTTGCTATCCTTGGGCCATGGGTCTAGACATGCTGCCAAACCAGTAAGCAAATGCACCACCAAGATAAGTGCAAGCAAAATGATCCACCCTGTGATGTGACAGAAGTGAGTGTGGCAGTGAAAATTCCGGGGGACGTTGAGGAGGTGAGGTGTGAAGTGACGCCTGATGACAAAAGGAGCTAATCACACAGTAATCTAGAGTCCGATTCATTTAAATCTTTCAACATAAAACAAAAGCTTAATGGCAACCCCAGGGAATGGTATCAGAAGGATCTTGTACTTTAAAAATCCTCATAAAGAATGTATGAAAAAGAGCAGAAAATAGCAAGGCAGAGGCTGGTAGAGGTGAAACAGGCCCTGTCCCCTGGGTGGCCTTCGACACAGTCTCAGTCACATCATCTGTAAAATGGGCCAGTGACTCCTATGTTAGGGCAGGGCTGCTGTGAACACGATATGGGATAACCAAGGAAGGTTCCAGAGGACCCTGAACGCTTTCGCTGCTGCTGGCATCGTCACTGATGAAGTGTCAGATCTAAGATACGAAGACATTGGCATAACCACTAGGAGAGTAAGGAGATTCCTGGGACCTCACACACTATTATTTTGAGGCTGTCGGGCACTGTCACCACATGGTGAATAAGATCGACTGAGACTTTGCACATCCTCTGCTCAGCCTCACTCCTAGGGCAACTGGGAAATTCAGACTTGTGACCTTTGGTTTCTCACTTCACCTGTTCACTCTGCTACACTGAGGAAGGAGCTTCCTGGGCAACCCAGGGCCACCTCTGACCTTCCTAAGTGTCAGGAGGTGCCATCACTGAGGGAGACGTTCCGGGGGAAAATTCTTTCTGGCTCGTCCATCTGTGTTCGCCCATGACAGTTGATCGTGTTCACCAGGGCACTGACCATGCACCAGGCACCAGGGTAGCACTTTCTAACCATCTTCTCACTTCTTCCTCCTACCTCCCTTTCTCCCCATTTTACAGACATAGGACTGAGATTCTAAGAAGTTCTAAAGCTTGGCCCAGGTCACCCAGGCAGGTAAATAGCTGGCTGGGTCCTGAGTCCTCACAACAGTGATTAGGACTTTCTCCCCCTCTCCCTGGGCAGCTCCAACTTGGCCTTTTAGATCTCCATTCACAGCACTTGCTCAGTGAAATGCCCACCCAGCACCTGCCTGTCACAGCTACCACTGCCCAGCTGTGCACATGACTGTCAGATCCATGTATGGCATAGGGGTAAAGGGCTGGGTTCAGACATTGGCCCTTGAGAGCGCCGCCTCTTTCCAGCCAAGTGGCTTCAGGCGAGTTATTTACCCTCTGCCCACCTCCCTTTCCTGGTGTATAAAATGAGAATTGCTGGCCAGGCCTGGCGGCTCACGCCTGTAATCCCAGCACTCTGGGAGGCTGAGGCGGGTGGATTGCTTGAGCTCAGAAGTTCAAGATCAGCCTGAGCAAGAATGAGACCCCTATCTCTACTATAATTTAAAAAACTAGCTAGGTGTGGGGGTGAGGGCCTGTAGTCCCAGCCACTTGGGAGGCTGAGGCAAGAGGAGTGCTCGAGTCTCAAGAGTTTGAGGTTGCTGTGAGCTATGATGCCACAGCGCTCTACCCAGGATGACTGAGTGAAACTCTGTCTCAACAAACAAAAAAAGACAATTGCAATAACAACTACCTCATAGGATGGCGGTAATGGTGATAAACTTATGTTGCTGGAGGGCCTGGGGGAAGTGCCCAACAGGTAGCCTGCAGTGCAGGTAGGGAGGGACCCGAAGGCTGTCCCCAGCTATACCACACCGTCCCTGACAGCTGGACAGCGTCGGGCTTGGCGGAGAAGGAGTTCCACAAGTATCTGTAGAGCTCAATGAAGTGCGATCCTCACCTTCGTACTCACTTCACAGGCGAGCAGCTGAGTCACTCATCCAAGGCTACTGGGCTAGGTAAGGGGCCAAGCTGAGGCTGGCCCTGAATCCTGTGCTCACTGCACTTAGCTGTTCTGCCGGTCAACATAAGGTCTTCTGGTCTGTGGTGGAAAGGAAAAAACAAACCAAAAAAAAACAGTGTCCAAGTGGGAGGAGTAATAGGGGTCACAGAAGATTAGGGAGGGAATATGCCCGGGTAGGCGCCCCTCCTAAGCCCCTGTGCCTGCAGATTTTTGCCTGGGCTGTGCTTTCCTGAGCAGCTGCTCCAGCCTGTAACAAAGATGACAGCAGAAGGGCCAGAGATCACTCCACAGAGGAGGAGGAGGAGAGGGGCCTTGGTGGGCACAGAGGTACCCGTGCTGGCCAGTGGGATTTCTCTGCAGGCTTTAGTTTCCTGGACACAGAATGAGGACAAGGGACCTCCCATCTCTCAAACGCCCTGGTGTTTTCGAACTCGTTCCTTCATTTCCCCAAGGGACTTGCACTGTGCCCAGGGCCTAGTGATTTCCTGTGAACATTTGACATGGGGCATTTTCCTGCGTCGTCCAAGGAAGGCCTGATCCAGCCAGACAGACTCCATTCCCCTCCCTTCACCCTGTTGGACCAGACCAATCAGGCATCTTTTTTCTCTCTTGAATTTAAGAGCCTTGCAGACACGAAGATCCTTTTAGCTTTTAACATATTTAATAATTTATTATTTATCTGATATTTTTGTAAATGTATTCCTCAGATCGTCCCTTGGCATCTCCAGTTTCCAATTTGCACCTACCTGACATAGTTTATATTACAGTCCCTTGATGCTCTAGAGGCAGGGCTTCCTCTTTTAACACTTTTTTATAGTCCTAATGAACTTCTATGCTTCATTTACTCAAGAAGACGTCTCTCTCTCCCCCTTTTACATTTTCCTGCTCACAGGCATACAAATCATATGTGTCACTAATACAGTGTTGGTTTTCCCTGGGCCGGTTCTTTTTTTAAACATGTTTGCCCTTCAGCCTGCTATTAACCAGTTTTTTCCTACTTTGAAAAACTCACTCTTTTAAATTTCATCATTCAATATTTCCCCAGGGATTTTACCCTTTATTAAGAAATCAAAACCAATTTTGGAGCCATCATAGATGCCAAATATGCTCATGTATCTTTTATGTCCTCCACGGGACTGGCACAGGGGTGGGCACACAGCAGGGACAACAGATACTTGTTGGTTGATCCAGGTGGCCTTTTACAGAGGTGATTGGGAGTGTTGGTTAAGTACCTGGGCATGAAATCAGGCTTGGTTTTATCCCACATTGGCTCCATGAACTTGAGCAAGGCTCTGTGAACTTGAGCAAGGCACTTGAATGTCCTGTCCTTTGGTTTCCCCCACTATCAAATGGGAATGTGAGTCATTTCTACCACTTCCAAGGCCTATTGCAAGGATTAAATGTGCAGAACACCCAGCATGATACCTGGGAGGGTAAGCCCTTAATAAACAATAACTTTTGTTATCTCTGGCCACTGACTATTTGCAAGGTATTCAGAATCAGGTGACTTATTTCTCTCCCCTTTCCTCAAATTAAGAACCACATGTGATAAAAAGATCTTGTTCCTGGTTGTCTACACAGCATTCAGGTGTGTGGAAATGGCCATTTCATGAGTCCCAGTGTCAGTCTGTCACTTCTGTGTCACCTCGAGGCCGGCATCTGCAAATTGGGGAGGGTGTTCTGCGTCTTGCTGGAGAAAGAACCCACAATCCCTGTTTTCAGATCTATCCCCCCATTTAAATAATTGCTTGCTTGTTAGTCTAAAATAAACTGCCCACACAGCACTTCTCAACAGTTCTCAACACGTGGTAAGAAGCTGCTTGGAAGACCGAAGCTGTCCAGTCCTGTGTGGGCTCAGGTGGCAGAGGCAGAATTGCCCACTAGGGGGCGAGCACGCTCATTCATTGTTCCCTGTTGGGGATCAGTTGCGGAACCAGGTAGGGAAATCTCACATATTTCTGGCACCATCCTAGGCCCATCTCTGTGTGCACTCCCACATGTCATCCTTCCACTGCCTCAGCTCGGGAGCTTGTATTTTCTCTATATTAAAGCTAAGAAATCTGAGGGGGCGGGGGTCGTTCACCTCCCCACAATCTCAGAACCAAGAGGAGAAACTGCCATGAAACCCACACTCTCTTGTTTTACCAGGTCCCCTCCAGGATTCCATGAAAGGAAATCAGCTTTGCCTGTAGGATGGAAAGGTGTGCAGATACCAGAAATGGGAACTCTGACAAAATAGTGAGTCACATTCTCCCCAAGAAAGGAGCACAGGTTAAGCCTGCGTTTCCCAAAGTGTGTCCCACAGAACATAAGTCTTGGAAAGTAAAAAGCGTCCTGGGTCTTATAATAAGTCTGTGAAATGTAGCATTCACAACTGTCTCTGAAATACAAAGCACACACTAGATCAGTAAAGGTCCTCAGAAGTCCTGCAGAACAGAAGCCCATTTGCCTGACTTTGTTTAAGCCAGCATTTCCCTGGCCTATTTGACATCAGTATTTCTGTGTTAGGTGTGACATCCATTAATGTTCGCTTTGAGAAATGCTTGTTTCAGAAAATTTAGAACATATTGAAAGTGAAAAAAATGGGACTTTATGCATTTGAATAAGGGATTGACCCACATGTCTCAAGGAGAGAAGAAAGTGTTTCCAAACAAGGTAGTTATGGAAAGTCAGAGTTAGGAAACAAAAACAGACTCAGAACCATAAAGAAAGCTAAAGTGTCTATGCTGCAAAGAACCATTTCAGCGTTCAGGATGACTCCCAAATGTAATCCAGAAGACAAAGTATCATGGCAACCGAGATGTTTCACACCATGGGGTACAAAATCTGTATTTTATGAGTGCTGGATCTCGAAAATATGCTCAGAGCTAGATGTTAGCATGGGATGTGAATTTATTTATGAACTTGCAATATTCCCCCCCACACACACACACACACAATCAGAAAAGGTTTTGCTGTGATGATATTGAATGACCTAGAGAGTACAGTCCACAGGGATGGAAGAGTAGATCCGTGGCTGGCTCCAAACCTGTATTCTTCAGTTCAGTGAGAGGCCAGTGGAGACGAGGAAAGAACCAGCTGCTGCCCCACAGCTGGGGCAGCTGCAATGTCTGACCTGGAGTCACAGCCAGTGCAGGAGCCCAGCGGCTCCCATGGACCTCATGCCTCAGGAAGGAGTATAATGAAAAAGAACACTCTCTTTTCCAAAAGAGACAAGGGGGGGGGGGGAAGAAAAGAAAAAGAACACTTATCATTAAAGATGGCTGCAAATCTTTTAACACTCCTTTTTTCAATAGGTGAAGTATAATTCCCCACCCTTTGAGCCTGATCTGGCTGACTTGACAAAGAAAAGACAATAGTGGTACCATCCTGGGGTCTTTGAGGCTAGATCAGAAGAAGCATAGCAACTTTCGTCAGAGTCTCTTGGAACACACCATCCTGGAATCTGGCCACTCTTGCATGAGGAAGACCAAGCAGCCCTGTAAGAGAGGCCCGGCGGAGCTCTGTGGCGCTCCAGCCCACAGCCAGCGCCATCTTGCCAGCCTTGTGAGCCATCTCGGAAGAGGATCTGCCAGCCCAGATGGACCCCCGCAGCTATGGAGCCAAACAAGACATCCATGGCCCATCCCCTGAATAACATGACCCTACTCTTACAAAACACAGTAAAACGGTGTTTTAAGCCACTAAATTTGAGGTCATTTATTAAACAGCAATAAATAGGTAACTAGAACACAATTTTATTCAATAGTTTAAGTGACAAGCACCAGAGTAGGTGCTTTGTACTACGTATATGTTACTTCCTGTACAATTTCTTTAATGGTACAAATGTGAAAATTAAGACCTTGACCTTAGACAAATTATGAAACTCATCCCATGTCACAAGGGAACCCTGTTTTGTCTGTCTCCAGTGTCTTTCATGATTAGGAAACTCTTCAGGAAGAAATAATCTACAAGATACACCAACGATACAATTAGTAGTAGAAAAGCAGAGTGAATGGTGAGTTTGGGTGAGTGAAAAAGAATGCACCTCATATTCTGGCCTAAAAGAAAACAAAAGTTGTGGACAATTGAGAAATTTCATGAAAATATGCTCTCCCTCTAGCTTCAGTTATTATCACTGCTGTTAAGGCTGAAGAGGAAAAAGAGAAGGAATATTTTCACAATGTTAAAGATTTTTTCCCTTTAAATTAGCAAAGCTAGCATACCAGCTGGGCCCTTGACATTTATCTTTACTAAGAGCATTTATGGACTTAGCACCTACTATGTGTTAGGCATTGCCTCAGGTGTTTCACCTGTCGGGTAACCACAGGCGCATTTCCCTACATTTGTAAGGGCTTCAGAGGTGACAAAGTACATTTACCACATGCTCTTACTTCATCACAAGAGCAGATGCTTTTCCTGGGGAGTAAAAGGAGTCAAATTAATCAACAAATGATTAATATTTAGCAGGCATCACTTATGTGCTTTAGAAATAAAAATCTTTTCTTGGTTCCTCCCATGGGCTAGATTATTCCCCTTTGCTTTCTTAACAGTTTGTATTGTCATGGTTTGTACCTGTTTCCCTGATGAGTCTATAAGCTTGCCTTGCATACCAAGAGCTTTAAAGCAATGCTAGAGGCAACATAGGGAACTACTGCTGGTAAGATGAATGGATGAATGGGTGTGTGACTGTGTGGATAGATGGATGGAGAGGTAAGTAGGTGGGTGGTGGGTTAGTGTATAGATGAATGGATGGGTGAGAGAATAGATAGATGGGTGGGTAGGTGGGAGAATGTATGGATGGGTACATAGATGGCTGAATAGATGGGTCAGTAGATTGACAAATGAATGCATGGATGGGAGGGTGGGAGAATATATGGATAGAGGGTAGGTGAATGGAGGGGCAGATGGATGAATGGATGGGTGGGTGAGAAAATGGGTGGGAGGCTAGATAAATGGGTGGGTATGTGAATGGATGATGGGTGGGTGGGTGGGTGGGTGGATAAATGGGTGAGTGGGTAAATAGAGGAGTGAGAGAATGTATGGATGGGTGGATGAGTAGAAAGCTGAAGGGATGGGTGGATGGTGGAAGGATGGATGAATGAATAGGAGAATGGATGGGTGGGTGGAAGAATGGATGGAAGAGTGGGAGGATGGATGGAAGAGTGGGAGGATAAATGGATGGACAGGAGGATGGACGGGTGGGTAGGAAGATGGATGGATGGTGGGAGGATGGATGGACGGGTGGGTGGGAGGATGGATGGATGGTGGGAGGATATATGGGCAGGTGGGTGGGAGGATAAATTGATGGGTGGGAGGATGGATGAGTGAGAGATGGATGAATGGGTGGGTGGGTGGGTGGATGGATGGATGGAAGGGAAGATGGATGAATGAGTAAGAGAAAAAGGATGGGTAGGAGGATAGATGGATGGGTAAGAGAATAATAATGGATGGGCAGCTAGATGGATGAGTGGGTGTGTGAATGCTTGATGGGTGGGTGGATGGATAAATGGATGGGTAAATGGGTGGGTGGGTGGGTAGAAGAACGGGATGAATGAGTGGGAGGATGGATGGGTGGGTAGGAGGATGGATAGGTGGGTGGGAGGATGTATATGTGCGTGGAAGTATGAATGGGTGGGTGGGAAGCCTATTTAAGAACAAATCAAATGAAGACGAGAAAGCACCAGGTAGCGATTGTTGGTACAGACACTAGCAGACAGGACAAGAAGGGAAGGTTTCAAGAAGGAGGGGGGATGGTCAGGATGTGGCCTGCTGGAGAGAGATGGAGTCTGGGCATATAGTAGGGAGGATGGAGACCAGCATTAGATACACAGGCAAGGACATTGAGTACGAGGGGCTTTCAGGGGGCAGTGTGTTTGGGGGATTAGGCCATCTGCCATGGGGAGGGCACATGGAGGGCTAAAAAAGATTCAGGATGGGCTTGTTGTATAGGCTTCAGATGCTGGCTAAGATGTTGACTCAGAACAGAAAAAACTGGTGTCAGAGTGGTATAGAAGCATCATCGCAGAAATGTCCCAGGTGTCCAATGACACTGTTAATATGCCATGAGGTCTGCTAAGTTATTGCAGCCATTATTTCATTCAGTTCTCACCCCAAACTTATCTAGCACATGATGTTATCTATAAAATGGTTTGTAGATGGGGAAACAGAATTGAAATATTAAGTAAGTTGCCCAAGATCAACAGCTCCTAAGAGATGGAGGCAAGACTTGAATCCTGATTTGCCCAATCCTGATTTTCTGGACTGCTCAAAATGAGCAAAGAGTAGAAGTTACAGGGACACAGACTTGGGCTAAGCAGAAACATTTCTCTCAGAATTAGAACTGGCCTAGTTTGTCCCCAAAGTAGCTTCCTGCACTATAGGAATTCAAGTAGTGGGAAGAGCACAGTGTGGACATCTATTGTGTTTCCTTGATGCTTAGCACATTTTGAGCACCCTTTCTTTACCAACCAACACAATTTTTGCATTATGTGACTCTCTTCCCTAAGCTGGAAGCCTGCAAACTTGCTTTCCCAGCCTCCCTTGCAGCTAGGACATGGGTGTGTGAGCCAGGCCACACCAACCAGAGCATCCACAGACTGTGATTCAGAAGCACATGACACGGAGTCCACTTTGCTAGAGGTTGGTTTTTTGAGGGTGGAAGTGGCCACAAAACCTACTTTCTGCCACAGAGTCAGCATCAGTGCTGGGGATATTGGAAACTGACAAAATCAAGTTCCTGATGGCAAAGCAAGGAAACTTGCTGCTTAGCAGAAGCACCAGTGGTGGTTCCCTCATCAGGTCAGTTCAGCGCTTTCAAATGTGGTTCCTGAACTTTGAGCCCCATTCTCTAGCACCCTCAACAACTCCATAAGGCCCCAACGCGCTCTCTGTAAATTCTTCAGCCTAATGATCTGCAGCCCACTTCTATCACTCACCAAGGAGGACGCTGACCAGGACAAGTGCTCCAGAGTGGATTTATTTACTGTGTAGAGCTGGGCACAAACACCTCTTGTCCCTGTCCAACACTGATTCCAGAGTCTAGGGAATTGTTGTCAATCAGTTGGAGAAGAAACAAATTCTAATGACTTCAATACACGGGTGAAATGGCCCTGATAGCTTGAAAGCAAGCCCTGATAGGGGTGCATTAGTCAGGGTTCCCCAGAGAAACAGAACCAAGCGGAGTGGAGGGAAGAGAGAGAGATTTTTTGTAGAAATTGGCTCACATGATTGTGGAGATTAACAAATCTGAAATCTGCAGAGTAGGAGCTAGGCCAGAGACCGAAGCAAAAATTGCAGTTGAAGTCCAAACATGGTCTGGAAGTGGAATTCCCTGTCTCCTTCAAGGGAGGTCAGTCATTTTTTCATCTGAAAGCCGCCCATGGATTGGATGAGGTCCACCCATGTTATGGAGAATAATATGTTTGACTCGAAGTCTACTGATTAAAATCTCATCTAAAATGCACCTTGACAGAAACATCCAGAACAATGTTTGACAACATATTGGCGCCTCCCCAAGCTCACACATAAAATTAACCATTGCAGCATTGCAGGACCATACCAAGCAGGTAATTATTTGACAGGGCACGAATCCCTGGCGACAAGGGCTGAGGTGGAAATCATCAGGAAATCACAGTTCAACACACATTTACACTAGATCACATGGTGCCACTCCTAGGGGAAAGAGCCAGCACGAGGCTTGAGTGTTTTTAGGAAAATTATGCACAAGGGCCAAGAATCTTTCCACTGTGTAATGTGTATATGTGTGAAAAATAAATAAATATATATATATGTGTGTGTGTGTGTCTCTATGTTGCCCTTGGTAGAGTGCCGTGGTGTCACAGCTCACAGCAACCTCAAACTGTTGGGCTTAAGCAATTCTCTTACCCCAGCCTCCCACATAGCTGGGACTACACGTGTCTGCCACAATGCCCAGCTATTTTTTGTTGCAGTTGTCATTGTTATTTAACTGTCCCGGACTGGGTTCAAACCCACCACCCTCGGTGTATGTGGCTGGCGCCCTCACCACTGTGCTACGGGTGCTGAGCCTGTGTAATGTATATTTTAACAGATTTTTGGTCAATCTGGGGCTGTATACTTTTGAAAAATATAAAAAACATTGAGAAGATGCAGATTAGAGTAAAAGGCATAACAGGGCTGGATAGGAAGCCCTACCACTCACCCAGCCGTCCACCATCCATCTCTGACATGAGCACCGAGAGCCTCCTTTGTGCCAGGCACTGTGTTGGGTGCTGGGACACCTGGGAGACAGGTGCCATGCTCTGTGAATTGTGACTTTCAACCTGTCAGGCAGCGGGTTGTGAGATTAGTTAAAATGTATTGGGCCCAGTACTTCTGAATAAACAGAATAGAAATGAGGGGTCCTGGGGTGTCACACCAAGCCAGGGTACTCGGTTTCTCCAAACGTTGCTTTCAGTTTTCTGTTTATACAGTCGTGTGTCACATCATGACATTTCAGTATATTTCACATATAAGAGGTCTGATGATTAAGTTTGTGAACTCATCCTAGAAAAAGTGCTACATACCTTATTGCTGAATATCACTATAGTCATCTTTGAAGTCTCCTCTTGGCCATCTGGTGACCATAGTCCTCATAGGATGGCAACTCTGATGGCCGTTCCAGAAAGAGTTCCAAAACTGCTTTGAAAGGCAGACTCGATTCCGGGGTCAGTGCATAGCTTCCCAATGAGGGTATTCGAAGGTTACCCTAGTGATATTCAGCAAGGAAGTATGCAGCACTTTCTCTAGGACAGGGTCACGACCTTCATTGTCATGATTGTATGATTATGACCCCATGATATTATAACACTTCATTTTTACTGTGCCTTTTCTATGTTAAGATGTGTTTAGAGGCTTGGTGCCTGTGGCTAAAGCAGCTAAGGCACCAGCCACATACACCGGAGCTGGCGGGTTTGAATCCAGCCAGGGCCTGCCAAACAATGACAGCTGCATCCAAAAAATAGCCGGGCATTGTGGCGGGCACCTGTAGTCCCAGCTACTTGGGAGGCAGAGACAGGAGAATCGCTTGAGCCCAGGAGTTGGAGGTTGCTGTGAGCTGTGATGCCACAGCACTCTACCAGGGATGACAGCTTGAGGCTCTGTCTCAGAAAAAAAAAAAAAAAAAAAAAAAGATGTGTTTAGATACACACACTTCCCACTGTGTCCAGTTGGCCCCAGCATTCAGTACAGTAACATTCTAAGTGGGTTCGTAGACTGGAGTCAGAGGCAGCACCGCTGGATACTGCATAAAATGTCTTTATTTTTGGAGCAGTAGGTGAGGGCAAGTGGGGCTCCGTCCCACTGGAGAACATTGGGGACCACGCCAGCCGAGAAGGAGGCTCAGGCTCTAATCCACAGACTTGCGGCCCTCAATGGCTCCAGGCTGCTTGGGGCCATTGGCTCTTCCACCAGTCTACCGCTGGAGAACTAGGAAGAGCGCTAGGCAGCCAGGCCTAGGGGACCTTTACATCCAGCTAAGAGACCCAGGATTTCTCTGTCCCCAACAGCATCTCAAACCCTGATGAAGACTGGGAAGTTTGGGGCCAGACAGGAGCAGGGGCTACTATGTATTTTTAACCCTGGAGCACATTCCTGTAGTCACATGGCAAGGGCAGAGAATGAATGCAGATAATCTACAGCTGCTTCTCAGCTCTGCTGACCTTGGGTGGTGAATCAGGATTCAGTGGTGCCCCCAAATGACTCCGCTCCTCACGGAAAGCCCAGGTGAGCCGTTTGCTCAGAGACATTGGGTTCACCTTTGCCCTCAGCCCAGAACAGTGGCTCAAATCCCTACAATTACGGTTTTAAAAAGCTGCTGGAGCAGGACCAGGCACTTCTGTTGTGCTCATTTGCAGGGCAGAATGAATGCCGATTTCTTGTTGGCAACCTGCTATGGGTTTGAAGCATTCCGTGATTTAAGCAGCGTCCTCATTTTATTGAGAAAGATTTGAGGAAGAAATTACACAAGCTATATATGACGAATGTTGGCCAAGTGGGAATATTCATTTGTTCATTTAGGAAGCTCATAAGTTAGAGGATTCCTACCACAAGCAAGATCTTTCTTTCCTTCACTCTTTCAATGAATATGTAATGGAGCCCCTCCTTCACACCAGGTAAAGTGAGCAAAACTAGGCTCCTGCTCTTACATATAATTACAAATTAACATTTTTATTGTGTCATCAGGTTGCAATCTGTGCTAGGAAGAAAGGTAAAACAATGGAAGGGAGACTGTCATGATAGGGTGTGTTTTGTCTGAAGTAGGTGGTATAAAAAGACCCAAAAAAGAGCTGAGGAAAGAAGCCCCATGAGTGTTTGCGGGGAAGGCATTTTAGGAAGAGAGAACAGGAAAGTATTACCATGGTGATTTACAGCTTTTGCTTACAGCACAAGATGCAGACGGTATGAGTTTCCTATGGTTGCTGTAACACAGATTTGGTGGCTTAAAAACTTTACCATTTTACAGTTCTGGAGGCCAGACGTCCAAAGCGAGTCTTACTCACCTTTGAGTCAAGCTGTCAACAGATTCAGGTTCCTTCTACAGGTTCCTTGTCTTTCCAACTTCTAGAAGCTGCCTTTGTCCCTCAGTCTGTGACTCCTTCTCCATCACTCTAATTGCTGCTTTTGCCTACTCTGCAACCCTCCTGCTCCCTCTGGAAGGACCCTATGATTACACTGGGTCCAGTAAACAATCCAAGATAATCTTCTCATGTGATCACCTCTGCAAAGTCCCTTCTAGACTGGATGGTAAGATATTGGTCCTGACGCTGAGACCTCAGTCTTCGGGCCTGGGGCAGGTGGGCAGGGCGGGACCCAGGAGTGGGGCACTGGCAGGTGGAGCACTGGAGATTCCAGGTACAGAAGAGAAGCCGAGTGAGATCCAGGCAGCCTCGGGCCTGCAGGTGAGACTCCCACAAGGTGCCCACAGGTCAGAAGCCAAGCTTGAGGTGGAGGAACAAGCTGTGACACCACCATGAGGAAACAAACAGATCCAGGCAAATGAGGAAACCTGAATGTCAGCGTTGCTAGTTGGCATGATGGTGACGTAAGTGATGTTTTAAAACATGTCCTGATCAGGCATAGCTGGAAACTGACCTTCCCCAATCCCTGAGCTTCATAAGCCAACACAATATTCTTAGGAGGAGACTACAGAGGGCGCAGCCAGAGGCATCACCACAGGTGCTGAGGCGGCTTAGTGTCCACACTCCCTAGGTAAAGACACCCACCTCGCGTGAGGGAATGCTGCCATGATGTAAGCAGGAAGCTGACATTTAAAGGGGAGACAACATATAATGATGAGAAAATTAGGTTCAGAGGAAGAAAAGGGTCTAGATAGAAGAACTTGGGTGTGCTTCTTAAACCCCGTTGAAGTTGGGTTTGCTACATTAAAAATGGAGACATTCTTTCCAGCTCTGACCTGTGATACATGCATACTTCCCACTCATTTCAAACCAAACCAAAATAATAATTTATTGAGCAACTGATCATGGCCAGCGATGATGCTGTTTTGCATGTAATTTTGTATTTATTATAAACACATAAAAACTAGATGGCTGTCCCCATTTTACAGAAGACAAAAATGAAGGAGAGGTTAAGTAACCAGAATTTGAATCCAAGTCTGTGACCAAAGCTCATTATTTTAATCCAATAGTTCTCATTAGAACCAAGTGGGAAGCTTTGCAAGAAACACTAATACTTGGGCGGCAAATTTCAAAGAGATTTTTACTTAATTGGTCTGAGATGGGGGCGTGAGTTGGGAACTATTCTTTTAACCATATAAAAAGCAGCCCCCTGCCCCCAACTAGCAACCTGCTTTCATCCCATGACAGCACAGAAATGCACAAAGGTGAATTAATATAGTTTATAATCTAGGATGGCTTCATAATGCACAGTAAATGATGATATTCTTAGGCAATTAAACGTTAACTCAGCTATTCATATTAATTTGTAGTAAATGCAAATGAATATATTTGGCTTTGCAATTTAAAATATATGAATTTGAAAGGTGTAGCATTCTGATAATGCACCACATCCCTCTAGGTTGCTAAAGTTTTTTTTCTTAAAGAGAAGATACAATAATGTCGATCAGGAAAATGAATCAAGCAAAAAAACAAAGTGCTCTGGTGAAAGTCCAGCCAACACTCCCACACTAACAGGGGTAAGTTAACCTCCAAATTGCAGAGGATGGCCCACTAGGGCATTAGTGCTGAGGTCGATCAGGGTGACTTTTGGCAAGGTTCAGGTCATTGAGAAAGGTCAAGGTGCAGTGCAGAGACCTTCCCTTGTATACCCAGAGTCAGAGTAATTAACCCTTACATTGGGCAACTCAATTCGTGCAAGTAGGTATTCCTAACAAATTTTTAGGTGTAAGCTCCAATGGGTGCTTGGATATTGAAGTTCCAGATCGGGGGCGTTTGGTGCTGTTATTTCCCCACTGCTCACTGGCTAGCTGTGTGAGCTGGGACATGGGGCATCTCTTACCTTTTCTATATTGTGCAATAGGAACAATACCCAGGATTCGTCCCAGGGTTGCTATTAGAACTGAATGAACTCGGGCGGCGCCTATGGCTCAGTGGGTAGGGCGCCAGCCCCACATACTAAGGGTAGTGGATTCAAACCCAGCCCCGGCCAAACTGCAACAAAAAAATAGCCAGGCGTTGTGGCGGGCGCCTGTAGTCCCAGCTACTCAGGAGGCTGAGGCAAGAGAATCGCCTAAGCCCAGGAGTTGGAGGTTGCTGTGAGCTGTGTGACACCATGACACTCTACCGAGGGCGATAAAGTGAACTGTCTCTATGAAAAAAAAAAAAAAGAAAGAAAGAAAAAAGAAAAGAACTGAATGAGCTCATGCGTCCAAGTAGGTATAGTGCAGTGCCAGGAACAAGAGAAGGGCTCACTAAATATGAAATCTCCACCTTTTCTATTAATGCTCAGGTTTGTGAACACAGGCCTTCACTCAAACATGCCCTTGAAGGATCTTGGCATGATCTTCTGGTAGGTGTTCAGAAGATTTGAATGTAATTCACAAGTGCACCCTCATAAGCCTCATTGACTGGGTTAAGCCTGCCTGCCAAATACCACAGCACAGCAGCAGGCCTGTGTTGTAGCCCAGCCAGGGTGGGCTAAGCCATACATACTGTTACAGCAAATTGCAGTGGTTCCTACATGTGGATTTCTTGCTTGTCTCCTTCTTGGGTCCCCTGGGAGCTTTGTTCTGTGGCACCTCACTCTGGAACTTGCCAAGAAAGGGGAGGGGGGCACAGGGCATCACAGACCATGCTTTAACGGTGGCTACCCAGTTGCCACTCGTGTCCTACTGGCCTGGGCAAATCCCTGGGCCATAAACTGACTTCAAGGGGGCAGTGAAAACCTACCACATGCCCCAGATCAAAAATATTTGGAGAACAGTATTAATGACTACCACAGGGATCTTACAGTTTACAAAGCATCTGTCATAATGATTACCCAACTTAATCCTTACAGTTCCAAGATACCAATTAATTCACTAAATGTGCTAATTCAATTATAAGGCATCAGCAAACAGCAACAAAAACAGAGAAACCCAGTGTAAAACAGTTGGGCAGCTCTGCCCATTGCTGAGAACGCCTGAGCACATGAGGTGGGAGGGGAGTCTGCTGTTGGCTCGTCCTGAGAGGCATCTCCTCTGGACATGTGTGGGATTCTGGTTTTGATAAAGGTATTTCTTTTTTGTACATGGCTTCCGAATGAAGTCCAAAAGATGATTTTTAGCT
Organism: Nycticebus coucang; assembly: GCF_027406575.1. Lineage (NCBI taxonomy): Eukaryota > Metazoa > Chordata > Mammalia > Primates > Lorisidae > Nycticebus > Nycticebus coucang. Next base: position 26,233,966 of record NC_069802.1, on the reverse strand, counting down.
GAAAAGTTGTCTTCCAATATTGGAGGAAAAGCAGCCATCCCCCCACCCCACTCCCCAGTGAAATAGTCCAGCCTAATTCTCTGCCACTCTTCCTCAGGGAGATTTAATTTGGACTGTACCATGATTTCTGCCTTCTGGACTGACTTTAGAGTGACTCAGTGATGCGAGCTCAGACCCCACTTTATCCTCTACAACAGCAGTTCTCAACCTTCCTAATGGCACAACCCTTTAATATAGTTCCTGTTGTGGTGACCCCCAACCATAAAATTATTTTTGTTGCTACTTCATAACTGCAATTTTGCTGTTATGAAGTGTAATGTAAATATGTAATATGCAGGATGGTCTTTGGGGGTCAAACGACCCCTGTGAAAGGGTCGTTTGACCCCCAAAGGGGTCACGACCCACAAGTTGAGAACTGCTGCTGTAAAAAATGAGGGAATGAACAAAGTCTCAACAACCAAGTAATAAGGAAGTGGCTCTTTGAGGCAAGTCCCCTGCGAAGGCAAGTCGACAACCAGGGGAGTGGCCTATGGCTCAGCACGTCACCTACCTCTTCCTTGTCACCTACCTCTTCCTCGGTGGAGATCACAGGGCGCTAAGGAACAGCCTTCACTCTTCATCATTAACCCCCACAGGAGAGTTTTGGTTTCAAAGCCTGACCACTGGGTGTCAGGCTTTGGGGGAAAGAAAACAGAGATGGTTTATTGATCCCACTTAATTATGCTAACATAACTCAGGTGAGATTTGCTAAAGGCTAAAAAACCAGCTGGCTTAGGGTATGTCAATATGTCTGAAAAAGCTTACTAAACTTTCACTTCTCTGACTACACCAATAAATATTTATCTGTCTACATCCCTACAAATAATTCATTAGAGTCCTGTGATATTGATCACAATCCTTTCTCTTGATTTAAAGATTAAGAGGGAGTGGTCAACTTCTATATCCAGCGATTTCTACACAACCTAAAAACATCCCTCTAACAAAAGAACTGGAAATGGATAAGAAAGTAAGTAAGACAAACGTGTTTTTAAATGCATAGCTTAAGTCGCAGGGAGCAGGGAAGACACGAGGACGTGACAGGATGTGCTTTAACATTTGAGGCATGGACAGAGGAACAGGGGAGGAGGTGGAACAGAACTGAGATTTCTACATAAAGCCTGAACCTTCAGAGGGCCCACCCCAAGGGGCACACAGATATAAATGTGTTCTTTTCTGCATTTAATGGAAGCGAGGTAGGGTGGACTAAGTTAACAGGCTTTGTGGCCTTTCCCACCCCTCTCCTTAAGGTTTGTAATCCTGTTCTCACTCACCTGTCCTAGACCTTGGGCAGGTTATATGTATGACCTTATACTATCTCACTTGCCCTGGTTACACTACTGAGAAGAATTGATAAATTTAGTGCAAAGCAGTTCTTAGCACAGTACCTGGTTCATAAAAGCATCCCAAGTTCAACAGATTTTTTCCTTAAGAAAATCAAGATATGGTTATGCATTATCTGCAAATTTAATGAAAAAGAAATAAACTTCATTTTCAGTTGTAAAAAGACCAGGATTTCACAGCCTTTTCAGATGCTAATCAAATGATTAGGAAAAAAATAGTCTAAAATTAGCAAAGGTTTAAAATTTCCTCCAGTTTTAGCACTAAAATAATGGGGGAAAATGTTCTTCTGATAACTATCAAGTTTTATATCCTCATTATCTTAATGCCACTGGCACAGTTCAAAACAGTTTTTATTTGGGGAAAACTGAAAACCAAGTGGGATTATAATAAAAAACAACACACCAGGTGCTATATATAATAATAGGGAAGAAATGCCTTCCCTTGGAATGGGACAAAATAACAAACTGAATGACCTTGAACAGAACTTAGTTATCTCTGGGCTTTGGTTTTCTTGGAAACTGAGGGTTTGAAATCAATGACTTCCGGATCCCTTCCAGCACATTCTCTAATTTTATGACATTTATTCCAATTATAAAAGAAACTACCTATTTGGCCCTTTTACTCCTCAAAAACAGAACACAGTATCATTTTAAGAGACAAGAGAGTCAGATTCTTGTTTAGAATTTAAACTGCTACATGACTGCTAAGGTTAAAACTCCTCGTTCAAAAATCGAAAAGGTTGAATCATCAGAGGATAAAACCCATCATCACAGCAAACCAAAGTGGATTTCCAACTTAGTAGAAAATCTGAATTGACAAAGCATGCAAAAATTAGCTTCAGATAGTACCCTGTAAGTGCTCTGTGGTTTAAGTGTTTATTGTTTATGCTGAAAGAAGCAATGAGGCTGGAAGCATGAATGTGATATGTCCAGAGACTAGAATCTTCATTCATCAAGGAGTCTTCAAGTAGAATAGAAATTAGAAATTCTTCATCTGAATTGTTTTAACAATGGGGGGGGGTGGGAATATGGGGATAAATCACCAATTGTCAATTTTAGGTTTCTGTTTCCAATTTTTCAGAATCACTAAAGTCACATACAATTATGGGTTATGCTTCTCCATGTTCACAGTGAAAGACATTTTTCAAATAACTTGTGATGTAAAATGTAAGTTAAGAAAAAAAATCACTTAAAAAATCAAATCTTATATAATGGAAATACTTTAACCACAGCATTCACACATTTGACTGTGGATTCCAAACCCTTATCTAAACAGAGGCAACGCAATTAAACTGCCTTCACTCAAAATGGTGTCAGAAGGCAACTACCCTATTTACTAGCCACTGATAAGTTATGACAACACTATTCCATAGCCTGTCACTGTATTTCTTTTAACCCCCTGCCCCTCCACCCCCAGCACTAGGATTTAGGATTTTCTCAACTAAGGGCTTATCTCAAATGCTTTAGTGTATGAACAGTAAAAAATCAGAGTTGCAATGCCACATTCAGAAACTAGATAATGACTTGGAAATAAAAGACGGGGAAAGTGATGAACTGCCACTTATCGGTTCTTCTAAGTTTTCTACTTTCTATTAAAGAGTAAAACTTTAAATACTAACTACAAAAGCAAATCTAACAGGCCTAGAAATTCTGTAGGCAACCCAATCACCACGGAAAACTTTTGCATCACTACTAGTAGGTTTTTGTATTGTTCAGATATAACTAATGGCAATAAATATGAAAATAAGACTGATACTATTTCTAATTACTAGAGAAAATCTGGCAAAAGACACCTAATATTCCTTTTTACAATGAAAATGATTTCAAAAAATGATTCCCTACATCTCATACCTATAGAAAAGTTATCAACATACTCAGGGAAACATTGAGGTTATCTAAATTCTCCAGTCCAGCGGTTCTCGACCTGTGGGTCACGACCCACATGAACTGTATTAAAGGGCTGCGGCATTAGGAAGATTGAGAACCACTGCTCTAGACATACTCACAGCACTATCAACATTTACACCCTTTCCTAGTGACTCCAACTAAGAATCCCAAGAGTAAGGGAAAGCAAGACAGATCTCTGGAAGAGATCAATACATGTTTCACAGTCCATGTAAAGACTGAAGCTTTACTTTCCTCAGGCCCCACTGTGCCCTTTAATCTTACCTGTAACAGTGTTACAAGAATGCAACTTACAAGCCCCAATGGGACCGGTATTGGTCACCTGTTACTTCATTTAGTGAATCCAACCACTCTCGCCAACTATTATGACCAGTCCTCCTTTTACAAATGAGAAAGCAGGTTAGGTAAGTCACCAATCTAGATGTCACAACTAGATCAGGGCAGAGGTGAGATTTAATGCCGTAGTTAGTCTGCTTACAAAGCGCATGTTCACTCACCACACCACTATAATTGGTGTATGCCTATACCATTTCACTGTGAATATTTAGGCAATCTTGTTTCTAGCCTAGTAAGTTAAAAAAAAAAAAAATCAACCAGGAGGTCTAAGAAGGTAAGAAGTCCTACCACCACTATTGAGAAGGGTACTAGGGACAGTGATATGTGACATGGCTCTCGCCCTTAATGGAACTCAAAGCTTAGCAGAGAAAAACAGCCTTGAACACTTGAACAGATTCCAGGAAGAGATGGAAGAGACATTCGATCAGCATGATGGCTTCATGACTTAGGGAAAGTAGTTTAGTGTAAATAACCAGGAGAGAATGTATGGTTCACCTTGGAAATATATTTCTAATCCCCAAACTGAGGAAGTGACTGTTGGAGTATGTTCATTTCAGGTAAGTCATATCAGTGCTCTATTTTTAAAAACATAGCCTAGAAATTATTACATCAAAAACCAGTACTAATAAAGAAGCAGGCCACCAGTAAAAAAAAAATATCTCCTTGTCAGACCCTTGTGTTACCATTGAAGGAAAAAGAGGACCAGGAGTAAGAGAAGTCCCCTTTCATGTCCATTTTCTCAGAAACATTAAACCAAAATAGAAAACAAATAGACCTATGTTGTACACATAGGTAACTTTTTAAACATTAAGATGTACACGACAATCTTAGAACCCTGCACAGCTAATCAAAGGCCCAACCAGACTTTATCTATCCAAGATCCCCTTGTACCCAGCTCAGAGAAAATGGCACCCAGTAGTTGAGCACTTACCTAGGTAAAGAAGGGCAGCTCTGCTCTAAAAAAAAAAAAAAGGCCACATGATCATCTTAGGCCTTAGTTCTTCTGAAATAAGGGAAGAATGCAATTTACCCCAGAGATTAAAACCTACAACTATGAGGTTCAGTTTTGAGTTACGATGCTGAGTTTCTTCCTATCAATCACCCAAGTTGCTACTGATTGCTTTCCCGTTTTCTCACTAAGCTGACCATTTTCCATTGTCTTTGGTTCACTTTATTGTTTCTTGGTTAAGAACAGGAGTATTTACTGTCCAAGAGCTACTTGAACTGTTTAAAATTTCTCTATGGCAAGACATATCTAATATTACACTTCTCAATGCTAATAGAATAAAAACTGGGGCAAATTTGAACTTCAACAACTTTCCTTACCTCTGACATAACTTTCACCAAAGCTGACATGAGCCTGATACAGTTAATCACTTCAAGGAGACACCTCTAAAACAGATGGCATATTCTGCAGAAACGAACACCCCTGTGTTTCTCTAGGGCAGCGTTTTTCAACATTTTTTATCTCACAGCACACTTGAACCTATAGTTAAACTTCTGCACACTTAAATTACATTGAGCAAAAGGAGACTAAAAAGAACATATTGTACTTTGAACTTTCAAAAATAATTCAATTAATGATCTTTAATAAAAATTTTCGCAGCACACTGGTAAAAGGCATTTAAGTATCTAAGGTAATTAAGTATCTCTAGAGGCAAGGGAGGTACAGATTCAAACATGTAAAGCTTAGACAACACTGCGAAGTCATCGGTCCAGTCTCTCTTAAATGAAAAAAGGTAAACAATAAGAAAATAAAATGTAAGCGATAATTCAAACTACAAAAAGTTTCATCAATATAAATATTGGGAAGAAATGATTACACAAAATAGCCAAATATAAGGCTTTAAGAATTTTAGTATTTTACAAAATGATCTTCAGTATGTTTTTATACTAAGCAAAAGTAAGACTGTACACTAAAGAACAAAAACACTAAGGCCATTGCATACACTCACCACAAATGAGGGATGCAATTTCAATCATTTCTCCGCCCTCGGTAGAGTGCTGTGGCATCACAGCTCACAGCAACCTTCAGCTCTTGGGCTTAGGTGATTCTCTTGCCTTGGCCTCCTGAGTACCTGGGACTACATGTGCCCACCTCCCCCGCCAATTCCTGGCTATTATTCAGTTGCAGTTTGGCCAGGGCTAGGTGTGAACCTGTCACCCTTGGTATATGGGGCCGATGCCCCTAACCATTTCTTTTGTAATTACTGTACAAGTTTACCATTTCTTAAAAATTGCAATGTTTCCCTTTTTAGGAATATCAGCATTGGTGAATTTGGGGTACTTAATGCTAGGTTCTTGGCTAAGGCCCAAAACAGTGCTGGTGCCACGATGGGGAAATACCTCCTGACATCTAATCTCAACAATTTTTCTTTATGTAATCTAAAATAAAACACACATACCTGTAATCATTAAAATAAATTTGCATCCATTAATAGTTTTCAATAGATCATTCTTTCAAATTAATACTATGCCTCATTTCAGGCTGATTTCGCCTCAGATTTGGCTATGCCAACATTTGTACTTCAAATTGCCCAGCAATTCTTTACACATAAGTCTACAGAGCTGAAATGAAGCTGCCTCTCAGGGAAGTCACCAGGTCTTATTTATGAGTAACAGACATGAGGAAAATCCACTGATTCTAGGTAAGTTTATGGGTAGAGCTGCCATGCAAACCTCGACACACAGAAAGCATTACACCTCAAATACAAAGATCATTTGCTCTGAAAATTCTTTCAAATGACACAAAATATAACACAGATCATTCCATTTATGACCTTCTGAAAAAGACAAAAGTAAAGCAACAAAGTTTGCTGATTGCCAAGCACTTGAACTAAGAGAGAAGAGTATTAGTTACAAAAGGACAGGGATAGTTCTTTGGGTGATAAAAATATTGTGAATTTATTATAGTGATGATTATACAACGGCATACATTTGTTAAACTTTATCAAACTGTAGATCTAAAGGGGTATAGTTTACAGTATGTAAATTATATCTCAATAAAGAACGTTAAAAACCATTTCTAAACTGTGACTCGTCATGAAAGGCTTTTTAATCTTTAAAAAAAATCCTTAGAGCCTGGAAATTAAACTATACTCAGTCCACAAAAAATTTTCCCTGATTTACCTAACTTAGAAGCAAATGGCTGTCCAGGATACAGCTTTAAAAATAAAAAATTTGGTGGTGCCTATAGCTCAACAGAGTAGGGCTCCGGCCCCATATGCCAGAGGTGGCAGGTTCAAACCCAGCCCTGGCCAAAAACTGCCAACAAACAAAAAAAAAAGAATTAAAAATTCTAAATTTCTAGTTGGGAAATTTCATACAAATTTAGATTTCCAGCTTTGAAACACCATAAGGCATTCTAACATGGTAACGGCTGGCTAGGGACAGGGATGTACCCCTACCCCACCCCGTACAACTTTGCATGGGTTACATTTAACTTACTTGGCTACTATTTCCATCACTTTTCCCGGCAGCTGTATAAATGTCAATTTTAAAGACTTGCCTAATCTTAACCAATAGTTCCTTTCTAACTTCTAAAAGCACTTTGCACCTTTACTTACCACATTCCCCACAACTTGCTTTACATTATTATAAATCTTTGCACACAAATTTTTAAACCACAATGCGACCACGATTTGAGCAAGTCCCTAGTTATATATCAATCTGTCTCTGTATCATCACACAATGCCTTCCAGAGCTAGAGCTTAATAAAATAAACAGTGGTCATGAATCAATTTATACAAAAATTCTACAAGGGAATGCCACCAACAAGTAAAATAAAACTGCCATCAGGAAGAAAGATTTTTCCAAATTATCAAATTATGTCAACGGGTTTTCCCACATTTATGACTAGAGTTCTCAATTAGGTTCAATTTACACCAGTCTATAAATTACGAATGAGGTATCTACAAAAAAAGTTATCTTTTCAAACAGAAAAGGTCACATAGTAATAAAAAAAAATCTAAGAAACTTGGCAAACACATGCAATTCCAAGGCATGTGCTAAACATAGCACGTAACTAATGACAGAGGTGGCTAGAAAGGGCTATTTTTGTTGGATCAAGTTTAAATACCCTAGCAATGAGTCCAGAGTCTAAGTGAGAGAATTCACACTAAACAAATCATGAATGTTTCCACAGTCCTACCACTGATACGGCAATAGCTATTAAGTGATTAAAAGTCATTGCGATTAACAAGTTCTCAGTGAACATGTTCAACTTAATTGGTGACAAGATGAACTATTTATTCAACTGTTACCAATAGGGTGATTTAAAGACACACAGCAGCAGAGCACAAATGTTTTTAAAGATCAAACCCCCACCACCTTCTCTAATAAAAAACAAACAAACAAACAAAAAAAAAAAACGGAAAAGTCAAATCCATACTCATGTACAAGTATCTAACCCATCCATCAACTTTATTTTTTAAATTGAATATTGGTAAAAACTGCACTTGAAGTAACATACATGTAGAATAGTTTCACACTATAGCAATTCTGGAACTGTTAGAAAATGATTATAACTCAGATATTCCTATATCATTTTTAATTTTTCAAATGTTATTTAATGAGTTCTGGAAGCACTTAAAACATGTGGGTTGAGGTCTCCAAAGATTAACATTGCCTCAGGTCTGAGAAGGTCTTTTCTCAGCCTGGACACACAAAGATGAAAACTCTCATGTAGTAATTAGGTACCTTAAAATGATAGTAGGATGAGCCAAAAGTATGCTACGGCTGCTTGAGAGGTTAATGTAAACTTAAACTGCATTAAGAGAGACAATGGCATTCCCTGGTCCTCTGGGAAATCTAAGTTATACAAGTTCAACTGCAGTCTATTTCAGACCATACTACTGACAGCAAGGCTGAGAACATGTGGCAGGGGTTAGCCAAGAATGTTCAGGACGCCTAGAAACTTGCAAATACACTCCAAAGGAAAAATTAGAACAAAGTAGTTACTTTGTGAATGTAATTGTGAGGTAATGTTAAAATTTAATTTTTCTTTTTCTATACCACAAAGGGATTATTGATAGTTACAACCCTATGTGACCAAAGGGAATTTTAACAACTTTAGTGTTCAACTGACAAATCTTTAAGATGAAGGAGTTAGAGAAGACAAGTTTTAAAAGCCACACTTTTTCCAGTAACATCGAAGGTAAGAAACTTCCAGCTTTGGGGAGATGTGACCAGCCTTGCATAACCGTAGACAGTCAGGGATGGATATCAAGATGGGAAGTAAAAGCTCAGCGCGTTCTCGTCTTTCCTTGTGGCCACTCCCCATACACACTCACCAGTCCTAGAAACTGCCAAATACCTGCCTCTCTTCTATGTATCTGAAAATACAAAACTTAAAAGTTTTCCCTGTAAGAAAAGTTAGTGAAGCTCAGTACCCGTAGCTCAGTGGTTAAGGGCACCGGCCACATACACCAGGGCTGGCAGGTTCGAATCCAGCCCAGGTCTGCCAAACAATGACAACTACAACCAAAAAATAGCCAGGCACTGTGACAGGTGCCTGTAGTCCAAAGTTTGGAGGCTAAGAGAATCACGTTAGCCCAGGAGTTGGAGGTTGCTGTGAGCTGTGATGCCACTGCACTCTACCCAGGGCGACAGCTTGAGGTTCTGTCTCAAATAAAAAAGAAAGAAAAGAAACCAACCTGGGCCTGCTAAACAAGGACAACAACAACAACCAAATAGCTAGGCCTTGCGGCGGGTGCCTGTAGTCCCAGCTACTTGGGAGGCTGAGGCAAGACAATTGCTTAAGCCTAAGAGTTTGAGGTTGCTGTGAGCTGAGAAGCCATAGCACTCTACCTAGGGCAACATAATAACACTCTATCTGCCAAAAAAAAAAAAAAAGTTAGTGACCTAACTTCAGATTGTAAGTAGCCAAAGATTAAATAATAGGTTACACCACACTGAGAGCTATGTAAAACTGGATAGATGGTCAGATTACAAAGATATTCAATACATTTACAAACCAAATCAACAGTCAATACATTCCTTTGGCAAGAGTTACCTTTATGGTGCACAATTTGACCAAGTACCCAAACTTAACCATAACTTACAAAGATTCCAGCAACATTGCCCAGTTGAAATTGGGCATTGTTGGATGAAATTCAAACCAATATTTAAATGTAACCAGAAATATTCTAGTGTGATTATTTCATGGGAACAAAATTAGGCACTTATAGAAGCACATTAACTCTTTCAAGCTACTAGGCACCATTTAGTAACAATACTCGTCTATGCTAAAAACTATGATAGTAGTCTGAAATTGTTAATTTGCCTAACTTCCTAAAGAAAACATGAGCTTCCATATACATTTAAATTCCAATGACAAATGCTTATTTATTTCCTGTAACATTCAAAACATTTTTTAAAGGTGTGAGGGGAAGAGAAAGAGAAGCCAGACATTAACGAGTACAGCAGTCAGTCTTCCAACAAAATGAAGAGATTTATTATAGAATCTTTGATGGCCACATCAAATACCTCATTTTGGGTTCCAAAATGGTGATTCACTTATCTACTGCCTGTGTTAGAAAATGGAAGGTCATCTGTACACTTTAACACGCTACCCAAATTACTCTGTATACTGCGTAGAACTTCCAACACTAAGAATTTGGTAAAACTCATGAACATGTACAACATCCTTCCCCTTTATCTGATACAAATAAACATGTCTCAGAGGCCAGAGTGCTTAAAATGTTTATGTAAATGTTTATGAAATAAAAAGACTTGATAAAAATATAACAAGATAATAAATTAACAGCAAGGAGAAAGCTATCCCTTCATTACTCTGGTCTTCTGGGATCCAATTTCAAATGAACACTACACTTCATCCCAGTAGATCACATCCTGATTAACCTAACACAAATGCTAAGTGAAGCTTTTAAAAATATTGCTTTAATGACTACTTTATGTAAGGAAAACTCCTTGTAGAAAGATGTTAAATATGTAATAATACTATAATTATAATTAAAAAATAAAAGGAAAAAGCCCCACACTTGCAAAGAGAAAAAGCAATAGTTAGAGACCAGAACAAAGATACCAATGGGCTTTGGCCAAAATTAGTATAAATAGACTTTATTGAAGTCAGTGCCTCTGTACTGAGACAGAAGATTGTGTCTACATAAGCACAAGTTGTAACATTTCACAACTTCTAAAAGGAATGTCAACAATTACAACGATCATGCATACCATGGTCGATAATCACATTTTAGAAGCATTTTCAACCATTTCTAAAGAAATGCTTATAACATTGTTATATATAGAACTACTTTCAATAAACTGCAAAACATTGATCGACTTTTCCAGTATGAGCTACAGTGTCAACACAAAAGGGAGGCATAAATGTTTAATTTATGAAATCAGAATGGAATATTTACTGTAAAGAAAAATTAAAAAGCTTTCAAATAAAGGCCATTATTGAACCAACGTGAAGAGCACAACTTGAACTTTTGAGTTCATTCATCTTTTAAAGCTGTCCTCTGAATAACTTCAGTTCTAAGCACTGAATTCAGTACTGTGAATATTCCTTGGATTGAAGTTTGGCAATGATGCGGTCCAACTGTCTCTTTGCTTCACACTGTGGGAAATTGCTCATGTCATAATATTGAGGGGCAATTTTCACCAACCTGTCCAGAAGGAGAAAATCACCAAATTAACATTTAATTAACATATAGGAGATGCTAAGAGGATAGACACCACTTATTAATACACTTGATGAACTAAGGCAAATTTTCAAATCTAAATGATAAAAATACAAATTCCTAATCCTTATCGATACCACTTTTAGAAATATTAAATATTTTAGGAAGATGTCCATTTTCTGATGTTGAATATATACGTTTCAAAAAATACCAACATACATTCTTTTAAAAACCTTTTCTTTACATTAATATAAAGATAACAACACTAAGTTCACTGACTTCTCCATCATTCTAGCACTGTTCACTCTAGAGTTTTAACCTGCCTCCCCAAGGTTATAGTAAATAACACTGGCTCTGTATACAAAGCATCTTGACATTCAAATGATTCGATCTTCTCATTTTCAATGTTTTAATAGCTGTAAATGTAACTCTATGTCCCCAAAAATACACTTGACCGAAACTTTCATAAAGTTTACCATACAATTTTTTCTCAACAAAACATTTTAGATAAAATGGTAATGCCCTACACAATTTAAGTGTCAAAAGTCACAAAGCAGTGTAGGGAAAAAGCCACACAATGTATATTCAAGTGACACCACCTAAATAGTGCCTTTAATCCCACTGCTCTGGGTTGACATTTTCTATCGTAAGTTATAAAATGGATCCTGGCAAAAATAAAACAAACAAACAAAACTTCACAGGAGCAGGGGTTATTTTGCTTAAAATAAAACAATCAGTTCTGATTACATTTTGTAAAAGTTAGTAATACACTAAAATACAAAGAGCTGTGGATCTTATCCTTGCACAGGTCCTAAAACCAATATATAAATAATAAAGAGTTGAGAGCTATTTGTAATGGGACAAATAAAATATGTAAAAAAGACTGACCACTAGAACCAGTGAACACACAACAACAAGAGAACGGCTCCCAAGAAACTCTTGATGCTGTTCAACTGCAACTCCAAATCCAACCCACACTAACAAAATCCACTGTTCTCTTATCGAAGGAAAGCCATACCATCCTCAGGCCAACTGCCCAGACCTACACACTGGAACATAAATCCCTACCTGAGGAAAAATAGAGTTCCCCAATCAGTGAGGAGAAGGCCATGACTCAGCAGCAGAGGCACAGTCTATTCTGAATAAAATACTAAGAGAAACTTAAGAGAACAAAAGGCATGCTTACCACTCTGGCTTGATATCTGTACACGTCCGGATGTAATTCTTCGTTGTTAGCACAAATTCATTATAAAGCACCCATTCAGGCTTGTGGTCAAGGACAGTAGAGGGATGCAACTGAACCACTTGGTTATCTTTCACAGTTAAGTAATGCCCTGTTCGCTCTAAATGTGCCACCTGAAACCAAAACCCTGTAAATTAATACAATGGTTCTGATGTGCTAGATACAAAACAAAAGTGGTATAAAGTCACCTATATAATTAGGAGCTGGTAGGCCTCACATTTTGCTTTTTATTCTATGGCTATGTTCATTTATCCCTGCCTTATAAAAGCACCTATAGGCAACTGCAGCCTGTGGGCCAATTCTAACTCACAGCCTGTATTTCTAAGGCCTATGAGCCAAGAATAGGGTATGTATCCTTCAATAAATGGATGGGGAAAAAAGTCAAAAGAAAAATATTTCATGAAGCATGAATGTCATATGAAATTCAAATTTTAGTGCCCATAGGAAAGTTCTATTGGAACCCAGGCATACATATCTGTCTGTGGCCGCTATCAATCTACAAGGACGGGTATAGTTGGGTGGCTGCAACAGGGACCTAATGGGATCAACAGAGCCTAATACATGTTATTTATCCTTCCTGCCTTAGACTATCTATTGAAGCCTCTTCATAGCTAGGCACCAACTACAAGGGTAAATAAACAATTATTAGAAGATTCGTGTCTATGGTAAAAGATGAAATAAGAGACCAAAAAGAAGAAAGAAGAAAAAGTAACCCACAAAGAAAGGAAAAGGTTAAGACAAAGAATGGGGAAAGAGAGGTGCTCAACATGCTCGTCTTTCCTATACTTCTTTTTCAATCATCAAATGACATGATTTGTGATAGTCATCTAATATTTAATTAGCAAACACTGAAGCAAAAAACTCTGCCTTTTACAATTCTAAAACTCTGTGCATATAACACAAAATAAATTCAAGTTTACTGAATAAATACTTATTAAGTGCCTAGTAGGTGTCAACTACTATACTACCTGATAACACTTTTTCTTTTTTTGCAGTTTTTGGCCAGGGCTGGGTTTGAACCCACCACCTCTGGTATATGGGGCTGAGCCACAGGCACCGCCCAATAACACTTTTTTCTTAAAGTGATGGTGTTCCACCACCTTAGAATTCTAACTCCTGGGTTCAAGCCATCCTCCTGCCTTTCTAATAGTTGGGACCATAGGCAGCATGCTCAGTTCTGTTTCTAAGAAATTCTGATCTAAAAAGAGAACTAGGAAGCTACAATGCTTGAATAAAGCTTCATCAATCTTTTTTCATTACAAGCAAATTTAAACTAGTACACACTGAAATTATTATATTAAGTAAATATTAAGAATATAATTTCAAGTCTAGAAAAAGAATTTTCATACCTAACCTACTTCTCTTATTCACTTAACTTGTAAGATGTCATAAGTCTCATTGATACTTAGATTTAAATACAGACACATCACCAATCTCCTAATTTTCATAACTTTTATTAAATATAATTTCTCTTAATGAGAAATTAAGAGCTTTAAACACCTTAAAATAGTCACAATATTTACTTGACAAGTTTTACGTCAGTTCTTACAGACTCCAGGACAGGCAGTCCCCAAGTAACAAACAAACATCTTATGAACAGAGTCTATTATAGATAATAAGCAAATGTACCTTGTTTCAACTTAATACAAATTCAGTTTAAGAAACCCACAGAAACTACCTTGTTCATAACCCAGGGACTGTCTGTCTGGCACACACACCAGCCAAACAGAATGAAACCTTTAAAATTATGTCTCATCTTTACTGCTTAACTCAAAAGACATTTTTGGCTTTTGCAGTGCCCAAGAAGCTAATTATAAATGCCTATGATCACTCTATAGGACTGCAAATGCAATCTCATATAGACTCTGGGGTGCTTAGTTTTTAGAAAGAAAAGTGAACTGTATTTTTGGATCCACCCAGACAATTGTTTCCTTTTAGTATCGTTATACCAACATTTCCAATTATAATCTAGATCCAGAGAAACAATACATTTATCAAAAGTCTTAAGAATTCCACATTCCTGAAAAAATAAGTGCCTAATCACACCTGAAAATGGCCAAGTAGTCTATTTGTTACAACCAAGGCTCCACAAATAAAAAGGTAATTTTAAAATTAATTACCACATAAATGGACTACTGACTCTGCCATTTAATGTATTGATTTGTTACTCATGGATACCCCAGTATTTCTTAGTACATCAATTCAATCAAACTGGATGTTAACAACATTTAAGACTGATTTTTATTAAGTATTCTTAAACTTAACTCTTTCCCTTAAGCCAGTGGTTCTCAACCTTCCTAATGCTGCAACCCTTTAATACAGTTCCTCATGTTGTGGTGACCCCCAACCATAAAATTATTTTTGTTGCTACTTCATAACTGTAATTTTGCTACTGTTATGAATCGTAATGTAAATATCTGATATGCAGGATGTATTTAGGCGACCCCTGTGAAAGGGTCGTTCGACCCCCAAAGGGGTCGTGACCCACAGGTTGAGAACTGTTAATAAGTGAATTCAAAGGACCATAACAGAATCAAACATTATCATCAAATACTTAACAATGCCTTTCTGTATATCCACATACCTGCATAAAGTACCCAGTAACCAAAGCTTTTCTTATATTAATGTAATAGTCCCTGCTTGTAAAGTCGGTACTTCGACGAGGCAAATTGAATCTGTCCATAATTCGAGATAGCTGCTGGCGTACATTGTCTGCAGACATCAGGGACCTGTAGTTAATGAAGTTGTCATAACACCACTGAACCGATTCATGATCTAAAAAAGGTTAAAGGAGGGGTGGAAAAAAGGAGAATCATGAATCATCCACATGGGAATATTTTCTAATTATAAAGAAAAACTGTTACAAAGAATGAACTAAATAAACACAAAACAAATTTACTGACATTTTCTTTAAATTAATTGCAATGTTACTGACTTTCCTAAAGTCAGTAGTGTGGTTCAAAATCAGAAGTAGCAACTAAGGTTTTGGATGTCAAAACCAGGATTTTGAGTTTACTGGTTTTAGTGAATTATTTTATCCATTAATATGCAACTGGATGTTTCCAATAGATGGTCTTTCAGAAGGGACAGATTGGGGGAATCTGGTTAAGTGCCATATCTTGCTTACTTTCAAAGATTAAGATAATCAAATACAGTATAAAAGTTACAAAATTAGTTATCAACCAGCTATTGTATATTGTTCTTTACAGCTGAGCTACCGTACCCCAAAGCACAAGAGGTTTAAGTTTATTGTGACACATCCCCCTCTTTCAAAGCACAGTTTGAAATACAAATGGTAGTTTGCAAGATGTCTGAAACCTCCACTTATGTTTAATTAAAAAGACCTATGTCTAAGCACTTCAAGTAATTTCACTGCATGTATGAACGTAAGTATAGCATTTTTTCACTGATGAATCCTTGATAAACTTTCAACTAACTCAGCATTGCTCATCTAAAGAAAGAGTCAAAACTGTAGCAACATGAATAAAACACTGTCCCAAAGACAGTCATGGCAAAAAACTGTGTCATTTACTTTAGAGGCTCTTTGATAAAAACCATAAAAATTAAAACTGTATTGATCTTCTGCAGTTACGGTGACACAAGCTTATCTTTTACATATTCTCTTCTCTTTGGTTCTAGGATTCAACCGATTGTAATGTACAACTCTGCTTACGCAGCTGAAAGGCAAAGAAAACATCCAAACTGGACAAGTAAGGGGCACTTCTGGAAAAGGTTATTGATATACAGGCTTTGGTTTAAAATGCAACTTTTTCAAAGTCTTCAATTTTTAGAATTCATAAACTAAAGGAAGATTAACAAAAAAATGGTAATTCTAAGTTATTCGTCTAGATAACTAATATCTGAGCATTCTAACATGTTTCCAAACCTTTAAGAAATAATTCGATGAATGGGAGGAATAAATCTAAAAGAATACTTCATTAAAATAACTCTGTATATTTCTCATTAATATACTCCTCACGTGATTGAAAGCCAAACCACTTGTAAATTTTAGAAGTATCTCTCACACACAGATTAAAGTACCTCAAAATAACTTAGACCTGATTTTGTTTCTAAAAAGTGGTATTTATCCAAATACTATTTAGATGACATTTTATCAATGTAGGGGTTCAGTAATTAAACCACTGTCTCTAATGAAAAATATTGACTAATATCTGAAATACATGTGCTATTTTTAAAATATATACCGCCTCAATTAATAACATAACATAGCACCAGTTAAAAAACATTAGTGAATGTATTTCAAATTTAATCAATGGGTATGAAATATCCAAATAATAATGTATGAGTGTCTGGGAAAAATGTGTTTGTTTCTGAAGAGCTCTCCTTATTTGAAGGCAGCAGTCACTAATTTAAACGCTAATTCCCCTATCTTTTCTGTCAGATGTCAAGTCATTATATACAGCAGAGGTAAAAAAAAATCAAGCAGCCTTAACATCCCTCTGGTTCTGAGAAGTATTTATTAGAAAGGATCACATATCTGGCGAGTAAAGCTACCATTCCAGCTCACTAAAGTCCCTCTAACCAATGCTGGTTCTAGTTAAAAGAAAAAGTTTTTGCAGATATTTACTATTCATTATTCTCACAGAAAGCTCTCAAGTACCAATTATGTTCTCAAAGAATAAGCATTATTTACTATTTTAAATTTCCCTCACTTCAAATATAATACTTAGATTTATATTTAAAGTCAAAATACAGTTCTGAGGGTTTGTCAATCCTAAATTTCATTTCCAAAACACAATGATATAATGCAAATATATTGCTACGCTTAGTTAACAAAAGCTTAAAGTAAAACAATATCTAATTTTAAAGGAATTAGTTCAAATGCCCTGTGAAAATAATAGGCTAGCTCTAAAAACCATGCTGCTCTTTAAAAATCTTTTAATTATCACTTAAACGTTATCAATAATATCAAAGATTTTGAGAATCATGTAAATCTGTCCCTTCTTAAGGCAGTTGAGTCCCTCTTACAGCAGTTACCATAGTCGGTTAATAGGTTATGTACCTGCATCTCTGGGTCACCACCTCGCATGGTGTTGGCAGACTACAGGAATACAGTCTTGACTGTACTGGCCTATCTGATCAGAGGTAAGTCTTTAACATTATGTCAGGTATTACCAATGTTTTGGACGTGAGGAGTAAACAGACATGTACTGAAGTAAATAATGCATGGGATTTCAAACCCCATAGCCCTTACCTCCTTTATCTGCCCCAAATCTTTGAGACTTGGGCAAAGAAGAGGTCCTCCCTTTCTCTCCTGGTTCATAAGTAAAAAAGAGAGATATGTGGCACTAGAAATGCTACATTTTGTTCCACATGCCCTCCAGAACTGGGACCCTTAGACAAATGAAATTTTACTACTACACCTTACAGATTTGCCAAAATCAAAAGACTCCATTTTAGGAGACTAAATAGAATTTTTATGAGACAATAACAATGCGTTACATATAAAACAAGAAGTACAACATTGGAATTAGAAATCTACTCATGAGGAAAAAACCACAAACTTAACAGTGACTCATTTTTGGCACAAAGCAATGATATGGAGCTATCAATCTTTGATTATGCTACCATCTTTAGGTCAGTAGACTGCTGAGTAGAAATCAAGCCTTTCCTCACCCTGTTACTGTTTATTTTTGTATCTGTTCTCTCACTTTAACGTTTTCCTCTCAGTTTTTGCAAATGGTACATTCTAACAATAGTTAGCAATAACTTTATTATTAATTACTATGTTTTCTTCCTCATTTTGAAATAATTGGCATACTTTCATAGGTCACTAAAAATTCACTGATAACGTAATTTAAACCTAGAATAATATTTTATCATGTGCCTATGACATAACTTATTGAACCATCTTTCTAATACTGGGTACTTGGGCAGCTTCCAATTTTTTTGCTATCACAAATAATTCTGGGATGAAAAGCTTTAAATTCTTTGTCCACAGAATTTCAAAAGATAGCTTTCTAGATTATTTCTGAGTGAAAGAGGATGAAATTGGTATGGTAAAATCTGCTTTGCATAAGGACATCACTTCATATTCCTACCTCCAGTGTTTAACTGTTCCACCAAACCCATTCCCATACAACTAAGGAATATTTTTCTCTAATCTTGCCAATTACAAGAAAAGGGCACCTTAACAAATAATGCAATTCTTGGGCTAATAGTAGAGAAAACTTTTCTCTCTCATGATCACAGACCACTTCTAGCCTGAGAACTATCACATTTGTCACCCATTTTTCTCTTTTGTTAGTTTTAATACAAAAAACTCTTTATTACTGAAAATGTTATAGTAACAACTGTATAAACATTACCAATCTAGTCAGAAAAAAGTGAAGTGCATGAAAATAAGAGACAAGTATATACAAATGTGTACGTTAGTGGGAGATCCTACACAGGTCTGTCATTTTTCTCACCCTATATTTTTTGGGTTTTCTATAATTGGTGCTTTCCCCCTATTATAGATGTGGTTTTTAACAACTTTGAAAAAGACTGGCAATTTCTATTTTAAATGCTAGTCAGGAGTTTTTCTGAAGTACCTCTGGGTTCCTAATGTAAAGTTGTCAGAGATAATAAATGAAAGTGAGATGAAGAAACATTTTATATACTACAAGTAACATTTAGACAAAAGAGTGCTGTCAATCTAATTTACACTTACTTTGTTTAAAAGCATGGTAGACATTCAGCAGTGTCAGATGATCTCCATCTATGTGGGCAAATCTCATCTTGGCTTCATCTGCGGCTTTCTTGGCCTCCGTGGGGCGAACAAAACACTGTGGGACTAAACAAGGTTGGTATGGGCCCAACACAAACGCCCATATCGATGAGTCACGCATTCACAGATAGAGGAACAAGGCCTAGCTAGGTCAGTTCACAGAGCATAGGGCAGGGCAGGATGGCCTCCAACTGCATCTTGGACTGTTTACTACCTTGATTAGGTACATCAACACCTAACCACATCTGTAAGACAAGAGGGTTGCAAAGCTACAGGGTACCTGATTATTTTAACTAGATCTAAAAGTAGGCATCAAAACAGCTATTCTGAAGGCCATCAAGATACCAGAAAGCTCAACATACCAAAATCCCAGTGCTGATAGCTCTACCAATAATAGGAATTACGGTATCAAAAGTCTTTTAGCTAACTGAAATTTTCCAGAAGGCCATCCAGTGAATCCACTGAATGGCTGTGAAGGTTAGGAAGTTATACTTGCCCACTACAGAACTAAAATCACCTTTTATAACTAGCCTATCACTACATTTCTATTAGAACATTTTCCCTAATGCTATGGCTACTACCAATTGGTGGGTACCACTATTAGCACCGGTGAGCAGAAGCATATGTAAACGTAAAAATATCAAGTCTTGGGGGGTTTTGATGATAGCAGTAGTGGTGGAAGGTTAAACCGCCTTTGAATTAAGAAAATTCAAAAAGGCTGTGATACTCAGCCCAGTGTTCCAGGATTTCAAGGAAATGATTTAATAAAGTCTCAAGTTTAAAAAAATGTGAATCAAAACCTTGATATGAAAGTAAATGCCAATATTTTAAAGTTGACAATTAGTCTGAAACAATCATTATTTCAAGGGTCATCAAAATATTTAACTACAGTTATTTGTTTAGAGCCTCAATATTAATTTGTATAAAACTTTGTTACAAAGAGTGTACTACATATTTTGCAATACAACTTTCCTTAATTCACTTTAGCAATTCCATAGTCATAAAAGCAGTATGAAATAAAAGTACTTAACAGTTTGGGACTTTTTCACCACATGTTTAAAGCTCTTAAAACCTTGTCAGTGAAAAAATCATAAATTATCAGTTCAGATAAAAGATAATGGGAATTGACAACAAGATCAAATACAGTATTAAATTACTCTTTCCCACACAGTTTCCCCTTTAAAAAGATGCCAAAGTAGCCAAACACAGACAACAAAACATGATCACAGTAAATACTAAAAGTCTTGCTTAATGTGACTGAAGCAAGGTAATTTATAAAAGTACAGAAACTTCTCATAGCTGTGAATGTTAATGTGAACTAGCCACCAGAGTCAAGTGGGAATGCACAGGTAACACTGCACAAGGCCCCTGGGTTTGCACTGTTTATATCAGGACCTCAAAACGTTAGAACTATTTAAATGGCAAACAAAGCATTACAAGCTCAGCAAACTGTTTATTCTATGACTTCTTATCCCTTATTTTAACACTTTTTCTATAAATGGTCTGTCTAAAAACTGCTACACATAAATGCTTTTTTTTTGACGTGCTGAAGACTACGAGTAAAACCCTTTTATTTTGCATAACTCATACTATAAATAAGACCGAGGTATCATTGGAAGATTTCAACTGCATCACAGTGACAATGTTTTTAAAGGACTAATACTCTAAAACTCAAACAATGATAATCACAGAGTATGCCTGGTAAGACAACCTAGAGAAATAAAAACAGGGCAGGTAACAGACAAATACGCCATAATCTGTTAACTCCTGCCCGTTTTCTCTAAAAGCTAAAATCTTGGGAGAAGACAACGGGGAGAATCTAATAAAACAACATAAAAGAAAGGCAGACAACAACCTACCACCACCTCCGCAAAAGAGACTACAATTTAATTTAAATGATTCAACACTGCCCTGCCCATCTGCTCTGAGTCTGATCAGTCATAACTCTGCAAGAAAACATTTTAGCTAGTTCTTAAATAAAAATTCACCCCCTTAGAATATACCATACAACTAAACTAAGCCATAATTTTATATTTAAATAATTTTCAATTTATCCTTTAATTCCATAGATTTTGAATTATTCACAGCATTAAAAGTAATTACGACCAATAAACCACTCTGCATTAGAAGTTAGTTCTCCCCAGTCCTAAAATTTGTAGCACAGAATATTTAGATTGTCAGTAAAAACCTGTTTTCTATTTTTAGCTATAAGAAGCACTCATTTGTTAACAATATTTCTTCTCCTTTGGGGAAATCTATTTCCAAGTTACTATTCATTTATGGATTAAATTTTATTGCTACTAAAAACAGCACTATTTCTTTAGCTTAATGTTCCAATTTTACAAAATCAGGAATTTTTATCTATTATGTATGCTTCTTTTACCTTTCTGCTATTGTGAAAAGAACAGCATTACCAGATTAGATTTTAAGCCTGAAGTTATACATTTCTACTTCTATTTATCTGATGCTAAGTTTGAAATTTATGTTTGTCTGACTGCCACTGGAATACATATTTATACATGTAGAAATGGGTCGATTTAAATGAAAACTTTAAGTTTATCACAGGCTCAGTAAGTGCCAAGTACTAGAACAAAGTTCTCCTTGTACTTTCAGTAATAAACCGCAAAGATAGCACTGATGGACCTACCAAAGAATTCAGTAAAACTTGTGTTCAAACACAAACACTTGTGTTCAATGCACTTTTTATTTGCACTCGAGAGAGCCAATGTTTTACTATGTTTCGTGCACAATGACTTACTTGTAATTTCCAAATACTGTGTTGTTATGA
This sequence comes from Nycticebus coucang, assembly GCF_027406575.1. NCBI lineage: Eukaryota > Metazoa > Chordata > Mammalia > Primates > Lorisidae > Nycticebus > Nycticebus coucang. The sequence continues at coordinate 26,211,939 of NC_069802.1, read as the reverse complement.
AGCTATTTACAAGGTATTTAGGAAACAAAATGAATTCCTTAAGACGATCTATATAATCCACTACCATACTAAATATGAAAAAATAAAAACAAAAGTGAAGTCCACCCAATCTTTGAAGAGCTGGGCTTTTGTTAGTTCCTTTCCCTCTATTACCTGACAACATAGCAGTAATAGATAGGACCTCATTAGAACAGTTGTAGTCACAACTTGCAATAACCATTTTAGCGAGCTGTGGATCTAGAGGAAACTCTGCCATCATGGATCCCAATTCAGTAAGATCTCCATCATCATTTAAAGCAGCGAGATAATTCAAAAGTTCCAGGGCTCGCATCAGAGTTTCAGGAGCTGGGGGAAAAGGCAATCTATTAGACAAGTTGCCTTAAGCAAGCAAAAATGTGACAAAGTACAAAGTATTACAAGCAATCTCATTTTTCATTCTGTAGTGGACCAAACTCAAATTGTCATCAAATTCAATTATACAGCTCTAGCAAACAATGAATCATACAAAATGGCAAAAATTTTCTTGCAGGTTAAGGTAAAACTGTCTGTTTCTAAATACAGGGAGGCTATTTTAAATATCGTGTACAATTTTAAATAGTACATTAGTGCACGTGAACTTTGTATCTACCATATATATTAAGGAATTGCTAATTCATCAATGTGCTTAAACTATTTTTCCCAAAGAAAAATCATAAAGTTTGCCCTCATATCTTCATGCTTGGAAAATAATTCAATTAAGCTGAATACCTAGAACAAATTCTAAAGGAAAAAAAATGATTTTTTTTCCCTTTTCATGTAATTTTTTTTTTCTCTTTCTCATGTAACTGTCACCCTTTTAAATTTTAATGCTAGATCACTTAACTTGATGCCTACTGGAAGAAAAAGTAAAATGTATTTAATACATATACTGAACAGGATGCAGAGAAATACTAAAAGTACGTTTTGGTTAAAAGATCTAACAAAATGTACTTTAGGAAATCATACCTGGGGGATCCATAAAATCAAAATGCACCAAATCGTCAATACCAAGTTTCTTCAATTGTAACACAACTGATCCTAAATTAGAACGTAAAATCTCAGGATAGGTATTATCCTAGCAAAAAACAAAAACATTTGCTTTGTTAAACATTCCTCAATCACCTTAACGCAGAAAATAAAACATATCTGTACCCCACCTCCTTAGCTATTTATCTGCTTATGCTCCTGAAGCGAAAGTGATGATGCTGGCAATTCAGATGTGCCAAGGAGAGGCTGTAAAGAACTTCCCTCATAACGTACTTCAAGTGAAAAGGTGCAAGTTCTCCACTGAACAGGGAGCTAGGGGGCGCACATACTGAGGCTGCTATGATCTATGATAAAGTATCAGTACACATAAGGTTCTGTACTATCCGAGGCTTCGGGCTGGTAGTCTTGGAACACATCCCCCGGGGTGTCAGAGGGGACACTACTATATTGGTGGACTATACCATAAATCTCACTCAGGGAGAAACTAGGGAGCTTTGGTCCTTAGTTAGGCAAAATAAAGTAAACGAAGCAATTTTCTTCTGCTAACAATTCAACTTAATCTTTAAAACAGGAAAAGTAACTGCAATACCCTTTACCTGCATTTCTGTTTTGTAAGCTTTCTCTGTGTAAAGTCTGAAGCATTTCCCAGGTCTGGTACGTCCAGCTCGACCAGCCCTTTGTTGAGCTGAAGCTTTACTAATAGCTGTCACCAAAAGGGACTCAACCCTGATGCGAGGATTATAAACCTATTGGGATGAAAACAACATAAGATTGTTCCTTAAACACAAAATTGATCCAGAGGCAGCCCATAGTAATCACTAAAATAAACAGTATTACTGATGACCACCATAAATCATGCTGCCCCAATTCATCATCCCTTGCCTTAACTTTCTCTCAGACATTCTTACTCCACTATTCTGAAAGACTCATGCTAACATGAGTAAGTTCTTATCTAACACACAGATACGTTACATGATCTTTATACCTCCTAATTTAAAATAATTTCACCTCTACCTGTTTACCTTGTGCCTTGCTTTTACAGGCAGGATAGTGAAGGATTCTGCCTGAAAAGAAAGCTATAATTTCAAGACTGATGCTCAGAGGAGACATCAAGAGAAACGTCTTGAACTTAGTCCAAAAGAAGTCAGCTGTGTTCCTCTCCATTTAACAGAAAAATTTTCCATCAATAACATGATGTACTTAGAAGATATAATCAACTCATCCAAAAGATGTTTAAAAAATATTTACTGAATAGCCATTTCACTTGTCAAAAATGTCTGGTGTCCAGCACTCATAAAATAGAAGAAGTAATATAGGACCATTTTTGCAAACAGTGAGCCCAGTACACAGTTGGAACTCTAATGTTAGGTAAGTGACTGGTCTGTAGGGATGGCAGTCCCGTACAGGCAGTCCTCAAATTACAAACATCCAACTTACATACAGGTCGCACTTACAAATGGAGGCTATTACAGGTAATAGGTAAATGTACGTGTTCCAACTTATGTACAAATTCAACTTAAGAAAAAACTTACAGAACCTGTCTCATTTGTAACCCAGGGACTGCCTGTAACTCTTATTACATTGCCTGTATTTGTATCACTCCCCCCCACTCTTCACTCGAACATACAAGCCAACACACCAGCCACCACTAAATTCAAACAAAGAAACCAGAGCAATCCTAAATGAGAACCTCTCCGCCCCCTAAAAAGCCTAGGATTAAACATAAAACACTGTCTTAATTTCTGGAAGCCAGCTAGAACATAAAGGGCTCGTATAGCAAAAATCTGAAAATAAAAAGAGAACACAGAAAAATAATTCTAAGAAGTAGAACACAGAAAAATAATTCTAAGAAGTAAATTTTAGGTATTAAATAAAGGGGTCCTAGTACCATTAAGCTAACACTAATTTATAAAATGTCCAACTAAAACAGTAACCTTTTGTTTTGCAAATCCAGGATCAATCACAAACACCACACCGTCTATTGTCAAAGATGTCTCTGCAATGTTAGTTGACACAACTACCTGTGAAGAAATATAGAATATGAATTATATTATGCATTAAGTACAACTACCATCACAGTTAAGATTAACTCAACTTTCACTACCCAAGGAATTTCAAGCCAATAAATAAACTAGAAATAAGATTTTGTCTTCCATGGCCAATGCTAAAGAGAGAAACTCAAACTAAGAATGCAACTTCCTTTTCCAACACAGCTATAATATCAAGTTATTATTCAACCACATTGTGATGATTATTCAATAAAAGGATAGTATCAAAAGAAATACACCAATAAAGAAATGAAATATACCTTACAGAACATCTCACTGATAAAACATCCCTTATAATATGCAAACTTCCACACCTGTATATTTTTCAGTGTTTTTGAGCATTATTTATGGAAGAAAAGTATTTGTAAGCATTTATATCACTGAAATTTAACTCACCATTTTTTTTAGAAATGCCACAAGAAAAACTCAAGGTGTTATACAATCAAGTAAGAACTGGTAAATCATCAGAATCAGATGTAGTGCATTTGTAAATGTACAATCTTATAGGGATAACAAGTAACCATACACTGGAACAAAGTTTAAAACATTTAGTTGGGGGCGGTGGCTCACGCCTGTAATCCCAGCACTGTGGGAGGCTGAGGAGGGAGAATGGCTTGAGCTCAGGAGTTCCAGACTCACCTTAGCTACAGTGAGACCCGACTCATGAAAAAAATGAAAAAACCCAGCCGGGGGCCACAGCAGCGAGCGCCTGTAATCCCAGCGGCTTCCGGAGGCTGAGGCAGCGGGGTGCCAACAAAAACACACACACACCCCCAAAAAACATTTAAATACTAATATGTATGATAGCTTGCTTTTTATGTGTTTAACTATATGCTAAATGTTTTACAAAATTGGTTAAGAACTTGGGGATGACACGTTACATTATTTTTTCCTTTTAAAACAACATGGGAATTCCTCATTTGCATTGTTACCCAGAAGAACATCAGATTTTCACGAACAGATTACTAATGTTCTGATGGAGATACCTATGTATGCAAGCAGCTGACACAGAAAATCCATCAGATAAACTGTCTGCATTTATAGCTTTTACAGTTTGTAAGGGAAGATTAGGCATGAATAGAAACGGTAAATGACACCTGACTTACAGACTCACTGTAAGATTTCAAAAAGGTTTACTTCCACAGTGAAGACAAGGAAAGCTTTATAAAGAAAAATGTCGGGCAGCGCCTGTGGCTCAGTGAGTAGGGCGCCGGCCCCATATGCCGAGGGTGGCGGGTTCAAACCCAGCCCCAGCTGAACTGCAACCAAAAAATAGCCGGGCGTTGTGGCGGGCGCCTGTAGTCCCAGCTACTCCGGAGGCTGAGGCAAGAGAATCACATAAGCCCAAGACTTAGAGGTTGCTGTGAGCCGTGTGACACCACGGCACTCTACCTGAGGGCGGTACAGTGAGACTCTGTCTCTACAAAAAAAAAAAAAAAAATGTCCTCAGGGACATTTAGAAAAGTCCCTGAAGGTAAAGTAAGATCTACTACCAAGAGAAAAGGAAAAGGCATCAGCACTAGAAAGTGCAACTTAAACAGTGTATGTGGGCAAGAATGTCTATGGGCACCTGTAAGAAATGAAAGGACTTATATTTATTCCTATTATTTTTTAGGAAAACACGTTTTATTGGTAAATCAAATTGCTTAAATAATTCACAGGATTTTTTGTTCCATTAACTGTTTTACTTAAAATAATATTAACATTTTCATTTCTCTATTTCATAGCTATGGGGGAGCCTTCATAGCTATTGAAAAGCAATCCCAAAATTGGCAGAAAGTCTTAGAAGTTTAAAAACTTACTAAGAATCTACTAACAGGGTATTTAGAATCATTTACAGATCAAAACCCAAAACGTTCCTTTCTTCAATTAGTGAGATGAAAAGGCAGAACCAACAAAGGGATAACAAAACATGGATAGTTTGATTTTACTGAAATTCTTCAGGACATTTAGGTAACATACACAATCAATAATTAGAAACAAACAAAAACAGGCCGTATAAGGTTGATGGATAGACTTAAATAAATAAAACCTGACATTAATACTCTTCTAAGAAAGTCAGGTTTTTTGGTAATAAATCAATGAATCCAGAGGTAAGTGGCCGAACCAGGAATCAAATCTGAGTAGCTAAGTAATTATGGCAAAGTTTTTACCTCCAAGCTTCAATTTCCCTTAACAATTCTTACTTATTACCTAGTTTAGGTAACGCAGCTGTAGGGAATAAAATGGATGTGGAAACGCCTTATAAACTATAGAGAACCAATTACATGCTAAATAATTATATAAAAGGTCTTCTGATTTTCTAGAATTCTAGGATGAAAATCATGCGTCTGAAAACAGTAGAGAAAATTATCTTCTTTTATTTTTTTAAAGTTTTTAAACTTACTTTGGAAAAAATAATTTTTCATATTTCTTCTAGAACAAAATACAGCCTGTATGAAAAAAATTTCTTGATGAAGACAACTCTTTGATGAGTTATCTATAAAAGTCACTTTTTTCAGGCCAAGCACAGTGGCTCACACCTGCAATCCTAACACTGAGAGGCCAACGTGGGTGGATTGCCACAGCTCACAGGTTTGAGACCAGCCTGAGCCACAGCGAGACCTCATCTCTAAAAATAGCCAGGCGTGTGGCAGGTGCCTGTAGTCCCAGCTACTTGGGAGGCTGAGGCAAGAGAATCACTTGAGCCCAAGAGTTTGAGGTTCCTGTGAGCTATGATGCCACAGCACTCTACTGAGGGTGACAAACTGAGACTCTCTCAAAAGAGAAAAAAAAAAAAAGTCACTTCTTTTTCCACAAAATAATTTCATTTGTGTATACATGCGTTTTGTTGCAGGTGTGTGAAACAAATTCTATAATAATTATAAAGGAGATGTGTGGTTCTACATGTTTAAAAATCAAGAGATTATGCCAATAAGGCAAGACCCATGTTATTAGTGGTAAAGAGTATATATTACCACCTCCAAGTTAAACCCCAAAATCTAAGTGTTTAATGATTCCTCAGAAGCATGAATTTGGGGTTTTCCCAAGGACTAAAAATAGCTAAGGCTAAATAAATACACATACATACATAATGTAAACAAATAAATGAGATGGGTCTGGGTGAGGAGGCTCATGCCTGTAATTCCAATACTCCGAGGCTGACGTGAGAGGACAATTTGAGCTCTGGTATTTCAGATCAGCAAGAGCAAGACCCCCCAATCTCTCCTAAAAACAGAAAAATTAGCCAGGTATCATGGTTCACACCTGTAGTCTCAGCTACGTGGGCGGTTTAGACAGGAGGATTACCTGAGCCTAGGAATTTGAGGTTGCAGTGAGCTTCCATGACACCACTGATAAATAAATGAGATGGGACGATAAAAGTTGCCCTGGAATTCCAGAAAAGAACCAAGCTCTAAAACATTCTATACATAACTGGCATGGCAGCCAACAGACAAAGTGATCCTGAATTTGTTCAAGAGACTTACATCTGACCAATAGGACTCCACATAACAGTTACAGCTTTTTAGACTGTAACTTTGCAATACCTGTTTAAAGACCTTTAGAAATGTTCAAACCTCACTAAGTAACTACTTTTAGGTGAATATTCCCAATGATAAGTCCTATGGTAAAAAGTTTGGCATCACTGCCAAGATGTGCTACAAACTTTTCCCTCAATAACATGCTTTCCAAAGGGACCCACTATGATTTATTCCAGTATCTTCACTTCAAAGTAGAATTCAAGAGTACTTCAGTTGCCCTACTTGAATGCTGTTTGGACACAGTAATGCATTTAGGTTAAGCTAGTTCGGATTTTTAGTCCCCAGGGAACTCTGTGGGGGTCTGCAATTCAAAGGACATTAACTTATTTGCTTGTAAACATTCCAACAGCACCACACTAAGCTATCTTCAGATAGTGGATCATTAAGCCTCTCTTTAAAACTACAGAACCATCTCCGCAAGGACCATTTCTCTTTTTTATTGAACACTGTATGCTCTGAACCATATTAATTAGCAAACCGTAGGGTAAGCTACAGAAAAACCAGCCATTTATTTGGACAAAATTAACAAAAACTAATTATTTTAAATCAAATAATCATCACTGGATTTCATTAACACCAAAGCCACAAAACAGCAATTGTAAGTCTTAGTCAAAAGGTACACTGAAGAGATTTACTGAATGCACATACAGAACTACTAAGCTTTTAGCTTAATCAAATGCTTGAAACACTTCAGAAATCATCAGAACAGATACAAATACCTACCCTCATATAAATATATGTGTTGCATTCAGAACTTTTCTTAATGAGGAACTCATTTGTGCACGTAAAAAAGAACATAGTAACTATTTGTACAATGAATGCTACCGAAGTATGCAAATGCACATAAAACTTAACCTTAAATATTTTAAAACTTTAATACTAAAAACTTGGTGTTCATTTTTATCACAATGAAGTTGTAAAATCTATTTTGCATAACCCACTGGAATGAGTAAGATGACAAATAAAACAATGCCTTAAAAAGGTACTCAAACATACACAGAAGTACAATTTGATGGAATTTAAAATACTGTATTAAATATTCTACTTGTTCAAAAATTTCAAATACTTCTTATATATCTGCTCTATATCTAACTATATTATCCTTATGCTAGAACAAAGCAAACAAAAATATTTTTTCCATATTCAGAAGCAGAAAGTAAATCTCTGTTCTTATGTAATTTTAATTAATTTTATCATTATTGTGTATGACAGCTTTTGAATGAAAGCTCCATTCTAGTACCTGTTACAGTAATTGTTTAATTAATGGCAGCAGAATTAAGTCTTCGGCCTTAGGGTTCTTATTTTCTAAAGATAAACAGCACATCATAGAAGTAGAAGCACTTACATGTTGACCATTATGAGTAAAAAATAAAAACAAAGATGAAGCATTAAAAAACTAAAACTGAATATAGCAAATGAATAGCAGTATTTCCTGCTCTATGGCCCATCCACTCCTTCACATCTTCTTAATTCTTACCCCATCTCGTTCTTCTTGCTCTAACTGAGCTTGCCTGCCAGGGATTGGTCAGAACATATTTCAGATCTCAGGGTGTCAGCTGACAGCCCCATCTCAGTCCAGGCAGCTGCCCTTTCCAGCAACAAATATATATGACTTGATAATGTAGGTGTACACATTTTTACCCTTGTTCCATGTTTTTAGTTTGTGCTTAAGCATGCTAGGCCTGTATTATTCCTTATAAAGAGAATAATTCACCCACTGCCAAGGAAGTCCTCCCTTACCCTGCCCACCCCAGGATCATCCAGGGAGGCTCTTCTCAACCTCTAAAATGAAGCAAAAGATAACATAATCTCCTAGCAAGAACTCGAATAATTTTAACTGAATGAAACATGAAACACCATCAATGGACAGCAAAACATCATCAGAGCCCTCAATTTTGCATTAAAAGCCCAGGATCACTCCCCAGACTGAGACTATGTTAGCTGTGGTCATCACTGCATATCCAGCAGCTGCTGAAACACTCAATAAGACAAAAGTCTCCTCAGTATCCCTTAGGATTTGCAACATAAAAAACACAAACCACTGCTATGACAACAAAAAACCTAATTCTACTCCATAGGCTTAAGTTACAGATAACACAAAATGTTATCAAGTGTTAGCACCAGACTGAACCTACGTATCTAATACATTAGAGAGCACAGAGCTCAGATGTGAGCTCTTGGGTGCATACTTCTCAATGTAACTCAATGCAATGAGGAAAAGTACACAAAAAGGTGTGTACTTTTGTCCAAACACGGTATACACGGCACATCCCTACCCAAAGGATCCGGACAAAGTTGCTGCCTTCAAGGAACCCATATATTTATGCAGTGTAATTAGTGCTACTGTTAGAAAGTTTTGCAGAGTCAACATTTCACATTATAGACATGACATTTGGATAAGTCTTAAAGAAAATTCTAGGCAGGAGGCCAAGGCACCAAAGAAATGCTTGCTTTCTGCCAAATGATATAATGGGAGAAAAACAGCAATTGGCCAATATCCCCTTTTCTAAACCCACCCTGACATTCCATTTGCTAAGGAGAACTAACTGCCTAGGTGAGGGAAAGCTGTTAAATACATGTTCTTACCACAGGGTCAAAAGATACGCAGAATCCTACACTTCAACACATTTTGTTACTTTTGAAATTTAGATTATCTGTTGTATATGATCCAGATCACAATCATCTACAATATAGTCCTTTATGATCGAATGTTATTTGGTATTTCATAACCAATTCTTTCACTGTTAATGAAATGTCTGTCAAGAATCTTTCTAATGTTACCTTTCTTCCAATTGCTCCATTCTGTTTTTTTGGAGGCGGCGGCTCAAAAATGCGCTGCTGTTGCTGAGGTGGAAGTGTAGAGTACAAGGGAATAATTTTAATGTCACCAACTTCAGGGCCCAAGTCATCAACTTCACGCTTTATTCTCTTACAGGCTTCGTCAATTTCCTACAAAATAAAAGTATGAGTTTAAAAAGAAAATGAAAACGATAAGACTCTGTTTTTTATCATATTCCTAGTCTATGCAGCTTATTTTCTGGTACACATCTGCTTTCATTTTATTGATAACCTATTTTCAATTTAGTAACCAAACCTAATTTAGCAAATTTCAGTGAGATCTCCACAATCCAAGAAAGTTGATTTTTGTATTCAAATGAATATACAACTGCCTTATTTGCATTTCACACCCCCGTCTCCCTTTTCTTATAGTCAGATTTCCTAATTAATTCTCAACAAATTATACTAAAATTGCAATTTCTCACCCAGGAATATTTAACTGCATTCATGACCTTTTCAATTTTCACAATCTAAAAGAAATTGATGTGCCAGACATTTTAAATAAGGCAATTAGGCTTTAATGTCACGTATCACTAATGCAATTATACGGAAGATTTGCTTCATTGTGCCTAATGAGAACAAACACCTTTACAGTATCAACATAGATGTTTAAAAACTAGGCTAACCCAAATATCTTAAGAGCAGCCTCAAAAATTTTCCTACCATAGAAAAAGTACTCATATGCTGCCTAACAATGGGGTTATGTTGTTGTGCAGACATCAGTATAGTAACAGACCATTGATCCTGGATTACAAACCTACATAGCATATTTATGTACTGAATACCATAGGCAACTGTAACAGAAGCACTGGTACATCTAAACATTGAAAGCATTAACACTAAACACATGGAACAAGGGTAAAAATGTGTACACCTGCATAAGGTACTTGTCATGCACTGAGCCTGCAGGACTGGAAACTGCTCTGGGCTAGTCACTTAGTAGTGAGTAAATATGCATACCTAGGATATTCTGAACACTACTGTACCACATTTTAAAAAAAGCATTTTTCTTTTATCAATAATTATCCTTAGCTTACTGTAATTATTTTACTTCTTAAATTAAAAAATTTAACTGTTTGACTCCCAGAGTACACTTAGCTTAAAACATAAACACATAAAGCTGTATAAAAAATTTTTCATATACTTATTCCATAAGCATCTTCCAATTTTTAATCATTATTATTATTTTTTACTTCTTACTCTTTCTTGTTAAAAGCACAGACAGACAGCCAGACACACACACACAGTAGCTTAAGCCTTTGCAGGGGTAGGATCATAAATATCACTGTCTTCTACCTCCATATCTTATCCCACCAGAGCAGAGGTTCTCAACCTTCCTAATGCTGCAATGTATTTTCATTGTTAAAAAGGGGTCACGACCCATAGGTTGAAAATCGCTGCACTAGAGGGTCTCATGGCCTTCTTCTGAAACACCCACCTGTAACTGTTTTGTAATTATCTTTTCTTTTTAATAAGTAAGAGTATGGTAAATACATCAAAGTAATATCATTATTTATTATTATCAAGCATTATGTACTATATATAATGGTAATGTGTTATATAGTACTTTTCACAACTGGCAGCAAAGTAGGTTTGTTCACACCAGCTGAGTAATGTGATGGTGCAGTGTTGTTACCAGACTACATTTCATTCAGTTATAATATGGGACATCACGCCACTGCTGCCACCATATATGCAGTCTGTCAAAACCAAATCGCCACTATCCAGCACATGACTGTGTTCTAATGCATCTGCACTCAAATCAACATTTAAAGGAAGAAGACACGATACATGGGGGGTGGGGAGGCATTCTGGGAAAGCTTTAAAAATGGGGTAGGGAGCATGTTGGGTAAACATGTTCTGTCAAACAGCTTGTTATATATTAAGCAATCTATCCAATGAATAACCCAATCAGAAGCTATCCTCATTAACAAATTACTTTTTTTACTCAAAAGTCAGATTGTTACAAATTTATTCTAACAGGGAATTTTACCTGAATTTATTGTGTGCCTTTACTATATAAACTAATTTTCATTTAGATGATATGAAATCAATTACAACTCTATTTTCTTTGTTAACCAAGTAAATAAAAATTTATTTCCACCTATTTTAAACATGTTTTCTTAAACAACATAAGGTTTTCTGCCCCAGAAATTGTGACACAAAAAATTGCTAACAAAGATCTGATGTTAATAGTTTCCCTCCTAAGATCAAGTTTCTGAAAATAAATGAATAAATAAATAAAAGCAGAATGCTATTCATCAAAAGAAAAAATGTAATAAAGGATACATTTTTAGAAAAAAATTAACTTTCAACTGCTGTATCTAGATTAGAATGCCCCCTGCTGGTATTTCAATACGAAATTAAGCGCTCTCCAAATTAAAAAAAAAAAAAAAAGATTTCAACATATTAAAACATGTAAAGTTAAACTTCAAACACTGACACTACCTGTAACTTTGTTAATTTTACAATATCTATGACTGGAAAATGGCAAAAAGGCACCAAATACCCAGATTTCACATACTAAAAAATTAAGTGTCCAAATCATTATATTATTTCAGTATTTTAAGATGACTATGCCAACTATAATGAAGGGACTACACTACCCTTACCCAATCTGCTAAGCCTGCAAGGAGCTAAAATAAACTGCACGAGATACAAAGATATCTGTAAAGTACAAAGGAAAAAATCCCACGCCACTGAAGTCTTTATATAAACAAGGTTCTAAACAGTTTTAAAACCCTGCAACAAAAATTTCCCCTTTAAGTTTACCAAACTCCCAGAGTCAACAGTGAAAGTTCAAAATGCTACAAAACTTATCTACAGTCATCAGAATATAAAACAAACAGGTAGAGAAAGAAATGAAGTTTCACTTCCCAAGCAGCAGCCATCTGCTTAGTCATCAGCAATACCCAGGAGACAGAAGTTTAGGGATTTCTGATTTAAAGAAAGGTGTTAGCCTCGAATGCATCAATATGTCAGTATATTAATTTGGACTTTACCTGAGAACTGAATGCATGTTGAAAAAAATATTTTACTAACCAAATTAAAGATAAAATAATTTACTGCCTAAGAAATGAAGAGTTTCAGAATTATCTATACTCTTAAAACTGATACTTCAATAAACAATCACTCTTACCTAATTCAATAGCATAGCTTCCCTAAGGACTTACTATTAGACAACACTTTATTTTAAATATTAGATCCAGCTTTTATGCATTAAAATATGTAAAGTTCAAACATTCTAGAATTCAAATCTTTCTCAATCTTTCACCAATTTACACTGGTCTTTCTCTCTCAAATTAATTCTAATGACTATAGAAGCACTATTATTATAGTTCATATCTACAGTAGCACTTTATTTCATGAGTGACATAAAATCCCAAGTTGTCCTTTAGTTGCCCCAATATGAACTGCGTGAAGTTGTCTCAGAGGAAAACTTTTCAGGTCCTCACCATGAGACAGGCCATCTGGTATTTCCAACAGAATCCCAGTATGTGTGGGTTATCTTAGTATGATAATTTAAAACAGTCCTTAAAAAAATGAAAATATAGTATATACTTTGGAAGCAATAAGACATGACACAAGATCTCAACAACTTCAATACCGTATCACAGTATAAATGTTGTGTACATGCCATCAAATAAGGTTCTCTTCCTTATAAAATATTAATGTGTGAAAATTCTTTCATTCAAAATGAATAAAAGGGAAGACGAGTACCAAGAGAGGGTAACTTCATTTATCTGAAAAAAATAAACTTGCAACATATCTCATTTCCCTAAAGAACATGTATGATACTCTACTAAGAATAACTTTGCACCCACCTCCAAGGGAAACTATCTGGCAATGTCTGCTATCATTTTTGGTTGGCACAACCAGAAGTATTAGTGCATCTAATGGTTAGAATTTAGGGTGGATGATCCATGCCCTCCAATGCACAGTGCGTGTCACAACACAGAATTAACCAGTTCACAGGGTAAATAGTGCTGAGACTGAGAAACTCTGCTCTGCAGGGAAAAAAACCACGGCCAATGGGGCGCAAAACAAAGACAACTCTGAAGAAATCCAAGGAAAAAAAAAGATTGACATAGCTTTTAAACCAAACATTTGCTCAAATATTACTACAAAGCACCCTGGTAGAATCTAACAGAAAGAGTTCACATTACAGTGTGGGGAGGCAGTCACACAGCAGACCTTTCATATCTGAAAGAGACTAAGGCAATTTCCCACAAGACCATTTAGGATGTCATCAATGTATCAGAGGCATCATATTGGCTAAAATACTTCTATGGAACAGTGACCCTTGAAATGAAATAAATATAAAAATGGGCCAAGGAGCTTGTTAAAGATGTGGATTCCTGTATTCCGCTCCCAAACTTCAAGTTGGGAAGGAACAGAGGCAAGAAGCTGCCTTGTTTTAACAAATTTTCTTCTCTCAAGCAGGCAATCTACTGACCACACTTAGGAGACAAAATTCCAGGGCAAATGTAAATCTTTCACTCTAAAAGACATTACAACATTTTTTTTTTTTTTTTTTTGTAGAGACAGAGTCTCACTTCATGGCCCTCGGTAGAGTGCCGTGGCCTCACACAGCTCACAGCAACCTCCAACTCCTGGGCCCAAGCGATTCTCTTGCCTCAGCCTCGCGAGCAGCTGGGACCACAGGCGCCTGCCACAACGCCCGGCTATTTCCTGGTTGCAGTTTGGCCAGGGCTGGGTTTGAACCCACCACCCTTGGCACATGGGGCCGGCGCCTTACCGACTCAGCCACAGGCGCCGCCCGACATTACAACATTCTAAGCTTTACACTCATACACCATTTGTTGCATATTCTCTTTTAAATTTACAACCTTAAATTAAGGATTGTAAAAGCAATCCTTAATTAAGTGGGCCATAAAAAAACAAAAATAGGGGTGGATCAGTACATCTATTTAAGTTTAAATTATTTAATCTTCCATGAAATAAAAATTGAACCTTTCTTCTTAGCCACATTTCAATGCTCAAAAGTCCTATCTTGTTAGTGGCCACTTTCAGTGAACACAAGATACAAACATTTCCAGCATTACAAAAAATTGTGCTGGACAGCACTGTTCTAGAATGTCGCCACTCAACCCTTAAAGAGCACCAGCATTATCCTAGAAGTTTATTAGAAATGCAGAATCTCAGGCCCTCTCATGACCTAATGAATCAAAATCGGCAAATTTTCTAAATGATCTGCATGTGTGAAAGTTTTAGAAGCACATTTTACAAAATTGGCAAAGCCTATTAGAGAAAAACTCTAACCCTTTAGCAAAATGCTTTCCAGAATTTTGTTTTATCCAAACAGCTTTCCCTAAATTTATTGTGCCACTCAAGAATTTCACACCATACCTATCAACAGCCTGGTAGAAATGAGTATAGAGAATAAAATTTGTATCTAAAAATTAGTTAAGTTCTAACCAAGAATTTTTTTCATTCCTTCCAATCCTCAGTGAGCACATGGAATATAAAAAACAAAACACAGAATTATTTTGATAATGGATGGGCACCCCAGTTCACTCATAAGCTACTTAACCAATGAAAATAATTTGATTTCAAAACCAGCTATGATGCTAATTCGCGCCTCAGCAAACTACCGCTTATAACCAAGATCTCTCCACCGTTGAGATTACAATTGCTAAATTTTGAAATTCTAAAAGCATTCAGCACTCTCAGGATAATTATCTAAAGCACAAACACTGGTGTTATAACAAGATATTCCTAGACTAGATTAATAAAAGAAGTAATATATGCCAAATTTTTAAGTTTCAAGTTTGTGAATAATAGAAATAATATGTCAAAGGCCAAATAACGAAGCCAATAATAACAATACCTCTTGACCAGTTAAGAAAAGTAGAAGATCTCCCTCTTCCTCTTCACACATATGAATCTGGATCACTGTTCGAATTGCTGCTTCAAGATAATCTCTCTCTGGTTCTGGAGTGTAAAAGATCTCAACAGGATGTGTACGCCCAGGAATAGTTAAGAGAGGACAGTTATCAAAGTAAATCTGGAATTTTCCTGCATCTAGAGTGGCACTCATAACTATAACCTGTAAGAAAACAATAAATAACTTGAAGCTGTTTTGTCTTCCCAGGTTCTTAAGGTATAGTAATATTTAACTGTTATATCTGTATCAGATATTTTAAGAAGCCAATGAAATAAAAAAAAAATACAGAATGACTCAACTATACAAAGTTATTTACATTAAAAAATTTAGAAATAAACCTAACACCCAATAAATGAATACACTATAATCTTTTTTTTTTTTGGTAGTTTTTGGCCGGGGCCAGGTTTGAACCCACTAACTCGGATATATGGGGCCGGTGCCCTACTCCTTGAGCCACAGGAGCTGCCCTAAACTATAATCTTTCTTCATCAAATAACTTAAAAACCAAAGTTTATAAAATTATATATGTGAAATGATTGGTAAAAGATAACTCCTCCATAAAACATTTTACGTTTCCTGGAGTTTAATTTCTACTTTATTATTATTATTATTATTATTATTTTGAGACAGAGTCTCACTATGTAGCCCTTGGTAGAGTGCCCTGGAGTCACAGCTCACAGCAACCTCAAACTCCTGGGCTCTTACCTCAATTCTCTTGCCTCAGCCTCCCAAATAGCTGGGACTACAGGTGCCCACCACAATGCCCGGATGCTTTTTGTTGCAGTTGTCATTGTTGTTTAGGTGGTGTGGGCTGGGTTCAAACCCACCGGGCTTGGATTATGTGGCTGGCGCCCGTAACTACTATACTATGGGCACTGAGCCTTAATTTCTACTTTAAATTGAGTTTCTCCCTAAAACCTCAGTAGCTCATTAAGTTTAGTAAGCAATGATAGCACACATTAATTCATTAAATATATTTTTAAAACACAAATTTAATTTTTATAAGCAAAAACATGCTCAGACCTCATAAAAGAGACCCAGAACCTTTCTTCCCAGTGCAGAATCCTTCTGTACCACACATACCAACAAATGAGTCTACATTCCAATGAATGGTGTACACATATACCATAGCAAAAAGAACTTCATAAACTTTGGGGGGTCAAAAATATCAGAATATAGTTTTAAGCCTTTAAGCAACTGCTTTTCTAAGGAGCTGCTCGTCCTGGGTATAGTTATTCCCATTCCCTATTACAAGATATAATGGGTACAGCGTTAGTGTTGGGATAAGGCCATGAATCTGATACTAAAAGGAGGCCTCTGGTTTAACGAAGGGTAAGGTAAGTGGCATAATTACCAAAGTATTTTATTATGAAGAGATTATAAAATAATTGGGTGAATTAAAAACTGAGATCTGACTTAAAAATACATTATTAAAAAGTGGGGAAAATATACTTAAAATCTAAAATGAAGACATAACAAAGTAGATTAGACATTACTTCACCTTTAAATCTGATCTCTGTCTTACAACTTCCTTCAGAACACCCATAAGAATATCTGTAGCCAGTGTCCTTTCATGAGCTTCATCAAGAATTATTACACCATAACGCTCCAGGAGGGGATCATTCATAGCTTCACGAAGTAACATGCCATCGGTCATATACCTATATTTACAAAGAACATGTTGGTCAAAGCTCATTTGCGTCATTTTAAAACTAAACTTCATACCATAAAAAAGAAATGCAAAGACATTATATAGGTAAATAAAAAATACACTTCTGCCAAAGACAATAGTGCTACTGTTTCATAATTAATTGCAAAAGTAAACTTCAAGAAAATTTTCCAAGAGTGTATCATCAAATAAAATATACATCATCAAATCTTATCAAATGCCAAGTATAAACACCCAAATGTACTGAGGAAACCAGAGATCCCTGATTATAGAATATAATAATCACATGGTTTCATACAAATGCTAACCCAAAAATCATTAAAATAAATGAATTTTTTTTTTTTTTCACTATTTGAGTGCCATGGCGTCACAGCTCACAGCAACCTCAAACTCTTGGGCTTAAGCAACCTGCCTCAGCCTCCCAAGTAGCTGGGACTATGGGTGCCTGCCACAAGGTCTGACTATTTTTTTTGGTTGTAATTCTCGTTGTTTAGCAGGCCCGAGCCAGACTCGAACCCTCCAGCCTCAGTGTATGTGGCCAGCACCCTACTCACTGAACTACAGGCACTGAACCTGAATAAATGAATTTCTTAAAAGAAGAATTTTAAACATAAAAATAAAGGGTGGCCATGAAGTTTGTGTGCAATTTAAATAGTTACAACCCTATATTCAACCTGAAATCGAAACCAATAAACGACTTTAAAGTTGCCTCATGGTATCACATTACTAAAATGTTACCTGAGCAGATGATTTTAAAAGTCCTTGCTTAAACCAACAAACTCCAGGTTCAAAACGGCTGATAGAATGTGAGTCTTCCCTGCCTCCAGCCCCACCCCACCCCCCTCACAAAGAAATGACCCTACAGAAGCACAACAGAAATTCATTCAGTAAGGCACTGGGACTGAGAGGAGCATCAACACTATAGAAGTGCTGATACATAAATGGAAGATAAAAAGCAAAAAGATATCAGATTCATCAACAAACCAAAGTGAGAGGGAAACCAGCCTTAGGGATGGCTCAAAAAAGGGCAACTAATATGAAATCTAGCCATCATAGGAGAGGCACCATGGAGACCTGGATAAGAAGAGAGGCAATCACAGAGTAAGGGCGGTCTGCAGAGAACTGCGTGGGTCAGTTGTCTCCTGTCCATTCCACTTAGATTGTCGCTGTTACCATTACAAAACAACGAACCT
Organism: Nycticebus coucang; assembly: GCF_027406575.1. NCBI lineage: Eukaryota > Metazoa > Chordata > Mammalia > Primates > Lorisidae > Nycticebus > Nycticebus coucang. The sequence goes on along the minus strand of NC_069802.1, from coordinate 26,193,757 downwards.
GTTTGGCACCTGGAAAAAAAACAGTATGCCCCTACATGCTGAAGTCACAGCTCATTCACATAAATTAAAAAAAAAACATGATTTTATTTACAGATTTAAAGTGGTATAAAAATCTGAAGTAATCATTTATATCTTCACTATTTTGGCTCTTTTCATGATGAGTCTAGGCTAATCTTTCATGGACCAACTTGGTATTTTTAGCCAATGCCATCTGTTGGAGCATTAACAAACTGATAGTACCCAATAGAAAGAAGCGAATCCTTCTATTTCACTTAAACTTAATTCTTAATTTAATTAATTTTTGATAAACCCGTCTTTATTCATTTATATACTTTGTTTCTTCTTCCTTAGTCACATTTTAAAAAGTAAACTATCACATTTCTGGAATCAACAACATTAGCTGCAAGGTAACTTTGTGTAAGAACACAGAAGGACAAACACTGCCCAATTAAACTATGGCCCAACCCCATAGTCTAGCACCATGTATCAAGCAGTGACACTATAGCCTCTAGCTGCTTAGAAATCTCTTTCATTTATCTAAGGATCCTCCTGGGCATTTTCTCTTGCCTTTAGAAATACTCACTTGTGCTAACTTCCTTAGCTTCAACAGGGCTCCTTTGTTGCTTTGCAGGATAAAAATATCAATTGGTTTCCCTTCCAACATCCCCTCAAATACTATCAAGTTTACCCCCAGCCTCTCCATTTCCCAGCCTTTCTGGATACTCAGTAACTATTCATTTCACCATGGAATCTACTCCAATATTTTTGAAGGCATTTTAATTAGCAAAGAAACTCCATATTTATAGTCCCAACAATTCACATTACTTAGCTGAAGTAATGCCAAGCACAGCTGGATAAAGTCCAAGCACTCGGATACAATGACAACCATTAAAGTGCCACAAATTACAAGAGCTCCAGAGACAGAAGATACAGACCAACTTCAGACATCATATATGTGAGGAAAAAGTCACATAACTGATAACGTATCAGACTTCAAAATTTCTTAAAACTCATTCATAAAGACAACTACTTTTATTTTAATCTTTTTCTTCCTCACACTCCTCAAGTTTCGAATGCCCACAACAACATGGAGCAGAGCTGACCAGTCATTCCTTTTTTTCCAGCAGAAATGTTAAAAATGGGGAAAGAACAAACATCAAATTTCATCAATTCTATATAAAATATATTTGTCAAATTTAACTTTTCTAAAATTGAGATGCATCTTAAAATAGCACCTGACAAAGGCTGTCAACTAGGTAGCAATTGTGGAAAAATGAGAAAAGCACCAGTCTCAGACTCCAGAAAGAAATACAAATGGCTAATTAGACATACACACACACACACGTACAAAGAGCTGCTTAATTTCATATGAAATAAATTTAAATTAAAACCACAGGGAGATTCTATTTTTCGAATAAAAGATAGACAAAGATAAAAAAGTTCTATAATGCCACATAGCCATGGAAAGGGATGCTCATCTGTTCTAACGAGAGTAGATAAAATCTCTATGGAGCACAATCTGGCATAAGCTGATGAAACTCAAGCATACCCAACCAATTTCACTTGTATGGACTTACTTCATTTCACTGATGTGCATGTTTTAAAAAGTGTACAAGATTCTAAGAGGATGGTGACTTTCTAATAGCAACACTGCAAATTTGAGTATCTATCCATAGGATTAGTCAAACTATGGTACAATCATAAATGCATTAGAAAGAATGAATCAATTTGATATTAACTGTTCTAGAACAATCCCCACACTATTATGCACATGAAAGCCCTGGTATAAATGCTGGAGAGGTTTTATCTGTCATGAAAATCCTACTTGTGCTGTGCTATTTCACTTTTGTTACTCTGGTTGCCTTTCAAAGTATACACTTTATCCTGGAATAACTAAATATGTAGTTAAACCAAAACTGTTTCTAAAAAAATCTAAAACCTGACTCATCATGATCCAAAGAAATTCTTTCTATGTGCTTCAAAAGGCACCCATTATAAACGATTGACATGTTTTAGTCTGAGTAATCAGATTTACTTACTGCTTTCCATATTACCTAGGAAAGCTTTATAAATACTTACACAGAGAATTACAGGAACAACAAGAAATGAGGATGAAGGAAAAGAACAAAAACACACAATGGTTAAAAACACATACTTATTACAAAGACAAAGCTGGTTTCCAATTGTTTTCTAACCTTGGACAATTTCTTCAACTTTTGTAATGCTCCATTTGTAAAATGTGAATAGGATTAAAAGTATTTAAAATAAACAGCAATGTACATATATAAAGCACTGAGTATACTAACTGCCTGCCACCTGGTTATGTACGCAATAAATAAAACCCTACACCACACTCTTAACTAACTCCAGAGTAACTTAATGAAACCTTGAGATAACCTTTCAGCCAACAAAATGTAATGCATTTCTGTTCTTACCAGTTGTGTCAAGGCAATTACTTTTGACATGAAATGATTAAAACTCTAAACTCAGAAAAAGGAATTGAAAATATGAACCTTTGGCTAGGCACAGTGGCTCACATCTGTAATCCTAGCACACTGGGAGGCCAAGGCCGGAGGATCACTTTAGATCAGTGGTTTGAGATCAGCTTCAGAAAAGAGTGAAACCCACCTCTACTAAAAATAGAAAAATCAGATGGGTATGGTGGTGTGCACCTGTAGTCCCAGCTGCTCAGGAGGCTGAGAGAGGACTGCTTGAGCCCAAGAGTTTGAGGTTGCTGTGAGCTAGGCTGAGGCCACTGGCACTTTATTTAGCCCAGGTGACAAAGCAAAACTATGTTTGGGGGGGAAAAAGGTTGTAACTATTTAAATTGTATATGAACTTTATGGCCACCCTGTGCACATGCGTGTGCGTGTGCTAAGTTGCACGCTTCAGCAAATTTTGGAACAAGTCACACACAGAAAACTATTAAATGTGTGAGACAGCTCTTTTAAGAGACTAAAAGGGACCTGGAATCCTAGAATTCTAAAACACTTAAGTCTCTTGGAGCCCAGAATAACAATACCTGCTTATTTTACAAGTTTTTGAAGTTTCAATTCCATCTTAAAAATTAAGTGAAACTCTCAACAAAAGGGCCACATGCAACAAAATGGTGTTGGTCTAACTTTAACAAGTTGATAAATGAATCTATAGCATTTATGTTAAAATGCTAAAAGTATACAACCTTCACTACTCGCACCAAATTTTAGATTGACTAGTCAACTTGAATACAACCTGAAAATGCCCCTAATTTAAAGAAAAGCTTACCCACATCAATATACCCGAACAGATTAGTAATTTCTTTAATGTTATAATTAACATTATATAAGTAAAATAGGCCTTGAATAATCTACATAGGCCCCTGGAAGCCTTTATCTGTAGAATACTTTTAGAATGTCAACAAGGTGACACAGAAGAATGACAAAAAGCTTGCCCATCGACCCATGAATTGATTAATAAATTGTGGTATATGTATACCATGGAATACTATGCAGCAGTAAAAAAAAAATGGAGACTTTACCTCCTTTATGTTTACATGGATGGAACTGGAAAATATTCTTCTTAGTAAAGTATCTCAGGAATGGAAAAAAAAAATATCCAATGTACTCAGTACTACTGTGAAACCAAGTTATAATAACTCACACATATGAAAAAGGAAACACAATTTTAGGCTAAGAAGGAAAAGGGAAGTGGCGGGAGAGGGATGGGGAGTAGGTGAGAGGGATAGTAGGGGGACCACAACTATGGAGCACATTGCAAGTACAAGTTGGATCTATCACGTGTAGAGCACAAATGTCCTAATGTTATAATTGGGTAAATGAGGTGAAAGCTATATTTATTAGTATGATGTAAACACTCCAATTTGTACAAATAATCAACACACTGAAATTGGCATAAATGTATTTATGATCTATGTGCAAAAGACTTAATTAAAAAAAAAAATGACAAAAAGCTAAAATAGCTTTCATTCACTAGGAACTATATCAGATGACAGCAGCGTAGTCATTTTATTCACTATAGCTCTCTTCACTACTCAGTATGGCTGGTGAGCCAGAACATCCTACCTACCTGCTGTAGTCTCAACGGTCTTTCCCCACAAATTCATGCTGAAATCCTAACCCCTGAAAAGTGACAATTTTAAGAGGTGGAGCCTCTAGGAGGTAATTAGCTCATGATGGCTCAGCCTTGTAACTATTCACTATTCCTATCCACCACGTAAAAACAAAGCTGAGCCTTCTATAAACCAGGAATCCAATCCTTGCCTAATACCAAATCTGCCAGCACCTTGATCTTAGACTGTTCAGCTTCCAATGCTGTAAGAAATAAATTTGGGGTTTTTATAAGCTCAATCTACAGTATTTTGTTACAGGAGCCAAAAAAGACTAAGACACCATCCCTCATGATGCTAGCACTACAAAATGATCAATTTTAAAGCCAAGAATTTTTAAACATGCTCACAGTAAATGCTATCACAGTAAGTCAATAGCTATAATAAAGTCATCACAAATTATTTTCCTACATCAAAATAATTTATTTCATTATCAATTACTTTTGCATGCCACAGAAAACAAAAACAGTACTGACATCTATTCATTTATATGTAACCCAGAGTAAGATAACCCGGCTACTTTTACAATCATCACTCAGATTCAGCACTAACTTTTAAGGGTGCCTTCTGTGCGTGTAATAAAAATGGCTAGCACTAAGTTTCTCAGTTTATGAAATTATGTAAAGAAAACTTCAGGGAAACTTGACGCATGTAAACACAGCCGTTTAAAAAAAAAAAAAAAGACTTTTTCTGTTCAATATTACGATCTCCTCAAGATTAGGCTATGTCTCATCTCCTACCCGTGCTGTAGGCTTTCACAATTCAAGTTTGGAATACTTCTATAACCTTAACGTCTATGCTCATTTCCACAGCCAACACAAAGTTTAAACCATTTTGGGGGGTACAGACAGGTCACTCAATATTGTACAAATTGTCAATTCAATCTGTTAAATGCTAAATAACCTAGAATACGTTGTCTTAATGATTGAACACATAAAATTTTTCCTGTTTTCTATATTACCATGTAGGACACTGCAGGACTATGAATTTCAGGTAGTTCAAAGTTCTAACACTGTATCATACATTCCTTTCAATGATGTAATCATTGTGAAGCTAGATTTCTGAAAGTCACTGTTATAAAAAGTGAGTAGCATGCAAAAGTGCAGAGTAGAAAATAAGGGTGGCAGTGTCTAATCTGATTGCAACATTTGAGAAACCTGCAGTACTCAAATGGTGCAGACGCACTGGTAAATAGTGCTTATTTAAGAATGAAAAAGGTATTTTTTTCAATGTTCATATATTTTTAAAAGAAACTTTAAATACTTAAGTTGTTAGGACCCAACTATTTAAATAAATAGAATTATTAAGTATTTAGTAATTAGAATCCCTAAGGTGCCATAGGGATATTACTGAAACATAATAACCTAGTTCATCTACCTGGAGTACTGGAAAATGCTGCTTGTCTAACTGCCTAAGTCTCTCCCCTTCCTTCTCAACTCAGATGAAATACAGCCTCCTCTGTGAAACCATCTACTCATTCAAATTACCTTCCTAATTGTTTCATAGCTTACCTCCTTAACCAAGTCAATAAAAAACCATTGATACCAGTAGAGGGTCCCTACATATTTAATGTTCTTTTCATTGGTAAAGGAGCCAACAATGACTCACACAGGCTCAAGTTCAATTTGACATACTCTTAGCAACATTACACAGTATGACAAACACTAATCTTATCTAGCTGGGTGTTGTGGCAAGTGCCTGTAGTCCCAGCTACTCAGGAGGCTGAGGATAGAGGATTACTTGAGCCCAGGAGTTTGAGGTTGCTGTAAACTATGACCCAGGGCACTCTTGCCTGGAGCAACAGATCAAGACTCTGTCTCAAAAAAAAATAAAAAGATAAATACTAATCTTAACTAGTGGCCAGTCATCATTTACAAGAAAAGGCAACATATTTTGAATAAATTGCCATCTACAATGTTTTAATGTTCTAATATAACAAATGTGGCAAAAAGAAAACAAAAATAAAGTATCAATACCCATTTGTAATCTGTTCTTAGAAATCTGAAATGCTGAAGAACAGATGCCAAAACACATAGCTTTGTTACAGCAAACAATTGAGCTATGTACATATGTGAAGTCGGCAATGGAAAATAATCTGAGTGCCAGGAGTACTCCAAGGTTTAATCTCCAAACCCTATGAAGTACCAGCTCTATCTTCTGAAAAAATCACTAAGCACAAGAAGTCTATAATAGACAGCCAAAGGTCACAGTTACTAAGCGGCAGAGCTAGGACACAACTCAGGCACTGTGACCCTAAGAGGCTGTGCACTAGACTATTTCCTCTTGGTTCTCTTCTCAAGCCATTTATTTTTGAGACTGTCCTGTTGAAAACCCACTCTGAAATCTCTAAATAATCCCTACACAATTAGTACTTTATTCTCATTACCAGAGACCCCAAGAACCTGTCCAATAATCCTCTAGCTGTCAACCTTAGGGGTTCAGTACCATCCAGCTCCTTAGCGTAGCAGTGTATGTAATTAGGCTGTTATATTTTGAAATACTTTGGGATTCTCTTTCATCTTATCTATATTGTCTTTTTGAGATTAAAACACCCTTTAACATCTTAAAACAGATCTGGCATGGAAATGCTGACTTGCAGAAATCAATAGGCTACTTAAAGAATATATAGACAACTGCTTTCTCAAGTATTCAAGTATGAGTTTTCCTTTCAGAAAAAAGTTTTAAAAAAATTGCTGTTCCATTTGCCTGGAAAGCTCTCACCCTATACACTCCAACCTCTGCTCTGGCTAACCATTACTTTTATTTCAAGCCTCTTTACTAATCTAACTAAAATTCTCTAACTAAAATTCTCTTTCATATAAACCCCAACATTCTGTTTCAGAAGCTTAATCACAATTTGAAATTTTTCATCTGTATTTTTATTTGCTTTATAGAGACTGAGACCAGATTCACTGCCTGACACATAGAAGGTACTTAATTATTAGGTGACTAATATATGAAAATAGCTACCGGAGAGTACTGATAGTCACTCTTCTTACCCAATAAACTATGTAACTGATCTTCAGTAAGTTAAGGCTTTTGCTGTTTTTAATATATGGATTCTCCATGAGTTGACAAACTACTATTCAAAATATATCTAGGGTTTCAGCATTTAACAAAGTATTCCTATTAGTTAAGACTACCAGCAGCCTTCTCCCTATCAAATTGGAGACAGTTACATTTGAAAATTTTATTTCCTTTTGGGGTAACTTATGGGAGTAATACACTCTTTTGCTAATATACATAAAGACAACACCAGATTATCTCTTAGCTCTTCAGTAGATGCTAAAAGGAGTATCAAAGGCTTTACAATTTTAAATGAAAGTTTCATTACTATCTCTGGGAATTGCTACAAAAGAAAACATGACAGTATCAAAAATACTCTCACTGTTGAGCTATCAAATCCATTTATGTCTTACTCCCAATTCCCTATCAACTGAACCATAATCTTTCATAAGTATACAACTTCTGAAAGCCTATCCACTCTCTACTTCCTACTATACACATACACAGCCCCAACACTTACGTGCAATTGTCATCTCAATTTCCCAATTCTGTTCTCTCTATTCAACTAGGGTTGCTTACCCAAGAAATTTCAATGGAAAATGTATCAAATATTAGAATGATATTCCTAGTAAAGATGAGTAAAATCTGCCCTTTATTACGCTCAAGTCCTTGACATTATGTGCATTTTAAAGTAGTATAAAATAATAAGCTATGATTTTTGTTGATGTAATTATTCTGTAATTATAAATGATCAACGTGAAATCACTTAACAAACAATGAAAATTTGGGTTAAGCCAAAACACACCTCATGAAGTCTTAAAGACAAGTTGATTTAAGTACTTTAACTGATACTGAATTATTAAGTTCTAATAAAATGAGATAAAAAAATCAAAGTAAGAAACTGACATAGAACCAGCACTCAGTGGTTATTTTGATTAAAGAATTTTTCTTTCTTTTTTTTTTTAATTTTTATTTTTTTTAAAGAATTTTTCTTATAGTTGTAGTACAGTTACATTTTAGGAAACTTTGTCTGATACACACCGAAACATTTATATAAAAAATGATATTAATAATATGCTTCAAAATAAGTTGGGACGGGGAAAGGGTTGGGATATGGATAAAACAAGACTGACATGGTTGAAAGTGGGTGATAAATACATGTGGAGTTTATTATACTATTCAACCTCTGCATATACTTAAAAATTCCTACAAAATACATGATTTAAAAAAAAACATTATTTAAGGGTGGCACCTGCGGCTCAAAGGGGTAGGGTGCTGTCCCCATATGCCGGAGGTGGTAGGTTCAAACCCAGCCCCAGCCAAAAAAAAAATTATTTAAGACTCTTGTTTCATTAACACTGTTATTTATATGCCATCAAAGACTCCCATCACTGACCATGTAACATTCTGTCCCAAATGTCTTTTAAAAACACCCTCTAGGAAAAGAGTGCACTGTGACAAAGAAATCATTTTATTTTTTAAAGAAACAGGCTCTCACTATGCTGTGCAGGCTACAATGCAGTGGCTATTCATAGGCACAAACAACACACTGAAGCCTCAAACTCTACAGCCTGACAATTCTCTCACCTCAGCCTTCTAAAGCAGTTGGCAATACAGACACGTACCACTGCCCCAACTCAAAGAAATCCTTTCTAAAACCGACTTAAAATGTCACAAACACAGATAAGCAGAAGCAACAAGAGGAAAGTAAGATTTTCAAAAGAATGCCCATTAGGCAGCAAATATTGCTACTTATACAGACTGAAAGTGTAAGATGAGGATTAAAAAATTAGGAAAGTTAAAACATTTGAAAAAAGCTCAATATGGTATTCATGTGGACCACAACTGTAAAGAGGGATAAGGATCTTTAGGAGGCTCCAAGAGTATATTACACAACAAAAAATTCCCACTTTTAGCTTATAACACATGCACGGTAATAGCTGCATAATTAACATCAAAAGTCCCCTCTCCCCCAAATCATATTCCATCCTACACACCATTCTTTTAAAAGCAGCTTTTACTAAGATATATCACTTTACTTTTCCATCATATTTAAATAATATATCAAAGCGCATGTACTAAAGACACATTTTAAAGTATTAGTAACGTTTCACTTACTACACAAACCAATTAGCTAAAATTTGAACTCTGAACTTCATTTTTAGTGAATAGCTATGTTATCTTACTATCAAAAAAATTTATATTAAAAAGTCATCCAGCAAGTCTAAGAAGGTCTACTTTAGACAATTCTATTCTAAATTTGGATGACTTTGGTCATGCACTAGCAAAGTTCCCTATCTAGTGGCATAAAACTACAAGCAGAGAAGAAAAGCATTCATTTTTAAAGATGTAATACTTACTTAAGGATGGTTTTTGCACTACTGCAATCCTCAAATCGAATGGAGTAACCAACTTCCTGGCCCAGCATCACATCCATTTCATCAGCAACTCTCTGAGCCACACTCATTGCAGCCACTCTCCTGGGTTGGGTACAGGCAACTCCTCTTTTGGGTCCTGGTAACGATCGCATATACTCCACACACCACTGTGGGATCTATCAAATAATTTCACATTTAAATTAATTCTGCTCTGCCTGAACATCAAGTACATTTAACATAAAGCACTTTATCTCATTCCAATAATTAAAAACAAAATTCAATTAGGCATATGACTAAGAGAATTATTTATAACTCAAATTTATAATAATACGAAGCTCTTTTAAGCCAAGGAAGGGTCACGTATAATATTGATATGACACAATTACATTCCAGAATGGAGTAGGTCCAATATGGCTTTGCTGTGAACTGTCCCTTCAATAGATATTTCTCTGTACAATAAAAAAAAAAATCCAACTTACAACAAATTCTACTTAACAAGTATGACAGCAATGTTAGCTTCCAAAAATATTCCAAGAAAGTATAACTTTTAAATTCCTATACAATTCAAGTTAAAAATGCGGGTAAAAGTAGGAATCATCCCTCCTTGTAGCTATAAAGCTGTACCTTTTTTTTTTTTTGAGACAGTCTCACTTTATTGCCCTCTGTAGAGTACTACAGCATCACAGCTCACAGCAACCTCAAACTCCTGGGCTCAAGCCATTCTCTTGACTCAGCCTCTCAGAGTAGCTGGAACCATGACAACACCTAGCTATTTTTAGAGATGGGATGTCAACTGGCCTTGAGTTCCTGACCACCAGTGATCCATCCAGCCTCCCAAAGTGCTGGGATTACAAGCGTGAGCCACTGTGCCTAGCCTAAAAGCTATACTTTTAATTCCATTCAAAATTTGGTTTACAAGTCACCAGAAACTATTTCCTAGCACTAACTATTCCTTCAGAAAAGTCTGCACAATGGCAACACCTCAGGTACCACCTTAAAAGTCAATTTTAGGACTTTCCAGTCTCAAAAATCAACAGGACCCAGAGCAGGAACACTTTCCCAAATAAGAAGGGCATGAAGGTAGAAGGGAGAATTTCTAGGCACAAGCTGGTTGCCTTCCTTCCTTGTTTCATCATCAACAGAAGCTAATAGATCCTCTGCTTACTTCCTAGTCACTTAAATAGAAAAGAACTATGGGGAAAATGTTAAGTGCTTACCACATAAAACAGAAATCCACTGCTAGGAGGTGACTGGTCTCCATCAAAGCTTCCAAAAGACTCAGACTCTAACACCACAGAAACACGGGGTTTTTTGGTACAGTGATACTTGATATCAAGAATATTGGTTGTTGCACTACTGTATTACATTTTAGTCAGGTTGCTCACACGAATAAGAAACAACTCTGAAGGGGGGATGATTATGCTGCTTCTCGCCTGTGGCTCAGTCGGTAAGGCGCCGGCCCCATATACCGAGGGTGACGGGTTCAAACCCAGCCCCGGCCAAACTGCAACCAAAAAAATAGCTGGGCATTGTGGCGGGCGCCTGTAGTCCCAGCTACTCGGGAGGCTGAGGCAAGAGAATCGCTTAAGCCCAGGAGTTGGAGGTTGCTGTGAGCTATGTGAGGCCATGGCACTCTACCGAGGGCCATAAAGTGAGACTCTGTCTCTACAAAAAAAAAAAAGAATATGTATCTTTAGGCTCGGTGCCTGTGGCTCAAGCGGCTAAGGCGCCAGCCACATACGCCCAAGCTGGCGGGTTCGAATCCAGCCCGGGCCTGCCAAACAACAGCTGCAACCAAAAAATAGCCAGGCGTTGTGATGGGTGCCTATAGTCCCAGCTACTTGGGAGGCAAAGACAGGAGACTCGACAGGAGACAGGAGTTGGAGGTTGCTGTGAGCTGTGACGCCACAGCACTCTACCTAGGGCGATGGCTTGAGGCTCTGTCTTCAAAAAAAAAATGTATCTTTAAAACAGCGGTTCTCAACCTGTGGGTCGTGACCCAGAGGAACTGTATTAAAGGGCAGCAGCATTAGGAAGGTTGAGAACCGCTGCTTAACGGGTTTTAAATGAACAAAAATACTAAACAAAAATAGCAGTGTCTCTCTAGTTGCATAAACCCATAGACCCATGTTTAAGTGGTTTTATGAAGGTTTTATATATGTAGAGACAGATATGTAAGTAGGTAAATAGATACCTTATTTCAGGAACCCTCTTACCAAAGCGAAACGTACCATAAAAGACCTATCAAAATAAAATTAAAAAACATTCACCAGCAAAAAAAAAAAAAAGAAAGAAAAAGAATGATATTTAATATTAATTGAGAACTCTCATGGCATGTTCACAGATTTTTGAATTCACTGCAGTGAAAAGGATAGCTCATTCTCACTTCAAAAACAAAACATCATGGTTAATTTAGCAATTCTGAAACTTCTGATCTCAGGACCTCCTTACATTCAAAATAACAAGGATGCCAAATCTAAGAGATTCATTGTGTTAGGAAATTAAAATTGAAAAATTGCTAAACTATACTAATTCCTAACAATAAAAATCCAATCTATGTTAACACAAAGAACACTTCCTATGAAAACTAACTACATTTTCTAAAATGGAGATGACTGCAACATGGTCTTGCAGTGGAGAAGAGAAAGGACTCAACTCCCCCAACATAACTGTATTTTTCAAACCTTAGGCCAAGCGTGGTAGCTCGTCCTAGCACGAGGCCAAGATAGGAGGACTGCTTTAGTCAAGGAGTTTGAGATCAGTCTGAGCAAAAACAGTCTCTACAAAAACACAAACATTAGCTGCAACAGTGTGCCCCTGTAGTCTACGCTGCTTGGGAGACTGAGGTAGGAGGATTGCTTGAGTTCAGGTCTTTGAGGTTGCAGTGAGCTATGACGACAACACTGTACTCTAGCTCAGGCCAAAGAGTGAGACTATCTCAAAAATCAAACCAACTTAGATGAGTGTACTGTCTTACATTTTTACAGATCTCTAATATCTATCTTAATATAAGATAGGTGGATTCTCCTACCTGCTTCTACCAATTCAACGTACTGGTAGTATTTTGTTTTGTTTAAAGTATTCAAAAACAAGTTTAGGGCCTTTAAAAAGGTTTCAGAGATTTAATTTTAAAAATTCCCAGGCAAGATCTGGACAACCACTCAGTTAATGCATCTATCCACATTTCAAAGGAAAATAGCAACAGGAAGGGAAGCAGGTCCTGAAATACATAAACTACTCGCTTGTTTAAGCCAGGAATCAGTTCTTCTAAAACTATTTAGCTTCTTCCCTTCCTCCACTTGAAGCCATCTTTTAAAAAACTGATCCTTGGCTCTCTGTTCTTGTTTCATACATTACCCTGAGTGGTCTTAAGTTTTCTCATAATTTCTAATACTACCAATGTCACCAATACACCAATGTCAACTCTAACTCCTGCTCTCATCCCCAACCTAAATTGTCATTTCCACCCAAATAATGACTATTTTATTAGAATTTCGAATTCAACATGGTCAAAAGCAAAACCATTTCTCACCTGCCTCCAAATACTTATAATTCTTTCCATCTGCCCTACTGCGGAACAGTGAACATCCCGACTCCAATCCAGCCTTTACTTTCCATTCCTACTGCCCTTCAAACAGTCCAAACTTTTATTATGACCTCTTAAATTGTCTGTCATCAAAATGCTCACTAGGTAAGACATTATTTTCGTAAACATCCTTTGCCACTCCCCTCCAACTTAAAAAATCTGATGGCTTCCCAATCTATAGCAAGATGTACTGGCACTCAATGTACAGTTCCAGTGTCACCTGCCCCATCTTCCCCTACATACACCCTCTACACTCTACCCAAAGCTGAACTAGTAGCTTCAGTTTCTTATATGTTTATGTGGTATGTAAATATTAAACAGCAATATGAAAGGCCTTTACTGGGGTCTGTCAAAAGTTAGAGTCATTACTGTAGAAGAACTTCACTTTCTCATAAGCACAAAGAAATAACAAAAAAAAAAAAAAATGGCTGACTACACTTAAAGTTTAATAAGTGTGCCAAAAGCCTTTGGATAAAGTTAACTTTTAAAACTGGTTTCCCTTTGACACCACCCCATCCCCCGCCAAATGCCCTGCAATTCTAAATATCTAAGTAACCTCCCCAAATCCAAATAATCACAAATTGCTTGTTTCAAGTTGACTTGACCTTTTTCTACACTGTTTATAAACTCATCTGAGATGAGGCTGACCATACCAGAGCACAGAATAGCATTATGAAATAAACGTAACTTTAGCTATAAGATAAAGGGACAAAGTTTTACATGTTGAGCCCGCTTAAACCCATAACTATGGCCACCCTGCTCTCATAAATATAAGCCTCATTCAGCTGATCTGTAAAATGTGGGTGGAAAACCTTCCCTGCTGTAGAATAACTTAAATGAAACGATACATGTAACATACACAGTGCCGGTCTTTACCCAAGTGCCAATTAAACAGCTGCTACTTATACTATGCAAACTAGTAAAACATTTCAAATAACTATTAAAAATACTATGATAGCGATAAGTACAGCCTTTCATGTACTTTCTAAAACTTCTTTAACAATTTCATTTCCTAATTATCAACACTAAGTTTTCTCTCATTAAAAAAGAAAAATTATACTAAGCCTTGATCTTTAATAAAAGACTATTTTGGTTGCTATAGTAGCCTTCAAAATGTTTCCATAAAATACTCAAAAATGATCTACAGCACACATAATTTACAAAAAAGATAAACTGTATATGCAGTACGCTCAACTATAAACATGTACCATATGTTCATAAATATAAAAATATAGGCCAGTAAGCAGCATAGTATATATATTTTTTTTTTTTGTAGAGACAGAGTCTCACTTTATGGCCCTTGGTAGAGTGCCGTGGCCTCACACAGCTCACAGCAACCTCCAATTCCTGGGCTTAAGCGATTCTCTTGCCTCAGCCTCCCAAGTAGCTGGGACTACAGGCGCCCGCCACAACGCCCGGCTATTTTTTGGTTGCAGTTTGGCCGGGGCCGGGTTTGAACCCGCCACCCTGGGTATATGGGGCCGGCGCCTTACCGACTGAGCCACAGGCGCCACCCAGCAGCATAGTATATTAACAATCATCTCTACATAGTAAGACAGCTCATTTTTAAGTTCATTTCAAAACTGTACTGAATTTCCCACAATGGCTAGGGACTGCTACTTTTAAAACCAAAAAAATTTCTAACCAATGATTCAGACTCAAGAATATGAAAAGATGGTTAACCTGTTGCTCATAGCAAGAAAATGCAAATTAAAAAGCACATCAAAATATCATATTTCACCTGTCAGATTTATAAAATTCAAGTTCAGTGGTATATTCTAAGAGTTTCCCACATGTGCTCTCATATACGCTCATGGAAGGGTAAACTGATACACTATTTAGCTGTATATACCACAATTACAACTTATCTTCAGACCCAGCAATTCCCTCCTTCTACATACATGCCCATGCAAAAGAACCATTAGGGACAGGCTATAAACGTTATAGCCTATAAACGTTAAGTAACAACCCATCCATGCTTGAAAAATATCCTAGATATATTACTGAGACATCAGTGACAGTGTTAAGTTCCACAGTGGGGTAGGGGGCGGGGGATGACTAGATGAATGAAAGTCATGGGTACAGACTGTATGCTTTCCAACACATGATGTTTTTAAAAAAATACATAATATTCAAATGCTTCAAAGAGTTATAATATAAAACAAACAACAAAAACAAAACAACCCAACGGTTCAGATTTCTCCACCCGAGCACTGGAAAACAAATTTTGTGGGTCCCTCATCTGTACTGTCCCAGAGCAAAATGGGTAGGAAAGCATCACTTTGCAATATCTAAGGTAATGTAATTGGAAAAAAATGGTACTGCTATTTTATTTTCATCCACAGACCAAGGGAAGACAGGGACTTCCTACTGGATTTCCACTCTGAAAGTCACTAGAAATTGCTAAACATCAATGCAACTGTTCTTCAAAATGTTCTACAAGACAGACAATGGGAACAACAAGCAGCATCAAACAAGCAACAGTTAGTAAATATTAATAAAATATGTACCATGATATACAATAACTCACCTGTGTTGTTTTACCAGACCCAGTCTCACCAACCAGTACGAAGGATTGATGTCTAACCAGAATATCTGTAAATCTATCCTTATATTCCCAAACAGGGAGCTGAAGCCGTTTCTTCAGAATATCATAGTATCGAGGAGTATGGGGTAAGTTGGTAAATGGATTAATGCACTGTGGAAGGGACGTGTGCCCTGCATGCCCTGTGTGTGCTGAATGAGCAGAATGTGTTGAATGTGCCGAATGGGTTGAGTGAGCTGAATGGGAAGCTTTTAAAGGTGGTAATCCAGCACTGATAAGCATAGCATTAGTAGAAGCTCGCAGTTCCTTCTCCTTTTCTTTTTCCCTTTCCCGCTCTCTATCTCCTCTATCACGTTCTCGGTCTCGATCTTTAGACCGATCTTCACGATCCCGGTCACGATCTCGATCCTTCCTAAAAATAAAAATATAGAATTCAGATCTCAAATTTTATACAAAATTCCTATGGTAGCATTATATTTTTTAAAAAGAGTATAAATGTCCAACGACCAAATGAATAAACAGATAAAACTCAATTGTTTATGTAACTGTCAAAAATAATAAAAAAAGAACTTCTATCAAGGAGCCCACTGTGCTCCACCATAAACATCTTTCCCTTCCTTGACGATGCTCTCTTTCCCACAACCTTTAACATAAGATGAGACAATACAAGAACTCAGCATCTTGCAAGTAAAACTCCTACGTAAACAAGAGAAGTTACAGACACTAGAGATTAAGGAGAAAGTGGAAAGGGGGCTAATCAGGAAACAGACAGCATCACAATCCTTCATGTTATGTGAAGAGCTATCTTTTGCACTGAAATATTCAAGAAATGGTTAAGAACACTGCTAATGGACAAAAAACTTACAACACCTCACAGTGTTACAGTAATGAGGAGCAGTTTTGCTTGACCCTTTTAATTCATTTCAAATATTCTTTCCTTGCCACAAGAAAATGTTCCATGCTGTAAGTGAAGAGAGCATAGAACAATGTTATGTATACCTCAAAAGTGTAATCATATCGATTATAGCTAAGTTTATTTTCTTAGCAATAATCTCCAGCACTTTCCCTATTTGGTTCAATAAGCATATACTGATATGCTTTTAATTTATAAAGAAAATATTTAAAAATTTTTATTCCTTTTTCATTGTTTACTAATAGCAATAATAAAACATTGGAAATATTCTATAAACCTACATACCTTGGTCAACCATAAAATGAAGTCTAGACAAAGCAAGCTTCACTGAATATATTTTGCTGTGTATAATGTGTACCTTTTGGCCCAAATTTCTAAGGGAAAAATAACAATGCACATCATACGTGGGTAGTGTGCCTAAGGATCCCAGCAGGCCTCCTGGGGGTTCCAGTCCAGGAAAATCCAGGATCTCATGGGAGAGGGCTGCAGGGGCCTCCGTGTCACAATCAGGGGAGGGGGTGGTGTTGGGGCTGATGAGGTGAGCCACAGCCATACAGAAGCCCCAAGGCCCCACAGACAGGACCCCTATGCAAGCCCCAGTCACCCACCTGGCTGCCTGTAGGGCAAGCAGCCTCAGAAGCTGCCACTTAAAGACCTTGCACATGGCCATCTTGGCAGGGAGGGAAGGGCTCGAAGAAGATTAGAGCATACAGCTGTGGGAAGGTGGTGCGATGTGCATTTACCAGAGGAGTGTTAGCCCTCCCCAGATGTGTCTCTCCTGGCCAAGAACTAGACACTTTCTTGAGGGGCATTTTCCTGAAAGTTTAGGCTAAAAGTGTGGGTGTGCGTTATATACAGGAACATATTATACACAGCAAAACATACTATTAAGTCATTTAAAATGTTAAAATTATCCAGGTAGCCACCATATTAAACTCAGGTCAATTTTAAATACTCAATTTGGGTTATCTACTTCTAGTTACTAGAGATGGGTACCCATACAATGGTAATTTTAAAATAATCTATACTAGGAATCCCCATAAGCAGAATGATTGCAGGTTGCTCATGGCTATGTGTTCAGTTGAAGGTTGCCTATGAGGTGGCCTGATGGTGGGCATAAAGTAAAATAATCTATGTTTATTCATTCTACTAATCCAGTTTACTTCAGATCAAGTCCTATAGCATACAAACTTGCCACAAGGTGTACAGACCCAGTCAATAATGAAGTTATCTTCATTATTCCTTATCTATAACATACAAAAATAGTATGGTCATTTAAAATGTTAAAATTATGTAGGTAGGCACCATATTAAATGTATGTCAAATTTCCTATATTCCAAGTACAGTCACGTACCTGTAACATTTTGGTTAACTAACTGCATGGATGGTGGTGGGCCCGTAATACTTTATATTTTTACTTTACCTTTTCTTTGTTTAGATACACATATTTGCCACTATGTTACAAGTTCCTTTGGTGTATTTATTCTGTACAGTAACATGCTGTACAGGTTTGTAGCCTAGGAGCAAACAGGCTATACTATCCCAGTTTGTGTAAGTACACTCCATATTTGAAATGATGATGAATTTGCCTAAGGACACATTTCTCAGAACTTGTCCCCAACATTAAGCAAAGCATGAATATATCAGTAACACAGCAGGAACAAGCATTCATTCTTTAGGATGTTCCCCCAGCTACACCAATGGTAAGCTAACCAATTATAACTGATTTTGTTCCTCTTAAAACATACCTATATATTTCTATTTTATCTATAAAATGTGGTTTTTAAATGATTTGTGGATTATAAAAAGGGATTAAATAAATTAACATGTAGTATGCCTAAACATTGCCTGGCACACTGAAAATGCCCAATAAATGAGTTATCACTGAAGATTTTAAGTTGCAAGACTATGTTAAAACCCTACACAAAGAACAACTGGCACTGAAGTACTGCTAATGAAGATGTAAACTGGCCATCAAAATAGGGATATTTTAAATAAGCAACTGCTTTTTATTCAGCAATCTTATTTCCAGGAACTTCTGAAGATATGTTTTCACAAATATTTATCTATCAGGATGTCCATCATATTTTTCATTTACAAAATAACTGGGAAACTACATAAACAACACATAGGAGATGGGTTAATAATTTATGATGCACCTTTACAAATGGAATACTATGGAGTCAAGGAAAAGGACAAGTATACCTATATTCAATGGCATTTCTAAGTGAAAAAAAGCACCAAATGGCACACACTGACAAATTCCACTTATACTTAATATTACAGCTCATATTTGTGAGTAAATATGCAGTGATCTTAATAAAATGTTTACCAAAAAATGTTCTTCCAAGATGGAGACAGTTTCAGGAAATTTATTGCCTTTTTCTTTATATTTTTGTGTACAGACATTTCTTGTGTTCCCTGGGGAAAGTTATTTAACCTCACCTACTACATAGGATCAGAGTGAAAATGTGTTTATTACATATAAAGCACCTAGAATGGTGTCAAGTGTATAGCATGTACTCTACATGTTATCACAGCATTAATATATTAGTTTCCTTTTTCTGTAATTAAAAGGAAAATGCTTAGTCAACAATATCAAAAACCAACATAAAATGAAAAATGTCCCTGATTTCAAAAAGTTTTTCCATACTTCAACAGTAAGTTGTTTAGTAGGGATTATGTAATTAAAATTTTGTGGGTTGATGAAGAAAACAATGAAGTCAGAATACGTAACAGAAATCTACTGCTTTACCTGACTTAAAAGTTAAAATCTGCTAATAGTAAATAAAGCCTTATATAGTTTGGAGCATTAATCTAAGTGAAATAGCCCATTGAATTACTCTGCCTTCTCATTATTGGAGAAATGGACAGTCCTGTTTAGTAGTGGCATTCGAGACAGGCCCATATCTCAGATAAAACCACCTACCAGGGCTTTAATAAAAACCCCTGAGTGCTAATAAACATTGCAAACCAACTGCTAAATAAAACCATTTCCATTAGAAATGGCACTCAAATGATATGGCAATCAGTATTAAAACCTCCCTAGAATTTCTCAAAACTCAGGCATTATTCCAAAGATGATCTCTCCTTTATCTACATGCAAATGTCAATATACAAAGGTTACTACCATAGACGCAAAAAGTACACATTCTTACTAGGCGATCTGTTTTAGGAAGGGAAAGGAAACCACCACATATACATTTCATGGGACCACTATCAAGGAAAGCATTTTAAATGGTGCACACATGCACATATATACGAATGAGTGAACTCATTCCCTCCCCATATACTTTGTTCCAACCTGTGTGACATCAAGTGCATCTTAGCCAGATGACAACCCATTTATTTTTGCAGCAGAGGAATCAAGGACCAAGTGTTCTCACTTTACCAACCCATTATAAACGTCATTAAAATACACTGTAATGACTGTTAACTACATTATTAGGCTGAGCGCTGAACAGTGAAAATGCAAAAAGCAGAGTTCTAGATCCTGCTGTAAACTGTAAATTTGTACAAGTCACCTAATCTGTGGTCTCCATTTCTCATTCCTGAGAAGGGCTGATTATACTCTTAAATTGCATCCAGCGCTAAAGGTTTGTGACACATAACTCAAATGCACTAGTATTTGTGGGTTATGGAGGATGGGAAGGGCAGCCTACAGAGAACACTGCAATGCCATTGTACTATTACGGTGTCTAAAGTTTTAACCTAAAGAAATCTACAAAATTAAAATGTGACCTACTTCTGTTTTGTATTCAATAATTCAATATATGCGAAGGCATCTAAGAGTACATCCTACCCTGGCTTACACTCCACACTGAAACTCAACAGATGCCTGGAAATCAATCCCACTGACGAATTTTTGGTGAGCAAAAATTCATAGAAGTTACATACACACAACAAAATGAAAGTAAGCAAAGTATTTGGATATTCAGACCTGTGTGTTTTTTGCCTGAATTATTCAAATAAATCTCTGTACTGCAGAAGTAACAACATGCACTGGACAAGAAATGATTTTTATGAGATCGCTGGTAAATGCCTCTGTATCTTTAAGCAAAGACTAAGTCAAAGGAATCCGGAACATCATGTGTCAATGTATTTCAACTCTCAGTGGGGCGATCTATTTCCAAAAATATTAAGACACTTTTGAGAAAGATCTGAGAGGATAGAAAATAACTTACTGGGGAAAAAAAAGGATGCGTTCTAATCTCTACCCCAGGGATGCTCAGTAACCACTACTTTAACCAAGGCAGGAAATAAAGGAGATGGCGGGAGCGTAGGTAGAGGGCGGAAGTTTGACTAGTATCTACTTTGAAGTGTTTGAATGGACCGAGGCACGCTCTCTCCCGCCAAAGTATAAACTCAGCCGCTCCAAACCGCCAGCCTTCCAGCCTTGGGTGTAATACTCCACACGTTTTCCTTCCTCTCGGCAAGGCTCTCCACTCTCCCTTCCCCCGAGAACTACCCTTTTGCTCGCTTCACTCAACTCCCGCCACCCCCACTCCGGCCTACACAAGAATCCACACGCTTCTCACTTTCCACCCTCCGCCTTCCCCCTTCCGGAGCGCCCAGCCGCGCCCCCCACACTCACACCCACTGCCCCCTGCCCGGCCCCCTCAGCCTGAGAAGCATCTGGTGCCCCTGGAAGCCAATCCTCCCGCCGCGCCCTCCCCCACTCTCGCCCCAGGCTCCAGGCCTTACTCGGAAACAGGACCACGAGGCCCGCGGTTCACTCCCGCCCGACCCCATCGAAAGTGACCCTCGCTTGGCTTGGCCTAGAAAAGGCGGCGCCCTCGTGTCCGCGACAGGCCTCTTCTCTCTCCCCACTGGGCCGGACGGCGACCCCGGCACACACAAACCCCCGCACCCTGCCGGGCCGGACAGACGCCGCTCTTTCCCGACCGGACGCGGAGGAACCCAGCCCAAGAGAAAACAAAGGCTCGGGCTCCGGCCCGCTCGGCCAGACCAGGCCTCGCCCGCTCCCCGCCGGGACCCCAACAAAGCCCGAGCCGCTGCCGCGCGCCGCCGGCCTCGCTTACCCATCGGTCCCCGCACGCTTCTTGCCGGAGGGGTAATCCTCCCCCAGGTCTAGCCGGTGGCGCTTGGACATCTTCGCACTCTTGGAGCGGGCGGTTGTGAAGGAAGAAAAACAAGAAGCTGGCTACCGTATGGGCACAGTAGAGGACAGCTACTTAACTCTGGAGGACCCCCACCCCGCCCGCTACAACAGCCCACACCGTGCGGCCCGAACCAGGAGCTAAAATGGCGGCGGCGGCGAGGGCTGGGCCTGCGCGCGCGCTTCCGCAGCGTGCGTGCGTACGTACGTGCGTATGTGGTGCGCGCGCACGCTGCCCAGAGGCGGGAACTCCAATCCCGCCCGTCGCGTCATTGGTCCGATCTCTGGCCCGCCCTCTTTCCAGCCTCCTCTTCTTCCTGGAGATTTCCGCCCCTTTGAGCCGCTGCCTGGGAGTCTGAGCATTGTGGCCTAAACGCTCTATTTCAGTCTGTCCTTACCCTCCCTCATGTTTTAGGAAATGGGGAAAATCTAGTCGTACTTAGGAAATCCTATCCGTCTGTAGTACCCTAGCTTTTATGAGTCCAGATCTAGAACTTAGAACCTCTGCGCCCGACGCACAATTGCATTGAGAAAACTAAAGTGAGGAAATGTTAGGACTTGGCATAATCTATTTTGCCCTTTTTTCCCTTAGCGCGGACAATATGCGCTCAAGCCATAAATGTTTTTACTGGAAT
This sequence comes from Nycticebus coucang, assembly GCF_027406575.1. NCBI lineage: Eukaryota > Metazoa > Chordata > Mammalia > Primates > Lorisidae > Nycticebus > Nycticebus coucang. The sequence goes on along the minus strand of NC_069802.1, from coordinate 26,171,470 downwards.
ACAGAAAATTGCCAGCGAATGCACAGCTTGTTTTGCCTTGTCTTTCGCGTGCCTACTACACAGCCTTTCAGTGTTAACCCTAGCTGTTTTCATTCTACGGTAACCCGCAAGGTAGATGTGGATATGTTATAGATGGGGAAGCTAAGGCTGAGAAAAAGTGAAGAAATCACACAGCCATAAGGGCTGTACCTTATACTTTGTAAAGCGACAGCAAATTGATGGTGCAGGATGACCCTTATGACTTTTATGGATCTCTTCTGTTAGAACCTATCTACTTTCTCAGTTGCATTCATTCCAGAAGAAATGCACCAGAAAAGATTTGTGGACCAACTCGAGCAGGGTGAACTCTGACCTTCATGCAGCTGGTCTTTTTGGCTACCCTGGAAGACCATACTCTGGTTCATATCAAATTGTAAGAACTGCAATGGTTTTAATTAAATACAATTTAAAGAGTGAAGCTGATAAGCCAGCAGGGTGGCTCACTCCTGTAATCCTAGCACTCTGGGAGGCTGAGACAGGTGTATTGCTTGAGCTCAGAAGTTCGAGACCAGCCTGAGCAAGAGCCAGACCCATCTCTACTAGAAATAGAAAAACTACTGGCAAGATGGTGGGTGCCTGTAGTCTTAGCTTCTGGAGAGGCTGAGGCAGGAGGGTCATTTGAGCCAGGAGTTTTGAGTTTGCTGTGAGCTATGACGCCATAGCACTCTAGCCTGCTGCAACAGAGTGAGACTCCTCTTTCAAAAAAATAAAAAAAGATTGCAACTGATAAAGAAGGGTTTTTTTTTTCTGTACCAAACCCACATTCCAAAGTCAACACAAAGAAACATTAATGTTTTTTGCACCTATAAAATGTTTTGTACAACGTTCTACCCTAAAAGTACAGTAGTCCCATTGTTATCACTGTTTTCACTTTCTGTGGTTTCAGGTACCCATGGTATTATGCAATAAGATATTTTGAAAGTGTGACAGAGACTGCATTCACATAACTTTTATTAAAGTATAGATGCCCCTCTACTTATGGGGCCTGTACTGATGGGGTATGTACTGATAAATCCTTTGTAAATTGAAAATATCATAAGTTGAAAATGCATTTAATAAACTGATAAACCTAGGTATGTTTGTGTTCCAATACTAGGAAAAATCACAGTACATTTGAGCCTCCATATTTCTGGATGCCTTATCCATGGATTTGACCAACTGCAGATAGAAAATATTACCCCCCAAATGTATGGCTGCATCTATACTTAACATATACAGACGTTTTAGGGATTCTTATTTGCTAATCAATACAGCATAATAACTATATAGAATATACATTGTATTAAGTATTATATGTAATCTAGAGATGATTTAAAGTATACAGGAAAATGTGCAAAGGTTATTGGCAAATTCTGCACCATTTTATGTCAGGAATGTGAACATCCATGAATTTTAGTATCTGCAACTGTATTAGCTTTTGTTAGATCATGATGTATCATCACTGACTTATAAACCCGGAAAGGGTTTTCAACTGATTATCTCTTTTTGCTTCATTTTACAAATGAAGGAACTTAAACTCCTTGACTTTGCCCAAGTTAAATCAGCCAGTTAGTGTCAAAGTCAGCACCAAAGTCAAGATTTCATTCTACCTATTATAATCTCAGTTTTCAGTTTCCAATCTGAGGGCTAATATAAAACTCTAAAATATTGGAGACACTGTCAGGACAAAAAGTTAGAATTCTACTTACAGAAATGCCCCACTCGAATCTATTATTTGGTCTATGATATGGACTTACTCACCTGGAAGAAATGTCTAATGCAGCTAACCAGCTCCAGGTCTCAAGCCACAGGTGTCTCCCAACCTAAATTAATAATAATGATAATAACAAACACATATAAAGTATGTCCTATGAACTGTTCCTCATATACGTTAGCTTATGTGAGACCTGTGGCAACATTGAGTTATGTGCTATAAGACTTGAGCAGGGACACTAAGAAAGGGTGCGTGGGAGGAAAACTGGGCTGTTTCAAGAGGAACTGGGAGGAAAACCTGGCCTGCTAAGACAGAAAGTTTGGAGGGCCCATAAGAATATGGCTATGAAGTAACATGGTAACCAATGACCAATGGAAAAAAGACAATACTTCCTGGAGGCGCAAAAAGGTCAATGAAAGACCCGCAACAAAATTCAAATGGAAAGATTATTTATAGCCCTGCAGGCCTTTGTGTCTCACACTCTCTCACCTTTTCTCCTTCTGGAGAGGGACCCACTTCCAACTCTGTTTGGAAGTGCTCTAAACTTTCTCTTTGTTCTTCTCACATAAAATCTCTTTCTTACCCTGAAACTTGTGTAGGTTACTTTTGCTCTCTATCCACACTGCCTGTGCCACTCCAGTTTTCTTTTCAGTTTCTATTCACTTTTGCTTTCTTACCACTGTGCCTCAGTTGAACTGAGCACAACTGCTGATAAATAGGTAATCTCATTCTACATTAATCTCCTAGGGTGTTAGGGAGGGTAAGTTCTCCTCCTCTGACAAACTCAACATGCGATGATATTCCAGTTTCTACATCGCCTAGATGGAGAATTCGTTTACAGAGATCTCAATGGACAAATTAGTATTTGGAGTATTTTAACCCAATCTTGATTCCACAGCCATGCTATTAACCACTATACAGTACCACGGTTGCCCATGCCTTAATCACTTCACTCAATATTTATTAAGTCCGCATGTCAGCGATTGAGTTAAATGCTAAGGAAAGAGGACAGAAAAAAATAGCCATCGTTGTCTTCAAGAAACACGTAAAAGGGACAGAGACAGACATTCAACAGCTAAACACATAAATAACCATGTTGTTCAATTTGTATTAAGTGTTTTAAAAGACTGTATACAGAGGATAGAAGCCACGAGAGCATACAACAAGTGGCCTTCATCTAATGGAGGGTGACGGAAGTCCTCTCTGAGAAAGAGACATTTAGACAAAGACCTAAAAAATGAATACAAATCGTCCAAAGAGGGAAGAATGCATTTCAAGCAGAGAAAATATTCTGTGCACCTGCCCTGGAACTTTAAAAAGTAAGGTGCAATCTATAGACAGAGAAAACGAGGGTGAGATGGTGAAACAACGACATGAGGAAGTCATAATCCTGCAGATGCAAGAAGGAATCATATCATACAGAGTCTGAGGAGTGTTGCTGAGGAGTAAGGCTTTATTCTTCCTGAAACAATAGGAAGAGAGCAACAAGATTTAAATGGGGAAACAATATGATCACTTACAAGGATTTGCCAGGATCAACCCACTGATCTCCCTCTGTGAATTCTCTTATCTACAAAATGCTTACAAATTTGAAAGAATTTTCAGTACTGTTTTATCCTCTCTACTATTTAAGAGATAGTAGTTAAAAAACTATATTGGATGCTATGACTTGCCATTAAAATCCCACCTCCAGAATGAAACATCCCTCAGCTGCTGGGAGTGCTGCTTGCATCCAACCTTCTTTAGCAGTCAGCTCTCTTCAGGAACTTTCTTGGCTAAAGAAACCTGACATGCCCAATGCTCAGCCTGAGTACATGTTTGAGACATAAAGGTGGGGCCCCTCCACCCAACTGGGGACATCTGTGAACCTCAAAGTACCTAAATTCACCAGGAGATCAGCTGAGGCCTTTGTTATGTTTGCATCTGATGTACCACACTGTGGTTTGGCCACTAATCATCCAGAGTTACATCAGACCCCACAAGTTAAAGGCAAAGTCCCCAATAGCACCGAAGATGCCCTCACTTCAGAAATCATCCATAAGTTCAGGGATCTTCAGGCTACCAGTATTTCTACCCAACTGTGGATTTCTCATAACCCCATTATATTTGATAATTTACTAGAATGACTTACAAAACTCAGGAAAGCAAAGGAAAGCAAATCAGAGCCTCTGCCTCCTCTTCCCATGGAATTACAATATATGACCCTCCCCCACATTGATGTCCTCACAAGCCAGGAACCTCCACTGAGCCTAAGTGTCTGGAGTTTTTATTAGGATTTCATTATAAAGGTGAATCGTTGGCTCCATGATTGAACTTATTTCTAGCCTCCTTCCCCTCCTTAAAGGTCAGGAGGTTGGGCAATATCATGTGGCTCAAAGCTTCCACCCTTTAATAGCATGGTTGGTCTCTGTGGCAGAAACAGCCTCCATCCTAAGTTATCTCCTTAGCATGAATACAAATGTGGTCCAGGGACCCACTATAAATAACAAAGACACTGTCCTACCACTCAGGAAATTCCAAGGGTTTAAAAGTTACCTCCTATGAATCAAGGACAAAGACCAGTCAAATTCTTTATGACACAATAGCATCACAACCAACTTTTTCCTATCTGATTCTACTTTTATCTTTTCTTTCTACTGATGTTGATCCTACATGTACTACCTAATAAACTTTCTAATGCTAAACTTTGCCTCAAAGTCTACTTTTCATGAAACCTAACCTAAAAGATTTACTGCTGGAAATGATCCAAGAAAACAGATACTATGATTGCATTTTGGATTCTATCACCCATTGCTGGCTGGCAAGGTATCAGTAGTGGCAGGTAGAACATAGGTACCACAAGGAGGCAGGTAATTGTTAAAATTTCACTTGTAGTGCACTGGGAAGAACATGTGGTGTACAGCAAAAGAGCATGCATGGGTCTCAAGTATGGGAGAAATAGTAACCATGAGCTCATTGGGATTTGATGGCTATTGCTAAGTGGAATTAATATCTTGGAGAGAGATAGTGAAAGGCTGAGAGTGATTAATCTGTGATTCAAATCTAAGTGTGAAGACCAAAAATCCTTCTGGGGATCATTCATATAAAAAGGTTCTTACATGCTGCTGTGGACAGCAAAGAAAATGGAAGATCAATTCCAGAACTTAAACATAAGTAACAGAAGCCCAAGTGGAAACATCCAAAGAAGATCAAAATCTTTAATGAGGCATGTGTGATACGTCCAGGTTAAGGCTCTGGTACGGAAAGAGTGCTTTTGAGTTTTTATGATTTGCCTACAATTTGGACCGAATTCTGAATTCTTTCTTGGTTATACGTCTCCACCCTAAAGTTTCCAAATTAGTTTTCCATTTTTCTTACTTACTGTCAATGGAATCGCTTTTCTCTGAGGCCCTACCAGCCTACCTTGTGACGTACAAACTACGGGAAAGAAAACTGATTGCTACTGTCCACTTCCACTTTAACTGCTAACTTCAAGTCTAACATCAGCCCTCAACTAATTTCCCTCCAGACTCTAAGGAAACTGGCTTACAGAGTGTTGCAAACATTAACCTTTGTTTTTCTCCTGCCTGCAACTCTGTCTCCTACAATGAGACATAGCTGTTTAGTAGGACAGGCCATTCCCATAAATGAGAGCCTGGTTTAATGGGTTTCTTTGCCGTTCCATCTTTCTCCCCACAACCACCAACCCAGCTTTTAGTGTGTGAAATTTCCAGGGAATTTAGTGTGGGAAACCCGACACTTTGATGGGGTTTTTCTTCAGGGAATCCACCAAGTTTTCACAGCGAAAAGACAAAACAAACAAACAAACAACAACAAAAACCCTCCTGGCTCTGGAAGAGACAGAGAAAGAGTAACCATTATGAAGTATGCCCAGAACATTCTTCATAATGAAGGCCTCCTTTCCAGAGAAAAGACTTTATCAGAGCCTTGTTCCACCTTGGGAAAGGGAACTGATCTCCTGGAGACTTCAAGTAAAAAAAAAGTTCACAAACATTTATGAAGATCAAAGCTCAGGGACATAGCCCTATTAATTTAATTATACAATTACAAATCTTCTCCTCCCCACTCTTTACCACAACACCAACACAGCTCTAGGATAATAACAGTAGATTACAGCTAAGAAAGCTGCAAGACAGAGCCTCCCACTGAGGAAGACTTCGTAGGGAAGCCCAAAGTCAATTGGGAAGACTAAGACTAAACTGGGACACTAGCGGAATTGGAAGCCTCTAGCACTTCCAGCTACAGCAAGTGTTAAACACGGTCCAACTTCTAGCCAGAATAAAATAAAACCTCACATTAAATGCCTATGTATTTAAGGTCCTATTATACATCATTCTGACGTCAACAAAAAATTTCAAGGCATACTAAAAGGCAAGAGAAAACATATTCTGAAGAGACAATAGCAATTCAGAATCAGACTTAGATATGACATGGATTGTGGAGTTGTCAAACAGACAACTTAAAATAATTATAGTTAGTTAGTTAAGAGAGCTAATGAAAAAAGTAGAACTCACACAATAGCAAATGGGCCACATAAGGAGGTATATGGATACTCCCTGAAAGAATAAATCAAACAAAAAATATTGTAACATAAAATAAGATTGCCTTTGATGGGGTCATTAGTAGGCTGTGCATGGCCAAGGAAAGAATCTATGAACTTGAAGATATGTCAATAGAAAATTCCCAAACATCTTTTGTTAGCTTTATGCCTATGTATTTCACTTTCTTTGAAGCAACTGTAAGGGGAATTGTGTCTTCGACGAGTTTCTTAACTTGGCTGTTATTGGCATATACAATGGCTACTGATTTGTGGACATTGATTTTATACCCTGAGATGTTTCTGTATTTCTTGATCACTCCCAGGAGTCTTGTGGTTGAGTCTCTGGCGTTCTCTAAGTATAAGATCATATCACTGACAAAGAGCAAGAATTTGACTTCCTCTGCCCCCATTTGGATGCCCTTTATAGCCTTCCTCTGCCTGATTGCATTGGCTAGAACTTCCAGCACCATGTTGAATAGTGGCAATAGATGATATCCTTTTCTGGTTCCAGTTTTAAGTGGAAAAGGTTTCAGTTTGACTCCATTCAGTATGATATTAGCTGTGGGTTTCTTCTTTTCTTTCTTTCTTTTTTTTTTTTTTTTGTTGCAGTGGGGCTGGGGCTGGGGCTGGGTTTGAACCTGCCACCCTTGTATATGGGGCCAGCACCCCACCTGCTGAGCCACAGGTGCCACCCAAGCTGTGGGTTTGTTATAAATGGCTTCAGTTTAAGAAATGTGTCACTTAATCCTATATTCTTCAGTGTTCTTGTTAGAAAATGATGCTGAATTTTATCAAGTGCTTTTTCTGCATCTCCTGAGAGAATCATACAGTCCTTGTTTTTGCTTCTATTGATATGGTGAATTGCATTTGTGGATTTGCATATGTTAAACCAGCCTTGCATCCCTGGGATGAACCCACTTGATCATTATGATTAATTTTGTAATGTATAGCTGTAATCTATTGGTTAAGATTTTGTTGAGAATTTTTGCATCTATATTCATTAGTGAAATTGGTCTGTAGTTCTCCTTTTCAGTTGGATCTTTTCCTACCACGATGATGTTTGCTTTGTAGAACATGTGGGGGAAGATTCCTTCCTTCTCAATTTTTTGGAATAGTTTTTGCAGTATGGTTCTCTTCTTTGAAGGTTTGACAAAATTCTGGTGTAAACCATCTGGTCCTGGGCATTTTTTTGTTGGAAGATTTTTTATTGTTTCTTCCATCTCAGTGCTGGATATTGGTCTGTTCAAGTGATCTATTTCTTCTTGGTTAAGTACAGGGAGAGGGTGTGATTCAGGTATTGATCCCTTTCCTCCACATTGTCAAATTTCTGGGCATAGAATTTCTTGTAGTAGTCAGAGATAATCTCTTTCATCTCTGCGACATCTGTTATTATTTCCCCCTTTTCATTTCTGATTGATATTATTAGAGATTTTACTTTTATGTTTCTAATTGGTCTGGCCAAAAGCTTATTGATTTTATTTATTTTTTTTGAACATTACACTAAGTGAAGTAAATCAGACAGAATAAGACAACTAATTTATGAGTAAACATCTATAAGTACCCACAATAGTCAAATTCATTCACAGAAAATAGAATGGTGGTTGCCAGGGGCTAGGGAATAATAGGGGATGAAGAGTCATTGTTTAATGCAGGAGTGTCCAACCTTTTGGCTTCCCTGGGCCACATTGAAAAAAAGAGTTGTCCTAGGCCACACATTAAATGCACAAACAGTAACAAAAGTTTATGAGCAAAACAAAAGATCCATGCATAATTTTTGTGAAATTTGCCACTGCACATAAGCAAAAAAAGTCCTCACATCATAATCCTAATTGTGCATCACAGTCTTTTTTTGTTTGTTTGTTTTGAGACAGAATCTCACTTTGTTGCCCTAGGTAGAGTGCTGTGGCATCACACAGCTCACAGCAACCTTCAGCTCTTGGGCTTAGGTGATTCTCTTGCCTTAGCCTCCCAAGTAGCTGGGCCCACAGGCACCCACCACAATGCTCAGCTATTTTTTTGTTGTTGCAGTTTGTCCGGGACTAGGTTTGAACCCGCCACTCTTGGTATATGGGGCCAGCACCGTACTTACTGAGCTACAGGTGCCTCCTAAGAGTCTTTTAAAATCATAGAGCAGGTCCTAAGTTGTGATCACTAACATAAAAAAATGTGCATATCTAACTACTAAAACATCTTTGGGTTTTTTTTTTTTTTGATGATTTTAATTATAAAAGAAAAGTGGGTGACATAAAACTAGTGGGATATTTGACAGTGTATTTAAGAAACTAATGCATCAATATCTGGTTCAATGGAAATAGTTGAAATTCTTAGTGAGTTCTCAAGATGCTCATCAGATATTTGGTTCTAATTTTACTCTCAATGTGCTTCATTCTTGAAAATGGTTGGTGGCAAATATAGATGCTGCCAAAAAGCAATGACTTGAATTATGTGTGATTGTGAAGTGAGAGATAATTCTCTCTGTACTGACAAGACCTATAAAAGTCTGGTGAAGAGACATGATCAAATTTTTCTTTAAGTTAAATATCAGATTGCACATTCCATCTGAAAATTGGCAGGTAATATATTTATGTCAACTGAAAATGGAGTTGCAAATGCACTCCAATATTTATTATTTTCCTAGATATCTTGAAATCTGTTTTCAAAGTCTTGTATCAAATGGAAAAGCAAGGTGTATATTTTTCACTGTTCACAGGACTGTGTTTAGCCAACATGTTGAAATGCATAAAACTGTTTGCCTTAATTTGAGTTTCCCATAATTTCAGTTTCATTTAGAATGCCATCATGGTTTGAAACATTGTATTGATAAGTTGGTTTTCACCTCGAAGACAAGATAAGTGGTTACCACTAAAAATGCTAAATCTTTAAGCCAGTTTTAATCATGAAGTTATGGCACAAATTTGTTTTTTTATACCATAAATGACTTGAGAACATGTCACAAATCGTACAATCTTTTCAACATTTTCCCTTGACTTAGACATCTTACTTCTAAAAACTAAATGATGTTGCCATAGTTAGCTTCGATCCTTTTAAGGAATTCCTGGAATTGGCAATGATTCAATCACTAGGCCCTGAAGATGTTCATGGTCAGGACAATTTGCATGACGTTATCCATTTTTAAAAATTTTGCACATAATTTTTTCTGGTGTACAATGCAATTATACTTCACCAAACATGAGTTTTGGGTGGCAATTGTATCATCTTCTATAAATTTTATAAGTCACTCTCTTTTATGTATCATTGCCAGGGCACCATCAGTAACTATACCAGATTTGTTGACAATGGCCAAAGAAAATCTCTTTAACATATTTTTTACTACTTCACATAAATCTCTTGATTTAGTTGTGTCTTTTAATGTCACTAAGGAAACCATTTCTTCAGTGACATTATAGTCATTATCGATACCTCTAATGGCAAGTTGAACCGTATTTATAACATCAGTGCTGTCATCCATCACCAAAGCATAAAATTTAAAATGAGCACCTTTAGTCTCCAAACTTCTTTTGATAGATTTCCAGTTTCTTCAATTCACTTGGCTATAGTCTGGTGAGACAAACTGATTTTAGAAATATACCCCTTTTTTTCATTGCAAATTGTAACTCCATGCTTTCTATACATTGCTTAATAAACTTACTATCAGTAAATGGTTTTGATTTTTTGCTATTAAATATGCCACATAACTAGCTTTTACAATGGAATCTGTCTGAGTTGTAGCTTTTTCAAAAAAAAAAATTTGTTGAGAAGACAGACTTTTTTTAGCTCTACTATTTTTCCTTACAACACAATCCTTCATGCCTATCAAATTTGGTAGCATGTTTTTGCATATAATGCCTTTTCAAATTATAGTCTTTGAAAACGTGTACAAATTAAGCAGAGCGCCTTACTATTTGCCTTGAAAAAAAAGCAATCATCTGTCAGCTTTTCATTCAACAGTCTTCCTTCATCTGTAATTTTTCTTTTTGTGGGTTCTGTTTTCTTTTGAGATGGTGTAGAAGCCATGCTGGGATTAGGACAATAATAATAGATCAGGGACTATATTTACTTTGATAATTAAATTTAACCGATGGGGAAAAAAGAAAGCAAAATCTGAGTCCTTCTGCGTCTGGGCTGCTGATGCAGGGTGAGGTCGAGGTCAACTGTAAAGCATGGCAAGGCGATGTGTGAGGCCCCACCAAGGAGTGGAAGTACCATAACAATCCATAAGAAGGCTTACCTGACTGCTAAATAACATTAAATGCCTAATGTTGCAATCTTAGGTTGAAATATTATTGGTAATCAGTGCTGCCAAGTCACCACGAGCACATGTAACGTCTGATGGTATCAGTTCGACCGTCTGTGTTTGGAAGATAACACACCACATAAAACTGAAGCTACGCATGCGGACAAATAGCAAGAGCATATATAGGTTTGTTTTACGTGACCTTGTGACACGATACTGTGGTCTTCAAAGTTCAAGCACCACTCAATTGAGTTCCACCGAAAATTCTCATCATGTTTTAAGTAAGTTTACCTGCCTTTTTGTGTTGGGCCACCTTCATAGCCATTCTGGGCTGCAGGTGCCGTGGCGTGCCAGCTGTGGGCTGAACACCCTGACCTGAAAGATAGATAGGTGGTAGTCCCCATCATACCTCCATTTAATTCTACAGTCGGTCCTCTGCAAAATTCAGACTGATCCTTCCTAATGGCAATTCACTATCACCAACTTCAGTTTCCGTTCTATCTGTGCTAGAGTAGATTAGCATGGACTCAGGCATGCGATATTTAGCCAATAATCTTGCTACTCCATTCTTTCTATCTCTATCCAAAAAAGAATCAGAAACAATTCATAATCCTTTAAATGAATACGAATGTGCCCAAAGTGCCCATTTACAGCCTTATTCCAGAGCTGTGTTAACTCTTCTGCCCTGTCATAACAGAGCCTGAAGAGACACAGACCAGCTGGATGTTGCACAGAATATCACCCTGATCCAGTAAACTGATGACATGGTGTTAGCTTAACCAGATGAACAAGAACTGGCTAGGAAGTTGGAGGCCTTGGTAATTCACATGCACTCTTGAGGGACATAAACCATCAAAGATTCCGGGGCCCACCACATAAGTAATTGCTTAGAGTTCAGTAAAATGCTAGGATGTCCTCCCATAAACTAAAGGAGAAATTGCTGTATCTTGTAGCTCCCATGAGAAGCTTGGCAGTGCAATGCCTGCCAGGTGGTCTTTCTTCAGGAACTGGGGCAGTGTCTTTCCAGAAGTACTGTTCAGGTCACATACTGGATGAAAGAAGTTATTGTTTTTCAACAGGGGCCATGGCAGGAAGGAACTCTGCATCAACTCCAAGCTGCAGGGCAAGCAGCGGGCCTCTTGGACCACATGACCCAGAAGAAACCATGATATTAGGGACATCAGAGGTGGGAAAGCAGAGCTTAAAATCTCTGTGTTATCCAACTGGTAGCAGCCAGCCTCTATCTTCCGTAGGAGATTTCACATATTGTATCAGACCCAGGAACTCATTTAATGTTTTTCTTTTTGTTTTAAAGACTAGTCAAGTGCCCTAGTGAGAAGGGAGGAAAGAGTGAAACACAGAGTTCTATCTGTAACCAACTGTGAACAATCAAGTGAGCTAACATACTACCTTCAGAACAGCCAGAACACAGTTAATGTTAAAGGAGACGCAGAAACAGGCACATGACCAGGAGAGACACTGTTCCTATCATGTACTGAGGGTAAGATATATTTTGCCTATAGACTTTTTTAAGTCGCTTTTCTTTAAAACCATGCGTATATTATGTATTATACTTATATATACTTGTAAATTAATATTATATACTATACATATTCATACTTATGATGCTTATACAATAAAGTTGAATATTTAAAAAGCAATCCCCCCAAAAATAAATAAATAAAAAATAAAAAAAGCAATCCCTAAAAATGAAAAGTGAAATAAAACAAATGAACCCAATCCAATTGCAATCAGGTTGGCGGCACAGCCGCACAGAGAAAACCTTTTTAAAGCGACTTAAAGGCACAATAATTTAATAGCTCATCTCTAGTGGACTAGGCCCTTAGGACAAAAAGAATTGCAAAAAGTATCTCACACTGCTCTCAGAAAGCTCATGCTTCAGGGGTGTCCAACCTTTTTTCATCTCTGCTGCACATTGGAAAAAGAAATGTTGTCTTGGGCCACACATTAAATCAAAAACAGTAATATAAGCTGATTAGCAAATAATAATAATATAATAATAATAAATAAAAGCTCTATGCCTACCTTTTATGATATCTGACACCACAGATAAGCTCAAAAGTCTTCACAAAATCAGCATGTAGCCCACGGGCCAAAGGTTGGACACCTCCCACTAGAGGTAGTGGAAAGACTATTATTCTGAGATTGTCATATATACAGAGTACCCTAAAGTAAACAAGTAATTTTGTTGGGATTTTTAACAAGTGCAGTTTTTCCATATAGGACAAAGGAGATCAAAGAGTTAAATACAACTCCTGTAGTTGAATTGTTACTATTAGTACAAACTCATGACTTATATCATTTTGTAAATAAATGCCATTTTCTACTCTGTCCACTGAGATTTTTCAATCGCAGAAACAATGACAAAACCAGTAACACCAAGTGCACAGATGGAGGTTCCCAACACTGTTTGCCCTAGAAGACAGCAGGGCCCCTCAGACAGGAGAACAAGTCCAGGGCGAGGAAACAGGCAGCCTGCCCTAAACAGCTGAGCTCTCTCTGGTCCAGCCTCAGAGACTCCCAAAGGGTGTGTCCCAGGGACTCAACAGCCACTCTGAAGAGACTCTACCACAGGCCACCGAAATACAAAAATAATAACTATAATAGATTGAAAACAAATCCAATATATTTTGTCTCCACTAGCTTGTCTTTTTCCCACCTCCACCGACCCCAATTTCCACCAGTTTGTAATGAAACAAACATTCAAAGGAAAACATAGGAGCCTCCTTTACAGAATTCTAGGAAAACAGTGCATCTGAAATAAATCCTTTATCTTATTTTTCTACATTTAGCCTGAACCTCCAGGCACTAGATGGTTGAAGGAGACACCGCATCTTTGTAGAAGAAACTTCTAGAGGTGCTTCGGAATCAAAGTATCAGCACTGTGCAACTCTAATAAATCAATGGATGTGAGTGCTAAGCCACAAGAAGCAGCAATTAGACCTTCTGTGTAACTTTCTATGATGAATATTTGTCAGAAAATTAAACCTGAGTCTGATCCAACCTCTGTATCTAACTACCAATTACAGCAACTGCAGGAGACCAGAAGAAGGCAATGATACCAGAGAGGGGCAATCATCAAAATTCAGGCTAGGGAAATACTACTGGAAAAACAATTTATTTTCTTCAGTCAATTGCAAGAAAACATGTGACAGAGGGGGAGTCAACAGATTAAAAGAGAATTAAACACCTGCGACCACCAACTGCAATTTATGGCCTTATTTAGATCCTGAGTTCTAAAAAATAAGCTGATAATCATGGAACTAACTGGGGAAATTCGAATAGTGACTATACATTAAATTATTTCAAGAAATTGTTGTTAATGTTTAAGATAGGATAAATGGTATTTCCCTTTTGAAAGAAAAACACTTTTATGAACATTTTAATATTTATAGATTTAAAAAATTTCTCCCCTAAATAAACAGAGAAAAATTCCACTTATTATCCCAATGGTTCTCTTTTCAGGGGGTCAGAAGAAGTTGGATAAAAATCATTTTAAAATCCACATGGAAACATAAATGCCTGTATAGCAAAGAAAAGTATGCAGAAGATAAATAATGAGAGACTTGCCTTCAACTGAAAGCCATTGTAATAAAAATCACCGTAATACAATCAACATGGTTTGGACACAAGAGTAGAAAAATCAGTGAAACAGAGAGTGGATCTAAAAATAGATCTTGGTATATATCATAATTTAATATGTGACAAAGGTAGTATTTCAATTCTGTTGGAAAGGATGGCTTATTTAATAAGTCGTGCCGGCATAACTGCCTATTCATCTGGAACAAAATGAACTTGTATCTCAATTCACAACAAAAGCAAAAAGAAATTCTAAATGGCTTAAACACTTAAATATAAACAGTAAGTCTTATAAGAACATGTAAGTGGCTACATGCAAATCTACGGAACAGAGAAGATCCTTTTAACTAAAACCAGAAGCTGGGAGAGCATAGGAGATAGACATAATTAATTATATAAAAATTTAAATACTTTTATCTGGAGAGAGATGGCAAAAAATGTCAAGAGTCAAATGCATTTACGAAAATACGTGCAAAGTGGATAACAAATAAAGGGTTAATACATCTTATGTACAACAATTTCTTCTATAAATTGATAAGAAAAAGATAAACCACTCTAATTTTTTGTAAAGGCAAAAGGTATGAAAAGGTAATTCATAGAATGGCAAATCCAAATGGCTAGTAAACATATTAAAGGTATCTAAACACACCAAGCAGTCAGGCAACTGCAAAGTAAAATTATAATGGGATATTGCTCTATGCAATCAGACTGACAAAAATTTAAAATAGTAATATTATCTATGGCAATCTCATGCATTGCTTGTGAAAATGCAAATTGTTATTGCTTTTTGAGAAAAAAAAAAAAGTCTAGCAGCATCTATTAAAATAAAGAATCCACATACACTTTAACAGAATGATTGTACTCCTGAAACTGTAGCCATGGAAATAAAAGAACCGATATGGAAGGCTACATGTAAAGTTGTTTATCTCAGGATTAAGGTAGCAAAAAACTAAAAACAAAGTGAACATATCCCTAAGAAAATGAGTAAATAAATTGCTTGTGTATCTGTATTCTTTTTTTTTTTTGCAGAGACAGAGTCTCACTTTATGGCCCTCGGTAGAGTTCCGTGGCCTCACACAGCTCACAGCAACCTCCAATTCCTGGGCTTAAGCGATTCTCTTGCCTCAGCCTCCCGAGTAGCTGGGACTACAGGCGCCCGCCACAATGCCCGGCTATTTTTTGGTTGCAATTTGGCCGGGGCCAGGTTTGAACCCACCACCCTCAGTATATGGGGCCGGCGCCTTACCAACTGAGCCACAGGCGCCGCCCTGTGTATCTGTATTCTAAAATATTTTGCAGTTACTAAGAAGAAGGAATTAAAGGTACTCCATATAAATAAGAATTTCTTTTTTTTAAATTAAATCATAGCTGTGTACATTAATGCAATCATGGGGTACAATGTGCTGGTTTTATATACCATTTGAAATATTTTTATCATACTGGTTAACATAGCCTTCACCGCATTTTCTTAGTTATTGTGTTAAGACATTTATACTCTACACTTAGTAAATTTAACATGTACCCTTGTAAATGCACTGTAGGTGTGTTTCCACCAATTACCCTCCCTTCACCCATCCTCCCCTCCCTTCCCTCTCCCCTTTCCCCCTCTTCTTGGGCTATAGCTGGGTTATAGCTTTCATATGAAAGCTATACATTGGTTTCATAGTAGGGCTGAGTACATTGGATACTTTGTCTTCCATTCTTGAGATACTTTGCTAAGAAGAGTATGCTTCAGCTCCATCCATGTAAACATGAAGAGGTAAAGTCTCCATCTTTTTTTAAAGCTGCATAATATTCCATGGCGTACATATATCTCAATTTATTACTCCATTCATGGGTCGATGGACACTTGGGCTTCTTCCATGACTTAGCAATTGTCAACTGGGCTGCAATAAACAATCTGGTGCAAATATCTTTGTTATAAAGTGATTTTTGGTCTTCTGGATATATACCTAGTAGAGGAATTGAAGGATCGAATGGGCGGTCTATTTTTAGATCCTTAAGTGATCTCCAAACATCTTTCCAAAAGGAACGTATTAGTGTGCATTCCCTCCAGCAGTGCAGAAGTGTTCCCTTTTCCCCACATCCACGCCAACATCTCTGGTTTTGGGATTTTGTGATGTGGGCTAATCTTACTGGAGTTAGATGATATCTCAAAGTGGTTTTGATCTGTATTTCTCTGATGATTAAGGATGATGAGCATTTTTTCATATGTCTATAGGCCGTGCACCTGTCTTCTTCAGAGAAGTTTCTCTTCAAGTCCCTTGCCCAGCCTGCAATGGGATCACTTGTTCTTTTCTTGCTAATACGTTTGAATTCTCTGTGGATTCTGGTTATTAAACCTTTGTTGGAGACATAACCTGCAAGTATCTTCTCCCATTCTGAGGGCTGTCTGCTTGCTTTACTTACTGTGTTCTTGGCTGTGCAGAAGCTTTTTAGTTGATCAGATCCCAGTAATGTATTTTCGGTGTTGCTTCAGTTGCCCGGGGCTCTTCCTTATAAAATATTTGCCCAGACCAATGTCTTCAAGTGTTTCCCCTGCACTTTCTTCTAGTATTTTTATAGTTTCATGTCTTTTTTTTTTTTTTTTTTCTGATCAAGCTCCGTCGAGTTTATTTTTCAGCTGGACTTACAAGCACACAAACGAGGAAGTAACTAAGGGCTATTCCTAACAGGGCGGGGAGGGGGCTAGTTTCTGGAAAATTACTAGGAGAAGGACCCTAAGGCAGGGGGTGCATTTTTGAGGAGATACGCAAGGGGAAAGTACCATTGCTGTTTACGGTTGAATTCCTGAGAACAGTTTGCCTGTAAAATCAAGATAGCAAGGGGCATTTTTGTGATATGTTTTGGCTCCCGGCATCTCCTCCCTTTTAGTTTTTTAAATTGTTGGGGTCTGTCAGTTGTCAGCGTAGAAGAGAGGGCATTAACCTTTTGGGGGGAAGTATTGACCTGATTCCTCCCGCGGGCATAATGACCGCATGATAAGTTTGAGCGTCTTTTGGGGAGGAGAGGAGAAATTTTTACGACGCTAACCTCTATGCAAATCAGGTTTGCTTCCAAGGGACTCAGAGAGGCTGTTTATGCCTTCCCTCTGCAGTGTCTTTATTGCACCCCGTAAAAAGGTACCCAGGTTGTACTCACATATGATGGTGAGTCAACGTGCATAGCTCTGAGTGCTTACGCGGTTCCCGGAGGAATATCTTCATTGGCAAGGCCCCGGTCTGCAAGGTCGAGTCTATGATAATGGACTTGAATGGGTTTTGATGCCAGGGAGCCAATTGTGATTTGATAAAATTCATGATTTTGTTAAGAATAATGGGTCCAAGGGTGATTATTAATAGCAAGAATAAGGGGACCTGCAAGAGGCATGAGTAAGGAGTACAAGGAGGATTTCCATCACTCGTTTGCCTCAGAAATAGTTTCATGTCTTAAGTTTACATCTTTAATCCAGTGATAGTCTATCTTAATTAATGGGTCCAGTTTCAGTCTTTTACAGGTTGCCAGCCAGTTCACCCAGCACCATTTGTTAAATAGGGAATCTTTTCCCCACTGAATGTTTTTAATTGGCTTATTGAAGATCAAATAATGGTAAATATCTGGGTTCATCTCTTGGTTCTTTGTTCTGTTCCATACATCTACCTCTCTTTTTTTGTGCCAGTACTATGCAGTTTTGATTGATTATATCGATTTATAGTATAATCTGAGGTCTGGTAGTGTGATTCCTCCTGCTTTGTTTTTATTTCTGAGTAATGTCTTGGCTATTCAAGGTTTTTTCTGATTCCATATAAAACCAAGTATTATTTTTTCAAGATCTTTAAAGTATAACAGTGGAGCTTTAATAGGGATTGCATTAAAATTGTATATTGCTTTGGGTAGTATGGACATTTTAACAATGTTGATTCTTCCCAGCCATGAGCATGGTATGTTTTTCCATTTGTTAACATTTTCAGCTATTTCTTTTCTCAGAGTTTCATAGTTCTCTTTATAGAGATCTTTTACATCCTTTTTTAGGTAAACTCCCAAATATTTCATCTTCTTTGGCACTACTGTGAAAGGAATAGAGTTCTTGACTTTTTTTTCAGCTTGACTATTGTTGGGTATATATAAAGGCTACAGATTTATGAGTGTTGATTTTGTAACCTGAGATGCTGCTGTATTCCTTGATCACTTCTAAGAGTTTTGTAGCAGAATCCCTGGTGTTTTCCAGATGTACAATTATATCATTTGTGAAGAGTGAAAGTTTGATCTCCTCTGACCCTATGTGGATACCCTTGATTGCATTTTCTTGCCTAATTGTGATGGCTTCCATTACAATGTTGAAAAGCAATGGAGACAATGGGCAACCTTGCCTGGTTCCGGATCTGAGTGGAAATGATTTCAATTTAACTCCATTCAATACGATATTAGCTGTGGGTTTGCTGTAGATGGCCTCTATCAGTTTAAGAAATGTCCCTTCTATACCAATTTTCAATAAGAAGAATTTCTACAAGGCGATGAGTGAGAAAGATACTAAGAATTATATACGTTCTGGTGTCCAGTTATCAACTCGTATACAGACATACATTGCTTAAGGACAAAGACATTTTTGAGAAATGCATTGTTAAATGATCTCACCATTATTTAAATATCATAGCATGTACTTACACAAACCTAGATAGTATAGCCTACTATATACTTATGCTATATTTTATACATATTTTGTAGCCAATTGCTCGTACACATCTGTACAACATGTTACTGTCCTAAATACTATAGGAAATTATAACAGAATGGCAAGTGTTTTTGTATCCAAACATATCTCGGGGCCAGGCACAGTGGCTCACACCTGTAACCTTAGCACTCTAGGAGGCCAAGGCAGGTGGATTGCTTGAGCTCAGGAGTTCGAGACCCCTGAGCCAGAGCGAGACCCCATTTTTAAAAATACCTGGGTGTTATGGCGGGCACCTGTAGTCCCAGCTACTCTGGAGGCCGAGGCAAGAGAATCACTTCAGCCCAAGAGTTTGAGGTTGCTGTGAGCTAAGCTGCCACAGCACTCTACCAAGGGTGACAAAGTGACACTATCTCAAAAAAAAAAAAAAAAAAAATCTAAACATTGAGAAGGTAACAACATGGTATTATAATCTTATGGGACCACGGTAGTATCTGTGGTTTATCATTAACCCATATGTGACCCATGACTATATTTGTGAGTGTGTATGTGTAAATTGTATACAAAGTGTATAAATTTGTATACAAACTTCTATTTGTTTACGATTACATGAGTTTGGGGAAAGAGTTTACGATGCTCTATACTGGGTGTGAGTGGAGTGTTTGCCAAGTTTGGGGTGAAGAGATGAGGTCCTGAAGGGAGAAGTACAGAAAAAAAAATGATCTTAGATTTTTTTACCTGTCATAATGATATCCTACTAATATATATACACATTAGTCTGTAATGTATACATAAAATGTAATATACATGTACAATGTGTATATATATATATGACGTGATATGTTATGAGAAAAAGCTAAGATTGAATCCATAGATTCGTGTTTATAAGGGTGTGCATGATATGGTGTTAAATTTTTAAAAGCTAGTAATGTGTATTCTATGATTCTATTTTGTCAAAGTAAAGCACATACAAACAAACCTCTATATTTGTGGGCTTCAGAAATGCTTGTACTATTGAATGAATCATTAAAAAGTTGTGAAGGAATAAATGCCAGGGTGTGAACATCTATTACCTCCGAGGCGATTGAGGCAAGGATGAAATGATGATTAACTTTTTCTTTACACCTCATCACACTGTTCAATAAGCCTGCATTGCTTTGTAATTTGAGTGAAAAAAGAAAAACAATATAATAGGGTCTTCCATCTAAGGACATGATATATTTCAATATGTTTGGAAGTTTTCTTTTTCCCCCTCAAATATAGTTTCTTTATATTTCTAGCCTGCCAAGAATTTTGTTGTTAGTTGTTAATCGGGAATGAGTGTTTGAGCTTTATTGCATCTTTTTTGGCTTCTATTTTGCTCTTTCTTATTTACACCCTCCCATATGGTAACCTCATCCAATATTATGGCTTTACACATGGTATGTATGCTGACAACTATAAAATGTGTATCTCTAGCACAGACCTGTCTCCCTAACTCCAGACCCTGGATCACTGCCTGTTGACATCTTCACTTGAATACCTAATTGACATTTGCAACTCAACCCATCCAAAGTGCAACTCTTAAGCTTCTTCCTCTGTTCCAGGTCCATCACACCTCACATGACCTTGGGGAAAAGCTCAGGTAGGAACCTGTAGCTGTCCTATCTCAGGTGAGGGCAACCCCCAAACATGAGTCATCTGTGCCTTTTTCTCACTCCCTGCACTCAATGCATTAGAAAATCCCGTCCCTTCTACTTTTTTTTTCTTTTGAGACAGAGTTTCACTTTGTCACCCTTGGTAGAATGCTGTGGCTTCATAGCTCACAGCAGCCTCAAGCTATCCTCTTGCCTCTGTTTTTCATTTTTCAGAGTCAGAGTCTCACTCTTGTTCAGGCTGGTCTCAAATTCATGAGTTGAAGCAATCCACCCTCTTGGCCACCCAGAGTGTGAGGATTACTGTCCCTTCTACTTTCAAAATACAGAGTGTCCAGTAAGGCTACGTTTTTTTTTTTTGTAGAGACAGGGTCTCACTGTAACGCCCTCGGTAGAGTGCCGTGGCGTCAGATGGCTCACAGCAACCTCTAACTCTTGGGCTTATGCGATTCTCTTGCCTCAGCCTCCCAAGCAGCTGGGATTACAGGCGCCCACCACAACGCCCGGCTATTTTTTTTTTGTTGTTGCAGTTTGGCTGGGGCTGGGTTTGAACCCGCCACCCTCGGCATATGGGGCCGGCGTCCTGCTCACTGAGCCACAGGCACCGCCCCAGGAAGGCTATGTTAACCAGTGTGATGAAAGTGTGTCAAACGGTCTGTGAAGCTAGTGAATGATGCTCCATGATCATATCAATGTACACAACTACGATTTAATAAAAAAAAAAAGAAAAAAGAAATAAAACAAAATACAGAGTGCCCCAAAGTCACCCATAAACTTGCTATACATAAGGAAAATGGGAAATTGTAGCTTAATGTATGTTTATTTACAAAACATTTATTACTGAATTTTACAACATGTAGAAATGACATCTACCTGCATTCATGTATCTAAATATATCTAAACATAGAAAAAGGCACAGTAACAATATGATATAATCTTGTTGGACCACTGTGGTATGTAGTTCATCCTTGACCAAAATATTGTTACACGGCACATGACTGTGTATGTACGAGTGTGTGTATGTGCAAATGTATAAATTTGTAAATAAACGTGTATTTGTTTATGATTACATGAGTTTGGGGAAAGAGTTTACAATACTCTATGTTGGGTTGTGGGCAGAGAATTTGTCAAATTGGCAGTGGAAGGATGAGATCCTGCAAGGAGAAGGGTGGCAGAAAAATATGGCCTAATTTTTTAATGTCATAATGATATCCTATTAGTGTATATCTATATTAATATGTATATACACATTACATGTATGCACATAAAATATCCTATACATGTATAATGTATGTATGTGTGTGTGATACATATTCTGAGTTGACTACTTTCATCACCTCCACTGTTTCCAATGTGATAAGAGCCACCATCCATCCTCTCTCACCCCAATTACTGATCTCCCTGGGTCTATTCTTGCTGTGGTTGATTCTCAACACTATATCCAGAATCAAGACCTTTCACATATATGTTAGATCACATCCCTCCTTCGCTCAAAACCCTGCACTCTTCTCTCCTTGGGATTGATGTCCTTCTGCCACTACCCTCATTCTTACAGAGTAAAACCCAACATCCCTAAAAGATCCACACGATCTAGCTTCCTGTGACCACTCCCTTTATCCCCTTCCACTCTCCTGACTTACTCTCCTGCAGCTACTCTGGCTCCCAGAAGTGCCCAGAACACACCAGGCTTGGTCCCTCCTACCCCAGGGCCTTTGCACTCATTGTTCTTTCTGCTTGAAGTGCCTCCTGGCAGAGAGCTGCTCAGCTAACTCTTCTTCTCATTGAGACCCGCCCTGACCACCTTATTCAATATCCTCCCTCCTACCCTAACAATCGAGCTTGCCCTGACCTACTTTTTCATTCTCCAAAGCTGACAGACTGCAACGTTTATTTATTAAGTTTGCCTTCTATTGTCTGTCCCATACCACTAGGATATCAGCTCCAAGAGAGCAAGAATCTTGTTGTGTGTCTTGACATGACACAAATCCTTAGAACGGTGTCGAACATGTGAAAGATGCTTAGCAAATATTTGTTGAACATAAGAATGAATTAGTGCATCGCATTGGCCCTGTGCATGGAGCTTCCCCCAAACCTGTCCTCTACTCCTTCGATTCATCTCTTCCTTGTGCTTTAAGGTGTGATGTTCTTTAGGATTATTTTTTCCCTCTTAAATATGACCCCTGATGCTTTTCTCTTTTAGGAACAATCCCCAGTTTCTGGCTCATTAATAGAGCTTTTTATGCCTTCTCTACACTGTTATAGGAAAAAGCATCTGTTTGGTGATTTCATAGGATTTGGTGAAGAAGAAAAGGCAGCTGTGTCTCTCACTTGCCGTCATCCATCCTTGACCTCAGAGGATTGAGGCTGTTGAAGTCTGAGTGAATCTGAGGAACTGAGTTCCTGGACTATGGGCCTTACCAATGTGATGCAGTCTCGTGAAGCCCAGCTTAGCCACCCGCTGACTTCCTCCTGTATCTCCAGCTCCAGCTCTTTAAGGGTAACACTGCCTACATTAAGCAAGACATTATAAAGTATTCTTCAATTCAGAGAGAAAATGAATCGCCTAATGCTAAATAATAAAAATGAGGTTCTAATGCCTGACACCACATTTCCTTCCTACTAATCAACTTGATCTTAAAATCAAAGATACCCACCCACATCCTTAGGAGACTCATTGAAAATCTTATGCAGCTGAAAAATGTCTAATCTCCTTTTACCATGGCTCTACTAGTCAATTAAAGACTTTTCAAAGTGCAAAATATGCATTTTTATGTCTGCTTTCAAAGTCACTAAAGACCAGATTTTGACCATTGATTTATATGCTGAATATGCCTGCCCTAGGAAAAGAAATTTGGTTAATTTGGGAGTGTGCTAAACTATTTTTATCTAAATTTCCTACCAGCATAGCATTTCTAAGCCATAGAAAAACATTCTTTTTATTTGCTCCTTTTTTTTTTTTTCAGTTTTTGGCTGGGGCTGGGTTTGAACCCGCCACCTCCGGTATATGGGGCCAGAGCCCTACTCCTTTGAGCCACAGGCACTGCCCTTTACTCTCTCCTTTAAAAGAAAAATTTTATATTCTTAAAGCTCTTGGTTCTTTCCTATAATGTGATTTCAGTTTGAGTATGTCAGATTTGAGTATGTTGGATTTGGGGGAAGTGTGTTCACTTACCAGGGCCAAACATGAATTAATACAGATCACAAAGCATGACCAAAATTATTATTTTTAAGAATGTGACTTGCACTTTGACTGATACCATTAAGCAATAGTATAGAAGAGACTTTGAGTTATCACCCACCTGTCAGCAGAGGACAGGATAAACTAGTTTTCCTAGATGTTTATGTTAACTAACAGAACCATACCCTCGCCTACTACTAAGCGTTCTATCCCCCTTTCTTTTTCTTTTCACAAGTTCTCCCAATAAGAACTCCAGTTTATAAACCCATGGTATAAGCCAATAAAGAGAAATGGCTTCTATTATCTTGGAAAAATCTATTCAACTGGAGGTCGTCATCTTATTTTGGAGTTTATCCCATTTTTTCTAGCACCGGTAGTAAATAAGTTCTTTCTTATGCTCATCCAAACTTTTTAAACTTTGCTGTAAACACACTTTCTCTTAATCAAAATTATCGGACATGGAAAATCACTGCTCATCATCCTCTGTATTATTCTTGGGGATAATCTACAAGTTCTCTCTTTGGTCTGTTCTATTTTAACTTTTACTTGTGAGAAATGGAAACTTTCTTTTCATTTCTCATCATTTTTAGATCCTATTCAGAAGTTCCATGTGACTATTGAAATGTGGTGGCCAAAATGAGACTCTATTTACTAGGTCTTTGTAGAGAGGGTGGATTTTGAAGGATTGTAACAATAGGAGAAATTAAACGGGAAGTGACAGATTTAACTGTAAAAATGTTGAACTTTCATACCATGGAAATTAATAAAGCTGACTGGGAAAGCAGCTTTATTAAAATTCCTTTGTTAAAAATTCCTGTCTATACTAAAGAATTCATGCACATATATGAAAACCTGCTTATATATGATGTCCAATACTATATATGAATAGTATATAGTAAAGTTAGAAAAGTTAATGAATACTTTTGTAATAGAAGGTATTATTTTTAGCCAGGTGAGGTGGCTCATGCCTGTAATCCCAGCACTTCGGAGGCCAATGAGAGTGGATTACCTGAGCTCACAGGTTCAAGACCAGCCTGAGCCAGAGCGAGACTTCATCTCTAAAAATAGCCAGGCACTGTGGCCGGCACCTGTAGTCTCAGCTACGTGGGAGGCTGAGGCAAGAGAATCACTTAAGGCCAAGAGTTTGAGGTTGCTGTGAGCTATGACGCCACAGTACTCTACCAAGGGTTGACAAAGTGAGACTGTCTCAAAAACAAAAAATAAAAAAAGAAGGTATTATTTTTAATTAAAACAACTTGAGTAACATCAAGACTCTAGTAGATACATGAATGGAAAATACTCTTACTGGCCAACATCTACTTTTCATCAGAATCTTGTTGACATGGTGAGTCTTAGAAGCTCTGGACAAACCCCTAGGAAATTAAGCTCTTCTTCAAACTCTACCAGTCTATATTCATTAACACACTATACTGCCCCTATTATAGCAGTCACTAGGTCACTATGTTATACTGACTTTTTTTTATGTTGGTCTTCCCTACCAGAAATGACCATCCAATAAGGAGGTGGCAGAGCAGGGATCTTGTGTATTTGCTTCACTCTGTTTGAATTGTCTAACACGGTGCCCAGCACATGCAGTAGAAGCTCCAACATTGCTTAAAGAATTAGTTTATGTTGAAACAAAAGTAAACGGTAATTATCGAACATGGAAAAGATCTCCCTCCTCAAGCTCTCAAAGATATGCCACGCAATGCAGTCTTATTTTATCCAAGAAGACTTCAAAACTTTGAGATATGTGTTTCTTTTTTCTATGAATCAAAAAG
Organism: Nycticebus coucang; assembly: GCF_027406575.1. Taxonomy (NCBI): domain Eukaryota; kingdom Metazoa; phylum Chordata; class Mammalia; order Primates; family Lorisidae; genus Nycticebus; species Nycticebus coucang. The sequence goes on along the minus strand of NC_069802.1, from coordinate 26,146,123 downwards.
ATATGAATATTATTTAAAAAAGACTAAAAGATAGGAATTCTCCCAAAGTTAATTTATAAATTCAATGTAATGAATACAGAGCTTTTAAAAACTTGACATTTTTCTAGAGTTCCTATAGAAAAGTGAATGTGAAGGGCGGCGCCTGTGGCTCAGTCGGTAGAGCGCCAGCCCCATACACCGAGGGTGGAGGGTTCAAACCCGGCCCCTGTCAACCTGCAACCAAAAAATAGCCGGGCATTGTGGCGGGCGCCTGTAGTCCCAGCTACTCAGGAGGCTGAGGCAAGAGAATTGCTTAAGCCCAGGAGTTGGAGGTTGCTGTGAGCTGTGTGAGGCCACGGCACTCTACCGAGGGCCATACAGTGAGACTCTGTCTCTACAAAAAAAAAAAGTGAATGTGAAAGAAGAGCCAGGAAAAAAAAAATCTGCAGATAAAAAAGAACTATGAGGGGAAATATCTCTTTCAAACGTTTAAATGTTTCATTATAGTACAGTAATTAACATGCTATGGAGGCTCAGCGGGCGTAGCACAGTGGATACAGCGCCGGCCACATGCACCAAGGCTGGTAGGTTCAAACCCAGCCCAGGACAGCTAAACAACAGTGACAACTGCAACAAAAAAATAGCCGGCCTTGTGGTGGGCCGCTGTAGTCCCAGCTACTTGGGAGACTGAGGCAAGAGAATCACTTACGGCCAAGAGTTTGAGGTTGCTGTGAGCTGTGATGCCATTGCACTCTATTGAGGGTGACATAGTGAGACTCTGTCTCAAAAAAAAAAAAAAAAGTGCTATGGACTGCTATGGAGGCAGAAAGATTCTATTTTAAAAAACCGAATGGAGAATTCAGCAGTGAACACAAGTATATATGAACATTATTTTAAGATAAAGCTGGCCCCTCAAATTGTGGTGCAAAAATGGCCTTTTTCACCCGTTTTCATACTTCATCAATAAAGTATGTTGTAAAAAATGGAAAGCCATTTGACAAAGGTCACCTGGATTCACATCACTTCTTTCAACCAAAGGAAATTCAATGGCTTAAACTTTCAAAGAAATGTTGGGTTGTTAAAAATGTTTGAATGGAGAAGAGCATACCAAATATGACTTGAAATTGAGAAACCATTAATAATAAGATTGAATATTTAAATATTTTTAAAAACCCTGAAATTTCCATGTAGCAAAAAGAGCTCTCACGAAAACAAACCAAAAACCCCTCTATAAACAAAATAAAAAGATAAACAAGAAACAAAAAGAAAAATGTTTACAATGCATGACACACAAAGGAATCCTCTCTTGAATATGCAAAGAATTCATACCTTTCTGTATAGAACAGATCAATGACTCAATAGATAGATGGGCAAGGGATAGGAACATAAAATTCAAGGCAGAGCAGTAAGTGGCTAAAAATCTATAAAGAGAGAATAAAGTACTAAAATAATATTATTGATCAGATTAGCAAATTAAAAAAAAAAATGACATACAGCATTGACCATGACAAAGGGAAAGCGATACTCCCTGCACTGTTGGTGGGGGATGGAAAATGCATAAAGTAATTGGAGGGTAAATCAGAGGCTGGGACACATGCCTGTCTCTTTCCTGTTCCCCAAGTCACCTTCCTAAACGCTGCCCAGGGTTCTTGGCCTTTCCATAGGCGGAAGTTTCTCTTCAGTCCCCAGGTATACCAGTGGCCTTCAACTAGGGGGCACTGGGACCCCAAGGGTGACTTGGGGCTCCTCTGGCTTCTTCATCGGCAGGTCTCAAATCTGTCACCTGAATTGTGTCTTTCTCTGTAACCCCCCCATCTCCTTCAATTCCCTATCCTCTTCCCGTCACTCTGCTGTTCACATCCCTGCATTCTGGTTCACCTAGGGGTGTCTTAAAACTTTCTCTGAATAGATACATTTCACCCAAAACTTTCCTACCAACTTGCAGGACAACAGCTGTTAGATTGTCAGGAAGTTTGCAAGCTGGAGAACTTGAACTCCATGGTGATTGACTATTTATGGTATAAACCAGCCCCTCATCCCACATCTAGTTGTTAAACTCACCAGCGCACCACTGCCCACCTCTTTATAGCTCTTTTCTGCTCTCTTGCGTCTCCCAACCTTTGTCTGAATTTAATTCAGAAATCACCATCTTCACTTGCTGTGGAACCACAGAAACATTTGCATCTGAAAATATAAAATCCACAAAAGCACGTGGCTTTACCTTTCTAAGCCTCCGTGTCCTGTCTGCAAAGCAGGGACGGCAGCACCTGCCTCCTAGTTGCGTGGGATGAGATGAGGCCACTCACACGTGGGCTCCGCACACACGCAGCGCTCGTTGGCTCCTAGCATTCGTCTCTTCCTCTGCCTCCACCCAGCCTGGTGTTACTCACTTATCAAGCGACACTTTTTGGAGCTGTCATCCTTAGAATAGCTGGCTCTCATGATTCATCCGTGAAGTGTGTTTTCAATTGGAAAATTTGTTTTAATGGCGGGGAAAGCTCACAATGATCATTCCACCCTCTTTTATGTCTGTAATGAACAGTGACAATCAGGTCCCTCTCTGCAATGCTGGATCCTGATAAATTGGTGAGTGGGGCACTGTGACTTGTTGGATTGTCATCCATGCTTCTCTTCACTTGGCTCAAGCTGTTGTTCTGGGAGTATCCACCTGCATTTTTCTCTATTCAACTTTGTCTTAATTTCAGAAGACCAGCAGCTTTCCTATGTGTTGCGATCATTGTACACTGAGGTCAGTTATGAGTTGGCTGGGCAACAGCCCTTACCTCCTCTTCTCCAGAGTCTGAGACAATGCAGTCCCTCCCGTGTAGCATCTGACATGGATAAGGGCGGTTCCTGTGTTTTGCCCAGTGGAGTGCATATCTGATCCTTCCTGTAAGGCTTATTTTACTTGGAAAAGGTAACATTTTCATATGCTAGTGTTATTTATATTTGATGAGATTAATTGTACTCTACTTTCAAAAATACATATTTTAATGACTCACATGGCTCTCAAGGAAATAAAGTAATAATAAAAGTCAGAGAAAAGCGGTGGTTAATTGTTTGACCTTGGAAGGTGCCAAGGTCATTTTTATGCTGCTCCATGCTTCCTATGGACTATTTTAGTTCAAAGTTAGGGTTACTAAGGTGTAATTCACATGCGGTAAGATCTAGTCGCATTTGTGTAGACTGTATGAGATGTGACGAACACACGTGTTGTGTAACTACCACACAATCAAGAAATGGGACGTTTCCGTTTCTTCCCCCAATTCCTAGGGCCATTTGTAGTTGACCCACCTCCCTGGAACCACAGGCCCTCCCAACCACTGATCTATTTTCTGTATCTAGAGTTTTGCCTTATTCCAGGATTAATGAGAATCATACCATATGTAGCCTTCGGAGTCTAGCTTGTTGTAGGTAGAGAATGCGTTTGAGACACATCCATGTTACACCTGTAATAGTAGTTTGTTCCTTTTTATTGCTGCATAGTAAGCCATGGTAAGAATGCACCATGGTCTACCTCTTCACCCACTGAAGGACATTGGGTTGTTCCAGTTTGGGTGATGATGAATAAATATCTCCCTACAGGTTTTTATATGAATAGAAGTTCTCATTTCCCTTGAGTGAATTCTATGGACCATTTTCTCTGCTCTCCCAAACTCTTGTGGTTCTGTTATTGTCCTGAGACATCCCCATCCTAGGGAATTGAGTATCGTTTTTACTTCCAGGAGAGATGTGTGAGTTCCAGTGCCAGGAAGCAGTTTTCCTTTTTAGGTCCCTGGGCCACTGACACACCCTGTATGAAGACAGGGAAATAATCACTAAGCAGGTTAGTAAATAGGTGCTAGACCGGGGGGAAAGTGTGGAAAAATAAGGCGAGTAAGCAGCAGACAGGGCTTCAATGTCAGGTGCTGTCATTAAGGGCTTCTTCTTAATTAGCAGCCCAGCTGCCTATAAAATTGAATTGTGCTTCTCTGCTTATAAACTGGCATCATGACTCATTGAATTATGATTTGCTTAAATCCACTCTGCTGTTTGCGCATACGAGCTAATGTATTGCAGCTGATATCTTTTTTTTTTTGTAGAGACAGAGTCTCACTTTATGGTAGAGTGCCGTGGCGTCACACAGCTCACAGCAACCTCTAACACATGGGCTTAGGCGATTCTCCTGCCTCAGCCTCCCGAGTAGCTGGGACTACAGGCACCCGCCACAATGCCCGGCTATTTTTTTTTTGTTACAGTTTTGAACCCTCCACCCTCGGTATATGGGGCCGGCGCCCTGCTCACTGAGCCACAGGCGCCGCCCTGCAGCTGATGTCTTGACTAAAGTGAGATGATTAGGAGGTCTCTGGTCATCAGAGATTTCTATTAATAATTCTGTTTGAATAACAATAGCCAACACTTCCTGCACGCATGCTAACTTGCGTGTGCTAACTCATGCAGTCCCCGTGACAGCCTTAGAGCTGTCAAATTCTCCAGAATCTGAGGCACAAAGAGGTTAAGTACCGTGAGCATGTCACAGAGCTAAAGTGCAAACATAGGCCAGTGGCTCTCAGCCTGCTGCTTACCACTAATCTCTCCTGCCCCTCCATACTAACCAGACAGATGACATCTCTTTTTTATCTTCATACTGGCCTTTACCTTCATACTGGTCACAAAGAGTGACGTCTTATTGTCCCTGTTTTATAGATAACAGAATTGAGACTTAGAGAAATTAAATAACTAGGTCAAGGTCCCTTAGCTGATGGGTTGTTGAGTTGGGCCTGGAATCCAAGTTAGCACATGTGCTCTTCACTACCTCTCCTTGCAGCTAATAAAAATCACTTGGTTTGCCTTGGACTTGACCTATGTTGAGAGGCTGTCGAAGACATGAAATGAAAATGAACTTGTCTGAGTCTGTGCTAACCTTGCCGCCCAGTCTCAGCACAAGCTCCTGCCTGAGTGTTTCTGTTGGGAGTTCGCTCCATGCAGCCTGCTGGGCCCAGAAAGGATCTCTCTGGAGACCAGGAGGTGTATTGTGCAAACATTCTGATTTTTACTATGGCTTTTCTCAAACAATAAAGTCCCCTTAGGAAAGTTGGGCTGGAACAAAAATAAATACTTGTTAAAGATACATTTACAATAGAAACTCCTTTTGCATTCTTTGACTCAGATTTCCTTAATAGGCTGCTTATTCTGGGCTCCACGCTTGCTCTAATTAGTTTTTTGTCATGTGATGGCTCCTCTCTGGAGGGAGAGGGAGCCTGAGAGGATAAGCAGCGGTGATGGCTATAAAACTGCCACATAAGCCCATTGTCCCCTGGACTGTGCGCCCCAAGATAGAGGGAAGGCCCTGCCCTTATCTATCTTGGGTGCGAATGCCCTGACGTGGGGGACACCTGCTTTTCTGATTTGTTTTGTCTCTATTGGTTACCCTCATTGTGCTAGCTATGTTCAGGACTTTTGGAGGTTTGCTGTCTCATGCGCCCACAGCAGACTGTTCGTGCGTGTGTGTCTCCCTCCTGAAAGATGGGCTCCCTGCATGGAGGGAAATTATGTCAGCAAGGATGAATTGGATCTAGTTTTCCGTCATCCGGGAGCCCCTCGTTTAGTAGGAGAGAACCGACATAGACATTCATAATCTGAATACACGGCACCCCAGGATAATGCGGAAATGATGATAACAGTAATAGTTAACATTTAAGGGAAATGCATCACAGTCCTGGCATGGTGCCTAGTCCTGCACATGCGTATAGGATCCTTTAGGCCTCAGTAAAATTGCTGCTCTATCGGTTATCTATTCTCATAATAATGCAGCGTAACAACCATGAAAACCTCGGTGTCACACAACGGTATTTTTTCTCACACGTCTATGCATTGGTGGGAGCTTCTGCTTTGGGGATACCTGGCTGTTGGCTGAGCCCCTTCTGTGGGGTTTTCTCATGCATTGGGGTGGCTGGCTGGTCTTGGAAGGTCTCAGGTGAAACCATTTGCCTCTGTTTTATGAGGCCTCTCTTCCTCCAGCAGCCTAGCTCTGTCTTACTTGCTCAGCAAAGGTAGGATTCCAAGGAGCATGTGGAAGTGCACAAACCTTGAACAAGCCTTTTGAGACCAAGACTTGAAACTGGCCCACCGTCATTTCTGCTGCACTTGTATTTGGCCAAAGCAAATTTCTGAGAGTATCCAGGCTGAGGGGATGGGGAAATAGACTTGGCTTCTTGATGAGAAGAGCTGTATAATTACACGGTAAAGAAGGATGAAGAATCATGGTCATTTTTGCAATCTGCCATGGACATTACTATTGTTCCCATTTTATAGATGAGGAAACTGAGGCATAAAGAGACAACTAAATGCAGACAGAAAGTAATGGTAATCTAGACACGAGAGCTATGGAATTACTGGCAAATGGGGAGACTGAAGCTTTTTTTTTTTTTTTTGAGACAGAGTTTTACTCTGTTGCCCTCGGTAGAGTGCTGTAGCATCACAGCTCACAGCAACCTCAAACTCTTGGGCTTAAGTGATTCTCCTGCCTCAGCCTCCCTAGTAGCTGGGACTACAGGTGCCCACCATGATGCCCGGCTATTTTTTGGTTGCAGTTGTCATTGTTGTTTAGCAGGCCCAGGCTGGGCTCGAACCCATGCGCCGAGCCAGGAACTGGCTTTAGAACATTCAAAAGCTTCTATCATGTGGAGGAAGACTGGGGATGATTTCAACTGGGGCACAGCAGCAGATATTGTTGACACCTTGCCCCATGTCACAGCATGACTACCTCTGGGCTCAGTGGTGGCTGTAGTGGACAGTTAAGGGGCTCTGCTTCTCTGCTTTCAGGTCTCTCCTGTGCCATCCAGGTTTGCTCAGTCTGCTAGCAGGGCAGCCTGCAAGTGGCACACTTAATGTTCCCAATGGAGATTCCTGGTTAAGATGGTCTAGGAGCTGGTACTTGGATACCCCAGCTCCTTGTTCCATGGTGGAGCAATTCTGCTGCACATTTTACAATGCTCCTCAGAGGATATCCCTAGGGGTTAAACTTCAGGTTACTCTCAGCAGTCACTTGCTCATTAGCACACACCTGTTGTCTTCCTCTTTCAAGCAAGCCAGTGACACGGAAGCCCCTGCCTCAGGGTCTGCTTTTGTAGGAAATCAAACCAAGATACCTTGAAAGATGGATAAGATATGGACAGACAGAGGAGGCTGACAAAGTGTTTCAGGAAAAGGAACCTCTACACATTTTTGGACATTGTTTCTTAATTTTATTTGTGCAAATAATATTATATTTGCATAACAACATTTTATAATCATCTCAGATTTTTATGCTTTCACATTGAGTCCTAGAAATCGAGTTAGTAGATTATAGGGTTTAAGGATCTCACAGATGTTAGCCACCTAAATCTTTAGTTTGCCAAGCATCATTTTCTATCTCAGTATCTGAAGAATTTTTTACTTATGAAATTTTGAGGGTATGGGAGTTGCTTTTGACTAAGCATAGCACATAGACTCTGATTTAAAATTTAACAGATATTGTTGATACCTTGCCCTGAGGTTAACACCACTTTCTAAAAATGTCTTGACATTCTTGTGCTACCAACTTCTCACTGGCCAGTTTTCCATATAGACTGGAATATGAAACCATATAAAACCATACATTATCTACATAAAACAATACTTTATACAGATGGTCTTGTCATCTTTTCCTTGTCTCTTCTTTACTATTTTATTATTTTTTAAATTTAAATTTAATTAATTTTTTTTTTTTTGAGAGAGAGAGAGTCTCACCTTGTCACCTTTGGTAGAGTCCTGTGACATCACAGCTCACAGCAACCTCAAACTCTCGAGCTCAAGTGATTTTCTTGCCTCAACCTCCAGAATAGCTAGGGTTACAGGCCCCTGCCACAATGCCCGGCTATTTTTATTTTATTATTATTTTTTGAGAAGTAAATTTATTTCAGGTTAATGTGAGGGTACAAATAACCAGGTCAAAATATTTAATTTTATTAGGTAGAGGCCCACTTGTGATTATGTCCCTCACACAAAAGGTGTGTCAAACATCCCCACCCCGTGCCCATTCAGCGAGAGCACCTCCAGGTAATTCCCCTCCGCCTCCCTTATCACTCCTCCTCCCAACTTGAATTGAAATGAGCTTGTCCTATGTGGGGATGCATGAGATTATCTACTGCAGTGGTTCTCAACCTTCCTAATGTTGTAACCCTTTAATACAGTTCCTTATGTTGTGGTGACCCCCAACCATAAAATTATTTTTGTTGCTATTTCATAATTGTAATTTCGCTACTGTTACGAATCACAATATAAATATCTGATATGTAGGATGACATATTAAATGACCCCTGTGAAAGGGTCATTTGACCCCAATGGGGTCACGACCCACAAGGTTGAGAACCACTGATCTACTGGCTTCATATTAGTATTGAGTACATTGGATAATTGCTTTTCTATTCTTGTGATACTTAAATAAGAAGAATGTGTTTCAACTCCATCCAAGATAGTACAAAAAATGAAGTCACCATCTTTTTTTATGGCTGAATTGTATTCCATGGCATACATATACCACAATTTGTTAATCCATTCCTGAGTTCATGGGCATTTAGATTGTTTCCACATCTTGGCAATTGTACATTGAGCTGCAATAAACAATTTAGTGGAAATGTCCTTATGATAACGTAATTTTTTTTTCTTCTGGGTAGATACCTTGTTATGGATTGAGAGGGGGTCTTGCTAGGCTGGTGCCAAACTCCTGAGCTCAAGCAATCCACCTGCCTCAGCCTCCCAGGGTGCTAAGATCACAGGTCTGAGCCACTGTGCTCAGCCCAGCTTTACCATTTTAGCTGACAGTCTGCATTTTAGTTACCACCCTCTCTTCACGATATGTTCCACATCCAAGCAATGCACCCCTCCCCCTATTGCCTCAGACCCTGACAGACTCCCCAAAACCTGAGGACTAGCTTTCCTAACCAGAATGGCTTGTTAGAATTTTCACTACATAAAAAACAACTTTCTTCCCCAGAGACCCCAGAGAGGAGCCATGGCTAGTGAACATGTTTGTGGAGATGGAGCGGAGGGGCAGGAACATCAGAAGAGGGTTCAGAGAATGGGTGGCCCTTGTGGAGGTGGCAAAATGAATATGGTAAAACTTGAAAATAATCGGAGCAATTTCCTGCTCCCCCAATAGCCACCTCACAGCCTCTAATTCTGTACTTTGTTCTTTTGGACCCTGAAAGCTTTTTGGTCTTCAACAATTCTCTATTAAAATGCAAATACCTACTGGGAGTTGTTAAGCCTTATCAGCTAATAGTTGACTGTCGCCTGAGCAGAAGATCCTGCTTTAATGGAGCAGAGAATGGCTTAGGGACAGAGCCCTACTGCAGAAGGACAAATAAATTCAGGAAAAGGGAGACAGGGCATTTATTGAAGGGGTCATTTTTTGGTCTTTCTTATATTTTGACCAGAATGAACTTTGTTCACCATTACCCACAGCTGTCTCCTTTGCCTTTTCAAGAGAGGTGGTTTTAAAATGATTGGTTTGTTTCTCTTTGACCTGAGCATAAGTTGAATTAAGAAGGGACACTGAAGCCTCTCTGCTTTGCCTAAATTAGAAAGAGTAAAAGCAATCCAAGGAAATTGCTACAGAGGCCCCATCAGGTCTAAATATAGCTCTGTTTTACTGCGTCAGTTCCTGTGGTACACACATGGCGCGGCTAGGTCACTGTACAGCTTGGGCATGGCCAAGGTGGTGGAATGTGCTTCCTTCACTGCAGGAAGAAGCAGCAATCCTACCAGCAGACTTGCTAATGTGTGCCCAACAGGAAGGACCCAAAGAGGGTGTAGATGCAACTGCCTGTCTCTCAAACTCCCTAAGATAGTCCAATGTGGCTCCCACAGGGAAGGAAGAGATCAGCGGGTCCCAGCCTTCCAGCCAGAGGTTTCTTTACCACTTACAGCCTACGCATGTGTCTTCCTTCCCTTCCAGTAGGTCACTGAAGGCAAGTCCAAAATGCCTCCAGAAAAAAAATGTCCATAAAGAATAAATGCCACTTTTCAGCCAGAGGCGCCATCTTCCTGAAATTCAGCAAAATGACCAATACAAAGGGAAGAGTAGCGGCACCCAGGATATGTCCTCTAGGCCTTTTAGAAATCATTGACTTGTTTCTCTGGCCATATGGTGGGGATGGTGGGGATGGTGGGCTCATTTCACTACCTTTATGCCCAAACTTCTCCATCAGGAGGAGACGACTCTGACTCACAGTGCCTTTGAGTATAATCATGGACATGGCAACGGCGGGGAACGGGACAGAGAGCTTGGAAGTCAGCTATCTTCAGTCGAAGATCCCAGTGGAAACTACATGTGAACACAGTACCCTTGCAGGCAATGCAAGAAATTCAACCTGAGCTACTTAAGGGAAAAAATGGAGTTAATTTCCTTCTGAACTCAGTCCGTAGGAAGAAATGGGGAATGCTAAGTCTCAGCTGGAGCTGTGGCCTTCAGACAGTCGCATACAATGAGGGGACAGGTACTAACTCCGCAGACTGATGGTTTGATTTCGCATGTTCTGTTGTCCTGCATCAACAAATGTACCCCCCCAAGCCCCACTTTGAGATGTGACTGAGATGCTTAAATGTCACCAAGATATTCTCTTATTCTCTATCGTCTAACTTGGGCTCTTACTGTGAGGTTCATGCTCTGAACCAGAGCTGGAGAGTGGGAGAGAAGGACTTGCCCTTCTCCAGGGGACATTTGGCAACATCTGGAGACATTTTTTGTTACATCAAGGGGGAGGATGCAACTGACACCTAGTGGGTAGAGGCCAAGGATGCTGGAAACGTCCAACAGTGTGTAGAACAGCCTCTCCTAACAAGGAGTTACCTGACCCGCAATGTCAATAGTAGCTGAGAAACTGCTCTAAGACCAGTGTCTTAATCCACTGTGTGCTGCTGTAACAGAATACATAGATGTGGTAATTTATTATACAGTGTGTCCCGAAGGTCGCCCATAAAGTCACCATACTGGGAAAACGGGAAACTGTAACTACCTGTACCTTTATTTACAAAATATTAGTTACAAAATTTTACAAAATATTCTCTATGTGCTAGCCACTTCTTTGTAAAGTTTTGTAATGGATATTTTATAAATAAATGTGCATTTACCTACAATTTTCCATCTTCCCTGTGGAAGACCTTTGATACACTATAATGAACTAAAGTTTATTTGGCTCAAGTTTCTAGAGGCTGCAAAGGCCAAGCGTCCGGTGAAGGTCTTCTTGTTGCGTCATCCTGTGGTGGAAAGCGTCACATGGCAGACGGTAGGAGAGAGCAAGAGAGAAAAAAGAGGCCGATAAGGAGCCCGTCGCTGTGATGACAGCATTAATCCAACTAGGAGGGCAGAGCCCTCGTGACCTTATCCCCTCTTCAAGGTCCCAGCTCCCAAAACCACCACCATGGGGACTGCCTTTACAACGCATGAACTTTTGGGGAGACACTCAAACCTTGGCAACTGGCTTCTTCCGAGGCTGGAAGAATGGCTTCTGGCAACTCTCAGGTCCACATCCTATAGCTTTGTTGACCCACGGGGGACTGAGTTTCAATCACTCTGAACCAAATGTCAGAAATCTCAGGGAACATCTCTGATTAATCCGGCTTGGTCCAGGGGCGCATCCCCAGACTAATCCTTATGTCCAGGAGGTGGACCTTTAGAGGATCATAGGGGCTTTTCTAGAGTCTTCTGGTTGGAGTTGGGAAGGAAAATCCTCAGGAGGAGAGTGAATGGTAGGCTAGAAAATGGATGACAGAGCTGCTACTGGGTAAGTTTAGTTTATTTGGGAAGCTGCATCTTTTTTAAACTGGAGATCTGGGAAGCAGGCAAAGAGAAGTAGTCATCGGGAGAGTAAAAGTTGGGCACCATGTTAATCTAGAGCCTGCCACTAAAATACTGCACAGGCCAGGCCAGTGTCCTCTACTCCAGAGCCCTTGTTTCCTCCACTTCTCCTATGAAGACAATTCGTGGGGAATTTGTTCTCCACTCAGAATCCATACGTGATAAGTGGCTATTGAGATAAACTAATTGTCACTGATGTTTGGTGCACTAATGAGTTATTCCTACCAGTTGACATGATGCCTAACCACATTACAATGCACATATCCTTTAAAAGGTCTTTAAAGGAGGAAATAGTAACAGAACTTTCAGACGAATGGGAGCTTGGGGGGAAGATATTTTTGTTTTGGAGGCCACAAGATTCAAGTTATTTTAAGTAGCTAAGTTACACTGTACCTGAATAAGACAGGTTCAAGGTCAGCACTTTCTGAAATATGTTCTATGGAACACTAAGTCTCTGTGATACGGGGCAGGCCCCCAGCCAGCTCCCCCAAGCTGAGGGGAGGACTAGCCACCTTGCCCTGACGGTGGTGGTGCCGCAGGGGCAACCACAGAGGAATGGGGGTGGTGGGGGCAGGGTGGGGGTGGGCAGCAGGAGGCTCCAGTAGCCAGAGGGGCCAAGATACCTGCTGGGGAGACACCAGTGCCTTAGTGTCTTGTACTTGAGGCTGAACAGGGAACCCCCCCCCTTTCCTAGGCCTGGTCAATTTCATGTAAGTTTCCTAGGCCTGCCAATAAAAGGGATTATGTCCATTCATTTGTTACCAAGTCCTGGCCCCAAACCAGAGGATCCCTGCCTCTATATACACTCTCTCTATACTCCTGGACAAAGAATCCAGGCAAAGAGAGAGAAAGAGAAATCTATTTTACTTTGTTTCATTTTCCCCAATCAGTATAGCAAGCTGAGCCTGTGAAGAACTGCCCTTAAAATTTCTTTAAAAGACCTATAAAGTACTAGGCATGTGCTTTTTATATATTCAACTTGCAATATATACAAAAGACAAAGCTATGCTGTAATATACAGAAGATAATGGAGAATGTGCAGGCAAATTGCCAGATTTTTCACTCATGACATGTGAAAGAATAAAAAAGAAAATAAACCAGGCATGGTGGCTCACATCTGTAATGCTAGCATTTGGAGAGGCTGAGGCAGGTGGATTACTTGAGCTCAGGAGTTGGAGACCAGCCCGAGCAAGCGCGAGATGCCGTCTCTACTAAAAATAGAAAAACCAGCCAGGCATTGTGGCAGGTGCCTATAGCCCCAGCTACTCAGGAGGCTAAGGCAAGAGGAACTCTTGAGCTCAAGACTTTGAGGTTGTTGTGAGCTATGATACCAAGGGCACTCTACTCAAGGCACTAGAGTGAGACTGTCTCAAAAAAAAAAGGGGGGGGGGAGAAAGAAAGAAAGAAAACTACAGGCAGGGTTTACTGCAAGGAAGGCACAGAGGACTCACCCTGCTGTGTCGATCCTCCCCCCTTCCTCTCTCATTCCTTCTTTCTCTCTTTCCTCCCCTTCCCTTAAGCCAGTGCAACAGGCAACACAATATGGTGGTAAAAAAAACACAAAATAAGATTACAAGAATTTAACTTTGATCACTATCACTATGGATCCTTGAAAAAACTTAATCTCTTTATATAAAATGGGGACAATGACAGAACATACCTTATAGTTTTATTGCAGTGATTAAGTAAAATAATGCGCGCAAGGCATTTAGAAGCACAATTACTATGATTACTGCCACGATTACCATTTACACTATAATGAAACTAATAAGGGCTCTGTTTTCTGGTGATGGCAGGGGCTTTATTTTATTAGTTTCCATTTTGTTCATTTCATCCACACCTTCGGTTTTTGTGTTTTTTGTTGTTGTTGTTTTCAAAAGAAAACAAAAGATTTGTTAATCTTCTGACCAGTTTGTACCTTCTGTAGAGAAAGTAAAAAAACAAAAACAAAAACAATAAAACCAAAAAACAAGGTCTCGCTATGTTACCCAGGCTGGTTTTGAACACCTGGGTTCAAGCAGTCTTCCTATCTAAGCTTCACAAGTCGTTGGGTCCATGGAAAGCTTCTTTTGACCCCTTCTTCAGAAGTCACAGCCCATTATCATTCATTCATCAAACATTTCTCAAGTGGTTTCTAGGTACTAGGCATGTTTCCAGGGGCTGGGGATATAGCAAAAAACAAATAATCACAAATCCCTGTCTTGTGAGCTTATATCCCGGTGGGAGAAGGAAGATATGAAGGAAAAGATATCAAGTATCCCCCACCCGCTAGCTTAGACTCCAGATTGTTGCCTTTCCTCCTGGAGCTTACTTGTATCTAATTTCTTGACACCATCTTCTTGATGTAAACTTTCCCCTCACTTCTGGTTGATTTGCAAATACCCTGGATTTTTCCAGAGGGATTTCAGGCAGCTTCCTTGTCATTGCTTCCAAGTGACCTGTTCCCCCCTGCCATGTGCTGCAAAGTTTTTCCTAGGTGCTTTTCCCCTTTGCCAAGCTGGAGCATCTCCTGCCTGTCCTTTCAGAGTCCCCTTTGGTGCAGGCAACAAATCCCGATTTAGCAGCGCTTGTGATTATAATTAATGTGCTGTTTACTCCCTCTTCCAGATCATTAATGAAGATGTTAAATGAGACTAGAATGAAACCGCGTCCCCGTGGCATTCTGCTAGACACCTTCCAACAACTTGACACTCTGCCATTTGCTGTTTCATTACCTTTTGTTTACCTTGTGAGCTCAGGCCCTTGCTTTTGAAAGAGGCAGAAAGCTTGATATTTCTACGGAGGCAGAGATGTCGCTTAAGGATGGGGATATTAAAACCTGGCAGATCGTAAATGCGTCCTTTTGAGTTTGAATTAAATGTGGATTATGAATAGACCATTGTCAGTAAATACTCCTGTTGCTCACCCTCCTCTCAGATGCTTTTGTTTTCTCTGGACTTTCTGCAGCTGTTCTGTCTTTCCGGGAGGAAAGAAGAGTAGATGTTTGCTGTTTGCAAAGATGTTGCTTGGATCAGTGTAACCAGGACTGTAAAGTTAACTCCGTTGCATGTGAAAGCTGTGGTAGACCTATTGCCTTAATGGCTGCAGTTTTCCTCCCCTCCCTGTATTCATGCCCTTTGCCATGTAACTTTGCAGTGCCCTCCCACTCTGACTGTGGGAGGCTGTGACTTTCTTTGACCAACAGAATTTTAGTGGACAGAATGCAAGCATAGGCTAGGAAAAAAAAAAAAAAGCACTGTGTGTCTCTGCTTGCATTCTTGCACCTCTATTGTCATAAAACATGCCTGAGAGAGCCTGTTGCAAGACAGGACACACAGAGGCGAGCTCAGTCCCTCTGTTTGTCCACCCAAGACCAATCTAGGTCTTTTGACAACCAGATGACCTCTAGATATGTGAGGAAACACAACAGAACTTCCACGCCAACTGCCAGAAGCATAAGCAATAAGCAAATTGCTTATGAGGTTTTGTTTGTTACACAGCACTAGCTATGCCAATAGATAGCTGATACAATAGCACAGTGGAGTCTCATACACTGGGGGAGCTTAATGATCTCCCAAAGGTTTTCCTCATAGGAGGTCCCTGACATGATCCCTTACAAGAAAGAAGAGCTCTAAATAGAGCTTTTAAAGTACAAAATAAGCTCTACTGTCTGGGTTTAGGCTTTCAAAAGCAACACAGAGAATAAAATGTCCATGTGTTTTCTGCTCAAGATTGTTAAAGCATTGGGCGGCTCCTGTGGCTCAAGGAGTGGGGCGCCAGTCCCATGTGCCGGAGGTGGCGGGTTCAAACCCAGCCCCGGCCAAAAAAAAAAAAAAAAAAAAAGATTGTTAAAGCATTTAACACCAACTGGGTGTGTGGAGTGACATATAAATTCTGACAGATCCAGTAACTTTTAAGGGATATAAGCAGGGGGGAGTCTCAAGAATTATAGTGACCTGAAAAACTCTTTTTCCTAGTGTTGACAGAAAAGAGAAATGAAGACCATCCTAAAAAGAATGAGAGTAGGGACTGTCCCCCGACCCTAAGCGCGGGTTTGCTGCTTCCTTTTGAGTTATCTGCATCCTGAGACGGCTACATCCTCAGTGCACAGCTGCAAAATGCTCCTTTGCTTTGTGGCAACCAGCGACCTTAGCCTTACAGGGATAAGTTAAGCCTAGAAAAGGATTCTTTGTCCTATTTAACGTGCATGCGTGGAAGCCACATGCTTCTGGAGAAGCAGCATCTAATTGCTCCTTGGGGCTTTTCTTTCTCAGTTGGCCTCTAGGCTTCCCCTTCACAGCTGACACCCAACCCTAGCACGGTGCTGCTCTAAGTATGGCCCGGGGCCAGCAGTGTGGGCATCTCCTTGGAGCTGGTTAGACAAGCAGAATCTCAGATGCCAGCCCACACGAACTGAATCCAAACTGACATTCTCCCAGAACCCCAGGGGATTTGCATGCACAGGGAAGTTCAGGAAGCCCTGGTCTTACGGGTTTCCGGAGATCTGCTAGAAGGGCAAATTATTTATTTTGGGGTCTCTTGGCTCCTCTGCATGGTCACTTCTTGAGGGCAGGATCATACCTTATAGCTTTATATCCCTAGGACCAAGCACTACGCCTGAATATACTAAAGTCAAAACAAAATTGCCGAACTTGTGTGAAAGCTGAGGTCACTGAACTGCCAGACCCAGTTAGCTCCTTCCACTCTTTAATGCACAGACCTTTTCTGTCCATGATTTCTGAGCCTCCTGGAGCAGAGACCACCTTGAATGTGCACATTTGCCCAAACGAGGCAAGGCCTGCACAGACTCTGGGCAGCTCTGTGCACTCCAGAGATTCAGGTTTGGAATACTGTGATATAAAACACAACACCAAGTGCATCTGAATAAGCAAGTTTGGGACCAGCATTCTGCATATGTTGGGATGTCAATACTGAATCTAAATTAGCATTTTTTCATGTCTGAAGGCCGTGCGCCTGTCTTCTTCAGAGAAGTTTCTCTTCAAGTCCCTTGCCCAGCCTGCGATGGGATCCCTTGTTCTTTTCTTGCTGATGCGTTTGAGTTCTCTGTGGATTCTGGTTATTAAACCTTTGTCAGAGACATAAACTGCAAATATCTTTTCCCATTCTGAGGGCTGTTTGCTTGCTTTACTTACTGTGTTCTTGGCTGTGCAGAAGCTTTTTAGTTTGATCAAGTCCCAATAGTGTATTTTTGAAGCAGTTTCAATTGCCCGGGGGGTCCTTCTCATAAAAAACTCGCCCAACCCAATTTCTTCAAGGGTTTTCCCTGCACTCTCTTCTAGTATTTTTATAGTTTCATGTCTTAGGTTTAAATCTTTAATCCAGTCAGAGTCTATCTTGGTTAATGGTGAAAGGTGTGGGTCCAGTTTCAGTCTTCTACAGGTTGCCAGCCAGTTCACCCAGCACCATTTGTTAAATAGGGAATCTTTTCCCCATTGAATGTTTTTAATTGGCTTGTCAAAGATTAAATAATGATAATTAGCTGGATTCATCTCTTGGTTCTCTATTCTGTTCCAGACATCTACTTCTCTGTTTTTGTGCCAGTACCATGCTGTTTTGATCACTATCGATTTGTAGTATAGTCTGAGGTCTGGTAGCATGATTCCTCCTGCTTTGTTTTTATTTTTGAGTAATGTCTTGGCTATTTGAGGTTTTTTCTGATTCCATATAAAACGAAGTATTGTTTTTTCAAGATCTTTAAAGTATGACAGTGGAGCTTTAATGGGGATTGCGTTGAAATTATATATTGCTTTGGGTAGTATGGACATTTTAACAATGTTGATTCTTCCAAACCATGAGCATGGTATATTTTTCCATTTGTTAACATTCTCAGCTATCTCTTTTCTTTTAATCATCAGAGAAATGCAAATCAAAACTACTTTGAGATATCATCTAACTCCAGTGAGACTAGCCTACATCACGAAATCCCAAGACCAGAGATGTTGGCGTGGATGTGGAGAAAAGGGAACACTTTTGCACTGCTGGTGGGAATGCAAATTAATACATTCCTTTTGGAAAGAGATATGGAGAACACTTAGAGATCTAAAAATAGATCTGCCATTCAATCCTGTAATCCCTCTACTGGGCATATACCCAGAAGACCAAAATTCACATCATAACAAAGATATTTGTATCAGAATATTTATTGCAGCCCTATTCATAATTGCTAAGTCATGGAAAAAGCCCAAGTGCCCATTGATCCACGAATGGATTAATAAATTGTGGTATATGTACACCATGGAATATTATGCAGCCTTAAAGAAAGATGGAGACTTTACCTCTTTCATGTTTACATGGATGGAGCTAGAACATATTCTTCTTAGTAAAGGTCTCAAGAATGGAAGAAAAAGTACCCAATGTACTCACCCTTATTATGAAACTAATGTAGGACCTTCACATGAAAGCTATAACCCAGTTACAACCTAAGAATAGGGAGAAGGGGGAAAGGGAGGGGAGGGAGGGGGGAGGTAGGTGGAGGAAAGAGGATTAATGGGATTACACCTGCGGTGCATCTTACAAGGGTATATGTGAATCTTAGTAAATGTGGAATGTAAAGGTCTTAGCAAAATAACTAAGAAAATGCCAGGAAAGCTATGTTAACTATTGTGATGAAAATGTGTCAAACGGTCTATGAACCAAGTGTATGGTGCCCCATGATCATACTAATTTACACAGCTATGATTTAATAAAAAAAAAAAAAATGAACCTAAATTAGGGCCCTACTGAAAAATTCATTAGGCCTTCAACAGTGGCCTCAGAAATAGACCAGCAGGCAGGCAGAGAGGGAAGGTGGAAGGTCTGAAAACAGGGAGAATGACAGTGGGGGAGGGGGAAGAAAGAAAAAATAATCTAGGGGCTCAGCACTCGTAGCACAGGCCACATATACCCAGGCTTGCATGTTTGAACCTAGCCTGGGCCAGCTAAACAAACATGACAACTGCAAAAACAAAAATAGCCAGGTGTTGTGGTGGGTGCCTGTAGTCCCAGCTACTTGGGAGGTTGAGGCAAGAGAATCACTTAAGCATAAGAGTTTGAGGTTGCTGTGAGCTATAATGCCACGGCACTCTACCAAGGGTGACATAGTGAGACTCTGTCTCAAAAAAAAAGAAAAAATAGGCTAGGGCTTATGGGACCTAAATTTTACCTTCTTATTTTCTAGTGGAACTTGGAATTTTTCACCCCCCTCATGGTATCACTGACATTAAATATCCAATCTTCTTTGGCCCACATCAACTTGAGTAATATACCACAGCCAAGGTTGGCTGCATCCGTTCACTTCCTCCTTACTCAATTCAAGTTAAGAATGCTCACACCATACATTACTATTGGGATTTAAAAAATGATTTATTTTGCTACACAATTCAGACCTTTGAACCTTATTGGATGCTGGGTGCTTTGTTGACATATAGTTAGGGATAAAAAGGGAGTTCGGGGGATTGTGGAATTCTGACTTTCTATAAATCACTAATTTTATTGTAGTAAATAGAGGTCACCTACTGGAACTTCAATAGACTGCCTCGAAAAATGGTGTGAAACTATCAATGTCCATCAAAAGAAAAAATAGGACAAATGGAATAGGGAGAAAAGGCTTTTTTTTTTCTCAGTTTTAGCCAAGGCCACATCCAGAATGTGGTTAGCGTGGTCAGAGATACCTTTAAGAGGTGGACCAGAAACTGGCCACAGCTTCCTTAAGCGAGCGTATTATCTACTGATTTTGTCATTGACCTTAGAGGGCTTAGGCCAGAAGGGAGAAACTCAAGAACATGCTCTAAAGCTGTGCTTAACTTGGCTGGGAATAATAAAAACATCAATGCGCAGGGGTTGCAAATGCAAACAGGTGCAGGGGCCAGAGAGGGGAAGTAAATGACTGGGGAGACTCTGCATCTAACTGGGATGACATTCTACCTGTTTGCCTCCCTTATTTTTTAACTGTAGAGGCAACAAGGCCATGCTCATCCTCCCAGCCCAATTGGCAGCAAAGTGTGGCCAGTATGGCTGGCTTCTAACCTTTTACTACGTATGTAAGTGGAAATGGAAATTCCTCTTTTCTCATACTTTAATATGAGAGTCTTGTTAGGAAAGGTTTTGACCTTGACCCTTTATGGTCCCCATGTCTTTTTCCTCCTTGAAGCACATAGCTGGATGTGCAGCAGCTCTCTTGCTATCATGAGGACCACTCACCACATGCTGACAGCACCAGGGCAGCAAGACAGAGGAGCCTCAGGGCCAGCCCTGGACTTCCAACCCCTGGACACCTTGCTGCATGAGAAAAATTAACCCCTTACTTACTTAAGCCTTCTGCGGTCAGGTTTTCTGCAATACACAGCGATACACTGCCCTCTAGTTTTTTCCAGCGTTGCTGTATAGGAAGGCTGACCAGATTTTCTGGTTTTTCAAGAGAAGACACAAATCTAGAACTTTTTTTTTTCACATGAAATTTCCCAGTTGGCAGTTGGGAATTGATCCCAATAGACAGAATGTTTTGAAGATGCATTTCCCACGTGCAACCTCTGATCTGTAGAATGTTTACTCTGGGCTAGGTGCTATGCTGAGCTCTTTCAGTAGATTACCTCATTTTGTCTTTGCAATGATGCCGAAGGTAATGCTATTGTTCTTTTATAGGTGAGAAAACTGAGGCTTAGAGGTTAAGTTGCCCACATCAATGTAAAGAGACAATGTGGAGAAAGAGACAGCTCATGCCTGGCTTCGGAGCAGGCATTGCTAATTCCTGTTGAGTTAGTCCTCCGTTGTCATATAATTCTGCTTAACAAAACACTCCAAAACATACTCAGTGGCTTACAATTAGCACGTACTCTCATGCTTATGGGTCTGTAGGTTGACTGTGGTTTGGGTGATCCATCCTGAGCTCATTTGGGTGACTCCGTTTCAGGCGGTGGGGCAGGATCCAGGATGGGAGTCAGGTTCAAGTCCACTCCAGATGTCTTCATTCTGAAAGGGTCGTGGCCATGCAAGGGGCACACTTCTCCCCTTGAGAGAATACCAGTAAGAGCCAAGCTACTGTGCTAGAGCATTTAAGGTCCCGAGTCATGTTGTGTCTGCTAGCATCTCATTAGTCAAAAGAAGTGACGAAACTGAGCCCAGCATCTATGGAGCAGGGCACAAACATGGCCTATGGAGGGAGGGAGAGAGGGCATTGCTCAACAGTACTCCAAACAATGGCAACTATTCTTCACAGTCTCAGGGAAAGCTGCCATTCATTCTGGTGAAACAAAGACTCCTTTTTTGCAAAAATGGCAAATAGTGCTAGGACCTGGTAAGCAGGACGTGAAGCCAGCCAAGCCCATGTAAAATTGGTTCATTTCAGAGATGCCAGCACCCTCTGATGTTGTACCCTGCAAATGGCGGTCCAGCCCCAGCTTCAGGGAGGCAACTGGCAGCCAGTGGGGAGGAGCTGGTGGGAAGGTAGCCCAGCTCCTTGCTGGGGAAGAGCTTTCCTCTCATTCCTGCTCTGAGCAGCAGAAGCTATGCCTGCTAACTCTCAGGTGTCTCCTGACCCAGCTCTTGACCTTTTCTTCTTCCCTGATCATCATCCTTCTTCTCCAACACTCTGCAATATTCATTCATACAGTTATTCTAGCAATAGCCATTTATTGGCACCTCATTTGTGCCAAGTGCTGGTTTTGATGATGGAGAAACAGCCAGAACAGGACTGAACCTGTCCCAGTTTCCACCTGCGCTACTTCTAGCAGAGATAAACAGATAACAAACATGTAAATAACATGGGTGTGCAATTTGGGAAAGCGAGGCGTGCTCCCAGGCAGGGCAGAGAGGTGGGACAGGAAAGCAAAGAAAGGAAGTAAAGTTGTGAACTCCTCAAAGGCAAAGCTTCCAAATCGGATTCGATAGTGAGATACTCAGAGGAGATAAACACCTCCCTTGATAGAGCCCCTTGCGAAGTGACAAGTACATCGGGTATGCTCATTATGGGCCTGGCAGAGAGCTAGAGGCGTTCCTTGCCTCCTATCCCATCTTACAACAACCCTAGATGGAAGATGAAGTCCTTACTCCTGTACTCAGACTGTAATGAGGATGCTGAGTAACCAAGGTATGACTTGACCACCCATCAGTAGAGGGAAGCAATTCAAACATGGCTAGTCTCCACAACCCAAACTGCCAAGGTTAAAATCTCTGCATTCTCTCTTATTAGCTGGGTAACCTTGGGCACATTGCCCTTTCTATCTTAGTGGCTTCAGTTTTTTTCCTGTATGAAATGAAGATGTTATTGTGAAGATGAGATAAGTTAATGGATAGAAAATGCTCAGTAAAATTTGGCTATCATCCTTGTCTGACTATTCAAGCTGAAATTCGTTTTTTTTTTTTTGTAGAGACAGAGTCTCACTGTCCCGCCCTTGGGTAGAGTGCCGTGGCATCACACGGCTCACAGCAACCTCTAACTCTTGGGCTTATGCAATTCTCTTGCCTCAGCCTCCCGAGCAGCTGGGACTACAGGTGCCCGCCACAACGCCCGGCTATTTTTTTGTTGTAGTTTGGCCGGGGCTGGGTTTGAACCTGCCACCCTCGGCATATGGGGCCGGCACCCTACTCACTGAGCCACAGGCGCTGCCCTCAAGCTGAAATTCTAATCACTGTATTTTATAGTATCCCAGTAGCCCAGTTTTGAAAAAGAAAGATAAAACTTATATTTTGAGGACTTTAACAAAATAAGTGAAAGAGATAAAATCAAAGTTTTATTGAAGAAATTCTCAAAATGTACTTAAAATTGTTGCTGGAACCACCTTTACCTCTCTTTACCTGAGCAGCACGGCTGGCTGGGTATGGATGGAGGGAGCAGATTACACCACTGTGAGCGGCAGCGATGGAAGCAAAAGCCTGGCCTGACTGCTGTGCTCATCTGCAGAAACCCAGGCTTCTCTGCATTCTAGAATAATTTGATCCACACCATCTGGCAGCTTGAAAGAAGAAGAAAAAGATGAAGAAGGAGAAGAAGCAACAGCCATGTAGCCTGAATGTAATTCCTAATCTAAGTTCTGCACTCCCATTTGCTTCGTGCAACATGAGCCAAGTTTAAACATGTCAACATCTCAACAATTGCTGATCTGTCAAGTGCTATAAGATGCATCTGGCAGGCACTCATTGAATGTTCTTCAATGATGGTGACGTAAATCTATTTACTAAAATATAGTGTATTGAAAAAATAAATAGTAGATTGTAATGTCCTTTGGTTTTGCATTTGCATAAATTGGGACTCTTAGAACTATGTGGGTTAGATTTAAAAAAAACACATGACTATATTTTTAAATGCTTAAAGAATCATAATTATAGAGCTCATAAATCATTGAGCCCTTCTCCCTTATTTTAAGCATAAGAAAACAGCTCAAGATTAGATTTTGATGGCAGGAGAGGAGGGGGAGAGCCCGAGGACCTGGACCCCTTGCTGGGAGGAAATTGGGAAGAAACAGTGAAGGGCTGTGTAAGCTAGGCTCATGACTTCCGCATCTTCCTCTCTCCTGCTGTGACTCCCTGAAGAGGTAGCAGAGTTGTCACTGCTAACCAGGTGTGACTTCTCTTCTCCTTTATATTTGTTGCCTGGGGTCTATTAGCTCTTGGGATCACTGTTCAAAGGGAGAGAAGAAAGATTGGATAGAAGGAGAAGCTGAGCTGGGATACAGTCTCAGTGGGGCCCCCCACCAACTCTGTGGCCAGTTCTGTAGCTACTGTGTCCCCTTTGAATTGTCCCTAGCTGAAATGAGAGCGCTGGTGTTTACAAGTACAATACGTTCCCATATGGATCAGTCCTTAGATGTGGGCCAGACAAGGTGAGGCAGCACGCCTCTGCTCAGGTGGGTCCTGAAGCAGGCTGACAGCTGGGAACTGCACACCGGCAGCCAAAGGGGAGCCCTTGACCCCCTGGAAGGTGTGCTGGGCAGCAGATCACCGTGTCTACTACACCGGAACAGTGCTCAGTGAATGTCTGTTGAAAGAATGAATCTGTTCATAGCCTCAGGCCAGACCTGTGAGGGACAGAACAGGTTGTCCACCTTTACGTTGTGATTTAGGGACAGGGCGAAGACATCGGTTCACCCAAAGTAAAATAAAACTCCATATATCTATCTGCTGGTATCTGAAATTCCTCAATGTTCCTAGGCAAGGGAGGCATTCCTAAACACAGGCTAGTCCTAAGGTGTGCAGTTCTGGGACACAGCTTGTGACACTAGGTTGAATATTCTTTAAATATTCCTCACCCTCCTCACTGTGAGGAGGGTGAGTTGACCTGAGTGGAAATGGTGGGAAATAGAGAAACGAAGCCAAGAAAGACAGAGACAGACAAAGAAAGCTAGGAGATGCGAGAGAGGATGGCATCAGGACTGATGTGGCTGATGGCCGCAGCCAGCACCTGAACCGTGGAAATAGCTTTATTTATCTAGTATCGTAACAAGGTTGCATAAATCTTAACACATGCAGCAAAAGTTAACTTAAAGAGGAAAAACTGTGTGCTTGCCTGTAACAAGGAAAGTAAGCATGGGCTACATGACTTCTGGCAGGTGGAAAGAATGTTGTTAAAGGAGAAGTGGTTGGGGGTCGCTCCCTGAGCATTTCCCAGGCTGTGGGGGCCCTGCCACCCACTCACCCCCCACAGAATGTCACTAGCTACATTCCCTTTTCATTTTGGGCACTAGGAAACTCAAAGCTAAATTTACAGCTCATTGATAACAACACATGGGACTTTTGGTTTTCAAAACTATGTTCTATTTCTCCGTACCCCCCCAACTTGACGTTGCATTCTAATGTGTAGTTTCCCAGATTCTTATGATTTAGCATTTATACGCACAGCATGTCTTACTATTTTAATTTACATGTTTCTAATAGCACCCTCTGAGCTTTGTGGAGGAAGGCATGTGCATGCTGTATATTTATTTTCTCCCATCACTCAGTGGTCTGGGACCTAGTTTCTGTGGCATCGTTTCTCTCATTGTGTGATACCAAGATAAGGAATGAAATCAGCAGGCTTCTTTGGGGTCTCTGATGGGATTTTTTTCACCCCAGAAATGCTGTCATTTGTTTCAGCAAATACATGGGTTTGGAAAATTAAGTTTGCAAACTCGTCCTAGAAAAAGTGCTACATACCTCATTGCTGAATATTGCTACAGTCACCAGATGGTCAAGGGGAGTTCTTTGAAGGTGACTGCAGTGCTGTTCAGCAATGAGGCATGCAGCACCTTTTCTAGGACAAGTGCTCGAACTTAGTTGTCAGACCTCATATAGTTTCATGTCTTTAGGTTCTGGAAAGGCATTCCTGATGGGAATGTGTTGTGTGAATTTTTATGTAGTGAAGATAGCCTTATGCCCTGCATTTAGTTATTTATTAAACATAGGTTTTAAAAGCACAGCTGTTGTCCTAAATGACATAAATAAATATTTTCAGTCATAGCTTTTAGTGATTTTGGTCTGAAAAAAATCCCAGCATTTAGATTCTTTGGAGTGACAACTGTTTCCATCTCCTGGTCTCCACTGGGTGGGTAGTGCTGGTCTCTGCCCTTAGGAGACTGCAGCAATGTCATTGTTAAAGCAAAACTGTCCTTCGTGGGCAAGGATGCTCCCAACCCGTGTTCATTCAGGCAACCAAGAAACTGAGTTCTCCATCTACTCCCAGTTGGAGAAAAATTTCTTTTCATCATGTTTGAGATGAATAATAAAAGTAAATCAGGAAGTCATATGACATTTTGATGAGGTTTAGACCTGGTGTTAATGAAGGGGATTAAACCCGCGGGATGAAGAATGAACCGGAATAACCAGCCCACTGCCCTGTATTAGGGCTCTGGGAACCCATTCCTGATATACCATGGTGAGCGGTGCTGAGGCTTTCATGAGGTTTTGGATCTGCCCAGATATATGAAGGTCACTTGAACCTGGGGTCTGTATGTTTGTCTTCTGGAGCAGAACTAAACCTCTCTCAGATTAACAACAGGCTATGTTTTTTCCTTTTAGTAGAGATAGGGTCTTGCTCTGTGGTCCAGGCTAGAATGCAGAGGTACAACCACAGCTCACTGCAGCCTCGAATTCCTGGGCTCAAATATTCCTGTCATTTCACCCTCTCCAAGTAGCTGGGTCTATAGGCATCTGCTGCCAAGCCTAATTTTATATTTTTAAATTTAAAAAATGTTTTGTGCAGATGAGGTCTCACTATGTTGCCCAGGCTGGTCTTGAACTCCTGGCCTTAAGTAACTGGCTATATATTTTGAAGAGCTGTCAATCATCTGGAGTGTGGAACTCTAATTTCCTCTTTAATTTGTTCATTTATTCAGCTATTCATTCAACAGATTATCTACCAAAACTCTACCTGACATTGGTATCTCTAGTGGGAGAGGCAGAGAACTAAAGATGAAAATACCGTGGAGTGTGAAAAGTATTAGCAAGGACATGCAGTGTAATACAGGAGCCCGGGGAGGATCAGGAAAGACCTCCAAGGAGATAGCAGCCAAGATAACTGGAGACAGGGGGAATGTTCTAGGCTGATCATCAGGGTGCGTGGAGGTTCTGTCAAGAATGATACAGCTTCTCTGAGGAGTCAGAGAAGTCCAGTGTGGCTGGAACCTTGAGTGTGTGGGGTGGGCAGGGGAAGGAGAGAGGTCAACTCTGGAGAGGGACAGCTTCCCCCGGCTAGCACAGGAGTCTGGACTTAGTGAG
This sequence comes from Nycticebus coucang, assembly GCF_027406575.1. Taxonomy (NCBI): domain Eukaryota; kingdom Metazoa; phylum Chordata; class Mammalia; order Primates; family Lorisidae; genus Nycticebus; species Nycticebus coucang. The sequence goes on along the minus strand of NC_069802.1, from coordinate 26,119,620 downwards.
AAATGATTCGAAGGCTCTGAAGCAGCCTAATGACAAAATCGGGGATTTGTTTTGAACAGAACAGTAATCTGGGGAAGAATTTATTGCCGTTTGAATTTGAGCAGCAGAAGTGGGCGCACTCGGGGAGGGGGGGTTAGGATGAAGAATTGCCAAGCTGGAGAGACCCTCTATCTAGACCCTGGTGTTGGGGAATTGGAGGTGAAGGGCTGCCATGACACAAATCCAGCCTTCCCAGCCCGGGGTTGCGAGGTGTCACTGCCCGACGGTCCCACCATCGCCATGGTTGTACCCAAGGTAAGACTATTTCCTGGGAGTGAGAACCGGGGGTGTATTCACACTCAGGAAAAATGTAGAAAGGAACCCCAAATTGCCCTGCCTCTGAATCTCTGGCATTTCTCTAAATTGGCCCGAGGCTGGCTTCCACTCTGGCCTTGATTTCTATTGTAAGCAGACTTGAACATGAGCATCAGAGTCATCGCTTTTGGGAAGCAGGCTAAGTCATCCCTTCCAGTCCTGGATCAGGCACTTTGTGAAGCAGTAGGCCAGCTCCAGGAATGTGCTTGTGAGCTCTGTAAGCAGTGAGAGCTGCCGATGGAAGGGCAAGAGGCTTCTCTGGGCTGTGTAATTAACCTGTCAACAATATATTTGTGCACCTACTATACTATTAAGCACTCAAGATGGCATGGTGGCAGATCCTATATAATAACTCTCTCTTTACTCTTAGTCCCTGGCACAGGCCTGGCTGAGAGAAGGTGGTGGTGGCTGTGCTGTGCAGTGAGCCTCCCAAACCTCCTGGTGTGGATTCTAGGTGCGCAGCCACCGCCATCATACTCTGGCAGCCCAGACCACAGGTTTTGGAGTGAGGCCTGACTTGACTTTCCAGATGGATCTCTTACTGGCTGTGTGGTCCTTGACAAGTCATTTAACTTTCGTAAATCGCTGTGAAGTAGGGGAACCATTAGGTCAGAATGTAACACAATTATCATTTTTGGTAAGTCAGTCAAATATCTGCCATTTCATGTGGTTCCACTTTCTATGATAGAGAATTTTTGTGAGGATTAAATGAGATTATATAGTAAAAATTTTAATCTAGTCCCTATCTTGATCCTCTTCCTCTTTTTGTAATAATCAATAATATATTATTAATAATTAATAATTATTACTATTTATGCCTGGGTAGGACAGTTCAAAATGTGGGTGTTAGAGGTGGATACTTCTCCAGCCCTCAGATCCCATGAAGGGTTTTCCCTCAGCACCTCTCCCCTTGGGAGTGGAGCTATCTGACTGTGGTGACAGCCATCCATCCTTGTTTCTAGATTGGGAGGAAGGGGTCTATCTAGAATACTAAAAGTAAATGTGTGCGTGTCTCTCTCTGCCCTCCTCCTCGGGCTGTGCAGGCAGCATTCTGGGTAAGCTGTCTCCTGCAAGTTCCTGGCTTTAGAAAATGGAGCTTCTGAGTACTGGGAGAGGCAAGGAGGAGCAGGAGCCCACCTCTGAGCCATACCCACCAGTCTAGATTTCAGCAGCAACAAAGCAGATGCTTTGATAACCACCTCCTCCTAACTGGCCCTCTCATTTGATTTAGAATTTGGGCACAAAGGAGAGTCGTATGGTTAATTAGTCCCCCCAGTCCCCCACAAGAGGAACTAGGCCGACTGGCACAGGGACTGGGCCATGGCAGAAGCCCCGAGGCTTGCATATGCTGGAAGACAGTCTGGACTGGCAGGGAAAGGAAAGTCGCTCATGGTGTGGTGACAAGAAGTAATTTCAGACCACTGGTTGGGGCTGAGAGGTAAAAGTCAAGCAGAAAGAATCCTGCTGGAGGCTACAGTTTCCTTGGGCATTTCAGGCAGGGGGAATTCCCTCACTAGGGATTTTTTTTCCTCAGGCCTCACCTTTGACTATGGTCTCCAGGTTTTCTGTCCTTCCAGAACCTTCTCCTGCCCATCCAGATCCCTGTGGCTTTCTCACCCTGAGCACTTAGCTCCTGCCTTCTTCCCCTCTGCCCACCCTGCCCCCAGCCCCATTCTTCACCTTACACTCCCTAAAGTTCCTCTGGTTCCACACCTGTAGCTCTGGGGTTCCTAAGTAGAGAAGATTCAGAGATCTGCAACCCTGGATGAGAAAAAAAATGACATCTTTATTTTCACTACCCTTTAATGGAAATTCAGCATTTCCTTTAAATATGAGTATATGCAACAAACCACAGTAATGTTAGCAGTCATTTGTCACTAATAGAAATTGCAGATCATTTCATACAGCATAATAGTTGTTACGGACATCTGGAATATCATCATGCTCATCACAACTTGGAAATTACAGTTCTCTAATCAGACCTGCTGTTAGAGCTTGTTAGGTTATCACTACATTATAATTTAAACAGTTTGGGAACTGTTTCCGCAGGACTGGTTTCCTTTGCAATCCTGTTTTTATTTTATGAACCTGAGAGAATTGTTCTGAGGAATCCATACATTTTATCATAATGCCAAGGGGCTTCGTGGTATAATTAAGCTTTAGAATTCTTACTTTGGCTGGAAAAAGCACCGCAGAAGTTATGCAATTGGAGTTTTCCTTTAACATGATCAATTCCTTAACATGATATTGGCCTGTTCAACATTTCCACTTGATTCTGGCTAAGTTTTGGAAGGTGACGTGCTTCCAAGTATTGGTTAATTTCCTTCAGATTTTCATATTTCTGAGAATAAATTTTCTTATACTATTCATTAAGGATTTTTTGAATTTCTGAGGAGTCTGTTGTTATTTCGTCTTTGTCGTTTCTGATTGATGAGATTAGAGATTTTACTCTTTTTTTCCTGGTTAGGTTAGCAAAAGGTTTATCTATTTTATTGACCTTTTCAAAAAACCAACTTTTTGATTTATTGATCTGTTGTATTATTCTTTTGTTTTCAATTTCATTTAATTCTGCTCTAATTTTGGTTATTTCTTTTCTTCTACTGAGTTTGGGATTAGAATGTTCTTCCTTTTCTAGTTGCTTGAGAAGTGCCATTAAGTTGTTAACTTCCTCTCTTTCCGTTCTCTTGAGGAAGGCTTGCAGTGCTATAAATTTCCCTCTTAGGACTGCCTTTGCGGTATCCCAGAGGTTCTGATAATTCGTGTCTTCATTGTCGTTTTGTTCCAAAACTTTGGCAATTTCCTTCTTGTTTTTTTTTGTAGAGACAGAGTTTCACTGTACCGCCCTCGGAAGAGTGCCGTGGTGTCACACAGCTCACAGCAACCTCCAACTCCTGGGCTTAGGCAATTCTCCTGCCTCAGCCTCCTGAGTAGCTGGGACTATAGGCGCCTGCCACAACGCCTGGCTATTTTTTTGTTGCAGTTTGGCCTGGGCCGGGTTTGAACCCGCCACCCTCGGTATATGGGGCCGGCGCCCTGCTCACTGAGCCACAGGTGCTGCCCCAGCAATTTCCTTCTTAATCTCATCTCTGACCCAGTTATCATTCAGCATAAGGTTATTTAGCTTCCATGTTTTTGCATGAGTATGCAGATTCCCGTTGTTACTGAGTTCAACTTTTATTCCATGGTGGTCTGAGAAGATGCAAGGAATAATTTCTATTCCTTTAAATTTACTGAGGTTAGACTTGTGACCTAAGATCTGCTCAATTTCGGAGTATGTTCTGTGGGCTGATGAGAAGTATGTGTATTCAGTTTTATTGGGATGAAATGTTCTGGAGATGTCTGTTAAATCTAAATGTTGGATGGTTAGGTTTAAATCTAAAATTTCTTTGCTCAGCCTCTTATTGGAGGATCTATCCAACACTGCCAAAGGAGTGTTGAAATCTCTGACTATTATGGAGCTGGAGGAAATCAAGTTGCTCATGTCTGTTAGAGTTTCTCTTATAAACTGAGGCACATTCTGGTTGGGTGCATAAATATTAATAATTGAAATCTCATCATATTGAGTATTACCCTTAACAAATATGAAGTGACCATTCTTATCCTTCCTTACTTTTGTTGGTTTAAAGCCTATTTGTCTGCAAATAGAATTGCAACACCTGATTTTTTTCTGATTACCATTTGCCTGAAATATGGACGACCATCTTTTCACCCTGGGTCTACATTTATCTTTTAAGGTAAGATGTGACTCTTGTATGCAGCAAATATCTGGCTTGAGTTTTTGTATCCAGTCAGCTAACCTGTGCCTCTCTAGAGAACAGTTTAAGCTATTCACATTTAAGGAGAACATTGATAAGTCTGGTAAAATTTTGGGTATCAAGTTTTTCAAAAGTCATTTGAAAATTTTTAATCATTTCGCCACTGTGGAAGTTGGAGTTTGATCAAAAGTTTCTGAGTGAGTTTACTTTTGTGGTAGAGGATTGGGCTGGTCATTGTGGAAGATAGGTCTGAGAATATCCTGGAGAGCTGGTTTAGTTATGGCAAATTTCTTCAACATGTGAATGTCATTAAAGTATTTAATTTCTCCATCATAAATGAAACTCAGTTTAGCTAGATACAGGATCCAGGCTTGAAAGTTATTTTGCTTTAGGAGATTAAAAGTCGATGACCACTGTCTTTTGGCTTGAAAAGTTTCAGCAGAGAGATCTGCAGTCATTCTAATATTCTTCCCTTTGTAGGTAATGGATTTCTTACATCTGGCTGCTTTCAGAATTTTCTCCTTTATATTAACTTTAGTGAAGTTAATTATGATATGCCTGGGGGATGTCTTCTTTGGATTGATTCATGCTGGGGTTCTGAAACTGTCTGCTATCTGAATTTCAGAATCTCTTGGCATGTCTGGAAAATTCTCTTTCATAATTTCATGGAGAAGGGCCTTCTGTGCCTTGCGAGGCCACTTCATCACTTTCAGGGATTCCAATGAGGCAGATATTAGCCTTCTTCAAATTATCCCAGAGCTCTCTGAAAGAATGATTCATTTTTGCTCTCCATTTCTCTTCCTCTTTGAGAGTTTGGGAGCGTTCAAAGGCTTTGTCTTCAATGTCAGAAATCCTTTCTTCTGCTTGCTCCACTCTGTTACTGAGGGATTCTACTGTATTTTTTATATCTTTGAGGGCTGCAAATTCTTGCTTCAGTGTGTCAAAATCTTTGGTGGTTTTGTCTTTAAATTCGTTAAATTCTTGAGACAACTTTTGAATTTCTTCTTGAATTTCTAATTCCGACTTTTGAATTCCTCCTCAAATTTCTAATTCCAAATTTTCCTCCATTCTATTAATCTTGTTTGCAATCCAAATTCTGAATTCGATTTCTGACATCTTGGCCAGCTGTTTATGAATGGGATCTTCAGTTACATCTGCCATATCTTTCCTTGGTGGGGGGGGGGGTTGATCTATTCTGGTTATTCATGTTACCAGAGTTTTTCCACTGATTCTGCCCCATGATTGTTTTACACCATTTGATTTTTCCCCTGGAGTTTTGTCGGGGACCCATACAGTGCTATAGCCTGAGAAACTGGGGACCTCTTTGGTGTGGTGGGGGTGAGTGGTTCTGTCTTGTTTTCAGCTGGTCTCTGTCCGACCCTAGTGAAACAGTTACTCTGGGTTGAAGTTTCAGCTATGGAGAAATACCAGCAATTAAGTCACCCCGCCCCTGACAGGCAACAATTGGAATAGGAAAATCAAACCTTCCTACAACCACACAGCCAGGGCACCACTTGAATAGTCCTTGGGCGACTGGCTCAGTTCAAAAGGTCCAAATCAATTGTCTCAGTCAGCACCTGTGTCAGGTGGGAGAATTTAAAAGGTCTCTGGCAACTGGATAGCAGGGGTCTGGTGAAAAGTCAAATATGACTTGCTCCGGTGCTCCGTGAAGTCAGGAGGACCCACCCAGTATATAGATTACTCTGGGAAGGTTGATGCCTCCTTCCCCACCTTGCACCTCTGTCTCACCCAGTCACTGATAGCCCCGCAGGGCTGTGACCCAGTTGCCTCTAGTGAACAGATACTCCAGAGTTTGTGCCTACCTGAGTCACAAGGAAATCTATATCTTCTCAGCCAGGCTGCTGTGTTCTGCCTCTATCCAGCAGGGGGAGGTGAGGCCTGACAACCTCGGGGACTTGATGGAGGCTGGGGCGTGTTCACTCAGTTCCAGCCCCGCCCCTGATTGATGTTACTGACAGAGCAGAACAGAACAACTTTGTAGGCATTTGTTTCTGTCCCTGCTAAATTCCCCTGCAGAAGAGAAGCTGTTTTGAGTTCCCAGAATCTGCACCTCAGGCCCTGCCTTTGCTCCTGCAGGTTTGTATTCGGTTAGGTGTCAGTTCTAGCCTCCTGCCTTCCTTTGTCTATAGGCTGATGATCCCCTGAGGGCCGGGTGCATCTTAGGCTCAGTAAAGTGGTCCTCTGGGTCAGCCCCACCCTGGGAATTTCCCGGCTTTGCGTGTGCGTTTTCTAGTCCCCATGCTTCACCCAGGCTAGTACTGCCTCAGGCAAACCCTTTACTCACGGGCCTGTGTTTCCGTCCCAGATCTGTTCCACAGTTTTTGCCGCCTGAGAAGATGCCCGGCCTCCTCTGGTTGCCCAGGGAGACGGGGGTGTGGTTTCAGAATATCCAGGACTGGGCCCTATTGTTGCCCAAAACGGCTGCTGCTCTGTGCCTCAGGGCACCGCCACTCTGGTGTATTCCCTCTCAGCCGACTATCCTCTCCTCACTCCTGTGCCACAGAATCAGCACTGACCAGCTGCAGTCCAGGCCCTGTCCCCCAGGGAAATCACCCAAGAATCTGAATTCCTGGGGGACTGGCCTCCAGACCTCAGAGTGAGAGTGGAGGGGAGTGCTAGGAGCTCAGAATTGCACGTAGAGAATATATACAGTTTTATGCCTGGCAGGAGAATGCCATGGCACCCTAGTAGGGGAGGTAGGTCCAGTTTTTAGAGGGTCTGTCCCATGGAGTGTAGCGGGAGGAACTTTGAACTCTGCTTGTTTGTCTGTGGGGCACTCCAAGCTGTCCTCATGGGGGAGGGGACTCACGTCCACTTGGCGATGGATTTTCTACCTTTTGTTTGTATTCTTGGGGTCGCAGCTCGCCTCAGCGAGGTTCATGTGTGTTCTTCAACCTTCTCTCTTGGTGTAGCTCTAATCCACCAGGTTACTTGCTAAATTTCTGTCCTTTAACTCTCCTTCTGGACAGGAGCCTCTGTGGAAAGCTGGCTTCAATCAGCCAGCTTGTCTCCGCCCCCTACATACACCAGATTGTTTTAAGCCATTCACCTGTTGATTGACAGGTGTGTTTATTCCTTATCTTTCCTACTGTGAATAGTGCCACAATAAACATAGGGGTGCAGGTATTCCTTTGATATAACAATTTCCTTTCTTTAGGATGAATACCCAGTAGTGGGATTGCTGAATCCTACTGTAGTTTTGTTTTTAGTTTGTTGAGAAACCTCCATACTGTTTTCCACACTGGCTGTATGAATTTACATTCCCACAAACAGTGTATATGAGTTCCCTTTTCTCTGCATCCTCGCCAGCATTTATTATTTTTGTTTCTCGAGAATAGTCATTCTAACTGGGATAGGATGATATCTGTGTTTTTGATTTGTACTTTTGCTGGGATATATCTTTGTCCTTCCAGTTATATTTTTTTGCACTATAGCTGTTGCACTAGCCCAAACTTGAAACATATGAGAAAGGTATTTTACTAATGATTATATTGACCACTTTAGGGTCCAGGGCGGCACTGTCCAATAGAACGTTCTGCAGTCATGGATGTGTCTGCCATCTGTATTCCCCATATGGTAACCACTAGCTGCACATGGTTATCAAGGCCTGGAAATGTGGCTAGTGCAATTGAGGAACTGGATTATAAATGTTATTTGAATTTGAATAGGCACACGTGGTACTGGCTGGTTCATTGGACGGTACCATTCTGGCAGGACTATTTTAGATTCTATGTTCTCATAAGTCAATCTATACTTACTTAATGAAAGAAAAAATTACCTGATAGGCATAGTATTAAATGCCATTAAAGAGTATGCTTTTGGCAAACAAAACCTAATAAAAAACACTCAGCAAAACTAAAAAATCACCAACTCTAGCAAATTGGCCTTTTGGTACCAAGCGTCTGTGAATACTCTGAAGCTCCATTATCAGAGATCAGAAGAGCATTCAGCCCCATTAACCAAATGAGGAAGGAAGCCCAGCCCCAGCCCTGGGGGCAGGACTCTTGGAAATCTTCTGCACCTGTGCATGGGGACAGGCGAGGTGGGCTGGCATGTGGACTTTCATTTAACACTTTTACACACTTTAATTTCTTTGCATTATTTTTTATTCAGTGAGCGTGATTAATTGCTGAATTTTCACCCTGTCTTTTACACCTGTATTTTTTTGTATTTTTAAAAAGCATGTTTTTATTTTGAAGAGAGATATACTATGTCCTAAAACACTGAAGAATCTGAAAATTAGTGGTGAGAGTATGGAAAGACTCAAATTATGGAACAAGTTCTAAATTGGTGTTACTTGTAAGGAAAAGACATGTTACTTTCAATACTGACAAGTAACACAAACTAATGAAAAACAGGGTGCTGCCAGGAAGAAATTCTGCCAAATCAAGTCAATTAATTATAATCATTTGTAACCAGTTCGTTAATTAACTGGGCACAGAAGGATGTTGTACAGAGTTCAAAAGTATTTTCCCAAGTAGGTTAAATATACCCCACCTCATCTTGTTTACACAGACACTTCACTCAACAAACCCTAATTTAGGCTGGGTGCGATGGCTCAATGCTTGTAATCCTAGCACTATGGGAGGCTGACATGGTTGGATCACGTGAGCTTGGGAGTTAAAGACCAGCCTGAGCAAGAGCAGGACGTTGTTTCTCCTAAAAAATAGAAAAAAGTTGCTGGGCATTGTGGCAGATGCCTGTAGTCCCAGCTACTCTGGAGGCTGAGGCAAAAGGATCAATTGAGTTTAAGAATTTGAGGTTGCTGTGAGGTACGATGCCATAGCACTCAGGGCAAAGAGGTGAGACTCTGTCTCAGTAAAAACAAACAAACAAAACCTCTAATTTTATTCAAAAGGAAAAAAAGTGAGTTTTCATCTTGTGTAAATTCTCCAAATGTTCACAATCTGTAATTACAGAAGGTGCACAGAAAAGGCTTCCGGTGTAAAATAGGGAGAAAGAAAACAAAACAAACAAACAAACAAAAAAGACCAAAGAGGTAAAGGGGAGAAATCAAACAACCGTGAATATTCACTGAGTCCACATACAGACATAGATTTAAGAGGAAAAAGAAGAACACATTTTCTGTTTCCAGGTGCTTACATTTTAATCAGCGATTGACAATATAATTATAAAAAGAGGAGCAACTTTGGCCAAATGTGAATTTTTGGCTCAGATTTTTATATCTCTGTTCAGTAGTGGCTAGAAAAGAATAGAGATGTTTCCAAAATCTGGACCCTCAAGCAAAATGTCTTGGAAAGCAGCTTTCTAATCATTCTAAAAACTATTCTTATAAAGAAAATCTAAAACAGAGGGATAGTGAGTTGGAAGTGCGTTGCATAAAAATATTTAAAAGTATAGAGAAGCAAAAGAAGATAAAAGTTATCTACAATCTTATTATTCAAAGATATGCTTTATTTTATTTTATTTTATTTTTTAGAGACAGGGTCTTGCTCTGTTGCCCAGGCTGGAGTACAGTGGTGCAGACACAGCTCATTGCAAACTTGAACTCCTGGACTCAAGTGATTTTCCCACCTCAGCCTCACAAAGTGCTGGGATTTTAGACATGAACCACTGAACCAAGCTGAAAATATCATTTTTCTTGTCTGTAAGCTATTCCACTGCATGGCTATTCCATAATTTATTTAATCAGCTTCTATTATTAGATATTTTAGTTATTTTTTTCCATCAAAAACAATGCTATAATCCACAATCTCCTTATTGAATCTTTGAGAACATCTGTAATTATTTCCACAGGAAATAACTTTGATAGGTAAAAAAGCATATAGCTCATGCATTTGCAAGAAAATGTTCCTCAGTTTGGATAAAATTCAAAACAGTTAAATAGTCGGGGTGGTGAGATCTGACCAGTCATCTGGGTGACCTCAGGCAAGTGAACTGCTGAGGCTTACTTGGGCTTATGGTGGAGGATGGCACCTGCGTGGCTTGCTGGGGCCCTTAAAGGAAATAATAATGTAGGTGTCAGCCTCCAGGACACACAGTAGGTACTTCATAAATTTCAGGTCCCTTCTTTGCTCAGTGTCCACCTAATATGAAACCCATGTCTCCCCCGCCTGGTTCTTGTTTTCAGAGTGGCTCCTCTGAAAATCCTCACTGATCCTGTTTAGAGAGAAGGAGAGAGAACGGGAAGGAAGGGAGGAAAGGAAGTGTAATGAGAACAAAGCAGGAGGGGCTGGCAAAGAATGTGGGCTTTACACCCCCTTCCTTAGGAGAAAAGTGCTCTTAGGGCTCTAGATACATTTTTATTTGCTTGTTCAGTGTGTGGTTAGAGTTTTCCCAGCCTAGCATGGAAGCTTTACAACATTTCAATCCCGCCCTTTGGGGATTAAAGGGTTAAAACCCACGCAACAGAGTAAAGTGAAGGTTGTTTGCTACAAGATTCGTGTCTGGTCTTGAAAAGTATGTCCTCCCTCGCCCCACAACCACTGATGGAAAGGAAGACAGTGGACACCGCGGGCGCAGGTGACACATGCAAATTGGGTTTGGCACGGGCAGGTTGGGTTGAGGAGGATGTCTTCCCAGCCTACACGCACACCTGTATCCCAGTGCCCAGGTGACACGCAGACAAGCTCCTTCCCTGCCCTGGTTCCCAGCCCATCTTCTTGGTGGGCTCTTTCCTGCACAGGGCTCTCCTAAGAGCCCCTCACACGCCAGAACACATTTCAGTCAACTGCTGCCTCTCCAGGGGCCTCCGCGTTTCAGCTCTCTCTGTGGGATTAGAGGGTTGCCGGTGTTAAAATGTTCACTAATTATTCAGACAGCCCTGCTTTCTTCCATATTCTTCCTTCCAGCGTCTCAGCTGGGGCTGTGTTGTGTACCCAACCATGTACGCTTTGGTTGAAAGAACAGACGAAAACCAAGTACGCAAATACACACCTACCCCGTTTCCCCGAAAATAAGACAGTGTCTTATTTTAAGGTGTGCTCCCAAAGACGCGCCAGGTCTTATTTTCAGGGTACGTCTTATCTTTCCTGTAAGTAGGTCTTATTTTCGGAGGATGTCTTATTTTCAGGGAAACAGGGTAGCATGAGGGTACGGGGTGGGGGCGGGGTTTACTCTGGACAGAATTTTCAGGAAAGCTCCTGCTCTTCCAACAGGCAGTGATACTATTTAAACCTTGACCTTAAAGATGATGAGTGAGCCTTGTGAAAAGCCAGGGCAACAGAGATTATGAGTTCTTAGTGCATTTTTAGTGCCATGACTTTGATAGTACAGGAGGAAGTTTTTGGAAAAGTCATGTGCTAGCACATCAGGTTCTTTCTGCTTAAGTTTGCAAACTTTCTTTGTCATCTGGAAACGGGCATGTCAATCACTATGTCATTACTGAAGATGGATACCTTGGTCTATTTTAATAGTAGTAACTCACTTCATCCTCTAATGATAGTTGTAAAATTAAAAAATAAGAAACAAAAAACTTACATTTATCAAAGCCTACTATATGCTTGGCAGGCGAACAGGTACACTATTGTATCTAGTCTTTGTTATTTATTTATTTATTTATTTATTTTTGAGACAGAGTCTCTCTTTGTCACCCTCAGTAGAGTGCCATGGTGTCATAGCTCACAGCAACCTCACACTCTTGGCCTAAAATAATCCCTTTGCCTCAGCCTCCTAAGTAGCTGGGACTACAGGTGCTTGCCACAATGCCTGGAAATTTTTAGAGACTTTTTTTCTCTTGCTTAGGCTGATCTGAAACTCCTGAGCTCAAGGTATCCACCTGCCTCAGCCTCCCACAGTGCTAGGATTACATGCATGAGCCACCGTGTGGGGCCTCACTTGAGCCTATGGTGGAGACAGTGATGACACCCGTGCGGCTTGCTGGGTCCCTTAAAGGAAATAACTGTATCTAGTCCTCAAAACCAGCCTTTGACACTGGAATTAGAGGTTTCCCCGAAGTAGTATTAGAAGTAAGTGGCAGAGTGAAAGTCTAAACTGAGCTCTATTTGGTTCTACAACTGGTATCTCTTCTATAACACATTACCTCCCCTCCTAAGAGGTGAGATTTCTCTTTGTGAAAGTAGTTGCCCTTCAAACTCTTGTTGCATAAAGGGTAAATAGTTTAATTTAGCCTTTGGTTAAAAATGCTCACGTCTACAATCCTAGCAGTCTGGGAGGCCAAGGTGTGTGGATTGCTTGAGCTTAGGAATTTGAGACCCGTCTGAGCAAGACTGAGACTCCCATCTCTACTTTGTTTAACTCCATACATGTAGATCAACAAATGAGGGCTTTAGTTACTGCAGCAGCTGATGGGAAGAAAGGGTTTAGGGAAATTGGGACACAGGATAAACAGAGAAAGTCAGAGTGTGAGGACTGCTTGAATCAATGATTAAGTCACTTGTTCATTCATAAATAAACATTTGTTCAATACCACCCCCTAGTATGGCACACTATGGTAGGCCAGACACCAGTGGATAATACTATGACAGAAACTTGCCAGCATTTTTCTTCTTTTCCCTGGTTCTGTGGACAGACTACGTTTCCCAGCCTTCCTTGTACCTGAGTTCTGGCTAACAACTTAACTGAAAAGCCCACTTTCCTGCTCTTTCCCCTTGTTGCTGATGAGCAGGGAGACCCTGAACACCCTGAATGATCGTTTCTGCCAATTTGAAACAATAATGGACACAAATTTCTATTACATTAACTGTTGGAACTTTGGAGTTGATCTTTCATAGGGATTACCCATTACCTTTCCAGGGCTTCTTTATCAGGTTGCAGGAAAGAATTAAGATCCAGTGCCAAATGAATTCACTTCTATTCCTTGCATCTAAAATGGTGCTAGTTACATGTCATCTGGGGGAGAATTGAGAAAAGAGTCACTTAGGTACTTTTCTGTGGAGTTTAATTCTCTTGTGGAACTCCTGTTGAAAAAGGCTGGATACACTTGCACAATCTCTGTTCTCTAGGGGTCTGTTATAATCCAGTTTATTATAATCTAATTATGGAAATTAGATGTATATACTTCTCTGAAAGGGAATGTGAAAAAAGAAACTCATACGGCTTCACTTTAGTCTTCAACAATCCTGTGAAGCAGAGATCTGCAGACACTAGTTTGTCATTTCACTGAGAGAGTTCAAGGTCAAGGTTCAAGTTCACTCAAATCCTGTGGAGCCAGGATTTGAACCTATGTTTGAAGGCCTCTTGCTTCTGCTTAGACTACATACTGCAAAATAAGCAAGTTTAACCTAATCCACAATTCTCCATGAGGCTGCCACAATGATCATAGGGCCCAGTGTTTTCCATTTTCAAGGTCAAAAATAATGCTTCCCTTCTGGAGAAGGAAGGCCTTCCCTCCAGTACATTTTGGGTATCAGCCATCTAGGAAGTGAGGACTTTTCCCACCCTGGGTCTGCTTATGGGAAAGTGGTAATAATATCATTAAAAAAACATTTATAGAAGTGGATTAGTGAAAAATAAGAGTCATTCTACATTCTGGCTTTAGGAAAAAGGGACTAATTTATGAAAAGTTTGGGAGATGTGATTAGGAAAGGAAATGATAGTTTACAAAGAGAATTAGGTTAACTAACAACCATCTTCCAGAAGCTTAATTAAGTCTCTCAGCCCTCAAGTGAGGCATGGAAATAATTGATTTCTGCATTGCTGGTGGGGAAAGTGAGGAAAGGAAGTAATTTGCTCGTGGCCAACAAGGGAACCAGAATCTGTCCTGGGATTCAAGTCTAAGATTTTTCTGGCTCTTGGTCCTTTGTTTTACCTTTGAATCTGGAAGACTCAAGGCCCTGAAGAATTTTTGTGTGTATGTGAGAACCCCAGAGCAGGACCATCAACCACGATACTCTGTGCAAATAATTAAAGATTTATTCTTTAGTAATTTTCTGTCCTTCAAAGAAGTAACACAACAATACATCACTTGTGAGAGTCAAGGCCACGTGGGTTTATTTTAATAAGCACTGGCACTTTCATTATGAGTCCTGCCCTTCACCCAGTGGAATTTACTTGTAATGCTAGAAAGTATTTGGAGATCTCAAAATTTAAATCAATGTCTGGAACAAATAAGAGAGAGAGAGCAATAAAGGGGGAAGAGAAAAAAGGAGAGGAATGAGTCACAGAAGGGGATAAAAGCCTTCTAGAAAAAAAAATAACCACCGATTATTGAATACCTATTCTGTGCAAGGGGCTTTTCAAATGTTTCCTCACAAGAATTTCATGAGATAGGCTTATTATTATTATTATTATTATTATAGTAATTACTAGAAACAAGATCTTGCTCCATTGTCTGGGCTAGCGTGCCATGGCTTCATTGCAGCTCACTACAACCTCAAACTCCTGAGCTCAAGTGATCCTCCTGCCTCAGCCTCCCAAGTAGCTGGAATTATCAGTATGAGCCATACACCTGGCCGGCATTTCATTACTTTCAGTGATTTTCAATCATTGTTCTGTGAGAGCATCTTAGGTGTGATGTGAAAATTTTTAGCGATCATTATTTTCCAAAGAAGTTCAAAACACAGTAAGTATATTCTTTTTTTAACTCTTTTTTTTTTTGATCAACATAATTTAAGTGTGCCGTGGAAGTTTAATTATAGGTTCAAGTGTGCCCTAAGATAAAAATGTTTGAAAAACACTGCTTTAAATGGATGTGGAAACTGAAGCCTCGAGGGGTGAAGCATTCTGCCCAAGCTAGGAAAAGGCAGGACCAGCATTTGAACCCAGGTCTGCCTGTGGCAGTAACCCCTGCCCAGTACTGCCCTCTGCCTACAGAGCTGACCAGAAGAGGCGTTAGAACTCCATGTTAGAACAGGCTTGCCACGTCTGTTTTCCTCTGCTGGACTGTGAGCTCCTTAAGTATCAGAATCAAGATTTATCATCGTTTCCCCAGAGCCTAAAGCAGTTCTTGAAAAGCAGTACATAGCAAATGCTCAATGCATGAGCGCATGAATGAAAATCTGCCATGAGCTCAAGGCCAAGGATCGAATGACTATCTTACCGTCTCATCTAATCTTAATGTCGCCTGTGGTCTCTTGGCTCTTACAATGTGGGCAACACCAGCTTGCCTGGTTTGTTTTCCACATACCCAATTCCATGGCCCATGGAAGGAAAGTCGATCTTGGATTCTTAGATTCAGTTTCTTCTCTGTAACAAACATCTGGATTTAGATAAGGATGGCAAACCCACACACGTGCGAGGGTCAGCCTCGTATTAAAAATGAGCCGTGCGGACAGTGGTGGGCAGCAGGGAGAGGTGGAAATGAAGGCCGCCAGGAAGGGGCAGAGGGAGAAGGCACCCCTCACCTTTAGCTGCTCTCATTCAAGAATGAGCTCTCCATGTGGTCACGTCTCCAGTTTTTTATTTTTATTTTTTAAGGATACAGGAAGTCTGGATTTTTGTGCGAAATCTTCCAATTCTTAAATGTTGGCACAGAATTTTTCAGAAACATCAAGCGAGCCAAATGCAACACATCTGTGTGTTGAATTCGGCCCATGGCCTCCAGGATACAGCCTTTGGACCAGATGACGTCTAACGCCTTTTCTGCCTGGGAAAGGATTTGGCCTGGTGGCAGATCGTCCCTTCCATCTCTATGTTCTTGGCTCTCTGTGCTATTTCTGCTACAGTTGAAGCAGAGTGGACGAGGGCTTAAGTGTAACTGTGTTTATAAACACCCTGAAGAATTCCATATGGTATGCCGAATGTGAAGTTGGTTTAATTTGAAAAGATTAAATGTACTCAGGCAATCGTAGAGTTGTCTGTTTTGCAAATCATTGCAATTTGTCCGTAGCAGGCCAGGGAGGGATGAGCTTTGGGAAATGCAGCTGGTGTGACCAGCAAGCCTGGTGACAGCACATGAGGCAAGTCGGTGTGGCAGCAGCCCTCTTGAACATTCACATCGCCTCCTCTTTGTGTGTGCTACACACACACACTCCCACCCCTCCTCCCCCGCACCTGATTCAGTTTACTGTTTCTTAATTTGAATCACATCCAAATGAAAAAGACTCCCTTTTTACGTATTCAGGGACAATGTGGGAAATGCTTAACAATCTGGAACCACATATCTCAACTGCGGCTGCAGCTTTGAGTCATGCAGAAGCCCTTCATTGAGAAACCCAAAGTGGGAGATGCAGTCCCTTCTCTGGCATTAACTTGCTGTGGGGGGTTGGGCAACTATTTGCCAGCTTTGAGGCTCAGGTTCTTATCTGTAAAATAATGGGAATGCATTGGGCATGTGCTAGGTCCCTTCGAACACTAACAGTATTAGGGGATCTTGGATTCTTCACAAAGCAGGTGTGGGGTGCAGTCCTGTTCTGCCCCTGAACATTGTTTCTGCTGCAGACCATGGCGGGCCACCTACTGGCCTTGTGTCTGGGCGTGTCAATGAGTGCGGCATTCTATGGACACCATCTCAAGTTGGACAAGACGTCTGGTCTGAGTTGTTTTGTGAATGTAAGGAGGACTGTGAGTCATCTAAAGATGCTACACAAGCCTTGCACGGAGGCCCCTCACCCCCATTTCTGGCACTGCATGAATAGTGCAAAAGAGTGTTGAACCCATGGGCTCTGGTTCCCTGATCAGCACTTCTCAAGCCTGAAGGAAAGAACAAGACACAGAGGAGGAAAAGGATAGGGAACACGTGTGAGTCAGACTTCCATTCACAAAGAACAGAAAAGCACTCAGACCAGCTTAAACAATAGGGCAACAGGGGGATACTTTTTTTTTTTTATTGTTGGGGATTCATTGAGGGTACAAGAAACCAGGTTACACTGATTGCATTTGTTAGGTAAAGTCTCTCTTACAATCATGTCTTCCCCCAAAAGGAATGGCACCAAGAAATAGGGGATATTTTAATGTCATGGGAAGCCCAGTTATAGCAGCAGATCTAGGGATGGTTAAGTCAACAGTTCATTGATGTCATCAAAGGCCCACATCCCTGCTGTGTCTCCATTTCGTATCAGGCCAGTTCTTCTTACCCAACCAATAGCTGCCCCCACTCCAGGCACCTGTCACTGCATGCCAATGTTTCTTCCATGTACCTTGTATAAAGAGAACTTTCCAATAAGCCCCTCAAAGGACTTCTTTATCGTCACATTGTCCAGAAGTGAGTCACATGCTCATGCTTAAAATGATCATCAGCGGCCAGGCGTGGTGGCTCACACCTTTAATCCTAGCATTCTGAGAGGCCAACGTGGGTGGATTTCTTGAGCTCAGGAGTTCGAGACCAGCCTGAGCAAGAGCAAAACCCCATCTCTGCAAAAAATAGAAAAACTAGCCAGGCACTGTGGAGGGCACCTGTAGTCCCAGCTACTCAGGAGGCTGAGGTAAGAGGATCACTTGAGCCCAAGAATTTGAGGTTGCTGTGAGCTATGACATCATGGCATTCTACCCAGGGTGACAGAGTGAGACTCTGTTAAAAAAAAAAAAAAACAAAAGATCATCAGTAAAGGAATGTGATTACACTGGTTGGTTAAGACTCAAAACATTCCAAATTCTCCCTGGAGCAGGTGCAGGGAACCTCGTACCTGAGCAAAATCAGGATTCTGGGCATAAGAAAGAAGTGCAGGAGCCACAGCCATGGGAAGAGGACTCACAGGGTCTCTCACCATCCTCCCATTCCCACTGCAAGGCTGGTGGGGAGGAGGAAAGGAAATGAGGAAGAGTAGGGGAAAGGAGGAAGGAGAAGAGCAGAGAAGAGGCGAAGGTGGAATTGCTGCTTCAGAATCAAACTGACTTTGGATTCAATCCCAACCTGGTTGTTTCCTCGTAGTGAGTTGCTGGCACATCCCTGGGCCTGTCTGAGCTTGGGTTTTACAAAGGAGGTAACGTGGGATTTTCAGGAAGTTATGTGAGAAGATGAATGTAAAGAGCCAACCGCAGTGTTGGTCACAAAATATTTCTCATTCAGTGAGTGTCAGGAGAACTGGAAGTGGGGGAGGAACAGGACTTTTCACACAGGGCTCTAGGTTTATAAGATGTTTCACAAGTGTTAGCTTCTGTGGGAAGGCAGGCAGATGGGGCATCTTTGTTATGTTCTTTCATGGATGTTGAAACTATGGACCAGGAACATAAGTGTGCAGCTTAAGGTTGCAAAAGCAAGATGCAGGTCTGCAAAGTTCCAAGCTCCAGCAATACCCAGAAAAAGCAGTAAAAATGGAAGCACACACAACTGAGGAAAAGCCCAGAGTAATTTTACTGATGTCTATTTTCAAGTGTTCGAGTTAGCACTCTTGTCTCTTCAAATTTTCACTAGTTAACTCTCAGGAAGTCTTTCAGTCTAAGGCCCCTCATAGCCAAGGTTGAGTTTGACGTCATGTCTGTGGGAAAGGCTGCTGCGGTGAGCTGGCTTTGATCTCCCTAAGCTTCCTTCCAAAGAGAATTTGCTTGAGCAGGAAGTCAGCTTTGCCCTGGCCGTGCCCTGGCACCATGAGAGATGACGGAGTCCTCCTGATTGGGCCAGCCTCTGCCGCTCCTTCTCTTTCCCTGGCTGGAGTGGGGACTGGGTTGGAGGTTGCCTGGGGATGCATCTGGTGTGGCGGCCTCTCGCCCTTCACGCCCTCTGTGGCATACTAATGGGAGGAGGGTTTCTAGTCCTTTCTCAAAGGAGTTCCTAAATCTCTCAGGGCATGGGGTACATTGTACCCAGGAGAGGTGCCAGGGTTACTCATCCTTCACTCTTTCTGTTGTACTGAGCTTTTCATGAACAGAGGGGAGAGCTGCGAATATGTCAGTATGTCAGTCCTCCAGAATATAAGCGTCCTGGGGACAGGGATTTTCATTTGTTTATACACCCGGTGAAGTCCCAGATCCTGGGACAGTAAATGGCATATTTAGGCATAGACCAAATATTTGTTGGATGTTGAATAAAATGAAATAATCCATGTAAAGTGCTTATGAAGGTATCTGCATAAACACATACTTAATGCTAGTTCATGTTATTAAGAGTGGTTTAGAATCTTCCTCAGAAGTGTTTAAGAGAGCCTAAAGATGCTTTGTGCATTTAGTCAGAACATACTTAATATTTGTTGACTGGCTAGTGTGTGCCAGGTGCTCTGCTGGGATCATGGAGACAGCAAGGAATGTGAGAGACATTAGCTGATGGAGTTTGAGTCTAGTTAAGAAGATAGACATTGGACAAACAATTTTATAAGTTCACTGAGTGTTAATCTGCATACTGATCATTCAAAGATTGTAGAATAGAATGATACGGGCTATACTAAAACAACTGAGGCCAGGTGCGGTAGCTCAGGCCTGTAATCCTAGCACTCTGGGAGGCTGAGGCCAGTGGATCACCTGAGCTCAGAAGTTTGAGGCCAGCCTGAACAAAAGTGAGACCCCCATCTCTACTAAAAGTGGAAAACCTAACCGGGCATTGTGGTGGGTGACTTGGGAGGCTGAAGCAGGAGGATTGCTTAAGCCTAAGAGTTTGAGGTTGCTGTGAGCTATGATAATGCTACAGCACTTTATCCAGGTTACAGAGTGAGATTCTGTCTCAAAAAATAAAAAATTGAACTGTAAACAAGGCCTCAGTTGGACTAGAGTCTTTTCTGTTGGTGTATTAGTCAAGGTAATGCTAGCCACTGTAATAGACCACCTTAACTAGCAGTAGTTGACAAAAGAATTTTATTTCCTGCTCACACAAAGACCTAATAGATTTCTCCTCCAAGAAGTATTTCAAGGATCCAGGTTCTTTCCATATTGTGGCTCAATCCTTTTCTACATTTGGCGTCCAAGTCCCCTATATCTGTGCATCAACCTGGTGATGGGAATGGAGGAGAAGGCTTGGCAGGAGATTTTTAGGGGCTAGGTCAGGCAGTGATGAACATGACTTGTATCTCCACTCTACACATCACAAATCAGTCCACAACAACCCCAAACCACAAGAAAGACTGGGAAATGTAGTCTAGGTTATAGTTTGGGGATCTTAGCTGCAATATGCCCTTCTGATCACCAAATAACCTTCACACCCTTCTTCTGGTGCATAGAACCTGCTGACCCTCCTCCTCATGGGATACAACTCAAATCTCCAGTCCCGTCACTGTGACTAGCTCAATGTCCTGAGTCTCTAGGGGATATGTAATATCTCTACCGAGTCTAGAGGCAAAATTTCATGTTCATTGACCTGTGAACTAAAAAGACAAGTTATCTGCCACCATATGTACCCCACGTACCACGATGCCATCATGTTGGCACAAGACAAAGTGCCTCCATTCAGAACAGGGTGGGATGGGAGTCACATGGCAGGCACTGGTTCATAGAAAAACAGTCCTTGAAAGAGGCATGGTGACATCTCTGTTAGTCAGCAGGGCAACTTTCTTGATTAGACTGAAATTAAACCCTTTGTCTATTGTTCTCTGCGGTCTGGTCTTCTCCTTGGCCCATTGCACTGTGGAAGTTGTAAAGCTATTGCAAGTTGGGAGTCCTGAGGGTTCGTATATAACAGATGTCACCACTACTGACACTTTGAGCTAGATAATTCTTTGTTGTGGGAGTTTGTTTTGTGTATTGTAGGCTGTTTAGCAACATTTGGGGCCTCTTCTTATTAGATGCCAATGGATGGAGGCATTTCTATTTCAGTTATGGCAACAAAAAAATGTCCATTGGGGGGCAAAATGACCCCCAGTTGAGAATCACTGGTTTAAGGCTTGAACAAAATCCTAGCTCATGGTTTCTTTGGTAATACTGTCCCCTCAAAATTTCATTAGCCTTCTGATCTATATGCTTCCAGTCAGTTCCATAAGCAATAACGGTGGCCAAAGTTCTTTCCTCAACAAAAATACTCATGTCTGATTTATTTCTTTGCTTCCCAGTGTTTTGCTACTGCATAACATAGTCTTGTGCTGATAGTTTCCAAAATCATTTTTCTTGCCATGCGTCACTCACCACTAATCAGTTGAGCAGGGGGCTGCAAGGAGGCTTATTTTGAAGACTGGAAAGACTGATGTGCTGACAAAACACCTGTGATGGCTTAAAGGGCGAACCTCTAAACCAGTGCCACACGTTTTAGGTTTATGTCATGGCAGCATCCCACTTCAACTATTAACTTCTGTCTTAGTTAAGGGAAGGTTACAAAGCACCCTGCTTCAAGGTGTCCATTTCTGTATTGGTAAGGTATAAAAATGGGCAAAGAATCTCTCTTTTTTTTTTTATTGTTGGGGATTCATTGAGGGTACAATAAGCCAGGTTACACTGATTGCAATTGTTAGGTAAAGTCCCTCGGGCAAAGAATCTTAGTTCCCTTTTCTTCTTGTCTGTCACCGATTAGCTGAAATAGCAAGTCCAGTGCTGGACTGGCTACCTCCTGGCTAGGAAGAGAAGAGGAAGTTGAAATTTAGAGCCAAATTGGAGGTGAGAGAAAAAGGGAGGCAAGAGGATAAACCTCAAGGTGGCAAAGGAGGTGAAATTGGAGATAGCCGGGGGAGCTCTTGGAAGAGACTGCTGATTTCTGAGGTCCAGTGTAGGTGAGAACGCATGATCAAGTTTACTCCAAAGGGCCAGTATGGGATGAACACCACCAAATCCCCTAAACAGATATTTAGTTTGAAGACTTGAGTAAGCAATATTAGCTTTACTTTCTCAGCTTCCTACATCCCATTTAAAATGTGTATGTACAGTTTAGGTTTAGTTTAGAAGAAGAAACTTAAAAATAATTAATATTGCATCTTAACTATAAAAACTGAAACAAGGTTAAATATTCATCCATTAGGGAGAAACTAAATATGCTATAATATAGTCGTATTATAGAAAAACAGGCCACAGTTTAACTCAGGGGTTCAAGGTGACATCATTTACATAAGAGAAGCCCCACAACAATCTCATATGCTGTGAATGAGGATGTTGTTATGTAAGTAAATGCATAGTTAGAAGTTATTTTTGTCAATGGTGGGGGGTACAAGGTCTTGCTCTACTGCCAGAACTAGAGCATGGTGGTGTCATTACAGCTCACTGCAACCTCAAACTCTTGGGCTCAAGAGATTCTCTTGCCTTAGACTCAGAGTAGCTAAGATTACAGGCACACAACACGGTGCCTAGCTAATTTTTTAATTTTTTGATGACACAGGATCTTGTTGCCCAGGCTGAACTCAAACTCATAGCCTCAAACGATCCTCCTGTTTTGGCCTCCCAAAATGCTGGGATTATAGGAATGAGCCACTGTGCCCAGCCCTAGTTAGAGATTTGAAATGACTCTCCTGACTGATAACCACGGCTGGGTTGTGGGGAGGAAGTAGGGATGGTGGTGGCATGGATTAGAGTGACAATTAAAGGGATTTATTTATTTATTTTAAGGCAAGCATGAAATAAAGTTTATTGAGGAAGGGAAAGGTAGATTTAGAGAATCAGACCAAGATACAGGCTTACAGAGCAAGTTACGTTCTTCATAGACAGAGAATGGGTTTCAGTGTCAGGACATAGAGGCCCATTAAAGGAATTTAAAAGCAATTGTCTTTTTTAGAATAGGTTATAAACAAAATTGGATAAAAATTTAAAAAATGAGATGAGTCTGCTTGCACTGACAGATACTTCCATATGTTTTTTCCCCTGAAAGCATGAACAGTGTTTACCTTTGGGGGTGGGGCAGGCTAGGGGTCTAAGCAGATGAAAATTTCCACTATTAATTTTGTACTTCTCTGAATTTTCGAGCCATGTTCATATGTGACTTAAATCAAATCCACTAGAGTTTTCTGGGTGGTAAGGTAACGGGTCTCTTTTTGCTCTTTTGTTTGTATTTATTAAAATAAACGAATAGGTATCAGTTAAGAGGAATTTACACGAAATAATACATGAGGCAGGTTGAAAATTTTGAAAATGGAAGAGTACATGAATAACAAAATCAAAATCAACTGTTTCCTCCCTATCAGGCACAATAATCATTACTAACATTTTGGTGAAGTTGCCTCTATTCTTTTTTCTTATGTTCATAAAATGTTTATTATAATAAAATTAAGTTACATTTTTGGTTTAGTTTTGTACTCTCTTTTACTTAAGATATGATAAGCATTTTCCACTGAATCTTTTTTAAACAATATAATTTGTAATGGTTATATCATTGAATATATATATATATACTGTATCTATAGACTATATATGCTTATAATATGTAATCACAATCGTGATAGTGGTAGTTAAGCAGTTACAGTGTATCAAGCCCTGTCTGAGGACTTGACTTCTGTCGCCTCATTTTGTCCTTACACCGCCCCATGAGATAATGTTATAAATGAGGAAGCAGAGTGTCCAGCCCGGGACTGACCAGGTCTCTGGCCCCGGCTTATCTATTGTCCTAACACAGACCACTGTGCTATCTTGCTTGGGAACAATTACCCTTCGATGCCTTAGCAGAAGGGGGAAAGAGAGAGAGAGAGACAGTCTTCAAGGGAGAGAAACAGTCTTAGTAGGAGAGTGAATCTTAGCAGTCTTCGTAGACAGACACTGGGCAGACACCCTGCGAGCAGAAGGGAAAGAGTCACAGCGATTGAGTCCGTGAAAGAATAGCAGGCATGCTCCCGACTGACCTCTCCTGCAGCTACTTATACACGTAATCCCCTGGCTATTTACATCACAGGTGTAGAGACTGCCAAGCACTGATGTTTCATGTCTGGTGAGCTCCCGAGTTAAGGAGAGCTGAATCCCTTTCCCATGCTCTTATTACAAGGTGTTATATTACCATATTACCGAGATGTTACCGGTGTTAATTATTGTTACAGAGTGCTCCAAGCTTTGTTCTCTCTTCTCCATCCCATGAAGCTATATGGTCTGCTACAGCAGAGGCTTAGCAAGCTACATTTGTAACTGGCCCAAGGTGCCAAAGCCAGCAGTGGCTAAGCCAGGTCTCAAATTCACATTTGTCTTTTTTTTTAGATAGAGTCTCACTTTGTCCCCCTTGGTAAAGTGCCGTGGTATCATAGCTCACAGCAACCTCAAACTCTTGGACTCAAGCAATCCTCCTGCCTCAGTTTTTCATTTTTTTAGTACAAATGGGGGGCGGAGAGGTGTCTCACTCTTGCTCAGGTAGGTCTTGAGCTCGTGAACTCAAGCAATCCACCTTCCTCAGCCTCCCAGAGTGCTAAGATTATAGGCGTGAGTCACCATGCTGGGTCCACATCTGTTGTCCTAACTACTGTAACACAGTAAAACAGCCTTTGAAATAATTATTTTTCCAGTCCCCCATTATTGGACATAAGATTGCTTGAAAATTTTTGCTATCTTAAATAAAACTGTTGTGAATATCCTTGTCCACATAGTTTTGGCCACATCTCAGAATTTCTTACTTAGGCTGAATTCTTCAAAGTGGAATGAGTGGGTCAAAATGAAAGAACATCTTTCGTCTTTTCGGCCTATTACCAGGGAGAAGCAGATCCGTTTGCAGGGCTGCTTTGGGAGCTCTAGACGAAAGGAAAGGGTAACCCTAAAGGAATTATGGACTGCAGTAATCACGGCCCTTGTGGCTTAAGGACTGAGCTGGAACCCACTGACATTGACCTCTAAATGAGACACTCCAGTCACATCTGGTTCCCAGAAAGTTTTATTGACTTTCGCTGCAATACCATTAGGCTCCCTGAACACTGAGTCAGGCAGACACAGTGACCAAGGGCCTCTGTTACACCAGGTAAGCCCACATTTTGCTACATGCCTCAAGTTTCTATTATTTCAAATGTCAAATGCACTTTGCCTCAAGCCTTCTTGGCCTTTAATTTTTAAATCCACATGCATTTAATTTATTTATTGGATTTCTATGGGACTTGAGGGGAAATTTAATTCATGTACTTCTGGTTCATCTTTGCTTAACTCACTTCATAGCTCAAACAGCGTTGTTGGCTCTTTTAAATAAGAATTTTTTGTGTAGGTTGTTTCCAGGGGCAGGAAGCTAAGGAGGGAGGATTCTCATTGAAAAAAAAAAAGTACAAACTTAAGAAGGTGATGGACCTGGGGAAGGGCAGGCTCCCAGGCATTCATTAAATATTCTTGCTGGCCAAGAGATTGCGGAAAGGTACAAATTGCTGGTAAGGAAGTTTCTTTTCCTTGGATTAATTAGCCTAATTTGAGAGCTCAATTCTACCACAGGGATGTGATAGGAAGCTCAGGGGCACCTCAAATTTTTTAATTTTCTTATTTAAAAATTTAATTGATGACATTTATCACTCCTTAATCTGTCCTTCTCACTAAGATGAGATAATTTAGTAAATTGAGATAATACCATCTGGAAGAAGGCCAAACCTGGTATTTATGTCATTTCAACCTGAAGGTCAGTACATTCATTGTTTCCATGAGGCTTTGATTTTTTTGTTTTTATTTTCTTTTTTCTTATTTTGGCAATTTTCAAACACTCAGGGAAGTTGAAAGAATTGTAGGTGAACACTCATATATTATACATAACACCGCAATCCTACAATAGTTAACATACAGTCCTATTTGTTTTATCACGTATCAATCCATCTCTCAGTTTTTAATGTATTTCAAACTAAGCTGGAGACATCAATACACTTAATTCCTAAATATTTGGCATGCATGTCATTAAGTTCAATATTGATTTACATTTTTTCTTTTTTAGATAAAATTTATGTAAGTAAAACATATAAAACTCAACTATACCACCTAGCTGTGTTTTGACTAATACATCTACCCAAGTAACCCAAATCCAATCAATATGTAGAAAACTTTCATAATGACAAAAACCCCCTTTTGTGCCTTTTTGCAACTACTCCCTCACTATTCCTTGCCCCAGACAGTACCTGATCTAATTTCTATCACTATACATTCGTTTTGCCTGTTCTAGAAATAGAATCATATAAATGGAATTATAAAGTATGAACTCTTATTTTATGTCTGGCTCTTCTTGCTCGGCACAAAGTCATCGCACGCATCAATGTTTTTTCATTTTTCTTGCTATTGAGTAACCTGAATGCTTGATGACATCTTTGAACCTAGGTTCAAATCTGGATTCAATTGAGACATTAACCAACTTTGAACCCCACCCCAACTGGGAACTTTCTCCAGCAGGAGCTTCTGAGTCAAGTTGCAATGAGCTTTCTGTTACTTGTAGCTACAAGCCTCCTAGTTTATGCAAGACTTATTTGAGACTGGTCTTTCTTGCCCTATGTTATTAGTTGGAATTTATTAGAAACATGAAAATGGAAGTGAAGTCACCACTTTGGAAAAATGACCTAGTTAATTCCCTGCTAGAATGGTATTAAATATGGTATGAGATTTTTCCTTAATAAAGTAACATTTAGTGGAGAGACTTGCCAGAAAAATGCAAACTAGTATTTTGGACATAATTTTTTTCCTATTTAAGTTACTGGCTTCGTTCACAGAATCATGTTGGGATTACTGTACTATACTGAATGTCTGTGATTCTGTTTGTCTTACTTCAGATACTTGGGTTGGAGGCCAAGACTAAGCTCCACTAAGAGCCCTTCACAGCCTTTGAACCATGAACAGGATGGTCCAAGCACAGCTGTTGGGTGTTGGAGGTGGAGTTGGTTGTCAATAGGTGGCGCTCTTCCTCTGAACCAGGACTCAGCCACCCTCCTACCACGGGATTAGACCAGGACTGGCCTACAGAAGCGCCTGCCTTCTTAAAGGCAAAAGAAAAGGAGTCTTTAGGTGCTGTTGGTGATGAAGGCTCCTTGGATAGCCCTTGGCTGAAGTCCAAGGGAGTTGTGTTTAGCTGTTTCCAGGGCATTTTACCTGAAAGCAGTAGTTTTTAGGTATCCTAAGATTGGCCATTCTGCAATCTAATTGAGAGAGGATGGTTGATACATATAGAAGTTATGAATCAGTACTAAAAATTTGGGAAGGAAAAATCTAGGAAAGATATTGGAAAAATATTGGAAGAATATTGGAAGGAAAAATCTAGGAAGGATATTCTTGATAGAATCTGAATGTTAATTAGTGATATTAGAATAATCTCACTAAGATAGAAAATGGAATAATTCCGTGCTTTATTCTTTTATTCATTTTTTTTTGTATTTAACATTCAGGAGGGAATGAATGGCACATAAAATTTGTGAAGAAACTGGTGTTGGAAACAGACCTCAATTTCTACCTGAGCAACTTACTGACCCTCAACTTTTTTGTCTGTAAAATGAATATGAACTACTTATAGCACATGGCATTTTGTTCCTTGATTCAACAGTATTTATTGAGCACCTACTATGCGCCAGACATTCAACTAGGGCTGTGGGAATGATGTCATCAAGGCAAAGTCACTGCTGTCACAGAGTTCTCCCTCTTTTTCATAGGCCATCCCATTATATTCCATCCCATAGCGTCTTCTTAACACTGTGCCATTGGCACACCTTCCTGGATAGGTGGAGGACTGTGTTCCCTGCCCTTGGACCTGAGCAGGCCTCTGGCTATGGTGGAAGTGATGGCGTGTAACTTCTAAGCTACATCATAAAAGGTGAGATGACATTATCCTGGCTTTCTCTCCCAGGGCAGTGCCTTGAGATCCCTAAGTTGATATATAAGAAACCCAGTTACCCTGTAGCTGCTATGGTAGAAAGATCACCAGGAGAGACCACACAGAGACAGGCAAGGAATCCCAGTTGTCCCATCCTCTGCCTTTGATTTTCTGGTGAAGGTCCAGAGGGATAAGTTGTCCCCGCCCTACCTTATCTGAATTCCTCAGGTACATCATCTCTCAGCATAATAAATGGCTGTTTAATGCCACAAATTTTGGTGCAATTTCTTATGCTACCTTATAACTGAAACAAGCTCATTGGGTAGGACAGACAATAAGCCAGTAAACAGATAAAAAGATATTGTCACACACAGCCATGAAGAACTGAAAATAGGACCATGTGACTGTGGAGTAGGGGTTGGGACAACCAACCCCCACTGGGAGATTTCTTTCAAAGAAATTCAGATAGAAGAGAGAACATTGGAGAGGTGAAAAACTGAAAGTATTTTAAAAAGGCCAGAATGAGTTCCAGGGACAGAGGTAGCAGCAAATGCAGAGGCGGGCTGAAGCTTGGCGTATGGAAGGCACTAAAACATAGCCGGCGCCCATGGATTACAGACAGAGGAGGACAACAGTCCAAGCTGAGGCCAAGTAGACAAAGTGACTTCCCCTGGGGACTTGTAGGCCTGGACAAAGGGTTTGGATTTTTATATAAGTGTGCTGGGAAGCCACTTGGCACTGAAGAGAGATGGATCTATTTACAAGATCCTTTGGCTACTGTGTGGTGAAGGGGTTGAGGGTAAGAACCGAGGCAAGGAGGGTAATTAAGAGACTGTTCCACGTGCGAACAGAAGGCAGCTCAGAACGGCAGGGAATCATGGAAATCAGCAGACACAGCAACAGTAATAACTAACTCTGCCTGAGTGTTTTCTTTGTTCAGGCATTGTTTAAAGTGTTTTGTTTGGATTATATGATTTTTACCCTCACAATAGCCCTCTATGTAGGTTCTATTATTGTATCAAATGAGAGTTCGAGCACTTTGCCCAACATCACATGCCTAATAAGTGCTGGGGGCGGGGCTCCCATCTCAGGCAAGGCCACCCTAGTAGGCTCATTCCCTGGGTAGAATCCAGGGGACAATTCTCTGGAGGTAGAGATCCCAGGACTTGCTAAAGGATAGGACTTGGAAAAGGGCCAAGATAGGCCTCAAGGATGACACCTGAAGGGAGGTGGTGCCGTCTACTGAAATGGGAAGTCTACCAGAGAAACCGGGGGCAGGGAGAGGCAAGAACTCTAAGAATGAACATTGTAATGGGCAGTGAATGTAACAAGGAACAACAACACTAACATTAACGAAGGCTACCATTTACTGAGCGCCTTTCGTATGCAATGCAAAGCTCACTGCATACACCAACTCATTTACTTTTGCAATAACCCTAAGAAGTAAGGGACCATTATTTCCTCATTTTCCTGACGATGAAACTAAGGAACAGAGAGGGTAAGAAAGTTGTCCAAGGTAACAGAGCCAGTAAATTGGGGAGCCAGAAGTCAGGCTGACTGGCTATACCTGCTGTACACGCAGCTTCTCATTAAATGATCAAGTAAGTGTCTGGTAGGCATGATGCCCAGGGCCCAGTGCACAGCAAGTGAACAATGAACGTTGATCACACCTGTTGCTATTATCATAGTTACTAGTATTCTTCAAATGTAGGTGACTTTCTCTGGTGTCATGACATTGTGTTACTAAGAAATGGAATATAATTAGTGCCCTCAGGGAAGATGCCATGTACTTGCCGTAGACAAGTACAGACCCACAGTCATGGAAGTTAAAATGATTTAAGACAAGCACACAATATAAAGCAGTCACGGAGGAGACACTGCAAGGCCACGTGTGATGGAGTGCAGAAGGAACATTTATATCTAGCCATGTAGATCTTTTCAACTATCTGGAGGAATATTAAAGCCTGGTGCCGGGACTATGAACACATGTGCTCACAACAGGGAGATTCCTTCTCTATAATTCATTGCGCCCTGTCAGGACCCAAACCAAATGTCAAAGATTGGAGTAGTGACATTTACACTGTTTTAATTACCCAGCAAGATTGGTGTTTGTGGACCTGTTAAGTAGTTCCCAAACAAAGCAATGAAATTTAACGGTTCTGACATGCAACAAAATGTACCTTTCTTTATTTCTTTCTTTTGGGGTGGCGGGTAGTGGATTTGACTTGTATAATCAAGACAAATTCCCTGAAATTTTGATGCAAGGAAAATAAAAAATATGACCTGTTTCCTCCTTTTTTGCTTTTTATATTATTGGCTTTTTCTCTGTGGTTCCCCAAATGCCAGACAGTCAAAGCAATACCTTAAGCTATGTTTTTTGAAAGTTTTTCACATTTTCATAAATTCAGAAAAAAAGAGAAACCTCAAGAAATTTAGAAATAGACAATATTTAAAACATACATGATTTCCCATAGTCCCATCATTCTAATGTAACTACTCATTACCTGCATTTCTTTATAGGTTTTTTTTTTTAACCCCATATTTATTTTACATAGTTTTAATTTCGGTGTTACTACAATTTTGAATCCTGCTCTTTTGTGTAAATGTTTATTTGTCCCATCTTCCTATGCTAAGTAATCTTCCAAATTTTGCTGGAAGAGCCCACTGAGTGAACATACTTTAATTTCTAAAATGGGTAGCTAAATCACTTTTAGAATAAGAAAATGAATGAATTTTTAAAAAGTCCATAAATTAAATAGTATTTATCTTTCCTCTAACATTGCACGCTTGGCAAGGCCTCATGTCTAAGGGTTGAGAATTTTGACTTTGGAGTCTGACCTGTCTACGGCCAGTCCAGAAGTTTACATGATTCAAGACCAGCGAGCTCATGACAATATAAAACAGCCACAGAAGTGACACTGCCAGGCGATGTATGATGAAGTACACATATACCCACCCACACAGACCTTATCAGATACTCAGAGGAACAGTAAAGCTGTGTGACCACGGATGAGTTACTTAACCTCTCTGGATTTTGTTTTCTTCCCCTGTACAACGTGGATGATGACAGGGCCTACTCGACCGAGTGCTATGATGTGCATTGAAGTAATGATCACAGACCTGTCCTGTGATAAATTCTCAGTAAACGTCAGCCATCATTACTACCATAATCATTAATATTCATTACTGTTTGAACTTCCACCGACTTCCAGATGGGATTCTGATGGAACAAGCGCTGAATTAGGACTCAGAAAGTTTGAGCATTAGACCTGGATAAGGCCTGTTCCTGTTGCTGGTGATCTTACCTATAAAATAGAGTGTTAAATACCTGTCATGTTTCTTTCAAAAGGAACTTTGAAAAAGAGAAAACGCTCTCTAAATGCAAGACCTCTGCACATAAGCATTGCTCCCTGCTCTGAAAGGCACAGTCCCCGTAGTTGTGGCCTGTGCCATCCACGCTGCAGGAGTGGTGGGGGTGGTGGGGGTGGAGGGAGTGGTTTCTGACACCTCTCTGATTACCAGACCTCATCACAGAGCCAGCTTTGCTACTGAGAACAATGCCGGCAGAACACAATACCATGCAAAGGTCAGCAAAGGCCTCCCCCCACACTGGGGGATCACCTTTCCTTTCTCTTGCCCAGTTACAGAAGACTCTGAGCCACATGATTCTGCTGTATTAAGGAAATTCATACTTCAGGATTTTTTTTTTGGCCGTGTTCATTTATTTTAGATATTCTGTCAATGCTGTTTGCACGGCTCGGGTTAGAAGTTGTCAGCATTTCCCATTTAGGCTGCTATTTCGTAACATTTGTTCTGAGCTGCAATGGGCCAAGGAGAGGGCTCAGCTCACAAGCATCTTCCACCTATTTAAAAACAACAGCCACCAGGATGTACTCCTTATGTGACCAATTTAAAATGATGAAAGGCACCCCCCTCCAAAAAAAAAACAAGAAAAGCAACTGATACTTTGAATTCTGGAGGACAGAGGGGGTTATTTTAACAACGGCATGAAGTTCATGACCGCAGGTCATCAGAAGTTCACTGGCTGGCATTTGGGCAGCAGCTGCCAACTTAACACTGAGCCCAGGCACTGCGGTCCCCCCTCGGGGGAGGACAGCTCTGCAGGTGCTGCGTCCACGCCTTCCCCCCACCCTGGCCTCCTCTCCTCTCAGCTGGAAATGGAACATATGGAGGGACAGGTCATAATCAGGTCTGTCCTTTTTGGTAGTTTGCCCAGTGAGGAGAATAGGCTGGCAGGGAGCTGGGGAAGAAGTACAGACACGTTATTAAGCACTGACCCTCCACATTTGTATGTTCTTGCGGGTACCATCTGGAAAGACAGTTGGGTGTGCAGGGCCGGCGGGGCTGGGGAGGGGTGACTGTTAGTTCTGTCATAGTGCTCATTCTTTGGAGTGCTATTTATTGAGCACCTATTATGTGCCTTGTGTTTCCTGTCGTGCTGGGTATGTTGACGTGGGAAAGAAACACACTGCCTCTTCCCAGAGAACGGCCACTCATGCAGAAGACAATTGCTAACAAATAGTTACACCTTGTGTTTAGGGCTCTAAAGCTGCACCGGAGGGGACTGAAAGGGGCATCATTTGGATTGTCAGGTGAAAGAAGGTCTGAGGAAGTCACATTGAATTGGAGACGGGAAGGCTGAGCGGGAGGTGTGGAGAGTACCTCAAGGGGACCCACTGGTGACCAGCGCCATACTTTGAGCAATTAAGATCACATGGACCAGGTGTCTTGTCGACGTTTGTCTGAGCCAGGGTAAAGTTGGCTGTGGGAATCAGATACCTAGCTATTCACACTGGCTTAAATTGAAAGTGAGCCTTGTTAAAAGGTAGGAATTTACTCCAACCCAAGAGTAGAAAGTATAGCCAGGCCTCACAGGGAATAGGCTAGGGAATGAGAGCCTTCGCCCCCTTCTCCATGTAGAAGGGATGTAACCAACTGTGGGGTGTTTTTTGTTTGTTTTTTTTTGAGACAGAGTCTTACTTTGTTGCCCTTGGTAGAGTGCCATGGTGTCACAGCCCAGAGCAACCTGAAACACTTGGGCTTAAGTGATTCTCTTGCCTCAGCCTCCCAAGAAGCTGGGAGTACAGATGCCGCCACAACACCCAGCTACTTTTTAGAGACAGAGTCTTGCTCTTGCTCAGGCTGGTCTCAACCCCATGAGCTCAGGCAATCCACCTGCCTGGGCCTCCCAAGTGCTGGAATTACAGGTGTGAGCCACTGCGCCTGGTGTGGGTGTGTTTTGATTAGGGGGAGGAGTGGAAGTCCTTCCAGGCCTAGGTATCCTCTATGGGAAGAGCCAAAGCAACAGGACCAGTTGGGGAAACTCTAAGGACTTATGGCTATTTAGCTGGAGTCTAGGATGTGTATGCAGTGAGGGAGGGAAGGAAGGTGGGGTGTAGAATAGCTTTGCTGACAGGGGAGGAAGGACCACACCATAAAGCACCTGTGCATTTGCCCTTGGCCCTGAAAGTTAAGATTCTGTGAAGGAAAGTGACATAATCAGGTAAAGATCACACATGGAGGAGGAAGGGGTGACTGAAGGCAGGGAGACCCAGGAAGAGAGCCTTCTCTCTCAGGTTGGAAGTGAACTTTGGCCATTTGTTCTGGCCGCTCAGCAAATGGATGCACTTTTTCTGTGTTTATTTGGGGAGAGATTCTCACTTAATGAGTATTAATGTGGGACAAAGACTGCCTCCCACTGTAGAAGCTGAAAAGATAGATATTTGCTTTCCCAGCATCCCTTGCAGCTTGCAGCTACGTAACTATAGCTTGGCCAATCAGAATGTGCCCATGTGACGTTTTCACTCCTCTCTTCTCTCTCCTTCTCCCTTTTGTCCTCTAGTTCTTCTTCCTCTTCTTTCTCCCCCCTCCCCTTTCTCTTCTTCCCTTTCCTCCTCATCCTCCTCCTTTAGAAGAAGGGAAAGGAACTCTCCCTCCTCCTGTCCTCCCCTCTCTCCTCTCCCTCTCTCTTTTTCTCTCTTCCTCTCTCCTCCTTCCCTCTCTCCCCCATTTCTCCCTTTTTTCCTCTTTGTCTTGCTTTCTTGCATGCAGTGAAAAGGCACTGCAGCCACTGAAAGGCAGGAATGCAAACTGTAGTATCCTGTTCACATGGTGGTGTCTGCCATGTCTGCCTCTGATGAGGTCTGCACCTTGGAGTTATTTTTTTTTTTGGCGAAATCTTATCCTCAAGCTCATTCTCCAGCACTCCAGTTGATTTGTGAGATGTTTAATAAAATTATTCTTAAACAGCTTATTTAAATGTTTATACATTTATAGGAAATTACAAAGATAATACAGGGAAGTTCCATGTACCCTTTATCAAGTTCCCCTCAATGGCTAATTATAGTAAAAACTAGAAAACTGACATTGACAAATGTTTATACATAGTTTTATGGCATTTTCTCACATGAATAGATTCATGTATTTGCTACCACGATCAAGACACCAAACTATTCCAAACTCTTCTTATTCCTGAGGGGTATGCACATCCTTGCTCCCTACTTGGCCTTCTCTGATGCTACCCCCAGGGGAAGTTGGGGCATCTCACTGTATTCTGGTAAGTGTGGGAGTCTAGGCTATAACCCTTTGCTGGAAGGATGGGAGTGGGGTCAGGGTGGGAGGCTGTGTTATTTGACTATAGTAGAGCAGATATTGCCTACAATTTTCTGTATTTTTTGGCTTTCCCAGTTCTTGCAATTTGACTACAGAAAGTAGGTGTTCTCAGAAATTGTTTTTTGTCTGCAATCATTAAGATTTCTGAGTTTCTAATGAACTCAGTATCATTGCATACTGGGTATCATAATTATCCAATCTGGGATAATTGAGGCAAAAATAAAATCCAGGGAACTTGTCATTCCTTGGATCCCAAGTTCTTAGCTGGTCTGCTTTTCCCCCCCTACCTTTCACAGACTTCTAATGTTTATTCATACAATGTCCAGGACTTTTAGCCATACCTGATAGGAGGAATAGGGGAAGTATGTCTATTATATCTCCTGAAAATGGAGGTCGTTCATCACCTTTTAACTTAATAAGAGTCAGCTTTTGTTGTTTAAAACTAAAATTCTGTCTGACATGGAGTTCTTAGTAACAGAAAATTACTCAAGCCAGCTTTACTAGAACATTACGACTTAATGGAGGATAGTAGCAAGCACTAGAATCTCTTTTTTTCCCCCTTGACATTTTTTCTGGCTTTATTAGGGCAAATTTGACAAGTAAAAATTGCATATATGTAAGGTGTACAAGTGATATTTTGATATAAGTGTATATTGTGAAATGATTGCCACAGCTGAACTAATTAACGTAACCATCTTCTCCCACGGTTACTTTTGAGTGTGTATAGGTGTGTTTTGAGAACATTTTTTAAGATGTGTTCTCTTAGCAGATTTCAAGTATACCATACAGTGTTTACTAGACTTACTATGTTGTACATTGAATATTCAGAACTTATTGCTCCTGTATGACCAAAACTTTTTATCCTTTGAGTAACATCTCCCAATTTCCCCCAACCTCCTGGCAACCACTGTTCTGTTCTCTGCTTCTCTGTGTTAGATTCTATATACAAGTGGGGTCACGCGTGCCGTATTTGTCTTTTTGTACCTTGCTCATTTCACTTACCATAATGTTCTATGGGTTTATCCATGTTATTGCAAATGATGGAATTTATCTGTTTTGAAGCCTGGATGATATTCCACCTTATATATAATGGAACTTACAATACATATAAGTTTTATTATTATTGCAGTCTCACTGCCTTTATTAGTCCTAACAGTGTTTTTTGGAGGAGTCTTTTGGGTTTAGGATACTTGATACGATTTCAATCTTTTTTGATTGAAAGATTTACTAAGATTTATTTTGTGGCCTAACAAATGACTTATCCTTGAAAATGTTCTGTGGCCACTTTAGAAGAATATGTATTCTGCTGTTGCTGGATAGAATATTCTATATGTTCATATGTTCTATATGTTCGTTAGGTCCATTTGGTCAATAGTGTTGTTCAAATCTTCTATTTACTTAATGATTTTCAATGTGGATGGTCTAGTGATTGTCAAAAGGAGGGTATGGAAAACTTCCATACCCTCACTAATACCACAGTGCTGTCTCTTTCTCCCTTCAATTATGTTAATCTTTACTGTCTTATATTTAGATGCTGATGTTGGTTGCATATATATTTACAATTTGTTATATTCTCTTGATGAATTGATACCTTTGTCATTATATAATGACCTACTTTGTTGCTTGGGACAGTTTTTGACTTAAAGTCTATTTTACATGTAGCCATTCTTATGCTTAGAGTATTTCCCCCATTCCTTAATTTTCAGAGATATGTGTCCTTAAAGCTAGTGAGTCTCTTAGAGGCAATATAAGTTAGATCTTACTATTTTTAAAATCCATTTACTCTATGTCTTTTGATTAGGAAATTTAATCCATTTACATTTAGAATAATTATTGGTAGAGAAGGACTTACTATTGCCATTTTGTTATTGTTTCTTATTGTTCTGTACTTCCTTTCTTTTTTCGTTCCTGTTTTGCTGTCTTCCTTTCTGATATAAGTGATTTTTATTTTTAGTGGCATGCTTTGATTCCTTTCTTTTTATCTTTGTGTATCTATTACAGGTTTTTGCTTTGTGGTTACCATGAAGCTTATGCAAAATATCTTGTAACAGTCTATTTTAAGCTAATAACAACTTTATCCTTATCGTGTATAAAAACTATACACTTTAACTCTCCACATTTCATGTTATTAATGTCATAATTTCCATGTTTTTACCATCTTTTTCATATTGCATATTCATTAACAAGATATTATAGCTATACTTACTTTAATGCTCTTGTCTTTAAACTTTTATACTAGAGTTAGATGGAATTTACACATAACAATAGTAATATTATAGTATTCTGAATATTATTATATTTTTACCTTTACAGTGAGTTTTATTGGTTCATATGTTTTCATATTGTTAGTTAGTATCCTTTCATTTCAACGTGGATAATTTCCTTTCCCATATGTCATAAAATAGGTCTAGTGGTGATGACATCCCTTAGATTTTATTTGTCTAGGAAAATCTTTATTTACTTCTCCTTCATGTCCACAGACCAGATTTTCTGGGTATAGTATTTTGGATTGGCAGTCTTCCCTTTCTTTTTTTTTTTTTGAGACAGAGTCTCACTATGTTGCCCTCAGTAGAGTGCTGTGGCATCATAGCTCACAGGAACCTCAAACTCTTATGCTTAAAAGATTCTCTTGCCTCCTGAGTAGCTAGGACTACAGGTGCCCACCACAGCACCTGGCTATTTTTTGGTTGCCGTTGTCATTATTGTTTAGCAGGCCCAGGCCAAGCTCTAACCTGCTACCTTTGGTGTATGTGGCTGGCGCCCTACTCACTGAGTTACGGGCACTGAGCCTTTCTTTTAGCACTAACTAAATCATCCCACCTTGTCTTGGCCTGCAAAGCTTCTGCTGAGAAGTCTTCTGATTTCTTATAGAAGTTTCCTTGTAGATGATGAGTTGCTCTTTTTGTGCTGTTTTTTAAAATTCTCTTTGTCTTTGAGTTTTGAGAATTTGATTATAACATGTCTTGGTGAATATCTCTTAATTTAATCTGTTGTGACTTCTTCAAGATTCATAAATCTTGATGTTCATTTCCCTCTCCAGATTTGAGAAGTTTTCTGTCATTATTTCTTTAAATAAGCTTTCTTCTCTTTTTTCTTTCTCTGTTCTTTCTGGAATTCCCATAATGTATATGTTGGTTTACTTGACAGAGCCCCAAAATTTCCAAATACTTTCTTCACTTTTAAAAAATTTTTGTTCCTTTGGCTGGATAATTTCAAATAACCTGTCTTTGAGCTTGCTGATTCTTTCTTTTGCTTAATCAAGTCTGCTCCTGTTTTATGGAGTTTTCTGTTCATTTATTGTTTTCTTCACTACCATATTTTATTTGGTTCATTTTTATGGTTTATATCTTTTAGTTAAACTTATCATTTTGTTCATATATTGTTTGGCTAATTTGTTTCCTTGTCTATTTGTGTTGTCTTGTATCTCACTGAACTTATTTAAGACAGTTATTTTGAATTCTTTGTCAGATGGTTTATAGATCGCCACTTCTTTAAGGTAAGTTGCTGGCATTTTATTTTGCTTCCTTAGTAGAGTCATGTTTTTCTGATTATTCATGATCTTTGTGGTCTTGGATTGGTATTTGTGAATTTGAAGTAGGTACTTCTTCTAGTCTTTAGAGATTGCTTCGCATGGGAGAGCCCTTTACCAGTAAGCTCGTCCAAAATCTCTGAGATTTGCTGATTTGCTGCAGAAGTCTTTGAGCTGGCTGGTCTGGTGTATATATCAGTGTGGATGAGAATGATACTTGGGTTTACAGGGGCCAACATGGAGGTTGGGTCCACATAGCCAGGCCTGAATCCTAGGTCCAGGGGAATGGGCATAAAGCCTGGATCCACATGTGCTGATATGGTGCTGTTCAAGCCTTGAGTTTAAGTCTCTGGGAGTGGGCCTAGAGCCTGAGTCTACAGGGACTCGCCTTGTCTCTCTATCCTGGCACTAGGGCAGGCCTAGAGCTTGGCTCCATAGTAAAGAGCCTGAAGCCCAGGGCCATGTAGACCATGCTAGAGCCTGGGGCCTTCAGGGTTGGCCTGGTACCTAGAGTGGTAATGGCTGAACTGGCCTTGAAGTTGGTCTGAAGCCTGAGTGTGCAGTATGTGTCTAGGGGCTGCAGGGGCCAGCCTGGAGCCTATGTCCATGGAGGCCATGGTATAGCCCCCAGCCACATGCACTGGCCTGGTGCTGAGATGGGCTTGGTAAGGGAATATAAAAAAATTGTAAATTAAAAACTAGGTTAAAAAAGCTAATGGAATGGAGCATAAAATTTACTATGATATTCCTAACGTCTAGGGAAAAAGAAAATTGGGTGAAGTTTATACATTTCTATGGACTGAATTGTGTCCCCTCAAAATTCATATGTTGAAACATTAGCCCCCAATGTGACTGGGTTTGGAGATGGAGAAGTAATCAAGGTTAAATTAAGTTATAAGAGTAGGACACTGAGCCAATAGGATTAGTGTTCTTAAGAGACGAGACACCAGAGAGCTCGTGTGTGCTCTCTCTCTCTTTCTCTCTCCCACGTAAGAACAAGGACAGAAAGAGGTTATCTGTAAGCAGGAAGTGAGTCTTCACCAGAAACTGACTGCACTGGTGTCCTGATCTCAGTATTGCAGTTTCCAGAAGTGTGAAAAATAAATGTCTGGTTTTTAGCCACCAGTCTATAGTATTTTGTTATGGCAATTTGAGCAGACTAATACACGTGTACTCTACATGTCTGATTACTGAGAAAGCAAACTGTTATCCTACTCTGGGCCCTGAGTGCAAGTCAGCCTGCAAGTTGCTCCCATAAGAGACACTGAGCAATACATTAGAATTTCATAGCAATTTTTCAAAACACATGAAGATGACCTTGAAACATCCTAATAAAAAAAAAAAGTTACACAGTTAAATCATGATTCTTTGAAAATACTGAAAGACTGAGTAATGTCATACAGACTCTGAGCTTCCTGGCAGCAATCAACAACAAGGTAGAGTTCCTGTTAGTGACCAGGAATTGGCATTATTTCTAGTGCATATTTTCTGGGCTGCAGTCCAAAATCTAGGACAGGTATGGGAGCACAAAGGTTATGTGTGTGTGAATTTCACATGTGCCAAATGACAGAAAAGGGGTCATGGCTTTGGAGAAATGTTTGATCAGAGTCACAGACTCAAAAATGTTATTGAGACATTTTTGTCACTGGACATGTGAGGCTGTGTGTGGAATAGGCCCAAGGAAAATGCATCTGGTCAAGACGATGTAACTGATCTTTCAGAAGCCAATAGATGCCCTACAAGAATATTCTGCATGTCAAAGACAGCTAAGGGCAGGATTCTGCCAGAATTCTTCCCCAGTTTGTGGGCTTCACAAATGGCAGGACTGCCATTATCTCATCAGATACCCATTATCTCATCCAAATCATAAGTAATAATTGAAATGAAGAAAGCTGGTGAGTATTTAAAGTGCGGGTTATGTCAAAACATATAAGGTCCCACAGAGTGATTTTTTTTAAGTAGTAATGACCATATTAGGACTTTCTTGCAATAGTTTGGAGAATAAATACCCTTCTCAATGCTGCAGAATGCAATTTTCTGTTTTCTTTTTCATTTGCTTGGGCTTCTTTCCCAACTGTTTGTCCTTCAGTGGGGTTTTTGAATGGGTTAACGACACTCTCCCTCGAAGTGCTTGGTCAGGATATTTGTTGCTTTTTTGCAGCCATGGAAAATGCACACAGGGATTGAAAGGGCCAGTTCATGCAACGTTGCTCAAAGGATTTGAGGATTCCATTACTGCACAAATCCTTTAATTAAAGCCGGTTCCTCCAGGCCCCTGTTGCCTGAGCCCAATCCACAACGTCCCTGGCGACCTTGGGAGTGTTGATTAATTGACGAGTTGGCAGTGCATTCATTCCTTCAAAGATCCCAAGATATATCTGCTAAAACAAAAATGCCCCTGGATACCATACGGTCTCATGTTTGCAGTGGCTCTTAAAATTTATCTGCAACTTCTCCCCCGTGTGACTAATGCCTGCTGCCTTCTACTCAGTGACTGTTGCGACCTGTCACCCCTCTTTGAGGCAAAGAACTCTTCAGCAAGGAGGTATTTTTGGAAACTCAAGAGGGCATCTTTGCAATTTGGCAATAGGAAGCAACATTCTCTACTGGGCCCAAGTCACCATTGATGTCAAAGTGGCCAAATTTTTGAAAAATATCTCTGCCGTGGCTTTTCAGGGATTCAGCAATAAGCAATTATATCTAGGAAGCAGCAACATCTAGATTCTGCTTATCAGAAAAGTGAACCAGAGGGAAACTGGATAATATAGAAAAGTCAAGCATGCTTCAGGCAAGGGTATTTTTCCACAGCAACTCTTACAGGGTGACTCTTACAGGGTGACTCTAAACTCTTCTTGATAATTCTGGGTAGTTGCCCTTTGCTTTTGTGAGCACCTTATAGGTAACACTCTAATAATATTGAGTTCTGATTCATCTTCTCAGGAACTGGAGAAACAGAGAATTCAACCACCACTAAAACTGTCTAACAAACATAAACACTGTAACCTAATCATGTGTACCCTTATATTAATCTGGAAAAAAAAAACTATTTAAAGGAAAGTAGATTCTGGAAAATTGGTCTGTCTGAGCACATGGATGGATCTTGGCATGCATATTTGAGAGAAACAGCTTGATAAAAGTTATATAATAAGGGCAGAAGAATTTAGGGTTCCCAAGGCAATCCTGGAGGAAAGAAGTAAGAAGACAGGGGAGGGGAAGGTGGAGGAAGCAGCAGTCGAGGAGAAGAAGAAGATGAAGTTACAAGGTCTGACAATTTTGTGAACTCATCCTAGAGAAAGCGCTATGTATCTCATTTTCAGGATTTCCAGGGGACCCCAACATGGGCTGGGGGCCGACAAGGGAAGCGGTGCCAAAGAAAGAAGGAGACTTCACACCATCTTGATGAGAAGCCTGGAGAGGGGTGCATTGTCTCATGGACTGAGACCTTTTATTGATCTCTAAGACAAAGTGAAAAGAGGCAAAGGTGTCAAAATTCAAAAATAGGAAAAAAGGAATCCTAAGTCCCCCAGAAGGTTAGG
Source organism: Nycticebus coucang (assembly GCF_027406575.1). Taxonomy (NCBI): domain Eukaryota; kingdom Metazoa; phylum Chordata; class Mammalia; order Primates; family Lorisidae; genus Nycticebus; species Nycticebus coucang. Next base: position 26,078,433 of record NC_069802.1, on the reverse strand, counting down.
TAAAAGAGTAAGACTGGGTATAGGGCAATAAATTGTCAACAACAGCCAAACCAGCTTCCCTAATCTAACTGCCCATCAGGAGTTTTAAAGACTTAGCTGCCCACCTGCTGATTCTCTATGCAGGGATGATCTTGAAGACACTCCCTGTCTGGGCTGCCTGCAGGCTCCTTTCATCTTATTTTTGATAAAGAACCCCAGGGATGGCCCACCTTCGTGCTTTACCCTGGATGGGTGGGGCCACCAAGAGATTAGCCTGTCGACCACCCATACCTCATTGCTGAATATCACTACTTTCACCAGATGGCCAAAGGGAGTTTTTTTGAAGGTAACCATAGTAATATTCAGCAATGAGATATGCCGCACTTTTTCTAGAATGAGTTCACAAACTTAATTGTCCAACCTCCTATGTCATGATTCTTCTCTGTGAGCTACATCTTGTGTCTTCAGCAAAGCCTATCAACTCAGGTGCTCTTTCAAAAGCCAAATACATTCTGGGGCCCCACATAAGTTAGTCTCAAGTTGGTGCCATGGACAAAGTAACATAGTCCAATGCATGGCTCGTTCCAAACTTTATTTGAAGGTCTATAATGTTGTAAAATGAAATGCAGTTCACAAACCACATAGGAAGGAGAATAGAGCAACATGGACAACATGGGTAACAACATGGACCCTGAGCCACGCACCCAGAGTTTGAGTTTTGGGTCTCCTACTGAGAAACTATCGGATCTTAGGCCAATCACTTAACCTCTCTGTGCTTTAATCTTCTCACCTATAAAATGAGGATGAGAACAGTACCCACTTCATAGGTTGGCTAAATGAGCTTCTATTTGTCACACTCTCAATATAGTTCCAAACATGTAGGAAGAACTATATAAATATTCAGTTAAGTAAATAACTGTCTTTAGATCCATTTTCTCTTTAGATCCATCGGATCTAAAAGAGTGCTTCTAGTTTTCTTTTCTGTCATCACTTTCCTAGTCTTTTCTGGTACTCTCTCTTTGAGAGAAGTAATTTTCCAATGCAGTCCCCAACCTTTGATTCTCTAGCTCTACATAAGGGCCAAGAGGGGTGGGTGCAGGAGAGGGACAAGACAGGAAAATGCAAAGCAGAGTGGACCCCATTCGAACTTTCCCAATTAACTCAGATCCATGTCTGTCTCACTCAGATGGCCACACTTCCCTCTCTCTATAGGGTACCTCTAAAGAGACCCTCACTCTTTCCCCTTTCCTCCCTAACCTGTTGAGCTAACCCTCTGGCAACCTCTCTTAGTATGTCCTATGTGGGTGATGTTCTCAGAGGCAGAACTCATATCTCATGAAGAGTAGCATTTACCATTCTGTTATACAAGGAAAAAAGAATTGTTTTCAATCAGGATGTCTTAGCCTGCAGTCCCTGAATGATCACCTGGTGGGAAGATAGGTGGTTCCGTCTAGGTTTGTGTGTGTGCGCTAAATTGTCTTTGTGAAAATAATGATGTTTTTAAATGTAAAAATATTTTTGATGGGGCGGCGCCTGTGGCTCAGTCGGTAAGGCGCTGGCCCCATATACCGAGGGTGGCGGGTTCAAACCCGGCCCCGGCCAAACTGCAACCAAAAGATAGCCGGGCGTTGTGGCGGGCGCCTGTAGTCCCAGCTACTCGGGAGGCTCAGGCAGGAGAAAAGCTGAAGCCCAGGAGTTGGAGGTTGCTGTGAGCTATGTGAGGCCACGGCACTCTACCGAGGGCCATAAAGTGAGACTCTGTCTCTACAAAAAAAAAAAAAAAAAAAGAAATAAAAAATATTTTTGATGTGTGCTTTTACTACAAACAAATGTAGGGTAGGAAGGACATTACTATATGTGATTATGTGTAGCCACAAGAACAATTACCTTGATGTCGTGTGAGAGAGGCACTTCATGAATGACAGCATGTATTTCTTTGTTGATGTCGGGCCCAGCTCAAGTGGGAAAATATCAATGAGAAAAAAATGATATGCAGATTTGCATATACTGATGTCCTTTGTTTCAATTTTTATCACTGAACATAATAAGGACTCCCTATCCCAAGAAGTTTCAGTGTTTTTTGTGTGGCAAAATTATGTCTGTCCATCCTGACGTTGGTCAATGAAGACATTTCTTATGAGAAAGCTTGATTTGAAAGGCTGAAACTTTATTTCAACTTGTGTCTCAATACAAAATCCCTTTGTCAAAGCATCTTACACTATTACTTATTCATCCTTTAGGTAAAAAAGCCATCTTTTACTTGAACAGCAAATGGCCAAGGGGAGTCCTTCAAAGGTGACTGTAGTGATATTCAGCAATGATGAATGTAGCACTTTTTTCTAGGATGAGTTTGAAAACTTAGTTTTCCAAGCTCATATGTAGTTGAAGAGATGTGGGAAAAGTCCTAGTTCCAAGGATCTGATCCAGCTTATTTGGGACTTGAAGTAAATGAAGAAAATTAAAGCAATACCTCTGTCAAATGGCATCACTCCCCTGGAATTATCAACATTTCTTTTAATGAGATATCCTATGAGGATGTGTAACCTGGAGCTGCTGAAGCCATCTGGTGACCACAACAGGAAGGCCAAGAGAGTTGCAGAGAAGCTGACCTAGAACTCTAATGTTGTTGGGCTGCTGAACTAACATTAGGACTTCCTGTCTTCAGACTTACTACCTAGAAAAAATATATATATTTTTTTAGGGTTTTAACCTATTTAGTTAGATATATTCCCTTAGCCTTACCCTACAAACCAGCTTCAGAAATGTGGATAAGATCCTGGATTCAGACCCTGTCTTGGAGTCTGCTGGTGTTTCTTGGCCCAAAGAGCTTTGGGAACACCGATTCTTTTGTGAGTTAGTATTTACTATCTTCCAAAGGAAAAGTCAAATTGCGTATCACAGATGACATGCATGGACCATGTCAAACTCTACAGTTTCAACCTTCTATTTCAAGGTGAACACCATCACATTTCAAAGTTGAAATTTATCTTTGAGCATATTTAAGATTGACTTTTGTTTTATTGCATTTTTTTCTTTCTGAAACTAACCATTTTTGTGTTATCCATTAAAAGTGACACTTTTTTTTTAAACAAAAGGCTGAACATTTATGAAATAAATGTTTCTAATGTTGTAAGATCATTATATGTAATCCCTTTCTCTCCTATGTTTTTATTAACTTTTTGGGGGGAGGAAATTGTATACCTTTTATCAGCTCCTTAAGGGAGTCCGGGACAGAAAAAATAAATTCCCTCCTGGAAATTTTACCAGGTGGGTTGCAGTGGGAGGGAGTATCAGTAGCCTGTAGCCTTATTGGATAAGAAATTTGGGTTAATGGAGCAATGCAGCACTGAGGTGAAAATGTAGATTTTAGAGTCTGACATCACCTCTCAGAGCCTCTGTTTTCTAATGCAAAAAAATGGGATTATAATGATCTTTTCATAGGTTTGATGTGGTGTATAGGCAATCTATGGAACATAAAATGACTTTATAGTGTATAATGTATTAGCACAGTCACTGGCATTGCTTTTGAAACATAGTATGAGTTCAGCAAATAATGACCTATGACCACCTGCAGGGCTGAACTATTGATGCCAATAGAAGACCTGGAGGCAAAAAAAGGGAAGGAAACAGGCCTGGTTAGGAACTGGATGTCTGCACAGATGAACAGAATATGCATAGGCTGCTCTCATCTCCCCATTGCCACTTACTCTGTGACCTAGAACAAATGACCTCCTTTCTCTGAGCCTCAACGTCCTTATCTGCAAGGTGGGAATAAAAATGTCTATGTCTTGAGGACATTGAGAAGGTTAAATAGGAAGAGGTACGTATGAACAGCCCCTGGCCAAGTGGGGTATTCAGGAAATGAGCTATCACCCTCTTCTTAATATACACCGACCCCATCTTACCCTGTTTCCCCGAAAATAAGACAGTGTCTTGTTTTAAGGTGTGCTCCCAAAGATGCGCTAGGTCTTATTTTCAGGGGATGTCTTATTGTTCCTGTAAGTCGGTCTTATTTTCGGAGGATAGCTTATTTTCAGGGAAACAGGGTAGCTCTGCCTGTGGTCCTCATCAGTGACCTGGACGTCCATGCATATGTACATAGAATGTTCCCGATCATTCAGTACAGATGCACAGGAAGGCTGAGGTCTCACCAGAGGTCACATCGTGACCCCAGACCCCAGTGGAGGCTGCCCTGGTCCTGCCTTGGACTGGCCTGTTCCACTCTGTGTCCCGGTTGGAGCTGTGGTACACTGCTCACTGCCCCATCAGGATCAGGGTGGTGGTGGGAGAAATTTGTTAGGTTTTGTGTTTGTCAAAACTGTTGTGATTGTTGTAATTATTTTGAGGCAGCCATGTGGTCTTCCAGAAAGCCTTTAGGAACGGGGAGGGGATAAAATAAAATTGGGGGTAATACTCCTTCAGCCTCCTCAAGCACACATCTCAAGGTAGTCTCCCTGTAGTCTAGTGATCCTCAATTTCTTCACCTGCTTTATTTTCTTTATAGCATGTAAGATATAAGACACTACAAATTTTCTACTTGTTGTCTGCCTTCCTTCTAGAAGGTAAGCTTCTATAAAGGCAGGGACCAGATCATGTTTGGTGAGCCTCAAACAGTGCTTGGCACCCTGAAGTTACATAACCAAGTTGTAAAATAAATGAAGGCTTGAAAGTTTAAGGGAAAATGTTGGTTACAGAAAATGATTTGAATTAATGTGATAGGATTTGAGGCCTAAACTTGGGCTAGATTTCTGCTTACTTTTTATTATATATGGACATTGGCTTGGGTCAGTCCTTGCTGCTGTGGTAGGATGACACATCCTTCCACTGTTCAGGTGTGGCAAGGTGACTTGTTTCAGCTAATGAAATGTGAGTGGAGGTAACGTCTATCACTCTGAGCTAGAAACTTTGAGAGCTAGTGTGTGGTTCATTGTGCTCCTTTTTTCCTCTCTCTGTGATCTTGGACTCATGATGCAGCTCCTCCCCCGGCTGGGTTCCGAGTAGCTATGTTAAATGAAGCTTGCTCATGATGGATGTGATGGATGGATATAGGGTGTGGGTGAGAAATGAATTTCAGATTGGCAATGGTTTTAGGTTGTTACTGCAGTACAACCTAGCCTGTCCTGACTGATTCAGTGCCCACTTTGATCTTTCCTATCTTTTATCCATTCCTATCTCTGACCCCAAATACAGGAAACATGGATCCAGGGAAAGGAAGGAAATACATTTACAGAATGCCTTCCAGGCGCCAGGCTGATGCTAGATGTTATTCCCAAGCCATTTTTTTTTTAAGAGACAGGATCTTGCCATGTTGCCCAGGCTGCCCTTAAACTCAAGTGATCCTTCTGCTTCAGCTTCCAAAGTAGCTGGGGTAACAGGTATGCACCACCAAGTCTGGTTCCCATTCATTTTATCTCAGCCACCCAGCAGCCCAGTGAGATAGGCAGGGACTCCTAGCTTTAGTATAGAACTGAGGAAATGGAGTTTTGGAAAAGGTTAGGCACTGCTGGTGGGGTTGGGGTCCCTCAGTTTCTTCCCCAAAGCTCTTTCTCCACTACAGCAACTGAAATGCAGCCTAAGGTCATTCTAGGAGAGATGCTTTTAGATCTTAAAAAAAAATAAATAACCTTTACTAATGACCTGGTAATTGTTTTTATAGCTTCCCAATGAAGTGTGAAGTGTACTGAAAGAAAAACACAAGACAATTTCCTTTGATGGTGAAATTTTCCAAAGAATGCCTCACTCTTCTAGGCTTTTGATGCCCTGGCTTTGGTGTGATGGTGACCTGACGCTGAGCTGAGCCATGTCACAGGCCTGGGAACTTTGAAAAAGCTGCCCACGACATTGGGAAGAATGTTGGGCTCAGCAATGTCTTTATTTTCAAGAATTAATCCTGTCTTTCTTTGTAAAAAATGGTCACATAATAACATACGAACAAATAATAAATAGCTGACATCTATCAAACTCTTGCCCTATCTCATGACTGGGCTCAGCCCTTGAAGTCATCACTTTATCCAGGGCCTGGCGCAGTGCCCAGTATGGGGCGAGGGCTCCATAAATATCTCTGTAATGAATGAATTATCCACAGCAAAAATTTGTTGAATCTGATGGTTTCAGCCCTGCTTCAATGCTGTGAAATGTTTTCTATGTGAAAATTTATTGAGAGAGGGAAAAAGGAGAAGCGTTCAGACAACTTGGTCATCCAATTCACATCCAAAACACCATTCTAAATCCCAAGAAGGGGAGAAAATTAATTCTAATTGAAAACATTAATGATTTTGTTCACTAACATATTAGAGGTAGGTCAAACTTACGACATAGTAGACTTGCTTTCTGTTTGCTTTTGTGCAAATAATTAGACTCAATCTGTCCAGAGCATTACATTCCTTGTAGGATACTGAAACATTTACTTACAAAGACCTTCCCAACAATTGCTTCATTTCATTCTCACATTTCCCTTGCGCAGTAGGCAGGACAGATGTGTTCATTATGAATTGCAGCTGTGGATGTGTAGAGACTCCCAGGATCTTGTCTAAAACCACATGCTAACCCAAGAGAAGAAGGGACTGGAATCTGGGACGTCAATTTGGAGCATAGAGTGTGTCCTTCACACCACGGTGTCTTCTTTCCTCGTAACTTCTGGGAGGTTCTGAGAGGCTGAGCAGGTGATTGGTGGTTGTAACTTTTGCGTTCCTTTTGCTGAGGTGCCTTTTTAAATAGTATGCTGTTATTCTAAGATATATCCAATGATCACTACTTGGTCATGTCAGAGTTTTTTCCCAAGGAAGTAAGAGATAACATCCCTGTGATCGTTGATTTTCTATGTCAACTTGGCTAGGCTGTGGTGCCCAGCTGTTTGGTCAAACAGCAGGGCAGATGGTGCTGGGAAGGTAATTTTTTTAGATGTGATTAACATTTTAATCAGTAGACGTTGCGTGATAGCTCGTGATGCTTCATAATGAGGGTGGGCTTCATCCAATCCATTGAAGGCCTTAAAGAAAAAGATTAAGTCCTCTGAGAATTCTGCCTCCAGACTACCTTTGGTAGTCACATCAACTCCTGGTAGGATTTCCTGTCTGCTGGCTAGCCCTGTGTAACTCAGATTTGCCAGCTCTTGTAATCACAAGAGCCAATTCCTTAAAACAAATCTCTCTCTTTTTTTATCTTTCTATCTCTCTCTCTCCATTGCTATCATATGTATCAGAATATATGCACACTTCCTATTGGCTGTTTCTCTGGAGAGCCCTAACTAATGTAATCTATCTTCTTTCTGGAAGATGATGATAAAGATGGTGACAGTGACACAATAATGCCCACTTTTAAGTGCCTATTATATGCCAGATGATTTTTCATCATTTTTATTTCAAAACATTAGGTGGTACAAGTGTTCTTGTTAACTTGAATGAATTGTACAATGCTGACATTCGGGCCTTTAGTTTGCCCGTCACCAGAATAGTATTCATAAGTAGCTAAGTTTTTTACCTCCCCTCTCCCCTTCCTTTTTACCTTCCAGAGTCCTTTATAGCACAGGTCCTATAACCTTGGGCAGCCACCACTTAGCTCCCATTTGTTACTGAGAACAGTGGTGCTTGGTTTTCATTCCTGCAATGTTTCACTTAGGCTGATGTTCTCCTACTCCCTCTCAGATGCTTTTCTTTTTTTTTTTTTTTTTTGAGACAGTCTCAAGCTTTCACCCTGGGTAGAGTGCCATGTTGTCACAACTCACAGCAATCTCAAACTCTTGGGCTCAAGCAATTCTCCTGCCATAGCCTGTCATGTAGCTGGGACTACAGGCACTTGCTACAATGCCCAGCTATTTTTTTGTTGCCATTGTCATTGTTTTAGCTGGCCCAGGGTTCAAACCCGCCAGCCTCAGTGTATGTGGCCGGCGCCACCCCCAGATGCTTTTCTTGAACTATCTCATGTAATCCTCACAGCGTTCTACATGGTGAGCAAGACGCCCCTATCTTACAAATGAAGAATCAAAGTGAGTTGAAATAACTCACCCAGAGCAAGTAAGTGACAGAAAATGGAGCCAGGTTTCCCATCCTGAGCATCAAACAAATATTTCTAGGATGCATCTGGAGTCCATTTGCAATCTAGGAAGGCATCACAGGGAATGAGGCAGCTGATTGTATTTTTCAGATGTCAGATCTTATTCTCCGGAAAACAATAATCCAGGGGTCAAACAGTATTGGGGTGGATATAGTATAATACCTTGAACTAAAAGAAAGAAAAAAACCTTTCTACTTCTTTTCCAAATTTATTACAGAACAACTCCAATATCTGTCACTTGGGAACTCAAAAACCAAGTTCCATTCATGTGGCAGGTGACAAAAGCCCATCCCTTTCTGCCTGGTCTTGGGTTTGGCGATGTTTGGGACTTGATGTGGTGCATGGGGGGAGGAGGGGCGGGGGGAGGAGCAATGATAAATGATCCTGAAGCCCAAGCCTTCTCCTTGCATACAGCCTGGCCCTCAGGAGCATAAGCTGATGTTCCAGAGAGTAGAAAAAGAGACTTTGTGAGTGGCCGCCACCTGCCCCTGTGAAGTAGTCTCACTATCTGTGCTGTTTATTTCACCTGTCATACATACATATGTAAACCTCAGGAAACTCAGCTCTCCATCTTTCTCTGGGAAACTTGATGTGAGCTTTGAAAATTGAAAAAAAAAAAAAAAGAAGAAGCGGGGAGCCTCCTTCACATCCTCTTATTTTTAGCTTTTCTCTCCTTTGCAGAATGGCTAACGCCAACTCAAACTATTTCTGCAAAGAGTTGCTGGGGACAAAGTGGAGATGTGGGAAGGCCTCCCCAGCCGGGCTCTCAGAAGCAGGTGAGATGCAAGATAAAGCAATCGCTTTGCAGCCACCTTTGACGTAAGTGCTGGAGATTTCTTCAATTAGCTTAATCCTTTCCTCCTGACACACACTTTATAGGCAAGCAAATGCCGCAATTATCCTCCCCCAGCCTCTCTAATCCCCGTCTGCGTGGCATACCGACAGATGCTTTTCTGCTTGCCCGGCTGCCTGCTTCTTGGAGGCCGGTGTCACGATCAGGCAGGCTGTGTGTGACAGATTGCTAAATCTGGCCTCCTCGAGGCAGGGGACTCAGTGTTCAAGTGGTGCCGGCTGCTCATGCCTCCCTGCGGGGCTGAAGCAGGCCTGGCTTTGGGCAGGTCCAGAAAGTTCTGGAAGGCTGCCTTTTGACTCAGACAATCCCTTGCAGAGAAGGCCAGCCCTCTATTGCTGGCAGAGTTCATCATGGGTAGCTCTCCTCATTTAGGATTTAAATCCGGGACCCTGCCCAGCAAAGCCTCCCTGCTCCAGGAAAGAGTGTCCAGCTCCTGGATGCCATGGCAAGCTTGGGGCAATCATTCCATAGCAAAAGGAATGTTACCTAGTCCTGTCCCACTGCCTAAACACAGCAGGGGCCTACCTGTTGGCAGCCCTTTATTAATCTATGTTATTTTCACCCCTCACACATTTACATTTATGTTTCTGAGGCCACTGTTTTGGAGCTAGGAACTGGTATTAGAGCTCAGCCTTGGCTCTGGCTACCTGTGCAACTTTTGAGCCACAAGTTCTGAGCTTCAGTTTCCTTATCTGTAAGTTGAGTAACCATTTCCTTTTTTGCAAGATCTTTGTGAGGATTAAGATGATGAGTACGTTGTGCCTAGAATACAGTGGGCACTTTAATGGGACTGGCTATAGTTTATTAACATTATTGCTACTACTAGTAATGTAGTTCTTCAGTTCATGTAAAAATAATTCCATGTAACATTTAACACTTCTCCATGTCCTATAGAGGCAGATAATTTCTGATATGTTAGAGATCACAGAGATCAGGGGTTGGCCCACTGTCTTTTTGTAAATAAAGTATTATTAGAACACAACCATGTCCATTGGGTTCTGCATTGTCTGTGGCTGCTTTTGTGCTGCAAAGGCAGAGTTAGGCATGCACAACTTTGCATACTTCCTAACAGTGCCTTTACAGGGAAACTTTATGGACCTCTGACACAGATTATGAGTGGTGGAACCAGAAATGAACTAATGTATCTACTGATGTCTTACTCCAGGGTTATGCACAGGGAATATCCTTTTTCTAAATGAAAAGGAACCAAAATGGTAGCAAATAGAAAAAACTCTGAAAATGTTTTATTTTTTTGTGTGTTTCTAATTAACCTAAAACTTTTTTTGATCCCTTATGCTAGACTCAGAGCATGCACAGCAATGTCCAATCCCAGGGAGAGTTTAAGACAGTTTAGAACTTGGACCCTGGGGCAACGCCCATGCAGCATGCTCCTGCCAGAGCCAGGGACCTGGAGCGTCTGATTCTGGGAGAATTTCTAAAGAGGTCTTGTTCTCATTCTTTTGATCTCCCTTCTTACTCCCTACCCCATTCTGGATTTCCAAAGTCTACATTCTGCCAAGCCCAGTCCTGGGTGCTAAGAAGACACCTGTTGAGGACGAGGCCTAGTGCTCATCTTTAAGGGGTGCACAGTCTAGTGGGAAAGAAGGATGAGACGGTAAAGAAATAAAGATAAAATATGGTAAAATTCCTGCTAGGCTGTGCGGATTGTTCAGTAGGTGTGGAATGTGAATTTGAGAGAAGTCCGTTGAGACATTGTTAAAACTGGAGAAAGCTAGAAGGCCCAAGCTCCCTGAGGCTTTATGTTGAATGCCAAGGAGTTTGCAAGGTTTCTTGAGGGCAGCAAGGAGGCCTTAAGGGCTCAAGGGAGGGAGGGACCTCAACCTGACCTCAGGCTGCTTCCCATCTTGGGTCTCCTACCTCCCCAGGGTGACCCTATGGAGGCAGGCACATACTTTCTCCTGCCCATGTATTAGGTCCGTCCATACTCCACCTCCAGGTAAACATCTACCCCCTGGCCACACTGCAAGGTCCGGTGGTGTGTACACTGGCAGTCAGGAAAGGGGTCCTGCGCAGTCCCAGGATGGGCTCAGGGCTGAGTCTCAGGAATGTGGGGGCCTAGGGACCTGGATTCTGGCCTAAAATTGCTGGGGGTGGGGGGTGCGATGGGTTTTGATGGGAGCAGTCCCTAAGCTTGTAGCTTTCTTGTCCCCTGTGGAAAGGTGTAGCTGAGAGCTTAGAGTTCCAAGCGCCAGTGGTGGGCCCTCTGCAGTATGGAGTCCAGGCATGAAGCCCTAGGATCACGCCTGTCACCAGGTTGGAGAAGGCAGGGCAAGCCTTGCAGGAAGCAGGGTTGAAAGAGATCAGTTTGGGATGAGAAACGGACAGGTAGAAACCTCCCAGTGCTGGGGTCTTGCCACTGTCCGAGGTCCAGCTGTCATTGAAGAGGCTGCTGTGCACATGCTCAAGACCGCCTCCAGACAGAGGATGACCAAGGGGAAATGCAGGGCTCCCATTTAAGTGTGCAGCTTTCTGAGGAAAGGCGCTCCAAAGACTGAGGGAAGGAGGGAGCGGTGGGAGGAGAAGGGACAGGAAAGAGCCGTTCACACAGCCGTTCACACAGGACTGTGTCAGGAGGGGAAGGCATCCTGAGGTTGGAAATGCTCTCTGCACTGGAGTGGAAGAGGCAGGCGGAAGGGCCCCGGAAGGCTGGACCCAGGCTGTGTGTGGCCCTCATGTACACCTGCGTGGGCTCATGTTAGGCAGGAGAGAAGGGCACGTGGAGATGCTTCTCCAATCACCCACTGTCAGAGGACTGTGGTGCTCACCTCCTCTTTCTGCATAGACGTGTAAAATACAAACTCAAAGAAATGAAGATAAAAACAAAACAATAACAACACACACGTGCCCAAAGCCAAATGACAAAAGAGCAGCACACAGCTCTGTATCCCACACAGATGAAAATAATTTGATATTTGACCCGAGCAAATATCTAAAATGCAGGCAACAACAACAGGACCAGGATGCCAGTCACATGCTCTTTCGCAAGTTCTTCCAACATGTTTATGAGCAAGGCTGCAATGGCTGCAGAGGACGCCGGGGTCAGTTATCTACAGCAGGAACATTATGTATAATGTTCTCTGTGCACAAAACAGGGCCCCCTTCCAAGAAGATATTATGTTCTCCTCATCAGTAAAGCTTGATTTTTATGGGTATTTAAAAATCATACTAGCAAAACCCATTGGTATTATGGGTAAATGTTGAGTGGGTTCCAGGTTGCAAGTATGCCATTGTCCATCATCCTTGTGAGCTCAAATGTCCTAAAACATTGTCCTTGAGGTTCTTTCCAGAATTTTGCAGTATTCTTGGATTGAGAAGGAATTTTCTAAAGATTGCAAAGCATTTCTGAAAGTACCCTGCACTTCCTGGGGGGTGGAGAGAAGGGCTGACCCTCTTTAATTTTAGGCTGCCTTTTTTCAATGACAACTTCCGCCTCATCTCCTTACTATCAGGCCTTTTGTTTTCTCTTTAAAGATGCACATTATTTTTATATGGGAGTGGTTTAAAAGTGAAGTCCAGCATTATATGTAACTTGACAGTCTTGTGAAACTGATAGCCTAACCACGTGTATCCTTTCCCACTCTGTTCCTACGGGTGAAGTCCTCTAGCGAAACGATCCTTCCTGTCAAGGGGGCAGGTGTACTTCTTGCTTATCCCTAGTGGCAAGTTTCAGTTCCATGCTAGCCTGTAGAATTAGCCCAATAAGCCAAAGCTCCCCTCTTGTGGGAAGCAGAGGGCATCTTACCCTCTTACCGCAGCAAAGCTGGCCTCCCATAGCCCTTACAGTTCACTCTGCTCCTGAGAGCAATCCCTGTGTGACCCTGCACGGCACACTGACAGCTGCCTTCAAGACGTGAGTAGATGAGACTTATAAACTGCTATTGACCACATCTGTCCAGTGTCAGGTATTCTGTGTTTGATTATCCATAGCCATAGGAAGAGAATCCCTCCATCCTCAATGGGCTGACTAGGAGGTGATTAAAATAACAGGAGAGAGGCAATCCTAGGTTCAAACTCTTGCTCTCCCCTGGATTTTAGCTCAGGAGTTCAAGACCAGCCTGAGTAAGTGTGAGACCCCATCTCTAAAATGAGTGCGCACTCATTTTAGATTCGGCACGCTATTTTAACTTCTCTGAGCCTGAGGTCCCTCAGCTGTGGACCAGCATCTGCCTTATGGGCTGTTGGGAAAATTAAATGGGACCATTTATTTGACAAAGCTTTACTGGCGCCTTTCTAGGTGGCAGAAAAGGGGAATGTAGCAAAGAACACAAATTGGGTTTCTGTTCACAAAGAACTCGTGTTCTAATGGTGGGCATAAACAACAAGCACTTAAAAATCAATGAGATGGCCACAGATAGGTGCATGCTAGAAAGAAAAAATATTCATCAAATCACAGGAGTGGGGTGGGCCGGGATTGGGAGGGTATGTGGGTGTCATAGCCGGTGCCTCTGGGTGGTAACATTAGAGCTGAGACCTGAACCATGAAGAGTCAGCCACTGGAGATTTGGGGGGCAGCTACTGTGGGCTGAGGGAAACAGCAAATGCAAACGCCCTGAGGAGCGAGCAAACCAGGCACCCGGGCTGGTTGGAGCAAGACAAGAGAAATCAATGTGGCTGAAGTGTAAGGGACGGGCAGTGTAGTGCCTTATCTGAGGATTTCCTCCATGGTCACAGCCCACCCACTGCAACCGCTGGAGCTAATAGCTGGAAAATATGAGGCTTGACAATTAAGTTTGCGAACTCATCCTAGAAAAAGTGCTACACACTTTGTTGCTGAATATCACTGTTGACAAGGGGAATAGATTTATTTATTATTATTTTTTTGAGACAGTGTCTCTGTCACCCTGGGTAGAGTGCTGTGTCATCATAGCTCATAGCAACCTCAAACTCCTGGGCTTGAGCAATCCTCCTGTCTCAGTTTTTCTATTTTCAGTAGAGATGGGGTCTCACACTTACTCAGGCTGGTCTCGAACTCCTGAGCTCAATCAATCCACTCACCTCGGCCTCCCAGAGTGCTGGGATTACAGGTGAGGGCCACTGCGCCTAAGATGACAAACTCAGTAATTTTGAATCAGAAGGGGTGCAACGGAGCAAGCTAGGAGGAAGGTGTGAAGGTTTCCTGTCTGAGCTAGTGAAAGTTCTGACCAGAGAGTGTTTAAGAAATGCAGACTTGGCAGCGCCTGTGGCTCAGTGAGTAGGGCGCCGGCCCCATATGCCGAGGGTGGCGGGTTCAAACCCAGCCCCGGCCAAACTGTAACAAAAAAATAGCCGGGTGTTGTGGCGGGCGCCTGTGGTCCCAGCTACTGGGGAGGCTGAAGCAAGGGAATCACCTAAGCCCAGGAGCTGGAGGTTGCTGTGAGCTGTGATGCCATGACACTCTACCAAGGGCGATAAAGTGATACTCTGTCTCTACAAAAAAAAAAGAAATGCAGACTTTCCAGAGATGAGAATATGACAAGAGCTAAAATGGGTTTGGGCACTGGAGATCCTGTTAGGAAATGCTTCTTGAATAATTAATAACTACTTGAAACTAGTACTTCAACTGATACAGACCCCAAGCTTCTAATAGCTACTTTTAAAGTACTTCAAGCGAGTTCAGTTTCTTCAGTGCTAAGCTGGCCATTGCACTTCCCTGGATTTGCCCCAATCTCCATTACTGTTGAGATGCATAACAGTGTCTGGTCCTGAAATTGTATAAACCTCAGTTTTCTCCTCTAGAAAATGAGGATGCTGATGACAATGATGAGGACAGCCACGCCTATCTTACGGGGCTATTGGAGAGATTGAGATGTTCCCTGGAGAACTCTTAGCATACCATGCGTGACCCCAAGAAAAGTCTGTGAGATTAATAAATTAAATGTTCCCTGAAATACTTTTCATTATTAATTACTTCATTTTTCTTTTTCCAATACCAAGATTAAGGTTACAAAAGCTTTTGGTTTGACTTGTTATGTGGTCTGAGTTATTGGGATGTTACTCAGCTTTTTCATTGTCCATCTTTTCAGTGTTTCCTAATGTTAAAGGGATTCATTCAGATCGTTTTGTGGGTGCTAGCCCATAAATTTTTCTCATATTAAAATAATACAGCTTTTTATTTTAAAATTAATATGGTACTACTGTAGAAATTATAGAAAATACAGATAAATGTGTAGAAGAAAATAAGAATCATCCATTTTATATGCCCAGATCTGTCACTAACAACTTTCCTTTTAGGCTTTTCTCATTGAATTTTAATGCATAGTTTATATCTTATATGTATAATTTTAATGCTCATTTTCAAGTTAACATGGTATCATAAACATGTGCATATATTACTAAAAATTCCATGAACATTTTTAATGGCTATACAATATTCTATTATTTGGACTTACCATCATTTTCTTACCACTGGCCATTTGGGTTATTTGGGTTATCCCCTATCACATAATTTTATTTCTTTCTTTTTTTTTAAGACAGAGTCTCACTATATCACCCTCGGTAGAGTGCCGTGGCATCACAGCTCACAGAAACCTCAAACTCTTGGGCTACAGCCATTCTCTTACCTCAGCCTCCCAGTAGCTGGGACTATAGGTGCCCACCACAATGCTTGGCTTTTTTTTTTTTTTGTAGTTGTCATTGTTGTTTTGCAGGCCTGGGCTGGGTCGAACCTGCCAGCTCTGGTGTATGTGGCCGGCACCCTAACCTCCGAGCTACACACACCGAGCCATATCATATAATTTTCTCTTGTATTATTATAAATGATCTTTGGATACCCATCTCCACAGATCTGAGTCCTTTAGCAACGATAACAAAAATTTTTTTTTAAATGAGTTTCATAATAAAAACCATTGCTACCTTATCTGGAGAAGGAAATAATTCAAGTAGTACAGAACAGGAATTGGAATACTGCAGCATGTGGGCCAAATCTAGCCAGCCTGTTTTTAGAAATAGTTTTATGGGAACGCAGCTGTGTTCATTTGCTCCCATGTTGTTTATGACTACTTTCATGCTGCAAGGGCAAAATTGAGTAGTTCAGGCTCACAAAACCTAAAATATTTACTAACTGACCCTTTATAGAAAAAAGTTTGCTGATTCCTGGTATGAAATGTGAGGGAGGTTGGGCCTTCTCATCCCAAACTCAAAAATCCTAAACCACGCATTTTTCATTAATACAAAGATGAGATTCCAAATGCTGACTTCATAGGTATGTCCAGTTCTACTCCTTCAGTCCTCCTGTTCTATGTTTTAGAATTTTAGCCTGGATCTGGCAAAGAATGCTATGATAGAATAGAAACTCAGGGGCAGACTTAGGTATGAAGGGAAAATTTATGATAATAAACATGGCACCAAAAATCAGTCACTGGGATTCCATCATAGATGTGTTGATCTACGGTGTGAGGTAGGAATCTGATGAAAACCACATGCGAAGATGAACATCAGATTAAGACCTGAATGTGAAAGGCACAGCTATAATTAAAGTAGTGTTCTCAACATGCTTTTAGGTATTATGAAAAAACCTATAGACTCCTTATGTGAATGTTTTTAAGTGTACAAAATGAAATTACTAAAAATATGTAGAAATTAAAAAAATTATGAAATAAAACCTGCTTATTTATTAAAGCACTAACTGATAAGATTTAACAGCAAATCTATTAACTATAGAAATTTTGAAATAGTGGTATCCATAAACAATTTTGAGATGTTGGCAACAACTGTAATGTAAGGTAAAAATATACTCAATTTAAATTATTTTGATGACAAAATCAAAAGTCTGCTAATGCCACTCGTTTGTTGCCCACATTAATGATAAATCACTAAATATATAGTAGAGGTTGATGAAAATAAAAATGTAATTTTTCCCCATTCAGGGACCCCTTGAATTCTACATTAATGCCATCCAGTTTCAAAACCTCTCAAATAAAGCTGATAGAAGCGGAGATTATTTTAGTGTCGTTAAATCTTGGCAAGATCTTCTAAGGTGGTGGCTTCAAAATGCACAAAGAATGCATGGATTTGCCTCCATTAGAATTGAGAAGGTTTTCTTTTTTTTTTTTTCCTTTTTTTCTTTTTTTTTTATTGTTGGGGATTCATTAAGGGTACAATAAGCCAGGTTACATTGATCGCAATTGTTAGGTAAAGTCCCTCTTGCAATCATGTCTTGCCTCCACAAAGTGTGACATACACCAAGGCCCCACCCCCCTCCTTCCGTCCCTCTTTCTGCTTTTCCTCCCCCCCATAACCTTAATTGTCATTAATTGTCTTCATATCAAAATTGAGTACATAGGATTCATGCTTCTCCATTCTTGTGATGCTTTACTAAGAATAATGTCTTCCACTTCCATCCAGGTTAATACGAAGGATGTAAAGTCTCCATTTTTTTTTAATAGCTGAATAGTATTCCATGGGAGAAGTTTTTTTAACAAAGCTCATCAGACTGGAAGAAAAGTGCCAGACTGAGAGAAAACATTTGTAACCTCCAACACTAACAAAAGACAAACATCGAGCATAAAGCTATAAGGAGCTTCTGTGAAAACAACAAGGAAAGTCAGGAAGACCATAGAACATGGGTAAAAGAAATATGAACAGACAGTTCACAGAAAGAAAGATTTTGAACATGTAATAATTACATGGTGAGATGCCCAGCCTCAGTTGTAATAAATGGAAAATGAAAACTTCAGTAAAATAGCTACTATACACCATCCCATTTTCTTTTTTTTTTTTTTTTTTTGTAGAGACAGAGTCTCACTATACTGCCCTCGGGTAGAGTGCCGTGGCGTCACACGGCTCACAGCAACCTCTAACTCTTGGGCTTACGCGATTCTCTTGCCTCAGCCTCCCAAGCAGCCGGGACTACAGGCGCCCGCCACAACGCCCATCTATTTTTGTTGCAGTTTGGCCGGGGCTGGGTTTGAACCCACCACCCTCGGCATATGGGGCCGGCGCCCTACTCACTGAGCCACAGGCGCCGCCCATTTTCTATGTGTAGAAAACTTGTTACCACCAAGTGTTGGCAAGACTTGGGAAAATGAGAACCCTCCTGCACTGCTGATAAAATATGAACTTTTATAACTGTTCTGAGAACAATCTGGTGGCACTGACACTAAGGAATCCGCTCTGAGTATGTAAACAGGGAACTCTGGCAAACGATCCTTTAATTGAACAAATATGAAGATATTGATCTCACATTGTTAGTGGCGCTGGACCCTGGAGGCAACTCAATATAAAATGTGGATGGTGCAAACTGGTGGGGGCACATCACATAGCATATGCAGCTATGTGTATGGTACAGTGAACCGTGTATACACAACAATCTAGATGTATCTTAGAGTACTAAGAAGAAAAGAACACCAAGGGATCTTTAGCACAACATGACATAAATTAAAAACCTACAGAAGACAATACTACACATGTTATAAGATGCCTATATCTGGAAAAACTGAATACACCTACAGGAAATAGACCATATATAAAAATACAACTAGGACTTGCAACCTGCAGCAACCTGAGAAGGGACAGAGAAAGGAGCTTAAAGAGAGATGGGAGAGAAGACTGGCCTGCTGAATAAGGAAGTCTGGATGGGCCATAAGAACGTTCAACAGTTAGAGCAGCACTCAGCAACTCTCACCAAAAAAAGGGGAGGTAATGTGGGTATGACACAACCTAGGTAATCAACAGACAATAAAAAGGATGAAAATCAATGACCAGTAGAAAAGGACAAAGGTGTCAGAGGCTCAGGGAGACCAATGAAAGCATTACAAACAGTTTCAAACAAAGAGAAAGAGGGTATTTATACCTCTATTCTGCCTTTGAATCTCTGACTTTCTCTCTTCTCACTTGTGAGAGAGAGCCACTTCTAACTCTCTTTGGAAGTGCTCTAAGCTTTTCCTTTGTTCTTAAACAAAATATCTCTTTGTTATACTAAAGCTTGTGCAAAGTTACTTTTGCTTTCTATTCGCACTGCCTGTGCTGCTCCAGTTTTACTTTTGGCTTCTACATACTTTCCCTTTTGATTCATACTGTGCCTTGGTTGAAGTTTCTAGTTCTGCTGAGTCATTGAATCAGGTCAACTGAGTTTAGGCAACTAGGACCCCTGAACCCCAATACAACCTGCCCAGAAAACCAGCCTCCAATCTACAATAGCCATCCCAGGAAGCCAGCCTGCTATATATCAGACTTGTTGAAAGTCAGAGTGCTATCTCTACTAATAATCCAAGAAGCTAAATGAAAACTTTTATAAAAATTAGTATAAAATGGCCAGGACTTGATTAGTCAATTCCATAATTTTCATCCTTGCTTTCAATTTAGGACCAATCAGAGAAAGCTAAATACAGATTTCTAACCAATTCTATAGGAGTCCTTGCTACTCATTAGCCACCTGCAGCTTCCCCACACCAGCACTCTTCCATCAGGGTACACCTAAAGCAGCAGTTCTCAACCCACGACCCACAGGAACTGTATTAAAGGGCTGCAGCATTAGGAAAATTGAGAACCACTGACCAAAAGGCTTCCTTTTCCACCATAAAATTTTCCCACCCCTCTGACTGCCTGTGAGTCTCTGTCAAGTGCAAGTGATGGTGGCTCACTGGTATCTTGCTATACCAACCTCTCAATAAATAATTTTCTGTTCTCATTTACTAGGTTTTTGTTTATTTCTATAATCTCCAAAGAGGTCTCTTGGACACATGTGGCTGGTGCCTGTTTGTAGGGGGTGAGGGTGTGGAGAGAAAGAACTGGAATGGAAAATGGAGATCAGGGCCTAGCATAGATCACTGTTGATCTTGTTCAGATCTTCCATGAACTGAGGAAGTGATTCCCACAACTCTTGGACATCCACACAAAATAAATAAAAACATTTAAAGAGTTAGTTTGTTTTCATTTCTTTTTGCATATACCTTTCTCTTCTGAAATCTCTTTTATTTTTTTTTTGCCCTTTTAAAGGCTTTTTCATTGTGGGACTGGGGGCTAGGTATTCATATTCTTCAGCTAGGTAGAAGCACTCGAGGTGTCAAAGGATGAGACCCTCCACCTTGCTTCTCTGACCGCAGGTAGCAGAGTTCCAAAGACCTAGCAAAGTCCCAGCCAAATCTGAGCTTCTCTAAAAAACTTTCAGCAATGGTGAAAGTTAAGAGTCTTGAGTCTACATGTCCCCCCTATGGTCTGGTTTTATCTCTGTTAGAGCACAGTTTAAGCCAGTGTCCTCTTTTTTAACCACTCAATTCCAGAGATTAAGGAAAAAATAGCCCCAGTGATTTCATCTCACTCTCTTTCAGTGAAAATTACTTCTCAGAACTACCAAATCACCTATAAAGGTTATTATAGAGGACTTAGGTCCAGTATAGCCATTTATTAAGATATAGGCTACCAACCCCCAACAACAAAAAAATAAACTAGCAGTTTACTTAAATTTATGCAGTCTAATCAATCTGTAAATATTATGCAAATGTGTGTAAACCTAAACCTAGCCCAGACTTTACGTACGCATTGTTATGTAAACGATCAATCTTGTTAATGCAAATATTAATATAAACCTGACATTAAACACAAGTTTGCACAGCCTTGCTAGTTGTAGTTGGCTTGACTTACCTTGAAATGTAAATAGCAGTACTGCTCTTTATGGGGCCTTGGAAAACAGACTGACTGCAGGTCACTGGGTGGCCAGTCCCCACTGATTCCTTAGGTTCACATCCAACCCTTTCATTCAATGCCTATCATGGAGAATTGGGGAGAATCTGAGTGTTAACTCACTAGCTCCTACAGGTATCCTTGTCTGTGATATCCCAGCTTCCCAGAGTGGAATCCCTCTAGGGTTGCCTTTAAAACCAGGTGGCCCTAGTATTTGCTCCAATGATCTGCCTTCTTTTCATTCCAGTTCTGTCTTTCCTTTAGGATGTGGGATCCACCCTGAGTGTATTGATAACCTATCTGTCTGGCTTCCCCCAATGCCTTCTGCTAGAGCTAGATTCTGTTCTCTAAGATCCCATCCATAGCATGATAATAATAGTAGAAGAAGTAGCTATGATATATCCACCATAATCTTGGTCTGTTCAGGCTGCTATGAAAGAATACTATTGAATAAGTGGCTTATAACTAACAAATTATTTCTCACAGTCCTAGAGGCTGGGAAGTCCAAGGTCAAGGTGCCAGTAGATCCAGTGTGTCATGAGGGCCAGCTTCCTCGTTCATAGTTATCTGTCTTCTTACCATGTCACTGAAGGGGTGAGAGAGCTCACTGAATTCCTTTTATAAGGGCACTAATCCCTCGGTCATGAACCTAATAATCTCATGATCTAATCTCTTCTCAGAAGCCCTATATCCTAATCCCATCATATGGTAGTTCGGGTTTCAACACATGAATTTTAAAGGAACACAAATATTCAGTCTGTAGCAAACACTTAGTAGGTATCCCAGATATCTTAGTAGATGCTTTACATGAATTATCTCATTTGAACTTCAGCCTTCAAAAAGCATCTTTTTCAAAAGATCAGGTCATTAACAAGGCGTTTGAGGTAAAAGTGTTTGGGCTGGAGGGAGTACATAGTTCAGAGCCCAGATTTGAAATCAGCCAGATCTAAGTTTGAATACTGAATTTTTAAGCTATGAGCCTTAGAAAAGTCATTTACTCTGAGCCTGCCTTTCCTAAGTCTTAGAGTAGAACATGAGTATTTGTTTCCCAGGGTTGTGGTGATAATTAAATGGCATTGAATGTATAGCATAAATAAATATTAGTAATTATTTCCAGCTCTTACACAAAAGTTCAGAAATATGGGAGCAAGGATTAGGTTTGTTGTCTTTAACCTCTGTGTCTTCTTTGTCCTCCTCAAACCCTTGGTTACTGTTAGCTATCCCATGTCACCCAGTGTTTTTTTGAGTAGAGAACTTGTATGGAGTGTCTTTATGGTACATCCACCAAGATCAATCACTCCAAGCTGGGATTGAAGAGGTAATAACCCAGGGCTCTGTAGATGGAAAAACCACTGGAAACCACCAGAAAGTCGTCTTCACGCAAGTGAGTCTTAACCTCAAAGGCCCCGAAAGAAAGGGAGTTAAATTGGACTTACCAAGACACAGTTATTTTGTCACAGTGTTCAGCTGGAGTTTTTACTGGAGCAGTTTATTTATGTATGACTCTCCCAGAGAGCAGGGCCTATGTCTTATTCGTCTTTGTAACTCAATAGCTAATGTGGCACTGACATATGGTGGGTGCCCAGTCACTGTTGAATGCATATGCCCTTCCCAACCCCTACTATACAAACTAATTGGAATTCTACATTTTGGGGGTGTTTCTGGAGGTGATACTTTCAAGGCTGACTTTGATCTTCATTTGGGTGTGGATTAGGGGGACATTGGGAAGGAGACCTCAGAAACATAATTTCTCCTTAGCTCTCCACATGTCTGGGGATTGCCTGTCTAAAAATTGCCTGCATTCAAAAATACCAACATTATGCTTTGAAGAACTGGAAAAAATAGTTCTTCATTTCATATGGAACCAGAAAAATCCTCGTATAGCCAAGGCAATTTTTAGAAACAAAGCCAGAAGCATCACTGTACCATACTTTAGTTTATATTACAAACCCACAGTGATCAAAACAGCATGGTATTGGCACAAAAATAGAGACATAGATATTTGGAACTGAATAGGAAACCATGAGATGAAACCAGTCTTTTGTAACTGTCTGATCTTTGATAAACCAAACAAAAGCATACGCCAGAGAAAGGAATCCCTATTCACCAAATGGTGCTGGGGGAACTGGATAACCACATGCAAACATTGAAAATGGACCTGCACCGTTCCCAACTTATAAAAATTGACTCAAGATGGATAAAAGATTTAAATCTAAGATATGAAATGAGAAAATCCTAAAAGAAAGTGTGGAAAAACTCTTGAGGATAATAGCCTGGGTTAAAATTTTATGAAGACAACTTCTGTGGCAATTGCAACAACAACAAAAATAAAGAAATAGGACTTAATTAAACTGAAAAGCTTCTGCACAGCTAAGGACACAACAATTAACACAAATAGACAATCTTCAGAATGAGAAAAGATAACTAGGTAACTAGGATCTATAGAGAACTCAAATCAATCAACAACAACAAAAAAGAGCAAACAATCCCATTTACCACTGGGCAGGACACATGAATAGAACCCTCTCTGAGGAAGACAGACAGAAGGATAACAAAAAAAAAAAAAATTCTCATTGTCCCTGATCAGAGAAATGCAAATCAAAACCCCTTTGAGATATCACCCAGTGAGGACTCCTTGGAAAGAAATACAGAGAATCTTCAGAGAACTCAAATTAGACCTCCCATTCGATCCTACAATCCTATTACTAGGCATCTACCCAGAAGAAAAAAAAAGTTCTATCATAAAGACATTTGCACTAGATTGTTTATCACAGCTCAATTTATAATCACCAAGATGTGGAAACAACCTAAATGCCTACCAACCCAGGAATGGATTAACAAACTGTGGTAAACGTATACCACAGAATACTATTTAGCCATAAAAAAGATAGAGACTTTACATCTTTTGTATTAATCTGGATGGATTGAAACACATTCTCCTTAGTGAAGTATCCGAAGAATGGAAAACCAAATATCCAATGTACTCAATACTAATGTGAAGCCAGTAGACCATTCAATACTAGCCCACATGAGAGAAAAAACTCAGTTCAAGTTGGGAGGAGGGGGAACAAGAAAGAGGGGGGAAGGGAAGGAGGGGAGGAGATTGGTGTGTTCCCATTTAATGGGCATAATGTAAAGGTATATGACACACCTCTTGGGTGCAGGACACAGGTACAAAAGGGACTCTACCTAACAAATGCAAATATTGTAACCTAGTTGTTTGTACCCTCACATTAACCTGAAATAAAAATAAATACATAAATAAAAATTGCTGTGTATGTGGCAGCTCAGTTCTTGACCAGATGGAGCTCATCTCCAATGAGTCAAAGCCTGGGCCTCGCCCCCAATCATTAATAGCACCTGCAAGCTCCAAGAGCTCCTTGCAAAAGCAGAAATAGCAGCAGAAACGAGAAACTTTCCATTGCCTATATCAAAACAAAGAAAAACTAAAATGGAGCAAGAAGGTGGGACTGAACTATTATCCTTACATATTATTAATAATGACACCTTTTATTTGAACAGGGCTTTGGAATTTATAAAATGCTCTTTCCTACATTATCTCATTCATTGCTCATCACCCCTTTTAAGTTATTATTATAACCAATTTGCTGATGGAGAAACTGCTCAGAGACAGGCCACAACAGCAGCCCCTCATAGAACAAGCTACCACCATCCTTCAGTGAGAGCTCACGTGTTCCTTGGTCTCTCTCCAGGTTATCTTAAGGGAAATCAGGGCACAATGGTGATCAGCTAGATGACAACTAGCTGACTGACTGTAATAGTTCTAAGTTTAGGCACTCCCTGCCCCATCCCCCTACCTCCACCTTTTTTTTAGAGAGAAAAAAGAGATGTCTGGCCAGGATGAGACTTTTCCAAAAGAATGCTTTAGAAAGAGGCTAGAACCTTTACCTTCCACCTTGACAGTCCCCAGAGACAAACTGAAAGGGCCTCAGTTAATGTCTCATCCAAAGGGTATTTGCAGCGCTGGCTTCATCATTCAAAGCAGGAAAGGCCTTTGTCATGGTCAAATGGCTTTAATGTGTTTTGAATGCTACATAAATTCAAACTTGATGGCTCATTTATTTGTTGGATTGAAGTTTTATACAATAAACTAAGCCTTGGTATTTACTAATAACTTGTGCACTGCCCTTTGTTTGTTTAGAACAGCCAGGAGGCAAAGAAGTTGACCGTGTCCCCCATGGCCAAAGTGATGTTCAGATCCTGGCATTTCCCAGATAGTTTATGGATTGGTGGGAGAGGTGATATGAAGGTTGTTTGTAGAGGGGACAAGGGACACTGTGGGGAAAGTGAAAGAAGAGGAAATCTTGCAGGGAGATGTTTGATTCCAGACTTAACTCTGACAAAGCCCCACTATAGCAGCTTCAACTACTGAGTTCAGTAAGCTGGAAATTGGGAACTTTGAGTGACAGGCCAGGCTTGGCCAGTGACTTGTGGCATGACCTTGAAATATTCTTTGCTCCTATTCATTGTCTTCTGTCTCACACCGAGGAAGAGAGCTTATGATAAATTATATTCATAATTCAAAGTAAGCTTCCTTAAACTACTCTCCTTCCAGGAAACCCTTGCTGTTTGCTTTTATCCCATCCACAGATAATTTCTTTCTTTCTCAAACACCAACAGATGTTATGCATTCCACGTACTATGAGCAAGAACTTTGTTGTCAGACAGAGCCAACTGTGAGTCCCAACTCTGCCAGCCATGGAAACTTGAACCATATAGCCCAGTGGTTCTCAACCTGTGGGTCTTGACCCACAGGAACTGTATTAAAGGGTCACCGCATTAGGAAGGTTGAGAACCACCAATATAGGCAATGCTTATGAGCTTCCATTTTCACACCTGTAAAATGGGAACAGCTGCTATCTCATTTCATTTTTGTGAGGGGAAAATGACAAAGTACAAGTCAGGTCACTGGCACCATGCCTGGCATTTAGGCAGTTCTCCTTATAGGGAGAGGAGCAATATCAATGACAGCCTTGGGCTCTGGGGTCTAGAACAGAGTGTAAGCCCCATAGGACCAGGGTCATGTGTCTGTACCCTTCTGGCCCCCATGCATAGAGATGGCCTTCTTTTCTGTGATGGGATTGGTAGAGACAAATCGATGTCTTTTTTACAGCTAAGAAACTTTACCCAGAAGCTCTATTCTCAATTATATAATCGACAAAATATCGATTATTTGTCAATAGACAAATAATGCATCTGCTGCTTAGAGGATTCTCTGAAGAGGGACAGCATCTTTGGGGTCATTTGAAGGGAAAGAAAGAATCATGAGAATGACACAAGTGGGCAAAATCTAGGAATCTCTACAGTTCCTTAGCTGGGGAAATAATTATCCCTGCTGAGACTGGATGACAGGATCTGTGTTGAGCATCGCCCCCTCCCCCATTTCCAGACACTCAGAGATTCCCACAGGCTCATTTGCTGGGATAAGCTCTGGCCCCAATAAGAAACACTAGGACATGCCTTGCTGGACTAGAGCCTTGACCTGGGCTCAGTGGTCCTGGACTCCCATCTATAGGCACCTGAGTTCTGGCAGAGGCTGTCTTGGCCCTGACCTCCTCCACCCTCTGCTGCAGCTGATGCTGACAAGACTTCCCTCCTCCTTCCTTGCTGGCGGAGTCCTAATTTTGTTCCAGTATGCACATCTCCTCCAAGTCACCTGGATACATTCAGATTGGTCTAGGGAAATTTTTGTAGTCTCAATTCCCCACTTTTGGCCAGTTTGAGAAAAGAGCTTCTGGGTAAAGTTTCTGAGCTATAAAAAAGAAAGTTGCATTCAGTGGCATGCACCTGTAGTCCTGGCTATTCAGGAGGCTGAGGTGGGAGGATTACCGGAAGTTTGAGAACAGCCTGGGGCAGCATAGCAAGACCCATCACAAAAATAATAACAAAATTTTAAAAAGAGATACTGAGATGAGCCAGTCCCCCTGTGTTAGTCAGGTTCTTCCAGGAAACAAAGCCTGATACATATGTATGTGTATATATTATATGTGTGTGTAAGTGCATATACATGTATGCATATATGAGGTAGGGGAAAGAGAGGGAGACTTATTTATTATAAAGAATTCACTCATACTATTAGACATGTATATGTATTATTCAGGCTGGCAAATCCCAACATCTACAGGCTGAGTCAGTAAGCTGGAGACCCAGGAGAGCCCATGGTTTTACTCTAATCTGAGTGTAAAGGCCTGAGAATCCGGGGAGCTGATGGTGTAAGTTCCAGTCTAAAGGTCAACAGGCAGATGAAGGAAAAACCAATATTTCGGTTTGAGTCCAAAGGCAGGAAAAAAGCCGACATCCCAGGTTGAAGGCGGTCAGGCAGGAAGAATGCCCTCTGCTGGCTCCATGGAGGTCAGTGTTTGGGTTCCATTGTGGCCTACAACTGATTGGATGAGGCCCACTCAGCTTAGGAAGAGCAGTGTGCCTTAGTCAGTCTCCTGATTCAAATGCTAATTTTTTTTTTTTTTTTTAGACAGTTTCACTATGTCGCCCTCGGTAGAGTGGTGTGGCGTCACAGCTCACAGCAACCTCCAACTCTTGGGCTTAAGTGATTCTCTTGCCTCAGCCTCCCTAGTAGCTGGGACTACAGGTGCCCGCAATAATGCCTGGCTATTTTTTGTTGCAGTTGTCATTGCTGTTTAGCTGGCCAGGGCCAGGTTCTAACCTGCCACCATTGGTGTATGTGGCTGGCACCATAATCACTGTGCTACAGGTGCGGAGCCTCAAATGCTAATCTCATCCAAAAATGCCTTTACAAAAACACCTGCAAAAATGTTTGACCAAATCCCTGGGCACCCTGTGGCCCAGTCAAGTTGACATGTAAAATTAACCATCACACCCCCTTTTTGGCTCAGCATGTGTTATGGGCTGAATTGTGTCCCCCAAAGAGATATGTTGAAATCCTAACCTCTGGTCCCTCAGAATGTGACCTTATTTGGGAATGGCTTCATTGCAGATGTAATTAGGCAAGATGAGGCTCTACTGGACTAGAATGGGCCCTTAATACAACACGGGATTCTTACAAAACACAGACACAGAGTGAATGTTGTGTGATGACAGAAGGAGAGATTAAATTTATGCAGCTGCAAGTCAAGGAATGACCAGGTTCATGCAACACTGGAAGCTGAGGAAAAGACATGGAACAGACTCTCCCTCAGAGCCTTTGGAAGGAACCAACTCTGCCAACATCTGTCAGACTTCTGGCCTCCAGAATTGTGAGACAATAAATGTCTATTGTCTCAAGCCACCCAGTTTGTGGCACTCTGTTAGGGCAGCCCTAGAAAATTACTTTAGCGTGTGACAGTGGCAAGCTTTGTGCTGCCATGAAGGGTGTCCACAGACACTCAGAGGTGACAGCACAGGATTGGAAAAGCCGAGCTCTTTGATGCATTTGTTGAACTGCTGAAATTAACCAGCAGCTAAACTTTAACTGCTCAACTTCTTTAAATAAATGTAAATAAAGCAAATATGAAATGGTATGTACCCTTATTGTTTCAACCATTTGAGATTGAGTTTCCTGATATTTGTAGACAAATACACTCAACTGATGGGTGGATCGTCCACCTTCCCCAAGTCCTGGCTCCCTGCTCCTCTGTTCCCGTCTCAGAGAATGGCCTCACTTCCCACTCAAATCCCCAAGGAAGAAATATTGGCTGTCCTTTCTAGTGCTTTTTCTTTTCTTTTTGCAGTTTTGGCCGGGGCCACACTCGAACCCGCCACCCCTGGTATATGGGGCCGGCACCCTACTCCTTGAGCCACAGGTGCCGCCCTCTAGTGCTTTCTTTTCTCTCCTCCTCCCAACTTGATCATTCATCAGATTCTGCCAATATTACCTCCTCGCTGGGCCTGTCCTGCTGTTACTACCTTGGTACCGGCCCTCCCCTCACATGTTAACACAACAGCTTAACTGGGCTGGCTGTCAACCCTTGGTCAATGGAAGTCATCCTCCTCACTACAGCCAGAGTGACACCCTATAATGTCACTCTAGTTGCCTTTACGACAAAGCCGACAGGCTTTTCAGCACAACATTCAGTGTCACTCATGATGTGGCCCCTGTCGCCGTTTCAGCCTCATCTCATCACTCAGACTTGCCAGCTGCTGGAGCAATTGCTGTTTCTCTCACTTCAGGACATTTGCTCCGGTGGCTCCCTCAACCTGAAACCCCTCTTAGCCTGCCTAGCACCGACTCATCCTTCAGGCCTCAGCTCAGCCACTCCTTCCTCTAGGGAAGCCTTTTCTGACTGGTGCTGTTATTCTTTGGTTGCCTATTTTCAGATTCTAGAGTAACCCTGGTGCTAAGAGAATCATGGCTTCGGAGGCCTGGTGGCACCAGCCGCTGGCAGAAAGTGAGGGGACACCTCATATCTGCAGCTAAGTAACTAGAACCTTGGGGAATCCCTCCTCCTCCCAGGCTTTGGTCGCTCTGTCTGCAGGCTGAGGGTGGTGGGGCTGGCAGTGATTGTCAAACTACATCCTTCAGAGCCTTAGGAATTCTAGAAGAATTGCCTAAGTGAGGGACAAAAAGAAGGCAAAGGCAACCCCAGATCCCATGCCTGAATTAATTCAGGTCTCTACTAATATATGCATTAGTCACTGTGGTTTTTTAAGATTCTGTTTTAAAACAAAGAGGAATTAAGAGCTTAAACATATTAGAAAATCACTTACCTTTTAGAGGTGTCCAACTTTTCAGTTTCTCTGGGGCACATTGGAAAAAAGAGTGTCTTGGATCCCACGTTAAATGCACAAACACTAGTGAAAGCTGATGAGCCAGAAAAAACAAAAAGGTGCATGCTGACTCTGTGTGACATCCACCATCTAGGTTGAATCTGTGTGATATTCACCACCACAGAGCAAAAAAGTCCTCACATAATCCATGCACAGTCCACAGGTCATGGGGTGGATGCCCCTGCAAGGTCTTGTCCAGCTCAGATATCTGTTGTCACACATTCCCTGGAAGATGAAGAGAAGTGACTTGGTTGAGGGAACAGAGAGTCTCAGGGCAAGGTTGGTGAGAGTGAATGAGCGGGTGACCCATGCTGGTGGCTTTGGCCCAGGTCAAACCAGGCCCAGGTTCTGCGGAAGGGAGAGGCTGTGTGATGAGCCTGGATTTTAGGACCAAAAGGGCTGGGCCTGATGGACTCCCAGCCAGAGTCATACCATGGGTGCTCATTGGAATCACCTGGAAGATTTTCAAAACTACTGAAGACAGGCGCCCCTCCTCAAACACCGAGATCAATCTCTAGAGGAGGCATGTGGGTGACTCTGAAGCCCCTAAAACCTGAAAAGGAGGGACTATGATTGTCTTGCTTCCCATTGTGGTCCTGGTGCCCAGAGAAAGTGATCAGCGGGCATAGGCAACAGCAGACACTTGTTGAGTAAATGAGGAAGTGAGTTTTGTGTTAGCAACTTGCTATAGTTTGGATATTTGATCTTCTAAACCTCATGTTGAAAGTTGACCCCAAATGTTGAAGGACTAGAGGGAGCTGTGTAGGTCATGGGGTAGTTCCTTTACCAGGGGATGATGCCCTCCCAAGTGAGGTCGGGTGGTGATGGTGGCCAGTGAGTACTTACTCTATTAGTTCTGGATAAGAACTGGTTGTTGAAAAGAGCCTGACAGGCCTTGGCTAGCACCATGTATTAGGGCTATAAATTAGAGATTGGCAACAGCTGGGGTTAGAGCAAACCATTACTGCTAGTCATTAGGGATGGTCCACAGCTGGGGCTTGGTGTAGGGTGTGGGCTCTGGCTAGGGTTAAGTAATAGGGCTAAAATTTAGTGATTGTCTATAGTTAGGGTTAGGGCTGGTGATTAGGGAAGGTCTACAGTTAGAGCAAGTGCCAGGGTGTGAGCTCCGGCTATGGCTAGGTTTTACGGTTGGAAAATAGGGATTTGCTATAACTGGTGCTAGGGTTACTAAAGGGCTAATTATTAGGGATAAGCTACTGCTGGGGGACTGCTAGTGTGTGGGTTTTGGCTAGTGCTCGGTGTTATCGGTAGACATTAGGCATTGGCTACAGCTGGGGTTAGGGTTGTGATTAGCAATGGGCTAAATCTGTAGCTAGTGCTAGGGTGTGGGCTCTGGCTAGGGCTAGGTATGAGGGCTAACAATGAGGGATTGGCTACAGCTGGGGTTGGTGTTAGGGTCAGGGCTAGGGAATAGGAATGGCTGCTGCTAGGTCACTGCTAGTGTGTGGGTTCTGGCTACTGCTAGGTGTTATTAGTCATTGGCTGGGATTAGAGCTGATGATTGGGGCTTGTAATTAGGGCTAGTTACTAGGGATGGGCTACTGCTGGAGCTAGTGCTAGGCTGTGGGTTCTGGTATTAGGGCTAGAAATTTGGGATTGCCTATAGCTGGGTGGCCTAGTGAGTAGGCTAGTTATTAAGGAAGGGCTACTGTGGGCAAACTGCTAAGGTGTGGGTTATAGCTAGTGCTAAGTATTAGGGATTGGCTACAGCTGGGGTTAGGGCTGGTGATCAGGGCTCTCGGTTAGGGGTGGGCAAAAAAAGAAAAGCCTGACACCTCTCTCTCTCTCTCTCTCTCTCTCTCTCTCTCCCCACCCACCCACCCAAGTGATCTCTGCATTCAACAGCTCCCCTTCTTCCTTATCCACCATAAGTAGAGGCAGTCCAAGGTCCCCACCAACCCAGATCCTGGCACTATGCTTCCCATGCAGCCTGCAGAACTAGCAGCCAAATAAACATCTTTTCCTGTTCAGTTCCACAGCCTTTGGTGTTCCTTCACAGCAATGTAAAATGGACTAAATGCAACTAACAGGCTCATCTCTTATTATCTGGGCTTGCTGTTTTTTCATATGTAAAATGGGAAAAGTAGTTTCTCCTTCGATGTGATGCTTAAAGAATGAGGAATATGTCAGATACTTGCAGAGCCCATAGCACATAGTTGTTGACGGTCAATGATGTGACAATCATTGGTGGCAGTTGATAGTACTCAAATTCAGACCCCCAAAATACTAGGTTTCAATTTGGCTGCCTTGTAACAGTCAGGATAGACTAAATTATGCTATGGTGACCAACAATCTCCAAATCTTGGGGGCATAACATAGTACTGGTTTGTTTGTATCCACATGACTTGCCCATCACAGGTCAGTTGGGAGTTGTCAGAATTTTGGTCATATGGAGCACTGCTGGTCATCAGGAGGAATAATTGAGCTCCTTCCCCTGGCAAACACTCACCCCAGAAGTAACCCACAACTGATTGGCCGGAACTAGTTACATGATACTAACAACTACAGGGACCCGGAAGGTACAATTACAGTATGTGCCCAAAAGGCAAAGAATGAAACTTACATTGAGAAGCAACAATGATAGCACAGTTGCTGTCTCTAGTCATGCAAGACTCCATACACACTTCACTCCCACAATCACAGCAAGAGCTGCGACAGTTTAAGGAGCAAGTTGCCCCCAGTGTTTGCTGTACTTGGACACCCAATGTTAATATTTCTTTCTTTTGGAATCAGTACTCAAGTAGAATTTATAGACCACTTAATGAGATATAATTTACAAATGAGATATAATGTAATTGACTCACGTGTACAATTCAATACTCTTTGGAAAATCTGTAGAGTTGTGTAGACATCACTGCAATCCACTATTTCCAATATCCCCAAAGATCTCTAATGTCGCCCCACTCACACCTCCAAGTAATATTAATCTGCTTTCTATTTCTACATACTTACCTCTTCTGAACATTTCATATGAACGAAATCATATATTGTATAGTCTTTTATGTCTGGCTTCTTTTCTTTTCTTTCTTTTATTTTTTTTTTGGTCACCCTGGGTAGAGTGCCATGGCATCATCATAGCTCACGGCCACCTCCAACTACTGGGCTCAAGAGAACCTCTTGCCTTAGCCTCTCATAGAGCTGGGACTACACGCACCTGCCATGGCTCCCAGCTAGTTTTTTTTTTTAGTAGAGATGGGGGTTTCACTCTTGTTCAGGCTGGTCTTGAACTCCTGAGCTGAAGAAATCCTCCTACCTTGGCCTCGCAGAGTGGGATTACAGGTGTGAGCCACCACGCCGGGCCATGTCCGGATCCCTTCACTTCTCATAATGGTCTTCAGGTTCATCTGTGTTGTATGAAGCATTGCAGGAGTTTCACAGGATTTGGGAGCCTAATCAGGGAAAAAGATATGACCGTGAGAAGCAGTAAGACAGGACAAACTTATGGAATGATGTTTAGAGGTGAGGGAGGAGACCCTCATGGGATGAGACCAGGCAGAGGCTCTGGGGCCACCATGCACAAGAGGAAAACAAGGAAATTCCTGAGGAAGAGCTGGGAATAGACAGGGGCTTAGAGTGAATTTGGAAGCAAAAGTTCTACATTCTTTTTTCAAAATTGTTTTGGCTATTCCGAGACCTTTGCTTTCTTATATAAACTATAGGATCAATTTGTCAATTTCTGGGGGGAAAAACCTGGAATTTTAATAGGTATTTCATGGAATCTACAGATGAATATGGACATAACTGATGCTTTAGCAACGCTGGATCTTCTAGTCCATGAACACAGAATCTCTCCACGTATTAAGATCCTCCTTAATTTCTCTCACCAATGTTTTGTAATGTTCAGTGCACAAGTCTCGCGTTTATCAGTAAATTTATTTCTAAATATTGTATCCTTTTTTGATGCTATTGTAAGATTGTTTTCTTCATTTTGTGGATTGTTACTTGTTACTGTAAAGAAATACGATGATTTTTGTACCTTTATCTTGTGCCTTGACCCTCTGCACTTATACATTAATTCTAGTAGTTAAAAAAAAATTGCATGGATTCCTTAGGATTTTCTCCATGTGCAATCATTTGCATTTTAAATAAAGACCTTTACTTCTTCCTTTCTAATCCGAATGGCTTTAATGAAAAGTTTTTGCCTTATTTCACTAGCTGGAACCTCTAGCCACAATGTTAAAGAGAAAATGGAAAGAGAAGACATCCTGGTTTTGTTCCTGATCTTGATGGGAGAACATTAAGTCCTCACCATGAATTATGATATTAGCTGGAAATTTGTCATAGATCTGCTTTATTAGGTTGAAAAATTCCCTTTCTACTCTTGGTTTGTTGAAATTTTTTTACTTGAATGAGTGCCGGATTTTGTTAAATGCTCTTTCTGCATCTCTTGAGATAATCAATAAATAAAGGCTTTTATCCTTTTACTCTGTTAGTATGGTGCATTACATTAATTAATGTTCAGATGTTAAACCAATCTTGCAACACTGAGATAAATCCCACTTGGTTACAGTGCATAATTCTTTTTACGTGTTTCTGGATTCGTTTTACTAATATTTTGTTGAGAAGTTTTGTATCTATATTCATGAGGGTATTAATCTGTAGTTTCATTTCCTTGTAATCTCTTTGTTTGAGTGGCATCAGGGTAATGCTGGCTTCACGGAATGATTTGGAAAGGGGTTCCACTCCCTGTATTTTCTGAGAGGCTTTCTGAAGAATTGGTATTATTTATTATTTAAATATTTGAAAGAATTCACCAATGAAACTGTCTGTCTCTGAGATTTTCTTTGTGGCAAGACTTTAAATTCCTCATTCAATTTCTCTTTTCATTAAAGATCCATTCAAATTTTATTTTTTTCTTGAGTTCAATTTGATAATTTCTGTTCTTCTAGGAATTTGTTGATTTCATTTAAGTTATCCAATTTGTTGCCATAACCTTGTTCACACTAATCCCTTGTAATTCTTTTAATTTCTATAGACTAGGTAGTGATATTCCCATCTCTCAGTCCTGATTTTCATCGTTTCTGTTTTCTCTCTCTTTCTTCCCCCCCTTGATCAGTCTAGCTAATATTTTGCCAATTCTATTTATTTTTTTCAAATAACCAAATTTTGGGTTCATTACTTTTTCAGTACTGTTCTTGTTTTCTATCTCATTGATTTTCACTATGATTTTTATTATTTCTTTTTTTGCTTGCTTTCAGTTTAGTTTGCTCCTTTATGCTAGCTCCAAAGATGGAAATTTAAGATACTTATTTGAGATCTTTTTTCTCTTGTCATATAAGCATTTAAAATTTTTGACTTTTCCTGATAGCACTGCTTGAGATGTACTCCATAAATTTTTGATGTGTTGTGTTTTCATTTTCATTCATTTAAAAATATTTTTCAGCTTCCCTTGCCATATTTTTTTTGGACTCGTGGATTATTCTGAAGTGGGTTGTTTAATTTTCTAATAGTTGTGGATTTCCCAGTTTTCTCAATTGAGGATATCTAATTTAATTCCTGTAGTCAGACTCCTCCCACTTCCATATACCCTCCCATTGCCTCTGAATTTCATTGTTTCAGATAAGGTGTCAGCTGTTAATGGTATTGTTCTCCTCTGTACGTGATGCATCTTATTTTTTCTTTTGGTCTTGTCTTTATTAACAGTTTGTTTATTGTGTATCAAGATGTAGATCTATTTATTCTGATCAGTGCTCATGGAGATTCTTAAATGTGTAGATTATTGTTTATCAAATTTGGAAAAATTTTGTTGATTTTTTCTTTAAATACTTTTACACCCTTTTGTTCACTTCTCTCCTTCTAGGATTCCCATGACATGCATGTTGACATGCTTGATGGAGTCCCACAGCTCTTTGAGTCTTTCTTCAGTTTTCAAAAATATTTTTCTGTTCTTCAGATTGGATAATTTTTGTTGATTTCTCCTCAAGTTCACTGATTCTTTATGATGCCATCTTCAATCTGATTTTGAGCCTATTCAGTAAAGTTTCTATTCCCTTTACTTTATTTTTCAACATTTTCAACTCCATATTTTCCATTTGGTTCTTTTCAAAATATAATTTCTATCTGTGTATTGGTATTGTCTGTTTGATGAGTCATTGTCATCATACCTTACCTTAACTCTCAAAATATTTACTCTAGCTTTTGAACATATTTTTACTAGCTGCTTTTATTTTAATGAATTAATTAGTTTTTTGTTCATGCTAAGTCTGACATCTTAGAAGACTTCTCAAAGATAGTTTCTATTGACTTTTTTCTTAATGTTTTCCCACTTCCTTTTTTTTTTTATATATTGTAATTTTTATTAGAAACTAGACATTTTAAATTATATTTTAGCAAATCTGAAATCTCACTCCCTCTCTAGGAGCTGTTACTGCTATCTTTTTTTTTGCTTGTGTATGGTCTGGAATTACTCTGTAAATTCTCTCTACTATTGTGTGTGGCTCCCAATGTTTCTGTAAAAATTCTCTTTTTTGTTCCTGTTTTTATTTAATTATCACTTGTGCTTCCTACTGCTAATCCTTGGTTCATCATAGTTCACTAACTGATCAGAGGTTGTGTCCAAATCTGTTGAGCGAGTAAGGCCTCTACTCTTTCCTTATCCATCACTGTATAGATTGGGAAACATATTTAAAGTACAGGCAGTTTACAGTTTTGTCCTTGCTCCTACCTCCTCTGAGCATCTGTGTCTTCTCAGCTTATGCACAAGATCTCACGTTCACCCAGGAGTGTGTCAATAGCTAGAGAGTCCTTGTAATCCTTTTCTGAGCATGCCCTGAGCCTTGCACATAATCATAGCCTTTCAGACTTAAAGGCTTAATCAGGCTCACTAGGGCTGTACAGTGTCTTAGGGATCCCTGTCAAATTTATGGCTATGCTTCCAGTCTACTGCTTGTCCCAACCAGTATCACAACCTCAGACTAACTGCAACATTGGATTTCCTTATTGTTTGCTACTATAGTCACTATTGTGATTCAACCTCTATTTCCCATGATAGCCAGGAGCATGGGACTTTTTCTATGCTCTATTCCAAGTGAAGTTAGTTCCCTCAAGCTTAAAAGCTATTAGTTTTCACAGCATACTCTCACCGGGTAGACCAACTACAGTGATATAACTGAGGAGGTGATGGGAACAGACCCAGGCTTAAACATCATAGAGTCCTACTGTCTTAAGCCAAGTGTCAGTACGTTTACTTGAATAAACACTTCTCAATTTTTTGCATGCCATTCATCAATTTCCATTGTCCCCAAATTGTTGTTTTTTTTTTTTTTTTTTTGAGTTCTGGAAATATTTTATTTAGAAAAGATAATCGTTAATTTTAAGATTTTTAAGGTTTCTTTCTTTTGAATGTCATACTAACTTATATGTAAGATAGTACCAAATAATAAAAGTATTTACATGCTGAATACAAAATAAATACAAAGTAACTGAAAAACAAATTAGTTGTCCATTGATTCACTTTGTTTTCCCACTGTCTATCTTCTGTTTTATTTTTCTTTGCCTTTTGTAAATCCTTTTCTTCCTTGCTTTCAAATCCACTTTAGGCTCTGGTTTTACCCACTGGATTTCTATCGGTTTTTCCTCAGCTGGTATAACAAACACATCTGCAGTGGGATCATGGGGAACAAGTGTCTTTGGCTCTTTCTTTCTGACTTTCTGCACCTCTTTCACTTGCTGTTTCTCTTTGTATTTTGCAGCTGTGATGGATCTTACAAGACGTCGATGCATGTTTGGTGACTGGTAGTGAGGATTTTCATATAAAGTTGGTCCTCCAAAACTTCCTTGGAAAATCTTTATGAGATTTAATACAAAACGAGGTCCTATTTCTACAAGAGCAGCATCTTCTTCTATGATCTGAAAGTTCCGAAACCATATTCTGTTATCCAAAATGGTGAAAGTAAATACATGGTCCACAAATGGTTGGCTTTTCGGATGATACCGTGGTGTACTAAA
Source organism: Nycticebus coucang (assembly GCF_027406575.1). Lineage (NCBI taxonomy): Eukaryota > Metazoa > Chordata > Mammalia > Primates > Lorisidae > Nycticebus > Nycticebus coucang. The sequence goes on along the minus strand of NC_069802.1, from coordinate 26,041,217 downwards.
GATCTGAATTAAGAGTTCTTTTAACAAAGCATAATGTGGTAACTCATCAAAAGCAGGGTCAAAAGACAAAAGAGGCCGAGAACCTTTCAAACAGTTTCCAGTCATCTTTAGTTCAGCTAGGGTATGAATATTTTGAACAAGGAATTTAGCAGATGGCCCATGAGGTGAATTTGAAAGCCACATATAGAGATCCTGTTTTTTCTTAGCTTCAAAATAGATGCATTTATTACAGTTTTTCATTTCACAGACCTCATTAATCACAAATAATTTATCTTTACGATCCATTTTAGTATCTGCTTTAGAATGAGGCATCAGTGTTCTCAAGTCCTGCATCAAATGTCTTGTTCTGAAATTTATTCCTCTGGAAGAAAAGATGAGAATCCGTTCCTTATTTTTCCACTTGCCCTTGCAAATGGGGCCTGGGATACGGTCTCTTTCTTCCTCCTCCACTTCCTCCGCGGCAACGCGCTGCCCAGCTGGAGGCCCGGCATCTTTTTCGTTTCTTTTTGGCTTCTTTGCCTGAACCACCAGGCCTCCACGCCGCTTCCTCTTAGTTGCTGCCATCTTGCTCCAGCACCCGCGTTCCAAATTGTTGTTTTTGACAATTTTTGTCCAGTTGTATAGTTTTGTTTGGGGGATGGGGTGGGGGGAGAATTTGCTGAGTTCTTTTCTCTGCTCTTCTGGAAGTTCCACCTCTTCAATATAATTTTGTCAGTCAGTCCATGTGTGCTGCTTTGCTGTGATTGCCAACCAGAAACTCCATCATTTTCTAGCCAGAAAATACACCTAAGACAAAGTGGAGCCATCTAACTCTCTTGTCCCAAATTTTAAGTCTTGATGGGAATGATACAAAAACGGAAAATAAAAGGTTGTACTTCATTCATTTCAACAGCACCCTGAGAGGAATCTAAATTATTTCATGCTACCTACATTACTAGGACTCCTCTAGTTCTCATCATATACAAAGCCTGGTTCTCTGGCCTTTCATCAATTCTACAAGGACCCCTGTGTACATCCAATAAATACCTTTCCTTCTCAAGTTAGCTAGAGTCTGTTTCTGTTGCTTGCAAACAAAGACCCTGACTGATACCGCTTTTCAAAGAGTGTGCAGAAGGGAGTCTTCTAAAGACTCCAGATAAGAGGCCAATTATTCACTTGACAGTTTTTGGGATTGCTACAACATACGCATGCCTGTGGGAAGCTCCTGTGCCGGCAGTATGTTGTGAGGCTGATGAAATCCCACCGGAGGGGCCAAGTCTGCACCTGTCACCAGCCACAAAGAGGATCCAATTTTCATCCATTTCATCTGGAGAACCATCTGGGCTGGGAATAGCAGTAATAATAACAAATCATTGTCACCAGATTTCCTGATAGATAGCACTTTTTCCTGTTGCTCTTGTTAAAAATCAAGTTTTCAAGTCTGCTGGTAAATAAGCAGCCAGCAGTAATTATAAAAGCTGTCCTTGGCTGTCATGAGACAGAATTGGGACTTGGCCTAGGAACATGGCAAGGTGAGAATTGGCTGCTGGTAGTCTTTCCAGGAGGGTGGGGAAATATTTCTAGAAGGTTGTGGTACAAAGAACCCTTTGAAGGAGTACTGAGTAGCAATTGGCTTGCTTATCAACATCATGTATGACAATAATTTTGAGTTTTGTTTGGCATGGGCCAGCAGTAGAATGTGGCCACTAAGAAATCCGTATGCAGCATTAGCAGAGATACGTTGTCTTAAATGAGGGAGGTGGTAGTACTTCTCTGGTTCATCCTTCTCAGGTCAGAACACACCAAGTCATGCCTTCATTGTAGACATCGCACATTTTACATGTTATAGACCAGCGGTTCTCAACCTGTGGGTCACAACCCCTTTGTAACAATGAAAATACATCCTGCATATCAGATATTTACATTACGATTCATAACAGTAGCAAAATTACAGTTATGAAGTAACAACGAAAATAATTTTATGGTTGGGGGTCACTACAACATGAGGAACTATATTAAAGGGTTGTGGCATTAGGAAGGTTGAGAACCACAGTCATAGACTAACAAGAACACATTCAAAGGAGAAAAACCACACCACATATACACACTGGAAGGGACATTTAGCTTGTAGAGGAGAAAATAAGAGGGTGGAGATACCCCGTTTCCCCGAAAATAAGACATCCTCCGAAAATAAGACCTACTTACAGGAAAGATAAGACGTCCCCTGAAAATAAGACCTAGCGCATCTTTGGGAGCACACCTTAAAATAAGACACTGTCTTATTTTCGGGAAAACGGGGTAGGAGAGAAGAGAAGGTAAGACAACTATTTCCACACTTCAGTAGGACTGATATCTAGAAGAAGCATAAAATCTGTTCTATTTCCAGGGTCCAATCTAGGATCAATGGGCAGAAGTTATAAGTAGACACATTTTACTTCCATATTGCTTTATATGAAATACTTATATTTCCACAAGGTCACCTAGAAAGGGGTTTTATAATACCAGTCAAAGAATGTATGATTGTGAAGACAAAAACTGTTAATTTACAAATACAGACACTAAAAAGTGACAGTCAGGTGATAGCTGTAAGAATTATGTATATATATACACAAAGTCTTGTTCCCTTACTCTTAAAAATTAAACTTAGAGATTCTTTCTCAAATTGTATCCCACAATAGCCAATATGCATTTTCTATTTCAAAATCAATATAGGACAAACCCTACCCATAAAAGAACCGTGTATGTTTTTAGCGTTCATTTGCTTAAGGGTCTTTAGGAGTTTTTAAAGAGTTTGCAGAACCACGTGTAAGAACTCTGAGACATGGAAGAAGATAACATGAATACAACCTTAGAGAAGAAAGCAGATAGCTGACAAGCGAGATGCTAACGGTGAACCTATAGGAAAGAGTGGGAGTTAGAAGAGCTAACAGCTCTTTGACCGTTAGTTAGAATGAGCAGAGGAGAATGCATTAGCTGTAATCAGGGTGGATGCATGAGCACAGCGTAGAAAAGGTTAGTACTGTATGCACTGCACTGACCTTGGACAGTCGGGCTACACGTACACAGCCATGTTACCATCATCCGCAAGTCACAGGAGTAAGACTCAGGACCACGGTAGCTCATCCAGCACTTTTAGATCAATTAGAAAAAGCCATACACTGGGTTGATACAGCCTTGCAGGCGAATTGCCTGGGAAATAGAGGATGGGTTGGAGTTCAGCTTTCTCCCATCCCTTCTGCTGAGCATCTTTGTGTAGGAAGTGCCTGTACCCAGGGCCCTCGATAGTCATAACTTGACCTATTCATCCATCTGAAACCCATGTCTAGAATTCTATATCTAGGCTCTAAGGGTTGCACCCGAAGAATGAGATTATTCATTGTGTTTGGAATGGAATATGTCATACCATGTACAAATGGCAAAAAACTTTCAGAACTATCCAAATTTGGAAAGGAAAGCAAAATTGGTGAAGCCAAGCCTGGGGAAAGTGATTTTCAAACAGTAGCATGTATCAGAATTACCCAGAGGCTGCAAGCTCTTACGGCTGGGTCCTGCTTTCATGGTCTCTGATTTAGTAGATGTTCTAACATTAGGTATTCCCAGATCATACTGATAAGGGTAGGCCAGGGACCACACTTTAGACAATCATTTACAAACTTTAATGTGGGCATAAATCACTTGGCAGTCTTGTTAAAATGCAGACCCTAGTGAGTCTGGGGCGGCACCTGAGATTCTGCATTTTTGAGCAAGTTTCCAAGTGCTGGCCCAGGGACTAAGCTCTAAGTATCAAGGGCCTCCTATTGGCTGCATGGCAGATGCTAAGCCTGAAGTTGCATCACAAAATATCTCAGCTATAGAGACGAGAGGGCTGTTGGGCAGGGACCCGGGTAGCTCATTCATCCATCCCACAGATGTGAGCACTTGCGGTGCCCCAGGTGTTGTGACAGTGCTGGGACACAGCATGAACAAAGCAAAGTCCTTGCTGTCATGGAGTTCCCATTCCAGAGATCCAAAGACACATTTATTGCTTACTTCTCACTCTCTCAAAGGATTCCTTTGGTGTGCTTCAATTTTTCATATTAATACTCACCCTGAGGAAGTAGAAAGATAAAGAACTAAAGAAAAGTATAATAAGTTCCAAGACATTTTTTTCTTCCCATTTTAAGAAGTGTAAACATTTCTTAAACTTCTAAATCAATTTTTCAGAAAATATATCCACATACTTACATAAGCATACTTATTTTTACTTCCTCCCAATAGTTTCTAACAACATATACATGGAGCCACATTTTAATGCTATTGTCTTATGGCGATATAGACAGAGTCATATCTGAACATTGGCTTTTAAATTGGGGTGCTTCAAAAATATGGATCAAGCCAGCATTCAGAGGAGGTATAGAGTATTTGAAGGGAGCCAATGGAGGATTTCCACTGCCTTCTAGTTTCCTCCCAGGGAAGTCTGGGTGAATGGGAAGGAGACACCCAGTAGATCAATAGTCCAGCTGAGGCCATGAAGTATAGTGGCCAGGACTGTGGGCTCAAATCTCATCCCGATATTTTACAAATTAGTCGGTAATTATAACCATGGACAGTAACTTAATGTCTCTGATGCCTGCAGCCTCAACTGAAAAGGGGGGAGAAAATGTACTGTGCAAGGTGGTTGAGGGAATGAGTGAAATAAACATATGCATGACTCATGGTGAACGCTCAATAAATGGTAACTTGGTGTCAGGCTGGAGGTGGACCAGAACGTCAATGTAGTTCAGTACTATTTTTGAGAGAGCTACGTAAGCAATGTCGAGGAATAGCATGGCTATGAATGTTCTTTCTCCTTTGCTAACTCTCCAGAAGGAGGCTGGGAATACAATAGAAGGGTTTTGTTGGGAAAGGAGAAAATCACTAACCCAATAATAAAGGGCTGAGCTAGACTTGAGTGGGAGAGGATTCTGTGCTCAAACTAGTGAGAATTCCCTCCAAAGATTGGGGAATGGAATTTTAAAACAGACACACAAGAGCTTTAAAATGACAATAGCAAAAGCTGTTGAAGTTGTGGTAAAACTGCTATGTCATGAGTTGCTGGCGCACTTTGGTGCCATCTTTTAGGAAAGTAATTTGGCAGCGTGGATTAGAAATTATGAAAATGTTTGTACTCTTTCTCCTAATTATTCTACTTTTGGAAATTTATTCTTAAGGAAATAATCCAAAGAAAGAAAACGAGGAAGGTTATTATTTGTAGTACCTTTAAGGGAGAAGAACAAAAAATTCAGAAAGCAGCTATTTAATTTAAAGGATATTTCTGAAGATTATGTAGCGATGTGTCTCAGTCACTATTGCTGCAAACCCAAATTACCTTAAAACATCGTAGCTTTAACCAGTCATTTTCTTTTGGCCACAGTTGAATGGGTCAGGAGTTCAAAAAGTTTGGGAAGTTCTTACATGTAATCTGTCATGATTGGTATTCAGACCTTGGTGGAATGTAGCCATCCAAAAGCTTGACTGGGTTTGTCTTCCAAGATGGATCGCTCATGGGATAGGCAGTTGGTGCTGGCTGCCCTGCAGAAGCCCAGCTGGTCTGCCAACCAAAGCACCTAACTCACCTTCCCAACATAGCATCCTCAGGGTAATCAGACATGGCTCTCTTTTCTCCCAGAACTAACATCCCAAAAGTACCAGGTAGAAGCCTACTAGCTTTTTCTGATATGATCTTGGAAGTTATGCAACGTCATGTCCACTGCATTCTGTCTTACAAATGAATCACTAGGGTTGACCCAAATTTAAGGCGAGAGGATACAGACTCCATCCCTCAATGACAGCACTGCCAAAGGAATTATGGACGTGTTTTAGAATTGCCACAATCTTATTTGCATTCCCCCCACATGCACAATACCCTCCCCCTTATCATGATTTCTAAAAGACTCAGCATTGCACTCAGGCTTGAGGTTCAGGATCCCATCATCTCAGTTAAGATCCTGGTGTCATTGAGTCTGTGCAAGTGTCTAAGACCTGGGGACTAAAGTCATCAAGGGATAGAATAAATACAGTAGATTCTCATTCAAAAAAGGGAAGGCATGGGGTGCACATACCAGTCACTGGTCCATAGAAATTTGAAACACAGTGGAGCACATGTCACTAATTCTTGAGTAGGGCTCAGGACTACTCTTGAGAAACTGCTCCCCATGGCTCTCAGCTCCCTTGTCTGGCTCCTCACTTTTCCTTTTCCATTGGGACCAGCCCATGACTGCAGCCAGGTGACTTTCTCATCCTGCTTCTTTCCCAGAAGGTTGGAGATCCAAAACTCTAATTTTTGTGTTTGCTTCTGTTTCTTTCAGCCCGAGATGGTATTGCTTGTGCCAGAGTTGCCAGCCACTGTTAACCCGAATGGCCATTTCCTGCAGGACACTGCTGGTCAGGCCCTAACAAGGCTGGATGAGTATACGTGTCAACATCTGGAGATTGTTTATTCACCTCCAAGGCTACTGTCGTAGATAACGTGGGGAATTGTACTCCATGATATTGGTCAAAGACCCAGGGCACTCTGTGTACCCAGTAAAGTGTTGACTAACTATAAATTCAATCTGGAATAAAAATGCTTAGAAGATATAATCAGTTTAAGATAGGAAGATATTGTGTAATCTTGTAACCTATGAGGAGGAATCTTTTTAATGTATACTATGTCGAGTAATAATATTGCTGATGTTTACTTTTACTGTGAGAATAAAAAATAACAAAGAGAAAGGGGAGGGCAGAGCAGTTCTTTTTTTTTGCAGTTTTTGGCCAGGGCTGGGTTTGAACCCACCACCTCCAACATATGGGGCCGGTGCCCTAGTCCTTTGAGCCACAGGTGCCACCCTGGGCAGAGCAGTTCTTTGAAAAGATAGCCTCGTTGCTCTCCGGAATTGCTGGCTTTTTATTTATTTATTTATTTTATTTATTTATTTATTTTTTTTTTGCAGTTTTTGGCCAAGGCTAGATTTGAACCCGTCACCTCCAGTATATGGGGCCGGTGCCCTACGCCTTTGAGCCACAGGCACTGCCTAGAATTGCTGGCTTTTCTACAAATAAAAGCAAAACTACTGATCACTCATCAGTTTCTCCATTGACTGACTTGGGTGACAGGCAGATGGATTCCTTGGTATGGCAACACCAGTGTAATTCTCTTGAAAATTTTATCAGTTTTTATGAATCTTACTAGACTTCTCTTCATTCGATAAATATCATAAAAGGTCTTCAAGGGGGACCTCTATCTTTGACTCTCTGTAAGGTTGCTGAGGGGCAATGCACGTCAGAGCCTAGAAGCTCTTTTATTTAAAAGGGATGATCTACAAAGTATGGTCTTAAGATCCTTGGATACCTTTTATCTAGCTGAGAGTATCTATGAGATACCACCTCAAGTCTTTTGGAAATCCTAAGGAAATGTGCTCAAGTCACTCTTTCTGGCTACATTTTCCTGAAAGAGCTGTGGATTTGATCATTTCCCTGAGTCCCTTTTTTACTTTGTGGATTTTTTGCTGGCTGAAAACATTCTCGTGGGCATTTTATATTTCTTCCAAATTTCACTTGAAAATTAAATAGTTGACTTTTTTTTTTTTTTTTTTTTAGCTTCTCTGTTTTTATCTCTCTGCTCTCGTTTTGTTATAGGCAGCTAGAATAAACCAGGTGGTACTTAAACACGGCCTGGAAATGAGCTCAGCTAGATGATAGAGTTCCTTTGGTACATTTTCTATTTTCCACATTACTGCAGGTGAGAGCTTTGCTAAACTTTCCACCACTACAGAGCAATGTTCTTCTTTCTGTGAGCTTCTCATAACATTTTCCTCACTTTCCCTTAAGCCTTCCCTGACATATCGCCCTTCTCAAGGCTCATCAGGTTTTCACCAGCAGACTCAAGGCCCTTTCAGCCCTTGTCTGCTCCCCAGTCTCCAAGTCAATGAGATGTGGTTTAGGCTTTTTATTATGGCAGCCCCTCCTTTCCAGGTATCCAAATTTGATTTAGTTACTATTGTGAAAAATTTCCTTAAAATATAGTAGCTTAAAGTAACCATTTTTTTTTTTCTGGAATTTTGTGCATCAGGAATTTGAAAGAGGCTCAGCTGAGCAGTTCTCGTCTGAGGTTACTCTTGCCATTGCACTGAGATGTCAGTTGGAGCAGCAAACATCTGATGACTTGACTGGATGTCCAGTGGCTCCCGCTTATGGTTAGGGTTTCCTGCTGCTGTCAGCTGTGAGCTCAGCTGGGCTGTCATCACAGCATCTACAAGTGAGCTCTCCAGCACAACAGTCTCAGGATACTTGGCCTTCTTACTTAGGGCTGTTTTCTCCTGAAGCTAATATCCCAAAACAACCAGCCAGAAGCTGCATGGCCTTTTCCGACCCAGCTTTGAAAGTTAAACGGCACCACTTCTGCTTCATTCTTTTGGTTATGAAGTTATCACTGAGCCGTTCCAAGTTCAAAGGTGGGGGACATGGTTACAACCTCTCCATAGAAGAGTGACAAATAATTTGCAGGTAGGTTTTAAAACTGCAGACTTCAACAACATCTTAAATTCTCTAAGGTTAAGTATAAAAAGCAGAATATACAACAGCATGTACTCTGTGGCAGAAGCAACACCCAGGAATGGACATATGGAAAACATCAAAAAGAAATAAAAAACTGGGGCGGAGCAAGATGGCAGCCGAGTAACAGCTTCCTTGCATGTGGGCACCGTGAGTCTGGGGAGATAGGACTCCAGGCATCTCTGGCTGGTGGGAACTGCCTATCATCACTCCTATGAGGATACAGGAAGTCAGCGAGACACGTCTGGACCCCAAGAGGAGGACTAAAACAGTGGAAAACCGGCAAGTGGTCGCGTGTGTTCAATCCGTCTAAACCCGCCCACAACTGTAAGTTCAGTAGCAGCGAGACTGCAAACCAGAAAGGCCTTACCTGTGAACTGTTTTGATGTCCTTGGACTTGGCACTGAGTTGAACTGCCTTGGGGAAGGCCTGAACGGGAGTGCGGAGAACTTTGGCCGTTGTCTAGGGCCCCAGTCTGAGCCGCTGAGCCAGACGGAGCTAATAGTGTTTGGCGGTGGGTCACACGGATCCATTGTCAGTGATCTGCCCTGGCAAGCTCCGCCCTCAGGGTCACAGAGCTAGAAACTGGTGGGAGCTGGTAACCCAGCAACCAAGTAGCCTAAGGGTGGGGTCTGAGCCACCTTGCAGCCCTAACCCTCAGGGGCAGAGTGAGACCAGTTTTGGCACGCTGGGTAAGTGGATAGCCACTTCAGCAGTGATTCCAGCGAGAAAGCTGGGAAAGCTTCTGCTCAGCAAGTTTACAAGTTCAAAGTGCCTTTTAAGTAGGCTGAAGAGAGATTTAGGGTGTCTACCTGCTGGGGTTTGAGAAATCAGCAGCCTCCAGTCGTATCAGAACTGTGACTAACATCTCATACCCCAGAAGACCACGTGTTGCCCAGACAATATTCAATAACATATACAAACTGCTTTGTTTTTTTTGGTTGTGTATTTTTTTCTTTTTTTTTTTTTTTGTTTGGTTGTTTTTTTTTTTTGTTTATTTTGACGTTGCTGATGTTCTTTTGTTTTTTTAATTTCAATCTTTTCCACACAGATCCCTTTTTCTTTCTCAATTTTCCTAGTTTAATCATAATTTCCCATTGCTGCCTTTTTTAATAACTTCAACTTCATTTTTGCTAGTGTTTCTACCGATATCATTTGGTTTTTCACCCAATTTTATCCCTGTAAAGTTTTCTGTTTGCTTCTTTTGGTTTGATTTATAGCATTTTTGTCTTTCCTCTCTACTTGGTGGAGGTGGGGTACTGTGTCTGATCAGGTTAGCAAAGAGCTGCTGACCTCAAGGGAACACGCAAACTGGGCACCCCCAGAAGGTGGGATTTTTTAAGGTTGTGTCAAAGTACCCTACTGTACACCTATATTGCCCTGTCTCCCTCTTTCTGTGCCTCTCTTCTTTTTGTCAATATTCCTTATACCCACCCCCTCTCCTTTCTCTATCTTTCTTTTTTTCTTATCACTCGGTCCTCCTTTCTTTCATCCCCTTTTTTTGCTCTTCAACCTTCTCACCCTTCTGGTCCTGTAACCCTTAGTCCACAGGCACAAGAACTTAAAGAGCAAGAGGAAGTGAAAGGAAAATTAGGGCAAGAAAACAGATAAAAGAAATCACTCATGAGGAAGAATCAGCAGAAAACTCCAGGCAACATGAAGAACCAGTCTAGAACAACCCCACCAAGGGACCATGAGGTAGCTACTGCAGATGATTCCACCAGTATAGAAATGTTAGGAATGACAGAAAGGGAATTTAGAATACACATGTTGAAAACAATGAAAGAAATGATGGAAACAATGAAGGAAATTGCTAATAAAGTGGAAAATAACCAAAAGGAAATCCAAAAACAGAATCAAATAAGAGATGAACAATATGAAGAATATAAAAAGGATATAGCAGACCTGAAGGAACTGAAACAGTCAATTAGGGAACTTAAAGATGCAATGGAAAGTATCAGCAACAGGTTAGACCATGCAGAAGAAAGAATTTCAGAGGTAGAAGACAAAGTTCTTGAGATAACTCAGACAGTAAAAGAGGCAGAAAAGAAGAGAGAGAAAGCAGAACGTTCCCTGTCAGAATTATGGGACTTTATGAAGCGTTCCAACATACGAGTTATAGGAATTCCAGAAGGGGAAGAAGAATGCCCCAGAGGAATGGAAGCCATACTAGAGAATATTATAAAAGAAAATTTCCCAAACATCACCAAAGATTCTGACACACTACTTTCAGAGGGATATCGGACCCCGGGTCGCCTCAACTCTAACCGAGCTTCTCCAAGACACATTGTGATGAACCTGTCCAAAGTCGAGACAAAAGAAAAGATTCTGCAAGCTGCCAGGAGTAAGCGCCAGTTGACCTACAGGGGCAAATCCATCAGAGTGACCGCAGACTTCTCTAATGAAACTTTCTAAGCAAGAAGACAATGGTCATCTACCTTTAATCTACTTAAACAGAACAATTTCCAGCCCAGAATTCTGTACCCTGCTAAGCTAAGCTTCAAAATTGACGGAGAAATCAAATCATTTACGGATATACAAACATTGAGGAAATTCGCCACAACAAGACCAGCTCTACAGGAAATACTTCAACCTGTTCTGCACACTGACCACCACAATGGATCAGCAGCAAAGTAAGAACTCAGAAATCAAAGGACAGAACCTAACCTCCACACTGATGCAAAAGATAAAACTAAGCAATGGACTCTCACAAAATAAGATGAATAGAATACTACCACACTTATCAATTATCTCAATAAATGTTAATGGCTTGAATTCCCCACTGAAGAGACATAGATTGGCTGACTGGATTAAAAAACGCAAGCCATCCATTTGCTGTCTGCAAGAAACACACCTGGCTTCAAAAGACAAATTAAAGCTCTGAGTCAAGGGTTGGAAGACAATTTTTCAGGCAAATGGAATTCAGAAGAAAAGAGGAGTTGCAATCTTATTTTCAGATACATGTGGATTTAAAGCAACTAAAGTCAAAAAAGACAAAGATGGTCACTTTATATTGGTCAAGGGAAAACTACAACAAGAAGACATTTCAATTCTAAATATTTATGCACCCAATTTAAATGCTCCCAGATTCTTGAAGCAGACCTTACTCAGTCTGAGCAATATGATATCTGATAATACCATCATAACAGGGGACTTTAACACACCTCTTACAGAGCTGGACAGATCCTCTAAACAGAAATTAAACAAAGATGTAAGAGATTTAAATGAGACCCTAGAACAACTATGCTTGATAGATGCATATAGAACACTCCACCCCAAAAATAAAGAATATACATTCTTCTCATCACCCCATGGAACATTCTCCAAAATTGATCATATCCTGGGACACAAAACAAATATCAACAGAATCAAAAGAATTGAAATTTTACCTTGTATCTTTTCATACCATAAGGCACTAAAGGTGGAACTCAACTCTAACAAAAATGCTCGACCCCACCCAAAGGCATGGAAATTAAACAATCTTCGGTTGAATAACAGATGGGTGAAGGAAGAAATAAAACAGGAAATCATTAACTTCCTTGAGTATAACAACAATGAAGACACAAGCTACCAAAACCTGTGGGATACTGCAAAAGCAGTTTTGAGAGGAAAATTCATTGCTTTAGATGCCTACATTCGAAAAACAGAAAGAGAGCACATCAACAATCTCACAAGAGATCTTATGGAATTGGAAAAAGAAGAACAATCTAAGCCTAAACTCAGTAGAAGAAAAGAAACATCCAAAATCAAATCAGAGATCAATGAAATTGAAAACAAAAGAATCATTCAGAAAATTAATGAAACAAGGAGTTGGTTTTTTGAAAAAATAAATAAAATAGATAAACCATTGGCCAGACTAACTAGAAATAGAAAAGTAAAATCTCTAATAACCTCAATCAGAAACGATAAAGGGGAAATAACAACTGATCCCACAGAGATACAAGAGATCATCTCTGAATACTACCAGAAACTCTATGCCCAGAAATTTGACAATGTGAAGGAAATGGATCAATATTTGGAATCACACCCTCTCCCTAGACTTAGCCAGGAAGATATAGACCTCCTGAACAGACCAATTTCAAGCACTGAGATCAAAGAAACAATAAAAAAGCTTCCAACTAAAAAATGCCCTGGTCCAGATGGCTTCACTCCAGAATTCTATCAAACCTTCAAGGAAGAGCTTATTCCTGTACTGCAGAAATTATTCCAAAAAACTGAGGAAGAAGGAATCTTCCCCAACACATTCTATGAAGCAAACATCACCCTGATACCAAAACCAGGAAAAGACCCAAACAAAAAGGAGAATTTCAGACCAATCTCACTCATGAACATAGACGCGAAAATTCTCAACAAAATCCTAGCCAATAGATTACAGCTTATCATCAAAAAAGTCATTCATCATGATCAAGTAGGCTTCATCCCAGGGATGCAAGGCTGGTTTAACATACGCAAGTCCATAAACGTTATCCACCATATTAACAGAGGCAAAAATAAAGATCACATGATCCTCTCAATAGATGCAGAAAAAGCATTTGATAAAATCCAGCATCCTTTTCTAATTAGAACACTGAAGAGTATAGGCATAGGTGGCACATTTCTAAAACTGATTGAAGCTATCTATGACAAACCCACAGCCAATATTTTACTGAATGGAGTAAAACTGAAAGCTTTTCCTCTTAGAACTGGAACCAGACAAGGTTGTCCTCTGTCACCTTTACTATTCAACATAGTGCTGGAAGTTCTAGCCAATACAATTAGGCAAGACAAGGAAATAAAGGGAATCCAAATGGGAGCAGAGATGGTCAAACTCTCCCTCTTTGCTGATGACATGATCTTATACTTAGAGAACCCCAAAGACTCAACCACAAGACTCCTAGAAGTCATCAAAAAATACAGTAATGTTTCAGGATATAAAATCAATGTCCACAAGTCAGTAGCCTTTGTATACACCAATAACAGTCAAGATGAGAAGCTAATTAAGGACACAACTCCCTTCACCATAGTTTCAAAGAAAATGAAATACCTAGGAATATACCTAACGAAGGAGGTGAAGGACCTCTATAAAGAAAACTATGAACTCCTCAGAAAGGAAATAGCAGAGGATATTAATAAATGGAAGAACATACCATGCTCATGGATGGGAAGAATCAACATTGTTAAAATGTCTATACTTCCCAAAGCAATCTACCTATTCAATGCCATTCCTATCAAAGTACCTACATCGTACTTTCAAGATTTGGAAAAAATGATTCTGCGTTTTGTATGGAACCGGAAAAAACCCCGTATAGCTAAGGCAGTTCTTAGTAACAAAAATAAAGCTGGGGGCATCAGCATACCAGATTTTAGTCTGTACTACAAAGCCATAGTGGTCAAGACAGCATGGTACTGGCACAAAAACAGAGACATAGACACTCGGAATCGAATTGAACACCAAGAAATGAAACTAACATCTTACAACCACCTAATCTTTGATAAACCAAACAAGAACTTACCTTGGGGGAAAGACTCCCTATTCAATAAATGGTGTTGGGAGAACTGGATGTCTACATGTAAAAGACTGAAACTGGACCCACACCTTTCCCCACTCACAAAAATTGATTCAAGATGGATAAAGGACTTAAATTTAAGGCATGAAACAATAAAAATCCTCCAAGAAAGCATAGGAAAAACACTGGAAGATATTGGCCTGGGGGAAGACTTCATGAAGAAGACTGCCATGGCAATTGCAACAACAACAAAAATAAACAAATGGGACTTCATTAAACTGAAAAGCTTCTGTACAGCTAAGGAGACAATAACCAAAGCAAAGAGACAACCTACACAATGGGAAAGGATATTTGCATATTTTCAATCAGACAAAAGCTTGATAACCAGGATCTATAGAGAACTCAAATTAATCCACATGAAAAAAGCCAACAATCCCGTATATCAATGGGCAAGAGACATGAATAGAACTTTCTCTAAAGACGACAGACGAATGGCTAACAAACACATGAAAAAATGTTCATCATCTCTATATATTAGAGAAATGCAAATCAAAACAACCCTGAGATATCATCTAACCCCAGTGAGAATGGCCCACATCACAAAATCTCAAAACTGCAGATGCTGGCGTGGATGTGGAGAGAAGGGAACACTTTTACACTGCTGGTGGGACTGCAAACTAGTACAACCTTTCTGGAAGGAAGTATGGAGAAACCTCAAAACACTCAACCTAGACCTCCCATTTGATCCTGCAATCCCATTACTGGGCATCTACCCAGAAGGAAAAAAATCCTTTTATCATAAGGACACTTGTACTAGACTGTTTATTGCAGCTCAATTTACCATTGCTAAAATGTGGAAACAGCCTAAATGCCCACCAACCCAGGAATGGATTAACAAGCTATGGTATATGTATACCATGGAATACTATTCAGCCATTAAAAAAAATGGAGACTTTACATCCTTCGTATTAACCTGGATGGAAGTGGAAGACATTATTCTTAGTAAAGCATCACAAAAATGGAGAAGCATGAATCCTATGTACTCAATCTTGATATGAGGACAATTAATGACAATTAAGGTTATGGGGGGGGGAAGCAGAAAGAGGGATGGAGGGAGGAGGGTGGGGCCTTAGTGTGTGTCACACTTTATGGGGGCAAGACATGATTGCAAGAGGGACTTTACCTAACAATTGCAATCAGAGTAACTGGCTTATTGTACCCTCAATGAATCCCCAACAATCCCCCCCCCAAAAAAAAAAAAAGAAATAAAAAACTGGGGGCGTCCCCCTTAGATCCACCCCTCTGCAGCTGGAGGGTCTGTTCTCCCTCTTCTGTTTACCCTCTTTTGCTTATCATACCTATCAGTCTTTCTCTCTGTCAATAAACTATCCTGTTGCTTAGGAAAAAAAGAAATGAAAAATTATTGTAATGATCTTGTTCTTTGCACACTTGATCTTAGCCAAAAGGCCGAGAAGTGATGATGATCTTGTTCTTGTGGATAATTTTTCTCCCTTATTTTATAACAGGAAAGAAAGAAGAAAGCAAAGAAAAGAAAACATATTTCTAAGTCAGTGGTTCTCAATCTTCCTAATGGCGCGACCCTTTAATACAGTTCCTCATGTTGGGGTGACCCTCAACTATAAAACTAGTTTTGTTGCTACTTTGTAACTGTAATTTTGCTACTGTTATGAATTGTAATGTAAATATCTGATATGCACGATGGTCTTAGGCAACCCCTGTGAAAGGGTCATTCGACCCCAAAAGGGATTGCGACCCACAGGTTGAGAACCACTATTTTAAGTGATTCTATGTTTTTCTTCATAAGCTCTGCTCCATTTTTCTTATGGTTTATCTTTTAGAATGGATAGAAATAGAAAGCAATCATGAGAATTGCTTTAAGCCGGGTTTGGAGGTGAAAAGGAGCATTGAGTACATGACCGGCTACATGTGGAGGCAGCCCTGGCTTGGGTGGGGACAGACTGAGCAGAGTGGTGTGCAGTCAATTACAAGACACTTCAAGGACTAATTTAGGGCCAGAAAGAAGCCCCAAGGTGTTATCTCTTATTTACAGGATTGAGACCCAAAGTAGCTCCATGGCCGTCCAATTCTGTTTGCCCCATGCCACCATTAATGGGAAAAATAGAGCAAACAATAAAACAGAAAAGTGGCACAAATCTGTCCAAACAGAGGGTGCTTACATTCAGTCACTGCAGGTGATATGGGATCAAAAGCCAAGGATGGATTATTGTTAAACTGTCCTCACCACACCCATCTTGCCTTTACATTCTGAAGACCAGAGAGCTTTCTTGACCTGGTTTTGCTCACAGGACCTGGGTTATACTGCAGATGGGAGGTCTGTTGTGACCTGAGTTGTGCCCCCCAAATGCATATGGTGAAACACTAATCACCAACATATTTGAAGTTAAGGCCTTTAATGATATTCCCATTTTAGGGCTTTGACCTGGCTTGCCTGCAGTTAAGAAGTTATCTCTAATGTTAGCTCTTTCACGCCTGGGCCTGCATGGATGCTAACTGATTGGTAGCTGGCAAAATGAAGTTATTTTTATGACCACAAAAACCCACCCAGGGTCCCAACAAACTCAACGTGCATCCGCCTACTCTGAATCAATGACTCAGATTCCTACAGCTTCGAAGAGGTTCCTACTTTACCAGGCAGCTGTTTCCACAGGTTAAAAGTGGCTCCAGGCAGAACCCAAGACCTCAGCATCAGAGCCCCACACATGGTGGGAAGCTCAGTGTGAGTCCTCAGACCCCTGCTTTGTCCTGATGGCCTGGGTCTTCTCACCCGGCTGAATATTCCAAGTTTGCACTCTGAATTTGGAGCTTGAACAAGTGTGGGCTTGCTAGGCCAGCTAGAGGTGCAGAGCTGAGATTGCTGCTTCTGTAAAGCTCTCATCTGTTACCTGAGATTAAACCCCTCAGGAAATCCAGGAAATCTGACAGTCAGCTGCTTAGAACAATTGGGTTCTAAACTAAACTTCCAGTCTTTCATGGAAGTAAGCAAATCCTATTGCCGGTGACATGGAAAGTCTCAAAAGCCCTGTAATAAAGAAAATAAGGGCATTCTGTGAGGTCAAGGCTGGAGGATTGCGCCGGGTCTGGAGTTTGAGAGCAGCCTGAGCAAGAGCAGGACCCCATCTCTACTAAAAATAGAAAACTTAGCCAGGAGTTGTCGTGTGCACCTGTAGTCCCAGGTACTTGGAAGTCTGAGGCTGAAGGATCACTTGAGCCCTGGAGTTTGAGGTTGCTGTGACCTATGATGACACCATGGCACCTAGGGCAATGAAGCAACAGAGTATGTATGTAAAATATACATACCTACATTAATCAAAATAAAATAAAATAAAGTAAAATAAACAAAGGAGAGACGGGAGCGTCTAGGATTTTTTTCCCAACAAGCCATGGATTCCTTCCTATTGAGGTCAACAGATCTCTCGCCACCAATCTTGAGCTCTTGTTTTGGACACTAAGTTTCTTATAAAAACAGAGGAAATCAGGTTTTCTTGGAGGAATAAATTCATGACTTAAGAGCAGCCTTTTCATACCTACTCTAATGTGTCTCCTTGCACAACTGGCAACACTCACTCTTGCTAGCAAAATAATTGATAATCTTCTAATAAAAACATCCAGTTTAGAAATTATAAACATGAACAAACATTTTATCTTCTCATAATTCTTAATTTTAACAAAATTGGTGGGCTTCAGAAACAGGGCTTGCAAATGACAAGTTAATGACTCCTCTTGGAAGAGCAGCTGAGGCGTTTGAGAGGGAAACTGTTAACCAACAAGAGAAATACCACTTCAAATAAGCCCTGGACTCCTGTGTTCACACCCTGAGGATGCAGGTTTTGAGTATTGCCAAACAGCTGTTCAGTAGTGATGGTTAATTTTATGTCAATTTGCTGGGCTATCGTGCTCAGATGTGGAGTTAAACGTTATTCTGGATGTTTCTGTGAGGGTGTTTTAGATGAGAATGACTTTGAAATCAGAGGATGTCGGGTAAAGCAGGTTTAAAAAAGAGACTATAAGGAAGGAATAAAATTAAGGAGACAGGGAAACGGGCATAGATGGGGGCGCACATTCTATCAGCTGAAGCCCTGAAGAGAACAAAAGACTGGCCTCCCCAAGCAAGAGAGACTTAAAGTGCAACATGGGCTCTTCTCTGGGTTCCCAGGCTGATGGCTTCTGGATTTGAACTAAGCACTGGCTCTTCCTGCATCTTCAGGCAGGAAGACATCAATTTCCTTCCACACACCTGCCCCCACCCCTCCCCCATCTCACTGGTTCTGTTTCTCCAACCAACTCTGACAAATGCATTTCCCCACATCCTTACATTTATTCTTTCCTTAGATTCTGTTCTGAATTTTGAACAGTGGAATCAGCAGGGGAGCTTTAAACCATCCCGATGCCTGGGTCCCCACCTCTGGAGAGTCCAGTTTGATTAGTCTGGGCTGTCTCGGCATCAAGATTTTAAAGGCTTCCCAGATGATTCTGAAGTACAGATGGTCCCTGACTTACAACAGTTCACTTCAGAACTTTCTGACTATACAGTGGGTTTATTGGGATGTGATTCCATGATAAATTGAGGACCATCTGAGTTATAATGGTTCAACTTATGATTTTTTGACTTTACTGTGGGTTTATCAGGATATAAACGGATGCATTTTGACTCACAATATTTTTAGTTTACCGTGGGTTTATTGGGGTATAACCCTCTCACATAAGTTGAGGAGCATTTGTACAAGCACAGTTGAAAAACATTGTCTTAAGCTTTCTTGGTGACAATTTTTAAGTAAAATCTGGACTAAAGTTCTTCAACTATCCTATTTCTGAATCAGCTGATTCAGTCCCTCTGCTGTGAATCTCACTCATCTTTATGAGACTTAAGCAGGATCATGACATCCTAGGATTGGATTTTTTTTCCCCCACCAATTTACATGTGAAAGTTCTATAGCTTACGAAATGCAAGTCACAACACTTTGTATTTACAAAAATTCCTATTTTTAAAAGAAAAACATGCTTTTCAATTTCATTGCAAAGTTTTATGACAATTCTTTGATGCTGGCAAGTGGCTAGTTAATTAGCATCCATTTTATTGAAAGGAAAGAAGGGCAAAAATAGATTTTTTTGCACAAGAATTCTTCCTAACAACCACAGGGTCCAATGAAGTAATAAATTGCCTATTAACATTTCCTCCCATGGTGATTCTTATGAAGTCATGGAACCATCTCTATTTTTGTATTTACACATGAGTGAAATGACATGTACGTAAAGTTATGCATTAAACCCTGGTTTATGAAGTAAAAGATTATAAACAACCTAAGTGTCTACCATTGGGGACTGGTTAAAAAATTACAGCACTTCCTAATATAGCATGCGTGAGAGACTGCTCTTCACGCTCTGATATGGAATGATCTAGTTGTAGAACCAGCTGGGACTGGGTCACTGGGGCAGATTCTTAATGTCTCTTCTTAACTTTGCAGTCAGCCACCTTCCACAGCTTGAAATCAGCTGCAGTGGGAGTTACACATGGAAATCTTTAAATGCTACAAATCAGGGCACTTGTGATCCTACAAGAGCTGGTTGTTAAACATTTACTAGCGGACCACTGAAAAGTCCTCCAAAACCCATTGTCAAGTGAATAAAGCAAAGAACAGCACCATGTCCATTGTATACCAGCAACTGTGTAAAAATAGGGGAAATTATGTGCATTTAAATCCTCTGGATTCCTCAAAATTGAAACCAAGAATTATTACATGACCCAGCAATTCCACTCCTAGATGTACACCCAAGAGAGAGGGAAACACGTCCACACAGGGCAAATGTTTAGAGAAACATTACACATAATAGTCAGCAGATGAAAACAACCTAAATGTCCATCAGTGGGTGAACCGATAAGCAAATGGTGATATAAACACAGAAGAGTATGTGGCCATGAAAAATGAATGCTCTAATGGAGTGTTGAAGAATGCTATAGTTTGTGCTTTTGTTTGTTTTGGAGATAGAATTTCTCTTTGTTGCCTGTGCTAGAGTGCCATGGTGTTGTCATAGCTCACTGCAACTTCAAACTTCTGGGCTCAAGCAATCCTCTTGCCTCGACCTCCCAAATAGCTGGGACTACAGGCACGCACCACTATGGCCAACTAATTTTTCTACTTTTTAGTAGAGGCACGGTCTTGCTCTCGCTCAGGCTGGTCTGGAACTCCTGAGATCAAGCAATTCTCCTGCCTCACTAGGATTATAGGTGTGAGCCACTGTGCCCTGCCAAATGCTACAATTTGTTTGAACCTCAAATGCTTTATGCCGTGTGAAAGAAGCCAGATGCTAATGGTCACAAATTGTATGATTCATCTCATACATTATATCCAGAAGAGGTGAACCCATAGAGACAGAACGCTGCTGGCGGATGGGGGATAGGGGACAGAGGGTGGCAAGTGATTACTTAATGGGTAATTTTGCTTTTTGTATTTTTTTCTGGGATGATGAAAAAGTTTTGAAACTAACAGAACAGTAATGGTTGCCCCACCTTATGAATACACTAAATGCCAGTGAATTGTACACCTTAGAACAGCTAATTGTATATTGTTTAATTTTGCCTCAATTGAGAAACAAAAACGTAAACCTCTGGCTATACATAGAAACTGGCAAGCCGTGTCCAGGGAGGAGAAGGGGACCTGGGAGGCAGGACGCAAGAGGGACTGTTCCTTGCATGCCTTTCTGTGCTTTTAAAATTGAGAACCATGTGGACGAGAGGGTCTATGACTGTCTAATGGACACATACGTCCTTTCTGTAAAGCCCAAAGTAAATGGGTAAGGAATTAGTGCGAATCACAATTAATTTAGAATCTACAAACTAAGGCTCAGTTTTCCCGACATTAGCTTCCCATCAGCTCTCATTGGTGAGTCTTCCATCATTGTATCTCACCAGGCAGGAATATCTTTCCCAGGAAGCAATGGGCACCTGGATTGACTCTGCCCTATGACTGGAGGATGCAGCTGAATGATGGGGACTTGGGTGGTAGAGTGGGCAAGCTAGTTCCAGGGAATGGCCCTATGACCTTGGGTTAGTGTGTAACCTCTCTGAACCTCAGTTTTCTTCTCTGTTAAATGGGAACAATCAGGGTTGGTATGGCAGTGGTACAGGGAATTAAGAAAATATGTGCATGTGCCCAGCACACTATAGACCTTCAGCAATGCTGAGAATCTTTCCCAGGAAGGGGATGGTGCTGCAGGACTTGCTCCCTGGTGGTGAGTTACGAAGATTTGCTCAGCCTGCTTTGTTCAATTGGTCCAGCGCTAGCATCACCTATGTCTACAGGAGCCCTCTATTCTCTGTTTTTACAAGCCAAGACTGTATCATTGACATGGACAGTCAATAAAAAAGTAAAAGAATTAGATTCTTAAAAGTAACTAAACCTATGATTTATTGAGTGCTTACTTGGCGCCTCATGTTTTAAATGCATTAGTTCTGACTCTGGCAGCAGCCCTCAAAGCAGTATATTTCAGTCCTCATTTATGGGAGTAGAGAGGGTCTAACTAACCTGCTCACAGTCACATAATGTAGTGCTAGAGCACGGATTTGAACCTAGGGCTGTCTGACTTTCTACTTGATCACATTCCATCAGGAACCTAACTTGCCAATTGCCAAAGTCAAGACTTCTGGATGGTATGGACTTAAAACAACCATAGAATCTAGATGAAAGTTGGAAGAGGCCCACAAGATCATTGAGTCTAACTCCCACCTAACAAAGAACTCCACTTTGACGTCCCTGACTCTTTGACGAGTAGCTCATCCCCTCATGTGACAGCCCATTCCATTTTTAGGCAATTCTAATTCCTAGGAAGACTCATAATGTGCTATTTGCCAGTCAGATTCACCTGCTATTTTCACTACAACTTCATATGCCTTGATGAGGCCATTATTAAGACATCCTCGGCTGCAATCCTGAACTCCATTACCTCCTGGACTTGCAATGAGGCCCTAACACCATTGCCAAATAAAGTTCCTCCAGAGCATCAGCAATGCAGACAAAGTCATGAAAGGGAGGTTGATTACTACTTCAAATGAGTCTGGCAGAGGTGATTATCTCTTCCTGAGGATAGGTTATTCTGGGTGGGTATTGTCACTCGGGACAGAGGTATAGCATATATTGCAGATGTTTAAAATAATCAAGAGTTGTGTGTATGCAACACAATTCCTTGGTTAATTAAAATGCTTCCAAAAAGCAATGAAAGCTGATTTTTGTGCTTCTTCTTCCTCCTGGTTTTCAGCTTCTTTGGCAGTTTTCTGTTGAGTGAAGGACAGTGAGTTCTAAATGATCCAATATGAGCTCATGTCGCGAACTTACTGTAAGATCCAATAACGAATTATGGAGATTAAAAATGGATAAGAACTAAAAAGGGGAAATCCAAGGTCTTCTGAGTGCTCATCCGATCTCTTCAGGGGAAACAAAATATGTTTATGTGATTGTGTGAACTGCAGGAAACTAAAAGATGCCAGGGTCAGAGGAGAATGTGGCTCCACTGGGATTTCAGATGGCAAATAGGATGGAGAATCTTAACTTTAATGAAGACAACAGAAATCACATAATTAACACACACTGTTAACACCTCATTAGTCTCCCGGGGCTTAAGTTATGCTAAAAATAATCAACACATTTTGTTTAAATAAGGAGCTGTTACAGGTGGCCACGTCTTCCTTAGCCGTAGCAGAATGAGGCCATTTTTCTACATTTTCTTTCAAATGCTTTAAAGCAGGACTTATCTTTAGTCCAAGGGATGGATTATTAAAAACATATGTGGGGCTGCAGAGAGGAAATGAGTTTATTATTGAGTGTCTCTGGTGTTAAGCCTGACTCCAAAATCTTACACAACCCAGATCCTTAAAGTCAAGATTGTCTCCTAAATAAACCTGCCATGGGGGCACTGGTGTCAGCTCCACATGGAGCTGTAAATGGGTGAATTTTTCTTTGGTGCCTTTTCTTCTCTTCCTGTGACCCTCTAAGCGTTAAAGCTACTCTCATATGATTGCTTGAACAGAGAAGTTGGAGGAAGTGATGTTTTTTGATTTCTGAGCCTAGGAGCCAAGAGGGCCTGTGGTCATGCCTTGAGTTCCCATGGAGGAAAGCCAGTTTCCCCCAGCTGTACAGCCAGGCCACATGGAGGGCTTTGGAGAATAATAGGTTATTCTGGCTGGGATGTATTGTCACTCGGGACAGAGGTTAGGGTTAGGGTTAGGAGAGAGGCCACATGCACCTAAGGCCTAGACATTCACCCAGTGGTAGCCCCAGCTGCCAACCAAATATGACTACAAGAAAGAATGCAAGCAAGACCAGTGGAGGAAGTGCCAGCCAACCCCCAGCTTGCCCACAGAATCATGAGATATGATAAAATTGCTACTGTTTTATACTACCTAGTTTGGGGTGGATGTTGCAAGGCAAAAAAGTAACCAAAACACCTCTTTTTTAAATTAACCCTATTATGACGTCCCTTCTGCCCACCCTTAGCCACCTGTTATGGGCTGAAGCTTTGAAGACCTCCAAATTCATATGTTGAATTCCTTAACTCCCAGTGGATGATATTTAAGGGTGGGGCTTTGAGGAAGTAATTAGGTTTAGATGAGGTCATGAGGGTGGAGGTCCTCACAATGGGGTGGGTGTCCTTAGGAGAAGAGTCAGAGACCAGAGCATTCTCTTTCTTTACCACATGAGGACACAGCAAGAAGGCAGCTGTCTGCAAGCCAGGAACGGAATCAGCAGACACCTCGACCTTACACTCCTCAGCCTCCAGAACTGTGAGAAATAAGCATTTTTTGTTTAAACCACCCAGGCTGTGATATTTTGTTAGAGCAAGCTGAGCGGTCCGAGAAGCGCCTCTCAGTGCCTTGCTAAGAGATCTCCCAGCACGTTCAGGAAATGCATCCACACGGGTTCACGGGTTTTCATGGAAGAGGTCTCCCTCCATTTCTTGAAAAAATAAATCATGTTTACTGTGATTCCAGTATGAGCTTGGTCCTTTCTGACTAATTTTTTTGCTTTCTTTATAAAATCCCAAATTAAATTACTTCCTTAGTTCCTTAAAGAACTAAAGATAAATATCCGAACCAGCATGCCAGACACCGTTGACTGCCTACCTACTACGATTTCCCTTTTCTTCTTTGTAAGACAAATTCTGTTTTGTTCTAGCAGCAATGTGTTCAGCTAAGAACATTTAGGGATGCCCTGAGACACACGCTGAAATTGTCTCAGAAATAGGAGCTGATACTTGACCTTTTATCTTCCTTCTGGAAATGAGGTGTAGAAGTGACCTCGCAGCCATGAGGCAACAAGCATGAGGTCACATGTCTATACACTGATGATGATGGAAGGAAAGATGAGGAAGCCCTGAGCCCTGCCGGGGTAATGGAGCCACCCCAGCTCTGAACTTTTCTGTTCTATGTGACAAATGCCCAACTGTTTTCGCAATTTTTTTGTCATATTTTCCATTATTTGCACTCAAAAGCATTCCTGGCAGATCTTCTTGAGTTGAGCCGATTGAAAACTGCAGTCTGGTTTCTGGTGCCTGGAGTGGATAAAGGAAAATGCATTCTTCCTTGAGCCTTGTCTAGGGTCTGACAAACTGTATTAATTTGGGCTGTATTAACTTGGCTTGCACTAACTTGCATAATCAAATCACAGAGGTTCAGAAAGATGCAGGTGCAGAAGCACCAGGGTCTTCAGGACCCAGATTATTCCATCTCTCTGTGTGGCCATCCCTTGGGGAATGCCATGCGTTGACTGAATGAGACTAATCAGGAATTTTCCTTGGCGACTCCCTGAATCCTATGGGGTATAGTCTCAGGTGCCTAAAAAAGAAATGGCTATCTGACAGAAAGGAAAAGGCAAGGATCAATAATCATAGGAAACCAACAATGTCTACTATACATATTACAGCAATACCTTGCAAAATGTGGAAAGTCCCCAAACACAAATGGATGATGATGAATGTGCCAGCCTACTTATCGTCAACATTGGTTTGGACAGTTTTTTGGCTACTGTTTGGAAAAGGGTGGTTTGGTTTCTTGTCCATTCTGCTAGCATTTAAGGCTTCCCACTGAATGATCTAATTCATCCATCCTATTTGACTGGTCTCATAACAGGAAGCAATTACAGTGTTCCAGGTGACCAAATAGCTCATTTACCAAAACAGAATAAATGAAAAAACAAGCAGCAATTCCTCTCTTCCCTTCCTCCCAACTAAACCACCTTCAAGGGACAAAAGGGTGGTACTGAAAGAAACCCAAATTCTGTTTAAATGGAAAGGAAGAGATTCTAAGGTCTGTTTAATAACAAGACAAAGTCATGGATGCTTATTAGAAATAGCCTTGTTTTCAGTGGGCAGCTGATGTTCTTAGGGATTTTTAGAGCCGGTGCCTCACTGGGGATAGATGTGAAAACCCCATGGCAGGATCACGTGGTGCGTAGGCAGCTTCACAGGAGAAAATGTCCCCCTGGAACACTAATCTGTGTGTGCCTAACCCACTGTGATATTCGGTGTTGCCTGAGCAGGAGAGAGTAAATTGTAGTGCCTGAAATGACTTGCTGTGTATACAAAACTAGACACAGCAGAGTCACACTTGTGTCTTCTGTTGAGGAATGATGTTTTTCTTTTTTCCTTTTCTTTGAGACAGAATCTCACTGTGTTGCCCAGGGTAGAGTGCTGTGGTGTTCCCTGCCTCACAGCAACCTCAAACTCTTGGGCTGAAGCGATCCTCCTGCCTCAGCCTCCAAAGTAGCTAGGACTACAGGCATTTGCCATGACACCCGGCTAGTTTTTCTATTTTTAGTGGAGATGGTGTCTTGTTCTTGCTCATGCTGGTCTCAAACTCTAGATCTCAAGCAATCCACCTGCCTTGGCCTTCTAGAGTGCTAGGATTACAGGAGTGAGCCACTTCACCTGGCCAGGAATGATGTCTTCCCTTACTCCTCATGAGAGGGTGATCCTACAGCACAGTGCTATATTCTGGCCTCATCAACACAGTAATAGTTCAAATATGAGTGGGTGACCCACACAGGTCCTATGAAATTCAGCCTGGCACTTCTGTTGGGACTACTAGAAGTTGCGGGTCTATTAGAATATATAATCCTGGATTTTTGTGCTATTTGTATACAAACAAGTAAAATGTCCTTTTTTGCAGAAGTAGCATGAGTAGCATTTCTGTCACTTGCAAATGTGGAGATCTAGCTAGTATAAGAACAAAAAGCACCAGTATCTTGAGTTCTAAGAGATGAAACAGGCATTCACAATAAAGGAAGCCATCTGCACTCACTACTGTCTCTCCACCTTCACAGCGATGCCTTTCTGTCCTCCAGTCCAATTTATAAAGTATATTATCCTCAAAACACAGGTAAAAAAAATTGCAAAATGCAATGGTTGGTGTATGCCAAGCCCTTCACTGATTTCTGCATATACATTAGCTCTTAATCCTCACACAATTTCCATCCTGTTTTTACATGAGAAGACAAGGATGCTTGGAGCAGACCAGCGTTGCATGGGAACTGTCAAAGGAGACTCTCAGTCTCTGTTGGAGCCCTCAAAGGAGTGTCCAGCAGATATCTTAGCATCTGTTCAGAGCTCCATCAAGATGATTGTCCCTCTGAAGAATAAGAAAGGTTTCTCTTTCTATGCTACGATGCTTGCCCACTAAATATGTTATTCTTTTTGGTGCTATTGTGAATGATAATTATTTTATTTTTCAATTGTGTGTCGTTAATATATTGAAACCTCATTAATTTTTACTTATTGACTTTGTACCTTGTGATCTTGCTAAATTCCCTTATTATTTCTAGAAGTGCTTTAAAAATATCCTTAGAATTTTCTCCATAGGAAATCAGGTCTGCATGTTGTGTATTTAATCTCCCTCAGTAGCCATGTTTTTATTATTTTTTTTCTTGTCCTATTGCACTGGCTAAGATTTCCAATACAATATTAAAGATAAGTGGGAAGAGAAGATATCGTTGCCTTGTTCCTAATCTTAGGTGGAACATATTAAGTATGTGTACAGTAGGTATGCTGTTAACTGTCAGTTTTTCATAACTGCTTTTAATCAAATTGAGGAAGTTTCTTTTTATTCCTAGTTTACTAAAAGTTTTCTCATGAATAGAGTCAGATTTTGTCAACTTTTTTTCTTCTTTTATCAAGATGATCATGTGATTGTTTTCTCTTTACTCTGTTAATGTGGTGAATTACATAAACTAATTTTCAAATGTTGCTTGCATTTCTGAGACAAACCACTTGGTTGTGATATATTTTCTAGATTTGTTTCATTAAAGTTTTTTTCAGGAATTTTTGTTTGCGTTCATGAGAGATGCTGATCTGCTGGGTTTTTTAATTTAAGGTTATAGTAGTCTCAAAAAAGGAATTGAGAATAATTTTATTCTTTATTTCCTGAGTTTGTATAAATTTGGTATTACTTCTTTATAAAATATAAGAATTTGATAAAACTCACCAGCAAACCTTTCTGGGCCTAGACTTGTCTTTGTGGGAAGGGTTTTTTAAATTACAAAATTGATTTTTAAAACACATACTAAACCATGGAAATTAACTATTTTTCTTGTGTAAATTCTGGTAAGTTGTGTTCTTCAAAGATCTTTCCATTCCCTCTCAGTTATTAACCTTATCAGTATAAATTTTGTTTGAGATTTACTTATCCTTCTGATAGCTATAGGATATGAAATGGTATTCCTTATTTCTCATATTAGAAGTTGATTCCTCTCTTTTTTATTAGTCTTGTTAGAATTTTATCAATTTTATTAATCTTTTAAAAAATCCTCTTTTGGTCTTTACATTTTTCTGTATTGTTATCTATTATATTTTCTATTTTATTAATTTATGTTATTTATTACTTCTTTCCTTTTACTTATATTAAATTAATTTTTTTAGCTTCTTAATGTTTAAACCTTTCTATGATATTTAATATATATGTTTAAAATTATATATTTTCCTCTGAAAACATGGAGGTCTATCCTCAATGTTTCTATATGTTGCATTCATTATTATTCATATAGAAATATTTTCCAATTCCCTCTAGTTTCTTCTTTGATTTATAGGTTATTTAGAAGTGCATTATTCAATTTCCATATATTAGGGAATTTTCTAGATATTTCATTCATTTCTATTTTAACTTCATTGCAATCATATACCACACTCTGAAAGGTTAACCTTTTTAAATTTAATTAAACATTTTTTATGTCTACAATATGATCTATTTTAGTGAACATTCCATGAAACTTGGAAAGAATATCTATTCTGCAATTGTTGGGAAAATGCCATTTCAGTCATGTTAGTTGATAGTGTTGTTCAGCTTATCTATCAATGAATGGAAAATTATGTTAACAATGTATAATTATGATTTGTGGATTTGTTTATTTCTGTCACTATTTTTTTCAATTTTTATCATATTTGAAGCTTATTGTATTATTCTCATACATACAATTTAACATCACTATGTTTTCTTACTAAATGTGTCTTTTATCATTGTGAAATTTCCAGTTGCTGTGCCTGCTTATATCAGTAGTTTTTGTCTTTATGTCAATCTTTGCTGCTATCAACATAGCTATGCCCTTTTTCTATTTATCGTTTGCATGTAAATCTTTATCTCATCCTTTTACTGCCAAGCTACCTGTGTCTTTTTATCTGACATGTATCTCTTTTAGGCTGTTTCAGATTTTGGAGCTTTTTGGATCAGGGATGCCCAACCTGTACTACCTCCTCATTACCTCTCCACTGTGTGGAGGGTGTCTTAAGACAACCAGTATTCCTTCTGTTCTCTCTAGGAAGGGCCAGGTGGAGGGCTGCACAGCTGGGCCATGGCTGGGAAGCCCTGTGAAGAGGTTGGTCGTTTTCTAAGATTGCTTCAACAACATCCTGTGAAATGAAATTCAACATACTCTATCAGAGCTTCAACACAGAATCTCCTAATTTTCCAGATGCTGTCACCCCTGGAGAAACTTCACCTCTCTGGGTGACCTTGTGGGTCATGGTGGTTTTGGAGGCTGTGATGAAAGTTGTGAGCCACTCCCCTTGAATACATCACCTAAGAATGGCCAGAACCATACTGGATTTATCTTCTGAGTGAGACCCATAGCAGCTTCCCTGACAATTTTCTTCCATGAGCCTTAAATCAAAGGCTTTTGAATCCTATCAGCATTAAACTTCCTAATTACTTTTCTAAATAAAGGCTGAGTCAGAGGTCCCCTGTTTCTTCTACATCTCCTTCCAGCAATAATTTTCCAAAATCTGCAGGGTAGAGAAGGCAATCTCACTTCTGTTCTTAGATTCTATTCTCTACGGTGGGAATGTTAGAGTTTTTCACAGTTGCCTGCAAGTTTTTTGCATCTCTGCAGTTTCTTTGTTCATCTTGGAGGTACGGAGGAAAAGGACTAGATCAAGCTGGCTTTCAGACTGGAGAGAGCACCTCTTCCTTGTGATGCAATTTCAGGGTGTGGAAATGAGGGTTGGGGGAGGTGAATAGATGGCCAATAGAGCCTTGGAACATGTGAGGTTCAAGGTCACCAGCCTGAAGGTGTAAGGAGTTTGAGTCTTTCCTCTGCACCTAACAGGAGGCATACTGGAAAAAAAATCAATGAGCTACTTTGAGTCTTGGTTTCCATCTGTAAAGTAAGAAAGTAACACTGGAAAGAGTCATGTTTCCTCATATACAGGTCTCTCCAAACAGGTTATGAGCCACTTGGAGTAAGGCTGTCATTTCTACATCTTCATAGTTAAGACCCAGTACAGGCTCTGAAACATAAGTGCATCAATTGAGCATGAATTTGGCTGCAAGTAAATAATGGCTTCAGTAAGTTTACTTTCTCCTATTACAAGAAGACTAAAGCTTGCTGGTGGTGGTCAAGGTACTCAGTGGGATCTTTGGGGTTTGAAGTTCTTTCCATCTTCCTTTCCATCACCCTGGGCATGCTGGCTTTGTGGTCTTATTTTTGTGAGCTCATGGTCCCAAGGTAGCTGCCACATTGCCAGGCATTGCAACCACATTCCAGGCAAAAGGAATGGGAAAAGCACCAACTATTTCTATCCCTTTTATGAAAAAAGAAAAAGCTTTCCCCAAAGTCACATCCCTGGCTACAATTGGGTCATATGACCTCTACTAGCTAAAAGGGCTGTGATAAAAGCAGGTGTCTAGCTTTTTAGCTTCTAGGGAAAGAAGTAGCAAGAAGTGGGGTAGATAAGGATGTTGGGCCCACTGAATGTTTATTAAATAAATATGGTTAGAAAATCAGTGGGAAAGGGTTGCTCTTTTTCTTAAGTGGAGTCTACTATGTAATTATGCTGAGGAAACAAAGATTAAATTACACTCTTAAGTGACCCATACGGCTATCTTGTTTTTATACACAAACCAGGAATGGCCCAGGATTCCTCCCAGGCCTAGGGCAGGAAGTAGAACTTGAAGTGGGATCAGAGTCCATGAAGCACTCAGCATGACGGGATTTCACTTTGGTGTTTTTCTACAGGAATGTTTTATATGTACTGACTTTCAGATGAGAAGAGACGTTTCTTCTGTCTTTTCCTATTGATCGTCTTCTCCATGGGGCCAGCCAAGTGTAACTGGCTCAGAAATTCCTGGTTCTGGCTGGTTTTCATTACCTTCTTCTCTGCACACATTGTCCCAACATCTAAAGGGAAAGGCGTCACGTTCACAGTGAAAGGAAACTTACCAAAACAGGGCATGGAACGGAACGCAATGTCTCTTGTTCACTAAAGAGTGATCTTATTAATATGAATGAAAAAGGTACATACGAACTGCTTAGCAAGGGTCTGGCCCTCAAGGGGTACTTAATAAATGTTAGATGTTATTATTTTATTTCTTTTTTAAAATGTCTTTCTTTTTTATTTCTTCCTTTTGGATTAAGATGAGGGCATATACGATTAGGTTACATTCTTTGCATTGGAAAGGTAAAGTCCGAATTGCAGTTGAGTCCTTCACCCAGGAAGTGTTCCATATACCCCTACATTACTGACCCCCCTCCACTTCCTCCCCTTCCACCGTTCTTGAATTTAATTGTGTTTTTCTCTTGTTTGTGCCTGTAATTGTTGATCTGCTAGTTTCAGCATAGTACTGAGTACATGGGATGCTTGCTTTTCCATTCTTGAGATGCTTCACTTAGGAGAATGTTCTCCAAATCCATCTAGGTAAATACAAAAGACGTGAAGTTGCCATCTTTATTATGGCTGAATAGTATTTTATTTCTATTCATAAGAATGACGCTTCTTGTCCACCTTGTCAATGAGAATCTACTCCCCCCCACCCCCCCGCATTACTTAGATGACAAAATGACAGGATCCAAGATTGAACTACACAGTTCCCTGGTTCCCCTTGAACTCTATAGAGTGCTTCTGAGAGAACGCAGGCAGGTAAGATACACTTGAAGTTTTCTTGGGCGTATTTAAAGTCATTTGGTTGGGTAAACTGCTATCCCATAAAACATGGCTTCCTAGGACCTGAAATCCTGATTGCTGCTTTCAAAAATTTTCTCCTAATGGTATCACTCTATTTCCTGGTAGAATTTAATTCTGTCAGTTTTCTGAACTGAATGAAAATGAAGCTATTGACAACTGGTATTCCTGCACAAAGGTACAAAGTTCTCTGGGGAGGAGCTCTTCTACACTGATAGGGAGAGGGGCTTTTGAATGCCTTTTCCAGTAATGCTAATTTACAATGCTCACTTGACTTTCTGGTGTATTATACATTAACCTATTTGAAAACAGTAAGAGGTCAATAGTGCATTGTCTCCCTTGCAAGGCAGTCACTAATGTTAGAGATAACTGTGAAATGTGGACCCAACTGTTACTTATCTTTTAACTTTTCTCTCATCTCTCCATTTGGTTTAGGGGTGGTAAGGTATAAGAGGCCAGGCTTAGCAATCAGAATCCTAGGTTTAAGTCTTGACTTTGCCATGTCCTAACTCTCTAACTTTGGACCCATTACTCCGTTTTATTGAACTTTATTTCCTGATCTAAAAAGTGGGCAAATACCTACCCCACAAAAATTATTTTGAGCAGGAAATATCATACTATCTAAGAAAGCACTTCCTAAAGTGCTCAGTTGCAAGTTCAGAATATCCAACTCAACAAGTTGAGCAAAATGAGAATGTATTTACTCACACAATAAAAACAGGGCATCAGGTATGGCTAGACCCAGGGACTCAAACATTGCTACCAGATCCAGATTTCACTCAATTTTTATTCTAATTCCTTCTGCATTGTCCTGAGGGTATGGTGGCTGCAATTACTCTAGTGTTTTTCTCCAGTTCTAGTCCAGTGGGAAAGATGAAGTCTGCCTTTATAGATGTTGCATGGGTGGGAGGTCAGGAGCTACTACCCAAGAGCTCAGGTATCCTAAAAAGCAGGAAGAGGAGAAGGACAGTTCAAGGGGAGTGATGAGGGAAAAAGGCAAATTTCCCCCTTTTAATTCTGCTACAAAATGAAAGCGAATCTGGGCTTTTACACCAATCCTAGAACACAGGATACTTTCTTGGAAGAAATAAAATTAGGCTAAATGAAGAGAGTGCCATTTGAAACAGTAGTGATGAACTTATGTAATTATTATTTCAAGAACTGGATGAAAGACAGATTTTTTTTTAATTAGATGAAAGATTTACAAGGAGAGACCAGAATGTTGCAGTGTGGGGGAAGGGTGGTGGGTGGCATCTGGGACTCTGCAAACTCATTAGTCAAGGACAGCTGTGTCCATTGACAGACAACAGAGCTGCAAAGATTGAGCTGTCTGAGCTCTTGGAGAACCAGAAGGATGGACGGCGGGGCAGGGGGGATGGAGTCGCTGAGTCTGGGAAATCTCCATCTTATCTTATGAAATGCCTGCTCCTGGACAAACATCTTTAGTTTGAGTTCTGCAAAGACAATTCTAGGAAGCTCCTCCTACTGGCGACTAATCGACTCAGCCTGGGGTGGGGCGCAGAGATCTAGATGTTGAACAAGTTTTCTGGTCACTGGGACTGGTGTTTGGGACTTTGCGGGGGTCCCTGTTCACTCCTCCCTGGCTGCACTACCCACTCTGGTTGACACTGCTGTCTCCCTCCTCAGGGTAAAAGCCCCCACAGTGCAGTGACCCCGGCCCACAGCGAGCACCCAGTAAACATTTGTTGAAGGAATGCCAGAGGACAGAGAAGCCAGCAGACCAGCTGCCTCTTCCCATGTCCACTTTTCTGGGAAAGAAAAGCTTCTACTTCTGGAAAGAGCTTCTGTGACTGAGAAGAGTTCATGGCAGCAAAAGAAGAAAGGATACCAGGAAAAAGTTCCTGGTTCCCCCAGACAACACATCCCTTTAAAAGACTCCTTTGACACTTCAATATCAATAGTGACAGTGACAACAATGACAGTGACAATTATTTATGAATGGGGCTACATGCCAGGCACTGGGTTTGCATTGCTTGCGTGATCACCTCCTTGGATCTTCATGATGAGAGTGTGGGGTTCCCAGTGTCACACCCCCATTTCATAGATGATGAAAGGCAGTGATGTAGCCAGTCCAGGAGTACATAGTAAGGAAGTGACAAGGCTGATTATGCAGCCTGAGGGTGTCATCCCTGCCACACCTGCTGCTCACTTCTCACAGGTCTGACAGCACATTTACAGGCGCTCATTTCCATCTTAAATAGAAGCATCCTGAAAAAATAAGACAGTAGCCAAGGAAATCAGAGGAAAGCAAAAGACCTCTCAATAAAGACGCCATTGTACACTTCTCCAAACAGGCTATTTTCTTTCTCATTTTTATTCCCCTGCTGCGTGCTGAAGGTCACCAGCTATGTCTGCACAAGCTGGTGAAGTCACGAAAAGGCATGCTTGCCAAGGGAACCCAGGGATGGGAGGGGCAGGGGAGGTGGGGACGGAGGAGGAGGAGGCGGAGGGGAGGCAATTTTACAATGAGGGGCAGTCTGGCCTGCTCTTCTTCCCCAAACCGGTCCAATGACCTTCCTCCCTGGGCTGACCACTCCCCTGGGCTGGCCTCCCGCACTCACAAACAGCCCGGCTCCAGCCTCAGCCTGTTCCTGTGGCCAGCTGGGTGCTGCTTCCTTTCAGGAGGGAAAGCTCTTTTGGAAGAGCTAAAAAGGTGGGTGCCAAGTTGAGGTTCATTCTGTCCTTCTCAGAGTGCTTACTACAAGTCTGAAGTTGGGTGGGGCAATGGGCCTCTTCTTGGGAACGTATTTGATCATCTTCATGAGGGAAACACGCTTCATGACAGGGGTGGCTGCTCTGAAGGTGGTAAGTGGGGGAGGTAGGGGGTTAAGAGGAGGAAGGGGGCAATGGGGAAGAAAGAAGCTACTCCACCTTTGGACCTGCAGAGACCAGGCCAAGAGGACTTTAGTGTTCAGAAAAAGAAGTCTTGAGTGATGAAAGCTGTCTTTCTAGATGCTGCTTGGGTTAAGTGTCGGGAGCTGCTAAGGAGCCCTGGTACCCTAAAAAGCCACCTGTTTAGCAAAGGTGGGAGGGCCCAGCCTTCACAGGCTCTCAGCAAGGGCTCCTTCTAGGGGTGAGCCAAGGGATTAAAACATACCCAAGGCTCAAGAGGGTCCTGTTCTTCCCTGATAGACCCAGGAAGGAAAAATAGGGTGGCTCCCTTTGTTCAGAACAAGGGCCCCCAGTCCCCTTTCTCTGATAAACTTGTCCTCTTCTCCAGACTCATGCAGACATCAGGCTTTGGAGAAATGAAAAGAAACCTACTCGGCTATTCACAACTCAAACTGAGCCTCCCACAGGGGACCTCAAGGGGAAGAGGCTGAAGGGCTTAAGAATAAAAAAAAGAAAGAAAGAAACAAGGTGTCAGAGTTTACCTAGATTTGGGGAAGAACTTCTCTTTTGTTAGAGGAGAAAAACAGCTTCTTAGAATGTCTATTACCCTACACAAAAATTCTCAAAAAAGATAGCTGACACACCCAAAAGAATATGGTTTTGCTCTACGCTATTAAGGAATAAATCTCCAAGCAGCAGAGACCTCTTAGGGGCAGAACTGCCTCCGGAAGATGAGAGGGGACTTGAGGTCGGGGCCTGGACTTGAAGTCGACTTTACTGCCTACTGCCTGGAGATTTGGCCATGTCACTTAGGTGAC
This sequence comes from Nycticebus coucang, assembly GCF_027406575.1. Taxonomy (NCBI): domain Eukaryota; kingdom Metazoa; phylum Chordata; class Mammalia; order Primates; family Lorisidae; genus Nycticebus; species Nycticebus coucang. Next base: position 26,006,059 of record NC_069802.1, on the reverse strand, counting down.
GTCACTTTCTGAACTTCTCTTTTTTTCTCTATTCCTTCTTGGAGGCTTTCCTGGGCACCTCCCCCTTCCATGGCCTCTCTGGGAGAATGTTTCCTAATATCTCTTCCAGAAGCTTCTCTCTGGCAGGTAGGAGCTGCCATTTACTGAGAACTTTCTACACGCCTGGCCCTGCGCCCTGGGGTAAGAGCTGTGCAATGTGGTGTCTAAACTTTGGGATTGGAGCAGACCACACACTTTCCAATCCTGCCCACAGCTCCTTAGTGAATGTATAACCCTTGGGCAGGATGCTAACCTCTCTGTGCCTCAGTTTCCCGTGCATTGCAATAAGGTTGATGATGGCACCTAATGAATTATTTTCTTTTTTTCTTTTAAGAGACAGAGTCTCACTTTGTTACCCTCAGTAGAGTGCTGTGCCATCACTGCTCACAGCAACCTCCAGCTCTTGGGCTTAGGTGATTCTCTTGCCTCAGCCTCCCGAGTAACTGGAACTATGAATGATGTTCTTATAGGATGAAATAAAGTAACACATGCGAAGTGTGTTTAGTAACGTGCTACACACATGTTCCATGAGTGTTAGCAATTCTCAATCTTCTAAGCCTCCCAGCAAACCTAGGAAAGTAAGTACTATTAGCCTATTGGCAGATGAAAAAACTGAGGTCCAGAGGGGAGGTAGGCCAGTCCGCAGTTTGCAGTCCAGCACTTAACTCTGCTACTCTGCAGTAAACAAACAAACAAACCCTAATAACTGCTAACCGACCCTTAGAGAGTAAGTGCAGGCCAGGCTTTAGATTCATGAGGTGAGATCCAGAATCTATTCTTTTAATCACCGTACTAAATTGTCTTTCTGTAATGGTTAAGTAAAGAATAAATACTCAATCTCCACGTCTGTTTTTTAAATGGTACCTATTTGGAGTTGGAGAAGCCCTTGAAAATGCAGTTGACCTTCAAAGCAGTTCTTCGGAAGTTGCATTAAGCCCTGTGGGCAGACTTAAAAATGTGAAAATAGCCTAGCTTATCATATCTCATTTAATCCTCATGGAGATTCTCGGTGGTATTGGCAGCCTTATTTTACAGGTAAGGAGCCTGAAGCTAGGAGAAAGTTAGTAACCCCACGAAGTCGCAGTTAGAATGGGATTCAAACCTGTGTCCAACTTTGTAATCGCTGGCAGGGCCCCAGCAGCTTTGATGGAGCTTTCCCGCTTGCTTTGTTTTGCTTTGCTTTCCCTGGTCGCCAGCCTTTCTTCTTTCCTTCCTCTCTCCCTCCCTCCCTTCCTTCCTCTCTCTTTCCCAGAATCTCTTGGGGTGGGGTTGGACTTCTCATTTTTGAAAAGCAGAGTCAGATGATGATGTGCAGCCGGCACCCAGAACCCCAGCTTCACCCTCCTTCTAGGTGCCACCCGTCTCTCACCTGTCTGCCAACTGTCTCCCCCAGGGCGCCCACCAGCACGGCGTCCTCAGCAGACTCAGGCTGCACTCATCCTGTCTTCCTTTCTCTCAGGACCTGGTAACATCCTCCATCCACTTAGTGTCCCCTGCCAGGAAGCCCAGACACCAGCAACTGCTGCTTCACCTTCCCTCCCACCCTAGCTACCCAGAGTGTCTCCCAAACATTGCCCTTCTCAGCAGTATTTGCTACCTCCACTTTGGTCAAAGTGGTCGGGGTTACCACCCTAACTTGCTCCCTGTCTCTTTTCCTGCTTCTGTCTCTCACTTTCCCTGGGCTATTCCCACCCTCCTGGGAATTGCCTCTCCATTCCAAAGTCCAGCCCACATCCTTTCTCCTGGCAGAATTAATGAACTGAAATCTACCTCAAAGACTACTGTTCTCCTTACAAACTTCTTTTCCAGCTTGGCTGGAACTCCTACTCATCTTGTGGGACCCTGCTCACAAGTCACCTCCTCTGGGAAGCGTTCCTGGAGTTCCCCAGGGAGATGGGCACCACCTCCTCTGTTCTTCCTTAGCTCAAAGCCTCTTCTTCAATCTCCACTCTACCTAGGCACTGAGGGTCTGGCCACCAGCAGCAGCTTTCCTGAGATTGTGTTGGAATGATCGGATGTGTCTGTCCCTCACTAAGCTCCTCATTCAACAATCTCATATTAGATGTCTCCTATTGCCAGGTGTGGGCCCAGGAGCTGGGGATAGGGATAAATGAATCTACTACTGAATGTAGCAGAGAACAGGGAGAGGACACTTCAGGGAGAAGAGACAGCACAGGCAAAGACCAAGAGGGCAGGGACAGAAGTCTTAGTGTGTCTGCAAGAAGGAGGAGAAAAGAGGGTGCCAGCGGACCAGATGGAGAGATGGGCGGAGCTATGGAAGGGCCATGCGGCAGCCTCCACGCTCCGGAGATAGGACATCAGAGGGTCTGATCATTTGTGACTTGGATGGAGATAGGACATCAGAGGGCCTGACCATTTGTGACTTGGATGGAGATAGGACATCAGAGGGCCCGACCATTTGTGACTTGGATGGAGATAGGACATCAGAGGGTCTGATCATTTGTGACTTGGATGGAGATAGGACATCAGAGGGTCTGATCATTTGTGACTTGGATGGAGATAGGACATCAGAGGGTCTGATCATTTGTGACTTGGATGGAGATAGGACATCAGAGGGCCCGACCATTTGTGATTTGGATGGAGATAGGACATCAGAGGGCCCGATCATTTGTGATTTGGATGGAGATAGGACATCAGAGGGTCTGATCATTTGTGACTTGGATGGAGATAGGACATCAGAGGGTCTGATCATTTGTGACTTGGATGGAGATAGGACATCAGAGGGCCCGATCATTTGTGACTTGGATGGAGATAGGACATCAGAGGGCCCGACCATTTGTGACTTGGATGGAGATAGGACATCAGAGGGCCTGACCATTTGTGACTTGGATGGAGATAGGACATCAGAGGGCCCGACCATTTGTGACTTGGATGGAGATAGGACATCAGAGGGTCTGATCATTTGTGACTTGGATGGAGATAGGACATCAGAGGGTCTGATCATTTGTGACTTGGATGGAGATAGGACATCGGAGGGCTTGACCATTTGTGACTTGGATGGAGATAGGACATCAGAGGGCCCGACCATTTGTGACTTGGATGGAGATAGGACATCAGAGGGTCTGATCATTTGTGACTTGGATGGAGATAGGACATCAGAGGGCCCGATCATTTGTGACTTGTATCCCAGTCACAAACAGGATTGGCTCTTAGCCATCTTTACAACCAAAGCATCTAACGCCGCGCCGGCAAACAGCCGGCCCTGGGGAAGTACTTGTCAAATGCATGGACAAGCTCTGGGCAGGGAAGCCCCTTTGGGGCTGGGCTGGAGGGCTGGTTCCAGGATGATGGGGTCCCCGAGGTTCGCTATTTCAAATGACCAGGCCTCGCTCTGCCCCCACCTCCGCAGGGGCGCCTCGCAGGTGCCCGATAACGGCCATGCTGGCGCTGCTGTGTCCCTGCCTGCTCCTGGCGGCCACAGCCTCGGCCGCCTTGACGGATGAGGAGCCAGAGGAGCGGAACGTCGACACGGCGGAGCAGATCCGAGACATGCATGCCAAAGTGACGGAGATCTGGCAGGAGCTCAGGCAGCGGCGAGGAGCAGACGGCGACCCTGACGCACCGCTCTACGCAGCCTGCCAGGTGCAGCCGTCGGCCTTGCTGGACGCCGCACAGCCCCAGGTCACCGGCCTGGTCCTCTTCCGGCAGATCGCGCCCAGTGCCAGGCTGGAGGCCTTCTTCGACCTGGCAGGCTTCCCGGTGGAGCCCAACAATGCCAGCCGCGCCATCCACGTGCACAAGTTCGGGGACCTGAACCAAGGCTGCGAGTCCACCGGGCCCCACTACAACCCACTGGCCGTGCCGCACCCGCAGCACCCGGGCGACTTCGGCAACTTCCCCGTGCGCGACGGCCGCCTCTGGAAGTACCGCGCCAACCTGGCCGCGTCGCTCGCGGGCCCGCATTCGATCGTGGGCCGCGCTGTGGTGGTCCATGGCGGCGAGGACGACCTGGGCCGCGGCGGCACCCAGGCCAGCCTGGAGAACGGCAACGCGGGCCGCCGGCTGGCCTGCTGCGTGGTGGGGGTGAGCGGGCCCGCGCTCTGGGCGCGCCAGGCGCTGGAGCACGCGGAGCGCAAGAAGCGGCGGCGGGAGAGCGAGTGCAAGGCCGCCTGAGACCCGCCTCTGCCTTTGAGGTTCTCCCTCTGCTCCCAGAGACACCTTCCACCCGACGTCTCGCCCTAAACCCTCTTTACCCTAAGGTCTCCCCGAGTATGCTGAGACCCCACCCTTCACTTCCACCCTCAGGGCCGCGCAGGCCCGCCCCATCATCCACCCCAGGGCCTCCTAAATTTCCTTAAGTGCCTTTCCACCCAGACCCCGCATGCCCGCCCCATGAGCCCTGAGACCTCTCTGCCCCACCAGCTCCCCTTTCCCCTTCCTTTGGATTCTTCCTAGGCGCTCTCGCTCTGAGACCCCTCCTGAGGTTGGTGGGCTCCCCCTCTCCCAGCTCACCACTGCCCCTGCAGCCAGCCAGGGTAGTCCAAAGTCAGGTCCCCACCAGGTGTCTTTAGCTGTATCCTACCCACCATCCCCCAGGGAGAGCTGTTCCTCTGGGGGATATTTTTGTGTTGCACATTAAAAACTCAGCAATTCAGTACCCGCATGAGGCCTTGGTTACTTTTGTTTGAGCCTTCATTGCCAAGCTCAGCATTTTTTTTCTTCTTTTGAGATGGCAAAGATATTTTTCATACCTGTGCCAAGGGCCAGTAGTCCCTGATGATCCTGCCCTTCAGTGTGGCTCCAATACGAAAATCATCAGAATCACTCAGGGAGGTTAAAAACAAAACCAGAACAGCTTCCTAGGCTACATCCCTGAGTGCTGGGATCCAAAAGCAGAGGAGAAAATTTATTTGCAACCAACTTCTGGTGATTCTGATGCTTCAGCCATTGGCCTGGGAAGGGACAGGGCAGCACCGCCTCACCTGGGCCTGTGGCTTCCCACATCTGCCCCCAGGTGCAACTTGAGGCACATCTCCCAGATGTCCGAGCAGAACCAGGGAAGCCACATGACCCAGCAGGTTACAGAGGACTGGGCTGATATCTGAAGTGGTGGGATTCTGCACCACTGGGACCAGAGGCAAGTGGAGGCAGTGTGGTCCAAAGGTAGGCTGAGTTTGATTAAGGCTTGTTGGGGGTTCGGCCTTCCGTTTTAAAAACTGTAATTTATATGCAGACGAGAACAGTCTCACAGATAGACCTTCATTCACTGCATAGAAACATTTGCAATAGCTTTTTCACCTGCCAGGGGAATCTCACATCTCAGTTGTGGCTTTTCCACCCTGGTTACTCAGAGGCAGTTTCCATTTCTCCCAGACACCCAAGGCAGTGAGTCAAACTGAAATGCCGCCAGAAACCCTCCCAGTGGTTATTTTTACCTCTAAGTAGGACTAACTTGTTATTTTAAAATCTTGCCTTGAACCCAACTGACAGCTGGAGAGAAAGGCTATACTGCCTGGTGACTTTGCTCCACCAACTGGCTCTAACTGGTTTGAAATACAGACTTGAACCTTGCAGGTCAGCACTGAAAGGGAAGGAGCAAAGGAGTCTTTAAATATCCTGATATCAAACGGAACTGTTTGCCTAGCCCCACAATTAAAAGTTGTGAAAATGAGGCAGCAATTACATAGGGACATGAGATGGTGAGGAATAAAATACTAAATACCCTATCTTCTACTCTGCTGCCCGGATTATAGTTAATTCGGGACCATCAAGGATAGGCTGGACCTTTTTTGCGGAACGGAGCTAGTGCTTCTCATCACTAACCTTCTTAGTTTCTCTCTTCAGCACCCTTGATGCACTAGACAGAGCTGGAGAGTAACCCTAACACATTCACTCCATTTCTGTTCTGTTCATTAACGGGAATGTGATTGATAAACTCTCCGCCGGGCCACGAGAGCCAAGAAACAAACAGGAAATACTCTGAGGACAAATTACAGTTCACTCTAAGGGCAAGAGAATGCAGATACCATGGTAGTTGACAGCTCAGGCTCGGTTAGAAAGGCCCATTTGAACTCTAGCTCTGCCACACTTATTAGCTGTGTGACCTGAGCAAGTCACTGAACTTCTCTGACCCTGGGTAAAATAAGATCTTCTCACTGGATTGTTCTGAAGAGTAAATGGAGTGTTATTCACCAAGGGGTGTGTAGCATAGCAGACACATCTAAGAAGGATCTAATAAATGCCTGATTAATAACAATGGCTATGATCAGAAAAATACCAACCTGCTAATAAATAGATGGAGCTACCCTACAGGGCTAAGAGTGTCATGCAACTAGAAGGATTCAAGTGAAGAAAAAGTTGCTACCTGAGGTTTCTAAGAGGGGGTCTCTGTATCCATTGAAAAGCTGGATGAAATAAACTCTGAGATCCCACCTCCTGGGGGAGGGGAACTAGAGTGAAGGAAAGATTGTGGGCCATATAGGCAGACATCTGGGTCTAGGCAGAGAACCATATGTGTGCCACCAAAGTCACCCATGGGACCCCACTTGGCCCCTGGAGTCTATTTTTATTCCTCTCATCTTCCAGATCTATTTTGTTAATCTCCTTATATTTGCTGTTTTGACTTCCCAGCCAGCTTGCTAATCAGTTTGCCTATTTGACTCACAGGGTTTGCATTTGTCACTGGGACTTAAACACACACTTGTTTTGATTTCTTTTTGTAAAATTAGAAGCATTTGATGTAATGACTCTACCTAGACACAGCTGGTAAAGTGAGAAGAACACTCAAGTTTGCACAGTTTAAACACAATGTAGACAATAATTAGAAACGCTATCTTTAGATGTTTAGGATAAGCTTTTTCTCAGAATTGCAATGAATTTTTTTTTCCAAGTGGGGCTTTTTAGTGCACAGATACAGAAATACTAAAAACATAAGAAAATAGAGCAAATCAGTGAGTGCTTTGGTCAACTTGAAAGACTGCAGGAAATAAACTAACTGATTTTAGATTTGCCTTTTTTGACTGAATGCATCCAATCGTTACATTCTCCGTATTTTTCATGACTATCATATGATCCAATAATTTTAGGTGACACGTTGCCACTGGCAAGTTGCTACAGTGTGCTGGAAGCAATGCTCAGCCTGTGCTTGGCCTGGAGTGAGGGTGGCGAGGGAGAATGAAGCAAATAATAAAGATAATTAATCATCTATATCAGGAAAATTACCACATTTTTATTTCAGGCAACAAAAAAGATATAGTTATGATACACGGTGACCATAGAATCCAATAAAGCTAGGTCTGCAAATGAATAGAAGTTACTTCATTCTTTAAATAAAACTACAAAATAGCTGTTTTGTTTTAGCCAATTGTTTAAAATTTAATAGGTTATCACTGGCCTCTGCTAAGATCCCAAAATATATTCCTGAACTCACATGGACTCTAGAAAGTCAGATTTTTTGGTACTATGCAAACTGTCCTTAGCTATCCAAAAAATTCTCATTTAGTAAAGGGGTGACAGGAAATGTACGCACATCTCCATGTACCATTTTAAATCACCTTTGTTTTGTTGTTGTGAACAACCATAATATAGAGAGACAGGACCTTCCTTTTCTTTCTGGTTTTCATTTCTAACTAGATTCACTATTGAGCTCCCAATTGCATCTCTCTGATCTATAAATTTTTCTCCGTTCAGAAAGACATCTGGAAAAAAGGAATATATTAAAGTAGTGAGTTGGGGACAATGCTTGGGCTTTTTGATAATCTACCTGCAGCTGTCTGAACTGTACCCTCAAAATTAATTAATTAAGCAGGAGGATTGCTCTTTAGATGGAGGCTTCCAGAAACAAAGCAGTGGGAGAAGGCGTTCACATGGAGACCATTTTTCCAAGAGAAGGAGAAAGTTGGGGGTGGCTAAAACCAAGAGGAGCCCAAGGTGGGCTTTAACTTTAGAGACACGTAAGAGAACCTCAGTGAACAAGCAGCTGGTCTTTGAAATTCCTTAACCAAACTTTTCATCTCATCTTGTGAACTGGGATACAAAATATTTCCTGTGGGAATAACACATAAAACAATTTTACTCCAACACCTGAAGAAAGATAGCAGAACCTTTTCCTAGAACGTTTATGGTGATGGTGGTGTTTGGGGCTGAGGACACAGAAGAGGATCAGTGATGAGCAAACAAATCCAACTGGCTCCAGATGCCCGTGGGGAGGAGCGGCCAGCAGGCACCGTGCCTTCCACTAGAGAGGCTTCAGGGAATGGCCCCAGGGAGAGCAGGAGGGAGGGGAGAGGAGAGAGGAAGTTGCTGAAAGGAGGCCTGGAAAAAGCTGGTGATGAGAAATGCCTCCTTTTTATAAAAGCCCCATCCGTTTCTATGAACCTTAATTAAAAGAAAGGCAAACACTCATATGTAAAAATCCATACCTAAAGGCTCTCAGGAACAGAGCGATCACAGGAAAGGCAGTGTGCAAACACGCTTTCATTAAGAGACCTGTCAGCTCTGTTTCATTTATCCAGGCCGCTCTGCACTGTGCTGGCAACCCAGCTGGAAAAAGAATGGAAGGACACGCGCTCGCTCGAGGAGACAAACAAAGCGGGGAAGGTCCCACCTACAAAATAGGACAGAACGTAAAGAAGAAGCCGGGGGAGGAGCAATTAGATGTCATTTTTCTTAGCAAACAAGTCCAGCCCCTCTGCTTGACTCCAAACTCATCAGAAACAATAAACAATGTTCTGGCTTTTTAAGCAGGGGTGGGGTGGAGGACAAGATGTGGGGTGTGGAGACAAGGCCATTGATGGCCCACTCGAATCTGCTTAACTCTATTCCCCACGCTCCCGCATTTCCTAAGAGAGGATTTTGTTTTGGTGTTCGCCCGTTTATAGTCTGCATGTCTAGGGATGGGGCCCCTTCCCCCTTCATGGGGACAATCTTGAGGAACCTAAATCGATCATGGTAATACCTTTTCCCTTGCTAAGGATTGATTTAGAGATTAGTATATGACTGAGTTACATAAGCAAGTGACAATTCTGACCAATGAAATGTGACAGGAACTGGATTGCTTGCTCATAAAACACACACACATACATGCACAGAGACATGGGGAGAAACTTCCTCTGCTTTTGGACACATGTGAGGATAGGTGCTGTCTGGGGCTGTTGCAGCCACCTACTTATCATGTGGGGCTAGCTGGCGAGGAGGCAAGTAGAATTATAAGATGGAAACCCAGGTCTTTGATGACTTTCTTGAATGAACCAGCCTTGGCAGGCCCTACTTCTGAGGTTCTTGTTCAGAAGAACAAGAACAGAATTCATCTCCCTATTGTTTATAAGTTTTAGTAAGAGTGCCTTGACTGATGCAGGGTTATCCAGAAGAGCAGGGGACAGAACACGACAGCCTTTCACAGTCTGTAATTCTAGCAGTCTGGGAGGCCAAGGCGGGTGGATTGCCTGACCCTACCAGTTCAAGACCAGCCTGAACCAGAGCGAAACCCCGTCTCTAAAAATAGTCTGGCGCTATGGCGGGCGCCTGTGGTCCTAGCTACTTAGGAGGCTGAGGCAAAAGAATCGCTTGAGCCCAAGAGTTTGAGGTTGCTGTGAGCTATGACACCACCACGGCACTCTACCGAGGACGACAGAGTGAGACTCTGTCTCAAAAAAAAAAAGACAAAAGACAACTGTAAATAATTTTGAAACTCCCTTTAATGTCTGAGAAGCAGAAGAACCATGCTGGATGGTGATAGCAGAGGTGGGACAGTTGTCACATATTTCCATAGAGTGTTCTCAGTTATGCTTGTGACAGGACCAACTCACTGGCTCCCCTTCCACCTAATAACAAGGGCCCCACAGCAAGTTTAGGATACTGCTGCCCATGAACCCTGCTCCTTGCCTTGGACTCCAGACTCTGGGACTCACTGCAGTTTTGCTGATCCTGATGGAATGTGTTGGAGTTTATCATAAACCCTGCTTTCCAGAAGGTGATGGATGGGCCCTGAAGATGTACACCTGTTGTGTGTCAAAACCAGAGATTTTGCAGGGTGAGATTTTCCTTTCTATTATTACTGTATTAAATTTGGCTGTCTTTTCCTTTGGCGGGTCTGCCCTCCTATGCGGTCCTGCTAATCATTTGCACACAGTTAAATCCCAGCCCAGCAGGAGAATTATGTCTGTGACTGCTGGTCTGTGTGGGCTCTGCAGCTGCAGGCACGGTCTCCTCGGAGGGGAAGTCGTGGTGGACAGGCTGGAACACAGGGGAGAAGGGAACACTAGGGACGGCGAGCAGGGGCTGATGGTCTGTCCTCCTCACTAGGAGCAACATGGCCCTGACTCCAGCATGCTCCCATTTTGCTAGACCTGGTGACCAAGGCAGCTGGAGGCCCACGCAGTGCACATCTGACCGTGGACTGGGTCCTTCTGCTTTTTCTTTGTCCTCCTTCAGACGGAGGCAGCACAGTATGTGATGGGGCTTCCATTCTGCTGGCAGAGGGCCGCTGAGAGATACACCCTGGCAGGGATGTGTGAGTGTGGACTGCCCCTCGTGTGCGGGGATCAGGCCTAGGATCGCCAGTCTGGTATAAACACTAGATTTTTAGGATAAATTTTCAATTTCTACCACCCTGGAAGCCTCTCTTGTTCCTGCAGGAGGGTTCTCAAAGCGGTTCCAGAGGCATTCTGAACTTGGGGATCGGGTATGTGGCTTTCCTGGGGAAAGGAAACTGAGTTGAGCTCGAAGAAAGGTTTGTGGTTGGATGGCATTTTAAATTTCTGCCATGCCATATGCCACCCGGAAAAGCTAATTTTTATTCCACAGGATGGACCACACCTCCTTTCCCACCCTGAGACTCGGCCCCACAGTTACCTTTACTATGCTGTAATGAAGTCCCTTTGCTTACCTCCCTTGTTCCCTTATAGGGCCATGAGCTCTGTGATCTGTCTTAAAGATCCCAGGACCTGTAAAGGGTTGGAGGTTTCAGGTGGTGCAGGAAACTAGACTGGCCCTAAGCAGCTAGATTGGCCCCAACCCTAAAATGGCCAATCAAATCCTTTTGGCAGGACAGGTTAAATGGGACAACCAGCATCTCTAGGTTCTAGCTCTGATCTCATCTCAGAAACAAAAAATAAAACCAGACCCTCTCTGCTGCGAACCTCACCTCCCTCACTTCGGATCAATTAATCCTCCAGATTTATAGGCTAGAAAACCAAGCTCTGGCAGGCAGCAGGCTGGCCTCAGCAGGGGCTGTGGACTTCAGACCAGAAGCCCCCCCTTCTCAGCCTGCTCAGTCCCTTTCCACCGGCCAGCCCATGCTGTGACAGACAGTGCTGTGGGCAGGAAGCCAAGCTCACCCATGCTGGGTTGTCCCACCCTGCAGGGACAATCACACAGGGCCCTGATGTGGTGGAGAACAGCTGTGGGGCCTCCTGACCCCTCCTGCTCAATTACACTTTCCTCTCCAGCCGCTGAACCTTTACCAGGACAGGGGCCTGATGCAAAAGCCCCATCAGTTCCTAGTTCTTCCCATAATTTTGATCAACAACATTAAGTGCTAATAGGAAAACATCTTATCTCTGATAAAACAAATGCTGACGGAAAGACGCATGCCGAAAACCAGCACTACGGTCGACACTGTTCCCACGCCCGGCCACGTTCACAGCAGCGCGTCTCAGCAGAAAGAGATGACACTGAGAAGCTTGAGGACCCGCATTTAATAAATCAAACTGTCCTGGCAGCTTCAGATTAGTCACAGTTTGCAGCAGGACACAGCGTTTTCTCACTTGCAGACTCGGAGGTGTTTCGGGAGAAAGCAACTTGGGCATGCTATTGTGACACGTCACTCCTTGTTGTCCTGTGCCTTTCTTTCAGTCTGTCACCCTGTCGCCTTCCTCTCCCCTTCATGTTTTCATGGGGCCCCTTGTGCCGCCACCCTCGGGGATCCCTTTGCCATCTTGCAGTGTGGAAGCTTCGGCCGCTGGCTGGCTGGACTCAGGGGCATCCAGCTGAGATTTGGGGGGCTCCCCTGTACAGGCCAGGCCTGGGGAGGACGGCCCCCTCTCGCTGCTCTGACCCTCCAGGGGACTCTGCCTTCTGCCCTCTTTCAGTCCTGCAGCTGCCTGTTCCTGTGTCAGTTTAATTATTTCCCTTCCAAGCTTGTTTGCTTCTTCTTCCTCAGAAGGTAACCGGGGTAATGAAGGATGAAAGAGCTTGTGTTGGCTCCCGAGGCTCACGTTTGCTGGGGAGTTGACAGCGGGCCCCCCAGCATCCTCGGGCGCTGTCAACGCCTCGGCAGCGGCACCACTTTCATCTCCTTCTTGCTTCTGAACCTCCGCTGAAAACAGAATGAGGACGGCATGAAACCTCTGGCAGCAAGTCAGCCACCTCCCCCTCCTGCCACCTCCATGCCCAGCCCGCCAGCACAGAGCCTGGGAGAAAGGAGATGACAGTCGCAGGCTCCCCATGCAGGGCCCAAGGTAAAGAATCGGGCAAGCACCCTAGTGATGAGAATGGAGGGCAGGGGCCACAATTAGATTTCACCCTTTTCGGGAGCCTGGGAAGCTCTCACCCCACTGTAAGGGCCCCACTGCTAATAGAGGCTCTGGTGCCCATTAAATATTTAAGTTGAAGACAGAGGTTTTGTTGGGTCTGCAGCTCAGGGGAGACCTGGGGCTCTTTAGAAATGAGCCTTCAGGATGGGAAGCACAGGGATAATCTGGGAGGAAGGAGGTCAGTGCCCCCAGCCACCAAAATTCTCCCGTATCAGCACCTCATTCTTACCACAGACGCCTGAGGTTCCCTCAATTTCAAATGAAGTACTGTGTGCCATCGCTCCCTCCCCACTCAACTATTGTCCCTAAACCCCTTCTCTACAGAACAGAGAGCCTAGAGCTGCCCTATAGGAGGGGGATGGCTGAGAAGCAGGTGCCGAGTGCTGGTGTTTAGTAGTCCTGTCCCTGAGTACTTGCTTTGTGATCAGGACACCTGGCCTCTGCTTCTCAGATACAAACAAGGGACCAGACTCCCTGATATCCCTTCCAGATCTAAAAAGCAATGGTTGAACATGGGACTAAATCTACGGTATGCTTTCTAAAACCTGTATTTACTCTGGACAACTATGTCTTCCTCTCCTCCAAGTTCACTGGCCTCAACGAGCCCTGTTATGTGCAAAGGGGACTATTACTCATGGTTACAATGAAATAGTCATATGTAAATGTATAAATATATGAACTGGGCAAACCTTGATTTTTTTTTTAAAAATAGCTATTCAGATCCATTCAGCCAGGATAAGGCATGCTAGCTCTTAATGGGTCTCTTGGAGTCCAGTCTCTTTCAGCACGCATCCAACCTGTTGGGAGGGGATCCTTCCCTAAAGCTGTGTCACTCCCTGTTAGACATTCAGGATCTCGGGCCCTACCCCAGAATAACTGGTTCAGAATCTGCACTTTACTAAGATCCAGGCTACAGGGGTACACACCAAAGTTGGAAAAGCACAAATCTCACCAGGTCTTTCTCCAGCCACATGACATTAAAGGCTACCAGGGCCTTGGGAACTAAGTTCAAGCCCATCACTGGGCTTTCAAGGCCTTCCATCTACCTTTCTAGCTGATGCTCCAAGGCCTCTCCTTATTCCCTGCACTCCAGCCACATTGAACCCTTCATGGTGCTCTACCCCTGGCCCCAGGGCCTTTGCTTAAGCAGTTGGTTCCCTGAAATAATTCCCTTACTTATCCCAATGACAAATTTCAAGAGTCAACTCTGCCTCTGCCTTTTCCTGAAGCCTACCGGATTAAATCAGGCCAGAAGGACTCATCCCAGTGCCCCAGTGTCAAATCCCCATAGGCTGTGTCCCCCCCTCCCCCCACTCAACTTGTTATATGCCTATAGTTAGCTTATAACCACTTTAAGTATACAATCTTGCCTGATTAGTTTTGTAATCTTGCCAATGCTCTATAGTAGGGGCTCCGTAAACAGTTCATTAAATATTTGACTATATGAGAATATACATGAATGCGTGAATAAATGAATATATTAGTATCTTTAACTACCATTCATTAATATAGGAAAGTAATCCTTGAATTTATGGTATCCATTTCAGGCTGTATTCAGGCTGCTATCCTAAAAGTTCTTAAGATGGTATTTCTCGGGTGAAAAAAAAAAAGAGATTTCTAACTTGCACAAACATTTATCTATATCTAAGGTAGCTCAGGGAAGCAATCACATAATTTTTGTACTAACAAATGAAAATTTTTATAGTGGTTGTAGCGGGGACAAGAGAAACAGTGAGTTGGAAAGAACGTGTTTCCAGCAGAGTGGGGGAAGCTTCATTCAAAAGGAGTAAATTATGATACTTTCTGCAGCTAAATTTTTCATCAACGTGAGATGAATAAACTCCTTCTGGAAATTACTCTTATGAAATGACTTCTTCCAGGACACTTAATAGTATATTCTGGTGCCCCTGAAAAATTAATTAACCTTCGTCGTAACAACCTAACCCCTAAACCATCCGCGGTGTGTTTTTACTGTAGGTCAGGTTAATCTTCTCTGCCTTAATTTACATCCGAGTGAGGGTGGTCTAAATTACACTGGGGAATTGCAGTTGCTGGGATTTTGCCTTGTGCCATTTCTTTAGATGACATTCCGCTTGCGACCCAATGTATGAATCTCTTTTAAAACGGCAAAGCTCTGGGATGACCAGGGAGAACTTTTTAACTTTTGAAGTGGGGGTGGGATGAGGGGGAGGAGAACACTGCTGTCTTCGTGATTGGCCCAAATGCCACCACAACACGGAGATGAGTGAACACAGGCTGCGATCCTACAGGTTGGTCCCTATCAGGCATTTATTTTTTCTGAGGAAGTCTAGATTTCTCAGAGCCTCGGGAAGTATACACACAGAGAGATACAGGGGCCAGGATCTTGGATTGGATTAGGGGTCAACAGGAGGATTTACCAATCTATTTCCCTCTTTTGTTTTACCCTAAAGATATGAAAAAACATATACTCAAGTCATTATTAGGAGATTAAAAAAGTTACTGAAAATGTCACAAGTGTTGAGCTTTACTAGGACCTCTGGTTGCTTGCCATGGGAGCAAAATCCTCCTTTAACTCTAAGGTTCTAGAACATTAACTATTTTTTAATTTATTTTGGATTAACGTAAGGGCAGATATGATCAGGCTATACTGTCTGTGTTTGTAAGGTATAGTCCCAGTTGTAGTTGAGTCCTTTGCCCAGGAGATGTGCCCTCTACCCCTACATTGTACCTGACAGGTGGCAGCCCACTGAATTCTCCTCCCTCCCCCTTCCCTCCCAAATTTAACTGTGTTTTTCTCTTATGTGGGCGTGTAGTTGATCATCTGCTAGTGTCAAATTAGTATCAAGTCCATGAGATGCTTGATTTTCCATTCTTGAGATATTTTACAAAGAAGAACCTCAAGCTGTGGAGGTTTTCTTTCTTCCTTTTAAGAACAGACACTTATCACTGTCCTTTTCATGAAAGACTTCTAGCAGAGAGTAGGAAAATATTATTATAAATAATAGTAATTAGTCCGTGCTGTTTTAGCAAATAGAATTATCATTAATACCTACTAATAACCACACACATATTGATAGAAATGCATTATGACTCAAACAGCATGGATAGAAAAAATACTTCCCGAGAGATGAAGACACAGTATGTCTTTGTAAAAAAAAGATTGCTAATCCCCTAAAAATGTGTTTTCTTCTCCATTGGCCCAAAGGGGACATTTGTCTTCCGTTGTTAACTGGTCTCTGATGGGCTTTGTCCTCCCAAGTGTGTGCTGCTTTCAGTTGGAATTAATCAGAGATGCAACAGTGATGAGGCCATTCCAGACGCTGACAGCGGCTACATAAATGCTTCCTTGTTCCCACCCAGCGCTGGCGAAGGATGGGCTGGAACAATGAGAGCTAATGATGGAACTCTGGAAGCTATCATTTTGAATCAGTCCCTTGCTTAAGCCGCCCTTGTGAAAAATCAGGCGCTGGGCTTATGCTCCATGCCAGGTTAGCAGGCCCAGGCTCAGCAAGCCCAGAGTCGACAGAGGGCTTTGGATTTCCTTGTGGATGCTGCAGGCAGGCTTGGAATGACCATCAGCCAAGTCATATTCCAAATCACACAGAGGGCCACTGTGCATTCAGGGCAGGCTTGCACACAGCCATGTGCTGCTGGCTGCAATGGCCCCGCCTTGCTTCCTGGCTGGTGTAGAAACCTGTCAGAGTCAGGGGGTCTCTTTAGGAACTCCCTAAATTGTACTTGCAGAACCTTTCTATAGAGATCCAAGTCATATACTGACTTCCATTCTTACCACTGTGAGTAGTGATTTGAATAGAATTCAAAACACAGGATGAATGAAGGAGGGGCTGGAGCACAAACCCACGCTGTTCATCTCCTGAGTCCTCACTCTTAGCCTCTGTGCTACTGTGCCCCGAGGGCAGAGGCCTGCGACTCAGATGAGCAGAACTGTCCTTCTGAACCAAAGATGCATAAAGAATAATGCACAGTTGTTGCTTTGAGTTCTAAGTTTTGAGGTGGTTTGTTACACAGGAACAGCTAACTGATACAGCTGGTTGATCCATTTTGGTAAGAACACAGTTTTTAGGCAGTGTTCTTACAACCAGATAATAATAAGGTTAGAAAGGTAGGCTAGGCCAGGTTGCAGAGTTGAGATTTAAAGTGAAGGACAGTTGAGAGCCACTTGGGATTTGTGAGGAGGCTACAAAGATGTGCTCCAAAGCTTTGCCCTACAGTGGGAGAGTGAAAATAAGAAAGAAGCAAGGAGAGCCAAGGGGCAGGAAGTCCAGGAGGGGAGGCCCGGCAGCAAGACGATGGATGAGGGCCTGATCCAAGCCAGACGTAAAAGGTACTAAGATGTGAAGACTCTGCAGAAACAGTTAAGCACAGACCAGATGTGGATCGGGAGGGAGGCTGACAGTGGTCGATGGCTCCCAGGTTTCAAGCTTGGGTAGGTGAGGGGTTGACCAAAAAGAGAAGCAGCAGGAAGCACTGGCGAGAAGCCCGTAGAAGATTTGGGACAGGGGTGATGGGGGAAACTTGGATTCTGGGGAATCTGGAAAAAATACTTTGAGAATATTTTTATGGAGGTGATGATTAAAGACATAAGCCTAAAGAGGGAGGAACAATGTAGATGTTCAAAGAAAGAACCTTGATATGACTTACATGCTGGGTGTATAAGTTATCTATTGCTGTCCAACAGATTACTTCAAAAATCTAACAGCTTAAGATGTAGGAGTCTGGGGACAGTTTAGCTGGGTGGTTCTGGCTAATGGTGCCTGAGGTTACCATCAACATGTTGACCAGGGCTGTTGGCATCTGAAGGTTTGACTGGGGCTGGACGATCTGCTTCCAAGATGGCTCATGTGGCTGATGGCTGGAGGCCTCACTTCTACACCACAGGAGTAGTGCGTAGGGCTGCTTGGGTTTCCTCACGACATGGCAGCCTGCTTCCTTCAGAGTGAACACTCCAAGAGTGATAGGGCAAGGCTTGAGTCTCATGTCTTTTATGACCTAGTCTCAGAAGTCAAAGGCTATCACTTCTGCTACATTCTATTAATCTCACCGACTGCCCATGACGCAACATAAGAGCAGACTACACAAGGGCATGAATACCAAGGGGTGGGGATCTTTAGCACCATCTTGGAGGCTGGCTGCCCCATTAGGAGTTGCAGAAGATGATAAGCAAAACTTGAAAAGATATAAAAGACAGTTTCATTGGGGGAAATAAGACTGCCACATGGAAAGAGATCTGGCTTCCTTCGAAACACTGTAGCCCCAATACTGCCTTGCAGAAGAGAAGCTTTCTCTGTATTTCACTGTTTCCTAGACCACTTACCATGTCCCAGGCAATATGCCAAGATTTCCCCAAGGTTGGCATCATGATGCCACCATTTTAGAGTGTCATCGAGACTGAAGTCCACTAGCCCAAGTTTTCACGGCCAGCGTGATGTGGGGCTGGAGCACAAACCCACGCTGTTCATCTCCTGAGTCCTCACTCTTAACCTCTATGCTACTGTGCCCCGAGGGCAGAGGCCTGCATTCTTCCGCAGAAACCTCACGACAAGATGTACCCATACGAGCCGCTGGAGGGAACATGAGGACTGCCCCAGTGGGGCCACAGCAGCTCTAGGAAGCGGAAGGGCCCACTGAGTCCCTTCTTTGTGGCAGGCCCAAGCCAGGCAAAGGTAGAGAAATCAAGAGGTGCTCACCGTCCTTGGGGTTCCCTTTGTTCTCTGCGGGCTGCTCAGCAAACTTCAGCAGTGGGGATCTTGACCTCTGCGTGGTGGGAAGAGTGGGATCACTGAGCAGTATGGCGTCCTTGCCCCCTGTCGCGGAAGAGGGGAAAGTGGACGTGTTTTACGGTGATTAGAGGTGGATACATTCACTCCCACACAATTACCTGGCTATTTGGGTTAGACGTAGCTGATGCTGTGTCAGGGAAGGAGCCAGCAGGTTCCTCTGTAGTGAGGGGATAGAGCCGTGAGGTCCAGGGCTGGCTGTTTATGATTAAAGACTTTGACTCCTTTCTAAGTCTGCTCAGGGCTGGCTTCCCACAAATGCCACCATTAAAGGGCAGCCTGTGATGCTGGCTGAGAATCGAGTGAGGTAAGAATGCTAATAACAATAGCAGAGTGCTTTGGAGTGCAAGCTTTGGAGCTGTGCTTTGGACATCACCCTTGCTCACTGGGCCACCTCGGGTACATCGTTAACCTCTCTGGACCTCAGATCCCTCATCTGTAAAACGAGGAAGAAGGTAATAGCATCCGCCTCCTTGGGTGGTTGTATGACATGAACTGAGTCATATAAAAGACTTAGGTGTTTAGTTAGCACTTAATAAATGTCACCTACTGAGATGACTGCATTATAGACAGAATTGCTGCTGTACAGACTATGTCTGATTTAATCCCATTTGGCCATTTACACTGAATAACTGTCATAAGGGAGGCAGTATCGAGTCTTCCAAATTATCACAGCTACATTTTCACTTAGAACATACAGTGTCATACCAGCCCATCTGTTTACCTATTAATATGACCCCCCCAACGAATGTAGAAAGTCTGAGGAAGGAGGAAGAGGAAAGGAAAGTCATGATGATGCCACTTTAGAGGCGAGTATGGAGCGGAGGAGCGGGGGAGGTGGCTTTGACACAGGGGTACAGTGCGCACGGGACACACAGAACCAGACACAGGGACAGGAAGCGATGCCACCCCGAGAGGTCAAGAGAGACAAACTTCGGTCCACGAGGCCTTAGGATGCTCCCAGTCGGAACCTTCATGAAACGAAAGCCCTGAAGGAAGCAACCAGCCTGGCCCATTCTCCAGTCTCAGATGTCTTATTTTGAGCAGGAAAGACCCCCTCTAAAGCTACATGAGGTGAATTCACTAAACATCTCTAGGGCTCAATCAGCAACTCTAAAATTCTATGATTTTACTCAGGTTCAGCAGAGTACACAGCAGCATTGGTATAAAGACGTCCACTCCCTCTGTGGAAAACCAAGCGAACCTTGGGCATAACTCCATCATGGTTCCCTGAGTCCTTTCTAGTTTTTTTTATAATACTGTCTTCCCATCAGGCCATATCTTATTAACTTGATTTCCAAGGCTGTGGTAGAAGGTTTGGCACATGGTAGGTGCTTAGTAAATGTCCGAACACATTCTTGGGAATCCTGAAGTCTGGTGGGCTGGGTGCTTGGGGCTGCCTCAGGCAGATGGAGCACATAACCAACACCCATAGGCTCCAGATGCTATTTGAAAGTCAACCTGGAAGAGTAGACCCAACAGGAACCAACCTGAAGTTCTACACAAGAACAGCTATTGTCTCATGTGGAGAATGGCCAGAAATCTTCAAGGTCAAAGTTAGGAGAGATTTTTTCCAAAGAGAAGTGTTGATCTACAGCTCAAGTTGTTGTAAAGAGGCCCTCAGCATGAAGTCAACACAACCAAGCTGCCCTTGGTGCTGTAAGGGTACAACCTGGAAACACCTGGATGGAGCAGTGGTAAGCCAAGCTTCGGTTTCCATGAATTAACAGCAGGTGCCTCAAAATGGATTCTTCTGTTTCTCCCATTAAGACAACATTTACTGTCCTTACAGCAATGATATTTCTTGACCCATATTTCTCTAGCAGGTGGGCCTATACTCTCTGTCCTTCAGGGGACTCAGTAAGAGACACATTCTGCCCCTCTGGATTCTAGTTAGTCTTCCAAATCCCTTCTGCCCCAGTGGCCATAGAATCAGAATTATGGGCAGAAGTAAGAGGTGGCTGGAGCTGCCTGAGGGAGGACCCCAACCCTTCTTGTCCTGAGGAATTCTTTAGGACAGAATGTCCCCTTGGCCCTGTCCAACCTCGGGGTCATCAGGGTGGTTCCACAATGGCACCTCAAAAATGCTTGTACCTCTCCAGAAACCTGAACAAACAACAGGTGGAAAAGGGCAATAAACACATCCCACCAAGATGGGGTTTGGGGAGAAGAGAAAAACCTCCCTAAACTCTTCCCTAAAGAGATGATTTTCTGATTTTAAGGTAAAATGCCACGATTTGGCCATTCTTGCCCAATATTTGAAGAATTCAAAAACTTTCCTAGAAGGCTCCAGGTTCTATGTTGACTAAATCATGCCCCAAGCAGATGGTCTGCTATCTTACACATTCATTTCAGTTCTTGGGACCAGAGGATGGGGGAAGTGCCAAAGTACAACTAATATAGCAGGGCACATAGGCCCTTACATTCAACTGGTACTTGAGTTTTTAGCTCTCTCAACTCCTTTTAGCATGAAATTCCCTCAGCCATTACTCCCAAACATACCAAATGTTTTGAAACCACACATTTTCCTCCTTAAGCTGATGTCTGCTTTGGAGAGAGAATGAAACCTAAAAGGTCAAGAGCTAGACTCTGCTCTTTCTAGATTTTTTTCTGACTTTCAGTGTTACTTTCTAGAACATGAACAGACCCAGGAAACATCCCATCAAAGCCACCCAAGCACCGTTCTCCAGGCAGAAGTGGACAAAGGGCTGAGGGAAAGAGGCTGACAGGTGGGGACTGGAGAGTGGAGTGTTGCTCTTCCTGAAGGGCATGGGCAGTGGGGTCAGCCTTCCCTCTGGCTTCCTCACCATAGCCTTGTCCTTTTTACACCTGTCAGAGAAAGGATAAACAGTGTGGAATATGCTTTGCTATCCAGATGCTTCTCTATATAGGCTGTGACATTTGTCAAATGCATCCATGTCTCAGCAAGATCACAATTCTACACACTAACTCTAGAGTTGGGGAACCAACTCTAGCAAACTACATCAAGAACTCTACACTATTGGCTGAAAGGGTGAGGAGGGAGAGAGAGGAGATTCAGAGAAAATCATTGCAGGCTCAGAGTCCAGCAGTCATTCTGACTCCTTAGGAGGACTGAGCTCCTTCACCACCATCTTTTAGAATCTCTGGAAAGACTGTCCTGGGGTCAGAATTCTTGCTCTCCAATTCAGTTTACTTCATGAACTATTCTCCAGTTGACCTATTCTGTCCCATTCTTCTTTTCTCTGAATTGTAGTTATCCAGTACCAGTAAAAGAACACAGAAATGAAAATCTGAGCGCCTAAGTTCTAATACCAGCCTCTGTGGCATGAGGTATCATCTTACTTTCTGGGCCTCTGTTTCCTTATCCAAAATAATGGGATCAGACCAGACCAGAAAAGGGAAGTGTATTCTCTCTTACATGTCAGCTCTGACCAGAGGGTGGCTTCCTGGAAAGGCAAAGGGCAAGACGGCTCTGGGGTTGATCTGAAATCAGCAAGGGAGCTCAGTGTGATTGATTAGTAATGTCTGCCACTGGTGCTGGAAGGTGTGCTGTACATACGAAAAATATGTACCGAGTTTTTGCTATCCTTGAACTTTCTGCTCTCAACCATCCTTCTAGATGGAGCATTTGATGACTCCTCACGTCATTCTGTCACACACTTAATGTCCTTATCACTCATTCGGCACTGGATTATAGGTCACTTTGTGTTTTCCTCTCACTCCTGGATGTGTATTCATCTTACTTCCCAAACTGGACTGTAGGCTCTTGGAGGGGGTGAGGAATATGTCCAGCATGCCTGGTACAGCTGAATTCACAAAGTCAATGCTCAAAAAAAGTATCAACACATCGATGGGCTGATTATTGAAGGAGGCACTAATCCGTTCAAAATGCAGGTAAGTAAGCGAGGTAAGAAATTCCCTGATATTGCTGGGATTCAGTGCCTTCCTGTTGGCTAAACCCTATGATTTGGCTTCTAATGGGAAAGAGAAAGAAGCAAAGGAGAAAGAGGAGGAGGAGGAGGCATGGGAGGAGCCTCCCTCCACTATTCATTAGGTTAAACGAGACTCATAAAACAATGATTGGACAAGAAGGATAGATCAGATTCACACTCCAAGAGGCTCTTTCCCTGCTTACTCTCCCCCCCACCCCACCCCCAGTTTTAAAATAACATAATATGATGCTTCATCAGAACTTCCCCATCACTGCACGAGAGTGATGCTATCGCCATTGAATCAACAGCAGATCTGGGGAACTACCATTCTTTTCCGTGTCTTCCCACTTGGTACCTGTGTAGAGCCCAGAGAGTGGAACAAGCATGGCCACGGCATAAAATTCTTTGAACCACGTCCCTCCCAGCTAATTCCACCATTTAATATTTGTTCTGTACTAATTAAATTCTCTATTTCAATTGACTAATCAGGAAAGTTCAAGGAAAAGTAGATAATGCATTTCTACTTATTTACATGCAGGGATAACATAAAGCACCATGGATGCCACAAAAACAGGTATTTCAAATAGAACATACTCCCGAATCCTACTGAAACATTGTAGCTCAGGCCTTCAGGCAGCAAAAAGAAGGAAAGAAACAATCGTTATTCCATAATAGCCATTTGAAGTCTTACTAGACCAAACAAGACCAGAGAGAGAAAATTCTCAGCCTTTGTTCACGTATTCAACTTCCACCTTTTTATATAAATTGTAGAAATGAAACAGTGAGGAAATTTCGCCAAGTCATTTGGAGAAAAAAAAGAAAATCAAAACCCCAGTACATGCACAGAAACGGCAATCTGACTGTACAAATAAATGATAGATTTGCCCAACTGTGTTGAAATTCA
Organism: Nycticebus coucang; assembly: GCF_027406575.1. Classification (NCBI taxonomy): domain Eukaryota; kingdom Metazoa; phylum Chordata; class Mammalia; order Primates; family Lorisidae; genus Nycticebus; species Nycticebus coucang. Next base: position 25,982,928 of record NC_069802.1, on the reverse strand, counting down.
ATGCAATAAAAGAAACGCCTTCATGGAAGATGAGGTTTTCACGTATCAAAAGGTTCTTGTGCAAAATAGATCATTCAAATCCCCAGGACGGCACTTGTCACTAATTAGTTCTGTTAGGTCTTTTGACATCAAGTTCAAGGAATCTCTGCTTAAAATTCCAATTTATGAAGCAAACATTCAGGCAACCTAAGGCAGGGGTTCAGATTTACATTTAAGGAAACCCGATGTTGTTGTCCCCTCCCTGTGGTAATTTTTATTTATCAACCATTCCAGGGAAGCAGCCCATAGGAGTCGAGGGTAAAGGAGACTAGTTTGTGTAGAAAGGTTAAGTAACTAAAAATATACACACAACATGGCTTCCAGGGAAAGAGGCAGTGGTGGAAAATGATAAATATAAATTTCTGAACAGGATAAAGACAAGGGGAATGGCTGAAGAGGGTCTCATGAAAGGGATATTTTACCAAGAAGAATGGGATAAATGCAGCTAATTTAAGTGAAACATCAGAGCTTCCTAACACAATGCACAAATGGAAAAAAAATTTTCCATAGGAAATTTTTATCTTTAAGCTACAAAAAAAAAAGAGAGAGACTGGAGGATGGGAGGAAAAGGAGATTGTGGAGTACATTTGGGTTAGAAATATTGTTTGTTCTTATATTCATCTTTTAGTACTGGTGATTAAATCGAACAAATCTTTATGTGTTCTCACATTCAATTTTAGGACTGATGATTAAATTGTACAAATCTCTGTAAGTTCCTATATTCACTTTTAGGACGGATGATTAAATTCAACAAATCCTTGTATATTCTTACATTCATTTTTAGGAGTCGCAATTACATTGAATAAATCTTTATAAGAGACCTCTAGATAAAAAAATAAAAATAACAATTTACTACATTCACTCAAGTTAAAAAAATATACAGACACAATGACAATTTCAGAATTTAAGCTAGCAAAACTTCATAGTTCCACAAGTGAGACCTGGAATATTTACTGTATTTTTCTGATTCCACATTCCCCCATCCAAATGATGGCTTCTAAGTTTAAAATACTTGCAGACCTTTCAGCAGTGATGTCCAAATAAAAGGACATTAAAAAGGTAGACTCCTCTTGAAAATTATGTGAGAGCTTCCCTTAAAAAAATAAAACAAAGAAAAGAAAAAGTTTTCATGAAGTTTTGCTTACCTGGAAGACTCCACAAACCAGAAACTTCCAGAGTTCTTAATTTTTTCTCTAGCTCAGCGACACGATTTCCTAAGATTCTGGAAAACGAGATAAAGTGACAGTAGATTAATGTGCATTCTGTCAACTCTCAGGGCTGTGAGGTAGCGACCAGGAAAGCCCATGGGTATCCTAATAGAAAAGTTTGAGGTTTAGGATATATGCTAAAAATGGAACATTAGTATGTAATATATATGTGAGTGTGTGTGAAAAATGCAAGCTGTATTGAAAGTACATATTAAAATAAAAAGTGAAATGAATGATTAAAAAATAATAAAATGCCATTCAAGTTAGTCCTCTCTCAAAAGGTAGTTCCCCTGGGGAGCTAAAGAATTATTCCACCAATGCCCAAAACATCTTACAGAATTTCTATTTGGTACATGCTCATTGCTAAAGATAACAATGAATTCTGAATACCCTTAGTAGTATTATTACATTTTGATTCTCTGAGGGTGGATCTGATTTGTGGAAACCAGGTTTAACAAATAAGACAGGTGGACACGCTTGGTAATGTTGCTTTGAGCCAATTGATAATCAGGTCAGCCATCTTAGACCCAACTTTTTTCTTACTGATGTCCATATTCCTGATACCTGGCACGATGCTTATTGTATTGAACATCTACCATGTTGTAGATGTTCCATGGTAGATGTTCAATAAATATATTTGATTAAACAAATGCTTTTCTTTTCTCATGACTTATAAGCATCTATGGGAAGAATGAAAAAAAGGTATTTCGAGAGTTGTCAGTAATTGCAGAATCATTAGGATAATTAGGCTGCTTTCCAAGGTAACCATTCTGACTCATTCTGATATATAAGTTCTGGAATGTGCATTTCAAAAGAGCGTATTGTTTACTTGGAAGTCAGACTTTGTCCATATGCATGGATAGACGTGTGGGCCTATACCCTCCCCCTTCACTTTACGCAAAATTAAATATAGTTGGGAAATGATTTGATAGCATCTAAAACTTCAATCAGTTTCCATTGGCCTGGAAATTGAAAAACCAGTCTTTACTTTATTTGGGGGATTTTCTTGGCACCGCTGTGCTAAAATGATGTGGAAATCACCTTAATAGCAAAGTTTCAATTCCTTTCAGCAGGATAAATCAGAACACCAGAATTACTCTCTTTATATTCCAGAGATAGCTGTGCACACCCACATACACACAGAAACATGAATATGTATGTATCTACACACAGATATGGCTCTGGAGACATCCTTATTTTACCTGAATTGACTTGCACCATCTTAATTAATATTCCCTTTGAGTTCACAGAAAACTCTAGAATTACTATATGTGGTTTTCTTCAATAAGCACTTAGAGCTTTTCTTCTTTTCCTTAAGTCTTAAAATTCTGCATAGTCTTTATCAATTACTTTCAATTTTCACTCTATTTGTGGGGTCTACTTTGCTTTCATGTCCCTGACCCTTCAGTAGACACTATTCTTCGTAATCTCGCTTTCAATATTTCGTGCAGACCTTCTGATCCAAGCTCCCTTTTCAGCAGCTGATGAGTTTGAGATGCAATCACACCTGTGCTCAAGTTGATGCCTGTTTCTTAACGAGATCAGATCGTCTGTGTGTGGCCGCCTCTTGGAAACAAAAGATAAAGCTTCACTCCTCTGTGGATGCCGAGGGATGCTGTCTGAGCAAGAATGTTCAAAAGTGTGGCAAGATGTTTGGTTCTATTTTTTCCTGATGTTTCTAGGTAACACGCCCTGTCTCTCAGAAATGGAATGAAGTGAGTTTACTGGTGTCCCCCGTATCTACTTTCAGGGCCTTTGACTACGGTTCTCAGTGGCTGCTTTCTTCTTTGGCCTGACACTTACCATCCATCTGATGCAGGATTGGAGGTAGAAAGATGGACCCCGAAAAAGTTAGTAAAAATAATAACACATCAACAGTCGCAACTGCACTACAATTAACACAGCAGCCAACTCACCTCTCCTGAGTCGTTAGTATGAATCAGGAGTCCTGCCAAACATGCTCCTAACTTACATTATCTCACCTAACTTGACGAAAACCCTGCCCATCTGCTGTATTATCATTCCTTTTATGCACTGGACCCTATGTCACAGAGAGGTTAGGCAACTTGCCTAAGATGCACAGCTCACCTAAAGCTCTGTCTTTTCCCAGCTTCCAGCAATCTCATCCACCACAGTCATTTCTCATTAGGAAACAGTGGCGCAGAGTCATGCAACTTGCTCAAAAACACAGGCAGGACTCAGTGGTGAGTCTGGATTGGAACCTAAGTCTCCATCTGCCCCCGAAGTGCATTTTCTCAATTCACAGTCCACAGTGGCCCTTGAAAGCAAGCCTTCTCATGGTTTTTCTCACGCCTGCATCAAGTACTCCTGGAAAACTATTCATATTGAAGTATGGATGCAGCCACAGTTGACTTGAAAAATATAAACCAAGATAATTCAAATAACAAAGAGGGACTTCCTGGTCAGCGTCCCACTGGAAGAATATGGCAGGGAGCCAACTGAGCCTGGTGTGACCCAGCCCAGCGAGAGGAGAAGGCCTACCTGAGTCTTACTAGCTGGCAACACTGACGGGAAAAAGTCAAAACAGAGTCCATTTGGTTCAGTGTGACCCATTCAACAAACAACCTCCAGGACCCAGCTCTCCATAAAGCACAGCATTACAGGCTACAGGGGACAGGGGAGAGAAGTGGACCCTATCTCTGCATTTGAAGGACTACAAGTTCAGATGTACATACACACACGCGCGCAATGGAAGGCTTAACTAACAGCTGGTATTCATTAATCACTTCTGTACCAGGTATGCAACACTCCGTAAGTGTCTTGTAACAACTGACAAGGCAGTTCTTCTTAGCCTCGTTTTGTAGATGAGGAAGCGGAGGCTCGGAAGGTCAGCTAACCTGCCCAGAGTTACGCAGCTGGGAAGCAGAGTGGCCAGACAAAATGTAAATACACAGTCCTTCAAGAGAACTGAAGAGCTGAGTGGAAGATGAATCCAGAGAAACTGGTAGGGACCCACATCACGAAAGATCTTGTTGCCATATTGAGGATGTTCAGACATTTGCACATTGGCAATGGGAGGAGAGGGAAGGGGTTTCAGCAGGCAAGCAGCGTAATGAAAGTCAGGTGAAGTATTGTTGGTGTGGAGTTGAGAACAGCTGGGAGCAGAAAGATCACTTTGGAAGGGCACGGCTCAAACAGGGGATGGTACAGCCTAAGCCAAGCCGGGTGGGTATGCAGGGAAGCCAAAGGAATCTGGTGATGATAAGAAGATAGAAGAAGGGTTTGAGATGCCTGCAAGAGACCCACACAGACATGCTGCGTGTGGGGAGAAAAGGCAAGGACCCGAGAGGACAGAGCTGAGAGTGCAGGCCTGCCGGGCTCAGGGACAGAGCTGAGGGTGCAGGCCTGCCGGGCTCAGGGACAGAGCTGAGGGTGCAGGCCTGCCGGGCTCAGGGACAGAGCTGAGGGTGCAGGCCTGCCGGGCTCAGGGACAGAGCTGAGGGAGCAGGCCTGCCGGGCTCAGGGACAGAGCTGAGGGCGCAGGCCTGCCGGGCTCAGGGACAGAGCTGAGGGCGCAGGCCTGCCAGGCTCAGGGACAGAGCTGAGGGCGCAGGCCTGCCGGGCTCAGGGACAGAGCTGAGAGTGCAGGCCTGCCGGGCTCAGGGTGGATCCACCAGGTCACCAGCCCCATGTCCGGGTTAGAAAGACAGGGTGCTGAGGGCCTCTGGAGGCAGGCAAGAGAGGACTGGAGAAGGAAGAGCTGGAGGGGGGAGACAAGAGCCAGGGCAATGTGGGGCCTTGGACGCCGCGGGGAGAGAGTCAGGGTGGGAAAGGTGGTCAACCCTGGCTTATTCTAGAAAGCGGTCACACAGCTTGGAAGTCAAGAAGAGGCCACTTAGAAGACATGCCTGACCCTGGCAAGAGCGATGTTTCAGGATAGTGGAAAGGATGGAAACTAGAATCGAAGGGGCAGGGCTGAGACAAGAGCAGGCCACGAGAGAGACGAGTCGAGAGGACTCTGCGAGCAGTTTGCAGGGAAGAGGGGGAGCAGCCTGGGGTAGTAGCTCGAGGCACAAATGGGCTTGGAGCTGTTTTTGTCTTTTTTGGTAGGACAAGGGAGATTGTTAAATCAAGTTTTTATTTGGTTGTGGGCTATTCCAGGATAGAAGAGAGCTCAGCATAGGTCCACCCAGCAGGGCACCTCCCCAAGACACCAGGCCTTCGGCAGATGTTCCTGTAGTGGTTTTAGATAACGATGGGACCATGGAGGGTGGGATTAGGAAGTTGGGAAGCCAGGACTAACTCAGGAACTGTCTACCACCGTGCTTGCTGTCTGGAGCAGGGACTCTTGGGTGAGGGTCCTGGAGCAAAGTCCCTGCCCACCTGGATCTGCCTCTGCCCCCCACCCCCATGCCACCCCCAGGTAGCCTTCTGAATCTCCGCTCTCATCTACAACACCTTTTTGCTGCTCCCCAAGATCTTGAATCCCCAAGCGCATCCACTGTTGGCTAGGGAAGAAGGCAGCAATTGCAGCATAGCAGAAAGGGTAGCGGAGGTCACCAAGTCCTCAGGTACCCCTGCCTGCCACCCCCCACATGGCCAAGATACAGCCTTGCTGGGAAGGACAGCACCAAATGCAGTGAGACACAGCTTTCACAACGGGCTCTTCTACGAGTGTCTTGCCACCCAGTTTAAAAGATAAATGAACCTCGCCCCTTCTTTAGCAAGCACCAGACAACTGCCAACTCATTGGCAAGAAGTCCCTCCAGCAAATTGCCTATTAATTGAACGTCACTCAAAATGGAAAGTACTTGGTTTCTTCATCAATTCTTCGAGATGGCTCCTGTGGGACCCTCTCCAGGGGGTAACTGCCAGGCAGTGGAAACCCTGCAGGGGAGCACACACTAACTGAAAGGAATACCTTTACTCCCATTTATAACGCTCCAGCAAAACGAAGCGATTTCATTATTTCGGTTACGAAAGGCTACATCATGGGGAATAACAGCAAGAAGACGAAATTCACATTCTGTTCTTAGCCCTCACTCCGTTTGTAGTATAATTAGTTTCTTTACATGCCCCCAAATAAAACATTCATTAAAAGTGTCAAATGTAAGACTTTCTAAGTATTAAAGATGGCACATTAGGCACCTTATGTACTGATAGGAAGCAATCTCCAAGATCTATTGTTACGGGGGAAAAAAGCAAGGTGCAGAACAATGAAAAAAATGCTTTTTTTTTGATAAATACTAGCTTCCATTCATTTAAAAACCACATATCTATATAAATATATGTGTGTTTACATGTGCATGCATAAATATATTATGCACTTGCTTGTTGTGAATATGCTTCTTTGGAAGGGTAGATAAGAAACGGGGAACAGTAGTTTCTTCCAGGAAGGAGATTTGGGTAGCTGAGAAGAGCGGTTTGGAGGTACACTGTTGTTTAATATTTTAACATTTAAACCAGAAGATGATGCAATGGTACATTTCAAAACTATTAAGAGTATAATTGTGATGTGTTACTTAGTTCAATGTAAGCATTTCACTTAGTTCAATGTAAGCATTTCACATTGTATATCAAAGTAGTACCCTGAACCCCATAAATGCATCAATGTACAAAGTTACGATTTAATAAAAAAACTAAAAAAAAAGAACTCCCAGAAAAAAAACCATAAGATGGCTCAAAAATTAATAAAAGTAGTTAAATATGAAAGAGCACATTAAAACAAAAACAACCATGGCCGAATGAAAGTGTCTGTCTCAGTAGAGGAAGTACTGTGACCTTGGATAATGTAAGGGCTGGCAGTGAGGATGGGCAGGGGCACGTTAGGAAATCAATCTGTCAGGAGAGGCTGGAGTCCTCTGCAGAGGAGGGGCAAGACCAAGGCTACAGATCCTGCCCTTGGCAGGCAGTGGGGACTCAGGCGGCTTTGCAGTCGAGGCTTGTGCTGGGCTCAGAACTGTAGTCAGCGGTGGGGGAGGCAGGGCTGGGGGGTGAGGATGAGGCCAGTGGAGGGTCTCCCCAAGGAAGAGGTGATGAACTGGGGGAAGAGGGCAGAAGGGGCAGGAACAAGAGGACCCCTGATGGCCCATGGTAACAACTCAGGAAATACACATCCAATAAATGAATGCAGAACAGCTGTGAAGCTCAGCAACCATCTAGATGTGCATGTTAAGGGAGCAGAAGCGAAGGGTTAGAAGATAGTTCAGTCATCCATTGGTAAAGTCATCAAGAGCACTCGCCATGGGCCCAGCACTGGTCTGAGCACTGGGGGAGAACAGTGACTAACACGGACAAACCATAGAGCCCTGGGACAGCAGGTGACAGGGACGTTTGTCGAACCTGGGTGTTAGAATGGAGGACAGAGCCCATTTGATGGTCATTAAATCATAAATGGTTGTATAACATTCTATCTTATGGCTTTTCCATAATTCTAATCACTGCCCAATTAAAAGACATTTGGGTTTCCTTTTTTTTCTGCTCTTATAAACGAATCCATAGTGAACAACCTCACATATCATTCTGGGTATCATTCTGGTTTTATTCTTTAGGATACATTCCTAGAAGCAGACAATCTGGGTCAAAAAGCACAAACATTTTGAAGTGTTTTAAAACTCATTGACTTTGAGGACCTGAAAGATTATCTAGAGAAACTATCCCCCTCACAACTGGAAATGTGGGTCCTGCTCTTGACAAGAGATCTGAGAAGTGTCTGCAGAGAATACGGCAAAGACAAGGCCTAGGTCCCCTGGGTGGGGGAGCAGAGCAGAAGACAGACAGAAAGGTCAGGTAGGCTTGTGGCGGAGGTGGGGGAAGGGAGGCGGCAGGGACAAGACTGCGGAGAAAGTTCAAGTTTCCATCATGAATCTCAAGGAAGGCGGGTTTTTTAATGGAAATCTGATGTAGAGAAATTAAGGAGAAAAGAGACTGAAAGAGGGAATTTGGGGATACTGGTGACCTGCAAAGAAAGAATACTGTGAACTACAAGAAGAGGTCCTGGGAGGTATTAAAGCCAAGGTCACTCTGTGCTTGGACTCCCCTGGGGCTCATTAAGACCAAATTCCAACCAATGCCTCTGGACTTGCATTTCTAAACAAGCTCCCACCCAACCCCAAGCAATTCTAACGTAGTTGAGATCCTCTGTCCTAATAGAACCCACTTACAGAGGGGGGGCTATAGAGGCCTAGAGGTGGCCCTTTTCACAAAGATTCCCGGGGAGTGGGACTCCTGGGAAGGCAGCAGGACTGGGGAAAGCCCTGGGGGTTCAGGGTGAAGAGGCAGAAGAGCAGGAAGTTGAGCAGGTTGAGAGAGGTGGTCCCAGCGTGAAGCAAAGGCTCTGACAAGGACAGAAGAGGAAAGATGGTGCTGCCCACGAGGATGGTGGGCAGGGCAGCTCCTGGGAGGAGGGGGACGGGCAGGGCGGGGGAGACACTGTCTTCAGGGCCAGGGCGGCCACACGCAGAGGGGCTCATGCTGAGAAGTCCCATTTTCTCGGTGAATGAGGAGCTGAAGTCACCTGCTGAGAACCCAGGGTGGGTTTAGAAGGTGGGAAAGATCCCCCATGAGAGATGAGCCGCTTTGTAGAGGCGAGGACACAGCAGGCTCCCAGACGTGAAGTGCTACTGGGGATTCTCTTTCCTTCTTCCTCCTCTGAAAAGTATCTGCATTTCAGCATCTGGCTTTTCACTCCTTGGCTGAGATTTCATTTTTCAAGCAGGTTTAAACCTTCTCCCGTCAATAAATTACCCTTGTCGTCCCTTCGCGATTGCCTGCCTCCCTTTGCTGCTCTCTGCCCCCTTCCACATACATCTTAATCTCTGGTGCGCTCTTCCCTTCACTCCGCCTTCTCTCTTTTCTATTTTGTTTTTACAGTACTTTCAATCATCCTCCAGCTGCCTCTCTCCGTGCCCCCAGCCCCGACCGACTCCCTCCTCTCCTGGCTTCCCCCTGCTCCTCCTCCCACACTTGCATTTTGATTTCTCCTGTAGGTCTTTTAAGCACGACTAGCTAAGTAATTTGCAGGGCCCAGTGCAAAGTAAAAATGTGGGGCCCCCTTCTAAAAGAAATGATTAAGAAAGAATTCCAAGACAGTGACAGCAGAGCATCAGATCAAGTGTGGGGGCCTTTTGAGCAAGAGTCGCATGCCCAGGAAGCTGGCCCCAGGTCTAATATTTATTGCTTTAACTTATTGCTTATTCACCATTCTCTGAACACTTTCAAGTTTGCCTTTGTCATCTCTAACGGTCGCATCAATCTACTTTAAACTTGCCTGATTTTACACATCCCGGCCAACACGCTACTCAAAACAAAAAAGACATTCTGCTCTAATTACTACTACCCTTCCTTTTCACCGTCTTTTTTGCCTGTCTGGAAGACTGACTGACGTGTGACTCCCTTATAGGCACAGCCACCTGTTGACATGATGCTTGGGTGGATCCTGCCATTCAAAGAACCTCAGCACCATGCGGTGAAGTTCCAACGGCACTGAGCCAGTTTCCCCCCCTAAAAGGAGACCCAGGGGAAGGGAGAGTCAGATCAGCCAGGTAATTATCCTGTGGAAATCACCCCTGCCATACGTGTCACTTGATACATGGCAGGGTGCAGTGACAAAGATGCTGATACAAAGCAGAAGCCTTGTTCTAGTTTAATACGTTTGCCTCTACGTTTGAGGGGTCTCACCTCCTTCCCTCCCCGCCCAGCCTTCCCCCTGGTCGACCTTCGCTCCTGGTAGCCTCCTCTCATTTCTGCCTTGCACACCCCGCAACCCAAGGGTCCAGCCACCTACTTGTTGGTTTGCCTCTGATGCTGAATGACCATGTTTTTCTCGTGGATCGTCTCCAACAGGGCTGTTGCCAGAGATTTCAGGTCAGAAATGGACTGTGGGGTTGCTGGCAGGCTGCATCCGTGATCCTCAGACAGCAAATCCTGAACTAGGTGGGACGTAAAATGTAGAACTCAGTTGTAATTCTCCTGGAATGCTGGAATGCAAACCCATGTTACTTCTTCCTGGATAGGGATAGCTTCCCAGCTTCTAAACGCTAGGATCTTGCAGGGAGAGGCCACCTTGAGAACTGAGAGTAAAAGGAAATAAAGTCCAGCATGAAAGCTTAACGGACAGGAGGACATCCTCATGGACTTTTTATCAAAAATGTTTTAAAAGGATGATAATATTTGTATTTGTAAGTGATTTTAAACACTTTCATACAGTCTAACTCATAAAGATTTAAATTGGAAGGGAAAAAACCCTAAGAAGTATTGTTCATTTCCATTTCATGGGAAGGAAAGCAAGGGACAGAAACATTTAGGACCGTGGCTGAAGGTCATACAGCCACACCAGTGACAATGATAATGACGTCTCGCCCTGCTCCTTGCTTCATATCAGAGTCTCCCACACGGAGATATCCCTGGCAGGTGGCAAGATAATTTAGGAGATTTTCCAAAGTGCAAAATACGTTTTGTATTTTAATGGTTTTGTATTTGTTTGAAGGTATTATAGAAAAGAATATACATGGCATAATAAACCTGTGATTTCGCAGATGCTGCTACTTAGGAGAAGGGCAAGTAAAATGAGTCACCTTAAAATGGATTCAAAGAAAAACATTAAGCAAATAATAGCAAGGTGATGGAAAGATATGGCCAAAGATTATACAGCGGATTGCAAATGTCTAACCTTGGGGAAACAGGACATTACACAAAGGCTAGCTATTCTTGGGTGCTTATTATTACACTAACTGCCAAATCACATTCATGGCCAAATACAACATGAAGCCAAACAACACACATAGTTTGGTGTCACTGAAGGATTCAGACCGATGTGAAGTGGCCCATCTCTTGCCTGTAACCCCACCCTGCATGAGTCTCTGCTGACAAATCTCTGGTTATCTATGGACAGCTCTGACCAGTTTTGAATGTGTCTACTTCAACAAGAATCATTTCTGATTTGTCTCCATGCCACTTATATGAAGGAATAATCCAGGTGTGGCATGACTAGCTTAGCACATAGTAGGACTACCACTTCCTTTATGCCAAGTGTCACTATTAATACAATGTAAGATTTCCTTAGCTTCTTGGGCAATGAAATACCATTGATGACTAGCATGAAAATACTGCCTACTAAAACCTCTATGCTTTTTTCATACGTGGTGCTGCTAAAACTGGGCTATTCTCCTGGAATGCAAACCAATGTTACATCTCAGAGGATGTGTTTGGGCTGGGCTCAGAATTGTTTAAATCCTTCTCAGAGGCCGCCACCCCCAACCACAGCAGGGGCACCATCTTACCCATGGAACTTCAGCTGCTTCACCCACTGTCTGTTCTACCCTTGGGTCATTCAGCGCCTGCAAATCTGTCCTTTCTGACTCTCAATGTCTGTTCTCCAAGTCTGGTTTAAATTCTTAAACATACACTTTTATTGATGATTGATTGATTGATAGATTTATTGATTTTAGACAGAGTCTCACTGGGTAGGGTGCTATGGCGTCATAGCTCACAGCAACCTTAAACTCTTAGACTTGAACGATCCTCTTGCCTCAGTCTCCTGAGTAGCTGGGACTACAGGTGCCCACCACAATGCCTAGCTAGTTTTTTTTTTCTTTTCTATTTTTAGTAGAGATGGGGGTCTTGTTCTTTCTTAGGCTGGTCTCAAGCTCTTGAACTCAATGAATCCACCTGCCTTGGCCTCCCAGAGAGCTAGGATTACAGGCATAAGCCACTGAGCCCAGCCCAATTTTTAAACATACTCTTTAAAGGTAGACAAACTAAAAGATAAACTAAGAGGTAAACTAAAAGACGGAAAAATAAAATAGTATAAATCTTTCATTATATATCTTTGAATGCCATTTCCTCCATGACTATGTACAGAAACATACATACAATATTTTTCCTTCAAAAATGGGTAAAAGGCCTTATTTTTTTTACTTAACACTCCTCACAATGAATATCCCATAAAACATAACATTTAATGACTCCTGGACATTTATGTTTGGTATTATAACTCATGTATGAAAAACTTTCTTGTGGCAAAATGTTTGCTTATGTCTACTTATTTCTTGCTGGTTCAAAGAGGGGCAGTTTGAGAGACTTTTCACCACAGGTTGCCAGAGGTTCATATCTTTCATTTACTGATGCCAGCAGATTGTTGGCAGTGTGCTTGTCATCACAGTTTTCCAGCAAGGGTGCACCAGATTTGCAGCCCTGCCACAGTGTGAATGGGGCTGGCGTTCCCCACATCAATGATAACTCTGAGTGTCAACAACCAAAGACAGTTTGCTATATCTGGTAGCCAGATCTAAACTTAGACAGGCTACTTCACTTAGCATATTGTCGTTTTCTCTTTAAAAACAATTCCAGGGTGTTCTTTTCTGGGTGAGTGGGAAAAAAGAAGATGCTTGGAAAAGAGCCTTGCTTGTTATGTAGGCTGGAGACGCAGCGTTTTTATTTTTTTTTAAGCCACCCTCGTGCTGATTAAGATAGCTGCCATATGATAGCTGCTGGTCTGCACCACCAACAACCAAAAAGTGGGCCAGCTGACCAGGCTCAACTTGAGGCCTACGCTCAGAACCGAATGCCAAATACGAAGTGTCAGAAGCGAACTCCCTCTGCTGTGTTTTCCCTGGGGACTGCTCTTGGAAGATCATTATTTTTCATTGGAATCAACAAGAAAATTGCAATCAATAAAAACTTCCTCAAAAAGGGCACATCTTCCAGGATAAGATGATTTCAGTGGCTATGGGATTTTTCTATTCTGATTACAAAGGCCAGGAAAAAGAAGCTGAAACACATCCTCTGAGAGGCTAAATCGGTGATTAGGGAAAGGAAAACAATCTTGGGAAAGAAGAAGGCAGCATATGGGAATAGACTCAAAAGGGGCCAATTATTAGAAAAACTTCCAATGTGGTGGTTCTCAAAGTGGAGTCCCTAAGCCGGCATCAGTAGCACCAGGGGACTGTTTAGAAACACCTATTCTCGGGGACCACCCCAGACCTACTGAATCAGAAACTCCAGGTGCGACCCAGTAATGTGTGTTTTCCCAAGCCCTTCAGATAATTCTGATGCAAGTAGAAATTGGGGAACCCCAGCTCTAAGGATTGCCGTGGTTCCTAATTCACAAGACCAGCCATTTGGAGGAGACGTGGGCTCACAGTGGCAGCATTCTGCACTCCTCAGATGCGCCCCAATCCCCACCCCAGCACAATATCCTACCTTGCTTTGCAGACAGGACTCCTGTCAAAGCACTGCTGCTGGAGTTCCCCTGGCCCTTGGAGTTTTTCCGCCTCTCCAGAGCATTCTACAGCGGCATTGGGAGACAGTAAAAACCTCTGTCAGAAAAGCCAATAATAGAAAAATACCTAATAGGTGCCTCCTCCCACCAAGACACAAGGACTCCTAGAGACCGCAAGTGCTGGCTTAAAACGAGGAATTCCAAGTCTCTGACAAAGAGTGATAATTATTACAGGCCTGGCAAAGAGGTTTTGTTTGTTTGTTTGTTTTTGCACAGCAGAACGACAGCAATTACAGTCTCCTGTAAGAGTCCTTATTGGAATCTATTTGGGAGGTCAGACTAGTACTAAAATGCACTCAATGCACATCTGTCAAATTAGATCGAAACTGAAACAAGAACACAGCCTGATGTGTGAAGTCACAAGTTACCGAAATCCTTCTGAATAGATAGGAGTTGGTGACGAGGCTTATTTTCACGTACCAATGGTGGAATCTGGGAGAATGTGAGGGCTGGATTGGAAAGAGGCCTATGATCGATTAGTGATAACTGCCATGGACACAGATTTAAAAAGTACATATGTGCCACCTATATACCACTCCTGGAACAGACTCTTACATGAAAATTAATATGTAGTGTACAGCCAGGGCTTGGCACATGGAGCTGAAGAAATGCTGTTAATGAATGTATCCACACATTTAAAAAAATTATGTATTAATTATACAATTTTAAAAGTTGTATTCTTCTTTGGCTGTGTATATATAGAGGGTGTGGAGGAAAGTGTGGCCCAGACAGAATGGAAAAGAACAGCATGGTGGCTTCTGAGAACAACTGTTAATGTCAAACGTCAGGAAAATAAGGTTCTCCAGAGCATCGGGATGGCTGTAAAATTTCACCCTCAGGAAGAGAAATCAATCTATTTTCAAAGTAGAGAAACCCAAGAGATTTTTCTAATTATAACACTTACAACTAACATCTGCAGAAATAGATATTATCAAACTAATGGTGCTGGAATTAGACTAAATAACAGTGGGGAGAATTTAAACATTCTGTTCTTTCAGGGTGACGTGAACATTATCGTTTTAGATTGTGATTTCCCAATCTACATTTCTTCATCACTCAGAAACCATTTTCTTATGGATAATTGTGAGACAAATAGCATCAGATGAGTGAACATTTTATAGAGAAAAACAAATAAGAAACCAAATATGGAGGCTATGGAGCAGACGAGCCCAGAGTGAGGGTCTCAGCATGCCTTGTTCAGACAACAGCCACAGAAAAGAGAGCTTGCAAAAGCGGCTTTGGTTTTGTTTGTTGTCTGCGGTTTAATTTTTCCTGGTTACCCTCGGTAAAGCTGTTATTGGACTCTATTCGGGAGGGCAGACTAGTACTAAAATATCTTTGGCACATAAAAGAGAATTAAAATAGAATGACATTTAGATGCACAATGGTGAATCATCATCATTGTTGTCATGATTTTTCTACCTTGTACTTGGCAATGTTCGATTTCAAGAGGTTGACCTCTTCGTGGAGTTGCTTTAATCTCTCTTGAAGGTACCTGGAAAAGAATATATATAAGTAGGAAGTGTTTGGGGGCAAAATAAAAAGAAATGCACTAAAAAGGGAAAAAAAAACACAAAACGACTTGCCAGAAGAGTCATCTTGTACACAGAATGCCTCGCCTGGCTCACCACAGTCAGGAGGAGAAACATGTGAATGTCTGTGACTTTTTTTAAACGGATGCGGTCAAGGTCAAGCATGCCCAAATCAGACACCCCACTTTCAAACAGCCCTCTCAGAGATCCCCTAAGGGGTATCAACACGGTTTTCGCATAATTCTCATTAAGATGATTCCACTGGGAAGTAAAGCAGAAGAGGCGACACCAGACCAGACACCAGGTTAGACGTTCGCATACTGAAATTCGCCTCGGGGAAAAGAAACAGCTAAGGGAATTTCTCAATTTATTTTCTTATTCTTTTCCCTCTCCTTGATAGCAATAACAAGCAGCTCTCACTGGTTTCTCACCCAGCCAAGGAGTGTGTGAGCAAAGAGAGAAGGGGTACATACACGGGTATGCAGGCGTGTGGAGCTTCTTTTTTTACTTTTACAACTAAGACGTGACTTTGATATCATCGTTTGGGGGTTGTGACTTTGTCTGCATATGTAAGGCAGTTTTTTCCAATGTAACTGGGGCTGGAACAGTTCCCAGCCTGCAGGCCTGCAGTGTGAAAGGCCGGCACTCCACCCAAGCACACCCCAGCCTGGCCACTCACCTGTTCTCCATACACAGGGCGTCCACATCAATGATGCGGTTCTCGTGCCCTCCCAAGATGTGGTTGAGCTCCTGGTTCAGCCTCTCCACCTTGTCCTGGTAAGAAGACCGTTCCTCTTTAATATCCTGAAGCTCATCCACAGAAGCCTGCAGGTCATGCTCCAAAGACTCAATCTGAAACCAAAGAAAGCACCTTACCCATGATGTTCCTCAGATATCCCCTTTATGGCCAGAGATGGAGCTGTCTGCTTGCCTGGCTGACTTTTAGAGAGCTTATTAATACGGCCCACATGCTATAAAACCGTTAAGTGCCACACATTGAAATACGATAAAAGCTAAAAGCAAAGAGATGCTTCCTGCCCATCACTTACTGTATCTAAGACACAGGAGGTGCGACAGCTCAGAAAAGCAGAGCTGTACCCTCACCCGCAGCAGGATACCCTGCAAGGCTTAGAGAGGGCAAATCTAGACCTTGGGAATGGCTGCCAGAGTCTTATAAACCCATGCTTTTCCAAATCTACTTTAGGCTCAGGAATCTTGCTCTGCTCTTCTCAACCAATTAGCAAAGAGAAAGAAAATGAGGTCTACATCTCTGAGCTGTTCCCCAACTAGGGCTCCTTGAGCTTTTGCCTAAGAGGCATCACTTAGCATTTTAGCAGAAATTTGCAAATTAAGGCCAGTTTGTCACATTTTGTTCCCACCCTGTCTATCTTGGGTAGAGAGAAAGTTTCATGTTTTGTTCAGAACAAGAGCACCTGCAGTAAGGGAGCTGAAACCCGAGAGTCTGCCTGGGAGCTGAGCACAGTACCGAGGAAGTGAAACCATCCAACCGCAGCCCTCCTAACCCCGCTGGCTTCCTTCCCAGGCGCCCCATACTCAACAAACAGGGCGCGCAGCCTACTGCTTATTCATTCCCATTCTGAACAGATGTTAGCGCTAACCTGCTCCTTTGCTCTCTCCAGCTGTTGAACCAAGTCTTCCCGCTCATGGGCTGCAAAGTGGCGCACCCCAATTTCTTCATCTCCAAGCCTTTGTTTGGCAATTGTCATCCTCAAGAGCTGCATTTTTCATTAGTGCGGGGGGAGGGGGGGCAGAGAGGGTGAGAGAATGAATAAATAGATCCAAATAAAACTCCCAAAACACTAGGCAGAAACTTTTGGAAGATAAGTAAGATTATTTCCTGAAACACTGCGGAAAAGCACAAAACAAACAGAGAAATGATTTGCCAATATCATGAATTCTTGAGAAGATTTATCTATTATATTTTGTGCACACATGAAAACACGGCATCAGGAGGCCTGGGCACCTGGAGTTAGATGCCTGGTAGAACCTACGTAGCTGGAAGGAGGAAACAACCTGTGGGTTCCATTTACATTTAGCAAAGATTCAAAAATGGTAACCCAATGCTCTGAACAACGAGAAAGGTCATCAACAGCCTTAAAAATGTCCCTGCCCTTGGCCACTTGGTGGCGCAATGGTAGCGCCTCTCACTCCAGATCAGAAGGCTGTCAGTTTGATGAGAATATTTCAGATTGTATATGAAACCAGCACATTGAACCCCTTGATTGCACTAATGTACACAGCTATGATTTAACAATAAATTATTTAATTAAAAAAAAATGTCCCTGATCTGAGCTAAGAATAATCCCAGACACAGGCAAACTTTAGGGCAAAAAGAGTAGAGAATAAAAGAAAAACTAGAAACAATGTCTAAACAATGGTGGACTGGTGAGCAGACCAAGGGCAAACAAGCCATGGACTGACTTGCAGGTGTCTGAAAAGAAGCTCATGGGAACTACATGATACCATGAAATATGCGTGTGGTGCCATGGCAAGTAGGGAGAGCAAGCAGAACACTAACTTCCTACGCGGTACAATTAAAATGATACTAAGAACTTATGCACATGTGCGCATACAAAAAATGGTCAAATACACCAAAATATCAAGATGTGTACGTGAACAGATGGTGAGAATGCTCGTTATCTGCTCTTTTGTTGTTGCTGTTTCCCAGCTTTTTAAAACATTTTATTTATTATTTATTTTGAGACAGAGTCTCACTTTGTCACCCTTGATAGAGTGCCAAGGTGTCATACAGCTCACAACAACCTCTAACTCTTGAGTTCAAACGATTCTCTTGCCTCACCTTCCTAAGTAGCTGAGACTATAGGCATCCACCACAATGCCCAGATATTTTTAGAGATGGGGGTCTCAGTCTTGCTTAGGCTGGTCTCAAACTCCTGAGCTCAAGCCATCCACCCACCTCGGCCTCCCAGACTGCTAGGATTACAGGCATCAACCACCATGCCTGGTCTGTTTTCCAGCTTTTAAAATAGGTATGCATGAATTCCATAATATAATTTTGTTTATGTTTAAATCCCTAGGAATAAAATTCTAATCTCCTAAAATGTAATTTGCCAAAGAATCTCTATAGAACTCATGGCTTCCGCCAGACTCCAGGGCCAAGCCCCACCTGCAGCTCCAAACCTTTCAGGCTGGGCTGCAGTGGAACTCCAGGAGAGGCCCAGGAAGACCTAATGGTCGCAGAGCATCCCCGACCTGCCATCTCAGCATACAGACAGGCTGCTATTGAAGGGGGGCTTCCTAAAATTACAGAACCGCTTCCTGAAGCTTCTTCTATAGATGATTTAAGCCTGATCCTCCCTCCCTGTGCAGTGGATATGGGTAGGTTTCATACCTGGATGAGGTCTCAGGAACAGTTTTTCAATGCCACACTCATCCGGCCTAGCTAGGAGTGACTGTGAGGGGCATGTTCTTCCTTGTTCCTGTATGAATCTTAAGGGATTAGTTGCCAGTAGAGAAAATGGCTTAATTTTCAGAGTCTCTGAAGGATTTATGGGCAGGCGAGAGATGGGAAGTTAATTTAAGCCAGGGCAGAATATTAACTAAATTGAAATAATAAATAACAGCAAGGAACTTTGAAAGAAATGATGACTACAGAAAAGTAAAGAGTATTTTCAAATGACACTTACTCTGGGTCCTTCTTTGAAAACTACTTGATAGAACTGAGTGATCATTTACTGTGCATCTATCAAGAGCAAAAGTGCCCCAGGATTGGGTGGACAATACCCCAGGCAGGCGGAACAGAATGTGCAAAGTCTGCCTGTGCAGAGGATGTAGAACATGTCGGTATACAGATGGCTGCACTTAATGGAATCTGATTACAGTTAATCCTCATTATTCACAGATGCTGTATTTGTGAATCGGCCTCTCTGATAAATTTTATTTTTATTTTTTACACCCAGATAAATAAATACTTGTAATGTTCTTGTGGTTGTTAACAAACATGTGCAGAGTGGTGAAAAATTTGAGTCACCAAACACACACGTTCCCACTGGAGTTGAACAAGGCCACAGTCTGGCTTCTTATTTTAGCTCTCAGGTTATAAACAAGTGTAGTGTAGTTAGTGGTGTAGTTAGTGCCAAGTTTTTCACATTTTGGGGCTTTTTGGTGGTGGTTTTGCTGTTTACAATGGCCCTCACACGTAGTGCTGAAAGGCTGGCTGGAGTTCCGAGTGCAAGAAGTGTGTGATGCTTACGAGACAATTTGTGTGTTAGAGAAGCTTCCTTCAGGCAGGAGGGGCTCTGCTGCTGAACTCATGGGTTCAATGTTCATGAACTAACCATATGTTTTAACATTAAGTAAGGTGACTTTAAGCAGAAGGAGACATAACATAGGGTTATGACTGATGAGTTGATAAAAAACGTGCTCAGATGCTCACAGGAACCTAACCTGGTATTTCTCTTAGGAGCAATGCCAGTCTCTTCGGTGCTCATGATGACTTCACGGAACACATTGATAGCAAACCTGGTTCATTCAACTGAAAGCAGATGTGCAAAAACACCTTTAACCTCACACCATTCCTAGCTCAGGACATCAGAACCTCAAAAGTGGTTAGACAGAAAGACAGAGGGCAGGCCAAGTAAGAAACACATCTCAGAACTAAGGGTCGGTGAAAAAGAAAGCTCCCGCCTTTCAGCATGAGGCAATGGGAGGCCTGGCTGAAAAGAGGGTATTTTTCTTGAGATGTGAAAAGGCAGACTGACAGCCTGAACTTTAAGTAATAAAACACCACTGTGGTTTTCCCTTCACAATACACTTCACTGAACGCTTCATTTAGAATCACACAATTATGTTTGCTTAATGCCAATTAATTATTAAACGTGTTTATTGAGGTCTGACAGCCATGTAAGAGTCACCTTTTATATACTGGATGCCTGTAAGGCTTCAATAAATATGTTAACAATCATTTGGTGTTTAATGTGCATACTATATCGGCTGTTAAATTTCAGGGCTGGACCGGTTGAAACACTTATTTTTAGAAGTGAGGCCCAAGTTGGTAATAGCTGGATTATTAGTTGGGTCTGAAACTCAAGCACAGTCAGCTGCAGGGGCCTAACGAGGAGGGAGGGACAGGGAGAGAGGTCTTTTTGCCTTCTCACTCCATGGTTCAAGCACTCTGGAGTGGGCCTGCCTAGGGCTTGCACTCTGATTTCATAATCTGTAAGCTGTGCAACCTCAGGAATTTGTCTAAACTTCTCTGAGCCTCAGTATCCTCCTCTGTAAAAATACAACAGTAAAAGCACAGGCTCCTTGGAAGGTTGTGTGAGCATGAAGGGAGAGAGAGAGTGGGGTTGCATTAAAGGAGCACTTAGGGGGAGAGTTCAGACATCTGTGTGTTCGGCAAAAAGAGGAGGAAAGAGAAGATAAGAGAGAAACCATCCAAAAAAATTGGGTGGTTCTATCCATTCCTCTGCTCAATGTTCCAGCCTGAGTGTGAGATGGGATAGAAACTGATAATACATTTGTGCAAAATCATATTGGTCCTGATTCTATTAATACATAATCCAACCAAATGCCCTAAAATTTTTGGACAATCTAAGGGACCATCAAGAGGAATCTGACTAAATACAAGTTTCTGCCTCTTACATGCTGACTTCAGAACCTAACCCTGAGTAAGAGAAGACTGGACTTCTCTACCACGCTTAGTACAGGCCCCGGAGCACAGAAATAATAAATGGTAGCTGCTCTTACGATTATTGTAATTGTCATCATCCTCATCCTCCTGGTATGTTTCTCCACACCTGAACCCACTAGGGAGGTCTGATCTTCCTTCTAAGCTGGAGAAGGCGGAGCTCCTGAGCCAAACTTACCTGCACGGTACAGGCCAATGGTGCTGATTTTCCACCTTGGAAAAAGGCTAGGAAGCAACTGCTCGGGGCACTTAATTCCCTCAGACAGGGCCGTCAATATTCCACAGCCAACCTCCCGGTGCCAACCCACAAAGTGGATCAGTGCCCCACGCAGCACGCACCCAGCCCGCGAGAGACCCACTCACTTGCTGATTTAGATAGAAATAAATGTTTATGAATGAATTACGGGTGTGAGTCATCAGCCTGTGGATGAGCCGCAGCTGCAGCTGGGATGTGGCTGAGGGACAAGGCCGTAAAACAATGTGGTCAAATGGCTTTTGGGTGCCCTTCCCCCAACTCTGCCAGGGACCTGCTGGACGTGTCCTCCCCTGGGCCCAGGCAGGCCTCCTGAGTTGGAATGACTGGCTCCTTCCTCACTCTCTTCTCAGACGTCATCTCACAACCCTACACGTTTTCTACCTCCTCTTGTTTCCATTTGCCTTAATCCATTTTGCTGACAGACAGTGAGAGGGAGCAGGTGTGGAAGCAGCTATTCTCCGGGTGTTATCTGTGTTCAGATGCAGCTTCTGCTAATCCTAGCATGTGCCCTTGGCAAACTATCTACCCTTGGTGAGCCACATGTGACTTATTTAAAAAAAAAAATGGGGATAAAGGCTATCATAGATAAGACAGGTGTCCCGGCTGCATACTGCACAGCCCCAACTCTGGGGGGCTCCCCTCCCAGCACGTGCAGATACAACGCAATGATCACTGTTCATGTCACTCTCCCAGTTATGGCTGGTACGGTCACAATTCTTACACAGTGGCTTTCTATTTGCCAGGGCCATTGAGAGGGTCAGGTGAAAGAATTGTTAACGGAAAGTGGAAGTAGCCCTTCCTTCCCCCAGTCCTTGTGGACTGCTGCAAATGGTACAACTAGGGAGGGGTCAGGGCCAAAGGCGTTTATTAAACACTCATCTGCTGTGGTGCTGGGCTTTTTCTTTTTTCTCTAGCTTTTCTCTACATCTTCTCCAACTGCCCCCCCTCCAGTCTTTTGGAAATACCCCCAATAAAACTGGACACAAGAGATTTAAAAGGCTCCAAGTGGGCCATATACACCAGAGTCTGAATCCCTATACTTAGATGGCAGGTCAGTTCTAGCTTCAAACAAAGGAATTTGTCATTTAAAACAAATCAAAACAGCGGTTTTTACTTTCTGCCTCCTTGGGCTCTGGAGGTCACCGTGCACACTCATCAGAGTATGTCAGTGTCTCCCAAGTCATGAGACTTATCTGCCATCTGGGCCAAGCACGCACGTTAGCAACTTTCCTTACGCACGTGATAGACGCTTCCAGTGACTTTTCACAACACTGAGACACATGCTAAAGCCCTTCCCTGGGCTGGAGAGACACAACGTGATCCCATCCTCACCGGTCTGCTGACACAGTCTCTGACCATCCTGCTGTATCTGTGCCCCAGCCTTGTCAGTGTCCCTCCGCTGTTTCAAAGATGCCGTGGTCATGCCAGCCCCAGGCCTCTGCACTCCCTGCTCAGAGGTCTGTCCAGAACCTACTTCTTGTGTCTCAAAGGGGTTTCAGATCAAATATCCCCTCCTCTGAGAAGTCCTCCCTGGATGCCGTGGCTAAAGTCATTCATCCCCAGGTCACTCTCTGCTCATAGTGCCCTGCCTGTCTTCATCGTACTTACCAGAAATGACCTCATTCGTCTCCTGTGGCCACCCCACCTTCAGCTCTGTAATGGCAAGAACCTTACTTGTCATATGTGCTGAAATGCCTCGGTCCCCACAACCGTGTCTAACTAACCCTAAGGAGGCCCCAGATGCTTCTTAGGTCTAGGGACCTTCCCATTCAGTGCACCCTGTAACTCCTCTTTGCAGGGCAGAACCCCCTGGGGAGGTTGGCACAGGCCTCTGAAGCCAGGTCTCCCTGGCCCCAGGGCCCATGCACAGTTCAGGAGACCTCCCAACCCCAAAGGTCTCAGCCATGTAACACTTAGCACTAACACCACATGCCCTGCACCTTCCTACATCCTGACTCACATTAACTTGACCAAATGCTCTAACAAATAATGTTCTTCTCTCCATTTTCAGAGGAGAAGCCAAGACACAGAGGTAAAGGAATTTGCCTACAGTGCAAACTTTGCAAGTGGCAGTCGGCAGTTAGCCCTGGCAGTTTAGGGCTCTGGGCTTCCTTCATCACGTAGCAGTGACAATTCCTGAACAGGGGCTCCCTCTCCAGAATGTGCTCTGGCCTAAGTGTTCTATAGAGCTTTCTGTATTTTTTTTTTTTTTTATTGTTGTGGATTCATTGAGGGTACAATAAGCCAGGTTACACTGATTGCAATTGTTAGGTAAAGTCCCTCTTGCAATCATGTCTTGCCCCCATAAAGTGTGACACACACCAAGGCCCCACCCCACTCCCTCCGTCCCTCTTTCTGCTTTCCCCCCCATAACCTTAATTGTCATTAATTGTCCTCATATCAAAATTGAGTACATAGGACTCATGCTTCTCCATTCTTGTGATGCTTTACTAAGAATAATGTCTTCCACTTCCATCCAGGTTAATACGAAGGATGTAAAGTCTCCATTTTTTTTAATGGCTGAATAGTATTCCATGGTATACATATACCACAGCTTGAAGAGCTTTCTGTATTTAATCCTAGCAGAAGGGGCAGTCCCCCAGAACCCCTAACACCCAAGCTCATTCCTGCCTCGGGTCTTTCTCCTTCATTCATCCCTAGCCTCCCCCACACCTGACCCATCCTTCAGGTCTCTGTACTGTCCCTAGTAGCAAAAGACTTTCCCTGACCACCCGATATAAACAACACTGCCTCGCCCCCACCTCCTTCTATACTCTGTAGCCCTCTCCCCTGCTTGAATTTTTTACTAAGCACTTATCGCCTCCTGACATTTTACACTGCATTTCATCAAATATGAGATTCCATCAACGTTATGACCCACCACTCGGCACCTCTAGAACGTGCCAATCATGACTGCATGATGCCGTTAACTCCATCAGATGCACACACGTGAAAAATGGTGCATCTCAGAATCTGTGCAAGGTATCAGCTTGTCTGCTTACTAGAATGGAAGCGCCAGAGAGCAGGGACTCCCTGGTTTTATCTAGTGTGTTACCGCCAGATAGGTCAGTCCTCAACAAAGGATGCCGTGAATGAAATGAATCGCACCACCTGCCACCAGGCGAGTTCTGCTTCCCTGCGCAGCCGAGGACAGCCGAGGCACACAGAAGTCATGCAACGGGCCCCAGATCACACAGCTGGGGAGACCCTGACTTACTTTCAAACACCTTGCTCCCAAAGCCATGGTCTTTATAGCACCCTATCATGCTGTTTTAAAGAAGTTTTGATTTCTTTCTCTTTTAGTGTGTAATTTGGAGATGGTGTACTATAAGTCCTGAGCAGAAATATCTTTCAGAACCAATTCTCTATTAAGATGGGTAATTATGATACACAGTCTATGAGATGAATATCTCAAACTATGCTGTTTTGGCCACAGGGTCTATCTACCCAGGCTACAAACTCATACAAAGCAGGACAGGCTCAAACAAAGTCTCTAAAGACTAATCTAATTCACTTGACAAAACATTCGAGACTGCTGAACAGTCTGGCTGTTTGCGGGACTAGCTGAGCAGTGGTTATAGTTCAAAATCAAGTTAGAATAAGACATGATGGGACCGGAAGGGTAAAGGGCCCTTCTCACTCATTGTAATTCTTTGTAATTAATTTCTGTAATGCCCGAAGGCGAGAGCTTTTCATTAGAGTGCCATCTTCACTGGGGTTTCCAATGGGCTAGGACATCTCTCTGCTCCCTTTGAAGCATAAAGTGGAACAGCTTACAAAGAGTTCTCTGATGCCACATCCTGGACCATTACACACATCCACAGCTGAGCACTCTTTTTTAAAAAACAGAGTAAACTTCAATTAGACACCCGCACACTCATGGGTCTATTTTTAATGGCTTATAGCTTTAACTTAATTGGTTTGCTCACTGATTCCATCCAAAAGTCCCCTGTCAATAGAGGTGTGTTCACAGAAGGGCTCTATTATTTTATAGCGCCAACACTGGATAAAATGGAGGCACTTAAAGACCATCAGCTGGTGTAACATAAAGCTCCGTATTAAAGGCAAAACTCTGTGTTTATGCAATATTACCACAGCTAAAATTAAATTTGCCAGCAAAGGCCAGGAGATGGGAACAAATCACATTGGTAAGAGCACTGTCTACCCTGAACTCCCCGGCTTTTGAATGCATCACACGGCATTGCTGATCTTCTGCTTAAACGAAGAAAAACAAAGGCAATCAGATAAGAAAACCAACCACCAGCTGTCCCATTGGGAACGTGAGTTGCTGCTCCTGTCCTATCCTATTAGGTGCTTATTCCACAAGGGACACGCAGCAAAATTCAAGAAAGCCTCCAGGAGCTCCACACCGAGGCAATAATACTTGATGCTGGTAAAGTACGGGGTGATGATTAGGAGCGCTGAGCATTAGGGATCCACCTGCCAGAGGCCGGCTTCTCACTGGGATCGTTGTTTCTACTAGAAGGCGCAATCCTAGTTCCCAGGAAACAGCTGATCAACAGAAAGCAGACCTTAAGATCTCTGGTGTAGTCCTTGTAGAATAGGATTCTAAGTCAATAGGGACCCACGTCGTGCTAAAGATAACAGCAACACCGGCCTTCTATTAAGTGCTTACTGGATGCCAGGCAATTCCCCCTACACACGATATCGCATGAACACTCCCCCCCCATTAACCTCCCTGTCCTCCATTCTTCTCTTCTCAGCACTAACCACTGCCTAATGACCTTACGTGTGTGTTTTATTTTCTTACTATCTTCCCAACTACAACACAAGCTCCAGGACAGCAGGGACTCCGTCTTTATTAGCTGTGATAGATCCTCAGCTGCTAGAACAGTAATGGGCACACAGTAAGCCCACGATTATGTGTTGGTGAATAAACGGTGAGACCTGACAGCAAGCCTATGGGAAGTATCCTTACTGCCATTTTACAGATGAGGAAACTGAGGCCTAGAGAGAAAATGGACTTTCCAAGCCCTCAAAGACAATAACTGGTGGAGCTAGAACATAAACCTGGGTCCAACAATTTCCAAAGATGGACTACACCACTTTGTAGTCACAGGCAGGCTCTGGCTCTTCCTAGAGGGCTAATCTTTCCAAGTTCAGTGACTCCCCTGTGGCAGCCTGATATTTGTCTTGGTGTCAGTATATACCATAGCAAAGCACATTAAGCCGGGCTTCCTTCAGAGAGCTGGTTCTCTAGCACACTTCTGGGCACAGCAATCCTTCCTGATCCTTGGTTTTAGCCACCCACAGTCATCCACATTCTAAAAACATTAAATGAAAAATTCCAGAAATAAACAATTCGTATTTCTTTTCTTAGGGTTTCATAATTTTTATAGAGGTCCTTTACCTCTCTTGTTAGGTATATTCCTAGGTATTTCATTTTCTTTGAAGCTATTGTGAAGAGGATTGTGTCCTTAATTAGCTTCTCATCTTGGCTGTTATTGGTGTATACAAAAGCTACTGACTTGTGGACACTGATTTTATATCCTGAGACATTACTGTGTTTTTTGATCACTTCCAGATGTCTTGTGGTTGAGTCTTTGGGGTATAAGATCTAAGTATAAGATCACATCGTCAGCCAAGAGCGAGAGTTTGATCTCCTCTGCTCCCATTATTTCCTTCTCTTCCCTGATTGCATTGGCTAGAACTTCTAATACTATGTTGAATAGTAGTGGCGATAGGGACAACCTTCTCTGGTTCACAGCTCAATTTGCAATCACCAAAATGTGGAAATAGCCTAAATGCCCACCAACCCAGGAATGGATTAACAAGCTGTGGTATATGTACACCATGGACTGCTATTCAGCCATTTAAAAAGATGGAGACTTTACATCTTTTGTATTAACCTGGATGGAAGTGGAAGACATTATTCCTAGTAAACCATCACAAGAATGGAGAAGCAAGAATCCTATGTACTCAATTCTGATATGAGGACAATTAATGACCTAGTACACGGTGGGGAGTGAAGAAGGGTAGAGGGAAGGAGGGAGGGGGTGGGGGGTCACACTTTAGGGAGCAGGACATAATCCTAAGAGGGACTTGACCTAACAAATGCAATCCATGTAACCTGGTTCTTTATACCCTCAATGAATCCCCAACAATTAAAAAATAAAAATTCCTAAGTGTTAAATCACGTGCCATCCTGGGTAGCGTGATGTAATCTTGCATCATTCCGATCATGCCACCGGGCCGTGAATCCCTTTGTCCAGGGTCTCACACTGTCTCTGCCACCCACGCTTAGTCCCTCAGTAGCCTTCTTGCTTATCGGATCAGCTGTGTGGCATTGCATGACAGGGGTCCATGGGACACTTATCATACTTAATAATGGCCTCAAAATACCGGAGTTGTGAAGCTGGCAAGTTGAATATGCCAAAGGGAAGCCATAAAGTGCTTCCTTTAAGTGAAAAGGTAAAAGTTCTTGACTTAACAAGGAAAAGAAAAAAAATCCTATGCTGAGGTTGCTAAGAATCTGTGGTAAGAATGAATCTTCTATCCGTGAAATTGTAAAGGAAAAAGAAATCTGTGCTAGTTTTGCTGTCACATAACAAATGACAAAAGTTATGGCCCTAGCGCGTGAGAAGTGCTTAGTTAAGATGGAAAAGGCTTTCCCTGTGTGGGTGAAGACTGGAACAGAAGTGTGCCCCGCCTGACAGCAACTGAGCTCAGTACTATCCTTGTTTTCAGGTATCTGTGGAGGTCTTGGGTGGTACCCCTGCAGATAAGGGAGGACTGCTCTCCCTGTGATTCAAATGTCCCCTGCTAGTTTTGTTGGTAGACTTACTAATCCTTAAATTTTTCCTCTCTGAGACCCCTTTCCCCCTCCTGATCCCCTGTGCCTGAATCTCCTCTTAGTGCCCAGAAGAGGAAGCAGGCAGACCTCGGGGGCAGCACAGGGGAGCAAAGCTGTTTCCACAGGCTCTTTTTCAGAGGTTAGGCCTCAGCAATGTCGCAATCTTTCCATGCAATCGGTCCTCATTCCTCATAGGCTGGCGGCCCTGGGCAATGTGCAAAGCTCTTCCAGCCTGACCTGTGTCACTGTGAACCCTCCCTTCCCCAGAGGTTTCCTCGGTCACCTTTAAGAACTGTAGTTTTTAAGGAAGGGAGGGCTTCTAGTAGGTTTTCCTTTCACATCTCTCATCTGGTTTTGGCTTGGGGATTTATGTTAGTCTTAGAGCCTGAGAAATTCCTGGGCATTGTACAGAGAGATGGCAACAGGTGACTGATCACCAGGCCTCTGTCACCAGATGCTCACCCTAGAAAAGGAATCCTGGCCCCCACCCCATGTGAGTGCTAAATTGCTTGGAAGTCGGGGCGGCAACAAATCTTTCAAGAGGCTGTTTGGAAATGCTTTATGGCACGTAGGGTTACAAGGCTCTAGCTGAACAAATGG
Organism: Nycticebus coucang; assembly: GCF_027406575.1. Lineage (NCBI taxonomy): Eukaryota > Metazoa > Chordata > Mammalia > Primates > Lorisidae > Nycticebus > Nycticebus coucang. The sequence goes on along the minus strand of NC_069802.1, from coordinate 25,954,567 downwards.
AAAAATTAGTCTACCCTAAAATATCCAAGGCAAGTAATTTCCTGTCACCTTGTTTCTTAAATGTACTTAACATCTAGAATCTGGACTTCCCAAAATATAGATAAAGGTCATCAGTTACAATGGCAACCCAGAGGCAAAAATCTTCCACTTTTAATAGTCACTCCCCAAATGATATCATCAGCCCTCCAGTTTGGCATCAGAGTTGGAATCCAACAACAACAATTAGTCAGTATTTTGAATTTAACCGGCTTGAACCAGCCACAGAGCAGGACATTTACCCTTTGCCCACCAAGGCTCAGCATGGGACTTCACCGTCTCACACCTTGGGTTGTTGTTTTTCTTTTTTCCCCTCCGTTGGAACAGTTTACTTTTCTAGTTCTTTTCTCCAAATTTCTAAACGGCTCCTTACACCACAAAGTGAGGTACTGATGACAGCCAGACGGCAGTCCGGCCCTTACGTTTACGCCTTTTTCCTTTTGTCTTCCTCTTTCTTGAATCCTTTCCGTCTTCTTTCCATTCCCTTTATTCACACATTCCTTTATTTCATTCTGTTCCTTCCATAAGGATTAAATAATATCTATGCATTGGGAGCTAAGGATGTTAATTTTTAGGATATAGTCAGGAATGCAGCCTGCAAAGAGCTTACCTGTGGGGCTGGGGCAGCCACAAAGATGTGAGGGGGGCAGAGCAGGGCGTTGCAGGTGGCATAGCTGATGCCTAAGACATGGAGAAGCTACATTTGCGTTTTGGCCTGAAAGATGAGCAGGAGCTTGCCAAGGAAGTGAAGGGGAAGAGTGGTCTAAATTGAGCAAATAGCCAGTGCAAAGGTCCTGAGGCACCAGACAGGATGATACTGCGAAGGGGCTGAAACTAGCACTCTAGGGCTCAAGTATGAGGTGACTGGTGGCAAGGATTGTGGAGGAACGCATAGGGGACAGATCCTGGAGGCTAATACCATGACAAAGAGGTAAACTGGACCAGCAAGTGACATGAATCAAAAAAAAAAAAAGCAAAACAAGATGCGGGAAGTGGCATAAGCCCACAGTACCAGCTACACAGGAGGCTGAAACAGGAGGATCGCTTGATGCCAGGAGATGGAGATCAGCCTGAGCAACTTAGGGAAGCCACTGTCTATTAAAAACCAAACCGAACCCCAAAGCGTTAACACATTCTCTACCACTCAGTCACAGCTACCTTTGAATAGGGGCTTCTGAGTTTCTCAAGAAGCCTTGCCATTATCAGATGAGTAATCTGGCCTTAATGTTGAGGAGGGGGAGGATGGCTGTGACTCACATAGGCCTGAAAATAAACTGGGATAACTTCGGATGCAAATGGGAATAAATGGACCCTCCTGGGCTCGCTGAGATTAGTCTTTTGTTTTTGAGCGCGACAGGCCAGATTCTGAGATGGGTATTCTGCTAAACATTAGAATATCCTCCCTGTACCTTTTGGCAGGCAAATTGCTTCACGGCCGTGAATATGAGTCACTAAGTTCTAAACCTCGGATAAGAAAACGAAGTTTGATAAATGTATACAGCTACCAGAAGACAGACTCAGAACCCAAGCAAATGACAAAGTTCAGACCGGCAAAGCAAAGGGAGGCCCCAGTCTGTGCTTAGTGTTACACACGCAAACGTGCACACATACACATGCACACTCGCACACTTACCTGCACACTCACACATGCATACTTGCACTCACTTGCACACTCATTCACTTACACACTCACACATGCTCTCAATATCATATCAGTATCTCTTCCTGTGAAATAGCAACATCAAACAGCAACTCTGAAAATTCTCACGTCTGCAAAGGCAAAGAAATTAAATGTGACTAAAAGTGTATTTAGGAAATTTGGGGGAGTGGGGGGAAAGTTAGCTCACAAAAAGAAAACAGGAAATAATATAGGAAAAAAATTTATCAGTCAAGAAGAACCACAGATCCCAAAATCACATTTCAAAATGTTTCAGTATTTTGTGGGTTATGATGTCTCCAAAATTCCTCTAGTATTTTTATGGGTTTAAAGAAAAACTATGGCACACATTTCATTTTATTCTTTAGAATAAAGAACACTGCCCTGCTGTCATCATTTGAGGAAGGGACTAGGAAGGTCTGGCCTTTAATTACTGACCAAACACCTAGGTTACAGAGCTTACATCCTGTTACCGATGCAGAAAACCACACGAGCCAATTAGCGTGTCCTGTGTTAATTAGAACCTCTCCTGGAGTTCTCGCCACCCTCTATTTCATGACTGGGAATGCTAGAGCTTAATTTTTCAAATTTATGTTAAATCTAAAACGTTAAAAAAAAATAAGGCAGATTAATTGGAGAATAAGCTTAGTAAAGAAGGCTTCCCAGATAAGTATGTGCCCTGAGACTGGGCTTCTGAATTCAGCAGTATGTACAGTCCTCTCTGTCTTGTGCATGGGAGAGTTCTCTGGAATACACAGACAATTCTGTGCATTTTCTTTTTTTTTTAATTTTTTATTAAATCATAACTGTATATGTTAATGCATTTATGGAGTACAATGTACTGATTTTATATACAATTTGGAACGCTTACATCAAACTGGTTAATATAGCCTTTACCTCACTTACTTAATTATTATGTTAAGATATTTATACTCTATTCTTCATAGATTTGACATGTTGGGTGGAGGGAGTGTAATTGGTGGGACCTCACTTATGGTGTATATTGCAAGGGTACATGTCAATTCTGTGCATTTTTCAAAGAGCGCATATATTTCAAGATGGCGTCTTCTAATAACCAACAACTCTCAGCAATAATGAAAATCACCATCATTTGTCAAAGAATTTGGTAACATATCAAAAACATTTCCCCAAGAAGTCCTCCTTCGACACACATATACACAAAACAGTTTTCCTGAGTCAAACTCTAGCTCCATCTCTGTTGCAAAAGCTGCCTATGGCAAGGAGTTGAAAATGAATCGATCTTGGCAAAATGGGAAATGTTTTGGGGGGGACCGAACTAAACTTCAGTAGTCTTTCTTTCCTTCCTCAATTGTACTTTTGTTCATAGTTTCAGCTGGGAGAGAGAGCACACACATTTAGTATGGAGTTTATGAGTTCATATTTTATAATTAACGTTGCCAACAGGGGAGTTTGATTAATACCGAGCAGTAGATTTTGAGCAATGTTCCATACAAATTGCCAAATTTAGCAATAAAATAAATTGGTTATGTGAACATAATTAGTAGGATGACTACTTAAAATTCAAAACCAAATGTGAATAATTCCAAATCATCTGAGCCACAAATCCATTATTTGTGTAGAAGGGGGAGAGCATCGCAGTTGTGTTTTATTTTGCCCTCAACCACAATATTATCCACCACCAAGCTGAACATAATGAAACTCCTACAATGGGCTGTGATGACAGTTTAGAGCCATCTAGAAACACACACGTATGCACACATACACACACACACACGCACAGGGACTGTAGTAAAAATAAGAAATGTTAAACTGTGAATTTTCACTATAAATCCGAACATCTATAACATATTTTTACCAAATGCTGTGTTCTAGTTTTCTGACATACTGTATGTACATAAACCTCCAAGGCAAATTTACGCAGAAGAGCTTTTTACCTTTAAATATTCCCCCTACCTTATTGTCACCCTGGACTTCTCCAAGCCTTTGCTGAAGTTCTTTAATTTCTTCTCCCAGATGTTTGTTTCGGTCCTGAGAATCTCTCAATAGTTGTGCGAGATTAGCCTGGAAAGAGCAACGCGTGACATTAGAACCTAATTTCAGAATCAGAAACGAAGGAACGGATGAATTCTAGGCTTGTTACACAAGCAGTGGGGCCTGTCCATGCCGGTGCCCATCAGGGTGAACACACACATGACGGTAGCAAGGGTACAGACAGTGCCACTACGCGGACATGGAGGAAAATCAAGTTGGCCGTGACCCTCAATTTGGGGAAGTTCTTTGCTTCTAGAACGGCTTCTAGAGCCACTCGGGCGAGCAATGGAGGAAGGAGTCTTACCTGACTTCTCAAAAAAAAAAAAAAAAACTTTTTAAGAGCTTATTACTAAAAATGTTGAAAATAGACATAGCGTCCAATCCGAAAATTTAGGCCCATGACAAAAGAAAAGCTTCATTTTCTTGTTCAGGGAGGTCCCCCACACCCAACCTTCAAATGTACAGTGTGTCCATAAAGTTCACGTGTAATTTACAATGTAAAATTATTTTAAATTGCACATGAACTTTATGGACACCCTGTGTCTTGTTTGCTGAGTTTTTTCTTTGCTACTTCCATGCCCAGGATTTTGATTACAATTCCAGGAGGCAGCCTGAGAAAAAGTCAGTGATAGGCAACAATTTCTGAAATTGGGATGCAGAGGAAATTCAAGTCTCCTGGGCTGGTCTTCCTACGTCTTATTTCCTTATTGTAGCTCACATAGTACCGAACGGCCATTCCCGTCTTTCAGCTCCCAACTTTACAATGCCATCCTTTTCTTAAGCTCTGCCTCTTGCCCAGACATGGGTCTCTCTGGCCAATGCGGTTCTCCACGAGCCTGCCCTTTCAATCCAGGTCCACTTCACGGCCTCATGCCCCCTTTTCCCAGGGCATATACACCCTTTGCCACACGCCTGCCCCTTTTCCAGGTTCCTTGAACCTGAAATTGCCAACCCTCCCCATCTAGCTACCCACTCAGGACTCCCACTCACATTCCCCCTCACTCACCCAGCTTCTTGTATTCATATGTTGCTAACTGTAACTTGCTCTAAGTGGCACCTGCTGTATCAGCTTCTTATGGAACCTTAGCAACAAGACACCACAAGCAACTGAAAGGCAGAGACCCTGCCTTCTACTTCCTCCGCTTCTACGCGAGTTGTTCCACACGGTGCCTGCATACCCACAAGTGTTCTAAAGTCTCACGGTGTATACATGAAGGGGAAAGGAAGGAGGGAGGAAAGAAAGCAGCCAAAACACGACTCCTGGGAAAGAATCATTCAACAAGAGTCAGACAAGGGATGTTAAAGATGATGTCCTGGGCTCCATTCTTATTATAGCCAAAAAACCAAATCCAGAGACATTAGGGGACTAGCCCAACTGCAGTGGCTAAATTTCCAAAGACTTCAGTGTAAATACTTGGAGGAATCGGAAACTATATTAGATAGTGCAAAGGGAATAAAAGAGAAAGAACATAAAGATCAAATCTCTGCTCATCCCGGACTCCCTGCTTTATCTTATCTCTTATATCCCGTCCGCTGGAGTATCCTGCTGTTTCTACATCTTGCGCACCTCCTTGGGTCCTTCCTCCCACATAGGGAGTACCAGGCCCATCCCGTCTCAGCACCAGGGCACTGTTCTCTCTCCTGGAACGGGAACCCAGTCCCTCCACACAGCTCCTGGGCTCATGCCCTCATCCTTTTCCAGTCTTTGCTCCAAGGTCGCCATCTCAGCAGGCAAGGTCTCCTAGACCACTCGATTTAACCTTCCCACCTTCCCCTGCACCACTCTTTCTTTTTTCTAGAGCATCTGCCATCCTTTAACACACCACATCATTTCCTTCATGGTTTACTGCTCAGTGTTGATCTGCCTCGCTCTCTTTCCTAAAACATAAGTTCCATGAAGGAGGGTGAGAATCTTTGTCCTCTCTACTGACCTTTCCTAAGCAGATGCTCCCAGAAATATTTTTCAATTGGGAGATAATCAGCTGAGTCTAGGGGTGATGGTCTCACCCTAGGGAGAGAGCTGGAAAAATAACAGCAGGTACCAACACTAGAACCAGGGCCCGGCACGGAGTCTTGCATAGAAAAAACTCATCCTCCCTGGCTGGATTTAATCAAGCCCTGATCTCCCACTCACTTACTGGTGAACATTAATCAATAATTCCATCTAATGTTTCAGCCCCATATTTGTAAAATTCTTATCTTGTCATAATTGAGTAATGTTTGTTCTCGTAAGATAAAAATTTGGTAATGGATAAGGAAAATTAATTTCCATTTTGTAGGTAGGAAAGTAAAGAAACAAGAGACATTATGACCAACTGACTATTGGGTATTTTATGGGGGGAAGGAACCATCCTAGTTCTGCCACTTACTGCGCGGTGTTTCTTAATCTGTAAAATGGAGCTACGAATGCATATTGCAGGGGGTGACTGGATCCTTAAAAATGAACACAGAATACTCACCACAGTGCTCCGCACACGGTAGGTGCTGGTTAAAAGCTGGCTATGTCGCTTGACTGTGCCCTTCCAGTGGGCACAGGCTCCAACTCAAACCCTGAGTGAACAGAGATGAGTGGACATGGCAAAGGCCTCCTTGGATACAGTAGGGGCCTTTGCAATCCTGACCTTTCATTGTTGATATTCATTCATTCATTTATGTAACAAATATTTACTGAGTGTCTGGCCTATGCCAGGTGCTGGTTTAGAACTGGAAATACAGCAGGAAACAATACAAAAACCTTGCCCTTGCAAACTTGCATTTAATTGATGACATTGCATTAATTATATCCTACTACAATAGACCTGTGAACCAAAATAAAATATTAAGCTCCCCAGCTGACTGAATGGACTTCCCTGTTAGGCAAGGGAGCCCCAGAAAAACCTGAAAGGCGAGTTTCTGGCTATGCGGAGAAGGGAGGTCAGGCACAATTCCTTTTGGCATTACTTTGCTATAATAAGATACACTAAATCATTAACAGGCCTAAGGCCGTGCAAGACTCTGCTTAAACCACACCTGCAGACCATTGATTTGCTTAACAGATCACTTAAGTTTTGGTAAATAAGTTCAAACATTCCAAGCTTTTAGATAAAACTTCATTTCTATAACCAATTACAAATCAAAGGATACTTAAGTTCACATAGAACTTGTAAGCCCTCTCTTTCTTGGAGATGTCCCACTTTTTCAGGCCAATCCAGTGGATGCCTTCTGGGGACTGCATATGATCTTACGTGGAAATCCTGTCTCCAGAATGTAGAAAATCGGACTGTAAATTGGCTACAGGGCACATTATCTCAGGACCTACTGAAGCCATGAGCTCCTGCCCTTGCTGAGCACTGTGGTGAGTATTCTGTGTTCATTTTTAAGAATCCAGTCACACACATTTGGCTCAGAATAAACCTCTTTAATTCTTCTTCTTCTTCTTTTTTTTTTTTTTTGTTAACAGAATATATAGATTCAGTATTATAGATAATACATGTTGCAGAGAAAAATAAAAAAGGCAAAAGCTGCTGGGCACAGTGGCTCACACCTATAAACCCAGCACTCCAAGAAGCCGAGGAGGGAGGATTGCTTGAGTTCAAAACCAGCCTGAGCAAGAGTGAGACCCTGTCTCTACTAAAAATAGAAAAATTATCCAGGCATTGAACCTATAGTCCCAGCCACTGGGGAGTCTGAAGCAGGATTGCTTGAACCCAGGAGTTTGAAGTTTCTGTGAGCTAAGTTGACATCATGGTACTCCAGCCTGGGGTAACAGAGTGAAACTCTGCCTCAAGGGAAAAAAAAAGGCAAAAGTGTATGTGTGGGAAAGGGCCTCAGGGGCCCCCTGGAAAAGGCCACACTTAAACCAAGACTTGAAAAAAGAGAGAGGGAATTTCATGCATATCCTGGGCCAGGAGTTTCCGGCAGGGAAAAGGCAAACCAAGCCATCTCACTCCCTCTCCCTCACCACATCTCAAAACTTCCACGTGGGAGAATAGTTCAAGGCCCCAAGAGCAGGCTGACCCCAGGGATTGCAGTGAAGTTGAGAGATGACTCAGTTCTTGATCGTCTTGTCCTGGTTCCTCTCCTCTGACCACGGCTCTTCCTCCTTACACAAGGTGTCACATGTGGGTGGCCTCTGCTTTTTCTGCCCAGAGGCAGAAAAACTCAAGAATATTCCCCAGACATTAGCTTATTGATCTTTTCCCTACCAGATGGAGGGACAGGCCGCAGCAGCAGCAGTGTCCGTCCCAGGGGAGTGGCAGGAGGGCAGCTCAGCGCTTGCTCTGTCCAGAGCTGGCTGCCACCTGCACACAGTTCAGGCGAATCTCAGCATCCCCATCTGGAGGAGACACAGCAAAATTCACCCTGGCAGGAGCTTGCTTTTAACCCATGGAAGAGATGCTCAAAGAAATGCCGTAAGAGCAACAATGAAAACTTAACAAAAGATTCCACAACCTCCCTAATCTTTCATTTTCGAATCAATATGCCTCGAATCTTGGGTGGGCTGGAAGACCCTGACATTGGCTGACCAATGTACCTGCCATAGCTAAACCAGTACAACTCAATCTGCCAGGGGTGCAACACCAGTTTTCTTTATCCAATCCATCATAGATCAATACTTTTTAAAAATATAATAAAAATGAATTACTAGGAAAGAAAATTAAAGAAGACATCAAGATAAAGCCCTGAGTATTTATTGTTAGATTTGACAGACATAAAATCTGCTGTCAAATTGCTGTACAAGTTTCTAAACACATCCTCTCAATTTCTGAATTTATCTTGTGGTGGACCAGAAACAATTAGCTTGCAGCCTCACACTGGTCCTGGGACCCCACTTTGAAAAACATGAAACTCATTCAGAGGTGCTCCTGGGTATCTGGATACTACAGTAAGGCAGACACCCAGTAGAAACATCAGTCAATGATTCCAATAACACTTGGGACAGAGGACAGAGAAGTTTTAGGACACAACAATTTAGACACCCTGTGGTGTGAGTATCAACCATTATTTACTCTGCAGCTTGGCCCGAAAAGAAATCTTCCAAAATAAAGTCAGGCATTTCTCCATTTGCCATAAAACAATGGTAAATTAAAATCACAATGCCTCCAAGTGAGTTCACAGTAAATCTAGGCAGCTTTCAACTTGATCTCTAGGGGTACAGAGAGGTGGGGGAGTTGCCACTGCTTTAAAGCAGGTGACTGGCATTTTCTCTTACATTAATGGGCTGGAATACTTGTCAACACACAATTCTCTTCTTTTCACTCCTTCCACCTCCTCACCTCCAAAACAATGACTTTGAAAACTAGAAAATGACTATTCTGATATGGTGCCTAATTCCTTGACATACACCTTAAGGAACAGAAAAAAAGGGGAGTACATTTCAAAGCACTCAAAATAGAGGAGAAAAGTTCACACAATTCTTTTGACCAAAAATAATACCCATGACTCACACACATCCACTATAACAATCCATCAAGCTAGCACATGGAGCCTGCTTATAATTTATCAGCTATGCAGAGCGTTTTGTCTCCGTGTTATTGAGAAGGACTCTGTGACCATCAGTTAGAACGGCAGCTTTATGTAAAAGAAACGTCAGGAAAAAGTGGCCTAAGATTGGGAAGGGTTTCACAGGGAAGGAAAACAAAACCAGGAGAAAATTTCCTCTAAATCTCTAGGGCAGGGGGTGGCATAAATAGCAAAACATAAAAAGGTTTAGAAAGAAGCCCCCTTTAAATATTCAGATCTAGCTGGGGCCGACATTAAAGGTTGACATTTTCGCTCTGATAATAGCAGAAAGTTGAATACAGGGGAACGTATATTTAAGTCACTCTTTCTAGCTAGAAGTTTATCTATTACAACTGTGATGGGGAAGAGACGGAAGAGAGATTTGATGAACATGTAGCCAGGAGATTTGAGGCTCAGAGGATATGACAGCTCTCCATTCTGAAACACCTTCTTTTGCAAGCAACATTCAGTCCCCCATTACGAGCAATGTCTGCAGGAGCAATTCACCAATGCCAGCCCCCAGTGTGGGAACTGGGGTGCCCTGGAAACTCTCACCGTACAGGGATGATGACTACCGATGCTGACAGTTGTTGTGCAGGCAGAGACCAGGGAGCTGCGAAAGCCGCTGGGTCTCACCCCAACTTTTCCGGCTTTGCCTCTTGTGATGAGAGGGGTGCCACCCTTCCAATTCTCAAGACCTGCTCATCCTGAACTTGACTTTTTGTCTCTATCACTGTTTCAATTCCCCTAAAAATGCCACAAGAGATGTCAGGAGGGTTTATGCTACAGATGCCACATGATTTTTAAACTCTTAAGAACCGATGGGAGATTTTTAAATACAGATGGTCCCCAACTTAATGATGGTTCCAGTTAGAATCTTTCGACTTTACGTCAGGGTAAAAGTGATATGCATTCCATATAAAGCACAGTTCAGGTGCCCATACAACCATGTTGTTTTTCACTTTCGATAAATTACATGAGATATTCGACACTTTATTATAAAATAGGCCTTGCGTTAGATCAGCGGTTCTCAACCTGTGGGTCACGACCCCTTTTTTCCGTTTGTAACAACGCGGCAATTAGGAAGGTTGAAAACCACTGCGTGAGATGATTTTCCCCGCTGGCAGACCAATGGTAAGTGTTCCTAAGCCTGTTTTAGGTAGGCGAGGCTAAGATGTTCAGTAGGTTAGGTGAATTACGTGTACTTTATACTTATAATCTTTTCAAATTCGATGTGTTTATCAGGACGTAACCCCACTATAAGTTGGGAAGTATCTGCAGAGTCATAAATCACGGTTGGCAATGACCATCACTGTTAAGGGTTCCATTTTCAGTGATCAACTAGTGGATACTAGTTCACAGGGAGGGATTTCAGGATAATAATTGCAAGAAAGCAGCCTAAGTCTTAGAGATGGGGAGAAGACCTACTCCATACCATTTTTCTGAGGTTAGAAAGGAAAAGACCCCAAATTATGCCACTTTGGCATAAGGATTATTTTGAGCCGAAAGCAATTTACAATCACCAAATGCAGGAATAGTTCTCTGTACTCCCCTTTCTGCCTAAAAGCAGGCATGAATTTCTCCTTGTGAAGGTGGCCCCTACTCCAGAACCAGAAAGAGGGGAAAGAATCCTTTCACCAGAGATGGATAGTCAGCACCAAATGAGTCTTCATAAAAGAAAAAAAAAAAACCTTATTAAAATAACCCTTCTCTTTCATTATTTCTCTCATATATGTCCTACTTTCCAACAACTTATCATCCTTTACAGCCCAAACCCCCTTTCCTTTGTTAAAATGGTATATAAGCCCTGCAGTTCAACTGAGGTTAACCACTTCCTTACTTTTACCTTTTCTTCTGTGGGTTCCTATTGCATGGAAAATAATAACATTGTATACTTTTTCCTGCTGTTAATCTATCTTTTGTCATTTAAATTTTCAGGCCCCCATCACTGAACATAAAAGGGGCCTAACACCAGCCACACATGACCCCTTTACCCTCCTCCTCCTAAGACAAAGACACAGTGGACCTAATTAGCCCCACCCCTGAGAAGTTGGTACCTAAGGACATTAACTTTCTGGGTTGTAGAATTTGCCCACCCTCCCTGTGGCCCCATATAAAAGGGGTCTCTAACTACCCCTGGGCACAGACATCACCTTTGCACTGCCCAGGCAGATTCCTGTCCCTTTCAATAAACCTGGCCTGAACTTCTCCACTCTGATCTCATCTCCAGGCACCACCACTTATACCTTTGCACTTCCCCCGCAGGTAATAACAAAATGGAAAAAAGTGATAAAAAGGTTAAGATAGGGTGGCCCCTGTGGCTCAAAGGAGTAGGGCGCTGGCCCCATATGCTGGAGGTGGCAGGTTCAAACCCAGCCCCAGCCAGAAACCACAAAAAAAAAAAAAAAAAAGGTTAAGATAAACCTTTTAACCTTACACTATCCCAGACACCAGACACAGGAGTTAGAGAGTAGACTATACGTTTTCACCTCATCCTGAGTCTTCAGAAGTATTAAATACAATTACCCGTGAACAACACAGATGTGAACTGTGTGGGTCTATTTACAGATCCTTTTCAAATTCAGATCAAAAATACATTATTCTTTGGATGTGAAGCCCAGGGATGCAGAGGGCTGACTTTTCCTATGGGTGAGTTCCACAGGACTTGAGTGTGCACGGATTTTAGTACACACGGGGATCCTGAAACCCATCCCCCTTATATACCAAAGGATGACTGTACACATCATTTTGGTACCCCAACCATGGCAAAGTTATTCTGCACCATAATATAAAAATGATGTGCAACACAAGATCCTCTAATATACACCTGTCAATTTGCAGACATACAAATTGGTACTGGAACTCGAAAATGAGAGGAAATGGGAGAGAGACCGAGGGACACACACGGAGAGAGGACAGATAAGGAAGCCCTTCACCTTGCCACTTTCTCAAGAAAAGTAAGGAAAAAGAGAGTGAGAGAGTAAAAGAACAGAGACTCAATTTAGAAAAGGCTGTTCCACTACATGGTATGAAAAATTTTATTAAGTCATACTCTGGGCCTCTTAAATCCACACCTTCAATAGAGAAAGTACTAGATTAAGCAAGAATACATAAAAAAAAAAAATCTTTGATGAAACATCAAGTGTTCTTGAGAGGTGTGATTGATAGAGAATTTAATTGCAATTTCTACTCCACTGCTTTGGTCCAATGGCAACTCTTGTGTTAATAGTAATACAGAGAAACTTGCTTTGCTTAGCAAGGGCCCCTATTCATAGCAACTGCCAAAGTGATGACCTCTGCTACAGCAACAGCTTTTTTATTCACAAAAAACAACCACCCGAGAGCTAATTCCATACATATTTTTTGGCTGTGCAAGGAACCATCAGCAGCCTATCCCTTCCTGCTAATCTCAGAACACACACTTGCAAATGACTGCATTTCCAGGCCCTACAGGCAAACACTTTTGAATAGATTTGGTAGGTTGCTATTTAAATAAATGTTTGCTTAATCTTGGGCATTAGGATTCTGCATCTCCACTTAGGGGCTCCGTTAATAGCTCCCAAGTTCTTTAGACTCAATGAGCCTAAAATTCCTTCTCTATAAATTGGGGAGGGCTGCTCTCCCCCTCCCTGTAAAATTGTTGCAAAAATTCAAAGAGCTTATAGCAAGGTGCATTAGTGCTCAGAATTAAGTTGCTGTTAGGATTTGAGAGGGGTCCTAGTGGCCAGACCTGAGATTTCTTCTGTGGTTGCCTGGTTTGACAGAAAAGTCATACCATTCAAAGTGTTATAAAAAGAAACATCTTAAAACACTAGAGATCTCTGAAGTAAGTTTTAGGTTCTGAGCATCAAACCAGGATGCATATACAAAGTCACTGTGATTTACAGTCACAGGAGATTAAAATAAGCTTGACCAAGAAGACTTTTCTACTCAAATAAAAGGTTCCTTTCCAGCCCACAAAGGGCCACTCTACGCTCTGATTTTTCCAGGCTTGTCATCTCGGCACATGTCACCGTCTAAATAAGCCATCCCTTTCTAGAGGCGAGAAAGCAGCAGCTCCCTCCTGGACCAAGAGAGATACCTCCCGTGGTATGTCTGCTTGAGATCAAAACATGAAAAGACAAAGATCTTAAAGATGTGTTCGACTGTTTACTGAAGGAGTTTTCATGGGAAAATGTGCCTCCCTGACTCAAAAGAATCCCATCTTATAAGAAGATTAACCCAGAAATAATTTAAATCTCCCTCTGTCTCCTTTGGAGGAACTGCTTGTTTAGCAAAAGAAAAATATTTGAAGGGTCATTTGAGATCTTTTGGTGATTTCTTACTGCAGTGCAAAGGGGCGCTCTGTGTACAGTTCTGCCTGGAGTAACGAGAAGAAATTTTCATTTCAATGTCCCACGAGAAGCTATTAGCGCAATCGCTGTTGTCACAATTTCTTCCCAGCTTCTTTAACGGATGATTTGCCATTGGAAATTGGCTGTTTTAAAAAGGATTCCGAGTTCCAAAAGAAAGCCTCAACAACTCTATTTCTAGAACAGATGCAAGAGTTCTAGCCTGCCCTCTGAAGAAAAAAAAAAAACAAGAAAAAATTACAAACAGGCATTGGCTGACACCAGTAAGACGGAGGCTTCACCGGTACAAACTCCTCATTCTGCTCAGTTTCCTGTTCTCCACTGCTCCTAAGCAGTAGGCTTTGAACAAGGCTGTTCATCTTGGGACTTTCCAAGTGGTCTGGACTGGATATTAACTATGGTTCCTCCAGGCTCAGTCTAAAAATCAGATATAGAACAAAAAACTTCAACTATAGTATTGAATTATGAACTAGAAGATCTGGATTCGAATCCTGCTCTATCAACCTTCTGTGTCTCGTTGGATAAGTCACAGGAAACGTCTACAATGTCCAGTGTTCCTGGAGCACTCCCCAGTTACAAAGCAATGAGCATCATGAATGTCGCCATGCCAACTCCTCATGAGAGCTTCATGAACGTGTCTTGCATTTTGGAGAGGAAATTGAGTCTCGGAAAGGTTACAACCGCTCGCCCAGTTAGCAAGTGGAAGGGTTAAATTTGAATCCACGCAATTGGATGCCAGAATCTAAGCTCTTATTATTTACTGCCACATCCCACGCTGCCTTGTAACTTAAGGAAAGACACGCCTGATGTAGGACCTCAGCCGGGAGAGGTCATGGCCATGTGCACAGGTATGTGGTCTCTGAACAGTATAGAGTCCTGCCAAGACTGAGGGTGTGGGATTACTTTCTGCCCTCAGTACATTTAGGGCAGCTTCTCTTAAATGCAGCCCATGGAATGTCAAGTACTGTTAGATGGGCGAGGTCTGTGACCTCATGAACTTGCATGCAATATTTTTTACGGGCATGACTGTGGGCTTTTCTTTTTTTTTTTTGAGACAGAGTCTCACTTTGTCACTCTTGGTAGAGTGCCGTGGCCTCATAGCTCACAGCAACCTCAAACGCTTGAGCTCAAACAATTCTCTTGGCTCAGCCTCCCAAGTAGCTGGGATTACAGGCACCCACCACAACACCTGGCTATTTTTAGAGACGAGGTCTCCCTCTGGCTCAGGCTGGTGACTGTGGGTCTTTTCTAAAGCAAAGGCTCATGGCCTACAACAGATTCTCAAAGGTATCTGTGATTCACAGGAGTCTCAGAACCCCTGGTCCAGAGAAATGGAATTGAAACAGGGAGAAAGTCCAGTCAGGACAGAGAACTGCAATCTCTCCCCCTCTGTGTCAAGAAACGAAGAGGGAAGAGTCCAGTCAGGACAGAGGGTAGAAATTCCAGGTTCTGAGTCAAGAAACAGAAGCCACAGCTTCAAGGCCAGTGAGCAAGAAAATGCATCTTCCCCTTTGTAGTGCATAGATCTTGTGACCTCCGTGTCACAGCTGTTAACTCAGCAGCTGGCTCTTGTTCCAGTGTCTTGTGCTTACACAAGGTGTATTTGCTTTGCAGCTGGACGGGTAAATATTTCACCTGCTGTTATGCCTTTGGGATAAATATATAATGTGATACAGGAGAGCGCAGGTCAGGGGGTGTGCCTCAACCTTCCCCCCGACTTCCTGCTGATGAAACAGTTTAGAAAATAATCCTGACTCTCCTTTCCCTACTTGTCCACGTACACCCACGCTGCCCACTTCCAGCCACACAGAAAGGTTCATTGTAACCATCTCTAAAACATGTAATGCTGCATTTTTCCCCTACATGGAACTAATTAAGAGGACATCTTAACACCATCTACCTTGAACCCAATTCCACGCTGAAATACACTCACAGTACATCAAATTTAAAGCTGTAAGATTATTTTTTTTTTCTTTTTCATCCCCAAATCCTGGAACTATTTCCCCCCACATTTACCATGATTTTTTTCCCCCTTACTGAGTCAGAATTCCCTCCCTAACTTCAGGCTATCTGTTTCTCTCCTTAGCACTGATTCCCATTAAACATCCTATGTACACTGTTTTAATGACTTTCTTTACTGTTAATAACATCCTTACTAGAATGAAGGTGACTGCCTTATTCAGGGGTCCTCAAACTGCGGCCCGCGGGCCACATGAGGCGGTGTGATTGTATTTGTTCCCGTTTTGTTTTTTTACTTCAAAATAAGATATGTGCAGTGTGCATAGAAATTTGTTTATAGTTTTTTTTTTTTTTAAACTATAGTCCAGCCCTCCAACAGTCTGAGGGACACGGTGAATTGGCCCCCTGTTTAAAAAGTTTGAGGACGCCTGATCTAGACCAAGACACCTTGGGGAGTGAAAGGGGACACAAATAAAAATGATGCCAGGGCCAGGGGTGTAGATGGACGTGGTCCTGGGTGCCCTGGATGTGTGGCACCTTCTAAGTTCCAAGCTCAGGGATTTGGGTCTGACCTTGTGCCGCCCTGCGTCCCTCCTGTGTAAATCACTTCTGGACCCCTGTAGGCACTGAGTTCTTCCTAAGTTGCACTAGTTACAGCGTGAGCTCTGCCTGAGTGACTGCAAGAGCTCCGTCCCCAGTCTGCTCCGTTCCACCCGGGGGGTGATTTCCATGACCTCCATGTGCTGTGATTTCCTCCTTTGTCAGATGGCATGGCTGTATTAGGATTAAATGAGATGATCCACAGCAAAAGTCTCCAACCCTGGCTAAGGTGAGCGCTGATAACACTGGCTGTGCTTATTAGTATTTGTCTTCTTGAGCCTATTTTACCCAAGGCATGTAGGTCCAAGGCTGTGACACCCTCTGCTTGGCACCCTTCACACAAGAATTGTAGAAGCTGCCTTTCATCAGCAGGACATCTGACCCTACCCACCTGGTCCTGACACATACCCCTGGCCGGAGCTTGCTCCCTGGGACCTCGTCACTGGGACTCGGGGCACAGCCTTTCTCTACTGGGGTGGCAGCTGGCAGCCACTCTTATTCTCAAGGGAAAGCAGCCCACAGAAAGAGATATGACTGGCTCAGCGCCTGTAGCTCAGTGTTAGGGCACCAGCCCCACGCACCGGGGCTGGTGGATTCAAATATGGCCAGGGCCTGCTAAACAACAATGACAACAACAACAACAAAAACTAGCCGGGCGTTGTGGCGGGTGCCTGTAGTCCCAGCTACTTGGGAGGCCGAGGCAAGGGAATCACTGATGCCCAACAGTCTAAGGTTGCTGTGAGCTGTGACTCTGTGGCACTCCACTGACAAAGTGAGACTCTGTCTCAAAAAAAAAAAAAAAAGATAATGACTGTCACAGAGAGAGTTGGGAGCACAGAAGGAGGCCTGGGGCACAGAGCCCTGGCTGTGGCTGCTCCCAAGGCCCAGCTGCATTTTTCTCTCCCATCGTAGCTGCTCAACCCACTCTTCTGAGGGTCCATGAGCCAGAACCTCCTCTTTGGAGCAAGCTACTTCAGGCTGCCGAGTACCACCAAGAGGATTCAACAGGGGCACTGTGTCCTAGAGATGGCAAAGAACTACGGTGGCCAGAATCACAGGCTAATGTACAATTGTTTAACAAAAAGGGATGAGGAGGAGAGGGTGATAAACATTTCCTGATGCTCACCCACGCCAGGGCTGCATTGCCACACCACACGGTGGGCACCACATCTGTCCCCTTTTATGGATGACAAAGCTGAGACTCAGACACCCAAGGAGCCTTCCCAAGGTCACCCCATCAGTTCAGAGGATGTCCCTGCTGACGAGTAACAGCCTTAGGAAAAGTGATTAGACCAGGAAGGGTAGCAAGTCCTACACGGGCCCAGCCAAACTGGAGGGAAAGACTTACATTGTACAGCTAAGTTCCCCATCTCCGGTTTAGATGAACCAGCCACACAAAGAAGCTGACACTAAACACTAGAGGAAGTTGACGTTAAAATTGGCGCAATAGTAGAGTTGTCAGATAAAACACAGGCTGCCTAGTTAGGTTTGCATTTCACATACACACTGAATAATATTTTAGTACATGTATGTCCTGGTATTGCATGTAGCATGCTTTCATGCTAAAAAAATTATAAAACTTTCTGTATTCTATTTGAAATTCAAATTTACCTGGGTGTTGTCTATTTTTATGTTGCTAAATTTGGCACAGTGGAGAGAACATGGCAACTCCGTGAAGCCACAGACCACGCAGCACCTGAAGCCCACATTACCTCTGGACTGATGGTGATACAAGGGAATGGCTTCCTTTAGTGTCCAAGCAGTTTAGAATTTCTGTCACTTGCCCCCCAAAGCATCCTATCTCCTGCAGCAAGCCAGTGGCTCCAACACAGGGGGAAGGCTGCAGAGCCCACCCTCCCCCACCGTACTAAATCCTAAAAGGATGGAAACTAAATGTCATGTTAAAAGCTACAAAGCCAATGTTTAGGGACTACAAGAATACAGCTTGACAGACTTACTAGAATTCATCAGATTCTCCTCAGTCAGTATAAATTTTTTATTATAAAGTCGCAGAACGTGAATTCACTTAAAACCGTAAAACACCTTCATGCATACTAACACACTCTAACATGGCAGCAAAGGTGGCCACTGAAAACCACCAAAACCAGGAAACCAGAAACACCTAGAAAGTCCAAACAAAGAGGGCGGCACCTGTGGCTCAAAGGAGTAGGGCGCCAGCCCCATATGCCAGAGGTGGTGGGTTCAAACCCAGCCCCGACCAAAAACTGCGGGGGCGGGGAAGTCCAGACAAAGAATTCTGATTTTTACACATTAGTGATAAAATTCTACGTAACTTTGTTCAGGAAAAAAACATCAGTTTGTTCCCGGAAAAAAACTGAACATTCCGAACCTAGAACAATATAACCTAGGAAGCGAGTATGGAAGTGACCCAGGAATGACTAAATGGGAAGCCGGAGCGCTGAGCTGCTGTTTGAGCGTGAAAGTCTTGTGCACGCATGCACGTGTGCAGATGTGTGTGTGCATCAGGCATCTTGTTCACCAACATCAAATGTCAAGGTCATGACCCCAGGGAGCTTACATATGGAGCCAGGTGCATTGTTAATGAACGGAGGCAGGGTGCAGGGGGAGCCATCACTATGTGTCCTCATGTTTTACAGCCACCAGGTTTGAAGTCCTACTCAGGCGCAGAAGCTTTCCCTTACCAAGAAACACACAGCAGGAACTTCACCCTCATCTGGGCTCCCTTCAAGCCCCCCAGAATCGGTAATTGGGGCATGTCAGTTTAGAATAAATGTGAAGTCAAGGAAAATCCCAGCAAATACATCTTTGGAAAAAGTGTGCACACTTTTCCCATGTATACACACACATATACTTAGAGAGAGAAGAATTCTAGTAAGTCA
Organism: Nycticebus coucang; assembly: GCF_027406575.1. Lineage (NCBI taxonomy): Eukaryota > Metazoa > Chordata > Mammalia > Primates > Lorisidae > Nycticebus > Nycticebus coucang. The sequence goes on along the minus strand of NC_069802.1, from coordinate 25,935,608 downwards.
GTAGTACTATTACTCCATACATTAAAAAAAAAAAACCAATTGAAATACCAATAGAACTTGTGGGAGGGGAGGATTAGAGAAGACTTGGTAAAATGTTTCTAAGTTTTATTTGGAAAAAAAGTGTATTTTCAAAGACATTTCTTGTCTTTAATAAAAAGAGCAAAGCAAAGGAGATTTGCCTGAATATTAAAATGATCATAAAGCAAAAAAAACTAGAATACACTGAGTGTGGTGGCTCACACCTGTAATCCTAGTGACTGGGGAGGCTGAGACGGGAAAGTTTCTTGAGGCCCGGAGTTGAGGCCTGTGCAACACAGAGAGACCTCCTCTCTACACAAAATCAAAAAAAATCAGCAGGGCATAGTGGTGCACACCTGAAGTCCCAGCCTCAACCGGGGGGTGTTGAGGCAGGAGGATAGCTTGAGCCCAGAATTTGTGGCTGTAGCTAGCTATGATGACACCACTGCACTCCAGCCTGGGCAAAAGAGTGAGAACTTGTGTCTAAAATTTAAATTAAAAAAAGAATAACATAGAAGAACCCCATGACTCTACAGGAACCTCAATGAAACAGAACAGAATAGAAAGTCAACAGGCAGATTCACATAGATATAAAGATTTATTCAGTGATAACAGTGGGCATCTAAAATCACAGGGGAGAGAGTGGATTAGTGGACAGTGTGGGCTAGAGAAAAGACAGTAAATGGGTTGAGTTTTGAGGGAAGAAGGTAGCTCTTCAAAGTGTAAAGTGGCAGGAAATAAGGAGCAGAACAATAGGTACCCACTGAAAGGTAGGCACCCAGAGAATCGTACTACAGAGTGGCATGTGTCCATTGAACAGTAAGCACCCACAGAATGGTGTGCATCTCACGCGACAGTAAGTGCGTACAGAATGGTATGCACCCAGTGACCAGTAAGCTCAAGTGCTGTGCCCATGAGCCCTCAGCTCTGCTTCCTAACAGGAAAGGGAATGCACTTAATGGATCCACCCTCTTCCACCCCATGAGATGTCATAGGGTTTCCTTCCCTTCTCCCTAATTCCTCTGAGCAATCAGAATCTCTACCACTCACTCCTCCCAGTAACAGTGATTTTCAACCAGTGTGCCAGGAAAGGATCTTCGGTGTGCCTTGAAAATTTTTAAAGATCATTAATTAAATTGTCTTCGAAAGCAGTACAAAGAACAGTAAGTATATACTTTTTTTTTCATCAACATAATTTAAGTGCGCCGTAAAAGTTTGGACCTATAGGTTCAAGTGTGCTGTAGGATTAAAAAATGTTAAAATACTGCAGTAACACAAAGAGTTCTGGAAAATTCAAAGAACTTCTCTTTACATTTTGGGATTCCCTGCTCCTTCCGACTGTAAGGTATCAATAAAACAACCTGAGATCAGGAATAAATCTTACCTGTTTCCTTTTTTCAGGAGGAAGTGATGGATCTCCATCCTACAAAAAAACAGATACTACATTTTATTCTTTTTTAAAAAAAATAGATGTGCTTAGATTCAAGGAAATGAACAACCTATGAACCTAAATTCAGACTCTCCCATCCTGCAACTGGTAATGCACTGAACCAATCTCAAATATATATATATATTTTAAATTAACTCAAGAATGAACCAGAGTTATTTTGGAAAAACCTCTAAGGAGTTAGTTCCAGTTAGGACCAAATCTATATATTTTCTAAAATGATGTGAATAAAAAAAATGGATTTATCAAAATTATTTTTGAGCACGGCCTAAACCGAAATAATACTTCATTTGTTTTGAGTTCCTCTTTTAAGTAGTTAGAACCAGAGAAAAAGCATGGGAACTTAACACACACTCTCTCTCTCTTACTTGAGTTTTCTCTATGGACAGAATGATGCTGGGGAAGATAGGATTTGCTTGAAATAAAAAACTAGTCCCTATGAGATTTTTTGACTTAAAAGGATTCAATTCCTCTCTATTTTATGCCATTTGGGAATACAGATATCTCAGATGAATAAGTTCAGTGCTCACCAAATGAGTACTCTTATCTCTGATGCTGTCCACATATAAGTCAACATTATTTTAACCTGAGGCATCTTTCTATTCTGTTTCTACTCCAGAGGCGCTCAACGATCCTGGCACAGACGGTTAGTGATAGCGTCTGCACTTCAAAAAAGAGGTTGCAACAATGAGGGGAAAAGAAGAAGGAATGCAATATGGCGCTATGCCATTGGTATTCTCCATTTCAATACACTTTGCATCTTTAAAAATATTGCCATATAAAATCCTAGAGAAAATCTAAAAGCCCAAGATGCAGGACACGTTATAAAAATGATGGATGTAGCCATGGATCACTATGCAACTGTTTAAAAGACTGAGTTAAATCTGGGTGCAAGGCTTAGAAAGATGTCCAGAATAAAGTGCCAAGCGAAATAGCGTGTTTTAGAACAACATTTATAAAATGTAGTCCAGTAGAACACTCTCGAATGACGGAAATGCCCTTTCTGCACTGTCTGATGTAGCAGCAACCATGGCAGTGTTCTAAGCGACACCGTCTGATTCAGTAGCCACCAGCCACCAGCAGCAACGGAGCCCAGGAGATGGGACAGGTGAGACTGAGAAACTGAATCTCTTACTTTAATTCTCACTAATTTAAAATTAAATTTAAATAGCCATAGCCAGTGGCCTCTTGGGGTATTAGTGTAGATTTATGATACTCATCTGCTCAACTCCACATACATAAATTAATAGGTAAATAATCACACACCCTGTAGTCCCCCCTTATCTTTTGTTTCAGTTACCTGAGGTCAACACTCGTCCAAATATATTACGTAGAAAATTCCAAAAATAAACAATTCATAAGTGTTTAATCGCATGCTCTCTGAAGAGTGTGATGGAGGCCAGGCGCGGTGGCTCAAGCCTGTAATCCTAGCACTCTGGGAGGCCACGGCGGGTGGATCACCTGAGCTCAGGAGTTCAAGACCAGCCTGAGCAAAAGGGAAACACCATCACTACTAAAAGTAGAAAAACTAGCTGGGGGTTTGTGTTGGGTGCCTATAGTCCCAGCTACTTGGGAGGCTGAGACAAAGGATCACTTGAGTCCAAGAGTTTGAAGTTGCCATGAGCTGTGATACCACAGCATTCTACCCAGGGTGACAGAGTGAGATACCCTGTTTCCCTGAAAATAAGACAGTGTCTTATTTTAAGGTGTGCTCCCAAAGATGCGCTAGGTCTTATTTTCAGGGGACGCCTTATCTTTCCTGTAAGTAGGTCTTATTTTCGGAGGATGTCTTATTTTCGGGGAAGCGGGGTACTATCTAAAAAAAAAAAAGAATGTGATGATATTTCACACCACCTGCTCTGTCCCACCCAAGACATGAATCACCCCTTTGTCCACCACATCCACACTGTCTACACCACCTACCTATTAGTCACTCAGCACCCGGCTCAATTAGCAAATCAAGAAAACATAGTGTTTTCAGGGTTCCCTCCTATCTGTGGCTTCAGGCATGCAGAGGGGATCTGGGAACATGTTCCCTGTGGATAAGGGGGGGCCCCTGAAAACACACATGTGTACTGGCATGTTCACAGGCACCGGGCAGTCTGGAAGCCCATCCTATCTACATATGCGTATAAAAATGTGCACATGACTTTCACTCCTTAAGACGTATTTTGACTTTCTCATTGTTTGGATTTAATTATTTTATTAAGAAACAGCACATGAAAGTCCCCTCTTTATGTCATAACTCAAAGAACAGGAGAGCCTGGATGGAGTGGCACGCACAATCAGCTCCCGGTACTTCTTCTTCAGGGACTGGTGGCGCTCTCGGAGTTGATTGGCCATGAGCTTGTACTGGTCCCTTTCCTGCTGACAGGTGTCCAGCTCCTTGGAGAGAATTAGCAAGGCCTCCTTCTTACTCTCCAGCTTCCGTTTACACACCAGGTACTGAAAAGCAAACCAACCAACCAACTGGTGAGAAACACACACAGGCCTCCAATTACCACACACTATACTTTTTTTTTTTTTGTGGTTTTTGGCCAGGGCTGGGTTTGAACCCGCCACCTCTGGCATATGGGACCGGCGCCCTACTCCTTGAGCCACAGGCACCACCCCACCACACACCACACACTATACTTAACACGCCTGGGGGTTGGGTGTCTTTCTGACTCACAGCTCACACATGCAGGCCCATTGATCAGTAAATGCCCTACATGTCCATAAGGGCTGCTACCATGCCTAACGTTCAGTCCCCTCCCAACAGAACCCAAACCTTGAATGTTCATGAACTTGGCCAAACTGGGATAGATAAAATAATTTAATTGACAATTCAGTTAAAAAGCAGAACGTTTTAAAAAGTTACATAGATGTGTAAGCAGATAGCTAGCTGGATCCCAAGTTTGTTCATAAAGGATTTATATATCTGGATAAGATTATGGAAAATGTTCTTAAAACTTTTACAAGGTGGTAGGCCTAGAAAGATCTTGAATAGAAACTTTATAAAAAATATTGCTAAAAAATCATCTCTTGGTCATCAAAGTATTTATCCACATTTTTACATTTTTCTTCCTGCTTTTCTATGTTTTCTAAATTTTCTAGGATAAACTCACAAAGTTTCTATAAGCAGAAAAATTCCCCAAGAACGTTATTAAAAGTAATTTAATTGAACCATAAATCATTACAATAGCTTGCACCTGCCATGAAACCCAGCAGCCATTTCCTCACTTGCAAATGTGTTCACCAACTTGGCCCTGTGTATAACTTCCGTGGTTGAAATGCAGGTACACATGACCCAGAGGCTAATTTGAGGAGCTAAGTATTTTAGCCCCTTTTTGAATTCTCCCCAAAGGGTTGAGTGCCCCTGGCCAGAACTCCTGCATGAGAGTCGTGAGATTTCTTTGTCCCTCCTTCTCCACACTGCCCAATTCTACCAACCACCTCCCCTAATGCTCACCCACCGCCTTGGACAGTGAGGGCCCAGAGAGGGCTCTTCACTTTTTAGGGATATATCGCATTGTCTGATGTTATTCACATATGTGAAATGTGGCACTAAATACCTTTTGAATTTGCCCCGTAAAAGACCAAATTCGGAGCATTCATGAAAACAATTTATAGTTTCATTATACACTCTGACACCAGTACTTTGTCATTACGGACGCTCACACAAAGCGGAGTGGGAATCGGCGCTCGTACCATCGCAGTCAATGCTTTTTTATGGACAAAAAGCATTACTCATATATAGTGCTTGCTCGGGACTGACTTTGTTAAGTTCAATTTCAAATGAAAGGGGAAAGAAAGAGAGTTTTGTGCATTAGCACAGTTTTTTTTTTTTCTAAAAAAAAAAAAGAAGAAGTAATTGCTTAGCTTCAAAAACAAAGGGGAAAGAAAAGCCATTCTGAGAGGGATTTGAGTTCTGAAAGAGGACACTTCCACCTTGGATGAATTTTATTCCCGGCAGTAATGAGGTTGGAATCCTGCCTTAAAACGTCCTGGATTTTGAGACTTTGACATCGTCTTCACGGAGGCAACGCAGTTCTGTTGCCACAGTGATTTCTCCCAAGTAAAATCCCCAATGAGTAAATATCAGAGGAGAGTAGTTTGAAAACCTGAACTGCTGGGTCCTAAGGGAGGTATTGAGATTTCACGGGAAAAAATACCATTTACACACAATTGAATGGTTCTGCCCTTTTTCCTTTAGTTCTTTTCCCCACGATCAGCAGTCTTGGTTGTCAGCGTTCTGAGTGTCGAGGACCCAGAGACAGCCGCCTTTATCCCTTCGATTTGTCAGATTCAAACTTCAGGCCCTAAAGACTCCTTGTGACTTCTGACTTTGGAAAAAAAAATCCCCATGCCTGGAGACACAGGAATTCAAAGAAGCTAAGCTTAGATGTAATGTCCGGTCTACTGAACGGGACAGGTGAACTGGCAAAATAGGAATTCGTCAATAGGTCAAGTTCCCTGACCTTGAACAGCAGTCTGCTAGGGTTCAAGAGAAAGGCCTGGTCCAAACAGGGCTGTGGAAGTTGTGAATGGCAGGCCTTCTTTGCTTCTGGGCTTAAAGTACTTAAAAGAAAATAGGCACAGAGGCCTCTGCTAAGACCCACTGGCCCAGGATTTGAAAAGCAGATGCTCTCCAGTTCTCAACAATTTTATTTGATGCTATTTATTCTCATCAATAGAACAAATCTCAGGCTGAAGCTGCATGAACAGCGCAAAGTGGAGCTACTCCAGCTGAAGGTGGGACACCTCCCCTGCAGTCCCACCTGCCCTGCTATGACAGTTTTTGGCATCTACGGGAACCCTAGAAAAGACTGATCTCAATCGCCCTGGATGTTTGTTAAAACGAAAATTTGGGGCTCCAACCCAGATGAACTGAATCAGAATCTCTGGGGCCCAGCTTAGGAGTATGTATTCTTATGTACCACGCTGGCATTTTATTCAATTCGTGCTTTAAAAATAGAGACCCTAGAGGCTTCACGCTTCCTGGTGTCTCAAAAGTTAGACCCCAGATAAAATGGTCTAGCAGGGGTTGTCCCACCTTTTTTCTTTCCTGCCCCACGTTGGAAGAATAAGAGTTGTCTCGGGCCATGTGTTAAATACACAAAACCTAATGAAAGCTGATGAGCAAAAGAAAAGTTCCATGCATACTTTTCAAGATAGCCAATACCACAGAGAAGCAAAACAGTCCTCAAATAATCTGCATGTGGCCCATGGGCCACAGGTTGGACACACCTGTGGGGGCTAAGAGGCTAGTGATAGCCCACATGTCCAGGGTCAAGGCACGATCTCAGACCCATTCAAGAGGGTATCCATGCCACCTTTTGTAGCACAGAGGGATTCTAAACAGCAAACATGAACTATATTTTACCCTATATAGTCATGACTGCATTAACACATTTCACCCAACACAGATCGATGATATGACAGTGGTCCTGTAAGATTATCCGATGGTATTTTAACTGTACCTTTTCCATGTTTAGATACACAAATACTTGCCATTGTGTTACAAATGTCTCTGGTATTCAGTAAGGTAACGTGCTGTATGGATTTGTAGCCTAGGAACAAAAGGCTACCTAGCATATAGCTAGGCGTGTAGTAGGCTACATCATTCAGGATTGTGCAAATACGTCCTACGATGTTTGCCCAATGATGAAATCACCTAATGACACATTTCTGAGAACATGTCCCCTTGTTAAGTAAGTCATGACTATATGCAAAGTCTTGTTAAAACAACAACAGAAAACTCTAGGAAGCAGGCCAGGGAGGGTGTTGGAGAAAGAATTTTTTTTGTTGGAAAGAATTTTGTTGGAAAGAATTGCTTGGTCTCATTCTGAAACAGTAAGTTCCTTGTAATGGCAGCTGTTAACACGTCTCATTTCCTATCCCTTTGACTGGAAACAAACAACGAAAAATCTGGAAGGAAAGGTAAAGGTCATGAAGATGGGCCTCGTTGGCAGCTATGAACAACCAAATGGAAGGCTGAGGCATTAGAAGGGACCAAAATGAGAACAGAAACCCAGACAATATAAGCGGCGGTGCTTGGGATGTTTAGGCTTCTAGAGGAGGATAAATAATTGCAGAAGGTGGGTCCAGCAATGGGCCCATCATGAACTGTCTGAACCTTGGGAAGGCCATAAAATACCAGGGAGAAAATGAACAAAATAAACATACACTCCCTGGGCCTCAGTTTCCATATTTGAAGATGAGGTTGGTCTCTAACTTGAAGAACCCAGAATTTTACTACCACTGTCCAATATCATAGGGGGTGAAGGGAAAACTTGAGGTGGGGGCCCCAGTCCAGCACATGCAACTCACTCCAACTTGCTTGGTCTGCCTGGTCTAGGAGAGCTGCCTCAAGGATTTCCCAAGATTGTCTGTGATGGGGGCAGTTCAAGAATCTCTAGGGAGCAGGGGCTTGAGGACAGCCACTTGGTGGGACAGGGTGCTGGGGCTGAAGCTGTGTCTGTGAAAGCCTTTCATACTAGAGTGAGGAAAGTTGGACTGTCCTTCCCCAGGGTTTTGGAGTGAGGCAAGTTACAAGTTACCATGTAACTCGCTTTATCCAGTAACATGGGATTGACAAGGACATGAGTTGCTTCCAGAATGAAGGCATTTGAGAGTCAAGGTATGAAATGGAAGCAGGCTTTCTCCTCCCCTGCTGTGACAACAGTGGATGTGTGAGTCACTCTGGAGCTGACCCAAGAGGAACAGAGCATGGAGTGCAGACCACAGCTGACCACTGCCCCGGAGGGCCATTTGGGTCCACAGAGAACTTTGTGTGATCCAGAAATAAATTATCATAATTTCATAATTCTCTTTGTAGAGGTCCTTCACGTCTTTTGTTAGGTATATTCCTAGGTATTTCATTTTCTTTGAAGCTACTGTGAAGGGAAGTATGTCTTTGAGTAGCTTCTCAACTTGGTGTCTAGAAAGGCTACTGATTTGTGGACATTGATTTGATACACTGAGGAGTCTTGTGATTGAGTCTCCAGGGTTCTCTAAGATCTTATCATTGGCAAAGAGTGCGAGTTTGATCTCTTCCGTCCCTTTTGGATGCTCTTTGTACCCTTCTTTAGCCTGACTGCTTTGCATAGACATTCCAGAACTAGGTTGAAAAGTAGTGGCAATAGAGAACATCCTTGTCTGGTTCCAGTTCTAAGTGGAGAGGTTTTCAGTTTTACTCCTCAAATGATGTTTTAGGAGTGCCACGGGACAGGGATTTGGTTTGTTACTGAAGCACAACTCAGCCCATCCTGACTCATAGTCTCTATCAAAGAATTTGAGGTGTGAGTGGGGACAGAGTACGTCTGCCTGTGGTTTATGCTTCTGCTGAGACACCACAATGATGAAGAGTGGGTCATGTGACCACTATTAGCATTACTATTAACAGAAAACACGGTTTCGTGACAGATTCTTTCCATGTATTCTCTCCTCTAATCCCCACAACACCACAATGAGGTGACTGTGTTTGCCATTTACGTTTTGTAAATGAGAAAGTGAAGCTTTAGTGACAGACTTTAGGTTAATATGACACAGGATGGGCAGAGCCAAAATGTGAATCCAGGGCTTTATGGGGCCACGCCCGTGGAACCCCAATTCCTGACAAATTTATCGTTCTTTGCTAAAAAAGTAAAATAAAAATTCAGACTATTCATGGAGTTGGCTACTATGTCCAGTTGGTGATCCTCACAAAAGGAAGCTAAGAAAGAAGCAATTCTGCATTTGGCGAATTTCTGGACGTAGAACAAATGAGTACTAATGGTTTTATTGATTCAACCAACTCTCTTTAAAACTAGTGGACCTGCCTCTTCTTTCCTCAGATACAAAGCCTGAAGGAAGATGGAAGAACATTTTGTAAAACTCCGTAAGTGTCCCTCCTTGTCAGTCTCTGTGAGACAGCCGAGTGGAAGCACTAAGGTTTCCATCCACTTACCAGAACTAGGTCACAACTAAGGGACTCAGAAAGGGACCGCAGGGCGAGTTTCACGTGGATTAGAACAAGAGTTTTCGATAAGCTGGAGTTGGTCTCAATCATTCAGTCAGCAAATATTTCCCAGGTGCCATCTGTGTTTTGGGTTATGGAGCTAAATATTGGTCCCCTAAAGGGATACATGTTCATGTGGGATTTTGAAAAAGAAAAACACCATGTCGGGAAAACCAAATTTTATTTCCTGCCACCTGAAATCCTAAGAGTTCTGAAAACTGAAAATGTTTTCCTATCTCGTTAGAGACCAAGCTGACATGAGGGTATTAACGGTCTTTATCCTGTGGACTGTGACTGTTCATACATCTGATGAAGAAAAACCAATGTGCCTGATCTTCGGCTGCTGCCCGAGGACCTGCTGGCGTGATCCTCATGACACAGAATGCTTGTCACAGTTCTTCTCAGATTCTAAAAACTCGGGCCTCTGAACCTCCTTTGGGGCCCAAGGACTTTAGATATGGAACCTGTCTTTGGTTTGAAAGTGACGCTGGCGAATCTCTACGTAGTCTTGATGTCGTATGTGTGACAAAAAAATCAAACCTTTCTCAAATAGTAATTGCCCAAGACACTAAACATCCACTAGATGTCCACTTCCTCACATAGGCCAAGAAAAACCAAAAGTGCATTAAACGCAGTAAACCTTCAAGCTGTTGAGGCGTACCCACCTCCTCCCAGGGTCTCCTAACTTATTTATCCTTTAGGGCAGTGATTTTCAACCAGTGCGCCAGGAGAGGATCTTAGGTGTGCACAGAAATTTTTAAAGATCATTAATTACATTATTTTCAAAAGAAGTTCAAAGCACAGTATTTTTTTTATTCTTTTTTTTATTAACATAATTTAAGTGTGCGGCAGAAGTTCATCAAATGTGTTGTGAGATAAAAAAGTTGAAAAACACTGCTTTGGGGATCAGGATCGAATGCTGGACTGCGATAAACTTCCCAGACAACCCAGCTGATTTGCTCAGCTGCTGTTAGAACAAAGTTTCTAACTTCCAACATGTTCCTTAATGGTGTTTGGATCAGAACAAGAAGCACAACTCAGCCCATCCTGACTCACAGTCTCAGGTTAGTCTCTTAATGGTTGGAAAACACCATTAAGGAGTCCTAATACATCAGTTGCAACTCTCATTTTCTTTTCTTTAAAGATACAAAATAAAGCAAAAAATACCAGAATGCATCCCAGGCAGTAAGGGATGAATGTTTGCTTAGCTTTGCTTTACTTTTCCTTTCTTTTTCAGAGCTGGGGGTCTCACTATGTTGTCCAGGCTGGACTTGAACGCCTAGGTTCAAGTGATCCTCCTGTCTTGGCCCCCCGAGTGGCTGGGACTAAGAGTGGGTACCACCATGCCCAGCTTGAGGAGATTTTCTTTTTGAATATGTGCATAAAATAAATACACATAGCCCCATGATCACATTAGTGTACACAGCTATGATTTAATAAAAAAAATTAAATAAATAAATAAAATAAATACACATATATGCCTATTTCCATATATTTCTTGGGGATTGACATGATAAAAGTTTGAAAACTACTGTTCTTTAACAAGTCACCATGGATGTCATTCATTTATTTAACACACATTTAGTGACAGGAAGCAGAAGAGACACAGGCAGGGTTGGGGGGCAGAGAAGGAAAGCTTCAGAGGGGACGATGCTTGACATGGGTATCAAGGCACACAAGTAAAATCCATTAGGTAAAGGAGATAATCAGCTCGTTCTTTGAGTACCTGCCCTGGCTACCCCATGGAGGTTACTAGGAGCTTGAAATGAAGCATGTTAAAAGACTTTGTAAATTAAAACACACACACATATTACATTTACAGCATTTAAGGCTAAGAAAACACTTCCACAGACATTCTCAATCATTTGATAGTTAACAATGTGTGACAAGAGGGACGAAAAATGCCTTTCTCACTTTATGGGCACAAGATCTGAGATTCAGAGAGGTGAAGTGCCTTTCCCAGGATCACAAGACTAACACCGTCAGCTCAAACCAGAACTTCCCATCCCTCATTCCAGGCTCCTTGGACTCTTCCATATTGGCACCCAATGAATTATTAGCAGTTCAACATGTTACCTCTCTTGGGTAAAACCACATTTCAATAAGACGCTCCTACAGATACTCTAACTCAGAGCATTTGAACTCGTGGTGTTTCAAGGTCCTGTTTGGAAGTCAGGCAGCCCTCCAGGGCCTTTTAAGTCACACTCACTGCGCAACAGCTAAAGTGCAAGAGGCCACCTATGGATCTGCTGAGAATCAGAATCAGCCAGCTCCATGTTCCCAGGAGTTCTGACTGGTCACACGTACACTGGTGTCTTCACCAGCCTGGGGTACTTTATTTTTCAAGGAGCACTTGCACAGAGAGTTGTGTGAGTTGAGACAGGGGTTGGCTCACTCTGATAACTCCCGTCCCCAGGGATCTGCTCACTGTCATCTCTGCCATCTTCACTTGGAGTGTTATCGCCGGCTAAGACCTCTCCCCAGAACTTGCTGTAACATCCACTGGGGATGCAACGCCTCCACCTGGATGTCTGACAAGCCTCTCACACTGAACACTTGCCATCCCCTGGAGTTGGCTCTTCCCTTAAGATTCCCCCTCTTAGTAGATGGCACAAACCATGTGCCAGCCAAAACCTGGGGGTCCCCCTTGCTTCAGCTCTTTCTCTGCCTGCCCTCATTCAACCTACTGGCAAATCCTTGGGGCTCTACTCTGCCCTCACAGGATGTACTGACTCCCTGTACCTCTCACCCACTGCGTCACTAGCAACCTCATTCAAGCCACCATCACCCCTTAGCCTCCTGTCTCTGCCCTTGCTGTATACAATCTATTTCCCTCATACTAATGGAAAAGATGCTTTTTTTTTTTTTTTTGCAGTTTATCTGGGGCCAGGTTTGAACCCACTACCCTCAGTATATGGAGCGGGTACCCTACTCACTGAGCCACAGGCACCTCTCAGAAAGATGCTTTTTAAACGAAAGCAGATAATGACTTATGGTGGCTCAAAATACCTCTTGGCCTCCCAGCACATTTAGAACAAAATCCAAAGTCCTTCTCTGACCCTTGCTCATGGCCCTCCACCTGTACAGCCCTCCTTGCTAGTTCTTGGTCACGTCCAGCCCATTCTACCACAGGCCCTTTGCATCACTATCTCCTCTGCACTGCTTGCCTTATCCCCTGGCTTCCTCCTCAAGTCTCCTCCTTAGCCCTGTCACCCCTGTCGGCCTCTATCCCAATTCCTGATCCCCTTATCTGGTTGAATTTCCTTTGCAGTAGTTATTACTACTTGACCTTGACTTACATATTTAATTACTGGTTTATTTTCTGCATCTTCCTCTCCAGGACAGCAGGAGCTTTGCTTTATTCATCCCAGGTCCCCAGGGCTGAGAACCATGCATGGGATACAGCTGGTGCTCAGTACAGACACACAGAGGTATGATGAAGCTGTGATGAGACGGCGTATGAAGTTTCCACATTCATTCTCCTTCCATATACGTACAGAGGGTGCCGAAAAAAGTACACATATTTTAAGAAAGGAAAAAACGGTATTAAAATTGTCATAGTCTACATATACCGATAACGTTTATCTTGTATATTGTATGCTGTATCTCTTGTAATTACAGAAGTCAAACATAATTATTACAATTTTAATACTTTTTTTTTTGTGGTTTTTTGGCCGGGGCTGGGTTTGAACCCGCCACCTCCGGCATATGGGACCGGCACCCTACTCCTTGAGCCACAGGCGCCGCCCACAATTTTAATACTTTTTATTTCTTAAATGTGTAGATATTTTTTGGCACCCTGTGTATACACACACACACATACATATTGCTCCTTTTTATCTGCAGGATAAAAAGGATATACTCCAAAATTCCCAGTGAATGCCTGCAGCCACAGATGGTATTGAACCCTACGTATAAGTATGGTAAAGATTAGGCATGCAAGATTAGCAACGATAATAAAATGAACAATTATAATAATTTACTATAATAAAAGTTAAGTGAGGTTGGGTGTGGTGACTCTCGCCTGCAATCCTAGCACTCTGGGAGGCCAAGGTAGGAGGATCACTTGAATTCAGAAGTTTGAGACCAGCCTGAGCAAGAGTGAGACCCCATCTCTACTAAAAATAAAAAAATTAGCCAGGCGTCATGGTGGCACCTATAGTCCCAGCTACTTGGGAGGCTGAGGCAGGAGGACTGCTTGAGCCCATGAGTTTGAAGTTGCTGTGAGCTAAGCTGACACCACAGCACTCTAGCCTGGGCAACAGAGTAAGATTCTGTCTCAAAAAAGAAAAGAAAAGTTATGGGAATGTGTTCTGTCTCTCTCCCCAAGTATCTTACGGTCCAGTACTCACCTGCTTATTTGGGTGATGTGAAATGATAAAATGCCTACGTGATGAGATGAGGTGAGGTGACCGATGTAGGCGTTGTGACATAGCATTAGACACCAGTGACCTTACAGTGCGTCACAAGGAAGAGGGCACGTTTGGGGTGACCCTGGATAACTGAGCCATGTGGTGGTTGGCCATCAGGTGTGGATACACGGACCACAGTGATGATTCACGGGACAGAGCAAGATGGTGCAAGATTTCATCATGATACACAGAATGGTACACAATTTAAAACGTAGGAATTGTTTATTCCTGGAATTTTCCAGTGAATTCCACTGAAACCTTGAAAAGCAAAACTGCAAATAAGAGGGAATACTGTACTGTAGACACACACGTACGTACACACAGAGGATGAGAGTAAGCACAGACATATATATTGAATGAGAAAGCTTCATAATTACCTCACTATAGCATCATCGTTCTTTTTGACATACGTGATATGGTCCCAATTTTATAGATTCCCAAAATCACAGGCAGGGAAGACTTCATCTAGGTCAGGGCCTTATTCTACAAATGAGGAAACTGGGCTGAGATTGGTGAAGCAATTTATCCAAGGTGCTGATGGAATCCTAAACAGAGAGTTCTTCTCACTCCAAGTTACCATACATTCATCACCAGTGAGAAAAGAATGTCCAGAAACTTAGAATAGCACCTGGTACTTTTGTTATAATAATAAATACAGTTGTGCATGTCATAATGATTTTTCTGTCCATAAGGGATTACACGCCAGGATTATAATACCATATTGTTACTGTACCTTTCCATAGATATGTTTAGACACATATTTACCATTGCATGAGAGTTGCCTACAGTATTCAGTACAGTAACTTGGGGTGCAAGTGTGTAGCCTGGGAGCAACGGGCCATACCACACAGCCTAGGGGGATAGTGGGCTAGACCACCTGGGTTTGGTAAGTTCACCTTGTGATGTCCACACAATGTAAGGGACTAATGACACATTTCTAAGAATGTATCCACTCTGTTCAGCGATGCATGGCTGTAGATCAGCGGTTCTCAACCTGGGTCACGACCCACAGGAACTGTATTAAAGGGCCGTGGCATTAGGAAGGTTGAGAACCGCTGCTGTAGATGATAATAAAACATGGTCATTCACTGATTATCGTTCACTAGTAGTACTCTAAATGCTGGAAGAAAGATTTTAAAAAAATAAAAAACCATAACTCCTAGAACAGAGAGAAAAGCAGTTTGGACTAGTGGTTGAAGGCCTGGCCGTAGCCAAAATGCATAAGTTTATATCTTTGTTTTGCTACTTGTTAGCTCTGGGATAAATTACTTAGCCTCCCTGGGCCTCAGGTTTCCCACTTTTAAATGGGGATAATGACAGCACCTTCATAGGGTTGGTATGAGAATTAAGAGTTAGTAAGAGTTACATACAATGTTTAAAACAGTTAAGTGTCATCTCTGTGTCAACAGTCACTACTGTCCTCTGGAAGGGACAGTGATCACAGGTTGGCAAAAGAGTTGGAGGAAGAAGTGACATCTGGAACGGATCCTGGGAAACAGGCAGAGGAACTCATCTTGCTTGGGGACAGAAGAAGGAGGGGTAGCAGAGACGGGAGATGATACGCTTGGTGGGAAACCTCCGCAGCAAAGCATGAAGGTGAGAGGCCAGAGGACGGGCAGGCAGGGCAGGCAGAGTGGTGAGCCTGGCCTTGGGCTGACTGCAGTGGAGGGTGGGAACTCACGCTGTGCAAGATAAAGCCAGAAAGACAGCCAGTGGCAAAGTCACAGAGGGCCTGGGGTGGTGCTGAGAAGTTCCCATTGTATTCTTTCAGCAATGAGGAGCCCTGAGGGGCTCTGAAGAGGGGAGTGTCCTTAACAATTCTCTTCGGAAGAAACTCTCATCCTGACACCCTGCCGTGTAAATTACACCAGTCTGAGCAGTGTGAGTAGAATTTTCACCCTGCTGGAGGAGGGAGGAGAAAGTGGCCGCAGTTCAGGACCACCTTTGGATCCTGAAGTTTGATCTGAGCTGTTAGCCCTACAATGACGGCTGGCTTTCCTGCTGTGTAACACGGCCTGTGACCACCTTGTCTCACGCAGGCTGCCAGACAGATGCAGCCCAGGCAGCCAGACCCACGCATGGTTTCAGCCTCGGATGTACCAGTGGGTGACAGAATCACGCCAGAGAGTCACATGGCTGTCCGAACCTCCTCCATGGGGCTGAGCTGAGCATGTAACCGATGACATATTTCTAAATAGCCCCCTTTCTGGTCACTCGGGAGGGGCTGAGGGATCCTACTTTATTCTGCTAATCACGCCACATACCTTTTCCAGTTAAGTTGTAATCCTGAGGTTGAGTTCATATGTAGCATAGTAACCACAGATAGCTGCCTTCCCACCTTAGGAAGGGTTCGGTTGTTTGAGGGAGAGGGGAAGGAGAAAAAAAACTAGTACTTTTGTAAAATATCTGCTTCTAGTCACATACTGTTGGGAGTCATCATAATAACTTCATTTGATCCTAAGAGTAAAAGCAGCAGCTGTAATTCAGTGAATACCACTATTTTCCAAACTGCCCAATATTCTACTGGAAATACTGTATTTTAATCCATATGAAATAAATGGTAACCTTAGAGATGACGATAGTGAAGATAACAAATGGTAACCATTTTAGAGATGAAGATAGTGAACCTCTGAGGTCAATTTGTCCTTCCTCACAAAGGTTAAGTGGCAGAGCTACCCTGTTACTGGCACAGATCAGTCAGGATTCTTTGGTTGTAAGCAACAGAAATTGACATTCTAACAAAAGAATGTATCGGAAGAAGATGGACACTCAGAGCCTTGGCAGGAGAATAAAGAGCTAGGTGGGTGGCAAGGCAACTCTGGACAATGGAGGGAAGAATATGGAACCACCAACTGCCAGATTTTACTGCAGGAAAGGTTGGTTAGAGGCTGCTGAACAGGGTAGACTGAACTGTTATGTTTCAGTCACTTTGTCTCTCTGTTCAAGGGTATCTCCAACTGGCCTGAGGCAGAGTATGTGGCATCCTTTGCCTGGATGGCGGTTGGACACACAACCCATGTCCAATGGCAATGTCCTGCACACTGAGGGCTGTGGAGAAAGAAAAATGGATGCTGGGAAGTGAGAAAACAAATCTACACTGCCCTCACCCAGGGAGGAGCTGTTCCACTGAGTTCACTAACATCCTTCTCATGATTCATAAAGGTTAGAAAAGAAATGGTGGTCATTTAATAATAATCCCTTTTATTTTAAATAACCGCTGAGTTTGTTAATCCTACATAGAAACACATATTCATCAGAGCTGCAGGAACACTCAGGGTGAGTCTCACATCACACGGTTACAGTTGGGTCGCCATCCACCAATGGGAGGAAGAAAGAACCCACACACCAGTAGACCAGCCACAGTAATCAGTGAGGTGCAAGTGGAATAACTCAGTAGAACATACCCACTTTCTGGTATGAATACTCAGTATCATAAAATAATTATTCTCTCAAAACTAGATGTCTCTTGAATTGCATTTCCATTACATTTGGAAAGCAGAGCCCACGACTCACTTGTCAGCATTAACTCACATACACGCAAACACCATGAAGGCAGCCTGTGGTTATCATCGTAAGAACCCAAGCCCACAGTGCTTACCACGGAATAGCTTTTATCTCTCCGTTGACTGTTATCTGCACTAAAGCAAATTATAATTTCTACAAGAAAGATCACAGTAATTAAATGGCTCTCTGACATACTACATTGCTATGTGGATGGCTTCACAGCCAGATAACTGCTGCCAGGAGACGCCGGTACCTCGCCACCAAACGGTGACTCCTGGTCCTTGGCGATTTTTACCGATGGGATCAGGAGAGCTCATTAGCTGTTGCAAGGACATGGCCCACTAATCCAGACAGGCTTCTCGGATGATATGCACTCTCAGCTGAGGGTTCATGCTCAGGAATCATTTAGGAACTTCTGAACTTCAGGCTCATTCTTTTCCTAGAGGTCCTTTTTCCCTGGCCACCCTCTGCTTTTCCCTGTTACTTCCTCCCTCTTCATTCCCAATCATTAATTCCTCCCTTCCTGGCCAAGCAGTGGGTCAGGAGGAACAGAATTCAACAAGGAACACACCTCCAACCTCAACTAAGCTGCCCCTCTGAGCCTGGAAACCTCCACTTAGCTCTGCTCTATAATCTCTGGCAAGGACCATCCTGACAGCCTTTTTGACTTCCCTGCCTGTCTAGGCCAGGAATCAGCTTGAAAAAGCATAAAGTAAGTCCTGCCACTCTTATTTAAACAAAACAATCTGTTAAGGAGATGGGCAAACAAGAGCCCTCCAGTACCTCCAGGTGCTCCTCTTCTGGCCTCCACGGTCCCGTTCAACCCACCTGCTGCTACACCCGCACTCACTCCTTCTCGCCTCTCTCTTTTCCTGCATGGCCCTGCACCCAGCTCCCAGTCCTTGTCTGGTAATCCTCTGCCAAGCCCCCAGGGCAGAGTGAAAGCTGGCTCTCAGTGGCCGTGTGTCACTCCGCTACCCCTTCAGGAGGGCACTCCCACACACTGCACCTTCCCACCTGTCTCCCCGAGGCCTCTCTGCAGCCAGGGCCCAACTCTGCACAACCAGAGCCGAACACGGCTCCTGGTCCACAACTGAGTGCTGGGTGTACATTCGAGAACCAAGTTCCCACTAAGCTGAGGACAAACCTACATACATGTATTTGCATATGTTAGTCAGATAGACACCAACTCGGGATTATGCCTAAATCTCTAAATCTCATTTTAGCATCATGGTTAGGGAGGAAGAAACTAAGTCCAGTTATACAAGCTCAGTGTGTATGCAGAGGATAGCAGCATAGTTTCTGTAGAATCATCAAAATATCACATTAATAAGAGGAACACTTCTTTGCCATCACACAGGCATGTAAGCCATTCATCACCTTCATTCTTAAAAGCCCTGTGACCATAAACAAGACGGACACGTGACATCTTTGTATTTACCTGGATGGAGTTGAGACAAATTCCTCTTAGTAAAGTATCACAAGCACGGAAAAGCAAGTATCCAATGTGCTCAATATTGATATGAAACCAAGAGATAAACTTTATATACCCACACCAGGGAAAAACACGATTAAATTCAAATGGGGGAGAGGGAAGGACGGAGGTGGAGTGTGCAAGCTCACACCTAATGTGCAGGATGTAAAGGTATATAGCACACCCTCTGGGTGAAGAGCTCAACTACAACTTGAACTTTACCTAAGAAAGGCTAGTAATCATCTGTACCCTCATATTCATCTGAAATTTAAAAAAATAAAAAATAAGAAATTCTACAGATTCTCCAACCCTAGACAGGTGTTCAGAACTGTGACCTGGAAATGCAGGTACACTTTAACCTGTCCAGATGGAGTTTGGGTATCTACAGAGTAACTCAAACGTGGGCCTGGCCATATGCTGCTGGGCCTTTGGTCGAAGTCTGCGGCAACACCCACCACACCACCCTACCTCCCTGGTGCCTCTCCTGCCCACATGCGCACCCTGTCCTCCACTGGTACAACTCTCTCAGCATTTCCCCAGCCCTTTTCTAAATACGTATTCACCTCCGTCATTTTTAGATAACATTTCAACAATTTCTAGTTGGTAGCTTAATGATTCTAATACCATTCTCTAAGATGACTTTTTTTTTTTTTATGATCTATCTTTCTCAGGCTCACCATCTCGTTTCCCCTCTCCGGTATTACTTTCGACAGGCAAACTTTGATTATTTGAATGCCCCAGGGGATGTGCTGAAATTTAAGTTAAGTGAGATTTCAGGTAATTGGAAGAGTTTATAATGTGAACTATAGTAGCTGGGGGGTATGTGAAATTCACTGACAGTCTTGGTTACTGAAGTTTTGAATAAGGAAGGCTTGCCTGAATATCTATTTCAATCCTTTCACTCTTCTTTTTTCTCCTTTCCTCCCTCTCCCCATCTTCTCAGTCTCTACACTTTCCACCAGGTAGGCCCCTGTCCTTTGTAAGCCTATAAAGACGAGGAGGAAACACAGGGAAAAAGGACTGACTTTTCCTCCCATTGGCCATAAATGGGTTAGGAACTCCACTCTCATCATGCTGAAGATCGCATGTATTTCCAAAAATCATTGCTTTCCTAGAGTGAATCTGCTCTATCCCCAGTACTAGGCTGATCTGACCTTGCCTGGGGCCCAGATGCTGACAGTGAGACTTGCCGTTCTGGTTTGTTTCTGATATTCTGTGCTCGGAAGACGGCAGGAAAATTACCCATCACCCGAGGCTCTCCCTTTGCCACCCAGGTTGCCAGGGGCCTGGGATATGCCGGACACAGCACCAACCTTCACATCTTGCAATTACACACTGTAACTAGAATGATCACATATGGGATGGGTGGATAGAGTCACAGGTTACTTTATTGCCAGGTAATAATTCAATTCATTTGCAGGGGGCTTTTCCTGTGGGCTGAGTAGTAGTAAAAAGTCAGTAAAGCATGTACAACATTTTGGTAGACTGACTTTAAAAGCTGTAAAAGAGCTGTATTCATCTAGTCTTTGTCTCAACAAGAAATCATAGAAAGACCCTAGAACTCCTAAAATTGGGGGAGCTGCAGCACCCCCTTGCACATCCATCTGCTCTTAACTTGGTGGATCTGGTCCCCCAAACACCACGAGGAAAAGGCGACCCATGACAGCACTTCCACTGGGTAGGGGTACTGAAGCTGTTAAGGGGTGGCATTTGCACAGTGAGAATTTATCCCCCAATTGTCCTTTAATGAAAGGGGAGCCAGGAGATAGAGGCAGGGAAGGCATCATCCAGAGAAGCAACGTGGTACTTAGGACTTAGAGTGAAATCATGAGCATTTCACAGTCATCACCTACCCTGGAGACCTGAGAAACCACCCCCTACTCTGTGCTTCCCTTCCTATTTTATAAACAATGATATGAATAACCATCAGCACTGTGGCATCTATCCAGAGCCCATAGGTGATTCAGAATTTCACATACTTAAATCATTAATCCTTATTATGCCCCCAAAAGTAGATATTATTACCCCCTTTTACAGATGAAAAAACTGAGGCTCTAAGAGGAAAAACCAAGATTGGACAACTTGTAAGAGGCGGAGGGAAGAGACAAGATTTGAACTAGACCACACCCTTTCCACCCTGGCACCCTGCTCACTCACAGGAGAATCAGAAGAATTCTATAAAACAATGCATTTAAGAAAAAAAAAAAGCACTCAATAAACTCTAAAGGCTCCAATCTTATTATCACAACATAGAAATTATCATGCAAAGAAATGTGTTTATCCCATTTAAAGACAGAAAACAATCTCCATTTCTAAGTTTGTCAGCAGACCTTGCCTTCTGAAAAATATTATCCCCCTGCTGGAATGAACAGTTCCGTAAGAGGGCCAGAGTGTTTAAGATGGAGATTCAACTTGAGATGGAGCATGTGTTGAGAACAGTCCCTGGCTCCCCTCTCTCTGATACTCAAGTCAGGTACAGATACTCTGAAGCGAGGAAGTGTTCCACCCCAGTCTGCCCCAAAAGGCAGTCATCTGCAGACTCAAGATCTTTAAATCAGCCATGCAAATCCATCGCCACTTTAATTATCCAAGTAAACAGAGCTCTTACCACCATCTGCCAAGATTTCAACCTATCGTGATCATTACAGTCGTTCTCTCTGGATGAGAACCTCGGAATCATCACTAAAGGGCCACTTGGGCCCTGAATTTCCACCTGTGGGATGAAGTTCTCTCCAGCAGAAGCCTGCAGCTAGGAGCTGTTTTCTCCCTCTCTCAACAACTTGCTCATATTCTTCTGAGCACTGTTAATTTGCCTCCGCATTTCATCTCATCATTCTTATTTTCTCTCCACCAACTCCAGGCACTAGTGATTAGTGAGAAATTTTCCTCAACAAGAACTGTCAGTTCAGAACTCAGCCCCCCAGCAAAAAGTCAGGTGGAGATTTATTCTGGGACCCAAATGGGGGTGCCATCCTGATGATTCAAATCACTGGAGTTTTCAAAGGACGGACTACATTGTAAACACAACTTAAGGTGGGGACTCCATCAGGTCTGTTTCTCTGGCCTTTAACTGCGCAAATGGGTTGATTATGTTAGCAAAAGGCTCCCATGGGTGACCTGAGTTAATTATGGCTTTCAAGGAAGATAGAAAAATCCTTTCAGACTAAAAACACTAGTTTATTGCAAGCCAATATTGGGCATAATCTGACTTGCTTTCCTTCACCGTCCATTTGTCCACTACCATCACCAGCTCCATCTCACTATTAATGACAGCATTTAAATGACAATGAAATGTGTTGTTTGGTTTACTTTTTGCATGCATGGCCATAGGATGTGACATTGGATTAAAAATTTCCTTTGGAGATGTGCACAGAGACACCACTAATTCAGGTAACATCAATATTTGGGCATTTCTCTTTTAGTAAAGAACTTCAATAATAACCAGGACTGCCATAAACAGTAGCATCCAAATGTATTGCTAAATATATGACCAGGCTGACCATTCCAAAGAGACATATAATTCAAAGGCAGAAAGGCATCAAAACATAGATGCCAATTAGAACTGATAAAGTTAGTAAAATCGGAAGATGCAAAATCAACATACAAAAATCAGCAGCATTCTATAGATCAATGACCAACAATCTCAAAAAGAAACTAAGAGAGTAATCCCATTTACAATAGCTGCAAATAAAATATAATACCTAGGAATAAATTTGAACAAACAAGTGAAAGATGTCTACAAAGAAAACTATAAAACATTGAAAACTATGAAAGAAATTGAAGAATATACAAAGAATGTAAAGATATTCCATGCTCATGGATTGGAAGAATCAATATTGTTAAAATGTTCATACTACCCAAAGCAATCAAAGCAATCCCCATCAAAATACCAATGGCATTCTTCACAAAAATAGAAAAAATAATCCTATGATGTATATGGAATCACAAAAGACCCAGAATAGCTAAAGCCATCCTGATCAAAAAGTATGAAACTGGAGATTACTTGACTTTAAATTATACCACAGAGCTGTGTAACCAAAACAGCATGGTACTGGCATAAAAACAGATACAAAGACCAGAGGAACAGAACAGAGAACCCAGAAATGGATCCACACATCTCTAAGTGAACTTATTTTTGACAAAATTTCCAAGAATATACATTGAGGAAAGGACAGTCTCTTCAAAAAATGGTGCTGGAAAAACTGGATATCCATGAAGAAGACAGAAACTAGACTCCTATCTCTTGCTATGTAAAAAAATCAAATCAAAATGGATTAAAGACTTACATCTAAGACCTGAAACTATGAAACCACTAAAAGGAAATACTGGGGAAGTGCTGCAAGACATTGGTCTGCTCAATGATTTCTTGAGTAATGCCTGAACTGAGTCTACACAAAAAAATAGTTCATGTGAGCGGCGCCTGTGGCTCAAGGAGTAGAGTGCTGGCCCCATATACCAGGGGTGGTAGGTTCACACCTGGCCCCGGCCAAAACTGCAAAAAAAAAATCATTCATGTGGCACCTGGCACAAGACAAATAGAAACTTAATATAACTTGAATGGCAGTAAAATAATCACGATCTCAACTGAAAGGGAAGCTTTCTAAATGTGTGGGGCTAATGCCTACGTGATAAAGACCCAGCTGTTCAGCCGTGGATGGGGGGACACATCTGGGAGACCCAGGGAGCTCTCCTTCCTGTAGGTGTCTTCCCGAGTGACTCCAGCAATAAAAACAACAATTTTCCTTGCTCACCAATATCACCTTAAAAGAACATGTCTGTAAACCCAAGGATTTAAACTGTCCTATCAATTGCTCTCCTTGTTTAAAACTGAAAATTTTAAAAGCAGTTGAGGAACAAGACAAAGCAGCACCCTAGAGTTTGCTCCCCTGTTAGTCCCCCCACAATGCAGGCTGGGGTCTGAGACGCCCTCTCGAACACACACAGGGAACGTAAGCAGGCCTTGTGGAAAAACAAAAAAGAAAACAAGCAGCAGAACAATCTCAAAGTCACTGCAGCCTATTCTAGAGCTAAACAGAACTCCTGATGTTGGTCATCTGGGATTTCTAATAGTAGGAAATAGTACAACAAATATTCCAAAGACAGAAGCTTAAAGTCCAACACATGTCTGTCTGTCAATACTGCAGAATCCTACACTGCACTGTCACTAATAATGATGATGATGGTGACGGTGACGATGGTGATGAGTTAGTGACATGGAAACTATTCACCACTGATGGCTGTGTAGAAACAAGTTATAAAATAGCATATGGCAATGGAAGTCATAATCATGGTTACCTCTAGGGGTGAGGGAGGAGGGGCCCCTGGACTGAGAAGGACAGAGGGAGTAGTGGGGGAGTGGTGGTTACACAGGTGTGCACACAGGTAAAAACGCATTGATCACTGCACTTAAAATGTGCACATGTTCACTGTATGTGTTGTAGCCTTATTCCAAGAAAAAAATAACATATACTATAAACTGTTTCAAAAATGAGGGCAGGAAAAATGGAAGATTATACACTGATTATACTAACAGCTGTCAGCTCTCAGCAGTGAAACTCCAGGCGGCTTTTTTTATTTTCAAGGTATCTGTATTTTCTAAACTTGGATGGTACAGTGAATTTACATCACTTAATATTTAAAGTTAAAAATCCACTGTTATAGCCGGGCGTTGTGGCGGGCGCCTGTAGTCCCAGCTACTCGGGAGGCTGAGGCAAGAGAATCGCTTAAGCCCAGGAGTTGGAGGTTGCTGTGAGCTGTGTGAGGCCACGGCACTCTACCGAGGGCCATAAAGTGAGACTCTGTCTCTACAAAAAAAAAAAAAAAAAAAAAAAAAAATCCACTGTTAGCCAAAGTATTTATCATCTCTAGATAATACCTTCAGCCATTCCCTTTTTTCCCCCAACCTTCCTCATTCACAGTCAGCCTGAAACAAGTCTGGGGAGGGAAAGTAGATCCTCGGAGTTACTAGATGCCCTGGCTTCCTAGGGTTGGGTCACCTGTGCACCTGCCCCTTCATCTTACCATAGTAAAGGGAGTGCTCTGTCCAGCCCTTCAGGACAGTCACATCTGTGGTCTCCTGACTCACTGTTGCTCAACTTCCAGCCTATACTTACATCTGAGCAGAAATCTGGAAGCAGCCCCCCAAAGTCCCTTTCTGTTCATGTTCTTGGGTTTAGATCTAGGCTGGCCAGAAGAAGTAGTGAGGAAAGATGTCTTCCAGCCCATGAGGGTGTCAGGAAGTGAATGCTCAGAGGGCCTGAGTCCAAGGCTCCCAGCACGAACCTGTACTTTTGGGGCGGGGGGGGGGAACATGACTGAAAGTTAAGATCTAGCTCTCCACAGTCACTTCTTGCTGAGTGACCATAAACCAGGACACTGAATTTCTGAGCATGTCATGAACACACTGAATTTCCATTTCTTCATCTATAAAATGAGAATATTACCAACTGCTCAGTCTACCCGACAAAGCAGTTATGAGGCTTCCGTAAGGAAACATAAGAAAGCGCCAATGCCGTGTTGGATTGCGCACCCCAACTTTTGGCAGAGCGCCTGGGACACAGTAAGTCCTCTCAAACACCCATTGAAGAAAGACAAATTTAGGGAATTATTTTTATTATTATTTCTCATAATGAGAAGACCATCGGGACCAAAGAAATTGCATAACTTCTTTTCATGAGAGTCAACCGTGGGTGGCAAATAACCTTTGCAGCAAGCTTAATTCTAGTCAAGAGCAGAGTTAACGCCGGGTGTTCGTTCAGACACACTATAATACAGGTCACATCCCATTATTGAAAGTAGCTCTTTATAACCAAATGATTTCCCACCCGCAGCTTCTGCCTGGCTTTTTTTCAAGCAATATATCTGATACAATAAAATTCTAGTTCAGAAGGAAGGAAGGAAAAAGAGGGAGGGAGGACGGAATTCACTTACAGTAAGTTCATAAATCCCCCGGAGCTTATTAAAAGGTGATCTGACTTACTACGTCTAAAAGATCACAACCTATATTTTGGAAGTCAGAAGATCTGTGAGATAAAAATGGACACGAGGGGACTTTGAGAGAAGAAACAGATGAGACTGTTGCTTGGACCAAGGAAAAAAGAAAAAGATGTCCTTGTGTTAATTCGGTAGTTTTTCAGTGCAAGTATTAATGGGGAAATCGTTAGGTGTGTCATCAATTTTGGACTGTTCACTAGGTACAGGACATTGTGCTGGGCACTGCAGGAAAGTCAAAGATGAACTGGCCGGTCCCTGCTTGGGATTAACTCCAGGCTGGAGGCGAGCCACAAACACACACAAGGAATTCCAACTGAAGGTGGCCAGGGAAGCATGTGCTCAGGGGCACAGCTAGTGCCAGGGGCTCACGGACAGGGCCAGGGGCTTTCACTTGGGGGTCGAGGCAATCGTGGACCGAGCCTTGAAACAGAAGCAAGGTACAGAAAGAGCCCATGAGTTCCAGGCAGAGAGAGCGGCCTGCTTCAGTAGAGAACCGGAGCGGCTCCGTTTCCAGGGGCACAGGGTGTGTGAAAAGAAGAAAGGCAAAGGAAGGTTGGAAAGCCTGGTCCGCATGAAGGTAAGAAAAGCCTCCAATGACAGAGCTGGGGCCACAGTGAGAGCCGATGGGAGCTGCGGAGGAAGGATCAGAGCTTTGCTGTCAGGCACTGGTTGTCATAGGTTGTGACGGATGGCGTGGAAAGGGACTGGGGAGGTAGGGAGGACACAAGTCCTTTGTGAGCAAGGGTTGTCTTTTCACGACTAAAATCAGCTTACTGAGAGGTATTTCATTGCCTTGCTCCACCAACGAGGAAGCAGAGTAGACTGCGGATGTCTACAGAACGGACCTGGGTGCGGACAGGGAGAAGTGGGATCACTGGGCTGAAGGTTGGGCTTGGGGACAGCGAAAGGGGTGTAAAGTCAGAAGGGGAACAGGAGGTTCTCATGACAAGCAGAGGAAACAGAAGTTGCCCAGGATTGGCTGAGCAGCCCGCAAACACGCTGGCGAGTCGGGCGAAGCTGGAGACTGCTGGGAAGGAAGAGAAGGTTACAGACTGACCCCAGCAGCACTCTCCAGCCTGGAGCAAATTAAAAAGCAAATTGGAATTGGCTAGACGAAGAGAGTCCCATCCCTGCCACCTCCAATATCGCCTTGGTCGTGGGGTCTGCAGATGGCAAAGCAAACGGGTACAGCAATCTGTGCCTCATCGATATGATTTTTCAACGGCATCGTGTTGACAGTTGGCAGCTGACACATCCCCTCCCTCCCTGGAAGCTTCTCTGAAGCCTGGGGGAAGGGTTTTCCTAATGCCCAGGGAAGGGAAGAAGCGCCACACTTTGGCTGGAGAGGGTCAGGGCTTTAAAACCCACTTTCCCACCCATCATCTTTGTTGTCATCTTAACTGACAGCCACAGGCAGGAATTGTTCTCCTCACTGTACAAAGTCCAGAGAAAATGAGGTATTGGAGAAGTCAGGAGATTTGTCCAGGTAGCTACCTACTGGTGAATGATGACTCGGACAACCACTGCAGCTGAACTGGGACTCTGGTCGGTCTGGGGAAGCAGGCATCCCAGCAGGTGAGCGGGGTTGGCAACATTCCCTCCCTCATTCCTTTCCATGAGTTACTCAAAGTCCTTCCTGTACCCAACACTGCTCCAGACACTCTCGCCCACCACCACTCTGAGGGTCCCCACCCTCAGGGACCCAGTTACCCTGTCAATGTTGCCCCTGCCACCTTCCCAACTGCAACACACCACCCAAGGCAAGTGGGCATCACAGGAAGAGGTTGTGACATTAGAGCTGGGCTTTAGAGTATGAACAGGAGGTCCCTTCTGGACCAGGAATCCTATGGAAGTAGGGCAGGTAGTGGCAATAAGGGATACAGAGCTACTGAAAGTCTGGGTGGCCAGGGCTCCAGGTGGCCAACTCAGAGGTCTGGCTTCCACCCTGCAGGCCCCAGGATGCATCAGAGAGTGAGCAAAAAAGTGGGAAGATCATTTCCATGCTCAGAACGACAACTCTAATAACTGCAGAGGAAAAAGGATCCTCGAGGGTATTACATATATTTTCAGGAGAGTGGCTGTAAGCCTGGGCCACGGTGGATAGTGGGAATGATGACATGGTGACCTTATTTAAGGACTTGTTCAAAAGCAGAAAATACGGGCCCCAGGAACACTTGGGAGGAAGTTGAAAGGAGAATCAGGGAAGACGCCACAGTGGTGCCATTAATTGAGATGGGATGGAAGAAGGGAAGACAGGAAAGACGGAGCCCAGAAGGAACATGAGATCAACTTGGGGCATGGAGTAAGGTGGAGGTGCCCGGGGGACATGTCCAGGGCCATGTGGAGGGAAGCAGAAGCCAGTGCAGGGAAAGAATGTCAGAGGCTGAACCGCCCAGTGTCAAGTAGGTTGGAGAAAACCACCGAGAGCAGCACTTAGGAGGCTGGTCTTAGGTGGCCTTGGCAAGAGCATTTTTAGGAGCAATGAAGAGGTGGAAGGGAGACTTAAGTGGGTTGAAAGTGGAAAAGAGCAAGGAGACAGAGGGACAGGCCCAGATAGGCTCTGGTGCTCTCTTCAAGCCTCAGCCCTGCCCTCCTCACATACATTCCTGGTGGATCAGGTACCTTCCCAACCCATCCAGACAACTTCTGCTCAAAGGATACAATCATGCCATCAGTTGCCTCCAGAATGAAGGTCACACAGGGGACCCTGGACCCTAATAGGGCACTCAAGGTCTGCCACCTAAAGCTCTATTAAGTGTCCCTACCAGGAGCCACATGATCTGGGAGTTCCCCCAACAAGGCCTGTATGTTACTACAGCTCACACATGCCATCTCCATCCCTTCTGCCCAGAACTCTCTTCCTTTACATCTGTACTTGTTGAAATCCTGCCCAACCTTCCCAGCCCAGGTGACACTCCATTTAGAACCTTCCTCAATCCCACAATCCAAATTAACCTTCCCTAACCTGCACAGCCCTTATCACAATTTAGGTCACAGAGCAATGGCCTCACCCCCATTCTTTATCCCCACTGGACAATAAATCCCTTGAAGGAAACTGTCCAATACAGAGGCTATGCTCACTGTGTGTCTGGCATATTGAATGGCAACCTTCTCCCGCACTAGCCACCCTGCCCCACTGACACATGAGGACTATCCTTCACTCCTCCTTCAGATGGGTCAATCAGCCAATCTACAATGGTGGACCTATCCTGACATCACTGACCCCTACCCCTGCCATCAATGAAGCTGTATGTGGGCAGGCCCAGTCGTGAGTCCCTTTCCAGAAATGAGGGCATGAAATTAAAGTAGAGGCCCTGCTCATGGGCCAGAACTAGGTTGGTTCTGGATGGTACATCAATGCCCCCCCCTGCCCTCTGGCCCTGCAGTTCTTGAGCTGCAGCGTGACTTCTCCTCATTACAGAAGTCCTGACTCTCGCCACCATGGTGGCCAGAGTTCCTTTTCTAAAGAGCCCAGAAACTTGGTCAGGAGTAAACATCCGCACCCGGAGATGGCTCCTTCCATTCTCAGCCCACAAGTGCTGAAGCATCAGGGGTATAAGCCAAGCTACAAAAGGAAACAGCACAAAGAGCTCTCTTCACACTTGACAGAGGATTTCACGAGGATGTGGGTTTCCACCCTACCTGGAAGGGCTGGTAAAGATGTCTGTGGTCAGGGAAGAAGTGGAAGGCCCACACAGGGGAGGTCAGGTGTGATGAAAAGGTGGAAGGCAGCCAGCAATGAGACAGGAGGCAGAAAGACAGGTCACGGCCAGCCTGAGGAGGTTCCAAGGCCTAAGAGAACCTTGTGAAAAATGTCTGTTGGTTTTTTTTAAGGTGGTTGAATTGGCTAGACGTCCAGAGGACAAGCTGGCTTGAAGAAGATCTGACATCCTGAACAAAATTAGGTGTTTGTTGCAATAAACAACATTTATTTTTCAGATAAAGAAAACAGAGTGGACCAGAAGAGGTAAAATGAAAATGAGAAGAAAATAAAATAAAAATAAGCTGGAGGTTTGTGTTCCTTAGAAATCGGGGTTCTCCTACCACTGGCACCCTTGTGCCTAATGGGCCAGAAAGCGGCACAGACTCTCAACTTAGCCAAGTTCTTGGCCATGAGGGCCCCAAAGCCCCAGAATAGCCTGATTGGTGGAAAACCAGGCGGTGAGTAAGAAATGTCATTCGCTCGGGTCATTTTCATTCAGGGACTAGCCAAAGTCCTCTTCTAATCTTCAGCCAATGTATTTTATTCAATGTGAAGCTCACTAAATTAATTTTTTTAACATAATACGAGTAGAAATTGTCAATTTTAGAAGCGCATATGCGAATTTCCCTGCACAGGAGAGAACATGAATCCCATTAGTTAAAAATAGCAGTTGAGCTTACTTTCCCCCACACACTAATTTTAATAAACTTACTCTGAAATTAGCCTGCCACTATGAAGATAGCTGCTCATCAAAAATGTTCCCAGTAAGCACTAAGCTTGTTTCGCAAGAGTTCAAGTACTCCCAGGAAACTCGGAACAATGCAGAGCTCTGAATGGAACTCATCCTCTTCTCCCCACACCTGATTACCCACCAACCTTCTGCCATTTGCTGCACCACCACCCGGCAGCCACGCGTCAGGGGCCATCATGGACTCATCCCTTTCATCTTCCCCATCCGGCTGTAGCAATTCCTGTATGTGTCTTCCTCTAGAATGTTTCTCGTAGCTTCTGCTGTTTCTCTGTTCCCAGTAATCACTTATCTCCTATCACACCACTCTACATCCAAGCACTCACATTTTCTTCTTACTGAGCACCTACAATGGGCAAGGAACGGTGCTAAGTACTAAGGTTACAGATTAATATTTAATAATGCATGGTCTCTACTCTCAAGGAATTCAAGATTTGGGGGGTCTAGCAGAGAGAGAGAGACAAGTCAAGGTTAGGTAGAAAGCCATCTGGTGAGTGGTACAACTGAGCTGCAATGGGAGTATTGGGAATGTTGATGGCAGAAAAGGCCAGATTACTGGTAGCCTTTGTCTTTCCCTGGTTCCTGGCAGTCACCAAATCTGTTTCTAAATGCTACTGGCTGGTGTAGCACCTTGCAGATAATAGAGGCTCAGTGATTGCTGAGTTAGTAGAAACAACTATATTCAGAGTATCTTTATTAATTTGTACTCCAGCTAAAAGAAGCATTCACTGCCTCTCCATTATCAGCTGCATCAGGGCACACCCAGAGGCCTGGCATTTGAAGTTATTCACCATCTGGTCCAACCTCAATTTCTGCTATTCCTCAACCCAGTGGCAACTACCTTTATCCCCTCAAGGCCAGCCACCAGCCCGGTGCTCAGGCCTGCTTCTGGTCACCATCCCCCTTGCCCTCCATTTGTCAGAGTTTAAGTTCTACCTCTTCTAAGAAGCTTTTCCCACTTCATCAAGCCAGACCACTGCCTGTATTAGTCCCTAAGGTTGATTGTTTACTATCCTGCACTGTTTTTCATTTAATAATATCAGTTCATAAGAATGACTACTTTGAAACATTAACTGAAGCCTAGCTGCCCACCTTGCCTCCATTTCCTGTAACCCCCATGCCATTTCTCCACACGTACCCCTCTCCCTTAGCAAGAGGCCATTCAGCCTTCATGTCCCAAGGAAGGGATAGGCTGGCAGAGCACAGGTGACAAAGTGATTGACTTCTCAGTTTCGGAAGCCTAGTCCTTAACATAGTAGGGCATCTCTCCTAACACAAGCATCTCTTCAGTGGCTCCCTCAACCATGACTGCTCAAAAAACTAGAAATGACCTCCCAAGTGGAGGAAAGGGCAGAATCAGATTGTAAAGGAGAGCTGGGTTATAAGTCTCTGAACTTGGCCTAATCACCCAGGGTAAGAAGAGCAAAGTAAAATCTGGGAGACAAATTGCGGGTGGGGGACACACCTAGTTTTAATGATGGTTTGGAGAGGTAAGGAGTAAAGCTCCCCTGCTTTTAAAATAATTAAGTTTATTGAGATAAAATTTATTTCTTTAGAGACAGCTTCTCTCTCTGTCATCCAGGCTGGAGAGCACTGGTGTGATCACAGTTCACTGCAGCCTCCAGCTCTGGCTCAAGCGATCCTCCTGCTTCAGACTCCCAAGTAGCTGGGACCGCAGTGTGCGTCATCATGCTCAGCTAATTTTTTTATTTTTTGCAGAGATGGGGGTCTGATTATGTTGCCCGGACTGGTCTCATATTCCTGAACTCAAGTGGTCGTCCTATTGCAGCTTCCCAAAGTGCTGGGACTATAGGCATGAACCACTGTCTCCAGTGGAGGTACTATTTAAATAGAAAAAAAAAAAAATTCACCCTTTTTAAGTGTATGGTTCTATGATTTTTAACAAATTTACAGTCAAGTAACCATCACCATGATCAAAATGCAGAATATGTCCAATGTTCAAAAATTTCCCTGTGTTCCTTGCAGCCAATTCACTCACTACACCCCAGGCTCTGACAACCATTGATCTGTTTTCTGTCCTTTTAGTGTTGACTTTTAAAGAATTTCATATGTAATTTGATTGCAGTGATGTGTATGCATACATCTAAACTCATTAAACTGTATGCAATTAATACAGTAGAACCTCTGTAATTTGACCACCCCAGGGACTGTTACAGACTGGTCAACATAAGGAACTAGGCCTACTGTATTCATAGGTACACGTGAAGCATGTCTGGTCTATAGAAATTAGCTCAAATTAAGGAGTGGTCAACTATGGAGGTCCTATCGTATGAGCAGTTTTTTGTGTATCGATTATAAAGATTTTACTTTTTTATTTATTTATTTTTTTTTTGTAGAGACAGAATCTCACTTTATCGCCCTTGGTAGAGTGACATGGCCTCACACAGCTCACAGCAACCTCCAACTCCTGGGCTTAGGCGATTCTCCTGCCTCAGCCTCCCGAGTAGCTGGGACTACAGGCGCCCGCCACAACGCCCGGCTATTTTTTTTTGTTGCAATTCAGTCGGGGCCGGGTTTGAACCCGCCACCCTTTGTATATGGGGCTGGCATCCTACTCACTGAGCCACAGGTGCCGCCCTAAAGATTTTACTTTTTTAAATAGAGTCTCACTTTGCCACCTTCGGTAGAATGCTATAGCACCATCATAGCTCACGGCAACCTCAAACTCTTGGGCTCAAGAGGTCCTCCTGGCTCAGTCTCCCGAGTAGCTGGGATTACAGGCACCTGCCACATTGCCTGACCAGTTTTTTCTATTTTTAGTAGAGATAGGGGTCTTGTTCTTGCTCAGGCTGGTCTCAAACTCCTGAGCTCAAACAGCTCACCCACCTCACCCTCCCAGAGTGCTAGGATTATAGGGGTGAGCCACCGAGCTCGGCCAATAAAGATACTTTTAAAAAGATACATGGCAGAGAGCATTAACTCATTAGTACAAAACAGTCACTCATCACAAGTATTCCAACACTTGGTTTTTACACTGTACCATGTTCCTCGTATCCCAGATCCCACGAAATGGCTGTAATGCTGTGTGACGTGCATACACAGGTAGGTGGGCAGGTATGGACAGCTGTCCTCACCTCCCTTCAGTCCTACTTACGAGTAGCATGGTCAGCTGTTGGGGTAAAGTGTAGGTTTGACTTTAAGAAAAAAAATAGTAAGAAAACCTTTCCAAAACTGACTGCCCCATTGTGTTGTTTTCTTCCAGCAATGCATGAGGCTTCTGGTTCCTCTGCATTTCCTTTTTTTTTTTTTTGGCCAGGGCTGGGTTTGAACTCGCCACCTCCGGCATATGGGACCGGCGCCCTATTCCTTGAGCCACAGGTGCCGCCCCCTCTGCATTTCCTTTAACAGGTGTGCCACACTCTGTCACTGTGGTTCCCATTTTACCTTTCCCTAATGACTGATGGCGCCCAGCATCTGCTCACATGCTTATCTGCCATCTGAATCTCTTCTTCAGGGCAGTGTTGACTCATTTAAAAAATTAGATTATTGGCAGCACCTGTGGCTCAAAGGAGTAGGGTGCTGACCCCATATGCTGGAGGTGGCAGGTTCAAACCCAGCCCCGGCCAAAAGCTGCAAAAAAAAAAAAAAAAAAAAAATTAAATTGTTTATTTTCTTCTTATTGAATTGTTGAGAGTTCTTTGTATATTCTGGGCACAACATATGTGTTCCATGAAGACTTTCTCTTCCAGTCTATGACTTTTCATTTCCTTAACAGTGTCCTTCAAAGAAGTTTTTGATTTTGATAAAATCAACATATCCATTTTTTTCTTGGTGGTTTGTGTTTTCCATGTCCCGTGTACCCTTCTAATTTTTTAATGGAATCTACTCAAATTTAAGCTGGGCACGTCCAGCTAAAGATAACATTTCCAGCCTCCCTTGCAGCTAGGTATGGCCATATGACTATCCTCAGACCAGTGGGATGTGAGCAGAAGTGACAAGGACAGCTCTCCACTTTTCCCTAATTAAAGAAAAGCCCCTTACCCTGAACATCCCCCTCTGTCTCATCTCCCCTGCCCACAGGCTGGGACACAAACATGGCAGTAACTCAGCTTCAACCACACAGTTGAGAACCATACCAATGGTGGGGCATCAGGTGGAGGAAACCAGAGCCCATATATAACTCACAAAGCACGCCTGCCCTCCCAGCCTGCACCTCTTTGCCACCACATGAAGAGACACAGATGTCTACCTTATTTCAACTCCTATATTTGAGGAGTAGTTGTATTTGTTCCAGTACCTTAGACTTTGCCCCAAGAAACACACTCCTCTTTCTTAGGAAATTAAAAAAGAAAAAAATCCCTAATTCTCTGGACCTAGCCTGGTGTCTGTGCAAACAATTACACAACAGTTTCCTAAAGTTCTCCATAGCCCTGGGGTGATTCAAAGGCAGCAGAATATCAGCCCTGGAGTAATTCGGGGGCAGAAGAACCAATAAAAAAAGACATAAACCTTGCCCCCACCTTGGACAAGACAGCGAAGTCCCCATGCCCAGAGCACAGTGAGGAGGAATACAGCAATTTGTTTTCTGTTCACCCCCCAAGTAGCAGACAGGCAGCCAAAGGGCCAGAGGTGGCCTGATGGGGAAACGAGGGATGACACAGCAGTGACTTAGAGAGACCAATGACCAGATTCCAGCCCGAACAAGGAAAGTGGGGCCACCCCTGCCATTAGTACCATACAAGCCCCCTGGAGTTTCAATATAAATTCAAGGAAGGAGAGAAGAGTGACTTCAATCTACATTACATTTCCACACTCCAACAATGAAAACTTAAACTCAAAATTAAGGCATTACAGCAAAATACAGTTTGCATTTTCATGCATACCAGAGTCTGTGCCGAGGTCATGCTCACTGTCCTAGAGTGCCCTTGCCAGACAGAGGGGTAAGCACCAACAAGCATTATTTCATTTGATCCTTACATTTACAGCACCTATGAGACAGGTAATTTTATTATCCTATTTAAGGATGAAAAAAGGGTCAGAGAAGTTGGGCATGCAGTGATTCCCTCAACAACCACACCCCTTTTCTGAGACCCCCTTGATTTTCCTCATGGTCTGTGTGGCCTGGGGAGGGCTCCCAGGATACCTCCAGGCTCAGAACAGTCAGATCAGCACATCCCTGAGCACTTTCTATCGCAGGGTAGGTAAGGGATTGAAGTAGGTTAGAATGGAGCACCCTGTGATTTTACAGGGAGCTGCTGGACCAGGGTCTCATCTTCCCCTCTGGACTTAAAGTTGAGATGATGGGGGAGGCGTGCTGAGACTACAGCCAGGTGTCCGGAGTTTCCACTTCTAATAAGGACATGAGGCAGTGGATGAGAGCCCACCAGGATGACCTCATTGTAACTTGATCACATCTGCAAAGACCCTACTGGCACACAGGATTCACCGGTGTGTGTGGTAGTGGTTGGGGGAAGGGGTTAGGAAGCAAACGTATCATGTGGGGGTCACAATTCAACTCACTGTAATGCCATAGAGCCAGACTTACTCCATTTTGCTAAGGGCTTTCAACACTCCCCCTTTAAGCTCAGCTGAAAGCTACAGAGTTTAGCAAAAACTGCAAAATCCTGTGACACCACTCCCCCCTCCTAGCTTTAAGGACCTCCCCCACCCCTACCCAACCTTATAAAAAGTTGTACCCCTGCTTCTGGGGGTTGAGAGACTTTGAGACATAAGCCTGCTCTTGACTGCTGGCCAATAAGAGACCCCGGGCTTAATTTGGACTCAGTGTGCTGGTGCTTGTCCATTCCACTCACTGTGGGTATAACACCACAACATTAGCCAATAAATTCCCTCTGAATTGAGTATGTGATCATTTGCACCAAGAAAGAGGCAAAATCAGGACTCAACCCCTACCCTCTAAGTTTCTTCCCATCTTTAGAGTCTAAATCAACCACTGAGACCCAAAGCTGGGTCTTTACCTTAGTCAACCCCAGGGCTGGGATATGCACCTACTCAAACTCTCCTGGAAATAAAACGTTATTGATTGCCTGCACGGCTGCATTCCGAGATTTCTCCAATTCTGAAAGCTCACCTGAGGTGGTGATAAGAACATGTGCCCCTCCCCTGACATTTAATTTCCAAAACAGAACCTCGGCCGTGCTTCTTTCACACGCTTGGACATGTTTACTTCAGGGCCTGGGAGAAGGCTGTAATTTCAGCTTGTTATACTAAAAATATGAAAATAAAATTGATCTCTGTGGCATCATTTTCAATAAAAACTGCTTCCTAGAGGCAAGCTGAGGAAGTAAACTGATTCAAAGAGAGTATAGGGCTCTGGGCAGGAAGGGCAATGGAGTGAGGATCCCTGGTGGGAGGCAGAAACTGGGATTCTGCAGAAATAGACACAAGCCTGCCAAATGCCCACACGCCTGCGTTCGATGTGAGTGAGGTCTTACCTGATTGCTTCTGCTGGGTCCCCAGATCACTTCATAACACCACAGCCACTGACCACACTCTTCCTCCACTCACATGTGGCTGGGTACCAGACCTGGACCACAGCCCTGGGACCCCCACCAGCCAAACTTGAGTGGGGAGAAGACCAAAGAGGGCCACACCCAGAGGCACTTACAAGCAGTAGGGGCGTTAATCTCCTGTGGCTACTGCAAGAAACTTCCACAAAGTGGGTGCTTAAAACAAGAGAGACTTATTCTCTTAAAGTTACAGAGGCCAGAAGTCCAGAATCCAGGTGTTAGTAGGGTTTCTATGCTTGGAGGCTTTGAGGATCTGTTGCGCCTTCCCTGGCTTGCAGCTGCGTCACTCTCCCCGCCTCCGTCTTCACAGGCTTTTCCTCTGTCTCCTTCTGCCTAAGGCCTTCACCTGTGTCTGTGGGTGTCCGCTCTCTCATTTCTCTTATACGGACAACAGTCATTAGATTTAGCACCCACTCTAGATTCACGAGGATTCTGATTCTACCTGCAAAGACCCTATTTCCAAATAAGGTCACATTCATAGCCGCTGGAAATTAGGTCTTGGACATATCTATGTGGGGAAGGGGACACATTTCAGCACACTACAGTCAATGTGAGGAGGGACCCAGAAACTTGCATTTTTCACCCCCACCCAAAGCGACTCTGATGCAGGTGATATGTAGGCCATACTTTAAGAACTACCGATCCAGTTGCTAGGGACTCAGAGACACCGTCCCTCTCCTTGGTGAAACTGCTGCCTAGTAGAATATACAGACAGATGGGCCAATGATTAAAACACAGTATGGGGCTGGGTATGGTGGCACATGCCTGCGATCCTGGCATTTTGGGAGGCCAAGGACAGCAGATCCCCGGAGCTCAAGAGTTCTAGACCAGCCCGAGCAAAGTAAGACCCCTGTCTCTACGAAAAATAGAGAGACTAGCCAGGTGGGTGGTGGTGCCTGTAGTCCCAGCTGCTCAGGAGGCTGACACAAGAGGATCACTTGAGCCCAAGAATTTGAGGTTGTTGAAATGTTGACAGCTAAGTAGCTATGGCACTCAATCCCAGGGTGACTGAGTGAGATTCTGTCTCAAAAACAAAACAAAGCAAAGCAAAACAAAACAGTGTGGCCTAGTGATCCCCAACAACGCTTAGATGAGCAAGACTTAAGAAAGGACTCAGACCAGAGTTCAAATCCTGCCTCTTCACTCACCAGCTGTGGGGCTTAAAGCAAGTTCCTTAGTCCATCTTAGCCACAATTTCCTTATCTATAAAATAAGAACGAGTCCTGCTTTATGTCAATGTGAGAATGAAGCCATACAAAATGCTTAAGATGGAAGATGCCTTCAAGAAATAGCTATTAGTGGTTACTAAGGTGGGAAATAGGTTGAATTCCTTTCACATTGCCCAAACCCCTTGACTGTGTGCCCTACACATTCTAGGTGTTAATGAATGCTTGTGGGAACGCAAGAAAGCATCACTACTCTGGAGCAGGTGTCCTCAAACTTTTGAAACAGGGGGCCAATTCACTGTCCCTCAGACTGTTGGAGGGCTGGACTATAGTTTAAAAAAAAAACAACTATGAACAGGGCAGCACCTGTGGCTCAGTCGGTAAGGTGCCGGCCCCATATACTGAGGGTGGTGGGTTCAAACCCGGCCCCGGGCAAAATGCAACAAAAAAAATAGCCAGGTGTTGTGGCGGGCACCTGTACTCCCAGCTACTTGGGAGGCTGAGGCAAGAGAATCGCTTAAGCCCAAGGGTTGGAGGTTGCTGTGAGCTATGTGATGCCATGGCACTCTACCTAGGGCCATAAAGTGAAACTCTGTCTCTACAAAAAAACAAACAAACAAACAAACAAAAAAACTATGAACAAATTCCTATGCACACTGCACATATCTTATTTTGAAGTAAAAAACAAAATGGGAACAAATACAATTCACACCGCTCATGTGGCCCGCGGGCCGCAATTTGAGGACGCTTGCTTTGGAGAAACTCCACTGAGATGGGCAGAAAAACTCTAAAAGACCCATTTCAGGATCCAGTGACTTAACAAGCATTTAGTGAGCACCTGCTGTGTACAGAGCTCAGTGTGCGCTGGAAATCAATAGCTGAACAAAACACACAGACTAGGTAGGAAACCCACTGTTACAATACAATGTGGTCAGTGCAAGGTGGAGGTAAAGCCATCAGGGACATCCCATTCCATTGAGCACTTGATCACATTTGATCCTTTAATATGTTCTTATTGTTTACAGAGTGACTTTCCTCCCAGGAGTTCTTTGAGAGCAGGGAAGTTCTCTGTCTTGTTCACCACTGATCCCCAAGCACCCAAAGATGCACCTGACTCCTAAGAGGCATTTGATTTGCATTTGTCGGAGGACTGAATTTTCTGTTGCCATTTTGGGGCCCACTATTGGACGTCTAAGGAGAACCTTCTCCAGCCTCCTTGACTAAGTATCATCCCTGACGGGCCCAGAGACAAGATCCCCCCAGTGAATCTATCCCCTGACATAAGGCCTGCTTGTTTAAGGAGGAGACAGGCTGCATTATAACTTATCATGATACTGTAGGTAGCATCAGACCAATACTGATTGAACCATCCCCTTCAGAAATGGGAGCACACACTGGACATTATTACGTTATCAGACTGACCTGGAGACCCAGAAAACAAAGGCGAAAGTAGAGGGCTTCAGTTCCCCACCCAACACGGGAAGGAGAAGAGCAAACCAGTATACACTCTTCACTGTGTGCTCTGGAGTAAAGAGGTTCCAGATTGGCTTTGGGGTGGAGGATTGTCCTCAGGAGGGAGCAGAACGGCGGGGTGGCGTGGCTAAGAAACTGCAGGCACAGACGGTGGCGAGTCAGGGCAGCTTCCAGCTTACCCGTGAGAGGGAGACATCAGCACCCCTCTGCCTGGAGAAGCCCCAGCTCCTCTCAGGCCAACAAACTCTTAGCCTGGACTAATGTGGGACGGTGCGGGAGTTTGAAAGCGGACTGAGGGTTTATTTAGGACAAAATAGTTTGGGGGTGTGGGGGACGGCGTTCTCTGCTCCCACAAGTCACGCACCTGTGTTCCAGACCTTTGACAAATGGCCCTACACCTTATACGTAGTAGGCTCGCAGTCAACACGCGTTTAGTGAAAAAGTATGGGTGAGCGAACCCGGAACTCCCCTGCCGGAACCACCCCCGCAGGTGATTCCACCGGGTCCAGGTGTGGCCCCAGGGCTGGCCTGTCCCCCAGGGCGCCGCCCTTGCGCTCCGTCCCCGGCGTCCGTCCAATCGCGGAGCGGGCAGGCGGGTGGGGCTCGGCTCCTTCTCCTCCCGGATCCCGGGGCTTCTCTCGCCAATCCCGGGCCAAACCCTGCCGGGTGGGGGGAAGCCCCTCCCCGAAGCTGGCACCAGATGGCGCGGGAGAAAGTGGCGCCGCGTCCGCCGGGAAGTGCGGGCGACACGGCGCACCTGGCGGGCGGCGCGGGGGGCAGCGCGCAGCGGCCACCGTGTGCGCGCCCCGCGCGTCCCTGCCCGGCCTGGGCCTCCCGGCCGCCCAGCCCGCCTGGCCGGCGCCTCGGCCTCACCTCGCTCACCAGCCCCTGCCAGTCGCTGTCGGTGCGGTCGCCGTTCATGGCCTCCTCCTCCTCCTGCTCCATGCGCGGGCGGGCCGGCGGCATGGACGTTCCTCCTCCTCCTCCTCCTCCCGCAGCGCTGCCGCCCGGGCCCCGCGCGGCCCCGACAGGGCCCGGCGCCTCCGAGCAGCGGCGCTGTCGCCTCCCGCGGCCGCCGGCGCTGTTGACTCCACGTCAGCCTCCGCGGAAGGAAGGGGAGGAGGGGCCGGGCCGGCCGTGGCCACCACCCGGGCCGCCGCCCCGGGACAGGTCCGCCGCCCCCCTCCACCCAAGCAGCAAATCCCCAAACCCAGCTGTCCCAGGAGGGCTGTCACGACCCCCACCACTAGAGTGTCAGCCCCACCAGGGCAGGGAGGGAGTGCCTTTGTTCGCTGATAAACCTTTGGTACCATCCTGGCACATAGTAGGTGCTCTACGAATGTTTGTTGAGTACGTAAATGAATGACCCTCATAGTATTATATATACCTAGCATTGTTTATAAAACTACTGACGTTTGCTTTCAAGTTTTTAAACTATCAGCTGTCACAGGTAAAAAGCAAATCATCATTGAATTCTAAATAGGACCAAAAGCTCTGGGTATGTTGCTCAGGATGAGTCAAGAGAAGTGTGAAAGGCATGCTGGCATCCGACTGAGACCTTGGACCAAGAGAAAGGACTGGAACAATTACAGAGGGCCGGTAAATCTCCAATGAGTCGACCATTCAAGGCAGGGTTGAAGAGCAAGGTTGTGCTCTTATGCCACATAAAATCCTCTCTGGGACCCCTACCCATGGTGAGCTTTCCTTACTTGCAGAAACACTGCCTGTGAAGATGAGCGGGTCGGCTGAGACAGTTTGGGGCCGGTTTGCTATGTATCAACAGATAACTGATACAGATAATGATGCTATTGATGGAGGTCCTGGATAGCCTGAACTCTCTCTGGAAGCCTTTAAAAAGACAACAGTCCCTGGCATCGTAATCTGTTGGGTCTTCATCTGAAAAAGCTTCTACAGTAGAGTTTGTCAGGCCAGAGGCTAAGAGAAGAAGCCAGTGTACCACTCAGCACATCGATTTTGTGCTATTGTATGCAGCTGTACTCATCCTAGGGACGTTCAAGAACATTGTAGACCATGGTCCTTATCTTGGAGAATTTGCAAATGAGAAAAAGAAGGAGCTAGAATGCAGCTAAAGCTTCTGACCATTCCAAACCACCTGATTCATTCTTTTTTTCATCCAAGGAGGTAGAAAGAAGGTCATCCCTGAGCTGAATGTCTAGAGTTAATTAACTCAGTGCTGAGAACTTGTTCCTAACATCCTGATGTCTCCTGCCTAAAAAGCAAGGTACTATCTGCCAATACATTGCCCTCTGGCAAACCATCTGGTTTCATTCTGACCTGTCTGAAATAGACTCTCGGAAGACTGGGCAGAACTTGGTCCATCTGTCTTCTGAGCCTCCTTGTCTGCACCTTGTTCTCTGCTGACATTCAGGTGGGAAAGCCCATTCTAGTGACCACATTTATCTGAGCCTTTCACCATGTACAACTACGACTTTGGAACCTTCACTGATATTTCAGGCAGCAGGACAGACAATCAATGAACTGTTGGGAGCCAAGAAAGCGTCACGTTAGAGACTGTGTACCATTAAGACAATTCCCCCTGTGACTCCATTTCCCCTATTTGCTTTCTTTCCCTGAAGTAAGTCAGACAGTTATTAAAGTATTTAAAAATAAAGATGGGGAGGAAAATCAAAGAGCGGCATGCGTTTACCCTTCCCAGCATGTGAAGAAACTTTTAACTCAGTTGAAACAGTATCTCTGGCTGCCTGGATTTTCCTTGGAGGTTTCATGCCCCAAGTGCCAGCTCCAACCTGCTTCGCTTATGAGATGTGATGAAATCACAAACCACGGCAATGTAGCTGCAAGCAATAATTTTTGATCTCTTTTCATTTATGTAGCCTGACATTGAGTAATAATAATAATTAAATGCAGTTTAAGCTTATAGGCACCTATACCAGAAGGCCTCTTGATACCTCATCAACACCAGCCCAGGCAGACAAAAACAAAGCTAATTATATTGTGGTTAACTTTTTTTAAGGAAAAAAATAAAAACACTTACCAGCTATCCTTATCTCTGATAAAAGCAGTACATTAAATGTCCCATCCGAGAGTCTTGTATGTATAAGGCCATTTTAAGATCAGGTGCCCTTATGTGAAATTTGCTGCCCGGACACAAAGTATTGAAATGTTGGCGTTAGCTTCTATTTCACATCCCCTTAGCTTTCTGAAAAATCATCTCCAGAGACCCAATTTTTCCATATATTTCATAGCCCCAGGGCCAGTTTTATTGATTTATTTATACACAACTATACTGTGAGAAGAAAGTGCATAGATGCTTTCGAGTGATGCTTTTCACTTTTAAAAGTTTGAGAGAGTTTTAGACATGGACCAAAATAGCTTCATCTAAGAAATTGAACCAGCACATAGTGATGAAAACAAGAAAAAAAATCTCTGGAGACATTGGGAAAGAAAGGATGATTTCAACTTATTGTTAGAAACCGAGGCCTCTCATTATGGGCTCTCTATAGATTTGCAAGATGATTCTGGCCAGGTCCCAACAGCCCCAGACAAATGGGAAAGCCCTCAAGCTTTCAATACAACTTCTCTGGCCTGTATTTTCAGTTCAAATTCTGGCTGCCCAAGCAAAATTCTGGCTGTAGGAGTTCTCATTGAAGGAAACGAAGTAAATCTCCAGTAGAGATTTTGGCTCAGTGTTTCCCTGAGCTGGATAGCTGGGGCAATATTCAGGGCCACTTTGTTTTCCCAGTCACTTTTCTCCTACCTGAATTGAGAAATCCAATCTAGGGAAAAAATGATTGATAATGACTAGTTTGTACTTGTAATGGCATACGTATGTTTATTATATATATTTTATCTCTATATAGGCCAAAGTCCCCAATCCTTGCTCTTGTCAAGGGAGGATCATTTTCACAGGTCTTGCCAGGAGTCTTCATCAATGGTTCCTTTGCTCTTAGTTTAACCAGGGCCTGGGGACCGTAGGTCCTGTGTATTGTAGCCAGGCCTCTGTAGAGCCCTAAGCCCTGAGGTCACCTGGGCCGCTGGCCTCAATTCTGGAGAAGGTAAGCCTCCCTATGGTCCAGACCTAGAGACACTGCCATGGCCAGCAGCCAGCACCAGAGAGGCAGATGAGGAATTCGGGCTGGGCTCCTGACTCAGGGCGCTGTCTGTCTCAGCCCCCTGAGCCCCTAGATCCTCTGACCTTGCCACCAAGCCCCTCCTGCCTAGCATCCAACAATCAGCTGCATAATGTCCCCTCCAGCCCTGCTGGCTGCCAATCAGCCTGGCCACAGGAGCGGAAGGAAGTTGTACTCCCTGCTGAACTGCTGCTGCGGAGGTGCTCGGATGACTCGAGTGGGGCTGATGATAGCCGGGCAGGCTGGGGACCCACAATTGTCACCCTGAGGGGCTCAGGCTTGGTTGTGATTGGCTTGGGCGATTCGGGAGGCAGTGGAAAGGTTCCAGGAAGGGGGACTCAAGTGTCAGGTGGAAAAGAGGGTGACCAGGAGGTAGCCAAGAGACAGAGGGAGAGGCAGGGCACGAAGACAAAGAACCTCGGGAGGAGAGCTGAGAACCTTGGGTGCTCCCGTGGGTGGCAAGAAATCCAGCCCCAGGCTGGTTGGGTGAGTGGCACCCGGAAGGAGTTAAATGGAAAAGAGACAGAGAAAGTCATCCCATCTCAGATTATTCAAATTTGTTGTACTTATTGATAATGTATTTCATTTCTTCTGCGTGGGGGGGAGATGATTCAGCACAAATTTGATGTAAATTTATGGAAATGGAAATGCAGAGAGCCAGCAGGTCCCGTGCTGCTGGCGGGTTGGCAGCATGGCCCTCTGCGAGGTGGAGGTTACTGCTCTCTGGACTTGGGGAGCTGAAAATA
The DNA here is from genome assembly GCF_027406575.1 of Nycticebus coucang. Taxonomy (NCBI): domain Eukaryota; kingdom Metazoa; phylum Chordata; class Mammalia; order Primates; family Lorisidae; genus Nycticebus; species Nycticebus coucang. Next base: position 25,891,340 of record NC_069802.1, on the reverse strand, counting down.
GCAACGTCTGACTTGGGGGCCACTGGCCTCCCCTGCAGGCCAAGCAAGGGACTGACCCTGTCGCTCTGGAAGACTAATGAAAAAAAAAAAAAAAGTCTGATAAATGTCTAAAATAGGATTACCTACATTGTCCTTATATCTAATTTTTGTCTTAGGGTGGGGGACATAAGCATATGCGGGTGGGGTTATTTAAATAGAAAGGGAAAAGAAAAAAGAGAAGAGAATTAACATGATTGAAGACCTACTATGGGCTCCAAATTCACCAGTGAAGTGACAGAAATGTTTTTCCTTCTGCACTGTGGAAGAATAATGGGGCTTGGAGAAGGGAAAACAATTTGATGGAGAGGGTGAAGAGGTGGCCTTGGGTATAAATGGCCAGAGCTAGTAACATATTTATTGTCCATTAGGCTGTCCTTCACAACACTGGACACTGATTTTTATCTCACCCACCCCCCCATCAATACCAGGGCATGGTGTTTATATAATAATAATGCACCTCTCCCGGGTGATAGCAGCCTTTCTAACTTGGCCGTGACCAAGACAGCACATGGAACCTTTCACGGTCTGAGAATTGCCTCTCTGTGACAGGTGTGCCTCTGCACCTTGCAACTGCTTTGAAACTGGCCATTCAAGACTCTAAGATACAAAGCCTGGGCCAAAGGATTTCACTGTCCCTTCATTTCCTGTTAGAGAAAAAGATTACTGACACCGGTTCCTGCCTTCTGCCAAAGCTACAATTCCTTTCACCGTCTAAACTGTTCTGGGGCCCTGAGCTTCAGCTCACAAGCCATGGTTGTGGGTACAACTGGGCAGCTGTTTGAAAGGGCCAGAGCGATCTGCTCACTCTTTTATCACATCCGTGAGGCAGAAATTGTCAAGCCTTTGGTTTACATCGATTACAATGCCTTGACCTTATTCAGTCAGATTTCTCTTTGTTCTGTAATAGAAACTCAAAATGGCAAATAAAAGTGATTCCTAAATAAATAGACAATGTCAACCAGGGTGTTTGCCAGCTATTGCAGGAGGCAGCTTACCTTTGAGAAAGAGGCACGTGTGTGCCCCTTCTGTGTCCGCATGACACATCAGTTGCCAATTACTAGCACCTTTTGTTCCCAAGAGGCAGGAAAAGCCATCTTAAAGTGAAATGAGAACACTCCAGCATATGTCTATTTATTCCCCCAACAAGTATGACTATGTCCCAAGCTTCTCTCGTGTGCTGGGCCAGGCTGTGGCATGATAACAAGACTGAGACACGGTCCTCTGCCCGCAAGGCTCTTGAGGTGTAATGGCCCTGTGCCCTCTCAGCTAAACACTGCAGAAACACAGAATCGTACTCTTCAGCTGCCATGTGACACATAGCGAGCCTCTTTAGTAACTGTGGAAACTAGATCTAATTGGTACACTTAAAAATCATTAAAATACTAAATTTTACTTTATATATGTTTTACTGTTTAAAAAAAAAAAAAAAACACGCTAGCCAGGCAGGGTGGCTCATGCCTGTCATCCTAGCACTGTGGGAGACTGAGGTGGGTGGATTTCTTGAGCTCAAGAGTTCCACACCAGACTGAGCAAGAGTGAGACCCTGTTTTTCTATTGGAAATAGAAAAATTAGCAGGGCATTATGGCAGGTGTCTATAGTCCCAGCTATTTGGGAGGCGGAGGCAAGAGAATCACTTGAGCCCATGAGTTTGAGGCTGCCGTGAGGTATGATGATGCCATGGCACTCTACCTAGGAGCCACAGAATAAGACTCTGTCTCAAAAATAAATAAATCATAAAAATAATATATAATATAAATAAATAATAAATGATAATAGTGAAGAAAACCAGGTGCATTTGGAAAGCGTGAGTTGGGTGCGTTTGCTCACCAGATCTCAGAACATTTGAAAATGAGGAGCAATAAAATGTCCCCAAGGTGAAGGAAGTAGTAAATCAGATAAAACTTTTAAAAAGGAAATAGTGGGTTGGAGCTGCAACTGTGGAGCTTGAGGCACTGTAACCTTTCTGTGACTTAGTGACCTTATCTCTATAAGGGGCAGATTGGGACAGATGATTTGGAAGGCCTGTGATTCTATGAGATTAATCTTACATATGGGTGGGACTCTGTATAAAAGGTAGTGAAGATGCTGTTATTATCCTCTGAGAAAGATTACAGTGCTCTAAAACACAGAAATATTAGGAATCTGAGATATCTGGACCCTCTATTGTGTGCAAGAAGAAAATAAAGCCCCAGCGTGATAAAGCAAATGGCCAAGGTCACGCAGCATGCTAGGGACAGAGCTGTGGCTACAGCCCAGAACATCTGATTCCTGTGACCTGGCTCCTTCATAATGTTTAGAAGTTGAGGCTATTTGACCCTCATGAAGAGCATAATTCTGGTTATCTATTGTGGTGTAACAAGCCACCTAGAGAAACCTAGTGTTTAAAACATCAATTTCCTGTCATCTCTTGTGGTTTTGCAGGGTGAGTGGCTCAGCCGGGTGGTTTTCATGTAGACTCTCCTGGGTGGGTGTCAGATGGATGCCAAGGTGATGGTTAATCTGAACTTGACTGGACTGGACATCCAAGACAGCTTACTCACCTGGCTGAATAAAACCTTCTCATGTTTTTCCAATTTAAGGTCCCCACAGCATGGCAGCTGGGTTCTCAGTAAGCGCTTCCCAAGAGCTAGTTCCAAGGGAGAGGAAGTGGAAGTCAGCAGTCCTCTTAAAGGCTAGCCCTGGAATTGGCTGAGGGTTGCTTCTACTGTGTCATATTGATCAAAGTGATCACAGACAGATTAGCCCAGATCCAAAAGAGTGGAGGAATAGGCGCTCTCTCTAGATGGGCATGGACTGGAGCCTCCGTGTTCAGAGAGAGAAGGGTGTGATGGTGCTATCTTTGGAGACAAGCTCCCTTTAATGGCAGTCCTTTTTTTGGGGGGGGGGGACGGTCTTGATTTTTACCATAAATTATCCTTTAGCACCTTGTTTGGAAAAAAGAATACTGGACAAGTATTAAGCAAACCTGACATTTTTGATCTTAATAGAAAATGAATCAACTGAATACAGCCCTAAATACCCTTTTTTAAAAGAATCTAGCAGTTGAAGGGTCCCTAAAAAAATAGTCACTGAGGAATGTGTAGAGACATCTAGTATAGCAAGGAGGGTGGAACCATCAATGGCTAGTATTGAAACATTGGAAGGTTCTCAATGTCCCTTCATTAGAAGTAGGGAAGTAGAAAAGTGCATCTCAGCTTAGCTGAAATTAAGCTCCTTGAAGGCAGACACTGTGCCTTATTCATCTCTACATTCCTAGTGCCCAGGACACTGCACATAGTAGGTGTTTAACAAGTGTTCACTGAGCTCAATTTAAATACTGTTCTTCTCATTAATAATATGAACTAGAATTTAATGAGCCCTTGCCATATGGCAGGTACTTTGCTACGCACGTGACATGTGTCATCTCATCTGATCGCCACAAAACTATATAATTATCTGTAATGATCTCAGGTCTGATATTTAGTAAGGAAACGCCAGGAAGACCCAGTTGGTTGCTGAAATATTACAATACTTTTATACAGATTTTATATTTGCATAAAATACAATTTTATACGGGTTAGGTAAGAGCTGCTGCTCTGGGCCCATGGAAAGAAGCCCCTATCCTCACCTCTCCCCCAGAGAGCACCCCAGTCCAGGAGAGACCCAGTGGGCCCTGCCCAGGAACTGCCCCCAACTGACAGCCCTCTATCGCTTCCCCCACAATGGCTCCTGTACCACTTGTCTCCTTGGCCTGAGTTGACAAAAACCTTTAAGAGGTATACAAAGGTCTGGAGCTGGTGGGGCTGATACTTCTGCAGGTAAATGCTTGGTAACCCTCTAGCCCCCCAAGATGAACTGGACCTTCAAGAACTGATGTGCCTGCAGTCGCCCTCCGCTGGCCACGTGTGGGAATGGCAGCCTCTGCCTTGCACTTTATGGACTGTTGACTATTTGGCACCCTGTTTATCACACTTGGGGGAAAAAGGAAGCTGAGGATTTTAAAGAGTTTTTAAATGACTTGGCCAAAGTCACACAGCTAGTAAGTGGGGGATCCAGGACTAAACCGCTCCCCAAATCCACACCCCCTTTGCTGTGCTGTGCTAGTGTGTCAGTTTGCTAGAGTTGCTGTGACAAAGGACCACAGACTGGGTGGCTTCCGCTGTGGGAATTTGTAGTCGCACAATTCTGGAGGCTAGAAGCTCAAAATCAAGGTGTCACGAGGGTTCGTCCCCTCTGAGGGCCATGAGCGAAGCTGTTCCAGGTGCCTTCTCCCTGTGTCTCTTCGCATCATTTTCCCTCTGTACGTGTCTGTTCTTGAGTCAGAATTTTCTCTTTGGGACACCTGTAGTATGAGATAAAAGGCCCACCCAACCACAGTATGACCTAACTACATCAACAATGACCCTATTTCGAAATAAGGTCACATCCTGAGATATTGGGGGTGAGGATTTCAGCTAAGATTTTGGAAGGGGGACGTGATTCGAACCATTACAACCACTTTCTTTTCAGTGACATGTGCATCTGTCTCCTTATAACACAATTAATCAACCATCTATGCAAATTTTCTAGAGAAAGTTCATGTTATATATGTCTGCCAGGTGCCTGTGAATGCCCAACTACCCCAAGCTTCCCCCAGATATTGGTCAGAAGAGTTTGAATTAGTGCTGACTCAGTAATATTTGTCCTTCCTCCCCTAATCCATATCTTTCTATTGTGCCAACCCATTTTGATATTTAGGGGGTGAGAGGATAAGGCATTTTGACTCATTTTTGTTCTTTTTCATTTTTCTCCAACATCCTGAAGCTTGCTGCTGTTCCTACAGTTGGTAGCTGGTACATGAGTCAGCTCCTGTCCCTTTAGCAGTTTTGTGAACTCCACAGCATGCAAGATTATGGAGCTGCTATTCACAAATGATGAATCCCTTCTTATTCCAAAGAGACACTACAAAGGCTTTCCCCAGCGAGTGCAACAGGAAGGTATTGCCTTTGGGACTTTTCTCCCACCATCTACTCTTTTCTGAGTATGTGAGATGCTTGTCTGGTTCTTTTCCACCCTCCTTTGAAATACACAGTAACCTTGGTCTCAGATGCAGTGTCTTCGGACTTGGAAACTCATTGGACCAAAAATGTCTACAACTTATTTTTTTCCCCTTAGATTTTCTTTTCTTATTGATTTTTCATTTTTAGCACAAGATTGATCACCAGAAAAATACCAATTTACATACAGATTCTGCTAAACTCAGCATCCTATATACTTGGGACTTTTTCATCCATAAACCAATTTTTTAAAGAGAGAGATTCCATTATCAGGCACGTCCCTGATGACACTCAAGATGGTCGACAGGGAACACACTTAGGAGGACCACAGCCTGGTGGTGTGAGCTCAGCTGATTTGCGAACATAATTACTCTGAAACAAGGTCATAGGTTGATACGCACAAGGGAAGGTTCATATTTTACTTACTCCTATGGTCACAAGCATAAACTACAAACCTTGGTCAGCTATGGTCAGCTATTTTACAAGCTCATGTAAAAAAATTTGACAAATGCTTTTTGAGAACCTAGTACGTACCAGGCAATGTTTTAGTGCTGGGGATAGAGCAGGAAACAAAAAGGATGTGGTCCTTTTTCTCATGATGGTTACAGTACAGTGAGAAAGCAGATACCAAACAATTATGCAAAAACTTCATCACCAGAGTAATAAGTGCTATGATGTGAAGGAATGGGGTTGCCCCAAGAGATATAATAGAGGATTTAAGTGAAGGATCATTGACAGAAAAACCTGAAGGATACCTAAAAATTAGGCAAGAAGATGGATTGAGAAGAAGCAGAGAGGACAGCGTGAATGTTGGGTCTGTCTGGATGTTCCCTGGTCCGCTGGTTCCCAGTGTCAAGCACCAGTATTGGTACTGGGTCAAGCCAATGATGGAGCCACCAACAGATACAAAGCAACACACACACACATTTATTGCAAAGGCAAAAGTACATCTCAGAGGGAAAGACGGATCATTCTCCACAAGAGGAGACAGACCCAGAAGTCTGAGCCCACGCTGTCTTTTATATGCTCAATAGTTTGTCCCACCTTTCTCCTGGTACAATTGGTTGGCATTTCCCACCTTTGGGGTGATTGACAGGTTGGAATTACATAGAAATTACATAAGTGGCTACATAACAGCTTATATAACAGGTTAGATTATATAACAGTATCCTTACCATACATTTCCTCCTAGAAGCCTCCAAGGAAAGTCCACCCATGCTAGGCTAATTAGATGGTAATAAGCCACATGTCAGTTAAGGTCACTAGGAGCTCCTTACTGAGTATGTTCCCACTAGGGAACAGTTTACAGCCACAATTTGGTTCCTAGCAACAATCTGGCTCCTGCTCTCTGCCCTTAGCCACTTCCTTCCCACCTGTTTATTCTCCTCCAGATCAAACATTAGGACTAAAGAACTTGACAAAGGTTCACATGAACAGAGAAGTCGGAAGAGAGGGACAGGGGGTCAGGCTGGAGGGAGGACCAGAGCCTTAGCCATATTGAGAGAGTTGGAATTTATCACACAAGCACTGAGAGCCTTTGAAGTATATATTAGGATTAAACCTAAGCTTTAGTAACAAAGAGATCCAAATATACAACAGCTTCACTAAAAAGAACTTAATTTCTTCCTCATGCAACAGGCTGGCAGGGACCCTAGGTCCCTCATAGGTGGTCATCCCCCTTCACCCCAGATGCTACAGATTTAAAGCTGCTTACGTGGGTGCAAATGTATTCCAGCATATGAAAAAGGAGACAATGCCAGGTAGTTTCCTGCTAAGCAAGTAACAGGGAAGTGGCATATGTCACTGCCACTCACATTCCATTAGTGAGGACTGAGTCCCAGGGCCACACGCTACCATGAAGGAGGCAGGGAAATGTGCTCTCTTGCTGGGCGGCCAGGCCCCCAGAATGACAAAGCAGATTTGGATTGAGGGGAACAGTACCAGTCTTACCTAAAGGGGTTCAAGCAATGAACCGATGAGATCAGACTTTCAAGTCTTTGTAGCTGAAAAGAAATCTCGGGGGTCACTTAAATCAAACTCTTCATCTTACAAATGTGGAAACAAAGTGAGATTCCAGCCGCAGTTACCATTGCCACATCACAAACCACGGCAGACTTGGTGGTAAAGCATCTCATGATGGACACAGATCCTATGTTCAGGAATTCAGGCAGGGAATCGTAGGGCGAGTTTGCTCTGCTCAGCGTTGACTGGGGCCTCAGCTGAGACGGTTCAAAGGAAGAGGGTGATCCCAAGGCTGGGGCTGGCACCATCTGAAGGCTCACTCTTCTGCATGCCTGGCACCTGCTCTGGGAGGACTCACATCTACATCTATTGGCCAGCGTGGTCTTTCCATGTGGCCATTCTTCCTCATAGCATGACAGTCTCAGGGCAGTGAGTTTCTCCCAGTGAGTTTCTCCCAGTGAGTTGCAAGAACGACTAAATTGCCCTTCATAATCTATCATTCAACATCATTTCTGCTGCATTTTTTTTGTTGTTGTTGTCCAGACTCCACCTCTTGATGGGAAGAGTAGCAAGGTTACATTTCGGTGGAGATTGGAGGATGGGAGAAATTGTTGCAGTTATTTTTGGAAAACACAAGATACCACAGTGGCTACACGTACTGCTATAATATGCACAGCACATGTGAAATGAATAATCTCTCCCCCAAGACACCCAAAGTTTTATCCCATTACCACATCAGTTGTAAGTCCAGAATCTCATCATCTGAATCTTGTCCAAGTGTGGATAAGGCTCCTCAGAAATAGTGTTTCTGGTCAATTTCCTTAAGTAGCATTCCTCTTGATCTGCAGATCCATGAATTAAAGAGATGTTATCAATCCCCCACACCAGCAGCAAACAACCATGGACAGTCATCGATTGGATAAAGTAGGGAAAATAGAAGGCAACAGTGGCCACTAGTCCACAACAGTGCTGAAATGTGGGTTTAGCGCAGGACCCAGTCCTACTCCCTGGGAGATTTCTGTGTGTCTCTGCATTATGCTCTCTGAGTTATCCTTTCTTTTTCATAAGAAACGACTTTGCAGTGGCTCATGCCTATAATCGTAGCACTTGAGGAGGCCAAGATGGGAGGATTGTTGAGGCCAGGAGTTCAAGTCCACAAGAAATGACTTGTGTATGCAACCGAATAGTCTCTTCAGCCAGTTTCTTGCCCTTTAAAGATTGGGTGTTACGGGCCTCTTTTTATGTCATATGGCCTCTGTTCCTCTCAGTCAAAACCAATGTAATTTCTTTTAAAAAATGTCTGTGTTTCTTACTATATAACAATATACAACCCACTTTATTAGACAAAATCACAATTACAAATCTCTGTGAGTCAGGCCCTTCTCTGTTTTGGGTCTTTATGTGGCTATTGTGGGACAGTGCCCTCAGCTTTCTTGGAAGGTTTGTTGTTTCATGAAGAAGATTTACAAGGCACAAGATAAAGATCCTTTTATCTTCCTGGAAGATTCTCTGAGGTTGCATCTAAAATCTTGCTGAGATTTCAGCGAAGGAACTTATAGCCCCATCCCAAATGTATATTTTTCTAGAACCTACTTCTTAATTTGGGACCCTTTTCTCAATGAAAAAATATTATTCTTAGACATTTACATAGCCCCCAAATTACACTTGAACACCTGAAAGTTCATTCTTTAGTTTGCTCACCCCTCTCTCATTTTGGTGTAGGCCCCTGGAGGAAGCTAGCCAGCACCCTCAAGACTCTGCCTGGAAATCAGGTTGAATAGATTGGTTTCTGTAGTATGCATGACCATAGGAAACAGTTTCGTGGGACTTTCTTCCATCACATAACAAGGCTCTCCCTTTCCTCAGCCTCCATTGACATTTTCCTCGGTTTTCTCTAACTTAAGGAATGGTACTTAAGGAAATTGACCAGAACATGCTCCTTGAGGCCCGTCCAGCTTTGCCCTACTTCCCCTCCCAAGGGACTTCCAGAACGCACCTGGCCGTGGGTCTCAGTGCTCATGCTACATGGTTTAGTTTTTTATCACAGCATTCTCCAGCTTCCAGGTTCCAAACTTCTGTTCCAATTTTTCTGCTCCCATTGCTGCTGATTCTATTCCTATTTCTTCTAAACTTAGCAGCACAGGATACTCTGCGAGTTTGTGGGCCAGGGATTCAGAAAGGGCATAGGAGAGAAAGCTGGTCTCTGCTCTGTCTCGGGTCCTAGCTGGAAATGTCTGAAGGTTAAGAGTGAATCTGTTCTTGGGACTTTGGTTCATCTGAAGGCTTCTTCATTCCTGTGTCTGGCCCCCAGGCCGAGAGGACTCAAAGACTAGGGCTGTAGACTGGAGTACCTGCACATGGCTACTCCATGCTGCCACTGGGCTCCCTCACAGCATGGCGGCCTCAGGAGAGTCAAACTCCTTATGTGGCCGCATGGCTCCTGGTGAGCAAAGCAGAAGTTTTATCTTTAAGGTCAAGCCTCAGAAGTTAAGTGTGGTCACTTCCGTCACATTCCATTGGTTACAGGAAGTCACAAGCCCCTTTGGAATTTAGGGAAGGGGGCATAAACTTCTCCTGTTCGTGGGAGAGTTGTCAAGGTCATATTGTAAAGGAGCATGTGGGAATGTGAGATTTTTCAGGCCATCTTTGGCAACCATAATCTGCCTCATCCTGGAAGGTCATTAACTGACAAAGCAGAACTGAAACTCAGTTGTGTTTATGTCCGGACCCCTGTACCATGCTGATGAGTCAATAGCGTCATCTGCACGAATGCAGGACCTTATGTTGTTCGAAAGAAAAGTTGAAACATAAGGCAAGAAGCCAAATGCAGTCTCAATTGAACATTCTCTGTATTACAAATGCAGCATAAATATATGTTTTCCATAGCGCTCGCAGAGCAAACAGCTGCATTTATTTGCGTCCAAAAACATGGAAAAATTCCAAACTATAAGCAAAAGGAAGGAACTCGCGAAAACTACTCGAACTTCTGTTAAGTGTAAATCTTCATAAAATTAGTTGTCAGGTTGATTAAAGCAGGTGCTGAAACCTTCTCCCAGCCTGAAGTGTTGCTTTCACTGGCAAACACCCCCCTTCTCATGTAATGATGTAATTCTCCAGGAATGACTTGTACATTTAGTTAAGCAGTCAAATACCTATTAGACTTCCTTAAGTTGCCTGGATCTAGCACTCTGTCCCCTGTCTTCAACATACGTGGGTCATTCTGAAAGTTTTGAGATACACAAAAATCAAGAAATAAACTCCGCAGGGATGGAAACAAACGAAGCCCTCCTAGCAACACCCATAAGCCCAGCAAGTTGAAACTTGCCCGGGTTAATCAAAAAGGTGCTGTCGACAATGTTTCTTGGAAGTGAAAGAATGGATCATAACACAGTCTGTCTCAAAACTTTCGTACTTACCTCCAAACACACACACACTTTCCTATATCTTGCTGTGGTCCTTTCGACTTCCTTAGATCCTTTACAGGGCAGGTATATTTGTTTTTATCTTGAAGGTTTGGCTTTTTTAAAAAGTCACGGCCCTTGTACCTGAATAAGCACATTCATGAAATCTGCTCGAAGCAAATTCCTGCCTTTTGCCCCATGAATAAAGATAGCGTCTGGAAGAAGGATAGGACCAAGAAACCTTTATAAACCACTCACCCCTTTCTTCCCGCTGTTATCTTCTATCTCTGGTCTGGGAATCTGAAAATGTCAGGCAAGGCATTGTTCCCTACGATTTAGCATTAGCAAGAGAGCTCTTTGAAAGGATTCTATTACATCTTTATGTCTTGGCACATAAACTAGGACTTCTCTAAAAACTCCATTCAAATTTGGTTTGCAGTGAAAATTCTTGAAGTTGTGGTAAGGATTTTAAGGGATAAAGAAGGGGAACGCCCTTTGGGGCTTACTGTGTGTAAAACGACATGCTAGGTGCTTTTCCAGAGCTATGCACACTGGAAGGTGGTGCTGGAAAAGGGATGATGATCGGTACTGCGTGGAAATGATGTCTCCAGGAAGGAGATGGTGACGGAGGGACGGAGGGGCAGAGTCAGGGAGTGGGCCCAAGCTGTTCCGCAGGATGCCTGGGAATTCCAACAGAGTGTATGTAAGCATAAAAGACAAAGGCTTGGGATTGACTCCTTCTATTCACTTATTATCTTTTTCTTTTCACTTTTGAAACAGAATCTCACTCTTTTGCCCAGGCTAGAGTGCCATTCATTAGCCTAGCTGATGGCAACCTCAAACTCCTGGGTTCAAGTGATCCTCCTGCCTCAGCCTCCTGAGTGGCTGAGGCTACAGGTGCCTGCCACAACACCCAGCTAATTTTTTCTATTTTTAGTAGAGACAAGGTCTCCCTCTTACTCAGCCTGGTCTTGAACCTCTGAACTCAAGCAATCCTCCTGCCTCGGCCTCCCCAAGTGCTAGGGTTGGGACAGATGGGAGCCCCTGTGCCTGGTCTGATTCTCTCATTTTCTTTATGAACTCTGGCTCCTTATCACGGCCGGGATGTGAATCTGACCATGACTGGGTGGCTCAGGCCTCTCGTTTCAGTTCCTATTACCCTTGTTCTTGCTGTCTCCGCTCTCAGCACTCTAGCCTGCACCCTCCCACCTCGGGGCCCCTCTGCTTAGAATGCTCCTCCAGAATTGCAAAAGAGTAAATCTCTATTATTTTCAGCCCCCAAGTTTACGGTGATTTGCTGCAGCAAGGAAACTGATATAGTTGCTGTTGTGGTCTTGATAGGCAGAGGTGTATTCCTGTCACTTGCCAACATGTCCAAAAGGTAAGAAAGACAAAGGGCAAGAAAAGTGGGGTGAACTCCAGGGAGGAAATGGGCTGGGCAGACAGAGCCCCTTTTTAGGTGACATTCATGGTCAACTGTCCCATGGTCTGGGGAAGATTCTTGGTCCCATTCTGAGCTGCTCTGCGACTTCTCTCCATTCTAAGTGGCCCTTCGCTGCTGATTCTCAAAACCAGTCCATAATCTGCAGTATTTTTTCTCTCGTGGGCTCCCAGGGAGTGGAAATCGGCCCTCAGCCAGTCATGAATGACGGCCTCAAGGATTCTTCTCAGAGTGAGGCAGAAAGATTTCTGAGCAGATTAGGAAATTTTACAAAATCTTTTCTCCTTCCTAATCATTAATGCCACTGTCATTTCCATAATCATCTTTATAATTATTTGAAGTAGAAAAGGAGCAGGGTACCTGCCTAATGAAAAAATCGCTGTGAAAAAATAGAAACTGAGGAGACAGGTGATTGAATAGCCCCTCTGAGAAATCCACAAAAGACGTGATTAGGGAGAGTTTGAGGGATTGCACCCCAACACCCTCTCCATCTTCCCTTCTGCCACCCTTCACTATGGTCAAAACAAATCCCTGACTTCCTGCTGCAAAGGCTCCTGACTTCCTGTTTGGGCTTCTGCTGGTGTTTTGCCTAGAACACCCCACTTCCGTCATGGAGTCCTCCATCTGTTCCCTCTTCTGAACTTCCAAAAAGTTTTATCTGAGCCTCTCTGGAGCTCTTGTCATTTTCTGCTTTGTATTTTAATCTTGAATAATTATATACATATGTATAGATACACATTTTTTCTCCTATTATATTATGGACCAGAGACTGTCTCTTTGACTCTTTGCAACTCCCATCCAGCCACAAACCGTGCACTTTGAACAGGGTAGGTGCTCCATCAATGTCTGCTGAAAGAATGAGAAACCAGAAGTTTACCATCATCCATTCACTAGACACGCTGAAAAGAAAGGAATTTGGGGAACAATACCAGGTGTGGTGGAGCCTGCTGTTCTTCCCCTAAACACCTCTCCTCTCCTTGCTGGACACACAGAGGAATGACGTTTAGCTGCCTCTCTTTCAGCTGGAGAAGACGCTGTAACTGGGCTCTGGCCTGTGGCAGGTGCCCAGACATGATGTACCTTCTTCAAATCTCCACGTGTGATCCTCCATCCCCTTCCCCCTTCTGCCAGCTGGATGTAGATAAGCATGGTGACCTTGGAAACTGCATTTGGAAATCGGCAAAGTCACAAGATAGAAAGAGCTTAGGTCTCTAAATCATCACAGGGAGGGAAGCTACTTACTAATCAGGAGCATCACGTCGGGATTCTGTGTAAGAAAAAAATGTCTATGTCACGCTTCAGCCATGACACAGTTTGGGGTTTATATGTTAAAGCTACTAGGATGCCTTCATTTTAATATGGCTGAAAAAAGTACAAAAACTGTGATTCTTGGTTTCCTTAGGGAACCGATTCTTTTCCACTTCAGGCACAAATGCTTTCACCTTTAAGTTTTAATTTTGGTTGTGAAAGTATTTAAAGAAAATTCCCATTTTCAAAAAATGCTTTCACTGAGCACAGCTCCCCCCAGCTCTTCTTGGAAGCTGTTATGCTGAGGCATTACTCCAGTTTCAACAACAAATGAAGTGGGTTCTGCTACTCTAGACACAGGAGTTTGTAGAGATGGGTTAGAAATCAGGATAAGAAATTTCTGTCTCACAGATCATAAAATTCAACTCTTTGGGGGTACTGAGTTACAAAATAAACTTCTAGTGTTCTAAGCTGTGCTGGAGAATGGAGGGACCATTTGGCTCACGGAGTACCAGAAATGATCAAAGGCCCTTGCCCTTCAAAGGGCTTTAACTGCTACTACTTGTTTGGTATAATTATTCCAGAAAATACATGCTTAATGTTTCCTATTGCTTTATGGAATAAAGTCTAAACTCTTCAGTCTGGAATTTAAGGTCTTCCAAGATCTGATCCCAGTCTTTCTTTCCAAGCAAACAAATATTTGTTCAATATACTGTATTTTGTCCTTCTATTCTTCTGCGGGGTTCTTCCACCCCCCACCATCATCATATGCATATATAAGTATATATAATATTTATATATGTGTGTGTGTTCATACATATATATAATATATATACACACACACATACACAGAGGGTGCCAAAAAAAGGTGTATACCTTTTAAAAAATGAAAAAACTGTGTTAAAATTGTAATACTCATTATACATCAATAACAAAAGATGAATACAAGTCATGTTGAGCTCCTCTTATCATTGCAGAAGTCAAATGTGACTTGAGTATTGTAATTTTAATAAGGATTTTTCCTTTCTTAAAATGTACATATATATGGGTTTTTTGGTACCCTCTGAATATGAATATATAAAAAACTTACCATAGGATAGGTAAGTTTATACTACAGTGACAAATTAAGCCTAAACTCCCAGTTACTTAGCACATGATGGGTTTATATTTGGCTAAATACCCATTGTAAGACTCTATGTGTGTGTCTGAATGGAGGGGAATGTGTCTCTGCTCCACACTGACACTCAGGTACCCAGGCTGATGGCCTTCTACTTTCTGTAGCTACAACCTCTGAGATAAATGGCCTTCTCATTCACTGCAGCAGGATAGAGACCAAATGAGCCAGCACTTTTATACATATACCCCTGGCCGGAAGTCACGTGACCACATCTGATAGCAAAGGAGTTGGGAAGTAGATGAAGCCAGTGTCATACATATTGAGTGAGCACTATTATCTTTGCTGCTCACCTGTCATTCAGGAAACCTTGTTCCCTGGTTCCCTCCAGCTTCAAACAATGTCTCCTGCCCCTGAATTCTATATGTATGTCTCCCATTATAATAGGTATATATAGCTATATAATATAGCTGTTATTTTATGTAGTTATGAAGGATGGAGATATGAACATTATATAGCTATATAATGGCCATACAATTTTCTACATTGCTTCTGATACAGCAGGAGCAATCTGGCAATGCTGAAAGTAAGATAGGAGAATATACAATATACCTACTATATAGCTATATGTATAGCTATATAACAGGCCATACAATGTAGAAAATTGTATGGCTTAATATAGCTATATATATGCCTATCACATAACTATATATATATAGTTATGAATGATGGAGGTGTGAACATACATAGAAAATTGTATGACCTATATTATATAGCTATACATATGTTCACACCTCCACCATTCATAACTATATAAAACAGAAAACACACAGTACGTGCCAGACACCCTCCTGTATACATTTATTAATTCGTTTAAATCTCCGCAATAACACTGTGAAGTTGCTGCTCTTCTTGTGCCCAGATTACAGGTGAGGAAGTGAGAAGCAGAGGGGCTAAGTGTCCTAACAGGATTCTGGCACAGCCAGGTTAGCGCTGTAGTGCGTGCTCTGAACTACTGTACTCATATGGTGACTTCTCTTCCTAACTTCCTTATTAGCAAAGAGTAAAATATAAAATTGATTTGTTTCTTTGTTTCTCATAATGCTAACTACAGCTTCAGGCACCTCGTAGGGTTTCTGAAAGGCACTGCATATAATTAGCACCTTTCCTAATGGAGAGCTGCACAGATCTGATTTTTTAGCAATCTTACTTTCAGCATTGCGAGGTCGCTTCTGCTACTGGAGGGGAATGTGTCTCTGCTCCACATGGAGTGCTGTATCCGGAACCATTTTAGTAGATGCAATTGTTTCTCCTTTAAAAGCTACAGGTCTTCACCAAAGATTGAATGGGGTCTTTGTGGACATCTAGGGGTCAGCAAGACAGAAAACAGCAGACGTTCAGGTAAAACACTCAGGAAAGACTTGAGCCACTTTATTTATAATGTGTTTGATTTTGTGCTTAAGAGACTGTTAAATTGAAGTAGGGAAGTGGGGCTGCTAAGTCTGTTTGGTCTTCTTTTGAGTCCTCAAACTTTATAAATAAATCCAGATCCCCCAGAGAGGACTTTCTTTTGCTTAAATGTGGATTCCTGATAAGCTGCAATCCCTCCTATTGGCCGTGAGCCTTCTACAAGACTAAATTTAGAAAAATTAAATTGCAACCCAGCACTGTGGTTTCCAAAATGAAATGTATAGGGCAGAACACCCGAAAATACCAGCAAAAATGTCAGTCAAAGGGAAGTGTCAGGGACCCGGTGATCAATCTCATATGTCTACAATCAGAAAGGCAAAGGTCCTGTTCATTTAGAAAGAAATGGGACTGTGTGAACCAATTTAGAGCCATCAGAGCAATGATCTGGGAAAGGAGACTTGTTCTAATTATGACTCTGTGTTCCAACCAGGCATGAAGGAAATCACAGTAAACCTATTTCAGAGAAACGCATTCCCAATATGGCAGTGTCCAATGTCTCATGCATGGTGAGGGCCAGTGAGTCAGGGAGGAAAAATACTAGAAAATGATCTTTTTCTATGACTAACAAAGAGGAGGCTGTTCTTGTATTGCCCTGATGGAAAAATTGGTGGGATCTCAGGAATTAATAAGGAACTATCAGTCCCTGCTTGGATGTTCTATCCTAAAAGTGGGGACTTGTATGTACTTAAATGGGAGGGGCTGGGTGGTGCCAGAAATCTATCCTGGGAAGATAGGGGACTAAGTTCTGCTTTGTAATTAACCTACCCACAGGATCACACTGCGCTATTCAGTGAATGGTAATAATGCCCAAGTCATCTTAAAATGTACTGCAGATCTTGAACCAAGGTATTTTCTGGATTAAGAAAAAAAAAGCCTTATGTTTTCCTAGCAACCTGATAGATAATTCTGATATACAAGGCAAATGTAATTGAATATTGGAATTTAAAGAAAAATATTTCCATGAGTATAGATTTAGCTTTTTGTAGGAAATTAAGACTCATATTAGTATTCTTGATACGTTGATTTATTCAACGAGTATTTATTCCTGAAATAGGCCAGGCATTATTCCAAGCACTGAAAATACTGTGATGCTTTCCTCATAGAATTTATATTCTGGAGGGAGAAACAGATAATAAGCAGTAGACAAATAAACTAATAATTGTGTCATTTCTTTTGAGATAATTGCTATGACAAAATAAACAAAATGAGGAATTAGAGAGTATGTCAGTTATCTATTGGCATGTAACAAACTATTATAAAATTCAATGGCTTTAAACAATGACATTATTTTTCATGATTCTGTGATTCAGAAATATGAGGAGGGCTCAGCTGGATGGTTCTTCTGTTCTGTATGTCAGCTGGGGTCAATCACTTCTTAGCAGTCAATTGGCACTGGATGAGGTTGGAAAACACCAATAAGTTTTTCTATGTTTGATGCCTCAGTGGTTCTCTGTGTGACCTTTCTCCTAATCCATGAAGTCTATCTCATCATTCAGTAGTCTAACTTGATCTCTTCACAGCATGACAACTGACCTCTCTAGAGAAAACCAAAATGGAAGCAGCAGAGTCTTTTAAACCCTAGTCCTGGAGCTGGCACACTGCAACCTCTTCTGTACTCTATTGGCCAAAGCAGGCTATAACACCAGCCCATACTTTAGGGTGGATATATGCTCTCCACCTTCTGGTGGTGGAATTGATTATCTATTACAGAGAGTAACTGGGGTAGTGGACTATACTAGATATTGTAATTATAGGAAATACATTTGAACAGGGACATGAATGAAGTGAGCCCTGTAGCAAAGCGTATCTAGAATCTAGATTCTAGATGCACTCTAGACAAAGGGAAATTTGAAGGAAAGGGCATTAAGATGGCATTGTGTTTGAGGATTAATAAAAAGGTTAAAGATACTGGGACTATGGTTAAGAAAGAAAAAGAATAGGGCAAGTAAGAAGTTGATGGAGACAAAGAGGTAGTCAGATTATCAGGGTCCTTGAAGGCCACAATTAGATTTTTATATTTTATCCAATGTGATAAGCTCTCATAGAAGAGTAGCATGAAGTAGTTTGTGTATCAGAAGAATTTCACTGGCTGCTGCATAGAGAATGGATTCAAGAAAAGAAGAAGTATGGGTGGAATAAGGGAGACCAGATAGGATGCCCTTTTAGTCAACCTTGTAGACTAGAGTGGTAGCAATGGAGATACGAGAATTTGTCAAACCCTGGATATATTTTGAAGTTAGAGCCAGCAAATTTTGGTGATAGCTTAGATGTAGAAGTGAAAGAAAAGGAGGCACAATTAGAACTGGTTTTGAGATTTGGGGGCTGTACAACTGTGTTAATCATGGTACCATTTTCTGTAATGGAAAAGACATAAAAGGAGCAGATTTGGGGTAAGAGGGAGGAAAAATAAAAAGTTGAATTTTAAATTGATGTGCAGTAGATTTCATCTCAGGGCCTGGCTAAATTGAGTTTACACCATTTCAAATTCAAGAGGACTATTAGAAATCAAAACAGATTTTAGTTAAGTAATATACTATGGTCTGAATCTTTGTGTCTCCCCCAAATTCATATGTTAAAACATAATTTTCAATGTAAACGTATTAAGAGGTGGGGCCTTTGGGAAGATCACATCATGAAGGTGAAGCCCTCATTAGTGAAATCGTACCCTTATAAAAGAGGCCCAGGGGAGTTGGTTTGCCCATTCCATAATGTGAGGACCCTGTGTGAAGGCACCATCTATACAAGCCTTTACCAGACACTGATACGCTGGGCCTTGATCTTGGACTTCCCAGCCTTCAGAGCTGTGGGAAGTAAATCTCTGCTGTTTATAAGTTACCCATTTTATGATATTTTGTTATAGAAGCAGACTAGATGCAATGAACATTTGAGTCTAAAGTTTGGGGGACAGGGAGAATTGAAGTTATAAATTTGGCTAAACAATGTATAGCCAATATTTAAAACCATGAAACGGCATAAAACCTAAAACTCTCAACTGTCAGAGGTCAGAAAGAGGACAGACTGGCAAAAGAGACAGAAAAAAGGTGGCCAGTGGAGGATGAGGGGGGAGAAGAAGAAGAAAAGAGAAAAAGGAGAAGCAAGAAGGAGAGTGATAGAGGCCATGGAAAAGAGGATGCTGCAAGGAAGATGCCATACTCACCCAAATAAGTTGCTGATAATTGGTCAACCCAGATGAGATGTGTTCATTGGCTTGGGCTAGTGCAAAAGTCTTGGGCAACCTTGACAAGAGCCAGTTCTATGGGGCAGCAGGGAAAGAAGGACTGATGGGCCAGTGGAGGCCACTACTCTTCCAAAGACTTCTGCTTAACAGAGCAGGAGAGAAAAGTGTCCATGGGGGGATAAGGGAGGTTTTCCATTTTGGTTTTTTGGCTGCTTTTTCTAGGATGGGCAATATTAGAGCAAAATTTTTATGTTCATGGGAATACACACCACATAATGTTGAGGGGGAAAAATTATATTGGAGGAGAGGGAGGAGATGATTGCAGATACCAAGCCTTTGGCAGGGTGGGGGGTATTTATTGATTAGGATTCTGGCCCACATGAGGTCTACATACATAAATTCACAAATGTGCGGCAAAACATGTGTGTTGTTTACTCCATGTGTGGAGTAAATGGAGAATTAGGTTGATCCAAGGATATGGTTTTTGCCAGGTGAGTAAAAGAGAAAGAGTAAGAAAAATGATAAGGAGTTCCCAACATTAAAACACACTTCTATAGAAGCTTCTATGTGCCAGTCCCTATTCCAAGTCCTTTGTAAATATCGACCAGCCTTATGAGATAGATGTTACTATTTTACTCCATGTTATAGGCAATGAAACTAATGAAACCACGGGAAGGTTAAAGATCTGGTCTGAGGGCTCATGGCTAGTAAGTGAGAGAGTCAGACTCAGAGGGAGGTCTGCCAGAGCCTGTACTGCTAGAGGATTTGCACAAGAGAGAGGCTGCAGGGGCAGACCATGGAGACAAGACGGGTGAGGAGGGAAGCAGAGACACGAGGTCAATAATGGACAAGAGTTTGTAGGGTTCGTAGAATGGAAGG
The DNA here is from genome assembly GCF_027406575.1 of Nycticebus coucang. Lineage (NCBI taxonomy): Eukaryota > Metazoa > Chordata > Mammalia > Primates > Lorisidae > Nycticebus > Nycticebus coucang. Next base: position 25,871,592 of record NC_069802.1, on the reverse strand, counting down.
TTTGGACTAGAGTTAGGAGGACAGAGGGAGTGAGCTGGGAAGACAGGAGGAAGAGACCAGACAAGGAGCTGCTTCCTAAGCTAGAGATTCTGAAGGGGTGGAGCTGCTCATAATGTCCAGTTGTGACTCTGACTGGGGATGGCAGCTGGGTGGGAGGAGGGGAAGGACCATTGGAGACAGGAAATGGGAGGTGAGCGCACTGGGTGAGCTCTCTGCATGGGTCCTGGGGGGTTGCAGGAAGAAGTGGTTTGGAAGGCAAATGTTCCTATTCCCTCTCCAGGAGAAAAGCAGTGGTGCCTACAGGGGTCTTTAGGGAAACTATTCTCAGGGAAAGCCAGGCTTTCATTTTTTTTTTATTATTTTTAAATTTATAATTGACACAGAATAACTGAACATATTCATGAGGTACATTGTGATGTTTCAATGCATGTACATAATGATCTAATCAGGGTAACTGCTATACCTATCACTTTAAATATTTATCATTTCTTTGTGGTGACACCATTCAAAATCTTCTAGCTATCTCGAAATATACGTTATATTGTTATTTGCTGTATTCACCCCACTGTGTATTAGAACACCAAAACTTATTCTTCTTAACTGTGACTTTGCACTGTGACCAACCTCTCCTGGTCCCCCATTAGCATAGGGGAAGTTGCTGGAGCAGGAGTTTTAGAGGCACAGTGGAAGAACCCCTGGGTATCAGGACAGGTTGGCAGCTTCACTCATATTAGGAGACACTCAGATCAGCAAGGAGTGGCCTGGGAGGCTGGCCCTCTTTTTTGGTGTCTGAGGAAATGGGGTAATCCAGATAGTCTCTTAGGAGAGGGGGATAATCAGTTCTAATTATAGACTCCTTTTTGGGTCTGGTTGCAGAGGTAGTTTTTGGTGGTAGAGTGTGCAGTGCCCCTGGCAGAAGAGTGGTAAATCTCTTCAAGGGCACAGGTGGGGTTCTTTTAAATCCCATTGTTAGAGGTGCCAAGGCCAAGGGGAGGAGAGTCCTACCAAGGCCAACAGAAACAGACCTTGGCCTAAATTAAGCAAAGGTGAATGTATTGGAAGGATATCAAGAGAAACATGGAATTGACAAAAATCTGGAGAACCTAGCTAGAAAACAGGCAGGAATAAATGGAAGTCAGGAGGCCTGGACAGGGGATATTGTGGTATCAGTTATGTAGCAGAAACAGTCTGGTGACCAAACTGTGCTTGCGATGAATGTCCTCTAAGAATTCATTCCTTGTTCTGAGGCATTTGCTCAAAACTCAATGTCCTGGGACAATGACCTATTGATCAAGTTTGGACCAGCAGCTGTCAGTCAAGATAGACCAGGATATGCTACAATGGCATATTAAAAACCTGTATTTCAGTGGCTAAACCAATAAGTTATGCCGCAGCAATATATGAAAAACCCATGTTTCAGTGGCTTAACCAACAAAGACTCATTTCTTGCCCAGTGTTTTTAAGTAGGGATGAGGCTCTGCTCCACTTGGTCTCTCAGAGATCCAGGCTGGTGGAGATCGTGCTGATTGTATTGTCTCAATAGATGGCTTCAAAGCTTGCAGAGAAAGAGAAAAACTGGAAAGCATGCATTGGCTCATAACTGCTCTGGCCTGTAAGTGACACCTATCACTTCTGCTCACACCTGTCGGCCAGAACTAGCCACGTGAGTCTCCCTGATTGTAAGGAGGCAGGGACATAAGGGCAAACACCCGGAATTCAGTGAGACATCATTGTCTCCACTACGGGCTGTTCTAGAGCCAGAAGAGGGAGTCTGGTAATTCACCAATGGACTTCAGACACCAAATTCATTCTCTGTCCTAAACACCACATTGTCTCCTAAGGTTAACACATGTGAATGGGAATGGGTGTGCAGGGGGTATTAGTATTTCTATGTGTGCCTTCCTGTCCCTCTCCAAAAATATTTAACACAGTATGGGGGCCCAGAGCATATGTTGGAAATTTCTTGTTGGCTGATGGGTAGATTGACATGTAGCATAAAGTTTAATCACAGTGAAATAGGCACTGGTTCAGCAGGACCAAGATCTCTAAATGGTGTAAACTCAATTTAGCCAGGCCCTGAGATGGAGTCTACGGTACATCAATTAGTGGCATGAAGAGAAGTGACAGCTAGCCCTGATCAGGAGGACTCTGAGTTCAGAAATCTTTTTTTTTTTTGAGACAGAGTTTCGTTATGTCGCCCTCGGTAGTGTGCCATGGCGTCACAGATCACAGCAACCTCAAACTCTTGGGCTTAAGCAACTCTCTTGCCTCAGCCTCCCAAGTAGTTGGGACTAAAGGCGCCCACCACAATGCCTGGCTATTTTTTGGTTCTAGTTCGCATTGATGTTTGGCAGGCCTGGACTGGATTTGAACCTGCCAGCTCCAGAGTATTTGGCTGGCACCCTAGCCACTGAGCTACAGGACCAAGCCTGAGTTTAGAAATCTTAAAAGAGAATTTTATTTGTTTTTCCTTTTGGTTATTAAGAGAAGTCTTAATTTCTCTGGGAGAAAAAAACAACATTGGTTCTGCGCACTGTAGCTCAGTGGCTAGGGCGCCAGCCACATACATTGCCAAACCCCAATGACAAAACTATAAACAAAAAACAGCCAGATGTTGTGGCAGGTGCCTGTAGTCCCAGCTACTTGGGAGGCTGAAGCAAGAGAATTGCTTAAGACCAAGAGTTTGAGGTTGCTGTGAGCTGTGATGCCACAGCACTCTACCGAGGGTGACATAGTGAGATTATGTCTCAAAAAAAAAAAAAAATATATATATATATATATATAGAAAAGAAAGAAAAAAGAAAAAAACAACATTAAGGTCTGAAAAACATATCTTAAAGAAATTAAATCTATTGCTACAGTAGAAGTATCATCCTTTGAGTCTACTAAGTAGATTCTGAGAGCTTTTATGCCATGACTTGTTTTCTTCTGTATATTATTTGGGTGAATGATGACAACAGTGGTGATGGGACTTTTGGCAAGTGCTCATGTATGGTAGGCAGCTCACTGTCATTGGCAAAGACATCAGACCACAGTGCAGCTTCAGCCCTGCTGCAGGGTCCAGCCCCTCCCACCACATTCCCTCTCCCATCAAACCCTCCTTTCTCTTTAAAATGTCTGTTCACGCATCTTCTGTGAGAACTGAATTCTGAAGCTGGGAGATGCGTGTGTACCTCTTTCTAGGACACAGATCCTCACATGTTAGAGGGGTTCAAATCTCCAGAAGATCTCCTGAAAACAGTTTTCTGGGCTCAACTCCCAGACTTGATGAATCAGCAGGTCAAAGCTGGGGACTGAGAATTTGCATTTCTCAGGTGCATTGAGTTGAATAGCAGCCCACCAAAATCCATGTATATTAGGAACCTCATCTTCTCTAACTACATCTGCAAAGACACCATTTCCAAATAATTACTGATGACGAGGACACACTGGTCCTAAATCCAATAAGACTGATGCTCATATAAGAAGAAGACCAGAGACACACAGACCCACAGACACACAGGGAGAACACCGTGTGGTGACTGGCAGAGATCCGAGTGATGCGTCTCTAAACCAAGGAACACCAATGATGGATGGCAAGCCTGGAAGGTAGGGAGAGGAAAAGAAGGACTCCTCCTCAGAGCCTTCAAGGAGGGCATCACTTCTGGCCTTTAGAACTAAGAGAGCATAAATGTCTGTTGTTGGTCAGATGCAGTGACTCACACCTTAAACCTAGCACTCTGGAAGCCGAGCTGGGTAGATTCCTTGAGCTCAAGAGTTCAAGACCAGCCTGAGCAAGAGCAAGACCAGCCTGAGCAAGAGCGAGACCAGCCTGAGCAAGAGCGAGACCCTGTCTCTAAAACAACTAGCCAGGCATTGTGGCAGGCACCTGTAGTCCTGGCTACATGAGAGGCTGGGGCAAGAGGATTGCTTGAGCCCAAGAGTTTGAGGTTGCTGTGAACTATGATGCCATAGAACTCTACAGAAGTTGACAAAGTAAGACTCTGTCTCATCTATCTCAAAAAAAAAAAAAAAAGGAAACTTCTAACTGGGCTCTTTTTTCCTTTGGGGACCTATAGTGGACACATACTGTTTGGGGGTTGCCCCCAAAGCATCCCTGATAGATTCTGGGAAATTGTCACAGAAAGGGTGACCCCAGGAGACTTTACTTTGAAGCTGGATCCTCTCTCTTTCTAACCTTATATAGTCAGAGGTGGGCACATCACCCACGCTTGGCCAGTCTCTCTGCTGGGGCTTTGGATGGTAAGCGAGAGGTGCAGGCTCTAGCACATGATGTTTACTCTTCCCAGTGCTGTGAACTGACACACAGTGAGACGGGTGTTATGGTTTGGTTGTATAACCTGGATCCTGTCAATTCTCAGGCCCTGTGAGTCCCCACTATCCCTTCAGTAAAATCCTTTTTGTTAAATTCACGAGTCAGTTTCTGTTGCTTGCCACCAAAGAACCTGAACTAACGCAGAATATCTCTTCCCCTATGTCCTTGAAGTGGTCTATCCTTAGGTGGATTAAAGGGAAATGAGAACATCATGTTTTACTTCAAGTTTTCTATCATTCAAACATAACATTTTTTCCATTAAAACAACTTAGGCTTTTGCCCTAAGTTTTAAAAAAACTTACGTTTTCTTCATTTTCAATGAAAATGTTGCAACAACGGAAGGGTGCTTGCTAAAGATGTTTTTAAAAAATCTTTTTGCTTGGCTTGGTTAAAATGCCATGGGATAGGTGGTAAGAAGATAAAATGTTGATTAAAGGATGTTCCTTGGAGGAGGGAACATATATATTACACAGCAGTCTGAGGAGACTACAGTCCTGACGAAGATGGGGTCACTATGTCTCAGCAAAGGGGAAGGAACTTCATCGCCACCATCCTATGGACAAGTTAATGTTAATGCCAGCTTTGTGATCAGTCTAAAGATTTGCCTCAAAAATCTTATTTATGTTAAGTCCATATGCACTCTTAGAGTTTCAGACTTAGGTTTTTAATACTCAATTGATTGTACCGTGCAAAGTATTCACGTGTATGTATAGATTGGCCTCCCTGGACTGTGATTATCTCCTCTTTGTAATGGCATCCTCCACCTACACCACTCGGCACTCTTTTCCTAAAGTCAACTTCAATAGCTTCCTCTCTGCCCTGGAAATCAGGTTCCTGTAGAGGACAATAGTAAATATTTTGCAGCTATTGGATAAATTATGTTCACTTTGTCTCCTTTATCAATTTAATAATGCATTGAAATAACCGCAGCTGGGTTTTCATTCTTGCTCTTTGCTTAACCAACTGCTTCCTCCTGCCCCGTACTGAGTCACAAACTGGGTGCCCTCCCCAAGCCCATCCCCGACTTTCATGAAATCCAAGCCAGGGTTGCTCGAATCTCCTCAGCAACCTTTCTCAACATGGAAAATATTCAAACCTTGCCACCACCCATCCTGTGGGCTTCATAGAAAAATACAAAATGCTACCTTTAAAAAATTAAAAAGCCAGTAAAGTACCTTCCAAAGTTCAATCTGAGTTTAGAAATTCATTACAATGAAAAGAGAAGGAGGATTTTTTTTTTTTTTTTTACTGCTGATAGTTAGTGGCATTGATGGATCATGGCAGAGCCATCGCAATATGGCCAAATAATTTCACTGGAGAGGATTTTATATAGCTACAGCTAAAATTCAATGAACTGATTCAGAAGACTCAGTATAAAATATAACAGTGACTCCAAGTGCCAAATCAATTTGGGGGCTTGAAGGTGTAGGGAGAGCCTTGGTTCCCTCCCCCTTCATAGACGTGCCTTTAACTGGGACTGTAAATCCAGAGGCATAGAGTTGCGGGCAGTGGGTACAGCAGGTGATTTAAGGGACCTATCAGGAAAAATCAGCAAGTGGTTGCAAACACCAGTCCTTCAAGGAGCATATGACTCTGAAGTATGTCTGAGAGACAAAGTTGGAAGGATAGACTTGAGGGGAGATTAGGGATTTGTAATCAGGCGAGGAAGGTTCTAGCTTTGCCATTTGGATCAGTTCAAGTAGGGATCTCAATTTCTTCCTCAGTTTCCTCACTTGTGGAGGAAGGGGTTGAACCAGAATAATGGTTTTCAAAGTTCTATGTTGTTTTGGCTTCTTTTGTGTATGTGTGTGTTGTTTTTTTTTTTTTTTTGGCTTCTTAACAGTAGGAAGCTTTCTGTCCATGAATTCATCTTACTGTGTTAGAGATTTGGTTTGTCAGACCCCTCCTCCCAACTCCAGCATTCTGCTCCCGCCCTGTGCTCTGGACACTGAGACCCCTGCCTGCCAGCCTCTACTCAGGTTCAGCAAGGGTGGAAGGAAGGGAGAGAGAGAAATCAGGGTGTTGATGCCCCCAGCTCCCTCTCTTCCAGGCCTCTGCATTCCCGCCTGGTGTTTCTCTCCTTCAGCTGTCCCCCCCTACCTTTATCCCCCTTCCAGAACCATCCACACCACGCCCCTTCAGACAAGGGAGCTACTTGCGCTGTTAGCCTTAAGAGCGTCATCATTCCTTTGGAGTTTTCTTGAATCCTTTCCACACTGGTGTAAATGACCTCTCCATCAATCCCTCCTCTGTTGTCCCATGGAAATGTGGCACCTCTTTCCTATTGGAACAGATGCACCCAGAAGCACCTTAAATAAAACAGATCAGGGACGAGCTGTCCTGAGCATAGCCGGGGCCAGCACTACAGCCCTGCACATGATGAGCCCCACCCTCACGTGCCTAAAGGGACTTGGGTTTGTGCAGAAGGAAATTTCCAGTATCCATGATTCTTTTTAAATCATAACCTGTACGGAGATGGGGGCCTTCCTCATCCTCTGTCGTCTACATATATTGGGTTACTATGTTCATTTACTCACTCGTTCAACTAACACCAGAAGAGCACCTCCAATGAGCTGGACTCTGCTAGGCTCTGAGATTAAGAGATAAACGATTCCTGCTCTCAAGGGGCTCACATGTATTCTGTGAACACACGAGCCAAATACTCAGAGCCTGGGAGAAAGAGTTCTGAGACGGTTGTCATTCCTGGCTGCACTTAGCTGTGTCAACTCACCTCTCAGCAAGAGCAATGAGTCATGGGTTCGAACCCAATTCCCGCTGAGGGAAGGAAGCAGCAGTCAGAAGATTAAGACGGACAGAGCCTCTCCCCAAGATGTGGGGACCGTGGCCCCCCATTTGACACAGACTCCCCAGGGCCTATGGCTAAGGTGGGTGGTTTTTTAGAAATGTGCAGGTGCACAGGTGAGACAGCAGAGGTGGCTGTGAAGAGAAGGATGGTGACAGAGGTTGTGCCAAGGGTCAGAGAGTGGGGCCTGTGCCACAAGCTCGTGGCTAAAGGCACCATCTGCATGTAGGGACCGTCCCCTGCAAGTTCTACTCCCCACCTGGGGACAGGAGAGAGAGACTGTCCATCCTGGTGGGAACAGGTGGGGATAACCTGTCATGGCTCAGCTCTGTGAGGGTGCAGAGGGACTATGCCAGAGCACTGTCCTTTCTCACATCTGACGGCGCAGAGGTTATGACCATGAGCTCAGGAGCCAAAGTGCCTGGGTCTGATCCAGTCTTTGGCACTTGGTGCTTGTTTTCAGTCTTCTCATCTGTAAAGGATGACTCTAACCCAACCTCATAGGAGGAGAATTGTGAATATGTGATTAGTGCTGGGAGCAGAGAAAGTGCTGTGGAAACGTCAGCTATTGTTACTCCACGTCACTATTTCCCCTTACTGGTAGCCACGTTGTAAAAATACTTTAAAGTGGCCCCGGAACCGAGTGGACTTGGCAGTGAGAATTTAGCCAATGGATGTGAACATGACATTGGAAGAGGACACGAAGAATCCCAGACTGGAGAGTAAGACAAAGATTAGAATCTAAGCTCTGCCACCAGCCAGCTCCGTGACCTTGGCAAGTGCTTAGACTCTCTCTAGTCCTCAGTTTTCCCATCTATGAAATGGGAATAGTGAAGAGACTTATCCCTGAAGGTGGTAGTGGTGCTTATTGTGACTTGTTCCTTTATATTTTATTTGCTCATTCATTTATGTGCCCAATAAACAGATTTTGTCCCTACCAAGCAAGCTATGAATTTTTTTTTGAGACAAAGTCTCACTTTGCTGCCCTGGGTTGAGTGCCATAGTGCCTTCATAGCTCACAATAACCTCAAATTTTTGGGCTCAAGTGATCCTCCTACCTCAGCCTCCCAAGTAGCTGGGACTATATGCACCTGCCACAGCATCTGGCCAGTTTTTCTTTCTTTTTTTTCTTTCTTTTTTTGCTTTTGCTCAGACTGGCCTCAAACTTCTAAGCTCAGGCAATCCACCTGCCTCAGCCTCCCAGAGTGCTGGGATTAAAGGCAAGCGCCACCATGCTTGGCTTCAAACTATGATTATTAAGATAACAAAGTTGTTTCAGAGCCATGATAAGCAGGACCAAGCCAAAGAGGGTTGACTTCACTGTCACTTCTTCACTGGAAGCTCCCTGCATTCTGCACATCCATCATTTAGAACTCTGTTTCCCTCAGCATCCCAGCTGAACATCTATGTGCTCCCCAACCCTGGACCCCTTTGGGGGAAAAAACAGCTACTGTCATGCTGTGGAGTGGGGGGAGGTGGCAGAAGGAAGGGGCCACGAGCAGGGATGTGCCAGAAACTGCTGCCATGGTGGGTGATTAGCACATGGGGGTACTGCAGGTGCCTGAGCTGTCGCCAGGACTGCAGGCAGCCAGTGGCAGGTCACACACACCCCTCCTTATTTAAATGTGCTCCACAGCCCAGAGCTGCCTGTGCCCAAGGAAGTTTCAGAGCAAGCTGGCCCAGATGCTCCTACTCAGAGTGATGCACCCCCCATTCATTTTCAGAAGCTTTTAAACTTGAGGGTGGACATCGTGGCCCCTGGGAATGTGCTTTTATGCATTAGGAGTTGATTTTAAATAGCAGATATGCCACAGTCATAGAAGGAAACAATAATACAACTTCAAAAGACCAGTGCCCACAAGAAAGGGTATTATTAATGAGGAAAAATCTCAAAGTCATATTAAACAGCCTTGAGTCTAGTGGAAAAGCCAGAAAATGGGAACAAAATTAGCATTATTATAGCTTTTTATGGTAACTTACTCTGAGTTCTTCTGGTGGCTTTAAAAGGCAGAACAGAAGGGAAAGTCTCGCTGATAACAATTTACCCGACCGAATACATTTCCCATCCCCAATGCACCTGCAATACTAAGTATATTTAAATTGTTTTCTTTTTATATCTGTTTTGTGGTCATTTATACCTCACAATGTTATTAAAGAAAACAGCATTTTGTGTGGAGCAGTAAATAGTAAAGTTGTTGAGGCTTTTCAAGAGAGGTGCAATTTGAGGGTCAGAAATTATGATTATTAATTTGCATCTTAATAATCCAAGTCTTCACAAAGCCCACATTGCAGATGTCCCCTGTGGAACTCTGCAGAAGGAAAGTGCTGTCTGTGTATACATGCGGCAGCTCAGGTCTTAAAAGAGAAGGAAGGTTCTGTGTGGGGTGTGGCCTTTCTTCCCTTTGAGAAGAGAATTCCCATTTCCCTGCTTCGGTTAAATTAGTAGGCCCCCTCAGATCCTCGTCTGTCTCATTTCACACCCAAGAGCACTGATCCCCAATGTCCCCAACACTTTTTCCCAATTTGGCCTCAGGATACTCATACCCCCACTCTCCTGAACCCTTGATGGAGCAGATGTGTGCACGCAAATGCATACTTCCCGAACTTTTGACTTGATTTATATACACAATATATTCTCTTCTTAACTGTTTGGAGCCACCTCGGTTTGGAAGCAGGTGAAGTTCAAATGACTTTTTAAAAATATTTTTTTACCATGGTAAACGCATGTAACATTTACCATCCTAGCCATTTTAAGCATGCAGTTCAGCGGGATTAAGTACATTTGCAGTGCTGTACAACCATCACCTCCAGGCATCTCCAGAACTCTTTTTATCTTGCAAAACTGAAACTCTGTACCCCTTAAATAACTCACTCCTCTCCCCTTTCTTTAGCCCCCGGCAACTGTTATTCTAGTTTCCGTTTCTATGAATTTGACTATTCTGGATACTTCATATCAGTGGTGTCATAGAGTAGTTGCCTTTTTGTAAATGATTATATTTATTTATTTATTTATTTATTCATAGACAGAGTCTCACTTTGTCACCCTCTAGTAGAGTGCTGTGGCATCACAGCTCACAGAAACCTCAAACTCTTGGGCTCAATCGATTCTCTTGCCTCAGCCTCCAAAGTAGCTGAGACTACAGGCACCCCCGACAGTGCCTGACTATTTTTAGACACAAAGTTTTGCTCTGGCTCAGGCTAGTCTTCAACCTATAAGCTTAGGCAAACCACCCGCCTCGGCCTCCCATAGGCTAGGATTACAGGTGTGAGCCACCACACCCGGCCTTTGTAAGGGATTTTTAATAAGAAGGTTGGATTTGAGAACTTCTGCTAGGAGGAGGTTGTGATGTCACTGGAATGTGATGGAATAGGAGGCTGCTAGGTGCAATCCACCTGAGCCTCCATTAAAATGCTCATTTCCCCAGTGATGGAGCTGCTCCCCTTCCAGCTGTTTGGTACAGAGAAGACTGGCAAGTAGGCGACATCTGGAGATGAAAGGAAGAGCATTTCTCTAGCACCCAGCTGGGGGCTCCAAGGGAGCAGCAATCAGTGGTTAGAACACAGATTCCTGATATGTATATTTGGATGATGGGGCCCTTTTGCCCATGTTGGCCCCTACAAGCTGTGTGCAGGTTGCCCCAGAAACATGAGCATTATTACAAGTCCCTCCCAAGCCGAAATGACTTCCAGGGGATTAAAAGGGCCAGTGCCCTTCCCACTTCCATTTTGGGACCCAGACGTCAAAGACTATGGTATTGAAAGAAAAAAAACTGAGGGGCGGCACCTGTGGCTCAGTGAGTAGGGTGCCGGCCCCATATGCCGAGGGTGGTGGGTTCAAACCCAGCCCCAGCCAAACTGCAACAGCAACAAAAAAAAAATAGCCAGGCATTGTGGCGGGTGCCTGTAGTCCCAGCTGCTTGGGAGGCTGAGGCAAGAGAATCACATAAGCCCAAGAGCTGGAGGTTGCTGTGAGCCGTGTGAGGCCACGGCACTCCACCGAGGGCAGTAAAGTGAGACTCTGTCTCTACAAAAAAAAAGAAAAAAACTGAATATACTGGGACAATTAGGAAGTGACCACACATATCTAAGGAAAGGTATAGGCTCAGGAAAGACCCAGGAAGACCTCATGTTTACCCCTTAGGTGGGTCCTTGGCAAACTGCAAGCTCTGGGAAAGAAGGAGCATCTGACTTCCAGAATAACCATATGATTAGATTCAAAGGTAAGACATAAAAGAAACAGTAAAGTATGGCCTATTCAAAGGAAAAACATAAATCAGCAGAAATTATCCCTGAAAAAGACCTGATGGCGGCTCTACTTGACAAAGACTTTAAAACAACTGCCTTAAAGATGCCCAAAGAACTCAAGGAAAATGTGGAGAAAGTAAAGAAAACAATATATAAACAAAATGAAATATCAATTAAAAAAGAGAAAATCTAAAAAGGACTGAAATAGTAACTAAAATGAAAGAATCACCAGAGGGACTAAAGGCAGGTTTGAGCAGGTGGAAGAAAGAATTGAACTTGAATGAGAAAAGGGCAAACTGTCCCAATGCTGTGTGAAGTATCTTTCATAAGGATCTTAACCCCATTAAGGAAGAGTCCTTGTGGCCTAATCACCTTTTATAAACAAAATCTCTTAATGGTACTGCATTGGTAACTCCTGAATTTTGAAGGGAACACATTTAAACCACAGCATCATGGAGAAAACCCAAGTGTCCATCAAGAAACAAACAGATATGCAAAAGGTAGGGTGTGCATACAATGGGATTACATTCAGCCTTGACAAGGAAGGCAATTCCTCCATGGAAGAAACTGGAAGACATTATGTTAAGTGAAATAAGCCAGTCACAAAAAGACAAATACTGGAAGATTCCACTTCTAAGAGGTCCTTAGAGGAGACAGAATTGCAGAGACAGAAAGTAGAGGGGTGGTGGTCCAAGGCCAGGGGAGGGGTGAATGGGAAGTGGCTGTTCAATAACTAGAGACTGTCAAGATGAAAAGAATAATGGAGATGAATGATGTTGGTGGTTGCAGGATATTATGAATGTATTTACTATCACTGAACTTATACTTAAAAATAGATAAGATGGTAATTTGTGTTATATGTATTTTACAGAGTAATAAATAATTTTTTTTTCTTTTTTTTTGTAGAGACAGAGTCTCACTGTACCGCCCTTGGGTAGAGTGCCGTGGCGTCACACAGCTCACAGCAACCTCCAACTCTCGGGCTTACGCGATTCTCTTGCCTCAGCCTCCCAAGCAGCTGGGACTACAGGCGCCCACCACAACACCCGGCTATTTTTTGTTGCAGTTTGGCCGGGGCTGGGTTTGAACCCGCCACCCTCGGCAAATGGGGCCGGCGCCCTACTCACTGAGCCACAGGCACCGCCCAGTAATAAATAATTTTAAAAATAGCACAACTGTTCCTCAAAAAAATTAAAAGTTGAATTACCATAGGATTCAGCAATTTCATTTCTGAGTATAGACCCCCCTAAAATTGAAGGCAGTGTCTTGGAGATGTATTTGTATCATGTTCCAGATGTATTTGGTCATGTTCCTAGCAACATCATTCAAACAGCCAATAGGCGGAAGTAACTCAAAAGTCCATCTGCAAGGAAAGGGATAAGCAAAATGTGATATATATGCACAACGGAATATTATTCAACTTTAACATGGAAGGAAACTTTGACATGTGCCACAACATGGACAAACCTTAGGGGTATGTGTGAAGTGAAATAGGCCAATCACAAAAAGGTAACCGTAGGATTCTACTTACATGAAATGCTGAGTCAAAATCATAGCAGAATGGTGGTTACCAGAGGCTGGAGGGAGGAGGAAATAGGGAATTTCTATTTGATGGATATAGAGTTTCAGTCTTATGAGTTACGGAGATGGAAGAAGGTGATAGTTACACATTGTAAATGTACTTCACACCACTGATCTGTACACTTAAACAGTAAATTTTGTGTTATGTGTATTTTACCACAATAAAAATGTAGAAAAGAAATTCATATGGGGATTTTACTTAAACATCACTCCTCCCCACCCCAGAACTCCCCCAAATAGAGGAACACAGTCTTTGCTTGCCTCTTTGCCTAAGGAGATGGTGGAAATCTCAGTGCTCATGTCAGACCCTAGAGGTGGTTTCTGAGATAACTGGGGCACCACTGCTAGAACATTGAGAAGCAAAAATATGAGCCACAGGGTTTTTGTGTTTCCTCTCCCAAATTAATCAGATGTATGCTGAGTCATTTCTTCCTTTGCTGCCTTAATTCTTGTGAGATGACAGAAAACCTAGTTAACCCAACCTGACCCCACAACAAGGATTTCTCTGAACTCGCCCCAGGCCTGATGGTTCCAGCTCACCCTCTGGGTGACCCTCTATTAACATACATAAAGACTTTCAAAGTGACTTCTAAAGCTGTCCTGTTTGTTTAAAGGCTGCTGACAGCCTTCTGACTCTGTTCTGCAGCCTGAACTTCTGAATTTACTACATTGCTATTCTGTAAGGGCTAAATCAGACCTTGGTAACTTAAGGCTATTAATGGAAATTATTTTAGTGATCCATTGCCTCAGATCTCCCCAGCACACACCCAGGCTCATGCCTTACCCCAGGCATCCCATCGCTATTGTATCAATGACTAAGAAGTAACATGGCTGCCCCAGTAAGACACTCTAGGAATTTCAAGATATGAGGAATGATGTGATGGTGAGTTCCCTAGATATCCTTTTGCCTTCTCTATATTCCAAACAGGATGATCCAGGAATGTCCAATCAAAACCATCAACAGACACATATAAAACCTCCAAGAAAAGCCTGCTCTCCCTAGCAAAAGGACTGGTCTAAAAACTGAAAACTTTTTTGGCAATACTCACCCTACTCCAGCTAAACATCAATGGAAAAACCATACACCTGCAGTCAAGAAGAGTTGATCTTTCACACCAGTGAAGCTCTGCTGAGTGGTGTTATCAAGGACAAGTGTGGAGATATACTCCCATCTCCTGCCTGGTGGGAGCAGGAACAGCAATTCTTCAGCAGGGCCAGCAAGACTGAGCAGGCAGCAATCTTCCATTTCTTCACCTGGCCAAAGTAGGTAGCATTTTAATCTCTAAGACAGAGTAATGGCAGTGGGTCCCGGGGTGAGCTGAGCCTCCACTCCTATCCAGTAACAACAAGATATAGTAGGTAGTTTGAGGTGTATCCAGTCACTTCACATATGCTCTTGGTGTCAGCAGATCCCTATGGGTGGCAAGGAGGTGAGCCTCCAAAAAACTAAGAAAATCACAACACAAATGAGAAAAAGACTATCAACAAATGCTAACGCTAAAATTAATAAGATGAATGAGAAAAAGACTATCAACAAATGCTAACGCTAAAATTAATAAGATGAATGAGAAAAAGAACATCAACAAATGCTAATGCTAAAATGAATAATATGATAGATTTATGTGGTAAGGATTTTAAAGCACCCATCATGAGAATGCTTCAATAAGCAATTACAAATCATCTTGAAACAAATAAACATAGAACATTTCAACAATGAAATAAATTATAAAGAAGAGCCAAATGGAAATTATAGAATTGAAAAATATAGTAACAAAAGTAAAAAGCTCACTGAATGGACTCTGTAATAAAGTGAAGATGGCAGAAGACAGAATTGGTAAACCTCACAACAAAATTTACCCAGTGGAAATAATAGACAAAAATTGACTGAAAAAAAAAAAGAAGAAAGAAACAGCTTCAGGGACCTGCCAGACAATAACAAAAAAACTTGTATTTGTATTACCAAGAGTCCCAGAAGGAGAGAACAAACAGAAGAGTAGAACTGGAAAAGTGTGCAAAGAAATGTGGCTGAAAACTCCCCAAATTGTGCAAGAGACACAAACTTGCTGATTTAAGAAGCTGAGGGAATCCTAAATATGATAAACCCAAAGAAATCCATGCCAAAATACATCATAACTAAATGTCTGGAAACCAAAGATAAATTTTAAAATCTTGGAAATAGCCAGAGGGAAATGACACAATACTAACAGAATACCAAGGGACCACAGACTTCCCATCTGGAATGACAAAGGTCAGAAAGAGGTGTACTTCCTGTAAGTACCAAAAAAAAGACCTGTCAACTGCAAATGTTATGTCTGGCAAAAATATCCTTAAGGAATAAGGAAGAAATTAAGTCATACTTAGATAAAAGAATCTATTGCTGCCAAAACTATCCTTAAAGAATGATGAAAAGAAGTTCTCTAGAAAGAAAATAAGAAGGTTCAGAACTTCAGAAAGAAAAGAACATTGAAATGGGTAAAAATAGGAGTAAATAAAATAGACTATCATATAGTCTATAACATAGAAGCAATAGATTGCCACTCATGAATTTCTTAAATTATATTTGATGGTCGAAGCAAAAATGATAACATCATTTTGGGCGGTAATCAGTGTACATAGAGAAATACTGAAGATAATTGTATTCTAAAAATTAAGAGGATAAATGGACCTAAATAAAAGTAAACTTTGTACACTTCACTCAGAATGGTAAAACATCTATACAAGCAGACTTTGATAAGTTACAAATACATATTATAATACCTAGAACAATCATTGAAAAATACAAAAAGATTCAAGTGTGTTCTGTAGCCACAGTGGAATTAAATTTGAAATCAATAACAGAAATGTCTCTGGGAAATTCCCAAATATTTGAAACTAAATAACACACTTCCGAATAACATGGGTCAAAATTAACAATTAACTTAGAAAGTATATTGAACTGAGCAAAACTAAAAACACAAACGCATCAGAATTTGTGAGATACTCCCAAAGCAGGACTTAGGGAGAAATTGATAGCGCTGAACCGTATTACACAAGAAGAAAGTTGTCAAATCAATTACCCTAGCTTCTACCTAAAGAAACTAGAAAAACAAGAGCCAATTAATTCAAAGTAACCCAGAACTACCTCCCTCAGAAGAATACATAGTCTGATTACGTTTATATCTAGTAACTCCAGGATATACAAACTAATCTATAGTGACAGGAAACCAGACCAGATGTTACCTGGGAATGAGGGGAAAAGGAGTGAGAGGGAGGGATTACCAAGGGACACAAGGAAACTTTGGGGGTCATTGATATGTTCACTATCTTGATTATGGTGATGGTTACATGGGTATGCCCATGCGCCAAACTTTACTAAAATGAACACTTTAACTATGTGGATTTTACTGTATGTTAGTTGTTCCTCAGTAAAACTGTTAAAATTTATCAAGGAAAAAGCAGCCCTCTTTTTGTTGAACTTGGAGCTTGTAAGTATGGAAGCCTAAGGCTATTGGCAGACATCCTGACACTGTGAGGAGAAAACCCACTTGTAAGTGAAGCCAACCCAGAGGAAAACAAAGAACTAAAAGAGGCCGGAATAAGACCAGATCCTGGTGGCCCACTGACACCTTGATCCAACTGTGCCTGAAACTATCCCTGGAATTTTTGCTCATTGAGACAGTGTGTGTGTGTTTAACCTAGTCTAGTCTGAACTGAGTTTTCTCTGTGTCCACCAAAAAGGCTGAGAGTCACTTCTTAATCAGCAAATATGTCATGGAAGGGATTCATTTTGGGTTAAGGAAGTGACCAGAGCTGCTTGTCTGAAGGCTGGAAGGCCCTGTCCTGGCCCCCCTGCAGCTCCCGATCCCAGGATGCCTGGGGGGAGCCTTTCAGAGCTGTGCACTGGGCTGCTTCAGTGAGAGTCACGGTCAGTTGCACCTCTGCTTCAGAGGAGTATTTTTAGTGGCAAATAAACTGGTTTGCAAGTAAACAAATGCCTGGAACAAATCCTAAAAAGGAATGTCTGTGAGCGGCCCACTATCTAACTAGGTCAGCCTCAGGCACAATGTGTTTGGCAGTTTGCTCCCGAAGGTGGAAGGTGACCCTCTGGTGCCGGCTTCTTTCACCACCTCTCAGTTTGAGACTCCCAGGCCTGGGAGAGACCAGCTCCAGGCCTTCCCCCACTCCAACCCAGAGCCCCAGAGGGGTGAAAATCCGTTGAATCCCACAGAGGAAATACTCACGTCTTTGCTCCGTCAGCAATTCCAGGAGATGCAATCTTTTCAAGTGGCAAATGTGTGACTCCAGAGGACACAGTAACCACCTTGGAACCAGGCAGACCTGCTGTCAACCCCCAGTTCTGCTGTAGCACCCAGAAATAACTGGCCTTTTCTCCATCTTCCTGGCTGACTCATCAGAGGGATTTAATGATACAATTCCCCAGCTCTGAAGAATTTCTCCACCAACGTGACTTTCTTTTTCTCTCCTTGCTAGGCTTTGAGCTTCTTCCAAGGAAGCCATGTCCTATTCACCTCTACATCCGCGACACCAATGTCTACATACAGTAGGTGCTCAATAATGTCTGCCAAGCGAGCAAACAACAGAACAAGATCTTCCCATATTCAACTACATGGGCTTGGATGGTCCAGTTCTGTGGGGCTCAGGGTCCCCCTGACTCTGAGGGTTTCTGTTCCAGCTGCCACATCTTAGGGTTTTGCTGGAGTGACTGGGAAAGAGGTGGGCAGAAGAGAGCAGAGCCAGGAGATGGGGAGAGAGAGGGCCGGAGGGAAGGGAAAGGAAACGATGGTTTGTCTGCAGTCCCTCCAAAGTTCAGGTGTTGCCAATGGGATAATATCACCAGCTGGAGCCTCTAAGAGCTGTTAGGCTAGGAGGCTCCTTGCTCATTGATGGAACTCAGGCCTGCCCTGCAGCATTCAAACAGCCTTCTCTCTCGCCTTAGACCATGTGGGGATGCAGGCTTACATGAGATACCCTCAACTTGATCTTGGACTTCCCAGCCTCTAGAACCATGAGAAATAAATTTCTGTTCTTTATAAGTTACTCAGACTCAGGTATTCTGTTTTGGCAGCACGAATGGACAAGGACAGGAAGGGGAGGAAGGAGAAAAGAAGGGAGGGGAGAAAAGGGGAGAGTAGAGGAGAGGGGAGGGGAGAAGAGAGACGTGAAGGGGGAGGGGAGAGGGAAAAGACCTGGTGACAGTCATTCAAGGGCAAGTTTAGCTGTGCCTACCTTGGATGTCTCAGTTACGGGAGCCAATAATTATCTTTTCCTTACGTTGGTATCTGATCCTCATAGGGTCCTTACCAGTCTATCTGGGCCCCTTCGAGTGATCCCAGGGCCCATTTGTCTACCTTGGAGCAATGACAAAGAACCCTCAGGGGAGGCCTCTGTAGTTAGCTTCCTCACATGGGCACTATTTGGCCCTGGAACTGGGTCTGTGTGTGGGCGAACGTGCAGCTAATAAGGGGCTTGGGAAAGTGGAGAGGGGGGGAAAGGTGTCACCAGGACACAGTTACCCAAGGTGTGCCATCATCTGGCCCATCTGGCTCACACTGGTATGGTGTCCTGTCTGAAGGATGTCACAGAAACAATGCCAAGTGTGCAATTCAAACTAACTCTGGAGCCAACACAGTGGAGGGAAGCTGTGCTGGTTCATGGAGGACATCAGGCCACCAAGAGAGCACCCCTGAATTACCCCAGAGCGCAGGCTAAGATTCCTCTCCAGGCTTGAGTTCAATGGTGGAGCTGGCCAGAAAAAGACTATTCCTTTTTTTTTTTTTCTTTTCTTTGCAGTTTTTGGCTGGGGCTGGGTTTGAACCCGCCACCTCCAGCATATGGGGCCAACACCCTACTCCTTTGAGCCACAGGCACCGCCAGACTATTCCTAATTATGCAAATCCAAAGGCAGACTCACAAGATCTGTGGGGAGGACATTTGTGATTTCTGCTTTTCCGGAACTCATTATTCCTTTTTTCTTTGGAGGATCACCCTTCCTCCAATGAGGTCCTTCCCAGGACTTTGCTGGAACTTCTGGGAAAGAGGTATTCTTTCTTCACCAAGGATACCAAGCTGGCAGGATGAAGATTCTCTTTGCCATCTTGTGGGAGGAGCCTACTTGAGAATAATACTAAGCACAGACAAAAGTGGAGCCATGAGTTAGAAAACATCAATCACCCCGCCCCCTTGATCCGGCCATTCCTGAAACCATATGCATTCATGTCATAATGCATTCATGTCATTCCACCTTTTTTTTTTTTTTTTTGCTTAAGCCAGTTTGAATCAAGTCTCTGCCATTTGTGGCTGGACAAATCCTATTATTATCTGTTAATCAACAAGTATGTCTAGCAAATCTAGACTTTAAAAAAAGATGAAAAAGATGATGTGGACTTAGATGAAACATCTATGATGTGGTAGAAGCCACCTCAAGTCCCAATACCACTATCCCCAAGGGTGATAAAATAGCTTAACCTCCCCTAAGATATAAGTACAGGGATGATAATGCCATGTGGGTCTGCCTCTCAGGAATATAGACCAAATGATACTAAGTGCAAAAGCATTTCAGAACTCGAAAGTCCAACACAAAGATACTAATAAGGTATGTCCAAACAGTAGCCACTAGCCAAGTGCTGGTATTGAGTGCCTAAAATACGGCTGCTCTGATCTAAGTATAAAACACATGCCAGTTTTCAAAGACTTGATATTTAAAAAAAAACAATAAATATAACATTAATAATTTTCATATGGGTTACATATCAAAAGGATATGTGTGTTCCACTGGGTTGAATCAAATTAATTTCACCCGTGTCTCTTGCTGGATGTGGGCACTAGAACATTTCAATTGCACCCAGGGCTTGCATTTGAGGCTCACTTTATATTTCACTGGGATGTCGCTAGTGTAAACTGTGAGGGATGATTCCTTCTCGGGGTGGGAGGTTGGGGAGTTCTGGAGTAGTCAGAAAAAAAATCAGAAAAACCTCAGATGGAGCGACAAGGTGGGGGTAGGACCACATTTGGAACCAGGCTCCTGTGTTGTCTCTAATTTTCCCTGTGAATCAAACGGACTGTCTTCCCTTTTGCTATCATGCCTCCCACCATTCACCACCCACCGCCCACTATGGAATAAAACGGATTCAGCAGCCTGTGTGCTGTTCACAATTAAAATTCTGGCAATTTTGTCACAAATTCTGATCTACTTGCACACACTGGTTTCCTTCCCTGGAATGCCCCCCATCCAGACACAAAGGCCTCTGGCCTCTCTGAGCTTGGGCATGTCCTCGGGATAGGGGGACATCTGTGGTCTGCCGCCCAACATCCATGCCTCCCATTCTGGAAATGGTATTTTGTTTTTAGCCTGGGTTCCCCTCAAAAGTAGATCATGAATAAAGAATTGGGTGAAAATGGTTTGATGGGGACGAAACTGTAGGAAGCACTGTGAAGAGGTAGGGAAGTGAACCAGGGAAGGGAGAATTAATAAGATCCCTGTGGGGAACACTTTGAGAAGCAGCAGGGAGCACATCTCGGCATTGTCCCACTGATGGGTAAGTAATCTGAAATGTTTATTGACTAACTTTTATGCTTTGATGTTCAGGGTGAATCTCGAGGCATTAACTTTCTTTCTTTCTTTCTTTTTTTTTTTTTTTGCAGTTTTTGGCTGGGGCCAGGCTCGAACCCACCACCCCCAGTAAATGGGGCCAGCACCCTATTCCTTGAGCCATAGGCGCTGCCCTAGGCATTAACTTTCTGATATTTCCAGCTTGTCATATGCAGTATTAGAAACAGAGAATCCCCTCAGGCAGAAAGATGCAGAGAATCTTTATAATATAAAGCAGGGGTCCTCAAACTCTTTAAACAGGGGGCCAGTTCACTGTCCCTCAGACCATTGGAGGGCTGGATTATAGTTTAAAAAAAAAAAAAACTATGACAAATTCCTATGCACACTGCACATATCTTATTTTGAAGTAAAAAAAAACAAAACAAAACAAAACAAGAACAAATACAATCACACGGCCTCATGTGGCCCGCAGTTTGAGGACCCCTGGTATAAAGGAAATGATCATTAAGAAAAACAGCAGGAAATGGTCAGATTACAGACAGTGTCTGCTATACCTTAGGATACAGACAGAAAAGACAGCAAGAAATGGAGTCCTTGGGGATAGTTCTGTTCTACTGGATCAAGCCTTACCTGAAGCCTACCTCTAGATTCATCACATTCCTGCACCTATTAATTGCATATACTATATAAGCTGGTTTGAGTTGAGTCTTCTGTTATCAGCAACACAATGATTCCTAACTTATTTCTTTCCTAACCTTGGCCCACAATTGAGTAGACTCTTTGAGCTTTCAAAATACAGAAACAGGGCTGATCGTTAAGTCATTCTACCATTTTCTTTCTGAAACAGGAGTGCAATGGAAAGAAAATGAAGAGCTACACAGGATGGTGGCCAAGTTCTTGTGACCCAGGAACCGTTACAATGAAAGGGACCTGGCTGAGGAACTCACTCAGCTCCGTGCTCCAAACTGAATACCATGCTCAGGGCATTGCTGTTAATGTCAGAACACCAAGGATCTTGCTGTGGAAGCAAAATAGGATTAAAAGTTTTCTTTGATGCACAAGGAATTCTCAAAAGCAATAAATGGAAAATAATCAAGGATTTATTTTATATATGTTACACATAATACAATTTTCCATAAATAATTTAAGGAAGTTAAACAGGAAAAGAAAGGGAAAAAATTCTCCTGATATCAACATCATTTCACAAAGTTTTATGGACTCAGGAGGACATTCGGACTCCAGGAAGACTTAAACATAACATCTGGACTTTTCCTAAGGCTTCCTGCTTTCTCCAGTGTAATCACAAACCAATCTTGGTCAGTTGGTCTGCTCAGTTTTGCTTCTGGAGTTGAGCTGGGTGGTAGCAAAGGAGATCCAGGTCCATCCCTGATATGGCCACAAGAGGGAGCTCCCAATGGCTGACTGTATCTGAAAGAAAACTATAGTCCTGGCTGCAAAAACTGACAAAACTTGATTTAAAAAGTGTCATCTGATAAACCTCAGCATCTTCTTGTAACATGTGAACAGCGATCACTGAACACTTTTAGTCTGTTTAATGCATCCTCTCGGGATCTGAGAAGCATTGTTTCATTAAATCTCAGTCATTTGATTTTGGGCATCAATTTATCTTGGAAGCTGCTCCTACATTTTACAAGGTGAGTTTTGGAGCAACAAGATTAAAGATTCAGAAAGTGGGTAAAGTTAACACAGAGCCCTTGGGCCTGGTAAATGGACCATCAAGCCAGAAGAGCTATTTGCCATTCTAAAGCTCTGGACACCATTTCACAATTGTTTCTGAAGAGTGCCACCATCCCCTCCCTTCCCTGCATCCATCTGGTCTTTTCAATTCATATTTGCCTTGATCCTCTCTGTCTCTCTCTCTCTCTCTTTCTCTCTCTCTGTCTCTCTCTCTCTTTCTTTCTTCTTATTATTATAATTTTGCCAAGGACTTTGGGTCATTATAAGATTGCGTGTACTGACAGACTATAATTAAGCTTAAGACAGATTTTTCTTTTAGGAGAGAGAAGAATCTACTCTAGCTGAGACTCCAGATTGCCTGGGCTGTAATTTACGGGGCTGTCACAAAGGAGTCCTTTTCCTCATAGTGTGCAGCAAAGATGAGCCAGAAGCTGAAGCCGAGGGGCGTGTGACTCCCTGCGCACACTCTCTGCAGTGAGCAGAATGGACACTTAAACAGCTAAGTATAGCTTGAAACTGATTGCAGGCCACGTCCCACTATTGTACCTCATCAGTTGTCATTGTTGAGGCTGCAAGTGCGCTGGGATGTCTCTCTTTGTTGCACGCTCCAAGCTCGTTTCTAGGACAGGAGTGAAGCTGTATGGTGAGCTTCAGGCAGGGGATTGGGGAGAATTGTTCTTCTGTTGTGTCAGCCAAGAAAGGGTTTGGCAGGTCTTTGGAAGTGGGAGACGGGCTTCAGTCATGATGCCTGTCACCTTGGTATTGTTGTGGTTTCCAGATTCCTAGATAATCTCCAACAAAGAGGGCTGAAGTTGTGGCTCTATCCTCACTAGCTATGTGAACCCAAGCAAACCACTTAACTTCTCTGGCCTTAGTTTTCTCATCTGTACAACGGGACTAATCACACGCTCATATTCTCATGGTAGATTTGAAGACCAATAAAGTGAGATATCTAAAGATGCTTGAAATATATACATTCACACGCATACATACACATATAAACACATTTACATATGTAATATACATAGCAGATATAGAAACTAAACACATGTATTATTATGATATGGGCTATTGTGTGTGTGTGTGCAATAGGATTGGAGTCAGATAATGGAAGTTTTATATGGTGGGAAATGAAGTCTGAACTTAGCTGCCCAATAATAATAATAAATAAAAACTTGCATTTAGTGCTTATCAGGAGCCAGGCACTACTCTGAGCCCTTCACACATGTTAAAGCAGTGGTATTCAGTGGGGGCACTGTTGCCATTTGGGTGGGACAATTCTTCACCCTCATTGGGACTGGTATAAGCTCTGTGTGATTGTCAAAGGTCTAACAGGGCCCTCAACATCTCTGACGTCGTATGACAACCCGGCTCCCCTGCACTGTTTAAAATGCCCAGCTGAGAAGCCATTTCCTAAGGACAGACAGGAAGTGTCCCATACGGAAGCCACGGGCCACAGGTGGCTGGGGAGTACCTGAAATGAACTTAGTCTGCTCTAGGATGTCCAGCAGTGTAAAAGAATAGGCACTGCATTGTGAAGATTTAGTATGAAAAGGAATCTCATGAAATGTTTAAAAATCGATTACATGATGACACAATACCTTGGATATATTGTGTTCAAAGGCATATTTAAATCCATTTCACCTGTTTCTTTTTATTTTTAGATGTAGCTACTAGAGACCATTAAGGTATATCTGGAGCTTACGTTTTCATTGTTATATTTATTGTTACATTTTTATCGAATGGTGCTTGTATGGACCATAGATGTTGGGAACAGGTTTAGAGTCAAAATGGTGCCAGCGAAGCAGCGGTGAACCCTGTGAGGCCAGCCCAGCCCATGTTCGCATTTTGTTTCTTCTATACTAACAAGATCCTGATTGTGTTTGGATGGCTTTGTGTTTAAAATATTCTACTTCTTAGATTCCTGTGTAACTTAGTTTTGCCAAAAAGTATAAATGGAAGTGAGGCATCTGGAACAGCTGTTGTAAACATGAAAAAACAGGACTTGGCTGGCATGTGCTTTTTCCCTTTGCTTTTCCCTCCTTTGCCTGCATGGAATGCAGGCACAATGGCTAGACATAGAGCAGCCCCTTTGGAACCATGAGGTTGACGCTCACATTATAAGAATGGTGGGAGGAGGAAGGAAACTAGGTACTCGAGAGGCTTCCCAAGCCCAACACTGCCCGCCCACCCAAGACTCTTCATTATCTAAGCAGAATAAACATTTCTTTTGGTTGGGCCACTGCAGCTGGATTTCTATTACAGGAGTTGAATATGACTCCAACTGATCATCACCATTTCATTCTGGAGTCAATGTGGTGGGTATATTTGCATTTTCAGTCCTTCTCAAGCATTTTAGCATCCTTGGTGATATGTTTGAGAAAATCTTGACATTAAGAGTTGGGCAGAACTCAGAAACAACAAATGATCAAGCCCCTAGCTGCAGAAGCCTCTGCCAGAGGGTTTGAAGGGAGATTTTGATTTAGAGAAGCTGGAATAGAGGGATCCACCTATTTTGCCCCCATACCTTTTAATAAACTCCTTTTCTGCTTATCCTGCTGGAGGGAGCATCAGCTGCTACAACCTAGAGCCCTCACAGGTGCAGATGGGACTCAGTCAAGGTCCTGCTTCTTAGCAGCCTCTGATTAAAATCCAATTCCCCAGGAAAAGACAAATGAGCCCTTAACTCCTCCATAAGAAACGCCAGTCTGACATCAGGCATGTCCTTACATTAGACTTGGTGGCATAGACAAAATGTGAGACAATTCTAATTATCTCCAGAGGCCACCACAAGTTCTGGCCATACAGAGTATACTGACAATCACTTTATGAGTTGAAGATGCTGTTGAGGAAACTAAGGCAAAGAGCAAACCTGGGTAGGGAAACATCGCAAGTGAGGCGAGACTCGAACTTCACTCTTCTGCCTCTAAGTGAATCTTCAGTCCAAAAATGTTTATGGGTTTGAATCATGGCATCAGTACTCACCTGCTGTGTGATCTTAGGCAGGTCACTTAACCTCTCTGAGCCTTGATTTCTTCCTCTACAGGGAAACTGGGCAGCTACACAGGGTTTTCTCAGCTTGGAAAGGTCCCTGCTTAGTTGCATCTCTGCTGATGTCCCTCTTGAAATCTTTAATTTTTGAACAAGGGGATCCCACATTTTCATTTTGTACTAGCCCTCGTAAGTTATGTAGCCTGTCCTGCTCTTCCATAAAATGAGAATATGATTTCCCTTTAGTATTGTCAGTGAGAATTAAGTGTGAAACCATCTCTTATGAGCCTAGCCAAGTGCCTGGAAATAGGATGTTCCCAGCAAATGACTGTTACCTGTCAGCGCAGTTAACTTTTCTCACACATCTTTCCTGACAGGCTAAGCTGTCACCCCTCACTGGCCTCCATATCATCAGGGCCATGTGGGGACAGATGTGACACCCATGGCAGCATTGAGGCATTGGGAGACCGTAAGCAGCCAAGAATTCTCGTAAGTGAGATTTTGTTTCAGTTCTTTCCAAATATAAAGCACTTGAACTTCCCCTGTGACTTTGACATTGCAGATGGAGTTTCCTAGAGGAGTCTGAGAAATCCAGGCCGTGCGATTAGCCACAGGCGCATAGCAAAGGCTCCCAGCTGCCTCCCTCTTCTGAATCACTGACACTGTCTGCACTGGAAGGTTAGGGGAGCAGGTGGACCCCTCACGAATACTCCTTAAAATCCTCTGCCTCCCCTTACTCCAGCCATGACTACACTGACCGGCTCCACGCAACTTGGACAGGTGCAACTGGACACCACGTCATCTAGTATCCATCACATGTCTCTGTCCTGCCTTTATTTATTTATTTATTTATTTATTTTGAGACAGACTTTGTCGCCCTGGGTAGAACACCAGGACATCGCAGCTCACAGCAACCTCAAACTCTTGGGCTCAAGAGATCCTTTTGATTCAGCCTCCCAAGTAGCTGGCACCCAGCACAACCATAGCTAGTTTTTCTATTATAGTAGAGATGGGGGTCTCACTGTCGCTCAGACTGGTCTCCAACTTCTGAACTCAAGTAATCTGCGTGCCTTGGCCTCCCAGAGTGCTAGGATTACAGGTGTGAGTCACCACACCCTGCCTGTCCCGTGTTATGTGAACAGAAATCCTGGGTCCTATGGGGCACCCAAGAGCCTGCCCAGCCCAAAAGTGGAGGCGGAGAGTAAACACGTAGGAGGCCACCCTTGGCCTATGGGAGATGAAATAGTGAATAAATGCTTCCCTTTCACCCCCTCAGCACTGCACATAGCCACTTGGTCCTAGTGGAAGCAGCAGCCTCCTGGCACCGGCCAACTTGGTCTCTCCTCTGATTCCCTGCCCCAGCTCACTCCCCAGGAGTAAACCCTTTGTTTTGGGGCCTCTTGTTCAGGCCCTGATTTCTAGGGAACCCAGGTGAAGACAATCCCTTTCACTTGGCTGAAATTCATTTATTCATAATATAACCTACCACCACACATTTTTTAAAAAATCAATATAATGCTTTAACTGTATTTTAACAGAGAAATAAAAGGCAAGTATTCCATAAAAATATAAAATATCCTTCACTTTGTACATGTCACAGCAAACTCTACTAGAAAACCAAGAGAGGGGTCAAGACACTGGCCCCTCTGTGCGGAATCCCCGTGCATGTGACCTGGTGGTAAGAACCCTGGAAGGAGGGCCGGGGCCCTGGTTTGAGTCGCCAGCTTTACTACTAACCTGCGGTATCATCTGGTTTTTGTGTCTGGCATGCGTGCTCTCAAGGACAAAGCGTGGCATTGAACTCTCTGCTCTCCAAGGATCATTCCAGGTTTATTTCCATATGGTTTTCTGACCTTCTGACCTCTTCCGGACACTTGTTTTCTTGTTCTGGCTTCCCTCCAGCTGACAGGTCAACCACCAACAGCTGAAATAATAAGGTTCCTATTGAGGATCCGGTATCCAGACCTGCCAGGCAGTGACAGAAGAGACGCGGTCTCTACCGTTAGGGAGGTGACATCTGGAGAGGTGGTGGTGGGGACAAACAATGGCAAATAAGCAACTAAACATACAATATGCCAGAGAGTGGTGAGGACCAGGGAGAAACAGACAACAGGTGAGGGGTTGGGGCACAGGGCAGAAGAGTGGGCGGCTGCTAGGTGAGCAGATGCCCTGGACACTCCCCCTTGGAGTTGTCACTGCAAGCACTGCCTCCCGAGGGACACTTGCTGTCCCAGTTCCCACTGCCTATCGTGGACGATCTGAACAGATAGCAGTTTAGAACAGTTGTTATTTCATTAGCTATCACTGTTTTCTTTGGGAAAGCGCTCAGCCAGGGGGATTTGTCTCAGGGTCTCCCAGCAGTGTGGTCAGACCGTGCTGGAACAGCGAACAACGTCCCCCTTCATGTAGCCTTGGAACCTTTCCACGGCCTTCCTGCAGGAGCTATTCCGGGCTTCCTCCCAGCATGGAGGCCCTGGGCAATCTGGCCATTGACATGGGGAAGAGAGGTCCAGGCCAGTGTCGCAGCAAAGCCCATAGGCTCTGAGCCACCCCTTGGAGGCACACCCCTGGAGCAGGCCTGTGACTCCTGCCCCTAGTGGCCGCATCCTGTATGACCGCCTCCCTGGAGGACAGCAGCAAGTGTGACTTGATTCTGACCCATCAAATCCGTGAAGGGGAAAACCAAACCCGCCAGCCCCTTCATCTCACAGTTCCAGCCTCCAGAACTGTGAGAAAATAAGTGTCTGTTGGTTAAGCCCCTCAGTCTGTGGTATCTTGTTATGGCAACACCAAGTCTTGCCTTGATAAAATTGGCTTGAATTCTATAGTTCCAAGAAAATGAATTCTACCAAAACCCTGAGCAAGGTTGGAAGTGGATTCTCCCCTCACTGAGGTTTCAGATAAGAAGACAATCCAGCCAACACCTTCACTCCATCCTTGGGAGACCCTGAGCAGCAGAGTCAGCTCAGCTGCGCCGACCTCCTGACCCAAAGCGAGTGTAAGATGCTGAGTGTTGTGGTCGTCTGTCACGCCACGTACAAACCTAACACGTTTGTAGTGATCCAGCTTTGGAAGTCACAGCACCATTTCTGCTGCATTTTATTGGTTCCCAGTGAGCCACGGGCCCACTCAAATTCAAGTGTGGGGATGGGAGGTGTTGCTGTGGCCCAATTTGGAAAATACAGCCTGTGACACCTGCGTAATTGAATTTTAATTTGTGGCTCATGTGGGAAACTGCAGCTGGCTTTCCATGTCAACACCATCTTGATTTACACTGCATGTTCCCTCCAATTGGTCTTCACCTGGGCTTCTTCCGAGGCCTGTTCGGGTCTCTCTGAGGGATGTCTGTTCTTTGAGAAGTCCCCAAAGTCCACAATACCAGCACAGTTTATAAAGCAGCCTTTTCCACACCTGCCCTCCACACTTGATGACTATGCATCAGGCCTTTTCACATGATGCCGTCATAGATAGAAACCTTTATTTGTTCGTGTAGATTTTCTTTTATCCCACCTTTGCTCCTGGTGGCTAGTGCCATAGGTCAAGCCTGTGAAAGCACAAGGGTGTTTGGCCATCTGTAAGAATGTAGCTCAGCTCCATTCAAAGTGGCCCTTGAAACATATGCATTCAGCCGGTTCTAGGGGTGTACCCGCTATTAGAAGCCCCCAGCCTGGACCTGCACTATTCCTGGGAGCCCAACAGGAAAAGCAGAGTCCATGGCCCTGGCTCAGACCAGAAAGGCAGAAGCGCCCTGGGTGCTCCATTAACCATGACCCTTTTGTATGCCTTGGGACTCGTGGGGAGTTATGGCCCTGGCTCTGCAGAGCCCTTGGTCCTCCCCTGGACATCTGGATTTAGAGCTGTGGCCACCTCTCTGCTTTTTGACCTCTCTCCTCTTCCTCTTCTCCTGGACTAGCAGATGTTAAGCTAAGAAGGACCTTAGAGGACATTTGGGCCAACCACACATCTGCTGCTCAGTTCCCTTCTACAACATCCCCACCTAGTGGCTCTGCCAGAGCGCTTCTCAGATGGGGATAGTCATCATTCCCCGTTGCCCCAGGGAAGGCAAGGGCAGGTTCCCTCCAGAAGAAGGAGATTGGTGACCAGCTGGAGTCTCTAAACTGCCTTCCTTGACCTCTTTAACCAGACAATGGTCTTGACAGCCAGACAAAGAATCTATCTACAGACAAACAATTTCTAACCTCCTTCGGCTTCATGACCAAAGAACTTAGAGGCTGGCTGACTAGATCATAGAATTTTACCACAAGACACAGGGGAAAGAGGCCATGGGTGATGCCGAGGAAATGGGAAGAATGTTCCTTCTAGTCTAGGAGATGATGGGAGGAAGAGGAGACAGGAAGAAGCAGAGAGGTCACGGTTCTGGATCCAGATGTCCAGGGGAGGGCCGAGGGCTCTGCAGAGCAAGGGCCATGACTCCCCATGAGTCCCAAGCGGAAGCTCCAAATGTCTAGGATAAGCCCACCAAGTGGCCTGTTTCAGCACAGCACCACATGGGGCAACAATGGTGACAGATACAGCACATCCGGACACATGGGACCCCATTTATGTGCCCAGAGAGGAGGCCTAGAGATGCTGAGGTGGCTGGCAGAGTGGCCTGCAGAGGGCTAAGAGGCCACAGCAGGCGAGTTCCCAAGACTGAGGCAAACCAGCCAAGATCCAACAATGGGTCCTGGCCAAGAACAATAATATTGACAGGGATGGGATGCTTGTTAAAAGTAGGGTTTTCTAGTGCTTTCCATTTATTATCTCACATTTAATCTTTGATCTGGTCTTGCGAGGTGGGTATGATCACGATCCCCATTCTTCAGATGCAGAAATTGAGCAAGAATGAACCAGACCTCCGTGGTCCCAAGGCTGGAGAACAAGCTAGGGCAGGGCAGAAGACGGAGAGTATCCAGAAGATTCCATACACATGGGAGGACCCTTCCTTCTCCCACTCCCACTGCCACAAGG
This sequence comes from Nycticebus coucang, assembly GCF_027406575.1. Taxonomy (NCBI): domain Eukaryota; kingdom Metazoa; phylum Chordata; class Mammalia; order Primates; family Lorisidae; genus Nycticebus; species Nycticebus coucang. Next base: position 25,841,439 of record NC_069802.1, on the reverse strand, counting down.
ATCCTGAAAGTTCTCCTGAAGGAGAAGATGAAGAATGTGAAACCCTGTAAAAGTAAGGAGGTTTGCAAGTTTCAGTGGAGTGTGAGTACGCTAATTACTTGACTTCATTTCTTAGCTTGGTCTAAGGCACTCTTGGTCTAAACCAGAGAGTCAGCTCTGAGTTTGAATCAGCCCAGCTACTCACTAAACAACTTAAATACTGAGGGCTTCATTGTCTTCTAGTGAAAAATGGTAATAACGTGTGTATATTATTTAGAGCAGAGGCAAGCAAACATTTTCTGTGAAAGTCTAGAGAGCAAATATTTTAGATTTTGAACGTCTTGGGATCTCTGCAGCGCCTGCTTAATGCTGCCATTGAGGCACAAAAGCCACCACAGAAAATATGTAAAAAGGTAAGTGTGAGTTTCCATAACACTTTATTTGCAAAGGAGAAGAAGAGCCAGATTAGGTCCAAGAGCCTTAGTATGCAGCCCCCTGGCTTGAGTACAGGCTACAGAGTGAAAAAAGACCCCCAAACATAATGTCTTAAATAAGACAGAAGTTTATTTCTCTCCCACGTTAATAGTTTAGGGGTAAGTCATCCAGGCTGGTAGGGCATCCCTGCTCCCCAGGGTCATTCAGGATCCAGATTTGATACATCTTTTGCTCTTCTGTGCCCAAGAACGTTCAAGGAATGGCGAGAACAAGGCTGGAGTTAGGAGAGGGGTTGTGTGTGTGTCAGAGAAACAAAGATGGCGATAGTGGTTCAGATTCCTGTAGGCCATTGTAGAAATCTGGCTTTTGCTCTGTGAATGATAGAAAGTCCTGACTTTCCATGGAGCAGCCTGATCTGACTTACATTGTAACAAAATCCCTGTAGCCACCAAGCAGAAAGCAGACAGGGGGAAGTCAGGGAGGCAGCAGGGGCCCCGTGAGGTGGCCACCGCGGTAATCAAAGCAAGAGACCGTGGTGGGTTGGACGAGGGTGCACGTTTCAAATTTGAGACATATATATTATTTTTATTGTTGGGGATTCATTGAGGGTACAATAAGCCAGGTTACACTGATTGCATTTTTTAGGTAAAGTCCCTCTTCCAATCGTGTCTTGCCCCCAGAAGGTGTGGCTCACACCACGGCCCCATCCCACTCCCTCCTTCCCTCTCTCTGCTCTTCCTTTCCCCACCCCCACGGTGACCTTAATTGTCATTAATTGTCCTCATATCAAAATTGAGTACATAGGATTCATGCTTCTCCATTCTTGTGATGCTTTACTAAGAATAATGTCTTCCACTTCCATCCAGGTTAATATAAAGGATGTAAAGTCTCCATTTTTTTTAATGGCTGAATAGTATTCCATGGTATACATGTACCACAGCTTCTTAATCCATTCCTGGGTTGGTGGGCATTTAGGCTGTTTCCACATTTTGGCGATTGTAAATTGAGCTGCAATAAACAGTCTAGTACAAGTGTCCTTATGATCAAAGGACTTTTTCCCTTCTGGGTAGATGCCCAGTAATGGGACTGCAGGATCAAATGGGAGGTCTAGCTTGAGTGCTTTGAGGTTTCTTCATATTTCCTTCCAGAAAGGTTGTTACTAGTTTGCAGTCCCACCAGCAGTGTAAAAGTGTTCCCTTCTCTCCACATCCATGCCAGCATCTGCAGTTTTGAGATTTTGTGATGTGGGCCATTCTCACTGGGGTTAAATGGTATCTCAGGGTGGTTTTGATTTGCATTTCTCTAATAGATAGGGATGATGAAATTTTTTCATATGTTTGTTAGCCATTCATCTGTCTTCTTTAGAGAAGGTTCTATTCATGTCTCTTGCCCATTGATATATGGGATTGTTGGCTTTTTTCATGTGGATTAATTTGAGTTCTCTATAAATCCTAGTTATCAAGCTTTTGTCTGATTCAAAATATGCAAATATCCTTTCCCATTGTGTAGGTTGTCTATTTGCTTTGGTTGTTGTCTCCTTAGCTGTACAGAAGCTTTTCAGTTTAATGAAGTCCCATTTGTTTATTTTTGTTGTTGTTGCAATTGCCATGGCAGTCTTCTTCATGAAGTCTTTCCCCAGGCCAATATCTTCCAGTGTTTTTCCTATGCTTTCTTTGAGGATTTTTATTGTTTCATGCCTTAAATTTAAGTTCTTTATCCATCTTGAATCAATTTTTGTGAGTGGGAAAGGTGTGGGTCCAGTTTCAGTCTTTTACATGTGGATATCCAGTTCTCTCAGCACCATTTATTGAACAGAGAGTCTTTCCCCCAAGGTATGTTCTTGTTGGGTTTATCAAAGATTAGGTGGTTATAAGATGTTAGTTTCATTTCCTGGTTTTCTATTCAATTCCAAGTGTCTATGTCTCTATTTTTGTGCCAGTACCATGCTGTCTTGACCACTGTGGCTTTGTAGTACAGCCTAAAATCTGGTATGGTGATGCCCCCAGCTTTATTTTTATTAATAAGAACTGCCTTAGCTATATGGAGTTTTTTTCTGGTTCCATACAAAACACAAAATCATTTTTTCAAAATCTTGAAAGTACGATGTTGGTATTTTGATAGGAATGGCATTGAATAGGTAGATTGCTTTGGGAAGTATAGACATTTTAACAATGTTGATTCTGCCCATCCATGAGTATGTTATGTTCTCCCATTTGTTAATATCCTCTGCTATTTCCTTTCTGAGGATTTCATAGTTTTCTTTATAGAGGTCCTTCACCTCCTTCGTTAGGTATATTCCTAGGTATTTCATTTTCTTTGAAACTATGGTGAAGGGAGTTGTGTCCTTAATTAGCTTCTCATCTTGACTATTATTGGCGTATACAAAGGCTACTGACTTGTGGACATTGATTTTATATTCTGAAACATTACTGTATTTTTTGATGAATTCTAGGAGTCTTGTGGTTGGGTGTTGGGGATTCTCTAAGTATAAGATCATGTCGTCAGCAAAGAGGGAGAGTTTGACCTTCTCTGCTCCCATTTGGATTCCCTTTATTTCCTTGTCTTGCCTAATTGTATTGGCTAGACCTTCCAGCACTATGTTGAATAGTAAAGGTCACAGAGGACAACCTTGTCTGGTTCCAGTTCTAAGAGAAAAAGCTTTCAGTTTTACTCCATTCAGTAAAACACTAGCTGTGGGTTTGTCATAGATAGCTTCAATCAGTTTTAGAAATGTGCCACCTATGCCTATACTCTTCAGTGTTCTAATTAGAAAAGGATGCTGGATTTTATCGAATGCTTTTTCTGCATCTATTGAGAGGATCATGTGATCTTTATTTTTGCCTCTGTTAATATGATGGATAACGTTTATGGACTTGCATATGTTAAACCAGCCTTGCATCCCTGGGATGAAACTTACTTGATCATGATGAATGACTTTTTTGATGATAAGCTGTAATCTATTGGCTAGGATTTTGTTGAGAATTTTTGCATCTATATTCATGAGTGAGATTGGTCTGAAATTCTCCTTTTTGGTTGGGTTTTTTCCTGGTTTTGGTATCAGGGTGATGTATATTTCCTGTAGAGCTGGTGGTGTTGTGGCGAATTTCCTCAACATTTGTATATCCATAAATGATTTGATTTCTCCATCAGTTTTTAAAGCTTAGCTTAACAGGGTACAGAATTCTGAGCTGGAGATTGTTCTGTTTAAGTAGATTAAAGGTAGATGACCATTGTCTTCTTGCTTGGAAAGTTTCATTAGAGAAGTCTGCAGTCACTCTGATGGATTTGCCCCTGTAGGTCAACTGGCGCTTATTCCTGCCAGCTTGCAGAATCTTTTCTTTTGTCTTGACTTTGGACAGGTTCATCACAATGTGTCTTGGAGAAGCTCGGTTAGAGGTGAGGTGACCTGGGGTCCAATATCCCTCTGAAAGCAGTGTGTCAGAATCTTTGGTGATATTGGGGAAATTTTCATTTATAATATTCTCTAGTATGGCTTTCATTTCTCTGGGGCATTCTTCTTCCCCTTCTGGGATTCCTATAACTCATATGTTGGAACGCTTCATAAAGTCCCATAATTCTGACAATGAACGTTCTGCTTTCTCTCTCTTCTTTTCTGCCTCTTTAACTATCTGAGTTATCTCAAGAACTTTGTCTTCTACCTCTGAAATTCTTTCTTCTGCACGGTCTAACCTGTTGCTGATACTTTCCATTGCATCTTTAAGTTCCCTAATTGACTGCTTCAGTTCCTTCAGCTCTGCTATATCCTTTCTATACTCTTCATATCATTCATCTCTTATTTAATTCTGTTTTTGGATTTCCTTTTGGTTATTTTCCACTTTATTAGCAGTTTTCTTCATTGTTTCCATCATTTCATTCATTGTTTTTATCATGTGTATTCTAAATTCCCTTTCTGTCATTCCTAACATTTCTTTGTAGGTAGAATCCTCTGCAGTAGCTACCTCATGGTCCCTTGGAGGGGTTGCTCTGGACTGGTTCTTCATGTTGCCTGGAGTTTTCTGCTGATTCTTCCTCATGAGTGATTTCTTTTATCTGTTTCCTTGCCCTAATTTTCCTTTCACTTCCTCTTGCTCTTTAAGTTCCCATGCCTGTGGACTAAGATTTCAATGAGTCCTTTTGGTACAGGACCAGAAGGATGTGAAGGTTGAAGAGCAAGAAGGGATAAAAGAAAGAAAGAAAGAACAAAAAGAAAATAGAGAAAGGAGAGAGGGTGGGTAAAAGGGAATAGTGACAAAAAGAAAAGAGGCACAGAAAGAGGGAGACAGAGCAATATAGGTGTACATTAGGGTACTTTGATACAACCTTAAAAAATCCACAACCTCTGGGGTGCCCAGTTGGGTGGTTCCCTTGAAGTCAGCAGCTCTTTGCTAACCTGATCAGACATAGTACCCCACCTCTACCAAGTAGAGAGGAAAGACAAAAATGCTATAAATCAAACCAAAACAAGCAAACAGAAAACTTGACAGGATAAAATTGGGTGAAAAAAACAAATAATAGGGATAGAAACACTAGCAAAAATGAAGTTGTAATTATTGAAAAAGGCAGCAATGGGAAATTGTATTTAAACTAGAAAAATGGAGAAAGAAAAGAAAGAAAGAAAAAGAAAAGAAAAAATCTGTATGGAAAAGGTTGAAATTAAAAAACAAAACAACAACAAAATAAACAAAAAACAAACAACAACAACAAAAAAAACAAAAACAAAGCAGTATATATATATATATATATCTTATTGAATATCGTCTGGGCAACAGGTGGTCTTCTGGGGTATGAGATGTTAATCACAATGCTGATACGACTGGAGGCCTCTGCTGATTTCTCAAACCCCACAGGGTGGAGACCCTAAATCTCTCTTCAGCCCTCTTAAAAGGCATTTTAAACTTCTAAACTTGGCTAAGCAGAAGCTTTCCAGGAAAGTGCTTATTGCTGGTATCACTGCTGAAGTGGCTATCCACTTACCCAGTGTGCCAAAACTGGTCTCACTCTGCCCCTGAGGGTTAAGGCTGTAAGGCGGCTCAATCTCTGCCTTTAGGCTGCTCAGTCACTAGGTTACTTGCTCCTGCCCAATCCTTGCTCTGCGACCCTGAGGGCAGAGCTTGCCGGGGCAGTTCTCTCACAGTGGCTCCCGGCAGCCCACAGCCAAAGCCTATTAACTCCCTCCAGCTCAGCAGCTCAGTCTGGGGCCCTAGACAGCGCCCAAAGTTCTTCACACTCCTGCTCAAGCTCTCCCCAAGGCAGTTCAACTGAGTGCAAAGTCCAAAAACACCAAAACAGTTCACAGGTAAGGCCTTTCCGGTTTGCGGTCTCACTGCTGCTGTACTTAAGCTGCCGGCGGGATTAGACCGATCGAACACACGCGACCACTTGCCAGTTTTCCACTGTTTTTGTCCTCCTCTTGGAGTCCTAAAGTCTCTCGCTGACTCCCTGTATCCTCAAAGGGATGATTATAGGCAGATCCCACCAGGCAGAGATGCCTGGAGTCTTACCTCCCCAGATTCACAGTGCCCAGATGCAGGGAAGCTGTTACTTGGTTGCCATCTTGCTCTCACTCCAATTCGAGACATATTTTTAAATGCAAATGTACTGCTACTTTTTTTTTTTCTGCTGAGAAGGTTCAGTTTATCAAAAAAACTATGAATCACTGTGTAGTGTAGGCCAGTCACATTTGAGATATGACCAAAGGCCTCTGGGAATGACTTCATTTCTGAGTATCACAATATATAGCTCCAAGTGAGCAGAAACTGTGCCTTTTTGTTAGACACTGAGTATCAGTACTTGGCACAGCATGTAGCTCAGAACAGGCCCTTAACAAATATTTGGGGAAGGCAGGCAGGAAGGAAGGAAGGAAGGGAAGGAATTTCCCCCCCCCACAAAATGCAAAAATTCAAGAAAGCACATGTCCAGCAATCGACCCAGAGTCTGCTGTAAATAACCCTTTGTCTTACCTTCATAAAGGTGCACAGAGTTCCTACTGTGGAGGGACAAGAGCACCAAGGTGAGACAGAGGTGTTGGCACAGGCTGGCCTAGCCTCACGGACTCCTTGCTGTGATTCCTTCAATCACCAGGTTATGGGCTTTCACGATCCAGATTACTTGGAATTGAGACCATTAAAGCTGCAATTCCAAGGTGGTGCCACGTTCGTCAAAAGGGAAGTACAGGCAGGAAATTGCTAGGTCACCATCCTTAGGTAAGACGTGTCATCCCGGAGCCTTGGCTTCCTACCTGGAATACAAGGGGATCAGAACGAGAGACTCCAAAAGACTTCAGGCCTTCGTGAGCTATGATTTCAGACTCAGCCTTGTCCTGGGCACCAGAGAGAGAAACTGGCTTGTGGCTCAGGAGAGGGGCCACATTAGGTGGGTAAGCAGGTGGTCAACAGAAAAAGCAGGCCTTAGGGAGCCTGTGGTCAGGGACCACCTGCCCAGCTTCCCATTCATCCATGCAGCAGACCCCTCCACCCACCACATGCTAATGCTGTCTTTGAAATGGGATTATAGAAAAAGCATGGACTTTGGAGTCTAATACATCTGGATCAGCCCTTGGCACCTACAAACCTATGGCTTTCTGTGTGTTTGCAGGTTAAAGGGTGCATAGCGTGATAGATAAGGGTACACCCTCCGGTGCCAGGTTTGCTTGGGTTCAAATACGAGCTCCTCTACCTGCTGGCTGTGTGATTCCAGATAAGTGCCTTAACTTCTCTGTGCCTCTGCTGATTCATCTGAAAAATGGGGATAATAAACGGACCTACCTCCCAGGATTGTGAAGACTGAGACAATAGGTATAGAGTCTTAGGAATAGCACCCAGCACTCTGCAAGGTCATGGAGGGGTTAGATCTCATAATTATTTTCTGTGTCACCTTGGACAAGACACATGAATTATCTGGGACTCAGCTTCTTCATCTGTAAAAGGAGATAATGAAATTGACCCCTGCCCATTGGTTATGAGGATTAGCTACAAAACTTGACATAAGGGATAAACTATTTAAACATAGGCACTAAGATGACAGTGGGGTCACTTTTCCAGGAGGCACTCTGAGCATTGTGACCACAGTGCGGTGCAGGGGTGCAACATGTGGTTTCTGGATGAAGGTTGCCAGATTCCATAAATAAAAATACAGGATGTTCTATTAAATTTGAATTCAGAAAAAAACATCATTTTTTAGCATCCATATGTCCCATGCAATATTTGAGACATCCTTATACTAAAAAAACAAAACAAAAAAATGTTGTTTCTCTAAAATTCGCATTTAACTGGGCATCCTGCTTTTTATCTAGAAACCCTATTGTGGAGGTGAACTTGCTGTTCGTGTTCCAAACTGGAGCAATAGATCAGCCTGGGCCGTGTTCTCCTAACTTGGTTGCTCTTTCGCTGCATGACCCCAGGGAGCTCTCAGCATCTTTGTGCCTCAATTTTCTCACCTGTAAAATGGGGGTATGAGCAAGCCTACATCATAGAATAGTCAGGAAAATAAACTAGTTAAGGCAAATAACAGTTTTCTCCCAGTGCCTGCACTCAACAAACACCAACCATTCACTCAACCTGCATCCTTTCAGCAAATATTAATTGAGGAATCCTTTGGGGCTGAGCATGTTGGGCCTCCACAGAGGGAGATAGCCTCTGGAGGGGTGAAAGTGTCCCTACTCGCGACTGTAACAGGTATAGATAATTGAATGTCAAGTTCATGTCTTTAATTTCCTAACATGTCTTTAATTTCCTGAGTGTTTGAACTGACTCATTTTTCCTTTACACATGTCCACTTTTCCCTTCCTGTAGACCCATCCTGACTGTAAATCACTACCTACGATTCTATGCTTAGAATGAGCCAGGCTAGTGCCTACCATTGGAGGGTTTTCTGGGTTATTTATTGCGACAGAAAATGCAAATGTGTTGGAAGTAAACATAAGGGGAGAAACTACTTTAGCAGCGTGTGCAGAACGTAAACGCAGATGGGAAGGGGGGAGTGCAGTGGCATTTTTAGTAAGTAGAGCAGATACTCCACTTTGCTGAAAATGTGAAATACCAGAAAATTCTCCTGACTTGTGATGTTACTGAAAGAAATGTAAAGTTGACCTGCTTCCTTTTTCGGGACCCCAGAATGACATTATATTTCACTATAGTTGGTGCTGTGCGATGTGAAAAGCTGATAAAATGGCAAATAAAAATCCAGAAAGGGAATGTGTGGGAGGAGAGAGACTCTCTGAACTACATCAACCCTTCCCATCACCTGCACTGCAGAAAGATTCTCTCTCTGTGCTGCTAAATTTCCTTTTTCTTGTCTATTTCATACCAGCATGGTTTTATCCAAGTGGTTAAATATATATCTTCCTGGTCTCTGGGAATAACTTCAGATAGAATTAAGAAGCAGGAAGCCTGAGCTCCGCAGATCCATTCAAGGCCACAGTAGCATTCATTGCCTTGTTTGAGAAGTTGGTGGTACAGGGGAAAGGCTTGTTCCTGCTCCTGATGTCTCCTGCGTGGAGGGAGCCCCAGGAGCACAATGCTCCTAGCACCAAACTGTAGGCCTCATTCCCCAGCCCCTCATGGGATGTCCCAGTAGGGTTGGTGAGTGAGGACCAAGAAATTGGGCCCACTAAAGCCCTGTTCCTCTGGTATGCCTGCCAAGCACAAATGTTTCCTCTGCTCCTTTGTATTGCAAATCTGATACCAAGCATGTCAAAACGTCTATTTGGGGGAATCAGCTTTAGAAAACCACTTGCCTGTAGACAATAAGTCATAGTCTCCAAGCTTTGCCACTCTCTAACTGTGTGATCCAGGAAGCTTGTACCTTCTTTGTGCCTCCATCAGTAACGAAGGTGTGATTCTGGCAGTTTCCCTCCTTCTCCGGAGTTGTAGTATTCAGACAGGGAACCCGGGCTTGTGACAGGGCTCCGTCAAACCCCTGGAGGTGGCAGGTGACTCTGAGGCATCACAGATGGTCTTCAGAGCATTTCCTTCAGAGTCAGCCACAACCCACAAAACCCAGGCTGGAAGACTTCATTGTTGCTAAGAAATCTTAACAGTGATTAAGGAATTTAAGGTGATTACCTTCCTCTTGGACAGTCAAACTCAGTCTAACCTCTGCCGAAATGCTTTCAAGAAATCTCTCCCGATTTTTTAGCTAAATTGATTCTTTCCCTCTTTTCAATTTAACACAGCTGTTTACTCACCCGGGCACAAATTATTTGTGGCAATGACATCTCTCCCTTTAAACAGCGTGGGAGTGTGCACGTGGCATGGTGTGGTGTGGTATGGGTAGTGTGGCTGCCTAAACGTCCTCAAATTAGTGGATTCATTTCGTCAAAACTTCATTCCTAAAAGCCAATAAAAATGGTGATGTATTAGCTATGGCTGCATTACCACCTAACAAATTACTCCGAAACTCAGCAGCTTAAAACAATGAACACTTACTGTCTCACATAGTTTGTGTGGACCAGGAATCCAAGGAGTAGCTCAGTAGTAACATGGCTTTCTCAGGAGGTTGTGGTCAAAATGTTGGCCAGATCAGCAATCATCTGAAGGCTTGGCTGGGGATGACAGCACCACCTCTGAGGTGGTTCACTCTCAGTTGTTGGGCAGGAGGCTCGGTTCCTCCCATGTGGCCCCTCACAGGCTGCTTGAGTGTCTTCACAACATGGCAGCTGGCCTCCCTCCAAATGAGCTAGCCAAGACCTATTCTGGGAAGTCACACACCAATACTTTGCCACGTTCTACTCCTTGAAAGTAAGTTACTGAGTACAGCTCACACTCAGTGGTTAAATATATATCTTCCTGGTCTCTGGGAATAACTTCAGATAGAATTAAGAAGCAGGAAGCCTGAGCTCCGCAGATCCGTTCAAGGCCACGGTAGCATTCATTGCCTTGTTTGAGAAGCTGGTGATACAGGGGAAAGGCTTGTTCCTGCTCCTGATGTCTCCTGCGTGGAGGGAGCCCCAGGAGCACAGTGATTCCCAGGAGGGAATGGGGCTCCACTTCTTGAAGGCAAAGCATCAAAGTATTTGCAAGCATATTTTAAAAATCTACCATGGTGGGGCAGCTCCTGTGGCTCAAGGAGTAAGACAGCAGCCCCATATACCAGAGGTGGTGTGTTCAAACCTGGCCCCGGCCAAAAACTGCAACAATAACAACAACAAAAATCTACCATGGTGGAGAAGGTGGAACACAGGCAGAAGGATGTGAAAATCTATTGAATTTAAAATAGCAAGAGTAAAATATATTAATGTTTGAAAATTTAGAGCTTCTTTCCCTCTATTTTCTGTCCAGGAAAATGGATGTGGAGAAATGGGAAGAGGGTTGGACGATGGAATGGTGAGAGAGAGGGGAGTTTTGTCAAAGAGTGTAGAAAAAGACTGGGGGTGCTGCTGGTTGTTAGAGGTGGAAACTGGATCTCAGAAACAGCATGTGGACGGTTATGAACAAGCAGAAATTCCTGTTCTTTCAGGGAGACACACAGATCAGAATTAGTTGTGTTCCTGTTTGGTTTGGGGGCTGTCCCATTAAATGCTGCACTGTGGTGAGACTGGACCACATGGTTCGTGTTATTCAGGTGACATTCACGTTCTCTCAAAAAGTCCATGTAAAATGGCAAGAAAGCACTATTTTTAAAGCTTTTCAAATGCTTTTGTATCTTTCTTAAGACTTTTGCGTTCTCAGTACTAGCATAGCATTGTTCACAATTAGTGGAATAGACTCTAGTGCAAAAGTTAATTTGGATCTTCATGTGATTTTTGAGCCAAATGCCATAATCCAAAGGGACAAGAAAATGAAGTAAACTTGAAATAAAAATACTTGGGGGGTTGTAAGTTATCTAGAAATGGGTGAAGAAAAACAAACTCAGGAAACGAAGAGTAAATCTCTGCAAGACCAGCAAGGTGGAGCCCAGCCCAGGACAAGCATCAAAGACGCTACTTTGTCCAGAGGCCCCAGGACACTTCCATATGCTCTGCAGCCCACATCACCCTTGAAAGCAAACAGGGAAATGGTATAACATGGGCTGGGGCACAACCTGGGCTCTTTGGACGCCACACTGGGAGGCACGGATCAGAGCTGGGGGTGAGAGAACGGGGCTTGTTTCTCTTTGCCCTAACAACTGTTGCATGAAAGATGAAAGAAACCTAGCTGTCCCTTCCTGGTTTTTCAGACTCAGTGGAGCAGATGCCTGGAGATGTGTACAGGTGGTGCATTGTTGGGGGGCCCACATACAGATTCCAGCAAGTGCTGGGGACTCTAGGGTAGCATTTCCATGGTTACTGGCTGCTCTCCCTGTGTTGCCTGGGTTTGCTGCGTGGCTGAAGGCAGGAGCAGAAAAAGCTCACACTCAGCAAGACGCTGCCTGGAACAGAGACCAGGAGGTGGGGTTTGTCCAAGGCCTTCCGTCTTAGCTCTGCTACCGATTTGTCAGAAAAAAATCATTTGTGCCAATTAGACCCTGGTTAGTAAAGGGTTGCCCTGTCTGGGACGCAGGTATAGAAGCCAATTGCAAGGACAGGTGATCAATGAAGCTGACACATTACTTAGGCCTCCAATTCTTCTTAGTCCTCAATTTGCCTTCAGAGAAACAGGGAAAATAAGTGTACTTGCCTTGCTAATGGGCGTATGGTCAAGACTGGGCAATTTACACAGCACGCATTAGTTCCAAGATGAAAGGCACAGAGATACTAGGACTAGTCCCTACTTTAATGAGTTTCTGACTTGTAGATTTGAAAAATTTTGTTCTTTTCTGTACTTCTCCTCAAACACAAAACAATGATTTAATTGTAAAAGAGCAGTGAAGAGAAACCAAGCCCTTCTCTTCTCTATACTAGCCAAAAGAGTACTTTCCTTAGCTGAAATAATCTTTTCTCCCAAGAATTTATCATCTGTATTCACAGCTCATGTTTCACTGAAATACACAGGGTCCTGGTAAATGGTCACGCATAGTTAGTATCTATTCTGGTCAACTGGGCGTCCATTCCATTAGTTTGGTGCTTGCGATGGACACATTTCAAGGTTCCTGAGTCACGTTCTTATATAATCCCTTCCCCCTGGAGGGCAGAACTGGTGACCTGCTCCAAACCAATAGAAGAGGACAAAGGTGATGGGACACCTGGTTATCACTCCTGGTTCATATATTGCACAGTCACAAATTATTCTGTAATCCAGAACCTTATCTAGACCTTGTATTGATTCTAGCTTCATGCACCTGTGACTTTCCCTCTTAACTAGATGTTACGTCTCATGAGAACACGAACTCTCTTCTTGAACATGGTAAAAAGCCTCACACCATGTCAAAGTACTTGGCCCACGGGAATTATATGTGATTTGAGTTTTTAAACCCTAATTTGTCCAACTACACCAAAATAGTCTTATCATAAGCCACATACAGCAAGCATTTACTGCACACCTACTGTGTGCCAGGTTAGATTTCAGACATGCCTAGAACAAGTTGAAAGCTCTGCCCTCCATGAGTTCAAGTTTAACCCGACCAATGAGGTCTTGCAAGCTCAGCCTCCTTCTTACCACGCAGAGTCAGAAGACAACCAAAGATTCCATCACGATTATAACCCACAGACCAGGTAGAGGTATAGCTGTAAAGTTCTTCAGGGAGTTGTTAATGACATTCCAATTTCCAGGTAGAAGCAACAGAAGACCCTGGTGATGCCCATCTACCCTCAAGCAGGGAGTGAGGAGCCCAAAGATACCACTTTCCTCTGTTGCCATCTTGCTATCCCTTAAAATCTATGGGTCAGGTGGGAATATCTATATTCAAGCAGACCAGAGATCAAAGCTACGTGAGGCATAAAGCACTTTTTATTCATAGGCTTACAGAATGTATATCGAATTAAGAGGCATATCACTTGTTCACTCTATTCACCAAAAAGAGCTAAATATATATACAGCCTGAAATGCACCTGCTGTAGTCTGTACATGACGGAACCTGCTTCCATGTTCACAGAAACTATTCTTATTTGACTTATGCATTTAAAATACATTAAAAAATGGTACCAAATGGCATTGTGTTTTGTCACAATTCTTATACATTCCCGATCGTCGAAGGGAGTGATAGGGAATGTATAGTTTCCTACCAGGAAAAAAGTATTATTTTGATACAAGCAGTGAGGACATCGCAAGGATAAGAGTGCCTTGGTTTAGGTCTCAGTAGCTTTACAGTATAATTCTCATTTGCCTGGCGTGACAATTAGTTCCTCTCGTTAATAACTGGGATGCTGTTAATTTGCCTGGTCATTCTGCCTTCTGCTTGCCTGGCTTAAGCAAAGGAAATCATTATCACTTTTTCTTTTCTTCCAGTTCATTTCTACTGTCCCCAAAGGAGTTCCCTCCAGAGCCATCCATCCTGCTTTTCTGTCCCTTTTCTTTCCACTGGCCCCCCAAATCTTTCCCACTGCCTCAGCAACCAGATGATAGTATTTCACTCCAGGAAGCCACTGAACAGAATCTTTGACCACCGCCTAATTAAAGAACTTTGTTTCGCAGCTGCAAACGAGGAGCTGATACCTCTGCAGAAGACTCAGGAAGCCAGTGAAAGAGATTTTTCTTTCCGTGACATGCAAATAGACTCCCCCCCTGCGGATCTCCATCTCTCTCTCATTATACCCCAGGCCGGAGAAATTTTCATGGTGAGTACTCCTGGCAGCCCAACCTCTGACATCCCATCCTGATTTTCTTTCCTAAAAGTACGCAGCTTCCCACTTCACAGGGAGGAATGGGGTTGGGGGTTGGGATGCAAGACTGCCGTTTCTAGTGTGCTCCCTCAAGCCGATGACGGCCGGGAGCAATTCATCATCGTGCGTGCATTTGGGTTTTTAATTTTTCCTTCACAGAACTCTTCTTGTTTATCGGTTGGACATTGTGACATGAACCAGATGCGTCTCAACCTTAGCATCCCTCCTGTGGCTTTGTGGGAGGGGGAAATGATCGTGCCAACTAGAAATCCTCTCTAGAATAACAGAAAACTATCTGAAATTTCTGGAAGACTTTCAAAAATGGAGTCTTGCATGTAATAGCACTTCCAAAATGTTTGTTAGTGATGAAATGAACCGGTTGATTGAATGGTGTCTATTCAGCATGAATTTCCTTCTGGCTATGCGTGTTTTTCGTACTTTTTACTTGATTTTAAGGTGGTGCTATATTCAAAATCATGATAAAAATGAACATATTTCTCTAGAAGGGTGTACCAAAGTATCATAGAAAGAAAGCACAATGCCGGCTGACCAGAGGGAAAGTTCTAGAATGGCCACTCCCTACTGGATAACCATGGGCATGCAATCCACTTAGATTGTATGTTTTTCTGAAATTAGAGTAATGCCCTTCCTTCAACAAACTGTAGAACCATTTGTGAAAGACTGAGATGGACACTAATGTTCATTGAAAAAATGTGAAGCTTTGCTGAGATGCAAGGTGGTCTTAATATCCACTGCCCAAGGACACAGTGCCCTTCACATCTGAGGTCTGTTTTCTGAGTTTTGATAACAGGCCTATTCCCAACCCTATGGAGGCCGGGGCAAGTCCTTCCTTGGAGAGAAGGCCTTAAAACCACATGGCTGCATAAGGGGATCAGCCCAGCAGCCTAGGCAAAGAGATTATAAAGAAGAAACAAGGTAAGCTGGTGCCCATCCCAGGGGAGATGGGAGGGAAGAAAGGAACAGGAGTTGCCCCCTCCAACTGGTCTTATGGAATGGTCCCCACGTTTCTCTGTTTAGGGCTTGCGTTGTTATTTGGTTGGTTTTGTGTTTGACGTTATTACTGGAAGAAAACTTCTTGCAGAGATTGTTTAAAACGTCAGAGATTCTTGGGCTGAAGCAGTAAGATTAATGGGGCAAAGCTTCCACCAGCTGGTGCCAAGAACATCTACGCTCCTTTAGTAAGTTGGCCAGAACAAATACCTCCTCCCACAGACAGGCGCTCTGTAGACTGCAGACTCTGGTCTTGTAGAAAATCAAAAGAAGGAAGAAAGGAAGACAGGAAGTGAGGAGGAAAGAGGGAGGGAGGAAGGAAGGATGGAAGACCTCACTGCAGTTGAGTGGATCGCCCACTTGTCACAGCCCACCCATCACCTGTTCGGATCTTTCTTTCACCTCCTAAAACTCCACCTGGACTCAACAAATCCACCCTTCCCAAGCCCTGCACCCCGTGCTTCCTAGTTTTCTGGATTGCAGGCACTGGTGACCAGCGTGGTGAGTGCAGGCGGCCAGTCCCCACTTCACCCTGAGAGGCACAGCTAGCGCCTTGGTGCTGCTCTGCAACCAGCGCACTGTGAGAAGATGCCCCGTTGCTTCTCTATGGGTGGTTGGCAAAAGTGCTGGAGTTATCTAAATGTCTCCCACGCACCTGCCAAGCATTTGTTTTTGTGCCCAGCCTTGTCTGAGGGGCTCCGGGCACCAGGAAGAACAGCTCACTGGTCTTTGCAGCCCGAAGAGCAGCAGAGTTTTCTCATTTGGGCCTCCAGTGGGGGATCTGGGCATTTGCAGTCCATTCAAACAAACCAACAAGGCAAAAGACTGCAGAAGAATGATTTGTGCTTTAAACATGAAAACAAGCCACTTTTTTCCTGTTTGCTCGGTACTTAGGAGAAGTTTCAAGCAACAACACTACTCTGTGTGGCTGAGTTAGCTCATTAAAGTCCCTGATTTCCTAGGCTGGAAGCTTCAGTCTGTGGTCCCAGGATGCCCCCGAAACATCAGTGCCTCACTTTCTGAGTGCTGTTTACTGCCTCAGCATGCATTGCTTAAATCAGGAAATAACAGACACATTCATATCTGTGGCTAAACATCTACCATACTCATGACATGGCAAATAATCATTTAAAAAATAACAACTCAGTACAATATGATTGTGCTATTTTCATGGCTAGAAGTGAAGATGTAGGATTACTCCTTCAGAACTACCCCTAAGAGCGTTCACTTGTTACTTCTCTGCAGAGAGTTAGCTCACCAGGCAGAGTGTCCACTAGGGAACTTCCAGACAGCTGGGCTCCATCAGCTTCCCTACTGTCCACAGCAAAGAGATGCTTTTGGAAATAGGCCACCTGGGTCCCCACCTGGTTTGTGGGGTTCCCCTTGTCTGGCCCCACAGCTGGTCCCTGCTGATCAGCTTGAGGTCCCCAGCTCACAGAGGATGACCCCATCACCAACTCAGGCCCTCCTATGGCCGTACTGGGAGGAGGAGGCGTGTCACTAGCACGAGTGCCCCGGGCTGTGATCTGATGAGAGCAGCACCTTCACAGGGCAGCACTAGCAGCAGAAATAGCAGCAACTCAACAAAACAGGACTGCTATGTGAGCAGGGAGGTAGGCGGGTGGGCAGGTGGGGAGGTTGGTATTCGATTGCTTGAAATGTTAAGTTGTCCAGAGGGCAAGGACATGCCTCAATCAAAGACCCACCTGCAGGCTTCAAAGCTCATGGAGCACTCGGAGACCTACGGAAAGTCCCTTTGACTCCATAAAATCTCACTTCAAAAATGCTACCAAATGCTCATCAGATGGAAATACCAGTTTCATCCCTGTAAGGGATGGAATAAAAAGCACCATTCAGTCTTTGGCCTGTCTGCTGG
Source organism: Nycticebus coucang (assembly GCF_027406575.1). Lineage (NCBI taxonomy): Eukaryota > Metazoa > Chordata > Mammalia > Primates > Lorisidae > Nycticebus > Nycticebus coucang. Next base: position 25,824,463 of record NC_069802.1, on the reverse strand, counting down.
TTACCCACAAACTCAAAGGATGGGTTCGGAGAAGCAGAGGAGTCCTGACGAGCATCAGACAAGCCCAGTACTCCAGCCACCAGGAGGGTCAGCTTTGAACCAGGAGAAACCTCCTTTGTCCCACTCCTGGGCCCACAGCCTGTGCTGGGCCTAGACCTCAGTCACTAGGGTGTTTTCATTGTGGCCGAGGAAGACATGTCAAACATTAAATTGTTAACTTACCCATGTCAAGTGTCTGCGTGAGCCAACAGAATAGCCAAGGTTCTGCTATGAAGGAGGATATGGGGAGGCTGGCCATTACTTTCAGGAAACTAAGATGGCTCAAAATAGCACTGCTGAGTGTTGTAAGATTTTTATAACTAATCATCAGCAAATCTTTTCAGCTGACTTTGGCTTTAAGCGTTCTTACCATAACGACTGCTGAAATGGAATGAGAAGGGCCCATAGTTTGTTTGGTTGGTTTTTTATTTCATTATATAAGCGCTGTCCCATCTTATCCAATTTCCTCCTTCCTCATTAAGAAGAAAAAAGAAAAAGCACATTACTTTTCGAGATGGTAAGAGCAAATGCTAGATACTCTTGTCTCAGAAATTACAGGCTTTAAGATGTCTTTTTAAATGGTAGCATGGACGTCATGCAGTTGGCCAATAAATGCAATCCCTGATTACAATGAGAATTCTAAAAGTTTGAAAACTCCTATTTCCCCAGTGCATTTTTAATTTCAGAGCGCTGAGCCTGGCTTTTATTTAATTTGTTTATTTTACTTCTGGGTCCTCCCTTCTGAGAGCTAATGCTACACATCTTTTCAATCCACCCACTACACTTTCACAAACTTAAGTCAACAATGATATGTTCAAAAATCTTTGTTTTTCCTTTGAAACTAGATGCGAAAAAGAAATCTCTCCTGTCGGTGGAGACGGCCGTGAATGAGCGAGGCGCCTGCACGTAAATCTCCTTGAACTTTTTAAATAGCTGCTTCTCTTTATCCCACTGGTATATCTGGGAGAAGGTGTAGTCACTCCCCAGGGCCAGGTAGTGATTATCTTTAAAGGAAAAGGGCTGTAGGGTCATGGCCCCCCGGGAGGGCAGAGCCTGGATCTCCACAAACTCCTTACTGTTCCACTTCATGACCCGGGAGTCCCCGATGAAGCGAGTCAGAGACAGGTAGAGGGCATTCTGCATTCTGAAGCTTTTCACAGCCAGGACGTCCTCCATGTTGGGGATGTCACCATGGGGGACAAACTTCTTAGAGCTCTTATTCCACTGGAGGATAATGGGGACCTGGGAGCGGCTGGACAGGATTAGATGCGATTTTCCATCTATGTCAACAAACTCTGCATCTGTGTCCCTGAACCACTCGTGCAGGGACTGGTAAGAGTAGAATCCTTTGCTGTTCCATTTATAAACCGTGGACAGACCAGCCTTCGAGCTGTCTGCGATGACGAAGAACGTCTCATCCTCGATCTGAAACAGCTCAATGTCGTTGGGCTTGGAAATGCGAGACACTTCTATGTCTTGGAATTTGACGAACTTGGTCCAGTTCTCATCGTATCTGTAAATGTGAGAGCCGCCGAAGAGCTGGGCCACGACCACGAAGACCTGGCTGTCGATCAGGATGGCCTTACAGCCCACGATGGACTGACCTGCGCTCCAGAATAAAAAAGACGGGATTAGTGCAGCTACGGCTAAACATGCACCTTTTCATCTTGACAGTGAAGTTGGAAACCTTGTGAACAGCTGGCGGGGATGTAAAAGGTGCAGCTACGACGGGAAACAGTATGGTGGTTCCTTGGAGAATTAAACGTGGAATTACCATTTGATCCAGCAATTCCACTTCTTGGTATATACTCAAAAAATTGAAAGCGGGGCCTCAAAGAGACATCCATATACCCAATGCTATAAACTGAACGTGTGTGCTTATAATCAGGCACTATTCTAAGTATGTGTATTTACACACTTAATCCTCCTAACATACACATGAGGCAGATACTATTCTTATCATCACTCCCATTTTATAAAGGGTGAAAGTGAGGCACAGAGAAGTTAAGTAATTTATACAAAGTCACACAGCTAGTACGTGATAGAGCCTGGTATTTAAATCCAGGTAATCTGGCTCCAGTCTACACTCCCAGCTCCCAAGAACCAAAGAAACATAAAGAGGAAAGTAATAAATCACTCATATTACAAATGTGAACTAACAATATCTTGACTTATTTTTAAACCTTTATCTATACAAATATTCAAATATGCTTTTTTTAAAAAAAAATAGGGCTTATACTATATATATGCTTTTATTTATTTATTTATTTAGTAGAGATAGAGTCTCCCTTTATCGCCCTCGGTAGAGTGCCGTGGCATCACACAGCTCACAGCAAAATCCAACTCCTGGGCTTAGGAGATTCTCTTGCCTCAGCCTCCCAAGTAGCTGGGTCTACAGGCGCCCGCCAGAACACCTGGCTATTTTTTTGTTGCAGTTTGGCTGGGGCTGGGTTTGAACCCGCCACCCTCCATATATGGGGCCGGCACCCTACCCACTAAGCCACAGGCGCCCCCACTACATATGCTTTTTCTAACCAACTTTTTCCCCTTGACTCCCATGCTATGAATATTTTCCCATGTTACTGAATCTTCAACCACTTGATTTTTTTCTACTGCACAGTATTCCACGCACAGCTGTACCATATTTTAACTGTTGGACAATGCAGTTATTTCTAGTTTTTCCTTATTGTTAAATAACATGTTTCCTTTAAAATATTGTTAAATGTTTTGATCCCATCTGGCAGCCTTCTTAACTTGTTGGAGCAAATGTTATACATATTTTTAAGGCCTGTGAGTTTTACCTGCCAAACTCCTCTTCAAAGGGTGTGTGGGTTTCTGCCCTGCCACATTGAGAGGGCACATCCCTCATCCCCTCCCTGAGAGGGCTGGCTCCGGAGGCCCCCCACCCAGAAGCTCCCAGAGGTCTGCCTCTCACAGCCAAAGGACTGTGCAAAGTGCAAGGCATTCTTTCCTCAGAGATGTTACAAAAGACTTCTCTCTAGGTAAAGACTTTCAGCCTCTGGAGTTGTCAGTAGCAGAGAGATCAGTGTGTGTGTGTGTGTGTGTTAACATAGGAGAGATTTCAGATTGGAGCATGCCTAGCAGCAGAAATCCAAATGCAAACAAAATAAATCAAACACAAGGAGAAAACAAGATGGAAAGGGAAAAGGGGAAGAAGTGAACTGCAGGGTGAGCTCCAGCAAGGGTTTCTCTCTCTCCCTCAGGGACAGCTGGACAGCTGTAGCTGCCCCTTTTGCATCATGGTCACCGTGTGTATGGACGTCAACCCCTCTGTGCCACGGCTAAACAAGATGACAAATGAGGTGTGCACGACCTAGGAGAGGATGGTCCCTGTTCAGCTGACTTTGCTCGAGGCGAATGGTTCCAAGGGCTGCGCTGTCGGTCATGCAGGTGTGCGGTTGGGCTGTCCCTTATAGCTGCCTCAATCCCGGGTGCCAAGATATAGCCACTCTCGCTGCTGCACCCTCCTTCCATAACCACCCACCCCCGGCCTCCCTTGGGCCAGTCTGCGGGTCCCAGGGTGCCCTGTGCTAATGCACGTGGAGGTCCAAAAGTTAAGATCCAGTGGGGAAGAAGGCAGATGCGTCTATTTTATCCCCAACAGAGAAAACTAACAATTGGTGAGGATTCACTCCATACCAGGTACCGTGCTGTTACACACATAACCCCATTAAATTCCTACCATATGCCCCCGAGGCCAGTACTATGTTGATCCCATTTCACAGATGAAATGGAAATTCCTAAAATCCCCATCTTACAGATAAAACGGACTCATGCAATGATGTAACTCAGCCAAAGTCACCAGCTAGTAAAAGTGGGAGCCAGGACGATCCCAAACCAGTGTGAGATGGCGGCTGCTAAGTTGAACCACCAGGCCATTGGAGCTCACTTTGGGGGCTTGGCTGTGAGAGAGGCCCCCCAGGTCTCAGAAGATTCAGACTTGGACATGGAAGGGTCAAGGAGTCCCTGGGAACTAACAAGGTCCAGCCGGGCCCTGGCCCTGGCCACTCTGGCCTTACTGACCACTTCCTCCCTACCGCGCTCTTCCGCCTCTCCCGGGTCCAGGCTGTCACCGTTGGCCTAGATTCTGGACTCTTGCCAGCTGCTCTGCTTCCTCCCTTCTACTCAATACCCCTGCCCCACAAAGGCTCCTCTGCACCCAGTTGCTGGACATAACCCAGCCCTCCATGCCAGGCACCTGCCTTCTCTCCCTGCAGCCTTATTGGCCTCCACCCAAAACCCTCCATGGCTCTTCAAGGCATCAGGGTAAAGTCCAAGTCCTCCCGAGGCCCTGAAAGGCCCACTCTGACTTCTGACCTGTCAACTGCAATGCTGTGCTGGCTCATCTTCCTCATTCCAAACTGACTCTTTGATGGCCCTCAAACACGAAAGACCCCTCCCAATTCTCAGCCTGTGCATGAGCTCCCGCCACTGCCCAGAGGCCCAACCCCAGCTCCCCACGGGGACCAAACCTCCCATCCCACAGGTCTTGCTCAAGGAGCTCCTTCCTGATGAGGCCTTCACTGCCAACTCTCTTCAAAATTTCCATCCTTTTATACCCAGTGTGCCAGGTCTTCCTTCCTCAAGTTATTTCCTCTCCTAAGCACACTGCTGTCTGATATATGTTTTTACACATTGTGATTACTCATCTCTCTTATTCTCTTTCTCTCCCATTAGATTGTAAGCTCCTTTAGGGCAAAGGTTTCTGTCTGGTTTGTTTGCTCAAGAAATCTCTGTGAAGGAATGAATGAATGAGGGAGTGAATGAATTTGGGGGGCCGCCAGCTGTGGTACAAAGGGGGGGGGCAGTGCTATCCTACCAAGGTCAACCTAGGAGCTGGAAGAGGTGGGGTGTTGCCATGAAAGATCCCAGGCTCTTCCCCTGAGTGGACAGTGTGTGACTGGACACACCTGAGCCTTGACCACGTCATTTGTAAGGATGTGAGGGGGGCACTGGCTTCAAGAAGTGCTAGCTCTATTCCCAGCCCTCAGTGACTCCTCACAGAGTCCACACCAGGCACATCTACTCCCCATTTTACAGACAAGGAAGCCAAGCATGAGGGTTACAGGGACATCCTAGTCCACGGCAGAGTCATGAGTACAATCCTTGTTCACCGATTTCCAAAACCTGAGCTCTTTACAGCACGTAAGTTACCTCTTTGGAGAACAGCACTTTTCTCCTCTCCCTACGGGCAGGTGACACACAGTCAGTGCCCAAGGGACTATTGTGAGTTTCCAATGAGATAAACCAGAGCCTGACCCCTAGCAGGCCCACGGCCAACAAGGGCGTTGGAACTCCTTCCATAGGAGCCGAGCATCACTTGCTGCCAGCAGAAGGACGGCCAGCTTGGCCATCCCTCCCCTAACTTCCCAGTCGGAAACAGGTGAGCACATGGGGTTCTCTCTCACCTCACTTTTTCTTGGCTTCCCCTGCAGGTTCACCGTGCCACTCGGCGCTGAGTCTGCATTTCCGAGAGGGCTGCTCTCAGGTGGTGAACTCAGCACCAGGATGCCAGATGGGCCAAGGGCGCTGGCTCATGTGAACCGGCATCTTCAGGGCATCTGGACGAGCACCCAGCACTTCAGATTAGGCTCATTAGCAGCTCTTCTCCCCGAGGAGTGGAATGACCCTTGCCCTGCTTCCCAGGCACCTGTGGCATCTTCTGTGCGCCTGCAGGCCTCCTGGGGGCCTCCCTGCCCCACCTGGATATACCTCACTACAGCTGGGAAATGCTGCTCTGAAGTCACATTGGGAACCTCTAAGAAACCCTCTCCCAGGGTGATAACTTGGCTTTCATGGCACTGTTTATAAAGCTGGTACCATTTTCAGATTGTAGTTGGGCAAATGAGAAGTCTTTGAAAGATTTTTTTTAATTGTATCCACTTATTTAAAAAGCAAGTGGACTGACCATTTTTCTTAGCACTCAGGCACTGAGGACCCATGACAGCATTAACTGTAATCATCCCAAATGCCTGAACTGAAGGATCTAGTTTATCCCAGTTTTGTATGCACCTAGTTAAAGAAAGCAGGGATCACTAGGACCTGGCAAGGGGGCACTAGGAATAAGCTAGAGTGTGTGTGTGTGTGTTAGCACATTAGTTAACAATCAGCTTAATAAAAGCCAAAGCATCATTTAGCTGTTACAAAGCCGGTGTGGTCTTAGGCTACTCAAGAAAAGGGCTTCTCAGCGAGACTTCTCACTGTACCTAGAAAATGCCTCCCACCACTCGAAACCCCACATCTTCTACCTTTCCAAAAGGATCACTAATAATAAGCAGGCTCAGTAAATATGCTCACCATCTGAGATGTCTGACAAATGATCATGCCAAGAAACTGGACAGGCCATGAGGGTGGGCTGAGACATGTTCCAACCTAACCAAGGCAGAGAGCCCAGCTGCCCCTGGACATGACAGACAGCATGCTCCCCTCACAGGCTTTCGGCCGTGCTGCTGCCAGGTCAGCACGTCTGATCAAAGCCACAGCACACCTGTGATGTTGTCGTAGCTCCGGAAATTCATTTCGATGTGGTCCCACTCCAGCACCATGCAGTTCTCCATGCTGGGCTGGGCAATGGCCACGTACACGTCGTTCTTGGAGTTGAACGTGTCCACCGAAACCGACTGGTAGGGCAGCGTCTGATGAACAACAAAATCTGGGAAGGGGTGTTTAAAAAGAAACATGTCCATGACCTCTCTTGGTGAATTATCAGCTGCCGCCACCTTCCCATCCTTTGCATCATGACATCAGCTCTGAAAAGGACCAGCGTGAGGGAGGAAGGGGACAGGGGAGAAACAAGACACACATCCCAGCACATTTTGCTCTTAAAGAGCCCAGAAAGGTGCCGGTCCACACGGGATCATCAGACTGAAGGCAGAGCTGCTTACACAGCTTCCCGCCGATCAACGGCTTCAGGAGTTTAGCTAAAGAAGCTTAAAGTTTTAAACAACTTTGGTGAGACCTTTCAAAATGGCAAGACAGAAAGGATGTGCAGAGCCACACTCTGGAACCGGTCGTGTGAGTGGCTCTTGGAAAAGCCCCTGCAGGAAAGGAGCCCGGTTAGTGCTGTCTCACCTGGCGCTTCAAGAACTTCCCTGACACTCGGACCTCATTATTCTCACCCACCCTTTTGGGAGACACCACCACTGTAGGTTCAGAACTATCATTACACACACACACACACCCCGCAAAGGGCAACCTGGACCCGTGGGAACAAAGCCCAACCCTTTGCTGTGGCCTCAGAGGGTTATAAAGCGTCCTATGGGGAGGGGAGGTAGTTGCCCAAGTCTGCTTGCTGGTTTCTGGACTTGGAGCCAGGCAAACAACAGCCAAGCCTTGTGTCTGGGCAGCGTTCCGCAGCTCTGCAGCAGCTCAGGGAGATCTGCTGGGTTCTGAGCCACACAGAGCCCCTGCTGTATCAGCAGGTTTCCTGCTCTTACGCCCAGTTTATGCCCCTTGTGCCTATGCTCCCGGAGCTCTCCTGACTCACTGCACCAAATCTTGGTAGGGAACAATCAATTCTCAAGCAACACAGCAAACATTCCCTTAGAAGCAAGGAATAGATGGCATGCAGGGAAAATGTCTCTAAAACCACTACATACACACTAATCAAGTTTAAGAAATACAGTTTAAGTTATTTCTTTGATCAGAGAGGCTCCAGGGTGCCCTGATTCTTGGTACGCCAAGTGCGCCCAGGGTAAAAGGTGAGGTCATGGTGGACTCCTGGCTAAGGACATCTTTGCCCTGCCCTCTTCCACCTAGTCCTTACCTGTCCCTACTGAGGTCTCATCTGAAAGACTGCTTTCTAATTTTCTGGGCTATTGTGTAAACTGTATTATCCACTGTCACCCCAAATAATATCAGAGTCTAATGTGGAGATAAAGGAGGTTATCTCAGAGACTTGAGCCATTTTACAGAACCCAGAGAGGGTGAGCGTCTAGCCATGGCCATGCAGCCAGCATGGCATCTCCTGGACCAAGGCCTCCCTGGGGTGGAGGCTGATGCTTCCCTGAGCATTTCCACAGCTCGAGTCCTCAGGAAGTGGAGCAGGGATGGGAAGAACAGGTCACAGTCATGGGGCCACAGGAGCAGGGTGGGGCCCTGGAATGGATACTGTGCCTGACAGCTCACCGCTTACAGCCACTTCCCGCACTTGAGATCCTGGGCTGTCATGTCTCAGGGCTCAGTTACTTACGCATACTATGGGGACTAGGATTCCTCCCAAGCTGGATGGCAGGGACAGATCAATTAGTGCCAGTGGAAATGTCCACCTCATGGCGTGGCACATTGATAAATATGGAGCTGAGATCTGAGAAAAGACAGTCCACCTCCTCTGTCCTAGCCAGTGCCAGGCCTGTCTTTGGGGGAACTATTTTAAGGGCATCTAAGATAAGATCCCAGAGCTGAGGCTACACCTTCTTGCTAAGTGACTTTGGGTAAATGACTTAACTTTCTTGGCCTTGTTATATCTCATACTCAGTCCAGCATAAACTGAGTGCTCAATAAATGCATGTTAACTTTTGGAGGCACTCCTTCCCCCATTCTAGATGCACAGTAGCTGCTTAAATAAATGCCTATTAGCTTAACAAGTAGGAGTGGGCTGGCCTCTGCAGATGACTAAGGGAAGTGTGTGGACAGGTGGCTCCAGTGGACAGGGTAGATCCCAAGGAGAGAGCAGACACCCTGGGTACAGGGCTGGGGCTGGGAGCGAAGACAGACGGGCCTTCGCATTCTTTCCTGCCACTTTCATAATAGCAACCATGACCTTGGGCAAGAAAACTGGGCCTCAGGCTCTTCACCAGCAAAGTGAGGATGACATGTCTTTCGTGAGGTTGCTGTAGAGACTAAATTCAGGGGTGCCTATAGGGACACAGTGCAGCCCCCGTCTGTGCTGATTGCTGGGTGGTTTACACCTGAGACAGTGACCGTGTTAACTTGCCCACTGGAAGACTCGGGTAAGAGTCACGATGGCTCCTAGACCCACTTCTTGACCTCCCTCTCAAAATCAGTGTTACTCAAAGATAAAAAGCAGGAAAAAAGTGAGCCTCTGTTCACGCCCATGGGACAGAAGCCAGAAAGCGCATGGGACCGCATGTGGCTTTGCTGCTTCCTGTATTCACGAGCAGACGGCAGGGAAAGGGGAAACAGCAGCTCTGCAGAATACAGTATTCTCTGAGCTCTTGTATATCCCCAGAAAAGAGAGCACACGCTGACTGCTGCCATCTTTTAATTACAACTGAGATGGCTATAAACCCCTCACCGACATCTCCAGTTGCATTCGACTAATCCAAGTCTGCCAAAGCTTCTAAATACTCCCGTGATACCAGTAACTCACTTGTCTCCTCGGAAACACGAGCACTTGCTTAAAAAGGCAGGCCGTGTAAAGTGCAGACCCAGAAGTTTCCATTTTTAGCGAAGAATCCCAAGATGATAAAAGGGCTGCTGGAATAGAGACTATTTCACAAATCTAGCCTTTCATCGTCCTCCGGTCATTTATTTTCCCCCAAGAGTGGTTTCATAATATTTTCCATATATTACCTATCGCTCGTAACACAAATCATGCAATGATTTGAACTACAAATCTAATTTTTAATAGAAGATCCCACCCCATCCACCTCCCCTCACCCCCAAATAAAGGAGGAGAAGGAGGGAGAAGAGGAAGAGAAAAAAAGAAGAAAAGAGTGATCAGAAAACAATGCAGATGGGTTTGTGGGTGCAGAAGGACAGGACAGGAGGGATTTAAATAGCTTCTCCCACCTTCCACTTAACAGACCTCTCACCAACAGCAAAAGCACATTCATTGTGAAACTATCTCGGGAAAGACACATATTGACATGACATCAATTTACGAGTGTTAAAATATTAATGGCACTCTGCAAAAAGAGCTGCCACTTCCATTCACACTGGATTAAGTTCATGATGTCAGTGGGACTCCTGCAATTTAGGCCTTTTCCCCACTGGAATCGACAGATTTTTGCATAGCTATTTATAGCACTTGCAGAAAATAAATTATACATGATGCGGATCCTACTGGGAGAGAAACTCCACATTAATGCCTTATTTCTCTCTGCATTTTCATCAGCTCTGAAATAGGGAAACTAACGGGACAATTAGGATGCAAAACTCACTCCCTCTAAGGAATTTAGTGAATTATCCACCTAACACAGGGAATCATTGGTAGGTAACAGGGATTTTTGAGGTGGTTAAAAATAGACTTGAAGGGGAGGGATTGTGATTACTCTAAAGAGCTGAAATAGCCCGAGGTGGTTTTGTGGTATTAATTACACCCCTTGGCTGAGGGACAAAATGATAACAGTGTCTTCCTTACTTGGGAAAAACAGGGTGAGACAGCAACCTGGGTGTGGGGTGGGGGGGGAGAGGAAATTTACTCCTTTCCTGAAAATCTGAGCTAAAAAGAAAACAGTGTACTTGGAAAACACACTTCTTTGCAAACCTTTAGTAAGGATATGATAACCGTACCCTGAACTCACAAATTTGTCTTTTCCTTTTCCACCCACCCTCAATCATTTCCTTCTCAGCCTTTAATGAAGCACCTGAGGCCAGAGCTTAACGGGAGGGGAAGATAGGAACCCAGACCCTCCCAAGTTATTGACCTAATTCTTCCACAGCAGGGACTATATTCAGGGGTGGGCCACATGTTGGTTGCACCATGAATCCTAAAGGGATAAGGTCATAGCAAAGAAAGAATCATCATCTCCTTCTTACCAAAAAGACTTGGGTAGACTTTCTAAAGTTTAACAGAAAGCTTGGCAGTGAAGACAAATATACGTAAGACAGAGAAGGGCCTCAAATATTTTGGGAGGCTCATTGTGTGCCTTGAGTTTGGGACCTGGCTACCTCAGTTCCAAGCCACCTCCATTCCAATACCATAACAATTCTCGGATCCCAGATCTTTTCTTTTCTCTCTCTCTCTCTCTCTCTCTTTTAAGAGAGAGGGTTTTCATAGGGTTTCCCTCTGCCACCCAGACTGGAGCTCACTGCAGCCTCAAACTCTTGGGCTCAAGCAACTAGATCATTTTTATGACTATCCACAAGGTCCCTAAATTCAGAAAACACATTTTCTCATAAATTATTCCCACAGCCCTGTGTAGCCCACGTTACTTCTCTCCAAAATAGACAAAGTTTTCACATGCTATGGACAGGTATGAATAGAACAGGGAAAAGCTACTAACTTCACCTTGGGGTTTAAAGACCTCTCCAGAAAAACTGGGGGAAGGGTAGAAAGGAGACCCAGTAAGCTTTGGGTTGGTATTTAATATCAACTGTCCTTGAATGTCACCTTTTGGTGCTCGACACTGACTATGACCTCTGATTTATTGCCCTGGCTCCCAAATACAATAAATAACCTCCTAGTGGCCAATTACACAGCTGAATAAGCCCTACCCAGGGATGAAAGACAAAGGCATTTCCAGGAGACCTCAGGTTTTCCATCAGAAAAGAAAAGAACTTGGAGGGTCCCCTATATGCAAACACAGATTATCTAGGAATCGTTTGTACCTTGTGGGTTTGGGGAAAGGTAGGTAGCAAGAATGGGCCTAAATGTGAGATTCTTTTTCTTAGAGTTTTGTTGTCTTTTGAGTTTCTGTAACTATTTTCTGAGTTCTCATTCCTGCTGCTTCTCCTGACATAACTTGAGACTTTGTCAATATCGACTCTCCGGCTAAATGTTTTTAAAAATCTCTTAAGCAGGTTTCATACTGTGGATTGATCTTCTCTCCTTTAAAATCTGGCTGTAGAAGCTGTAGACACTACCTAAGCTTTTCACAGGAGACGCTCACCTGCTGACCGAATGTGAGAGTTGGGGTGGTTAGTATTTTAATTTTATCTTATAACCTTAAAAAAAAAATGCATAAACAGAACCTTGGAGGCAGGTCCTAGAAAATAAGATCAAATTTTCTTAACACTTTAGCCTCAGGGTGAGTTTTTGCACTTGACATCTAGTTGTTGACTTAGATTTTCTATTTTGCCGCTGGTTATAATTTATCTTGTCTTTTTGCATGAACCTATGAAACTAATTTATAGATTTAAGAGCATGGTATTTATTCATTGAGTTTTCAATAAACGTCACCTTACTGAAGTGAGAGAGAAGTGACAATAGAATAATCGAGGCCACTGGTTGTCCATGAAACTCAAACTGATTCTCATGCCAAACTCACAAGTTTATATTTTGACCTTTAAAAAAAGGAGGGGAAAGAAAAACCTTAGAGAAATTAGAATTTTGTAAGGAATCAAAATTAAAGCCAGGACAGTTACAAAATTCCTTCTAAACTTCTGAGATATCTTCCTTACCACATCAAATTAATGTCTTTTAGAATGCTTAAACTTCCTCTAAAATAGCCTTGAGAGAAAATCTCAACATTCACTTTTCCCCATTCCTTGTTGACACTCTAAAAGGAAAACAGGGATTGTTCTAAATATCCATCTTTGATGACATGGGTTCTGAATACCTGTGGTTGTACATTCATAGTCAAAGCTGGTCACATCATTTAGCTTCTTTTCTTGGTATTCAGGTGGACCAATACATAGCACATCAGAAACAGTGGAATTCGTCATCTTCAACCACAGATACAGCCACTTGGCTTTGCAGTCGCATTCAAATTTATTACCCCTTAAATCTCTAAAAATCAAAACAAAACATAAACACACAGAGAAACGGACACATCAAACAGATTTTAGAAGTAATATGAAACTACAGATTAACACCCCCAAATAATTAAAAACCCCTAAAATAGAATTTTTAAAAGTTTGTATTTAATGCATCTTTTTTCTTTCTCTCTTTTTTCTTTTTGACAGTCTTACTCTGTCACCCCTGGTAGAGTGCCATGCCATCATCACAGCTCACAGCAACCTCAAACTCTTGGGCTCAAGTGATCCTCCTGTCTCAACCTTCCAAGTAGCTGGGACCACAGGCACCTGCCACACACAACACCTGGCTAGTTTTTCTATTTTTAGTAGAGATGGGGGTCTTGCTCTTGCTCAGGTTGGTCTCGAACTCCTGAGCTCAAGTAATCCTTCTGCCTCAGCCTCCAAGAGTGCTAGGTTTATAGGCACCCAGCCATAATACATCTTACTTATCATTTACTTAATTTAATGCTCCTCAGTGTTTGTGGTTTTAACTACATAACATACAGAGAGCTCTCAGAGATGACCTACCACCATCTCTCCAAGCCTCCTTGTATCACCATGCCATACTGGAAACGAAGAATGATAGAAAACAACCCCAACATAGGTTGGTATACAAAAAAAAATAAGATATTGTAGGAAGACAGTCTCACAAATACAATTGAAACTTTGTGGTCTTGTTAAACTGCGTCCAGTAAGAAGTGACAAACACTGGAAGATAAAGCAGGTGGCCACATTATCTCAGGAAAAAAGAACCTCCCATTCAGCAAGATTCATTTACTGTATTTACATAAAATGGCAAAATCCAACATAATGCAAATTATACGCTATTTCCCAGGATGCACCACTTTGTCATGGATTTTTAGCTACAGCATAAGAAAAATGCAGTGAAGGGGAGAAGGGATTATAAGACATGATGAACTGGGGAACAAGGACAAGGACATATGACCTTAACTTCATTACTTACAGTTCAATGAGAGAGTCTAAATCACTGAAGACATCCCTTGGTAGAGCCCGTATGTGGTTATTGGCCAAGGAACTAGAACCAGAAAGTGATTTCAATGTTGTAATTAGCTCATGCCCTGTCATTCTCCACTGCCTTTAAATAAAGCCAATGACTTAAAACAGAGCTTGGGTCATCAATAATGAGATTTCAAAAAAAAATAAATGAATCAGGTTATATAAAGATAACATTAGAGAGGCTGGATTACAACGTAAGTTTTGTTTGTTTTTCGAAAAGCATTTTTTAAGCTCTTTATGTACATGTGTTAAACCCCAGCTGGCTTTCTGTGGTTCTTGGAATAAAAGTTGAAGTCCCTTTGTTGGTGTGTAAGACCCTCTGTTGTCTAGTTACCTCTGTTCCTGCTGACCTGTGGGCCCATATCTCCGACTGCTCACATCTAGCCACACTAGACCCCTTGCTATTCCTCAGACAGGTGAGGCAGGCTCCGGCCTCCAGGCTCTGAACCCGCCCATCTGCCTGGAAGTGTTCTTTACCCAGACATCACCCCACACTCCTTTGCCTCCTCAATCTCAGCACCTTCTCTGGCCTCTGTACATCTCTTTTCCCCCGGCTCTGTTGATCATCAGAGCGTGACTGTCATTTGGCAAACTCCCCATTTTAACTACCTATTTGCTTACTGGCCAGGCATCCTTCCTATACATAAGCCACCTGAGGCCAGAGATGTCCTCAATTCCTTGAACAGTGCATGGCACACAGCAGATACTCAGTGTATCTTTGTTGAATGAATGAGTGAACCAAAGCTACCACCCAAAAGTCAGGGGGATAAGAGAAGAGACACAGTCTTGTCCCAAGGACGGTCCCAGGGGTGCAGCTGAGTGAATTCTGCTCCATGTGACGCCAAGAAAGCACTCAGTAAATACTCTTTTCCATAAAGACACTCCACTCTCACCCTTAAGGTTAATATAATAATATCTCAATGAATCAGGATGCTTAGGGAATCAATTATGATCAATTTCATTTTCTCATCAACAAAGGTTGACCAGAAACCATTTTGCATTTTTGCTCCTAGGAGGAAGCTCTTTCTAAGACACCTTCGTCCACTCCCCACCTCCAGGGAATCCAGACTAGAATGATCAGCATCAATTCTTTCTCTGATGATACAGGATTTTGCAGTGTCCTGTCATCATCCTGCTGAAGATGAATGTCCATGGTGCAGGGCTGTTATATAGGAAGAAGCAGGGTGTTCAGACGATGCACACTGACTTTTTGATTTCCCCAGGCACTGCACTCTGGTGTGAGTCAGCTAAGAAACTGATACTACTTTTGGTTTCTTTTACATGTACAAATGAAAAGAGCAAAACATATAAATGATATACATGTAAGCAATTCAGCACCAACATCTTTTAAAAATATATTAAATGAGAATACAAATGTCTTAACAATAACTAAGAACATGCCAGGAAGGCTATGTTAACCAGTGTGATGTAAATATGTCAAATGGTCTATAAAACCAGTGTATGGTGCCCCATGATTGCATTAGTGTACACAGCTATGATTTAATAATAAATAAATTAAAATGAGTCTTTTGGAGCATCAGAATGACCCACCCCAAAAAGATGAATTAGAGAAAAGAGTGTTCCTTCTCAGAGTCAGAGAGGTCTCTGTAGTAGGGAAGCTTTGAACCCAAACATCCTTGCTTCAAGATGTATCTGAATTTGAGGAGACGCACAGTTTCTCAATCATGCCCCTTACTACCTATATAACCACAAATGGGTTCAAGTACAACTTCACGTACTATTTTACCTTTTGCCTCTAAATGATTTATTTGTACATTTTTTTTAAAGTGTTGGAAAATAGGCTGAGTCTGTAAGCCAGACTGAAAATACTCTGGAAGTAGCTTCTTAAACTTTAAAAAAGAAGGTGTTTGTTTTGATGTTTTTTTTCTAGTCGATGGTCACTTTTTCTGGAAAGTAAAGTACTAAATGTTTCAGCTAGCTGGATGTAAATTATTTGCACTGAAAAATGGACAGTTGTTTTATTGAGGTGATAAGAATATGTGGAACGAACAAAGCCAAACAAAGCAGAGCGTTTAGCGATGATTCCAAGAGTTCAGTGTAGGTCTCAAAAGGCAGAATTATTTAGACAGGTTGTCTACCCCACTCACGCTCAGTGCTCAACATTTCCTTTTCCGCTTCATTTTGTGTACAAATTCATGACATTTACTTCATTTCTGAAATTACTTAACAGCTCCCTGTCCCATGGGCCGTACAGGACTGCTGGAAACAAATGTCCCAGAGTTTAGTTATAGGTGGGCATAGCTCCTGGGAGGCTTTGAAACCTGATCTCGGTTTCTTTTCATGTGAATATAAGTCTGCAGGTGTGGGGAAAGTTCATAAAAGATAAAAATCGATACTGAATTTAAACAAGCATATTCCAGATAGAGACTTCCTGAAGCACAGGAGTGAACTTTAAAAGAGAGTTGATATCTTTGCTTAAAGGTTGTAAAAAATGGAAGGAGAGGATGGGTTCATTCTTTAAACAATGTATTAAATGCTTTAATTATTAAATCCATCTCTACCCCAGAACTGACTTCAATCTTTAATTTTTATTTTTTATTTTTTCCATTATTGTCATTTTCTTTTTGGGACAGGGTCTCCCTCGGTCACCCAGGCTGGAGTGCAGTGGCACAATCACAGCTCACTGCAGCATCAAACTCCTGGGCTCAAGGGGTTCCTCTGCCTCAACCCCCAAGTAGCTGGGATTATAGACATGTGCCACCATATCTGGCTAATTAAAAAAAAAAATTTTAAAGATGGTTGCCTTTCCAGACATGCCAAGAGATTCTAAAATTCAGATAGCAGACAGTTTCAGAACTCCAGCACAATTCAACCCGAATAAGACATCCCCCATACACATCATAATCAATTTCACTAAAGTTAATATGAAGGAGAAAATTCTGAAAGCAGCCAGATGAAAGAAAACCATCACCTACAAGGGCAAGAATATTAGAATAACTGCAGATCTCTCTGCTGAAACCTTTCAAGCTAGAAGAGGATGGTCATTGACTTTTAATCTCCTAAAGCAAAGTAACTTTCTTTTTTTGTTTTTTTGTAGAGTCTCACTTTATGGGCCTCAGTAGAGTGCAGTGGCCTCACACAGCTCACAGCAACCTCCAACTCCTGGGCTTAAGTGATTCTCTTGCCTCAGGCTCCCGAGTAGCTGGGACTACAGGCGCCAGCCACAACACCCGGCTATTTTTTGGTTGCAGTGTGGCCGGGGCTGGGTTTGAACCCGCCGCCCTCGGTATATGGGGCTGGCGCCTTACCGACTGAGCCACAGGCATCGCCCAACAAAATAACTTTCAACCCAGGATCCTGTACCCAGCTAAAATGAGTTTCATTTATGACGGAGAAATTAAATACTTCAATGACATTCACATGTTGAAGAAATTTGCCATAACTAAACTAGCTCTCGAGGATGTTCTCAGACCTATCCTCCATAAAGACCAGCGTAATCCTCCACCACAAAAGTAAACCCACCCAGAAAATTTTGATCAAATTCCAACTTCCACAGCCGCAAAAGGATTAAAAATGTCAAAAAACAAAACAAAACAAAAAAAAAGATGGTTGCCCAGGTTTGTCTCAAACTCCTGGACTCAAGTGATCCTCATACCTTGGCCTCCCAGAGTGCTGGAATTACAGGCCTGAGCCACTGCCCCCAGTGGAGGAGTCAATTTTCAAAGTCATCTGACTTCCCCAGAAGTAGAATCCATATGAAAAATCCAGCTCAGTAAGGAACCCATTGGTCAACCACAAATCAGAAAATGTGACCTGCCGACCTAGCCCTGCCCAGATCCCAGGGGGCTGGGTGGGGGCTGGGATGGGAGCAGCCTAGTGGAAGACAGGCAAGGCCCTTTCTGCCATCTACAATACTGCTCAGGAGATAAAACACCACGAAACAGCACCAACCAGTGTGACCAGTGTGGACAGCAAAGTGTTGGCTGTGTGAAGCCAACAGAAGAATAAAGCAGGAGACGGGGAATGATTTCTTGGAGGAGACAGAACTTAATCTGGCTTTGGATGGAAAAGGCAGATTCCAGGAGACTGAGGGCAGAAACAGCAACCCAAGTAAGGGAAAGGAAGTGAGGGAAAGCCCTGCAGTGGGTGGAGTTGGGCGTGCAGGGGTGTCCCACGAGAGCCTGGGCTGCTGCAGACATTCTGCAGGATGAGGCCTGGAGACTTGACCCCAGGGCTGTCTCTCTTGCATTTTCCCAACCCAGGTGCAGGACCCCCATGCTCCTTCTGTGTTTGTGTTCTGCGTGTTGCACACATGCACACACAGTAACATGTGAGAGAACAAATGCACAAGCACACACACTCACAGGTATGTGCACACACGTATATGAGTCCATGCACCCATACGTGCTTTCGGCACGTGCACAAAGATACGTAAATACACACGCACGAAACCTCCATGTTCACACCCTCCTGCTGATGGAGGACCGTAGCCAATTGGCCAAATGAAAGTTGCCATCCAGGAAAACTCAACCAGTCACACAGCCTATAAGTTCATAATCTGCCTGGAGCTTTTGCTTAAAAACAAGGTCCCTAATTCCTGACTGCTGGGAACTAGACTTACCCAGCCACAGCTGTTCCTCTCCAGACACTCACAGCTGTCTTCTGAGCAGACCCTGTCTGGCCTCCCAAACTGGCAAGATTACTTAGTTGTCCGTGGAGAAAATAGAGGTTTCATGTTGAGTGGAGGGAGGGAATAATATGATGATGGTGATGCCAACCATACCTTGAGCATGTCCTCTGGGTAATGGGCTGGATGCTTTGCAGGAAAGCATTAACCCATTATGTGCAAAAGTTCTATGAAGTCAGTATAATCATCCCAATACAGTTCTTCCATAGCAGGAGGGTGTAAACTTAACAGATACTATGCGTGGATACTGGCACATCTTTGTGCACATGTAGAAAGCATGCATGGGTGCGTGCACTTATATACACATGTGTACATCACTGTGTTTGTGTGTGCATGCTAGTGCACTTGTTATTTAGTGAGCTAAGGATGCAGAAACTGAGCTCAGGGTGGGGCCACATCTATGGTGCATCTTAGAATGGGTACAGGTGATTGCACTAATGTACACAGCTAAGATTTAACAATAAAAAAAAAAAGAAACTGAGCTCAATCTAAGCAAAATTAATAAATTAACAACCACAAGATTCGAACCCAAGTCTATGCACCGTGAAGCCATAATCTTAGCCTCTAAGGAATGTGGGGGGATTTGGCACCAACACTGAATCTGAAAAAGAGTCAAGGCTTTTATAGGAAGACAAGAAACCCAGAGCAATAGTGCCAAGAAGACCCCGACACTCTGCAGGGCTGATGGTGTAGACCCAGATGTTTGCTCGTCTCCCATCCCCTCTCACATCCCCTTACCCTAAAAGCAGAAGCTCTGCCTTTAACTCAGGCAGAGCTTCTGCTTGGGAGCAATTGAGAATCAAATGCTCACTAGCCCTAATGACAAATAATCTGTGCCATCCCCGGGACTTGATGTGAATGCTTACCTGGTTAGATGACCATGTCCACACCATATCTTCAGGGTTACACACCACGCCTGCCCAACACCCTCCAAACCCTCCAATTTTCCTCCTTTTCTTTTTCTCTATAGACAGGCTGACTATAGAGATGAGATGTCATCTAACTCAAATACAAAATATTTATCATGCAAATTGGGACCCAGCTCCTGGCTAATAAATTACTCCCACCAAGACAAGGACTATTTTTATGTTTTCATGAACACAGTCACTAATTTTTCCAGTCTTACACATTTTTCTAAATGCGTATACTTGCTTCATTCTGATATACCAATTCAAATTAATTTGTTTAATTTTTTTTTCTCCAGGAAGCTATTAAAGTACCAGAGAGCTTAGCTGAAGCCACAGATTAATCCAACATAAAAGAAAAAGTGATTTGCATTCCAATGAGAACCACAAAAACGTCTCAATCGCACTTTGTCCTTCTTTTGATCCTATATTCAACCCAGTCATCTAAGCCTTGGTTCCCAAATCTGTAAAATGGGAACTGGCAGATTATCATGAAATATAAAGAGAGGGCAGCTCACTGAGCACCCAGCTCTGGGCCTGGCACCAAGCAGGTGTAAAATGCATGGTAATTCCCTCCCCACCGCCTCCCCCACAACATGTGCTCCCCCACAGCACTCCTTCCTCCACACATGGCTACATGGTCCATAACTGTGGCTCAGAATGATGAAGAAGGCATTAAAGCCAAGTTCATGAGAAGTCACAAAAAGCCAGTGTCTAATCAACAATACAGAAACCTCATAGGCCACCCAGAAATTAGAATCCTTTGGGGAATGTTCCAATATGGAAATAACAGTCAAGAAAGAGAGGGGAACCAGGAAATGAATCTTACTCCACCCATTAAAGGACTTACAACACTTTTTACAGGACTTACAGGTGAGTCAGGTCACGGAGGCCACGAAAGGCATTTCTTGAAATGGTTTCTATTTTGTTGCCTTCAATGAACCTAAGAAAAAATGTGGTATCATTGACATGAATTTTCTATCTTCAGTATCTCTATAAAATTACATTGTTATGCTTTCAGAAGAAAATCTGAACACACTCGTAAATTATAAAAGTCCATCTCTGAAGACTAGGTGGGCTATAGCCAATTCCACACGACAGCAGGTGTGCGTGCAGGAACCAATGCACAGACATGCCAGTGTGGGTCTGCACTCCTTCCAGAAGCAGCATGGAAGTCTTCAAATTTGGAGCTGACAACATGGGTAAAACATTTGTGGGGCGGGGAGAAGAAAGCACAAAGACAAGAAATTCTCCTATCTCTACAAGACTGGAATGCTTCCAGACACTTCCCCTACGCAATCCTTCTTACAGTTCACAGTGCCTGGCTATTAATATTTTTGTAATCTCATTGTCCCTTGAGGGGAGCCATTGTTTTACATCTCTGTATTAAAGTTTTGGCTGAGGGAGAGTTCCATTAAGCTTGGCTTCTAACACCCTGAGTTTATCACATTCTCCCCAGTCGAACTTGTAAGCAAATGGGTAAAAAGGCAGGGATGCTCTCAAGATCTCTAAGCTACAAGGAGGTAGGAAGATTAATGAAGTTGAATAGGGGCCAGGTTTCTTTCTCTGTCCTAAAATGACATGAGATGTTGCAATAACAGCACTGGCCATGCTGTAAGGTCTTTGTGGGGAAGATAGAACATGAATAACCTTTACTTTTCCCTGGGGCCGCAGAGAACTACATTTGAGTTTCCATCATTGTTGTTAAGTCAAATGTAAGACAGTCTTTAAGGAGATGGTCCAAGGGAGAGGCTTTGTACCACAACACCATCAATGAAATTGTTCTTGATTCTTGCACTCTTTCTGATGTCTGCTTTTTTAAAAAATCAAGTGTCTCTTCATTAACAGACTTCAGAATAAACGGATAAGCTAACTTCCTCCCCAGTAACCTTGACAGCAAGATGAACTAAAAGCCTGTAAGAGAAAACTCATGGCTTTGCATTTGCTACTTCCAAGGGTTGTTTATGCATTTTGCTAGACACTAGTTGTATTTAGCACCATGATTGCGCCACAGTTTCCACACCATGTATGCATCAGCATATACACGATGTGTACACTGGGGGAAGAATTCCTCCAGAGACCTCTTTCCTCAAGACACAAAATCAGCAGAGAGTTTTCTTATGCCCAGAATGTGTCTAGAATCCCAATACCTACCTGTTGAACTCAGATAAGAAAGTGGAGACAAGGCTTCAAAAACCCCTCTGAATGCTAAGTGAGGAAATCCATCTGATAGCAGGATTAACATTATTACAAAGTTAGCAAAAACAAGGATGAAAGAACTTAAAGGGGAGAGAAGACATGAAAGTGAGAAAAAGCAGAAATCAAAACGAGGGGAAAGCTCATTGCTAGGGGAAAAAAACCCTCCATATCCAAAAATGAAAAGAAATGACCTTTTTCTTTTAAGAAGAAAGGAAATGAGACCCTCGGCAGCCGCTCACAGGAGATACCACAAAAGGGATATAGGACAGCTGAATAAAAAACATGAAGTTGTACCCTCCCCCCCACAGGGAGATTTTATTTAAAAATAAGTAAGCCTCAGAATCTTTCAGCTCTATTTCTGGCTGATCAGCAAATTCATGCTTAGTTATGAGAGGTAAAAATACCCAACGCAATTTCCAATTGTGCTTACTACATGACAAATCAAATGTCAGCAGAGAATGAATGAATATCTCTTCTTCTTTGTTTCCTTTCCCCGTCTTTGTCTCCAGCCGCTTCCTGCCCCAGCTTGTTTATAAGCAAGTAAGCTAGAAAAGGTCAGTGCTGAAAAGAGAATGGGGTTTTCTCCATTTTCTCCACCCCAAACCCTCGCAGAGATGCCGTTCCCGCACAAAAGGCAACGCAGCAATTCTTCT
This sequence comes from Nycticebus coucang, assembly GCF_027406575.1. Lineage (NCBI taxonomy): Eukaryota > Metazoa > Chordata > Mammalia > Primates > Lorisidae > Nycticebus > Nycticebus coucang. Next base: position 25,802,339 of record NC_069802.1, on the reverse strand, counting down.
GGATACCAAATGGTCAGCCAATAGGCAAAGGACAAAACTTACAGGTATTCAAGATGAAAAAGTCCAGCAAAAGCGTCATCCCGGATGACCGTGAACGAGTTAGAGTTCAGCAACCTGAAAATAAGGAATGGATTTCAAGGCTGAGATATAAAACTCAAGTCACAGATAAAGCGATTTCTATTTCTTTTGCTGTGTTCTGCTCTGTGGGCAAATGTGGGCTCTTTACAACCTAAGAACCACCCAGTAGGTCTACAGCCTGACTCTTGAAGAATGCTAATGGAGACGATGGCAGGTGGATCCATTTGGTCATAGTTTTTGGTCATCCCCAATCTTTTACCCACTTCCCCATGGGTAAATATGACCTGATAGCTGTTATTTAACACACCTTGATGTTTGTTTCAACTAAACAGCTAAGGGAATGCTTTATGATTCACAAGCAACCATAGAATTAGAGATCTAAAAGGATTTAACCCAACTCTATTTTTAGAGTAATTTGAGCCCAGAGAAGTGAAGTGACTTGATCAAAGTCACACAGCCTGGACAAAACAACAGTCCTTTCTACTATATTATACATTCCCATGAGAAGTAATAAAAAGTATTTGTTCAAGAAACCTTCCTACAGAAGACTCTTTGTCATTGCATAGTTCTTTATTTGAGTTACTACTCAAGTCTTTTTGGCGAAAAAATAAACAGAAAAACACAACCCTAGGATTGTATTTCTATCCTATGAAAGTATATTTTCATGGCGCTGCAATTTCTAAGAGATTTCAGATTTTAAAATGTTAAGTATAATGTTACGAGCAGGCATATAGCAGTTTAAGAATAAAAATGCCAAGAGTAAGTTGGTTGAGGATGAATAATTGTCTCCTACACTCTATTTCTCCATATTTTTCTGTGGCCCATTGCTTGTTTAAATTTTGATCTGATCACAAATTTAAAAAACCAGTCTAGATAAAGAGAGTGAATTCTCAGGACTTTCTCTGTCCCTGATTTGCTTTTGAAAACTGTCTTTTGGACATTTCTTTTCTTCTGCAAATATTAACTGACCTGCATTACAGGATACCACATGGGCCTTCACCATAATGATTTTGGCATTGCTCACAGTGATGAGCCAGGGCCAAGGGGAGTTTGTAAATGTGGGCCTTGGACCCTGGAATTCCAAGGAATTCTGGCTCTTTGATTTGCAGAAAGTTTCTTAACTTCTCTGAGCTTCAGTTTCCTCACCTATCAAAAGTCTGGCTCTTTGATTTGGGGAAAATTTTTTAACATCCCTAAGCTTCAGTTTCCTCATCTATCAAATGGAAAAATAAGAATACCCTCCTCACAAGAATAACATGATGATGAAATAAAATTATTCTTCTAAATGCACATTACACTGCCTGTTTAAGTACTCAGTAAACTGAAATACTTCTGTCTCCAGAGTGACATTAAGCTTTTAAAATGTGAGTTTTCTTTTAAATCGAGGTGTTTGGGGAACAGTTAATTCGGGTGATGTTCCAGTCATGATTCAATGTAATCAGCTCCCCCATTGCCGGATCTTGGAGTTGATAAAATCCTTGATGAAAACAGGCCCCAAACTAAGCCAAGACAACCAAGCAAGGAGCCTCGGTAGTCCACTGGGGAAACACAGGGCCAATGAACACCAAGAGCCATCTACAGTTTCCTCGTGGAACTGGGTGTTTTAGGAAGGACTGGTCCCAAAGAGGCAGAGATCATCCATCAAGAACTGTTCTTCAGGGACCCCCATTTTGCAGAGAGAATATCGCATACTCACAGCAGCTGCAGGGAAGGCAGATGGGAAAACATTCGGTCTTTGATTTCCAAAAATGTTCCATTTACCAGGCTCCTATAGGCAAAAGAGGGACAAACAGAGGCTTACGTTTCTTTCAGGAAGTTCCAGCCAAGGTGGGCAATTGGCCTCATCCTCCACCTGTGTTTCAAACTCTTCCTTTCAGGAGTGAGGCTTAACACAGCTGGCCACAGTCTTCCCAGGGGCAGGAATGAGAAAAGTCAGGCCATTTCCCAATACACTGGATCAATATGAAAACTATTTGAATACCTGAAACCTTCACCATCAGCTCTTTCCACAGACGTTATCTCAGTCAGTTTAAAATCAATCCCCTCATTTCCTTTTCTTAACTACAGGAGGCCCCATCTGAAAATGGATAATCACTTCACCTCTGCCCATGATTCTGTTTGTGTAGACACAGCGTTAATGTTGGCCAACGAAAAACTCTGGGGTAGGATAAGCATTCCCCTTGGGAGCACATCTCAGAAAGACACTCAGAGCACTTCTGATTAAATGCACTGTGAAAGCCTCGAGGGAAAAAACTTAGAGACACTTGAATTCAGGCTGTGTGCGGGAGAGGCAATACCATCTGCCAGATAAAATGGTCAACTAGGGGGCAAGGGCTTAGCTCTGTTTCTGCCCTCAGGCCTCCTGTCCTTTCTGGCCACAGCAAGATTTCAATCTATTATTTCAGAATTATTTTAGATTAACGTGCAGATCAATTAAGCAGCTGCTGGTTGAAAGGATTTAATAGGGGAATTCTAATTTCTGGAATTAGGAATGTCTCCATGACATCCAAGTTGGCAGTATTAGGAACCTGAAAGGTCCTGTGTTCCTACCAGCCAAACTCTCCTGACTGTCTGTAAAGGCAAACAGGAATCCTCTCGCTCCTGGGTTCAGGCCTCTACAACTTGCCTTGGGTGGGAGGCAGGGGAGGGTGGGACACCAGAAAATGCCCTGAGCACAAATGACCTTACCCCCAGGGATTCCCTGCCTCTATAACTGAGAGGGTATGTGGGGACCTGGGCTTGGAAGGAGGGGATGGCCTTGGTAGGAAAGATACGGCCCCACAGCCCCTTCCGCAGCCATAGGAGAGCTGGTCATTTGACTTGAGCAGCTGTCCAGGGCAAGGGGGAAGAGTCTCTTGGCAGGTGGATAAATATTGTGAAGCCATTTTCCTGCCAGTTTCTCGGCTGCCGAAAAAGCAGCCAGTGCAAGTGTGTGGTGGTGAAAGGGGACAAGGAGTCCTCCTCAACTCAGGACAAGAAGTCAGGCTGACGTCCAGCACTTGGCTGCTGGGCTGAGAAGCCCTCTGTGCCCCTCTCTTTTGGGCCATGAGAGACACCCCTTGCTCGTGGAAGCTGGAGCAGGCTCTTTCCCACCTGCAGTGTGGAGAAGTCCACGGGCCACAGTGAGCCTCGGCCCCACCTGGTTGGCCCGCGCTCCCGTCATGTTCAGTGGCTTGTACGCATTCCCCTACGCACCCATCCCCGGGCCCACAAACACCTCCTCCCCAAACTTCGATGCACCGCAGAATTGCCCAGGGACGCCAGGTGCGGACTCCAGGGCTCCACTCCAGAGACTCTGCTTCAGGGCAGGTGGGATTCAGCATTGGCAAAAGCGCCCGCAGGTGAGTCTGATGCAGGTGACCCGCGGGCCACACTCCGAGAAACACTGCCACGGGGACCCGTCCCGGCTCCCGGACTCCGAAGCTCGCATTCTCACCACCCTCCCGAGGCCGGCGCCCCACCCACGTCCCGTAGTGCGCCCCCACCCCGACGCAAAGCAGGGGTCTGGGGAGTGGGGCAGGGTAGCTGCCGCCCAGCGCCGCAGGCAACTCCAGGCGGCGGCGGGCGCGGGGCGGGGTGGGGCGGGGTGGGGGCTGGAGGGTCCCACTCACAGGGAGCTGATGTCGCCGGGCACGATCCTGGGCACCCAGGACGAGCCCACGCAGATGATGGACTCCTTGGTACAGCTGCAAGTGGCGGGGCAGCGAGCCAGCCGCCTCACCTGCGCGCTCGGCGGGATCAGGCACGCGGCGCCCAGCAACAGCAGCTGCAGCGGCAGCCGCCCCAGCGCCATGCCGGGTCCCCGGTGCCCGGTCCCCGCCCCGGCCCCGACCCCCGCCGCCGCGCCGCGCGCTCGGACCCCGCGCCGCTGCAGACGCAGGCGCCGCTCCCTGCTCCGCCGCCGCCGCTGCTGGCGAGGACAAGGGCGCCGCGGGTGTGGGAGGCCGAGCCGCAGCCGAGCAGCATGCTGGCCGCCACCCCCACCCGCGCCCCCCCACCCGCGCCCGGGCTGCTGGGCTGCCGCCGCCGCCGCACCCGCCGCACCCGCGGCCGCCTGACATCAGCGCCCGCGCTCCGCAGCTCGGCTCTGGCCAATGGAGGCGGCGCCGTCCGGCCCCCGCCCCGCCCTCCCGGGACCTGCGGGACCCGGAAAAGTTGGGTGACCTTGGGGGAGGGGCCGGCCGGGACCGAGCCCCTCTCGGGGGCTGGGGGAGAAGTGGCAGATCCGAGGCCCGCAGTCCCTCCGGGGGCTGGAAATAACCTGGGGGAGGCGCTGGGCTTCTTCAGCCGGGCCAAAACGAGAGACAAAAATAATTAATAAAGTAAGGGCAGGGGGACTGGCTTGCTCACTCGGAGGGCAACTGTCCTGGTGCTGTGACGAGGACAGACTTGTGAGCAGACTTGATTCATTTGGAAAATGAAATGAACTGCGTGCCACCAGCGCTGGGGCTCAGGGGGCTGGCTGTGCTTGTCCTCTGGTCCCCCTTTCCCACGGCACGGCACAGAGGTGGGGGAAGGTGGTAACTGAAGCCAGCCACCATCCCTGCAGAAAAAACATGGGACAGCAAAGCCACTGAAGCCTCCCAAGCCGGGGTGAGGGCCCTCCCTACTTCCTGCTGAAGAACTGGGAAGCTGGTAAAAGTGTCCCCTGTCTGAGCCCCTCACTGGCCACCCCACACCCCCAAGAGACAGGGGCTACAGATTGTTAGTTAAGATTGAGGGCAGGACACATTCTAGCCACTTCTAAACTTCTAAGCCTTCTAGGCAGATCCTACTAAGATCCTTAGTAGGATGAGGAAACTGAAGCCCACAAAGTCGGGATGACTGGTTGGTGGTCCATTGGGAACTGGTTGGGCAGGGAGGGCAATTGGTAACAGGCCCTGCTGAGCCCCTCATCCACTCCTTCAGTTGGATATGATGAGCTGGAACGTTACCACCAGGCAGTGGCCACTAGGGAATCAAAGAAAACGTCCAAAGCAAAATCCAAACAAGGTTAATAGCCCAAACTGCTCAGAGTGGGGTGGGGGGGTGGGGGTCAAACGTACCATCATCAGGCTAAAACCCAAGGAAAACTTTCATCTATGAAGATATAGACCCAGAAAAGGCAGTGCCCAATGCCTTTAACAGTAGGGACCAGTAGGGTGTGGGAGGCCGAGCCGCAGCCGAGCAGCAAAATTAACAGTAGGGACCATCAATACAATCACTTCTTTAGCAATCACTTTTAGCACTGTCCAATATGAGGAAAGTATAAGGAAAATACCAGGCTGGTCACTGACTGAAGAGAGAAAGGAACAGGCCCTGTCCTCATGGAGTGTGAAGCTCAGCAGATGAGGAATAACTCCTCCGGCAACATGGGGTCAGAGACTGGCCAGAAAAAGATTCAGGACTTGAAAGCAAGCCTTTTCTAGGCGACTGCATGGAGGGAGTTGGACATTCATCTAGCAGCTAGCATCAACGCAAACCAATATGCATTTATCATTTAATTTTCACACCTGCCCTGACAAGTGGGTTTTCCTATTTTGTGGATGGGAAAATTGAGCTCAGAGGTCTCACAGGACACAGCAAAGGGGCTTAACCTCCAGATCTGACTGCTGTGTCTAAGCCTTGCTGCCAAGTGAATGTGCACCCAGAACTGCCTTACTCAGCAAAGAGCACTCCTAGGGGCTGAGGACGCAGACCGCAGTCTGGGCAGGGTACAGGTGGGTGCATTGTGCACCAGGAAGACATCCACCTGAAGAGGGCTGGGATGCTCCTTCAGAGAGTGAAGAGCTGGGAGGCTTATCAGCACTCCCTGATGACCTAGGGAAAGGCACTCTCACTTACGAGTGCGAGCCAGGGCAGGGAATAAGTAGGTCAATCCTGGCCCCAGGACCAGACATGTGTGGGTTTGCATCCCGGCCTGCCACTTGCTGCTGGGTAATCATGAGTAAACTGTGCTCCCAAATCCTCAGTCTCCCCACCTGCAAACGGGAGACTGTTGTATACCTTTGGGGTTAAATGTAGTAAAAAATGGAAAGCACTTCATACCACCCTGGTGGCACTGGGTGCTTGAGCAGAGCTCTGTGTGACCTCGTGGGCAGGGCCAGTCTCAGGTAAACCTCTGGGCTGTAGAGAAGGGATGGCTGTAAAGGGGATAGGTTTTTCTGATCTCTGGGCCTCCATTTGGTCAAGGTCAGGGGCCCAGTCTGGCACGGTATCCTTAGTTAGGGCCGATACAGGACACATGCAGCCATGTCTACAGACATTTGGGGTTGTCAGAGTGGGGCGGGTGCTCCTTGTATCCGTAGGATAGAGGACAGGGGTGCTATTAAACATACTGCAGTGCACAGCAAAGAATGATCCAGCCCAAAACATCACTACAGCCAAGATTGTGAAAGCCTGGCTTCATGTCCTGGAAAGGCCCTTGGCATGAAGAATCTCAGAGATGCAGATTCTTGGCCATACTTCACCACTCACAAGCACACCTTCCTGGTCACGTCACTCTCATCTCCAGCTTCTATCTTCACCTTCCATAAAATGGAAGAAAAGAGCCTTTCTCTCTCTTTCATGAATAAACATGGCATAGGGTCACTATCACTCTCCCTTACCTACCTTCCCCGAGCTGGGACTGGCTCTAGCTCCACCTGCAAAGCTGAGAAGTTCCTCCTGGGAATGATGCAGAGAGAAGACTCCAGTAGCAGAGCTGGCAGAGTTGGTATTTGTTTCGGCTCTGCTAGAGACACTAAGTGAGTGCTTGTAAATTATAAGGCACAGTTTATAAATTAAGATATAAAAATGGATATGCAGATTACTTTGGTTTCATTCCAAGATCTTCAGCAGTTGAAAAAAAAACTTAATAGACAATCAGAGAGACACAATCTGTTTCAGGAAATAGCAAGAGTTTTTGAAAATTTAAAAATCCTTGCTCAGATGTACGCTGACTCGAGCTGTGTCTTCACGACACCAACAACACATATTCATTCCTCGGGCAGCTGAAATGGTGCAGGCTGGACTGGCTTTCCTTCAAGTCTCAAACCTTAAACCATTACACATGTCAGTAGCTCAGAAATCATGCCCATCCGTGCCCCCTCGCATTCAACTACTTGTTAGTTCATTTGGTCAGTATGGACTGAGAGTCTACTATGTGTTGGGTGTTGAAAATAAAGCAATGGGCTTGGTGCCTGTAGCACAGTGGTTACGACGCCAGACACATATACCAAAGCTGGAGGGTTCAAATTCAGCCCGTACCAGCTAAAACAACAATGACAACTGCAATAAAAAATAGCTGGGCATTGTGGCAGGTGCCTGCAGTCCTGGCTACTTTGGAGGCTGAGGCAAGAGAATTGCTTAAGCCCAAGAGTTGGAGGTTGCTGTGAGCTGTGACGCCTCGGCACTCTACCGAGGGCAACATAGTAAGACTCTGTCAGGAAGGAAGGAAGGAAGGAAGGAAGGAAATAAAGCAGTGACAAAGACAAACAGGGTCTCCACCTTCATGGAGATAGACATTAAATTAAAAGAATACAAGGATAGGCTCAGCGCCTGCTGCTCAGTGGTTAGGATGCCGGCCACATACACAGGTTAAGAAAGCCTGGCTTCACATCCTGGAAAGGCCCTTGACTTGAAGAATTCCAGAGATGCAGATTCCAGGGCTGGTGGGTTCAAACCTGGCCCGGGCCTGCTAGAACAACAATGACAACTACAACAAAAAAATAGCTGGGTGTTGTGGCGGGCGCCTGTAGTCCCAGCTACTTGGGAGGCTAAGGGAAAAGAATCGCTTAAGCCCAAGAGTTTGAGGTTGCTGTGAGCTGTGATGCCACAGCACTCTACTGAGGGTGACATAGTGAGACTCTGTCTCAAAACGAACCAAAAAAAAAAGAATGCACAGATAAAAATGCGATTGCAACTTATGGTAGAGGAACTGTGCAGGAAGAGGGGAGACCTCATCTAGGTGGTGAAAGCCTGTCCTAGAACTTAGCTCAGAGCCTGGAAAGGAGAGGCAGCTGTCAGAAGGCTCAGCATGTGCAAAGATGCCGGGACCAGAAAGAGATGAGTGCATGTACAGATCTGAATGGAGGGCCGTGTGGTCAAATGCAGAGACTGAAAAGGAGGGAGGAAATGAGGGCTGAGAGGTAGGAAGGAGCTGAATTGTGCAGAAACTTACAGGCCAAGGCCAGGAGCCTGCACGTCATTCTAAATGCCAGAGGGAGCCATTGCAGGACTTTAATCGGAGAAAGAACATGATCTCATTTATACTTCAAATAGTTATTTCTGACTGCTGAGTGGAGAATGGGAAGTGGTCCCATCGAACTAGTCCCTGTGAGAGGTGCTGGCAGCCAGGACCTGACAGGTGGCTGGGGAGATGGAAAAGAGTGTATGTGGGTCCCAGGTAGATCTTAAACAGAGGGTCAACAGCACTTACTGTTAGGTTGGATTTAGGAAGAAGCTTGGAAGGAATGGCAAGAATGCCTCCAGGGCTTTATCTAGAGCCAGGGGTGGATGGAGGTGCTCTTTCTTAAGACGAGAAAGCCCAGAAGAGGAGAGGGTTTGGCTAGGAGAAAGATGTCTTGGGGATATGGAGTTTGAAATGTCCACGAGCCATCCCAGCGGATTTTGGGTTGGTACCTGGAAGCCCCATATGGATGGTAAAGGAGAGATGTGGGGTGGTCGATGGGAAATTTTCACACTGTAGGTGAAACCCTGATTCTCTCTCAGTAAGCCCTCAGTGACATATTGGTGGATTAATTGAATGAATGGGCACTATTTCAGAAATACCAACATTAGAGAGAAAACAGGTGCAATCCGCAAGGAACAACGGAAATTTCACAGAAGGATGTGAATCTAAGAATACTGCAGTTTGAGGATCTATTTTTAGACCAAAAACAATCTTCAAATCCTAAACCAAACTGTGAATCTTATAAGAATCTCAGAGACCTCATCATGCTGCTAATCCTCCTCTTCTGTTTTCCAACCAAACTCCAGCCCCAGCCCCCACCTGGTCTTCTCGTCAGAAGGAGCTGCTTTGAAACCTTTGCTAAAGTGTAACACTTCTGATTCTGATGCTTGCAGTATCAATCTCAAAGGCACTTGGTTTGAGCAGCTACAAATTGGATTCCATGGAAGGAAGGGAGAGGTCTTATCCATTTGTTCTTTTATCAAAAAGTTTGCCAATCCCTCTGAGACTGCATCGCCCCAATATGCTGTTCTCGTGGCCAGCTGCAGACGCAAGGTAGATGCTGTTTCTGGCCTCCCATCACTTGCTTTCTTCCCAGGCTCAGTGGGTGTCTCAAGTCTGAAAGCCCCTCTGAATCTTCCCCTGATTGGCCTCTGGAATTCCATTGTATTCTTGAAGGGCTCCCTGTAGGTGTCTTACCTCACTTTTGGCTTATGAAATTAGCCAAAAGGCCCTTTGAACTCTGCCCTTGGATTCTGACGACCTTCGTCCCCTCCTTCCCACCATCAAGGTAATGGACACCTGTGGAGTTTTTGTTACCCAAGATCAGCCTCTTCTCATGACAACAGGAGATGATTTTCCTTTGGGGGTGGCGGTGGGGAACACTCTCCCTCAACATTCAACATTGCTTGTTGCACTTCATGTAGAGCATCTCAGAATATGCCATTCTCCCGTCCACGGTGACTTGTCTAGAGATGGATACACCACCCAACTGGAGCAAGCCGGGCTAAGAAAACCCCATTGACAGGGCTTTTTTCTTGAAATACTGGGTAACAGTCTTTTCCACTGGCTAAGAGTTGTGTTCGTGTGAGCCCAAGAACCTGCATATTCAACCCCTCCCCACCAAGATGGCAAGAGAAGGATCCTGATGGAATTATCTGGGTCTCAAATCAAACCACCCCATTTAGCTCTTCAGTTATATGAGACAATAAATGCCCTTTTTTTGCTTAACTGGTCTGAACCTGGGTTTTGTTCTATCACAGCCAAAGAAATCCTCACTAATCCATTCAGCCATCACTCCCACCGAAGGCCATATTAGCCACTGGAAAGTGAGACGGAGATACAGACCAAGTCAAGGTCAAGTGTCCCCAGCTCCGCCTCTCCATGGGTCCCTCTCTCCCTAATTCTGTGATATCTCTTCCCTTCCCTTTATTAAAGAAATTTTTTAATTCTGTCCCCCACCTCCTTTTATGATCATCTCTTCTTTCCTGGATCAATACTATCAGAGTTCTGTCTGTTGTGTTAGTTTTCTTCAGAAACCAAGTTATGTCTGTGTTGATTTTTCTCTATTTTGTCTTGGTTTTCTATTTCATTGTGATGTTTTCTTGTTTTCATCATTGTTTCATCATCTCATTCTGAAATCCGCACTTTGTTTAAAAGTTATCAGTTAAAGTCACTTTATTTATATTACAATAGAACACCTTTCCCTACACTCCTAGTTCTAAGAGAGCATGCCCAGTCTTTTAGTTGGGTTGAGTGGATTAGAAGGACATCTGTGAGGTCACAGACAGTGGATCGGAGAGTAAAGTCAATCCCCCCAAGACAAGCTCAGTTCTCTACATAATTAGTTCTCTACATAAGTTCTCTACTTTCAAGCTTACAAGTCAACATGACAATTTTATAGGAAATCTCTTTGTTCTTCTCAGCAAGCAGACTTAGCAGAAATTCTACTTTAAAAGAACAAGTTACAAAATAAGTAGAGATTTCAATTTATAACAATGGATCTGTAAATATCCTCTAAGCTCCTCTCTTATCCATAAACCATGGTTAACCCAATGCTTTGCATTCTGAAAGGCTTTATATCCTCTCAAGATTCTTGCTCTTGAAGACTAGCCTCTGGTCTCAACTTTAATCAAGGCTAAATTAAATATATGTGGGGCTTCTAGTTTTTCTGTTCTATAGCATCTGAGTTATTCTGTGATCTCATGCTCTCTGTTCAAACCACCCCAGGCCACATCAAAATATATTTGGGGGAAAGTCTCTACCTTTAATTCCCAGGGCTGTTTATTGAACTAGGCTTCCCAGGGAAATTTGTGTTTGAACACAGCTCTCAGACTTACATGGAGCCCCATTGAGCACCAGACAATGCCCCTGAAGTCAGAAAATGGACAAAGGTTTTCACTGGTACCTACAGACCCAGCTGTGGGCCTGTCCTCTTTACTCCACCTCTAGGGAGAATTGCTTGGAAAACAGTTGTCAGAGCTTATGCTCAGAGCCTGCCCGCTGCCTCCCTGGCACTAAGAGAGGTTGGGGTTGAGGGGGAGCCTGGCCTGTGTGGTCACAGGGCTTGATTTGAATCCCAGCATCACCACTTATCTCCAAGTTCTGGTCTCCTCGTCTGCAAATGGGAGAGGACAATGCACGTCACCTTGGATCACTGGAAAGATGAAATCAGGTGGAGAAAGTACACATTCTTTTTTTTCTTTTTTTTTTTTATTAAATCATAACTGTATACATTGATATGATCATGGGGCATCATACATTCGCTTCATAGACCATTTGACACATTTTCATCACAATGGTTAACATAGCCTTCCTGGCATTATCTCAGTTACTGTGCCAAAATATTTACATTCCACATTTGCCAAGTTTCGCAAATACCCCTGTAAGATGCACCACAGGTATGATCCCACCGATCCCCCTCCCTCTACCCACCACCCCCCTCCCTCCCCTCCCTTTCCCACTTCCCCCTATTGTTAGGTTGTAACTGGGTTATAGCTTTCATGTGAGAGCCCCAAATTTGTTTCATAGTAGGGCTGAGTACACTGGGTACTTTTTCTTCCATTCTTGAGATACTTTACTAAGAAGAATATGTTCCAGCTCCATCCATGTAAACATGAAAGAGGTAAAGTCTCCATCTTTCTTTAAGGCTGCATAATATTCCATGGTGTACATATACCACAATTTATTAATCCATTCGTGGATCGATGGGCACTTGGGCTTTTTCCATGACTTAGCAATTATGAATTGGGCTGCAATAAACATTCTGGTACAAATATCTTTGTTATGTTGTGATTTTTGGTCTTCTGGGTATATGCCCAGCAGAGGAATTACAGGATTGAATGGCAGATCTATTTTTAGATCTCTGAGTGTTCTCCATATATCTTTCCAAAAGGAATGTATTAATTTGCATTCCCACCAGCAGTGCAGAAGTGTTCCCTTTTCTCCACATCCACGCCAACATCTTTGGTCTTGAGATTTTGTGATATAGGCTAGTCTCACTGGCGTTAGATGATATCTCAAAGTAGTTTTGATTTGCATTTCTCTGATGATTAAAGATGATGAGCATTTTTTCATATGTCTGAAGGCTATGCTCCTGTCTTCTTCAGAGAAGTTTCTCTTCAAAAAATCTGCATACTCATACAAAAACTTGGAAGTTAAATAACCTTATGCTGAATGATAGCTGGGTCAGAGATGAGATTAAGAAAGAAATTGCCAATTTTTTGGAACAAAACGACAATGAAGACACAAACTATCAGAACCTCTGGGACACCGCAAAGGCAGTTCTAAGAGGGAAATTTATAGCACTGCAAGCCTTCCTCAAGAGAACAGAAAGAGAGGAAGTTAACAACTTAATGGGACATCGCAAGCAACTGGAAAAGGAAGAACATCCCAACCCCAAACCCAGTAGAAGAAAAGAAATAACCAAAATTAGAGCAGAATTAAATGAAATTGAAAACAAAAGAATAATACAACAGATCAATAAATCAAAAAGCTGGTTTTTTGAAAAGGTCAACAAAATAGATAAACCTCTGGCCAACCTAATCAGAAAAAAAAGAGTAAAATCTCTAATATCATCAATCAGAAACAACAAAGACAAAATAACAACAGACTTGTCAGAAATCCAAAAAATCCTTAATGAATATTACAAGAAACTTTATTCTCAGAAATATGAAAATCTGAAGGAAATTGACTGATACTTGGAAGCACATTCTTTATTTTTTTTTCAAGTTTAGTCTGTTTTTTTCATTTCTTTTTTTATTATTAAATCATAGCTGTGTACATTAATGCAATCATGGGGCACCATACACTGGTGTTATAGACCATTTGACATATTTTCATCATACTGGTAACATAGCCTTCCTGGCATTTTTCTTAGTTATTGTGTTGAGACATTTACACTCTACATCCAGTAAGTTTCTCATGTACCCTTGTAAGATTCACCATAGGTGTGATCCCACCAATCACCCTTCCTCCGCCCATCCTTCCCCCTTCTCTCCCCTCCCTCTCCCCCTTCCCCATATTCTTAGGTTATAATTGGGTTATGGCTTTCATGTGAAAGCCATAAATTAGTTTCACAGTAGGGCTGAGTACATTGGATACTTTTTCTTCCATGCTTGAGATACTTTACTAAGAAGAATATGTTCCAGCTCCATCCATGTAAACATGAAAGAGGTAAAGTCTCCATCTTTCTTTAAGGCTGCATAATACTCCATGGTGTACATATAAGTGGTTAGCTGGTTGGTCTCTACCTGTTTATGGAGCGCCACACATCACTATGGATATGGCTGTGGGGATGGAGAGACAGAGGAATAGACAAAGACAGAGGTAGATAATTTTCCTCAGGAAGCTTCAAATGTACCAAAGAAATAAGACTCTTCTGTATAAAGAGCCTGCTAGTACCTCAGAAGTGCCTTAGTTCTTTCCCAGCGCTTCTGTCCACAGCCCCAAGAGACAGAATCTGTGCATTTCTTTGAAAGCTGGAAAGCTTAGTTTAATTGTTTAACAAATACTTCTTGGGAGGCTTCTGTGGGCCAGGCACTGTGCGTGACTCTGGGACTCCAGAGATGAACAGGGCCAGTCCTGCTCCCTTCCACTTGCCCTCCCTATGCAGCAAGTCCTGGTGGACCACTTGTGCTCTCGCACAAGCAACCCGCAGGCAGCTGGGCAGTGTCTCAAGAGCCCAGCCCCAGGGTATGATGTGGAGATCCCAGAACACTCCACACCACTGTCTTCACACCACGGCAAGATCAGACCCACCACTGCACTGAGATAATTTCCATCCCTTAAACACACCTGTGACTCCTGGTTCTTGATCATTATGATCACATTTGAGCTTAGAATTTATGTGGCTCCTGAAGACTGCCAATAGGGTAGGAGCGTGGGTGATCCAGCGTTGAAGGCAGGCCAAGCGGGCCTGTACATTGGCCTGTATGCTGACACGCAGGAGCAGTCATTTCAAGGACAGGGAAGTCATAAATCCCAAATTTCTCCTCAGCGGGCTGTCTTAGCTCCTGTCAATTGAAGACATGCCCTCTGCTACACAGATATAAAGTTCTGGAAGAGTTTCTATTTCAAGCATCCCTTTGTTGGAATATTGGCCTTCCTTGGAAAGAGAAGTAAAGTGGCCTTTCTGGATACAAGGATAGTATTTGATGTACTTAGTAGTTTTATAGTTTGCAAGGTCTTTTCATCCTTACTATGTCAGTTGCGGCTCACAAAAGCCTGAAACAGGGGTTTTTGGAGGAGGAGACAAAAGCTTGGATAGGTTAGGTGGCCTGCTGAAGACCTGGCAGCCAAGGTCAAAGTATCAAAGACTAAGTGGATGGAGTTTCCCCTCCATCACCAAGGCTGCTAAAGGGCACTGGAACGAGGGGAAAGTAGTGTCAGCACCATCCGTAAGGTTCCAGAAGGCAGAAGCCCTTCCATTCCCTCCTCCATCTAACCCCAAATTATTTGAAGACGTCTCTTTGATGTGGGAATATTACCCAAAAGCAATGTTAAATATGACCATTCTTTAAGCCCTCAGAGGACGGCGTCTCGATGTTTAGCAGAAACACATGAATTCCGAGATGAATGTGTCCAAATATCCCGGAAGGCACCAGCTGAGTTTGAAGGGAGGATTGGGGAATGGAAGCCCTCTGCAAATTCCCCCTTGATCCAAATGAGACCTGGCCTGAGATAAGAATCCCCAAGAGCTGAGAGAGTTGCTGAAGGTTGACAAGGGCAGAGAGAGGCAAAGGCATGGCCAACCTTGGAGATTGCGGATAATCTTGGAGCCTCCAAACCAGAAAGGAACAGCTAGTAAAACTGCCCCAGACACCCTGGACACCTCTCCATGTTCCAATATGGTTCCCAGGAGGTGCTCTCCAAGACAACGCTGTATCTTTTCATCTTTTATCCCCTGAGAGAAATAGTAGGATGCATCAGTAACATCTTGGTTTTAGACTCATTTGGGAAATCAGAAAGTTTACCATGAGAATAGCACTGTCTGTGATCAATTTTATGACAGTATTGCATTTTGGACAACATAATTAACAGCTGGAGTCCTCAGAAAAACCAAAGGCTTCTTAGTCCTGCTGGTATAAGGATGGGCAGGCCACTGGAAAAGGCTTCTGATGGCCACGGTATGGCCAATAATGGTGCTGTTGAGTCAGCTCAGTATTCTGTGCTTCCTCACCTGCCGTAAATGTATACTGTCCCTGGAAAATGAGGCCAGTCTTCCTTCAGGCTCTGTCTAGGCTTGGGACACTGGGCTGTCTGCAGTGGCTGTTTGGGATTTTTAGGAAAACAGAGGCTGACCTGCAGTTGAGGGTATACACAGCTTACTAGGAAGTGACACCTATAAAAGAAAAAAGGGGAGACAGGCCCACATGGGAGGTGGGGGAGCCATGAAACAGCACAGCAGCCTGGTGAAGTCTGTGCCAGCCCCCCAGGGAGCTTCCAGTCTCACATCCAGTGGGCGTGGCTGGGCCCTTGCACCCTACCTTTCTCAGTTACAGTCCTGGCGGTCCCTGAGAGAAGTGTCCTGGGTTTGCAAGGCAAGGAGGATCTGGAGGAACCAGCAACGGGAGACCCTGATGGAAGCCCATGCATCACCGCTGGGCAGCCAGTGCTTTCACCAAGAGATCTCTGAGCTGCGAGTCTCCTGGTCTGCAAAGAAGACACTGGGGCTTTAAACATGAAATGAGAGCATCTCCATGGAAGCCGTCCAGGTCTCCAGGACTTTCTGGACCCAGGAGAATATTAGCAGTGATATTTTTCCTAGAAGTTCACTGCTTAACAGGAGTTAATAACTTCCACTTATTGAATTCCATTCTTCCATAGTTCACTGGCTAATTAGATAAGCAACTGTCAAACATGTCTAATCTCTATCTATTGAGCTCTTGAATGTGGCAACTCTTGAGTGAAGAGTTGGGGTTACAGGGGTCCTTAGGGCTACACCTTGCCTCCGATACCTCAGCAACAGATACAAATAGTATTGCACACTACAAAATAGTGTGCAAATAACTAAAGAAATGGACAATCGCTATCGAAAAGAAAGACTTTGGGGCTTGATGAGGTGACAAAAACTGAGAGAACCTCAGTAGAAGCTTTTACTGAAAATCTTCAGGTATTTCTGGACCCAAGAGACTATTAGCGACAATTTTTTTCCCTTATGAATTCACCACTTCGCAGCAGTTGATAACACAGGAGACCATGACTGCACAGAGGGAGTGACTTTATACAAGGCGGACTGGCTTCTGAGACGGCAAACGCTGGGGCTGAGCCTTGGAGAATGCCCCCATTCCGGGTGCAGGAAGCAGTGAGCAAAGCTTCTGATGACTAATGATGGTGAGAATAACAAGTACCATTTTTCTAATGCCTCTCAGGTGCTGCACATTTTACGTAAGTTTATCTCGCTTGAGACTTGAAACAGCTCTTGCCTGGAAGGTATTATCCAGGCAGAGCTATTTTAACATCCCCAATATATAGATGAAGAGTCTGAGGCTCAGAGAGGTTGAGTCATTTGCCTAAGGTTGCACAGGCAGTGGCAAATTCAGTTTTTAGTCAAATGATCTGACTTGAAAGCCCATCCCCAGCCTTAGACTTCTGCTAACATGGGTGGATGTGAGGCCGATGACACCACTGGCCAGGGAAGGCACATGGCAGACTGAGGGAAGAGGAGGAGGAGGGATTCTGGGGGAGAAAAACTGAGGTCACCATTGGGTGGTCTGTGGAGCATTCCAGTGGACGTGCTCCCAAGCCCGTTGGAAATTTGAACTTGAAATGCAGACAAGAGTCTGGGGTAGAAGGGTTTGGAAAGGGATGGGAGAGATCATTGATATGGTAGGAAGTGGAGATCTGTTTATCCATTCAGAGAGAAAAATGGGTCTGTTTGGGGAAAAAAACCATGAGCATGAGACTCCAAAGGCTGTCTGATAGGACAGCAAAGTCTGTTCGCTGGGTGAGAGGGGAAGGGACAGCAGAAAGGAGAGAGTGAGGCTCTGTCAGCTGTGGAGCAGTCCTCATGTCCCCCAGTCTTTCTCTGGAAAAACTTCCCAAAGCACACATGTTCTAAACCGCTCTCTGAACAGGGATTGTGTGTGTGTGTAAGTCAGCCAAGCAGCCTTTATGTCAGGGTCCACACCTAGTGCGACAGAGACTGTACTTGGGACAGGGCCCAGGCAGAGGGACTCTGAGAACGCAAGCCTGGGAAGTTGCAGAAATCATAAGCAGGGCTCTAGATTCCATGGGCTGGAGATTTACATCAACTCTAACGTCCTCCTTGGAGCAGGGAGGCCTCAGCTGAGAGAGACCGGCTGGAGGATGGAACTTTGCTTAATGCCACCGCGTAAGCTGTGGAGGAGACCAAATCTAGTGAAGAAGCAAGCAGAGGGCAGTGTGCAGAGGGTGAAGCCTGGGGCCTGGCCCTGCCCTGAACCAGCTCTTAGGCTTTGGATAAATCAACCAAACACTTCTGGGTCTCATATCCCCAAAAAGGAGTGCCAGACCCCAAGACCCCCAACGCTTTGCAAGCTATGTTGCTCATGGGCTTTGGGGAGGTTGGGCAGGAGAGTAGAAGCAGAAAGAAAGTCTGCGCTGTCC
This sequence comes from Nycticebus coucang, assembly GCF_027406575.1. NCBI lineage: Eukaryota > Metazoa > Chordata > Mammalia > Primates > Lorisidae > Nycticebus > Nycticebus coucang. Next base: position 25,784,524 of record NC_069802.1, on the reverse strand, counting down.
TATATGCAAGGAGAGGAGCTCCGGGCGGCAGCCTGCAGCGCAGCCACCTTTGGGAGCGTCAGTAGCAGGACCAAGTCTCCGTTCTCCCATGCAGGAGACGAATCGTCTGTGACTCCTTTACAGGCAGGTGCTACATGTAGGGGTGTTGAGTTGTCTATGGTCCAAGTCTCTGTGCCAAAGGCGACTGAGCCAGCCCCAAGGCCTGTGCCTGGCAGAGAGGCGCACCTCGTGAGAGCAGCACATTCTGTCCTGGCGGCTGACCCGTTTCTCAGTGCCAGGTCACAGGCATCCCACTGCTCAAACTCATGGCTCTGGGGATAATTAGGTTCTGATCAAGCAGTTCTGGGAAATGACACTCCTCTCTCCATGGATGAGGGACTCCCAGGAGGCACGAGGGAGGAAATATCCTTTCCCTCACCCTGACTTTGACTGTTCCAGCTGGCTCCCCACAGTCCCCCAGCTGCCTTTGGCCAAAGAGGACATTGAGCAACATCAGATGTCGGGTGCTTGCAGGAGACAAACTGGGCGCTGCTGGGGAGACTCCCGCCACCCAATAAACCTCGGCCACATGAACTCGTCCACTGCCAGTCTGCCCTTACTCATCCTCACTCACCCCATCTGAAATGGGACCCCCATTACCCTCCATCTGTGCACCCAATATTTGTTGGGTGAATAACAAAAGAAGGACGGACCCACATTCATCCCAACATTCTCATAGTGTGACTAAGTGTCCCAGACAGCACTGGGCACCTGGAACAAGAGCTAAGAAAAAGGAGAAGCCATATGAAGAGAAGCTTGGAAGGCTGAAGTTTCTCTAGGCCAGTGTGTTGCAACCTTCTTTATCTCATGGCACACTTGAACTTGTAGTTAACCTTCCACCACACACTTACATTATGTTGATAAAAAAAAAGAGTAAAAAGAAGAATATACTTACTGTGCTTAGCTCTTCTTTTGAAAACAATTTAATTAATAATCTTTAAAAATTTTCCAGGCACACCTAAGATCCATCTTCTCAGGGCACACCAGTTGAAAATCACTGCCCTGGAGTCACTTGGATTTCAGGAATAGGCGAAGGCTGTTCCTGTGTGAAGTTCTGTTTCCATCACAAGGTAGGAGACCTCAGCCAGAAAGGATAGATTGTCAGTGACTGTCACTGCAACCCTAATCACTTCACCTCTCTGGGCTCTGTAAATGGTTGCATGAATGAGTGAATAAATGATGAATGGAAATCTCCTCACTGTAGAGATTTTCAGTGGTTCAAACTTTCAATGGAGCATGGAGGTAGAGAGAAATTATATTGCATTCAAAATTAGAGCGCCTCAAAGATGTTCTCCCAGTGCTAACCGGCTATGTTTCCATTTTTCAAACCATAGAGAAAATTTCTTTACAAGGTAAGAAACCAGATATATTTAACAGCAGCAGGGCTTAGCTTGGAAGTGAATCCATGAATCTACCTCTCTCCCTACACTTCTTTCATTCTGTCATCTCCTTGAGCACAGTCGCATCTCTGCTCTGCTCAGAGCATTGGGTCCACATTTCGTGTTGGGATGGAGGAGAGAATCCTCTTCTGAGTACAAAGATTAGAAATCTGATAGATCTTGTAATAAAATTGTTGGCCAGCTGCAATGGCTCAGGTCTGTAATCCAAGCAGTCTGGGATTCCAAGGCAGGAGGAGCATGTGAGCTCAGGAGCTCAAGACTAGCCTGAGCTAGAGCAGAACCCTATCTCTACTAAAAATAAGAAAATTAGCTAGACGTCGTGGTAGACACCTGTAGCCTCGGTTACTTAGGAGGCTGAGGCAGAAGGACAATATAAGCCTAGGAGTTTGAGGTTGCTGTGAGCTAGGCTGATACCATGGCACTCTAGCCTGGGCAACAGAATGGACTTGGTCTCACAAAAAAAAAAAAAATATATCTTGTGGGCCACCCACCTCATTCCTGCTCCGCGCAGTCCGGGTCAGTGCAACCTTCTAGTCCCGCCATGGCCCCACTCACCCGGGACCCGCAGTTCCAGAAGCTGCAGCAGTGGTAGTGCGAGTGGGTGTGAGCTCAACCTGCGCACCCTTTTCGAAGCCAACAAGGAGCGCTTCAACCATTTCAGCTTAACCCTCAACACCAGCCATGGGCATATTCTGGTGGATTACTCCAAGAACCTTGTGACGGAGGAGATGATGAAGATCCTGTGGACCTGGCCAAGTCCAGGGGTGTGGAGGCTGCCCGGGAGCGCATGTTCAATGGCGAGAAGATCAATTATACTGATGATCCGCAGTGTTACACGTGGCCCTGCGGAACCATTCAAACACACCCATTCTGGTGGATGGCAGGGATGTGATGCCAGAGGTCAACCGAATTCTGGACAAGATGAAAACTTTCTGCCAGCGTGTGTGGAGTGGTGAATGGAAGGACTACACAGGCAAGGCCATCACGGACGTCATCAACATCGGCATCGGAGGCTCCGACCTGGGGCCCCTCATGGTGACTGAAGCCCTTAAGCCATACTCCTCAGATGGTCCCCAGGTCTGGTTTGTCTCCAACATTGATGGAACCCACATTTTCAAAACCCTGGCCAACCTGAGCCCCGATTCTTCCCTATTCATCATTGCCTCCAAGACGTTTACCACGCAGGAGACCATCACGAATGCAGAAACAGCAAAGGAGTGGTTCCTCCTGACAGCCAAGGATCCCTCTGCAGTTGCAAAGCACTTTGTTGCCCTGTCCACCAACACGAACAAAGTGAAAGAGTTTGGAATCGACCCTGCAAACATGTTCGAGTTCTGGGATTGGGAAGGAGGACACTACTCCCTCTGGTAAGCCATCGGACTCTCCATTGCCCTGCATGTGGGTTTTGACAACTTCCAGCAGCTGCTCTCAGGGGCTCACTGGATGGACCAGCACTTCCACACAACACCTCTAGAGAAGAATGCCCCCGTGTTGCTGGCCCTGCTGGGCGTCTGGTACATCAACTGCTTTGGGTGTGAGACCCATGCCATGCTGCCCTATGACCAGTACCTTCACCACTTTGCTGCTTACTTCCAGCAGTGCAACATGGAGTCGAACGGGAAGTACATCACCAAGTCTGGCGTCCGTGTAGACCACCAGACGGGCCCCATTGTGTGGAGGGAGCCAGGGACTAATGGCCAGCATGCCTTCTACCAGCTCATCCACCAAGGCACCAAGATGATACCCTGTGACTTTCTCGTTCCGGTCCAGACCCAGCACCCAATACGGAAGGGTTTGCATCACAAGATCCTCCTGTCCAATTTCTTGGCCCAGGCAGAAGCCCTGATGAAGGGGAAATCTACAGATGAGGCCCAAAAGGAACTCTACGCTGCAGGAAATAATCCAGAGGACTTGGAGAAGCTGTTGCCGCACAAGGTATTTGAAGGAAATCGCCCAACCAACTCTATTGTGTTCACAAAGCTCACACCATTCATGCTTGGAGCCTTGATCGCCATGTATGAGCACAAGATCTTCGTTCAGGGCATCATCTGGGACATAAACAGCTTTGACCAGTGGGGAGTGGAGCTGGGAAAGCAGCTGGCTAAGAAGATCAAGCCTGAGCTTGATGGCAGCACTCCAGTGACCTCGCATGATTCTTCCACCAATGGGTTGATCAACTTCATCAAACAGGAGCGCGAGGCCATAATCTAACACGCTCATCTCAGCTGCAGCCCCTGTGGTGACCACCGCCTCTTGTCTCTCCTCTCCAGAGCCTGCTTTGCATGGTCCTGCCCCTCCTCCCCACCGAGCACCCTCTGCTCGAGGGCTTGGACCACTAGCCATTTGGGAAATGCCGATCTGGAATAGTCACCTCAACCCCCTCGGTGTCCATCCATTATCTCCCTGGTTTACAACTGGCTGATGTGTTTCAGTGCAGCTGATTCTTCTGACCTATGTTCATATCCTAGGTAGAAAAATAAAGATGCCACAAAAGAGAAAAAAAAAAAAAAATCTTGTGAGATTGTCAAGATTTTTATCTCTGATAACCCAATGAAAACCAGTCCTATTGCCTGACACAAAACGGACACCGTGAAAGTCACAGCCACTAGCAGCTCAAGGGGGTTAACTGGATCTGTTGCCTTTGAATGATGTCTAGGGAATGTTTAAGTTACTTGACATTGTTCAATTTAGTAACACGTTCATCTTATCTTCCAAGTGTGCCTGAATTATTTACATCTGTAAATAATTAGATTAATTATTTACTGTAAGTTTTCAATTAGATACAATGTTCTCCATAAGGTGTTGATTTTCTTTTGATTGTTCTTCACAAGTCTGCACCACAGCTTTGTACTACAGTGCCTCTTGGTGGCCAGGAAGTGGTATTGCAGGCAGTAATTTGCCCCAGTGGAGACTTGTGCTGGAGAGTGGCTTATTTGGACACCCTTTTTTGGAAGTGGGTGGGAGGATTGTTTTGGGGGTTTTTTTGGGTTTTTTTTTTTTTTCAGAATACTACAGAGGTACAAATGTTTTGGTTATATAAATTGCTTTTGTGCCACACTGAGATAACACCTAACTCCAATGAGAATGGCTTTTATCAAAAAGTCCAAAACAACAAGGGCTCACATGGATGTGAGAGAAAGGAACTCTTATACACTGTTGGTGGGACTTCAAACTAGTACAACTTCTATGAAAAGTAATGTATAGTACACATACTATAATGTACCTGTAATAGATGTACAAGTGATGTAGTATAGTACATACAACTTCTATGGTGATGCCTCAAGGAACTAAAAGTAGACCTATCATTTGATCCAGCAATCCCACTATTGGGTATTTACCCAAAGGACAAAAAAAGACATTTTATTAAAAAGAGAGAGAGACAATTCAACAACTTTTGATGTGTTTCAGGGGTGGCTGTCAGAGGTTCAGAAAAGAGTCATACTTTTTCCTGTCTAAGTGTTGGTGCAAGCCCTTCTCTGCCTGAAGCTCTCTACCCTCCCACATCCCACTCACCCTGCTTGACCGCTTAAGTCCTAATGAATCTCTAATCTCTGTCTGAATATCACTTCTTCAAGAAAGCTTTCTTTGAACCCCCTAAGTGGGTCAGGTCTCTCTGTCTTAAGTGCTTATCGTATCTGTACTTTTACCCTAGAAAAGTCCTGTAGAACAGAAATCAAATGCAAGCTAGAGATGTAATTTTAAATCTTCTATTAACCACATTTTTAGAAAGTTAAAAAAAGTGATATTAACTTTGACAGTATATTGTATGTAACCCAGGTTTATTAGTTCGCTTCCAGCTGCCATAACAAAGTACCACAAACTGAGTGGCTTAAGAATAGAAATCTATTGTCCTGAAGTTTTGGAGGCTGGAGGTCCAAGATCAAGATGTCAGCAGGGTGGTTCCCTTCTGCGTGTTGCTGTGAAGGAGAATATGTTCCTCGACTCTTCTCTGGTTTCTGTGGTTTGCTGGCAATCTTCAGGGTCCCTTGGCTTGTCAGTGTGGCTTGTCCCTGGTGTTCTGTCCGAGTCTTCAATCAATCTTCCCTCTATAGATGTCTCCTCTTCCGTAGGCCTTCTTTAATAAGCACATCAGTCTTATTGGTTTGGAAACCCATCCTAACCTCATATGACTTCATCACATTTAATTCCATCTGCAGGGACTCTGTTTCCAAACACAGTCCCATTTTGGCATACCTGGGCATTAGGGTATTTTTTTTTTATATACTATTACATATATAAATTTTAGGGGAAAAATTCAACCCATAACATGAAGATACCCAAAATATTATCATTTCATTATGTTATCAAGATAAAAATTATTGAGATGTGTCACTTTTCCTCATCCTAAGTCTTTGAAATACTACAGTAAATGTTATATTTATAGTATAGTACATAGTGGTATATTTTATAGTTGTACAGGTTTATACTTACAGCACTGAATTTTCATCAGAAATATATTATCTACTTTTGCAATTCATAAAATTTCCAGTTGCACAAGTAGACTCATTTATTGAAATTTTTCAAAACGTAAATTTTCCAATAACTGAATGGAGTACCCAGATGACCATTTCCCCTTGATATACACAGTGAGTCTTCAGTATGGAAGAAATTCGTAAGAACTGGGAAAGCCTCAGATAACCCAGGCCTGTTACCACCTTCCTTTCTGTCCCACTTTGTGTGAGAAGCATCCTTTGGTGACATTATCAGTGGGGTCTCTGGCACTATATATGTATACCTCTGGATTTTTTTGCTCCACAAAGTAATAAATTCTAATTTTTTTTTTTCTTTGACAATTTGAGCTGAATTTTCTGCCATGTGCTACTTTAAATGCTAACTATTACAAACTATTACAGTGAACAAGATCTTTTTTTTCTTTTGAGACAGAGTCTCACTCTGTCACCCTGGGTAGTGTGCCCTAGCGTCACAGCAACCTCAAATTTTGGGGCTCAAGCAATCCTCTTGCCTCAGTCCCCTGAACAGCTGACACTACAGGTGCCTGCCACGAGGCTGGCTAGCTTTTCTATTTTTAGTGGAGATGGGGTCTCCCTCTTGTTCAGGCTGGTCTCGAACCCCGAGCTCAAGGAATCCACTTGTCTGGGCCTCCTAGAACGCTAGGATTACAGGCATGAGCCACCGTGCCTGACCTTAACAAGATCTCATTTAATTTTCATATCACCAATCCCTGTTTGTGTTCCACAAAGAAGGAAAACAAGGCTCAGAGAACTTGAGTGAAGTTTCCAAGTTCACCCAGCCAGGAAGTGGCAACAGTAAGCTTCACTTCCATTTCCTTCTGACTTTACAAGATGTGGCATTTCTACCTGTCCCACTAGCTCTGCAGCACAAGGCGCATGTGGACCAGGCAAAGGGAAAAGTGAGGAAACAGTAAGTCTGGCTGAAGGATGACAGCACCAAAAACACTCTGTGAGTAACACGAAGTTTTTAGTTCCTGCGTGTTAAAAACAAAAGAACTTAATTACATTCAAGTTCATGGGGGACAGGGGGAAGAACTAGCCAAAAAAGGGCAACTGAGCAAAGGCTCTTAGGAGAAGTGCTTTGGTAAAAGGGAAGAATAATTAGAAATTATTGGTCAAATTGTATGTAAACAGAGACTCGTAAAGTATTTAAGCATCTCGGGAACAATTTAATGTTTTGCACGATTTTACCCTTCTTCCTGGATTTGTTCTTTTCCTAACTAATGGTTTTGTGGTTGCAGCCGGCCCTTTGTGAGGCTTAAAGCAGTTCCATCTGTAAGTTTATACTGGAGCTCGGTGGGGTTCATCCTCCCACCTTGGGGAATCATTTGGGAGATACTGAGCACTGAAATGAAGTGAAAACACTCTTGGGAGCAGGAGAGGCATGAAGGTTCTAGAACCTTCTCTAGCAGAGGCTGGGAGACCCATTCTTGTAGAATACCTTGCTACTCCTCAGACTCTTCTCCCCAAGGAGGAAACTGAGGCTCAGGGAGGCCGAGTAGTTTGCCAAAGTCATTCAGCGCCGGGGGACAGAGCCGTACTAGGAAACCAGACGGTTTTTATTCTCTTTGAGTTCCTTTCTCCCCTTCAGTGCTTTGTTATGTGGGTCTAATTCCTGCAGGCCTCACCATCCCCTGTTCTCATATGAAAACACATGAACTAATGCGCTAGTGACGTGAATGGGAGGTCTCAGATATGTGTACAAGTGAGTCCCCAGTGGTGAGCTCTGGAAGCCTGGGGATGTCAGAGCCTCCTGCTGGGAAGTTCCAAGGACGCTGAGCGCCTAGTCTGGCCTAACACTCTGATAACGTGGTATTGCAGCAGCACTGACTGAGCCTACGCACTTTCTAGAATTTTTAGGAAAAAGGCTTTTTGGAACAACTTCATAGCTAACAGTCCCTGTTCCCCAACTTACAATGGGATGAACTTGAGCTTCGTGTTTACTGTATCCAAGAAGCAGCTTTCTCATCTACAGAGTAGTCAGAATCATCCTAACCTCATGGGAGTGTTAGGTGAATTACTGACGTCACTTAATTTTTTCCCGCAGTACCCAGGGCTACCAGAGGGGGGACAGAGATTATCTTTCAGCTTTTTCTTGTTGATCATGATGATAACTGGTCATAGTTCAAGCATATATGTTTTAAAAATTAGATATTGATAATGTTATTGAATCATAGAAGTATGGTTCTTCAAAGCTCAAATTGGAAAAACCACTGCTGTGTGGAATCCATTTGTTCAACAGACATTTACTGAGCACCTGCTGTGTGCCAGGCTGTGTTCTAGACCCCAGGGATACAGCAGGGATTGAGTCCATCAATGCTTTTGGAGCTTCCCTTCCAGGGAGGGAGCTGAGGATAAGCAAACACACAGAGGTGAGGAGCCTTGTGGAGGACACGCTCCCCAGCTAGGGTCTAGAGAGGAGGAGGGAGGGAGTGCTGCCTTAGAGGAGAGGAGGCGGTGCTCACCTCTCACGGAGGCAGGGCACCACAGGGAGTGGTCAGGAAGGTCGTTCTGCACAGAGGGGACAGAAGGCAAAAAAGCCTTGTGGTAGGAAATGGCCTGGTGTGTTCAAGGAGCAGAAAAGAGGCTGAGGTGGCCAGAACAGAGAGATCTAAGTGGAAATTGCCAGGCTGGATGGCAGAGGAGTCAGCAGGGGCTTCATTGGGCAGAGTAAGAATTTTGGATTTCATTTTTAGAGCAATGGGAAGCCACTGGAAGGCAGGGAGGGGCAAGCTCAGCCATTCATTCCCAGAAGACATGCTGTGCAGAGGACAAGCTCTAGCAAACAAGGACGGAGCAGGAAGGTGAAGCTACCGAAGGGGCTGGTGAGTCGTGGTGAGGACTTGGATTGACCATGGTGCCAGGAGGTTTGTGGGCCGGAATCTGTACTTTAAATGGTTATGAAATATTCTGTCTCTTCATCATGGTACTATATTCATCAGTCTTTTTTTTTTTTTTTTTTTTTGCCGTTTTTGGCCGGGGCTGGGTTTGAACCCTCCACCTCTGGCATATGGGGTCGGCGCCCTACTCCTTTGAGCCACAGGCGCCGTCCCTATTCATCAGTCTTGAAGGTACTACAATATAAGTAAGTAGACATGATGTGCAAATGTTAAACATTCCCTCCTGTAAGGGCAGAAAGGGCAGCATTCAGACTCTGAGGAATGTAGAGTTGAAATATTTATTGAGTGTTTACCATGGATGTGTCCTGAGCTAATCAATTAAGGTCATCTCACGTAAGCTTCACTTCCACCCTCTAGGCTGTGCACTAATAGGATCCCCAAGTGAGCAAGGGCAGTGAGTGAGGGCTCTCCAGTAAGTAACACAGCCAGGATTTGAACCCAGACCTTTCCTGCTCTTAGTTACAGTCCAGCTGGTCAGCTGCACCCCACTCATATATAAAAATGCCCTCTAAGGGCCTTTTTAGATCTAGGCTTTGTAAGTTGCAGTTATTCTCCAGGTTATTAGAGTGAGCTAAGGTTCACTGACTATCCCTAAGAGAAGAACCCGTGTTTTCTCTACCTGTGACTCCCACCGACCAGCACATTACCTGGGTTGTGGTAAGTCTATGGTGGCATGTTCATTAAAGGGCTGAATGAATGCATTCAGTGAGTGAAAGAGCAATTCACTCTTCATAAACAAGAAGCATTTATTGCCTCTTAGCAATGCATTACTAGGACGAGAAAGTAGGGAACTTTCCTAGAGGTGTGTGCAGTGTCTGGGTAGATAAATTTCATTCATTTATTCACACATGAATGAGATAAATATTTAATAAATGCATGTTCTCCAGTATCCAAATGACAGAAAACTAAGCTGGGGGGGGGAGGGGACAACAACAACAATGAAATAAGAGTAGTTAAAATCTTGGATTTAAAAATTCCAGTTCAAAAGCTCACTACCTGGATAAACTTGACCTGCCAAGATTCACCTGCTTTAGCTGCAAAATACTGTGAATCACACCTCTTTCATTAGGTTGTGAGAACTAATGAAAAGGGTAGGCAAAAATCACTCTCTTAACATAGATCCTATGTTGCTAAATTACATTATCATATTGTTATTGTGACCATTATTATTAGTCTCTTCTCCTTTGGTGTAAAAGTACCTGACTTCTCCTTTTTTTTTTTTTTTTTCCTTTCTCCTTTTCTTTCCCTTCTTCTGGAATAAACAAAGAAGAAAGTAATGTCAGTGCTATGAGGTTCTGCCATTAATTAGACTGTAAAAATTCTTGGAAAAGCATGAGCTATTATTTTAGAAAATATCTTTTCACACTTAATTTATCGGAATCAAGCCTGCTTCATTTAATGAAGACACTCAAGTAACAGCCTAAGACATTTTATAGATTTTTTTTTTTTTATTGTTGGGGATTCATTGAGGGTACAATAAGCCAGGTTACACTGATTGCAATTGTTAGGTAAAGTCCCTCTTGCAATCATGTCTTGCCCGACATTTTATAGTTTTAATAAATATCACCAAAGTAATGCTAACCAACTATCAAAGTAAAGAGATTATGCTTATGTGTTGAAAAAGGACGTTTGTCACAATGTAGTGTGATTACCTGTTGAATGCCAAGGATTGGATTAAGCTCTATCCTATAGGTGCAAATCCAGCTTTTTCACAAAATCCCTGTGACATCAGTTACTGCTAAATAGCTTTTAATTCAGTAGACTGCATGACATCACGGCCAGCGTTTTCTCCGCCACTTGCCTTTGCCTGCAACTCTCATGGTGAAGAGGGGCATTGACAATCGAGTGAAAAAGGAGAGTCCAAGTCCACTGGCAAGACAGAAAGGCCAGGTGTTTCATCCTATTAGTTGAAGTAGGAAGTACATTAGCTTTACACTGCCATTATAAGAATTTACCACAGATGCATTGGCTTAAGCCTACATAAATGTATTATCTTACAGTTCTGGAGGTCAGAGGCCTACAATCTGGCTCACTGGGCTGAAGCCAAAGTGCTACCAGGGCTGAGTCCTTTCTGGAGGACCTGGATGAGAAGCCACTTCCTTGCCCTTGCTGGCTTCCAGAGGCCCCCTCCATTCCTTGGCTTCTGTCCCGTTCTCCATCTCCAAAGCACATTGCTCCAACTTGGGCCCCGTGTCACTTCTCCCATTCAGCCCTGGCCCTCCCACCTCCCTCTCACAAGGCCCCTTGTGATTGATTACATTGGACCCACTCGGATGATCCAGGCTGGGCTCTCCACATCAAAATCTTTAACTTTAATCACATCTGGAAAGTCTCTTTTGCCAAATAAGATAATATATTCACAGGTTCCAGGAATAAGCTGTGGCCATCTCTTACCCTGTCTGACAGAGAGGAAAGTAAAAGGCAGAGAGGAATGTCACCAAGTCTTCTGGGAGATAAATGGAATGCCATCCCTCCATCCAGAGCAGCTTCTGGAATGTGTTCTCAGAGAGGCCACAGCTCCCTGCAGGTGACCCTGACTCTGCCCCCCAGCTTCCTGCTGCTGCTGGCCTCTGGGGTGCCTCTCTGTCTCCTAGCTCCCTTCTCACCAGTGAGGCAAATCTCTGCATTCAACGCCCTATCTAAATAGACCTGAAGTGGTTTCTGTCTTCCTAGCTGGACCCTCATGGACTGAGTTGATGAGAAATTATTTTAAGTAGATATTAGAGGAAAACAGACACATTTTAATAATGCTAACACTAGTTCTAAAATTCCTTTCTCTTTGGGAATCGTCTTAAAACCCTGTTTTCAAGCCAAGAAAGAAAGCCAGGACATTAACTTTATAGAGCTGCCAGAAAAATCACCACCATCACGGTGGCTTAAAATCATGGAAACTGAACCTTTCAATTCTATAGGTCAGAAGTCCAAGTCAAGGTGTTGACAAGGCCATGCTTCCTCCGAAGGCTCTAAGAGAGAATCATTTGTCACCTCTTCAAGTTTCTGGTGGCTCCAGGCATCCCTTGGCTCATGGCTGGATCACTCCAATCCCTGCTTTCATTTTCACACGGCCTTTCCTCTTTGCTGTCACAAATCTCCCTCTGTCTTTCTCTCGTAAAGATAGTTGTCACTGGATTCAAGGCCCGCTGGGTTAATTCAGTATGATGTCATCTCAAGATCCTTCATGTAATTACAACTGCAAAGACCCTTTTTCCAACTACATGCACAGATTCTTCAGATTAAGAAATAGATACAACTTTGGCGGGGTGGGGGCACCATTCAACCTGCTATGATCAGTTTCATTGTTTTATTGTCAATTAGGAAAACTTTTCTCTCTCACACACACACGTGCACACACATGCACAGGCAAATTTATTACTTTACTTCACCAATTTTATTCATCCAACATAGCTCTTAATGCTTTTTGCTCTTTCCAAGCATTAAATAACTCTTAAAGGACAAGGAATACGTTCCACAGCAAATAGTGGAAAACCTTATCATAGGGACATGAATAGAATGGAAAATTATTAGCCAACATCCATAAAAGTTGGTCAACGGAAGAGGTATGCTTTGAACCCTCTCTCTGCAATCACTTGAAAAGTGCCATCAATTTATTTAGCATTTTTCTCTACCCTAACTCAGCAGTTGCTTTTTCTATGTTTAATCTGAATATATGTTTTCTAGTTTATTTTTAGCACACATTAGCTGGCCAAATTAAATGTGATTAAGACGTCTCTTGGGCCTGTGATGTTTCGCAGGGTAAAGGGAGATTCTTCATAAAGGCATAATTTGTCTCAGAATCATCTGAAGTCTTGATTTACGTCATTGCTCACGTCCTGGTTCAAGCCACTGAAAGAGCAAACAGTGACGTCAGTGAAGACTTCAGATGACTTTTCCGGGATCGTACTCCAGTACCCCAGCGACCGGTTGGGAGCAGATAGGATATTCTGCTGCAATATAGCTACACTGACTAATGCTCACCAAGAATAAACTGGAAAGAACATTAGAGGTGGAAATAGAACAAGTAATTGCCCTGAGCTAAAAAATGAAATAGAAAGGGATGTGTTTCGTAGATGAGTCAAATTTCTATATCGTTTCTAACGGAAAGGAGAAACGAGATCCTATGTGGAATGTTTGCAAGTTTTTTTGTTTTGGTTTGGGTTTTTGTTTATTTTTGAGGCAGAGTCTCACTCTGTCACCCTGAGTAAAGTGCCCTGATGTCACAGCTCACAGCAACCTCAAACTCTTGGGCTCAAGCGATGCTCTTGCCTCAGCCTCCCAAGTAGCTAGGACTATAGGCACCCACCACAATGCCCAGTTCATTTTTCTATTTTTAGTAGAGACGGGGTCTCGCTCTTGCTCAATTTGGAAAATGGAGGAAAGAAAAAAGCTGAACTTCCAAAGTGTACCCCAGTGACAGGCCAGACGGCGCCTCCCCCGACTGTGGCCATGCTGGTGGAGACTTACCTCCCACAGTAGACATGTGAGAAAGAGGTTTTAGACAGAATTAACTAAAATATAAAGAAGACAGAGCCCAGAGGTCTTCTCTCTTATTTCTTCTCTAAAACTGTGCATAGCCCAATGTCTAGCTGACCGTGCAAGCACATGGATTATTCTAGCAAAACACTAATCTGACGTATACTTTATGAAACTCATAATAGACTTTCTGTGGATGAATTAAAGCTACGCTTACTGTCCTAAGGCTATTACGTGCATCTCCAATATTTACAACAACCCTGCCCTTTCATAGATAAGGGAGTTCGGGCTCAAAAAAGCAAAGAATTTACCCAAGGCCACAAATGGAATCTCCTCGATTCCAAAATGCCATCGATCGTGGTACTCACCATTGATTTCAAAACTGCTTTACAGGGACCAACTAAAAATACACTTCATTAAGTGAACAGCTCTGCTGTAAGATGAAGTTTACTTTTGAAACATTAAAATTTGAAGGGGGGGGGGAAAGAGCATCTGAAACTCTACAGAAATATATGGCAGACGTTGTCTTCAAGGACAGGTTTTACACATCCAGGTCTTTCTGTTCCCAAGAGCCAGGTGTCCCCACCGCAGAGCCTGCTCTGTGCATCAGGTTCTGATGATGGTCGGGCACGCTGACAACTGTCACCAGAACTACCACTGCACCACAAAAAAAATTAATTCTATCCCCCCCTTTCAGCTTTTCCATAGTCTGCATCAGTACAGATTTTTTTTTTGGTTTTTGTTTTTTTCCTTTTGAGAGATAAGGTCTCACTCTGACACCCAGGCTGGAATGCAGTGGCATCATCAAAGCTGACAGCAACCTCAAACTCTTGGGTACAACCAATCCTTCCACCTCCGCCTCCTGAGTAGCTGGGACTACAGCCACCCACCACCACTCCCAACTAATTTTAAAAAATTTTTTATTTGTAGAGACAGGGTCTCATTATGTTGCCCAGGCTGGTCTCAAACTCCTGGCCACAAGTGATCCTCCTTGCTCAGCCTCCCAGAGTGCTGGGATTACAAACAGGAGCCACCAGGCCCAGCCCAGGACTGTTTTTGAAACCTGATGTCAGTCAGGCAGACTTGATTCCTCAACATCGTCCTTAATTCTTTATTCTGCAAACATTGTTAGCCGGCCTTCATGTTGGTGTGAGGGACAGGGAAGAGCGAAACACCCTGTTCTTGGGGAGTTTACACTTGGGTTGAGGAAGTGAAGAGAGGGGAGGCAGTGACATTATCAGGTACTCCACCAAACCAGTGGAAATTGGAACTGAAGCATGTGTTGTGCAGGGGACATTAGTGCTCCAAAAGCCTCTCTCAGACGTTTTGATTTATCTGGGGAGATAGGGTGGCATCCCTGAACTGACATCTGGAAAGTGAGAAGTTAACCTTGGCCAAAAGAAGAAGGAAGAGCATGCCTAGCAGAGGGCAGTGTGTGTGTGCAAAGGCCCCGTGGCAGGGAGGGGCAGGAAGGGTACCCCACAGTGCAAGCAGAGCAGGGGTCTGGGGCAGCAGTGAGTGAGGAGGTTGGCAAGGTAGCGGGGACATGATAGAGGGTTTCAGAGGCCACCAGGCGATTGTCCAGAGAGATAGTGAGGAACGCAGACTCTGGAGCAAATCAGTCTCTCTGGGTGCAAGTCCCAGCTCTACCATTTATTAGCTATGTTACTTGATTTTGCTCATGAGAATTTAATGGGAGATTAATATAGACATGTATAAAACTTTTTCCAACAGCGCTCAGCACTCAGTGCCATAGACACGTCTGCTATTATTCTAGGACCAATAGAGATAGGGCAGGTGACATCATCAGGTTTGAGTTTCAAAAAATCACTCAAGAAGAAAGTGGCTTGTGGAGGAGTGAGAGGAGCAGCCTGGCCGGATAGGATGGTTGCAGTAGTCCAGGTGAGATTTGAACAGGGCTGGGGGCCTGGAGATGGGGAGAGCTGGGCAGGGTGGAGAGACAGGCAGCAGGAAGGACCAGAAAAAGCTGCAGAGGGAAAGGCAGGCCTTCCTGGTCAGCATCACTTCTCTCGCCCCCTGACAGCTAAAGAAACAGCTAAGACGACTCAGGCAAAAGCAAGAAGTCCATTTGCAAAGAATTGCAAGGAAGCAGAAAATTAAAACACACCTGTTAATTGAAAAGAAAACACTTGCAAAACTACCAAGGATGCCGACTTTCCTTTCGTCTGTCCCTGGGGGAATCATGGCCATTTGCAGATGAGATGATCATCTCTGCAACTGCAGAAATCAGCATTGCATGAGTCAGGGATAAAGACGTTTTGCTAGGTAATCAGCAACTGTCGGGAACTGCTCAAGGATTCACTTATTTCAGGTACTGGAACCAGACAGGTGATCCAATCCAGTTCTTTTGTTTTGCTTTTGTTTCAGCTCAGGATGCCAAGTGTCTTATACACATTTCTATCTGCGGGGTGTGATGGGTGCACATTTATTCACAGTGGAGGTGTGCAAATTTGCTCCCACGCTCATCACTGCCCCTCATCCACCACCTCCAGGGTTAAGTGCCATTCTACAGATTCCTCTCCAGTCTTTTTGGGGTCCTCCTGCCATTTGGGAGGTCTTTAGGAGCTCCCTGAGCTCTTCTTCCTTGGTGCTAGGTAACCTATCTGCAAGGAGCTTTGAGCAGCACAAATTCAGGGCTGTGTGGGGAAGGCAGCTGGAAAGCTGCCGGCCATGATTCAGACTCCTGGTAAGATTGCAGGGGTGTCCAACCTTTTTTTCCTTGGCTGCATGTTGGAAGAGTAAGAGCTGCCTTCTGGCACGCCGTACATACACAAACAGTAAGGAAAGCTTAATAGCAAAAAAAAAGTCTGTGCATACTTTTCATGATATCTGACATCACAGATAAGCAAAAAATATCCACGCAAAATCAGCACGCAGCCCATGGCCTACAGGTTGGATACCCCTGCGGGTTCAATACTGTCTCCCCAAATTCATGCCAACTGGAATATGACCTTATTTGGGAACGGAGTCTTTGCAGGTATGTTTCATTAAGGATTTGGAGCTGAAATTGCCCTGGATTTAAGATGGGTCTTAAATCCAATGACTGGTGTCCTCATAAGAAGAGGAGAACGCAGGGAGAGACGCAGAGGAGGGGACAAGTGGAGGACACAGCAGTGACTGGAGCGATGGCTCAGTTAGCTGAGAAAGCCTTAAGAGCTGAGGGAGGTGAGGAAGGATTTTCCCCTAGGACTTTGGAGAGAATGTGCTGTGCCAAGCACCTTGACTTTGCACTTCTGGCCTCCAGAACTGTGAGAGAATAAATTTCTGTTGTTCTAAGTCACCAGAGTTGCAGCAGCGCTGCGGCAGCCCTAGGGAGCCAATATAGACACAGGGAACAGAGAGGGACTCAGGAAAATGGCAGGGGAGTCTGAGGGGTCTAAAGGAGAAAGAAAGAATCTGTTTTAACAGACTGACTTTTAGGACTCACCCGGCCCAGAATGTGATTTTGGGATTAGAAAGAAGGCTGTGTTGAAAATTAATGAAATTTAGACAATATGGCAAAAATGGCTAACTGCCTACCAACCAATTCCTTTTTTCCCTTCTTCCAGTCAGTAAAAGAACCGTCTCACCAAGTTTCAGCTGAGCACATGATCACCCACGTGAAGAGGATGTTTCCAAGTGTCCTTTGTAGCTGGGTGTGTCCTGTGATTGGATCCTCACCAGTATTAAATCAGGGAGTGATGTACAAAACTCTGGAGCCTTAATGCTGAGACAATCGGGCAGGAGCTCCCCTCCTTCCTGTCATAATCTGGAATTTGAGAGTGGTGTCACGGGCCACTTTAACCACGCAGACAACAGCAACCCTCTAGGGTAGTGCTATCTAATATGGTAGTCACTGGCCACATGTGGCTACCGACCATTTAAAATGTGGCTCATCTAAATTGAGGTATGTTTTAAGTGTGTAATATGCACTATAAAAAAAATACATAAAATATCTAATACTTTTTATATTTACATGTCAGAAGGATAAAATTTAGACATATTACATTAAGAATGTAGAATTAGGGCGGCGCCTGTGGGTCAGTCGGTAGGGCGCCGGCCCCATATACCGAGGGTGATGGGTTCAAACCCGGCCCGGCCAAACTGCAACCAAAAAATAGCTGGGCGTTGTGGCGGGCGCCTGTAGTCCCAGCTACTCGGGAGGCTGAGGCAAGAGAATCGCTTAAGCCCAGGAGTTGGAGGTTGCTGTGAGCTGTGTGAGGCCACGGCACTCTACCAAGGGCCATAAAGTGAGACTCTGTCTCTACAAAAAAAAAAAAAAAAAGAATGTAGAATTAAAATGAATTTCACATGTTTCATTACACTTGTTTAATGTGACTAACTAGAAAATTTTAAATTATGTGTGTGGTTTGCTGTGGGTTCAATACTGTCTGGAGGCCAGAAGTGCAAAGCATTGCATAGTATTACCCTAGAACAGGGGTCAGCAAACTATAGCTGACAGGTCAAATCCTTCCCACCAATTGTTTTTGTAAATAAAGTTTTATTAGCACACAACTGTGTCCATTTGCTTCTGTATACCCTGCGGCTGCTTTAGTGCTACAGAGGTAGAGCTGAGTATATTTACTGTCATCCCTTTACAGAAAATGTTTTCTAGAGAATGGTTGACATCAGGGTAGAAGGGACCAGGTCCCGCAGGCTGGATCTGAACAGACCGTAGTGGTCCACCCAACCTTGACCATCTTTCTACATCTAAGGTATTCTGTGAGAAAGAAACAAATTTAAGTCTTGTTTGAGGCTCTATATTTTCTGATATAATTACAACAGCTTATTATTTACCCTTTGAAATTATAGGTAGTCCACAAGAGGCGTGGTCCCCAAAGATGTGATATTTTCAGTGTGATGCTGGAGCACAGACATTTCCCAGGGGCTTGGGTCCTGACTGTTAATGGTCATCACGGACCATGAGTCTATAATGTAAGGTCAAAACTTCATCTGGAGTTGGCACCTAATGTTGAGAAAACCAAGTGATAATAGGAGTCACGGAGGTTAATTGCCAGCTTTTACTAAACGGTCACACGCTTGGCATTTTAAACCCTATTGTCACCAGACTATCAATTTAAAACCTTCAGTAATAAATGACAGTTCTATCTGGAAACAGGCTCCAAAATGCACAATGAGCTCTCTTTTCCAGGCTTAACTGGGGGTGTGAAACAGGACTCTCCAGGTGACCGTGAGTGTGTCCCCAAATCGGAAATGTCTACACATAAGAGGGGTGGCCTTTCCTAGGACCTGAGCTCCTTTGCTCCCACTGTGCCCACCAGCTTTGAACAGAAGCAGGTCCCCTTCACACCATGTGACCACATCTGCAATGCAGTTATTTACCTGCATTCCCAGTGACAGCTTGGGTAACAAATTCTCCTCTCTCTGACATGCCTGAGAAGGCGGCCTTTTCAGCCAGTGGAGAATTAACCTATAACCCGAGGGCCTTCTTACCGGGCACAGCTTGCAGTCCTGCAAGCCAATCCCCAATCCTCTCCTTTTTTCTTATTTTATAAATGAGAATGTCACGGAATATATGGACCTGTTTCCATGGGTATTCATGCCAGCATTGCAAATGGTCACCCATTAAGGAAAACAAAGAAGTATGCAAGGTGGATGGGAGAGAGTGCTCTGGGTGTGTTTGTGGGTCTCTGCCCAACTAATCTCCAGCATCTGCCCTTATCCATCCCTTTTTGGGGGGGGGGGGGCTAATGTGGATAGTCACAGAAAATCCACTCTTTGAATTTGGCCACTAACTGCACTCCGTCTCCTGTAGCAACCTCAATTTAACAAACTTTCATTTCCCCTCCTTGCACAATGGGGGAAAACTGAGAGAGAAAAGAAGATGCCAGAAAAATGACATGAACCTATCTATGCTAGCCCACCCGTGGTCCCAGGAGAGGACTGTGCGTCCCGGATGCCTTCCAGGCAGGACGAGAAGTTTTATTTTTACTGGATAAGGCTGACGCGAGGTGAGAAAGTATTCTTCTGGAATTCCTACTGTCTGAGGCAATAACTTCCCACATACTTACTTTTACCAGCTTCCTTCTCAGTACCCTTTTGCATTCTTGATTCCATGTGTCAATTGTATTCTGATTATTTGCTCCCCTGTGTCTCAAAAACTCAAGTCCAGGAATTACGTCTTTGTTTATTCGAGGGTTGGCAGACCTGCCCCTTCATACCTCCTTAATCCATCCCCACCTTTGCCTTGGGCCAAACCTCAGCGAGTTTTGACTGGTCTCTCTCCCAAGCCTCCTCAACATCCCCCTGCCTCCAGGATGCCTCAGGAACCTCCAGAAACGAACGAATTTTCCCTCAGTTCTGCTCACAAGTGGACTAGTGTGCAATTCTCAAGATGGCGCCCAAATCCTGCTGACCCCAGGTGACCTCTCCCCTTTTAACCTCTTGCCACATCAAACTCCTTATGGTGCCTTAAACATACTTTCAGGCCTCTCCACTTCTATTCCTGTTCATCTTTCTGCCCCACCTCTCCTTCACCCCACCTGGTAAACTCCGATTTTTCCTTTAGGACTCAATTTAAATATCATTGTCTCTATTAGGACTTCTCTGACACCTCCAGGCGGAATGACCTCTCATCTCATCTGATTTCTCACTGGCCTCCGCGTTTATTACTTGATATTTATCACCTTTGTATTGTTGTATGATAGGAGATTCTGAGATTGTTACACACCACAGCTGCATAAGACAGGTTGTGTTCAGTCTTTCTCTATTAGGAATGCTAAGATGGTTTCATCTCTGCTTATTTGCTTTGGATAGATTCCTAAAAGTGGTATTATACAGGTGAAGCAAAGTCATAAAGATTTTTAAGGTCATTGATACATGCCACAAAATTGGTTTTCACAACTGTAATGATTCACACTTTCACCAACAATTAGAGTTCCCCTTTCATTCCATGCTCATCAGCATTGAGTTTTATAATATTTAGAAAATAAAATATACTCAGCCAATTTAACTGGCAAAAACGTCTTATTTTAAAAATTTCATAGCTCTAATTACTAATTGGTTAAAATTTTTTCTATGCATATTTTATATGAATTGCATGTTTTTATTATTAGCTCACATTTTCCATTAGACTGTTTGTCTTACATTTGTAAAAACTCTTTCTATATTAAGAATACAGTGGCTCAAAAAAAAAAAAAAAAAAAAAGAATACAGTGGCTCATGACTCCCTAATCCTGGCTTTCTGGGAGGCAGAGGTGGGAAGATTGCTTGAGCTCACAAGTTCAAGACCAGCATGAGCAAGAACAAGACCCCATCTCTACTAAAAGATAGAAAAATTAGCCAGGCATTGTGGCCTGTAGTCCCAGCCACTTGGGAGGCTAAGGCAGGAGGATCCCTTGAACCCAGGAGTTTGAGGTTGCTGTGAGCTTGGCTGAGGCCATAGCACGCTAGCCTGGGCAACAGAATGTGACTCTGTCTTTAAAAAAAACAAAATACAAGTCCTCTTTTTTTTTTGGTAAATGTTTAATCCTACTTTGTTTAGTTTAATTTCAATATCGCTTATGCAGTTTAATTTATAGAACTATATATTTTTTCCGCTTCATAATACATTCCACGCTTTAGAAAGGCCTTCTTCATCCCCGAATCCAATAAGCTTTAACCTATAGTATCTTCTAGAGTTTATAATTTCCTTGGGGGGAGGAACTCTTCAATCAATAATTTTGATAAAAAGTAAAAGGCAATATTTATATTTCCCCCAACAATTAAACAGTTGAATTAAAAGATTATTTAATAATCTTTTCCTCTATCTTTTATTACTTTTGTCAAATACCCTTCCCCTAAGGTTTCTTTCTGGGCTAACTCTTCGGCTCCATCCCTCCATCTGCCTGGATGGATTTTGGAGGCTGAAGGGTCAGCGTTAGGTTTTCTGATTTCTCAAACTTCACGATTGTCCAGCTACTTCCCCGTGCTGTGAGCTGCTCTCCTTGCCTGGCAGTCTTTTTTCTGCATCTTTCTATTTGGGTGCTGCTTCTTTAGAAACTCCCCTAACCCCAGCTTAATGAGGCGCCTTTCCCTAGGGACCCACCGAAGAATATCCTTTATTACAATCCACTGTGTAGAACACCTCACCTCTTAGTTCTCTTGACTGTTTATGCCACCAGACCATCAACTCCTCAAGGGGATTTTTATACTTATATTTTGTGTCCCTATTTTCTAGCAGAGCACTCTTCTCAAAGTAAGTCCTCCATGAGCACTTATTAATTTGAATTGAGTTAAATTGAGTTGTTGAGTTGAATGGAAGCAAATCATATTGGATGGGATGACTAATAGTTTTATAGATGAGGCTACATCCCAGATGTCTTTTCTTAGTGGATTAACTTCCCTTTCTGTACCAGTTAGACTCTAGCCAGGCAAACAGAAACCACGCTAAGTATGTACGCCCAGGGTCAGAGTTTCCCTCCAGGACCAACATGGATCTGTAGAGAAGATGCAGCCACACTGTGCTCACTGGGGGCAGAAAGAGGTCAGAAACATCCCAGCTTCTGCCTTCCTTCCACCCTGCAGGCTCCCACCCCCGCCTCCCCCTGGCCAGGCCCAGCCAGTCACCTCCACTGGAACCTGGGAGTATCGGCTTGTAGGGTCAGCTCCCCTGACCCAGAGTAGGGCTAGAGAGGGCGTGAAGTCAAGAAAAATGGGACCAATTCACTTCTTTTTCCTTTCCTTTTTTTTTTTTTTCATTTTTGAGACAGTCTCACTTTGTAGCCCTTGGTAGAGTTTGTGGCATCACAGGTCACAGCAACCTCAAACTCTTCGGCTCAAGTGATGCTCTTGCCTCAGCCTCCTGCGTAGCTAGGACTACAGGCACTTGCCACAATGCCTGGCTATTTTTTTTTTTTTTTTTTGGCTGGGGCTGGGCTCTAACCCTTCACCCCCGGTATATGTGGCCAGCTCCCTACTCCTTGAGCCACAGGTACTGCCCAATACCTGGCTATTTTTAGAGATGAGATCTTGCTCTGGCTCAGGCTGGTCTTGAACCTGTGAGCTCACGTGATCCACCCGACTCGGCCTCCCAGAGTGCTAGGATTACAGGCGCAAGCCACCATGCCCAGCCTCCTTTTCTTTTTTAACTTGTCAATGTTATTTGTTTCTAAATGGAGCAACTAGGGAAATGAGATAAAGAAATTCGACAAGTGAAAAATCAACCCACAATGGAAGGCAAATTAACAGGACAGGCCCCCATCTCCAGAGGCTGGTTGAGGGCCCCACCTGGGGATGGCTGTGGACTCTGTGTGCCTGGGAAGTCAAGGGTGAAAGGGGTCACGGCAGGTCAAGCATTGCTACAACTTCATTAACGACATAAGGGGGACATCTAGTCATCCATTTCATCCTTCCCAGAACTTTTCCCTGATTCTGTGCTTTGTGGAGATAGATGGCTGGAATATGGGGCAGACAGAAGGCAGAAGAGAAGCCCGGGGACCCTGATGCACACACAGGCTACTGGTTTAGCAGGGGCCTTAAAGTATACCAGATTGTCTCATGAAAGAGAAAACAGAAAATATGCAGAAAGATGACTAATGAATGCTGAGTTCTCACTTCAACACTCCAAATCCAGAAGACGTATGAAAGAGGCTTTAAGAATTTAGCTCTGATGTGTTACTTAGTTCAAAGTAAACATTTCACATTGTATATCAAAGCAGTACCCTGAATCCCATAAATGCATCAATGTACAAAGTTATGATTTAATAAAAAATAATTAAAAAAGAAAAAAGAATTTAGCTTTGGAGACTGGAGAAGCCAGGTCTGATGCTGACTGTTGCTAACTGGCTGTGTGAAATTTGAACAAATTACCCAGCCTGTCAGTTTCCTCATTTGAAGAATGGGGAAATTATTAACACCAATTGTGAGGATCAAATGAGATGATGTATGGAACTGCCTTGATGGTCAGCATTCAGGACATGCTGAAGGCTGCTATTTGGGGTGTGGTTTTGTTATTACTGGACAGGTCTTGCATAGGTGGTCCGTGCCTTTGCAGGTGCCGTGTTTTCTGCCCAAAATGCCTTCCTCCTTGTTCCTTCCGCCTCTTTCACACTCACTCCTCAAGTTGACCTCACCTCCTTCAGGAAGCCTTCCCTGACCCGCACAGGTCTGGACTGGCTGTTCCTCCTTGGTGGCCCCAGGCTGCTAGTTCTTACCTTCCCATGGCACTTGCCACATTGTATTGAACACATTGCTTTGTGGACCATGAGCAGCTGCAAGACTGGACCTGAATCTTACTCATCCACCTCTCTGTCCCAGTCAGTAAGAGACAGAACCCAGGCGTTCTGAGCTACATTCTGAGCATTGCAGACAAAAGGCAGCGTGCCCAGTTAAATTCGGCTTTCAGATAAACAGGTATCTTTGTATACACCAGTATTACATGAGACACACTTACTTAAAAAAAATTTACTGCTTATCTGAAATTCAAA
This sequence comes from Nycticebus coucang, assembly GCF_027406575.1. NCBI lineage: Eukaryota > Metazoa > Chordata > Mammalia > Primates > Lorisidae > Nycticebus > Nycticebus coucang. The sequence continues at coordinate 25,760,816 of NC_069802.1, read as the reverse complement.
CTGCATCCTGTATTTTATTTCCTAAATCTGGCCACTATTCTTCAATGCTTGGGTAAGAAGCATTTACTTCTCCATTCCACGAGGCTCACGAGGGGGGAAGTTTTCTGGCATCTTTCTTGTTACTATGGCTGCTGCTCTACACGCAGCTTCACTTTTCTGTTTCCAAGTTCTCAGATTTATGTTCCATCCCGGGGCCATTTTTCTCCATTTTCTTCTTCAAAATGTTAAAAAGGTTATCAAGCACGAGGCTTGCTCTGTGTTGTGATGCAGGCAGCGTTGATTCAGAAAAAAGAAACACTGTTGAAATGTCTTTTAAAAAATGCACACATACTCCACAAGAGATAGTGGGTGACGTGCTGAGAAGAAATGACATTATGTTTAGACCAAAGTCTGGGAAAAGCAGCCTGGCTGGGTGACAGCCAGTCAAGACAGCCTTCCTAATGGATAGCGCAAGCATTGTTTGGGGACATTTATTGCGGAATTCGACAGGGTAAAGGTGCCAGAGGTGAGCAAAATATCATCCTTCATAGGCTTCAAACACAGGCTGTGACAGAAAATAAATTGCCAGAGAAGCATCTCTTAAAGAAGAATAGGTTTAAACATGCGCCTGACTGGAGGACAGGAGGCATTCAGGATTTTTATCAACTGGAGGAAGACAGCTCAGCAAAAGTTTGTCTTATTTTTTCTTTTGGGCGGATGGCATGTTGTAGAGAAGGCTGGTTGAGGATGGATAGGAAAGCATTAAAATGCCTCTTTTTTATAGAAGTAAACGTTGTCTTTTTTTTAAAGACCACATGTTTAACGACAAATAAATGGTTTCAGAACAATACAAACAGTATGATAATTGCAGAGGGTAAGGCTTACGACCACCAAATTTGGTATCAGAGAATTAGGGTTGAATTCTGTCCCAGTGGCTATTAATTATGTGATGGGTCCATTACTGGACTTCTCTGTATTAGTCAGGGTAGGACAGGTTCTGCTGCAGTAACAACTACACTCAATTTCTCAGTTGGTTTCTTGTTCATGTCCCGGTTTGATTAATGCAGGTTGGGCACCAATTCTTGGAGGCTCTGTCCAAGTGAGGATGCAAGGATTTGGGTCCTTAGACACTATTGCCTTACACATGTGCCCTCTGAGGTTGCTGGGCAAGAAGAAGAGAGCATAGGCAACAGTGCAGGGTGGTGATGGGCCAGGCCTGGAAACGATATGCATCATTTCTGTCCAGTGGCCCACCTGACCACCACAGAAGCTGAGAAAGGCAGTCATCCCACATGAGCACAAGGAATTATCTCTGCTGCTCTCCCCATAGCACCCACCTACGGATCTGGCTGTTATGCACTTAAACTGCTTATTCAAAGACAGTTATTGTTATTTGATTTTGAGCTGATACAGGTACAATTAATGAATTGTAAAATTAGATGTGAGTTGTAGTCAAATTCATAGAGAGAGAAAGTAAATGGTGCTTACCAGGGGCCAACAGGAGACAGAAACAGGAAGTTATTGTTTGACGGACACGGAGTTTCAGTTTTGCAAAATGGAAAAGTTCCGAAAACGGATGGTGGTGATGTTTACACACTGTGTGAATGTACTTAAGGCCACCAAGCTATATACCTAAAAATGGGTAACGTAGTCAATTTTAGATTATGCATATCTTACCATATTTTAAAAATAAAAACACATTTCTTAAATTAGGTCTGGGTTAACTCCAGGTCTGAATCAACCTGGCTCAGGGACAGGGCGAGGGCTGTTTAGTGGTGTGTGTGTCAAATGGAGGTCAGGCTGGTGCTGGGCCTAAACTATGGAAACTAAAGAAGTCTCAGATGATCTGCCCCCTCTTTGTGCTTTATTTGGGGAAACAGGGTATTTAAAGTTCTTCAAGCCTATCTTTTGAATGCAGAGTCACTTATCAGTAAAAAGAAGGAGGAATAGAAAAATTATAATTCTTGCCTTAGTTTTCCCAGTCTCCTGGGTCTGAGTCTTACCTTGGCCTAGGTCATCCCAGGTCATTGTCTTCGCTCGGAATCATCCAGCTGGGATCCTCAGCCACCGCTGCACCTGGGGAGCTTTAAAAACACACCGATGCCCAGGCTGCAGCCCAATTCAATTAAATCAGACTCTCTGGGGTGGCATCTGGGCACCAGCACTGTTTTAAAAAGCTCCCCAGATGACTTTAACGTGCAGCCAGGGCTGAGAACCGCTGACTACAGGCTGTGCTGGCCTCTTCCCAGCTGCCTTTGTGCAGAGCTCCTGGGATGGACTCAGATGGACTCAGGCTGAAGGCCCATCTCAGCTAGCGGCTCCCCTGCTGTGTGGCCTCAGACACACTGCATGACCTCTCTGGTTCTTACTCCTCATTTGCCTGAGGGGCAATAAGAGTAGATGAGATGGTGCGTGGGAAACATGCAGTTCCCAGCACATGGATTAAGTGCTTAGGACCCAGTACACGTTGTTATTATGAACATTTCCTGTTACTTCTTCTTGTGAGGACAGACTTGCCATTTCCTCATAGGGATAATTTTATTTGCAGCTGTAGCCTGCTCCATTGAGATCCCTCTGACTCCATCAAAATAGAGGAAGGGGCTGTCTCTTTCCTCGCCCTTAAACCATCCCCTCTCTGCCCATCACTTGCTGTTCTCTTGAGTATTCCTTCCCCCCCAGAACATTCTAAATCTTGTCAAGTGAAACCCAACATGAATATAAATAATCAAATACAGATTTCTTCCTAGTGTGCATCTGCCGAGAAGTGGGACAGAGGCTTTTTATGGGAGGGAGTGGCCCTTGAGCCGCGGCTACAGGAGTTTGTTCAGGCTGGTTTGATGCTGAGGACTGTGAGGGCAGCAACGAGCTTGAGCCAGTCTGAGTTAAGCCAGGTCTGGTTCTTAATCTCCCTAAACAAACCCAATGCAGGCAGGCTGAAGAAAAGGTACATGCTAGGGCTGGCCGCAGGGACTGACGGCAATGTCAAGGTTGAGCAAACTTCAACTTGATCAATGTATAAGGAGAAACCCAGAAGCAAAATCCCAGGATGCTATGGCCCCAGACACTGTATGAGTTTTATTCTGTCACTGTACTTGCTTTATTTATTATGCATCAAATTAAATGTAGTAAGTCAAGCCTCTACCAACCAGAGTCCTCTGCTTCGGTTGGGTGGAGGAAGGCAGGCAGCAGTTTATAGGGGACAAGGAACATGTCCAAAGGGCCCTGTGCTCCCTGGCTCTCACTGGAGGATGTTGAGGAGCCTGTTGTCTGAGTGCCCGGCAGGGAGGAGCCTGGGGCCTCCAAGCCGTGACCCACGTGGGAGGTTACCAGGAATCTATGGTCGCTATGTCCCCTTACAGTGGCACCAGGGGACTCTGTGCCATCGTCTGCCCCTCTCACAACTCTCAGCCTTCCAGACTTTGGGACTCTCTCTCCCGGTATGAGGTCACCCCTTAACCCAGTGGTTCTCAACCTTCCTAATGCCACGGCCCTTTAATACAGTTCCTGTGGGTTGTGACCCATAGGTTGAGAACCTCTGCTTAACCGACCAGGACCTGATAAGATGAAAGTAAGGAATACGTCTTTCTCGCAGGATCACAATGAAGAATAAAGGAATTAATTAAAAACCTTTGGCATGGTGCCCAGCACATGCTTAATAAGAGTGCAGTTTCGTGGTTACCGTCAACCCTCAAGAGCCCCACCTGAGCCTCCCCCAAACTCCTTCCAGCCCTTGGCTCCTAAGCTAAGCTTTCAAGAACAGAAGCATCTTCCTGTCACCCAACACTCCCAAGATTCCAAGTTTCCATCTAAGTTCTACCTTCCTCTTCAGAGAGGAAAAACACTCCTCCCACCAAAAAAAGACCTTCTTACTGCTCCTGTGTTTGCAAGGACAAAACAGCTAACCCGATAACACCTTCTCTAGCAGCTGCAAGCAGAGGGAGTGGTCGAGTCCCCTCAGAAGCAAGGTAGGGCCATTCACCATTCATTCACTTGTTCATCTGGTATTAAGCACCAACTGTGTACTGGTAGGGCAGCCCCTTGCCCTCTAGGAGACAACAGCCTAGGACAGTGTTCTCAGCCCCCACTGCTCATTAGAACCACCTGGGAGCTTTTACAAACTCCCTGCATCCAGACCCATTAAGTCATTATCGCTAGGGGTGGGACCCAGGTGGCAAACTTTTTTTTAAGTTCCCCAGAGGAGTCCAATATGTGGTCAGAAACAGTGAGGTGGCAGGAACAGTAGACCAGTTATTACAATCCAGTATTGTAGAAATGGTGTTGTACAGTGTGTACATATCTTAATAAAGTTGTTGAAAGCAGACAGGCAGGGCGGCGCCTGTGGCTCAGTGGGTAGGGCACCAGCCCCATATACCAAGGGTGGCGGGTTCAAACCCAGCCCTGGCCAAACTGCAACAAAAAAATAGTTGGGAGTTGTGGCAGGTACCTATAGTCCCAGCTACTCAGAAGGCTGAGGCAAGAGAATCACCTAAGCCCAAGAACTGGAGGTTGCTGTGAGCTGTGACGCTACAGCACTCTATTGTGGGCAATAAAATGAGACTCTGTCTCTAAAAAAAGAAAGAAAGAAAGCAGACAGGCAGGTATAGGGGTTACAGAAACCCAGGGATGGAGCCTGATTTAGGCTGGGTTGGGGACCAGACTTACCCAAGGCTCCCCAAAGAAGGAACATATTCTCTCTGCTCAGGCATCAGAGTCAGACGTGTCAGACACGCCAAAGTAATGAAGGGAAAGTGTGTATTCAAGTCTCCTTTCTAAAGCAGCAGCCCGCTATGTTATTGACAGTATAGGACACACTGCATGATTAAGTTTGTTAATTAGTATTAATAAAATTGGCACTTTTTTCCATTTAGATTAACACTTCTCAAGCCTTGGGAATAGACTGTGGTGGTTCAGTGAGAGCCTATGAGGAACTCTGGGAGAGGAAATCTTAGTGACACTCCTGTGTCTGGGCAATCTTCTGTCCTGGCAGTCCCCCTGTGGAAAGACTCCAGATAAAGTCTCCGATATTTCCTCCCTTCCCTGGGCTTCTATGCCCCTTCTCACACCAAGAGATGGAGTCTACTTGCTCTCCCCTAGGACTGGCCTGTGTTTGTTTTTGTTTGTTTGTTTTGTTTTTTTAAGACAGGCCAGTGCTCTGTTGCCCAGGCTGGAATGCAGTGGTGTCATCCTAGCTCACTGCAACCTCAAACTCCTGGGCTCAAGCGATCCTCCTGCCTCACCCTCCCAAGTAGCTGAGACTATAGGTGTGCATCACTTTCCAGGCCCAGCTAATTTTTCTATTTTTTTTTTTGGTAGAGATAGGGATTTCGATCTTTCTCAGACTGGCCTCAAACTCCTGACATCAAGCGATCCTCCTGCCTCACCCACCCCCCACCCCCCAAAGTGCTAGGATTACAGGTGTGAGCCACCACACCTGGCCCCCATGGCTTGTTTTGGACAGAAGGCTGTGGAAGCTACTCTATGAGACTTCCAAGCCTGAGCCCGAGGAGGACTGGCAGACCCTCCTTCTCTCTGGAGCCTAGGAATCAGGCTATAAGGAAGTCCAGCCTAGATGACCATGAGGTCAGAGGTTACATGGACAGAGCCCTTGGAAGATGAGTCACCAACTGAGAAGTTCCAGGTCAAGCCAAGCTCCCAAGTGAAACCAGTGGAAAATCACCCTGCTGAGCCCTTGACCTACAGCATCACGAGGACAAGATAAACCATCATTCCAAGCAACTAAGTTTTGAAGTCTTTGGGAGTCTTTTGCATAGCTTTGTACTGTATTCCCACTGCAATCCAGGCCAGCCTAACTAAGCCCATTTGGTCACTCCCCATTATTAGCTAGACAGCTATTGATACCCTCAAAACGAGGGCTATTATCCCCAAGTCAGGGAATTCAAGAAGGTTGTGAACTCAGATGGGGGAAAATGATAACATTTTTATCTTCATTAACCTCTAGCTGAAATTTATTGCTGCCTTTAATTAGGGATGAGGCAACAAGCCACAGTCGTGTAGGAGTATTTGTGATTTTGTCATTGGTAGAAATCACAGATTTTTTTCATATCACATTACAGCTGACCTTGTTGTTTAAGATGTTGATCAAGTGCATATGCCATCATATTAAACACTTCTTTTTAATAATTCAATAACTATGCTTAATATAATTGGGTTCCCCTGTAATAATAAGTATTTTATTTTATGCACTTACAACTATTATTCTGCAGGCTACCAACGGGGTCCATGGCCCTCAAAAGAAATGAGAGCACCTGAAACCGAGGCAGTACGGGTCCAATGTCAGCACGCTACAAACTTCCCACCAGGTTACATTGAAAGCAATTGTCACGTGGACTCCTGTCACCTACGCAGGACTTATCTGCAAGCTGGTGATAAGACAGTTCCTACCTACAAGGTCACATTTGGGCTCCCTGTGTCTTTTCAGGAGTTACGACAGCATCTCATGTGAAAAAGTTCATTCAAGGCAAATATTCTAGGGCAAGTATCAGCCAACTATACTTACATACTATACCCACTCTGTTAAAATATTTAAACAATATTTTAAAATATTTTTTAAACAATATTTTAAACTAAATTACAGAAACATAACACACTGCCATTCCCTTCACTCCGTTTTCATAATGAAAAAACCTTCCAAATCTTTCCACCTGCCTTGCAGTTTCCAGATGAAAATCACCTCATTAATAATGTTATAGCTCTTTTTTACCCTCCAAATCTTCAACACGTGGCCTTCATCCAGGTCAGGTGGCGTTTCATTACCCCTTGAGATCAAGGTAAGGTCATCTCCAGCACCCTGACCCTCACACGTGCTCTGCCACCATTATCCTGCCAGGGTCTGGAAAAAGTCTAAAATGTTACCCCATGCAGAACCTAATAAGCTAGACCGCTACTGTTTCACGGGCGCTGGCAAAAGACATGAGACTCTTGAGTCGGAGATAGAGGGATCTTTGTTAATCACAGCAGAGCAAGGACAAGAGCATAATGTTGGCATGGGTCCCCACATCTCCAACGTCCCATGGGGGATGACGCAGAGGGGCACAGGTAGATACTAAACATATGGTAGATTTGTATCACAGCCAAAGAACATTGCTCACTTTTAGAATGAGTGATAAGCAAACTTGCTCTGTGTCTGAAGGGAGATGAGACTGCTTCCTAAGGAATGGCCCAGGTGAGGAGCAACCAGGGTCTTGTATTCTGGGCATACCCAATAGCCACATGCAGGGACCCTCAGGGGTCTACCACCCATGGCTTTGTTTTCTTTATCTCAGCACTTAATTTTCCGATATTTCCTCATTAGTATGTTCTTACCTGTCTCTCCCAATGCAGCAGAAGCTCCGGAGCTCAGGGTCATCTATCCTTTCATTGCTAATTCTCCAGCACCAGAAACAGCATGTGGCCTGCAGAAGGCACTCAGTACATGTTTGTCGAATGAATGAGTGGGATTGGCCTCAATTTCCAGCACAGGCCACAGGTTTTCCACTCCAACTGAACAGATTTCTTAGCTGTCCCCAAACACACTTGGCCTCATGGCTTCAGCTTGGAGAAGCCTCAGCCATGAGCTTTACCTCCTCTGCTGGGCACAGGTAACCAGCTGCAAAGCCCAGCACGGTGCCTCCTCTGGGCTTCTTTCACCCAGGAGTCTTCTCTGGAGGCTTAGAGCTGCTCTGCTATCATCACCCTCGCCATCCTTACTACGTTGTTGCTAGGGCCTGTGAGTCTTGTTAAAACGTAAATCTCCTTGAGTGGGGAGAAGAGAGAGAGATGAGACCACAGAGGTGGTAAAGCAATGTTCTCAGCCTTCCTTAGGCCGTGACCCTTTAATACAGTTCCTCATGTTGCAGTGACCCCCAACCATAAAATTATTTTCGTTGCTACTTCCTAACTGTAATTTTGCTACTGTTATGGATTGTAATGTAAATATCTGATATGCAGGATGTATTTTCATTGTTACAAAGGGGTCGCGACCCACTGGTTGAGAACCGCTGTAGTAAAGAGTAGCAGTGACAGCCTCTAACATCTATATTCCTACTTATTATTAGCTCTGTGACCTTAAACAAGCAATTTAGCCTCTCTAGGCCTTAGTTTTCCCATCTGCAAAATGGGAGTAATGAGCAAATCTCCCTCCTAGGGTTACTCTGTGGACTGGCTGAGCTATAAAGGGATTCAGAGAAGTGCTTTTTGGTTATTCCTGGTGCCAGGCTATGTGACTTGCTGGCTGCATACTCCACAGGCCCCCCCTGAGAGTGCCTCACCCCATTCACGTGCCACCCCCTTGTAAGGGCAGAAGCTGTGAGAGAGGATACCTGGAAAAAGTAAGGTCAAAGAGAACAGAGTTCTTCTCAAGGAGACCCCAAGGATACACGGGTGACTCAGCTCTTAGAAAATTGTAAAAACTTTAATTCCTGGGACCTGGAGGCTGACGCTTGCTTCTGTGAAGTCCCGTAGTTCTGTAAAAGCAGAGCCGCTTCTATAGCTTGATTCAAACTGGCCAAGGAGAAAGGTATCTGTGGGCTGGAACTTTTAGGCTGGGGATAAAACGGAGAAAACTGAGCCAGCTAGAGAGTGCGGCCGTTTCAAATTCTTCTGTGCTGAGGCTCCACCGGCTGTGATAAAGCCATTCCTCTTATAAACATGGTATTTGGGGGTCTGTTCTCTCCCCCTGGGCCTTGTCCCTTGCAACAGCTGTGCCCCCTGCAGCTCCTCACTCTGCCCCAGAACTCGCAACTGGGGCAGGAGGAGGACTTCAGGAGCTCTTTGAGCAGATGTTCACTGATGAAGTCAAATCTTTCACAGAAATGCAAGTACTCAGTTAACACGGCCCCCAGTGAGAAAGGACTTTGTTGAAAAAGAAGAGACTCACTGAGCCAAGTGCAGTGGTTACTCCACATTTCAGGTCTTATAAGGGAAGCGAGTGTTATGGTGGGTAACCTTGATGAAGGTTCATAGAACTTCACAAAGCCTCTGAACGTGTATCTCCCCTTCCATCTTTGCAATCTAGGCATGTCCACTGGCCTCACTATGTTTTCTGGGATATAAAAAGCAAGTACTTACAGGAGGTGCCTATGGCTCAAGGAGTAGGGCGCATATACCGGGGGTGGTGGGTTCAAACCTGGCCCCAGCCAAAACTGCAAAAAAAAAAAAAAAAGCAAGTATTTATAATGGGGTCCCCACTGGCCTGAACCAGTCTTTTTTTCCTTCTTTTTTTTTGAGACAGAGTCTCACTCTGTTGCCCCAGGCTAGAGTACTCTGCCATCCTAGCTCACAGCAACCTCAAACTCCTAGGCTTAAGTGATCTCCTGCTCAGCCTCCCAAGCCTGCTGGGACTATAAGCACCTGCCATAATGCCTAGCTCGTTTTTCTATTTTTTGCAGAGACAGGATCTTGCTCTTGTTCAGCCTGGTCTCAAAATGGTGAGTTCAAGCAATTCACCTGCCTGGGCTTCCCAGAGTGCTAGGATTATAGGCATGAGCCACAGCACCTGGACTGGCCTGAACCATTCTTTCCCCTTCAGCACCACTTCTTTACTGAATAACAAAAAGTTACATGTTCATAGAACTTTACAAAGCACCTGAATACCTGAATACATATCCCCACTTCCATCTTTATAGTCCTGGGGGTAGATATGTCCAGTGGCCTCATCATCCTCCCACTTTACAGAGGAGGAAACTGAGGCACAGAGGCTATAAATAGTAGAGCTGATATTCAAACTGTGTCCCACTCCTATAGTGAGAAGAATAGAGGGTCCATGTCCTAATCCCCAGCACCTGTGACTATGTTACCCTACAGGACAAAAGGGACTTTGTAGATGTGATTAAATTAACAATCTTGAGATGGGAAGATTACCCTCAACCATCCAGACAAGTCCAACCACAAGTTCCTTACAGAGAGGTCAGAGTCATAAATTTGAACACAGAGATATCACAACACACACCGGCAGGCTCGAACAGCCAGGCAAGTGAAGAGATGGATCCTCCCCAGAGTCTCCAGAATGAACACAACCTTTGATTTTAGCCTCTGACCCTGTTAGGACTTCTGACCTCCAGACCTGTAAGATAAATCTGTGTTGTTTTAAGCTACTAACTGGGATATTTGTTAAAGCTGCAATAGGAAACTAAAACACCCCCCACCCACACACACACACAGCCTTCCAGAGCACCACGGGCATTTCAAAAAGCATGTTATTGTTGGGTGGCGCCTGTGGCTCAAAGGAGTAGGATGCTGGCCCCATATGCTAGAGGTGGTGGGTTCAAACCCAGCCCTGGCCAAAAACTGCAAAAACTGCAAAAAAAAAAAAAAAAAACCATGTTATTGTTAAATGAATCTGCACTTGATGGGAAGAGCATGGAAGGCCCATAGGATCCTGAAATGTCCTCTGATGTCCTTGTCCCCACAGTGAGTGGTTCAAAACATGCCTTCTGGAGTTTGTAACCCCAGCTCTGTTACTCACTATCTGAGACTATAAACAAATAATTTAGTTTCCTCATCGTGGCTAGCGGTGAAATGGGACAGTCGTCAAGGGCTGGGAGAATGAAATGCTTAGAACAGTGCTGAGCACACGGCTGTTAGCTATTATTATTAAAGGACATTTAGTCCTTGAGAAGCTTGTTAGATTTTGAGCACAGTAGAAGGGGTAGCACATGGGAAAAAAGGGGACAAAGGAGGGATCACTTCCCGAGCTCCTGCTGGGTGCCGGGCAGTTCTTGGGAGCTGCAAACACATGACACATTATCTGATCTAGTTTCTCTGAGGTGGGATGCAGGGGGGATGAATAGCCAGTCTCCATCACACGGTGGGGGAGGGGGCAGAATTCACACCCCAATTTGTAAGTTCCAAAGCCCCATCCAGAAATGCCCCTCACACCTCAACAAGAGTAGACAGACATTGGAGGGACCCTGATGAGCGAATTGATTTTCTAAGCCTCGGTTTCCATCCAGAAAGTGGAGATGAGGTGACTAATAACCATCTCCTGGGATTATTGGAGGAATCAAAAGAGGGAATATGCATGAGATTCCTTCAAACCCCCTCCCCCCCCCCCCCCGACATGCCATTCAAATGCAAGGGTTGAACATGACACCTAGCAGGGAACAGTCCAGCTGGAATGCATGGAGGAAGAGCAGGGACCAGGGGGTGGCCCAAATATGCACAAGGCGGCTAGGAATGGGGACTAAGGACCAGAGCCAAAGACCAGCCTGGCACATTTCACGCAAGGGTGTGGGTTCAGCGGCTGGCGCTGGGCAGGCCACCGTGTGAGGCAGTTGGACACTTAGTCCAATGGCCAGCCCTGCCCCCCCAAAGTGGGAGATTCCCACAAACTCTCATCCTCTTAAAGAAAGAAGCAGTGGAAGATTTGAAAGGAGTGTGTGAGCATTTCAAAGAGCCGCTAATTCATTACCAGTAACCACAGCTGAAACGCTGAGTAGAGTAAGTTCTGGCTCGCAGTCCATCAGCTGATGGCTTTTCCAGCAGGAAGTGGCCAAACCTTTGGGGTCATCTGGCAACCTGCTCCATGAGCAGATGTTTTGTGGTGGCTGGTGGGTCTCTGCGCCTCATGCTCCCAGATAGGGTGGCCAATTCTGGTTTTCCCAGGACTAAGGGATTCCCGAGACACAGGACTTTCAGTACTAAAACTGGGAACTTCGGGCATATTAGGACAAGTTGGTCGCCATGTTCCCAGGACTCTGCCCCTCCTCCAACTAAAAGCCTATTGAGAACTCTCCCCAACTTGCCCTGGAATAACATGGCTTTTGTGCCCTCAAGTTTGAACTCCCTGCCTAAGGCAGAGATTGACAATATTTCCAAAGCAGCTGCAAACACGGTCCATTCCTGGAGTGTTCGCGACAGTTTGCAAATAGCTTCCCATACATTGACATGTTTGCTTTTTAGAACAATCTCAAGGCCAACGATAATAAAACATAACTATCTTGGAAATGTTTTAGACTATAAAAGAGAGAAAATAACTGTGAAAGATCAATGGACAAGGCAGATTCATAAGAGGAAGAGGTTTATTTACCATGCACATGGAGAGAGTCACAGAGTGACCACCCATATCCCAACGAAGTCCAGGAATGTTTATACCTTCCTTTTAGCAGGGAGGGAGAGATGAGGAGCACAGGTAATCCCATCTGGAGGAAATTAATGGTTGCTAGAGAGAATGAATGGATGGGAAAACAGATTGACTTGTAAATGATTCTCTTTGCAAATTAAATTAACCTTGAGAGATAGGTATTATATTTAAAATGATTTGGGCCAGATCTGGTTACATCCTTGACCTTCTTTTCTGCAATCTGTTAAGACAAGAGGGAGAGAGAGGGGAGTCAATTGCCCCTTTGATCTTCTGATCAGTCAGCCAGTCCACTTTATGCAGACAGAGGGAAAGCTGCCTCCGATGCTTTTTGATTTTGAATGACCTTTAATTCAAAATATTCTTTACACCAGGAAATCATATTTTGGAGATGTCCTGAGCTCCTTCAATACCATCTCTAGGGGTTGCAGTGAGGACTCTTTTTTTTTTTTTGAGAGTCTCACTATGTCACCCTTGGTAGAGTGCTGTAGCGTCACAGCTCACAGCAACCTCAAACTCTTGGCCTTAAGCTGTTCTCTTGCCTTGGCCTCCCAAGTAGCTGGGATGACAGGCGCCCACCACAACGCCCGCCCGGCTACTTTTTGATGCAGTTGTCATTGTTGTTTAATTGGCCCAGGCCGAGTTTGAACCCACCACCCTCAGTGTACACTACAGGCACTGAGCCTGCAGTGAAGGCTCTTAGCTGACACCTGGAACATGTTCAGGATGGTGCCCTGGCATGTGCCACCTGTCACATGTGTAAGCTGTCAACGTCATCCAGGAGACCTGACAGAGGGGCCTCCCCAGGCACATCTGTGATGCTAACTCTCAACCGGAGACTGCTCCTAGACTTCCCAACAAGGACCCTGACACTGACCTTTCCATGTCCCCATCGCTAGGAGTCTGACTTCTTGGTGCTCAGCCAGCCAGCTAGCCAGCTGGCACTTAGGATGAGCAAGAGAATGAATAAATACACAGGCACTGAACACATCTTGGGTTTGTTCATCAAGTATAACCAAGCCCTTGAACTTCGTACTTAGTCCTGGGTGCTACAGCTGCAGAAAGCCTGAGGGCAGGAGGCAGGCTTTGCAGTCCCGAGCAGATTGCTTGGCCTCCTTGTGCATGCAGCCCCCAATCCATAAAATCAGGGTTGCATCTGACATAGAGTACAGCCTCTGAAGGGCATTAAACCTCTGAAACTCAAAATTTTCCTTTCTTGGGGAAAAATTACAGCTTTTGAACCAGGGTGGCTGTATATCCGTCTTCTTCTGTGGCTTCTGCAAAGGATCTGCCCAGTATGCAATCAGAGCGCTTTCCCATCTCTCAGGGCTGCGACCCCAGCCTCCCGATCCCCTCTGCCTGCCCAGGCAGTGCTAACGGCTTCTAGGTTGTGCATTACAAGATGCCGTCCACTGCCGCAGAAATGAACAAGATTCCCCCTCCTTGCCATCTGAGGATTCTGAGTTGGGGACGCTGCCCCCTCAAATCGCCCTGCTCCCCAGGGAAGGAAAAGCATTTTCAGATGCAGAAACCTTGAGCCTCAGCGCATCTGCTCCTGGCTCGCGAATGCCACAGCGCGGCAGACACGCCGCGATGGGTCTCAGTCATTAACTGGCTGTCAGGCTCCTCGCATGATGGAGCTAAAAATAGCGCGCTATAGATAGAACCATCTCCCCCGCCGGCAGGCGCAGGCTGCGAAGGGAAGTGGGGAGCAGGGGCTGTGCGGCGGCTGGCTGCCCTAAAGGGACATTCGTGCTGGTCCCCAGCTCCCCGCTGCGCGCTCGTGGGCAACCTCCCGCTTCATCCCAGGGCACCTCCCGCCCCTCATTAACCGCAGACGCGCCCACATGTTCCAAATCCGCGCTTGGCGGGGGCTCATTTGCATGCCGCTCCCTGGATAAAAGTGATAAGGCCCCAAACAGTCCAAGGAGACCGCGCAGATGAAACCCGGGCTGCTCGCTCAGGAGGCGAGCTATTTATAGAATCCAAATATCAGCATCTTCCACCCATTTACACAAAGCAATTTCAGCCTTTTTCAGATGAGAAAAAGAGCAGCCCCGGCCGTCATTCATTCGGGTGTAGGAATCACATTCGGGGCCAGGAAGCTCTGATTTTATAGGTAACCTCGAGGCAGGCTCGGATTAAAGATCAATGGCGACATAAAATGTAGGCCGTCATCTTTTCCCTGTGAACATGTTCTGCTAATAAAAAATGTTTTAGTAAATAAACTCGGGGAGATGCATTACTGGGTGGCATTTATCCCCCCCACCCCCCAGCTTCACCCTGAGTGTTTGGAGCCAGAGGATGAGAGAGACAGAGAGAGAATATGGTTGAGTTCTGTCTTCCGAGGCCACAGCTGAGCTCTCCAGCTGCTGGGGAAGCCTCTAGCTCACTCTCCACCTCCAGAGTCAACCAGGATACTGTGTAGATCTCTGCTGAGATGCTCATTTTGCTGCTTCTTTTAAAAAAGTGGGGAGGAGGATATGTTTCTAAATAATGATGGGGCTGGCAGTGCTGCCTGACGGCACAGACCCTGGGGACAGGCAGACTTGGGGTCAAGTCTGGCCCTGCTGCATCCTAGCTGCATGTGTCTGGGGGTGACCCAGTCCTGCTAAAGTTCAGCGTCCTCACCTGTTAAATGGGGGATGATAGATTTTCTTTCATTGGAGCATAGTGAGGATTAAGTGATCATAAGCAGAAAAAGTGCCTAGAAGACCAATAAATGGCAGATCTTATTATCAGTGTGCCCAGAAACTGGAAAATTAATCCAGGGTGTCCGTCGATACCATTGGCCTCCCTAGAGCGTGGGTCTTTGAGATTTATCAAGCTTCTCCCAGGCTAACCACAAAAAACATCACTGGAGTCCTCCATGATCTAATTTTGGTAAAAAGTTTGATTTCTTTTTTTAAGCAACATTTACTTCTTCCAGTTCTGTGGCTGGTGAGGAGTTTCCACAGCTGGACTCACCTGGAATCCCTTATGCAGCTGGGCTGGGATAGCTGGGCTGTCTGCACTGATTTGGTCAAAATGACCACGGCAAACGATGTAGGGCTTTTCTGGATGGTTGTGAATGATAACGTGGAAACACACCTGCACGCGCGTACACACACACACACACACACACAGAGAGACAAGTCTTTTTGTTCTGAATGACCCTCAGAAGGAACTTAATGTTCTTATGGGCATTGGGGCAAAGGGGCGATTTGGGGGATCAAGCGTTCAGTCATGCCTCCACTGAGAGGTCTTCACTTCGGGCACGGATCCTGGTGCATGAGACCGATCCTCTCCAAATCTCCTGGTATGCTGACCCGACTTCCTGATTTGGCCCAACCAGGCAAGGAGCAGAGCTGTCAGAGGTCTGTCTGTTTCTCAGGATCCCATCTTCTCATCCCTTTCTTCCCCCCAAACGCATCTCTCTCCTTGATGTCTACCCCAGTTCTCATATTTTAGAGTCGTCAAAATCACCAAGACAGCTCCCAGACTATGGAGCCCCACACCCCGAGATTCTGATTCAGTTTCCCTGAGATAGAGCCCAAGAATGTCTATTTCAAACAAATTCCCAGATGATGCCAAATGATGTTGATATAGGGATCCCATTTTGAGAGCCAATGGTCTAAAGAAACCCAGATGGGGGGTGAAGGACTGGGAATTTCTGCTGTTAATTTCTCATCATGTCTTGTAGAGCCTCAAGGCATACACTCTTTTAGTTTTGCTGGGTCTGGCTATTTTGAGACACAAAAGTAACTCTGTAATAAGGAAAGACTGCTTTGGGGATGTGACAATAGAAGCTGAGGATGTCACGCGTAGAATTAGCTAGAGGAGGAGCCAGGGAAGAGCGTCCCAGCAGCAGAAGTACCATGTGCCTGCAGCCACATTGCCCGGGGTCTGTTACTCAAGGAACTGACTACCAGCTGTGGCCCTTCTCATCACCTGTCCCTGCCCTTTGCTCCTCTCCTGACACCCCTCCTACCTGTCCCAGACCCATCAAGTCCTGTTGGTGGGTGCCTTGCCATAGTTGACTTGTTTTCTTCATTGCACAGTTTCCCTTATCTATTATTGCAGCACAATGAATCCCTACATTTACTCATCCCAGTTCTGTGGCTGATGGGGAGGTTCTGCAGCTGGACGGGGGCAGGTGGGCTGTCTGCACTGGGCAACTCTCTGCATATAGCCTTTTATGGCATGGCCACCTCAGTGCAATGTCCCCAGAGGGGGGAGGGAGGAAACACAAGTCCTCCTATGATCTGGATTCCAGAACATTCCTAGTGTTACTTCTGCCACATTCTATTGGTGAGGGAAACTGGAAGGCAGGAGAGGAGAGAAAAGTTTGTTCCTTTCCCTCTTTTCTCCCTGTTCTTCACCCACAGCCTCAGCAACAGTTGTTCCAGTCCCCCCCCCCGCCCTTTTAGATCCAGCCTAGTTTTGCAGGGCTGTTCCCCCATGTCCCTAAGTCGCAATGACCCTGACCTCTGCTGACTCCTTCATCTTAAGGGTAGAGGCTGCCTTCCTTCAGTTACTACCCTTTGCCACCTCAGTGATCCTTTTTTGCCTTTTCAATACTCTGTTCAGCCAAGTTCCTATTAAATTATCTCTACGAATGTAGTTTGTTTTCTCCGACTAAACCCTGACACGTAGTATAATCAGCTAAAATACGCTCTGCTGCAAGTATCAGATAATCCAACTGTTGTAGGCTTAAACCAGAGGTTCTCAAACTTTTTAAATAGGTGGCCAGTTCACTGTCCCTAAGACTGTTGGAGGGCCGGACTATAGTTCAAAAAAAAAAAAAAAAAAACCTGTAAACAAATTCCTATGCACACTGCACATATCTTATTTTGAAGTAAAAAGAACAAAACGGGAACAAATACAATCACACCACCTCATGGAGCCTGCGGGGCCGTAGTTTGAGTACCCCTGGATTAGGACATTTACAATTTACTCAAAAAGAGAACTGGAAGATTAACAGTCTCAATGATGTTGCAAAACAACCTAGTTCTATCTTCCAACTCTGCCATCTGAGGGGAGTTGTCTTTTCAGCCTTGTGCTTGTCACCTCATGGTAGCAGGATAGTTGCTGCAGCTCCAGGCATCATGGCTACATTTCACGGAACAAAAACCAGGATCTGTTCTTCCTTGGTTCTCAGAACTCCTTCCTTGGCTTAATCTCACTTTCTCCTTTTTATCAAAATTTTCCCAACGGACTTTCCCTTACATCTCATTGGCTCAAACTAAGACAACTGTCACTCCTAACTATAAGGGAGGCTAGTGAATCAATTTATTTTTATTTATTTATTTCAGAATATTTTTGGGGTGCAAATATTTTGGTTACATGAATTGCTTTTGTACCCTTGAGTCATCCTACGCCCATCACCCAGAAAGTGTCCATTCCACCTGTTAGGCATGAATTTCCCCTTCCCCTGCTTGCCCCCCACCCCACCTCTTGCCGTCCATTGAGTTTTATTACCAAATGTGCACACGAGTTGATCAATGAGTTCCAGTTTAATAGCAAGTATATGTGGTTTTTGTTTTTCCATTCTTGTAATACTTCACTTAGGAGAATGGTCTCCATTTCCATCCAGGTTGTTACAAAAGGTATTACTTCACCATTTTTAATGCTGATTATTACTCTATGGCATACACATTTATTAATCCACTTATGTACTGATGGGCACTTGGGTTGGTTCCCACCTCTTTGTGATTGTGAATTGTGATGCCACAAAAATTTGAGTAGACATGTTTTTTGGAGAAAATGACTTTTTTCCTGTGAGTAAATGCCCAATAGTGTGATTGCGAGATCTGATGGTAGGTCTACCTTTAGTTCTTTGAGGTCTCTTCATGAAGACTTTCCACAGAGGTTGTACTAGTTTGCAGTCCCATCAACAGTACAAAGTTCCTTTCTCTAAAGTATCCATGCCAGCATCTGTTGTTTTGGGATTTTTTTGGAAAAAAAAAACAAAGCTATTCCCAATGAACTTAGGTGATATCTCATTGTGGTTTTAATTTGCATTTCCCTGATGATTAGAAATGAACATTCTTTATATGTTTATTGGCCATTAATTCATCTTCTTTTAAAAAGCTTTTGTTCGTGTCTTTGTCCACTTTTTTGGGAGTTTGATTTTTTTTCTTGCCGAATTGCTTGAGTTCTTTGTAGATTCTAGTTATCAGCCCTTTACCAATATATAGTGTGCAAGTATCTTCTTCCATTCCATAGGTTGTCTATTCACACTAAAGATTGTTTCCTTGGCTAGGCAGAAGCTTTATAATTTAATCAGGTACAATTTTTATTGTTGCTGTGATTGCCTTTAGAGTCTTCTTCATAAATTCTTTGCCTAGGCTGATGTCTGTAAGACTTTTTCCAACATTTTCATCTGTAATTATTATAGTTACAGGCCTTGGGTCTAAGTCTGTTATCAATCTTGAATTAATTTTTGTGAAGGGTGAGAGGTGACAATCCTGTGTCAATCTTCTGCCTGTGGCTATCCAATTTTCCCAGCACCACTTATTGAATAGGAATTCTTTTCCCCAGTGTATGTTATTGTCAGCAAAAAGGAGAAATCAGGAAGCCTCACTTTTGCAGACTTCAGACTATCTTGCAGGGTTACGGTAACCAAAACAGCATGGTTCTGGCACAAGAACAGAGATATAAATCACTGGATCCAAACAGACAACCAGGTAGAAAAGCATCTTCATACGGCCATCTGATCTCAGTACATTTAGTATCTGGCAAAGGAGAATAGGATTACCATAACAGCCTGAGAGCAATCATCATTCTACCCCTGGGGCTCCATCTAGAACCTGAAAAATGAAATCAGGGCACTCTTCTCAGTGGGCAGTAGAGGAGGGGGTGTCTGTATTGGGGACCATGCTGGGTAAACACTCCCATCCAGCTGCTGTACTTGACTGCCTTTCTTGCCCCCCGCAGACCCATTGGCACTTAGCTCCCTTCCAAAACTGCTTAGCCACGATTTACTGGAGCCTCTGGGGCCCACCCCATGCAGCACGAGATAGGAAGATGGACAGATGAACTGTGGCCTCCACTGCTCTGCATGTGCCACTGGCCCGGCCTAAGCTCTCATCCCCAGCTCCCAGGATGCCCCAGCTGGCATTGGCTCCCATGCTCCCAACTGAGGGCTCTCTATGTGGCCAGCCAGAAGGACGCTTCTCTCTCTCCAAGCTCAGACTCTCTATGTGTGTTCAGGCTGTGGGCAGGGAGAGAGGTTCTGGCCTTTAGAAAATTTAGAGGCTGACCTGGGGCCTGCCTCCCTTTCTGCTGGCTGCTGCCTGTTTTCTGGTTGCCTGTTACATTTGAAATCATGGAGCTTTGCAAAATGTTTCCTCTCTCTTCAAGTCTGGCTTTTCAAAACTGATCCCTTCCTAACAAGGGCCAGACATTCTAGCCAGGAAGCTGGAAAACACTGCCCCAGGCTTGTGTGGCAGCCAGCTCCCTGTCCTGGCTACAGAGCTATGCTGTTCCCAGAAAAACGGATGGGTGGGCTCTCCTGGGGGCTGCAGCCTTCACTGTGTCATGGCCACCCAGCAGAAAGGGGGCACATGCCATAAGCTCTAGCACACCCATGCCTGTCTGGATTTTTCTCAAGCTATTCACTTCTCCCATGATCACTGGAAATGGAAAACAAAGCCCCCAGTATGTGAACTTCGCAATCTCCCTCTAGTGCTATTTCTCTCTCATAGCCTCTTGGGATCAAAATGTGGGGAGAGGCTTCCCACCTCTTTTATATTGTACCCCTTTCTCAGCCCCAGCTAAGCCACAGTGGCTTGGGTTGGTCACTGTTCAATTCCTAGGGTCTGGCGCAGGGCTGAGCAAACAGTGGGCACTCACCAGCTGCTCTCTGAATGAACGAAAGCTTCTACTTCCTGCCCTCCCTCTGTCCCCGTGGCCCAGGACTCTGTGCTGTCCCTAACAAATCCCACTAGTCCTTCCAGGTCCAGCACACACATGTTTTCCAGAAAGCCCTCCATTCCTGTCCAGTGGTCAGAGGACTTGGGAGTTCCTTCTTCCTTCCTCAGGCCTCTGTCTGAACTTCAGCCCTTGTTCCTTCTACTTAGAATGTATTTCTTTTCTTTTCTTTTCTTTTCTTTCTTTCTTTTTTTTTTTGAGACATAGCAACCTCAAACTCTTGGGCTCCAGCAATCCTGCTTTGGCCTCCCAAATAGCTGGGTCTACCAGTGCCCAGCACAACGCCTGGCTATTTTTAGAGATGGGGTTTCGCTCTAGCAGAGACTGGTCTCAAACTGGTGAGTTTAGGCAATCCACCCGCCTCGGCCTCCCAGAGTGCTGGGATTACAGGTATGAGACACCACACCCATGCTTGTTTAGAAAGTATTTTGCTCAGCTTTATGTTAGAGCAAAAACATAAAGACCTGTTTCCCTGCTGGGTGTTGGTTACACGTTGACAGGAATGGGAGACCCATGCTTGGCACATAGTAGGCACTTAATGAATATTTGTTAAATAAATAATAATTAACATTACATATTTATATATTGTACATATAGTGTATCTGTATATATACATTATAAATGTAATAGTTTGCATATGTAGTTTGCATATTGCATTTATAGCACACATGTATATAACATGTCTATGCAATATGTGATGACATGAATTATATATTCTATAGGATAATTATTCCTGTGTTCCAGGCACATTAACTCATTTCATCTCCCCAGCAGCCCTGAGAGTCGCTAAGACCACCAAGTCAGCAGAAGAGAGAGCTGAGATTCTAGCAAGTAGACGACCTGGTTTGAAAAGTACATCCTAAGAAACAGGTGGACGACAGTTTGACCTAGGTAAATCCAGGGAGGCCGGGCGGTGCCTGTAGCTCAGTGCGTAGGGCGCTGGCCACATACACCGAGGCTGGCAGGTTCGAACCCAGCCCGAGCCAGCTAAACAACAATGACAACTGCAACAACAACAAAAAAAATAGCCAGGCATTGTGGCAGGCCTCCGTAGTCTCAGATACTTGGGAGGCTGAGGCAAGAGAATCACTTAACCCCAAGAGTTTGAGGTTGCCGTAAGCTGTGACACATGTCACTCTACCCAGGGCAACAGCTTGAGACTGTCTCAAAAAAAAAAAAAAAAAAATCCAGGGAGGCTTCCTGAAGGAGGGAATAGATGAATTGCTTAGAGGAGAGAAAGGATGTGGTCTTGGTGTGAGCTGGCAGAGGAGTGGTGGTCTCTGAGCAAAGCTGGCTGCTTTTTTTCTATTCCTCTCTCATCCTGCCTTAAGTCAGCAACTTCAAGAGCAGCTGCTTTATTTGGTTCCAGGGAAACATGGTTCCAAGGAACATTATCCTGATACGCTGACTGCCCCAGCCCAGACAGCTGCTGGAGAGATGCAGGTCTCGGCCTATCAGACCTTTAGTGAGTGTTTCTGGTGGGTTACAAGGCGCATTACTTCCCAGCAGGTGTGTTCCAGGAGCAGCCTAAATGCCATGCACTGTAGCTAAAGTCTCCTTCCCCATCTGCACGATTTCCGAGGCTGTCAGCTGGGGCAACATGTGTGCCCTGGTCCCCTCACTGCCATCTGGCAGCCTTTTGGAAATCATAGCTCCCCCACACCCATCAGGTGGAGTGGGGTCCCAGCCAAGGCCATGGCTAAAGCAGAGTCGGGACTATAGGCGCGGGTGTGGTGACAGCAAGGACCTCCCTGTGGCAAGAGCTTTCTGAAGTTCCCCGGGCTCGTCTGGGCTCCGCCTGTGCAGCGCCCAATTGATAAGCATGTAGCAGCCACAAAAATCAAATTGTCCACAGGACACTCCTCTGGGAGGTGCCTTCCTGAGGTCTACAGGTAACTACCTGGGAACCTCCAGCCACTGTCGCTGCCCCTGAGCCCTGCCCTGGCCACCCGCTCCTCCCAGGCAAGGGGACCATCCCTCTGGGGACAGATGGGGTCAGTAAGCATGTACTCTCCTCTGTTGCCATGGAAGCAAAGGGAGGCCTCCCCCAACAGTCCTGAGATGTTCCAAGAGAATTTTTCACTCACCTCCTGGACAACTTCGCCAACAAAGGCTCCAGGGAAGTTCACAGAGCTCAGTCGATCGTGGGAAAGAAACATGGCGTCCACGGCCTCCACACTTAGCTGGTTCTCACCGCCTCCACGCTTAGCTGGTTCTCCAAATCCCTCCAATGAAAGAAATGTTCTCCCACAGCCAGGTTGTGTAAGAATCAGGGACTCCAGAACAAAGGGGCTAATGTGAGATGTGGCAGGAAGTGAGGGTGCTGGACAAACTGGTTGTCTGTTTCTGAATAGACCCTAAATCCTCTTTCTCTGTTTCACTGGACACCTATCCAGTGAAAGGTGGGTGTCGCCTTGGGCCATGACTCCTGAGCTTTGGTGTGTAAAGGAATTTCCAGAAGCAGGTGTCAGGACCTGCCCAGTCCCCAGACCCCCTCACTTAGTTGCTCTCAGGCAAAGGCAGGAAAATGCATGTTTACTAAGCACTGTGCAAACTTGGCTGGTAGGTGGTTCTCAGCTGTAGTTTAAGACCACTATAGGGAGTGACTCCTCCCTTCACTGAACCTCCCTCAGGCCCGTGGCAAGGATGCCGTCTGCTTCGCTTCATTTGGGCACATGTCACCGTTCTGTTCTTCCTCCTTTCCACCCCTTAGGCATCATGCTGGGTCTCAGGACACATCCTCTGTAACCCACCCCACAGGGGGGACCCTTGCAGTCCTGTGTTGTCCCTTCCACAGAGCTTCTTGGGTCTCCATGTAGCCATCAGCAGAAATGATGACGTGTTCCTCTGCTGTCCTCAGTGCCCAGCTTGACGATGGGCTTTACCAATATTCTTGAGCAACTGTATTACATCTTGTTTAAGTACCTCCCTTGCTCCAGGCCCTGGACTAGTTGCTAGTGCAGAGAAGAAAGAAGACAGACAAATCATTTTAACCCAGACTGATGAATGGAACATTAAGTATAAAGAATCGAATCTGGCTGGGCGCAGTGGATTGCAATCCCAGCCCTCTGGGAGGCGAAGGCAAGTGGAACCTGAGCTCACGGGTTTAAGACCAGCTTGAGCCAGAGAAAGACCTTGTTCTACAAATAGCCAGGTATTGTGGCAGCACCTGCAGTCCCAGCTACATGGCAGGCTGAGGCAAGAGGATCACTCGAGTCCAAGAGTTTGAGGTTGCTGTGAGCTATGACTCCACAGTGCTCTAGCAGGAGCAACAAAGTGAGACTCTGTTTCAAAAAAAAAACAAAGAATCAAATCTATTAGAATGCCAAAGCCTGGAATAAAGGAAAATACCCAACTTTGGCAGAGGAAAGAAGAAATTCCTACCATGTATGGAGGGCTGTAACTTGATAGGACTGTTCTGAAAGGAAGGCTGGCAATTTGAGACTAAAAAGCATCTGTTCCCTTTGATCCTAAAATTTCATTTCTGGGAATTTTTTCCTAAGAAAATAACAGAACCCGAGGTCACAAAGCTGTTCATTTGAGTTATTCCCCAATCATCTACTGAGAAACTACTACTCCCAGGGCAGGTGCTAGGTCCTGGGCCCAGAAGGAGCAAGAGAACGTCATAGTGTGGACGAGCCCCCAGAGGATCAGCTCCGTAAGAACAAAAAGCTGCAGCAACTTAGAGTCCATCCAGGGCTGTGAGCATCAGTACATTTCGATACAGCCGTGTAACAGAACACTAACCAGTCTTTACAGATGTGGACAGGAATCTAGAGTCATTGATGGAGGAAGCTTTTTATGACATTGGTGAGTAAAAATATGCAAATTCGGAAACAGGAAGATTCTCATTATGTAGATTACCCATAAATGTCTACTTGAGTATAGAGATACAGGTGTCAAAAACGTCATTGTCAAACATCACAATGTTCAAGGGATTTGTTTCTGGTTGACGGAGAGGTTTATATTCTTTCTGTCTCTCTGCATTTGAATCTTCTGAAAGAGCCTGTATAGAATACAGACAGTATCTTTGTAGGCAGAATGAATAAACAGAAGGGTAGGGAAAAATTTCTTGTCTTCTCCAGCTTGTAGAAAATAAATAATTTAAAAATTTAAAAAGTAAAGTAGGGAAAAAGCCAAACAATATCAAAGCTTGACCAAGGACCTGACTGCCTCAGAAGGCAAGATGGTATCCCGGGAGACCTGGGTCCCTAGCTCTGCCTCATGTGACTACTGTTCCTATGAGGATCTCAGTTTGTGGGGGTAGGGACTGGGCTGGCGCATGGTAGAGATCCAATAACCATGTGTACATTTGTCATAGCAGCTGCCCTTTTGCTTTGCCCTGAGCTGAAACACTTCTATCCCAGGTAGACTTCTGGGTCACCTTTAAGCTCACAACTGCTGGACTCCATCAACCTTCCTAGGCGTCCTCCAACTCTGAGTATCTAAGAAACTGGGGCTGCCATCCGACAACAAGTAAAATCAATCCAGGCCCAGTGCCAGGCTGGGATTTGGCCGGCTGGCCTGGGCTGGGGTTGTTCTTTTCTTATCTACCGACACTCCGATGAACTGGCCAACTGACACAGCACAGCTGAGGCAGTTAAATCTTCCCGAGCAATGCATGTGGCTGTCAGGATTATTCACAGTAGTTTGAGTCCCCTGCCCACGACCTCTTTTCCCCAAAGACACCCTTTCAAACCTGACTCATGACTAATAAACCCATACCCAAATTGATCTCACAGCTGTTCTTCAAATGCGATGCCAGCCCTCTCATCGGAGCCAGGCTCTTTGGACGTGCAATCAATTGGGGCAATTTCTCATCTGGGGCTTGTCATTGGTTTCAGAAACTGTCTCATTCAGCAAAGACTTTTCGGTGGAAACAGTAACACGTCCTGGCAACATTATGGGTTTGGAGAACTGGCTTTCTCCTACCCCCAGACACACTGGCAAAGAAAAGTCCCCTCTGTGTGTGAATGCTGTCCAGTTCTTCTATGGCTGGGTGATCTGCTCAGGAGAAAGAAGACAGTGACAACTTCCATCCAACTGAGGCACAACTTCAAACAGCACAGCCCAGATACAGAAGGGTGGCTGGAAATTAAACACCAGTTGTTCAACTCGGTGCTAGGCAGCTGCTGGTAGAATATTTGGAATAAAGTGTCTGGTGGTCCATCAGGGCAAGAGCTGCAGGCAACTTTAAGGCCACCCATTGCACAAATTCTAGACCAATAGCCACAGTGGTGGCAATAACAGTGGTGAGGGAAGTAACAGTTATAACAACAAACATTTGTGTAAAGCTGCGCTCCTTATAAAGCATAGTTCCATACTTAGTCCCATTTGTTTGCACCCCCAAAAACCCAGCCTGTTTATGTGATGCATTTTTCACCACTACAGGGGCTGGCAAATTCAAATTTTGTAGGGCTCTAAGGAGGCTGGAGACGCAGGAAGAACTAATGTTGCCATTGAATCCGATGGCCATCTGCTGGCAGAATTCCTTCTTGTTCAAGGGAGGTCAGTCTTTTTGTTTTATTCAAGCCTTCAACTGATTAGATAAGGACCACCCACATTATGGAGTGCAATTTGTTTTATTCAGTAGCCATTGATTTAAATGTTCATCTCATCCAAAACGCCCTCACAGAAACTGTGAGAATAATGTTTGACCAAATGGCCGGGCACCATGGCCAAGGTGACACATAAAATTAATCATCCCAGAAATGAAGACCCTGAGCTGATAAACCCATCTCTCCAGAAGGTCAGAGGTGAGTAGTGGAAGCAATGGTATATACTAAAATACGCGTCCAGGACAGGGAGGGATGAATGCTATGGAAGAGACATAGATAACAGTGCCAGAGATCTGAACGCATTTCCCTTAGCCACAGAAGGAGGTGTGGGAGCAAGGAACTCATGGAAGGCTTCTCGGAGAAGGAGGCTTTGAGACAAGATCCTATAGGCCGGGAGGTATTTGCATGGGTGCCCATAGAGGGAGGAACGTGACTCCAGGTGTATGGAAGAAAAGCATGAGCAAGCAAGATTAGAACGTACAGGGGGCACCCCGGAATTCCTTGTCCATGTGGGCAGGGGAAATAGTGGAGGAATTAAGCAACATGGCAACCAGGAGAGTAGACACAGGCCCCATTGGTGCATACCAGCTCGGTACCAGCCTCAGCTATATCTAGTGCAGGGTTTTGAACATGTTCTTCCTTTTTCCATCCACATTCCTGTTCACTATGTTCCTTCTTCCTTCTTTGCACAGGTACAGCTAATGGTGGCTAAGCCGTGGAAGGCAGGCATCTGCAAAGTCTGCCTGGCATCCTCTAACCCCCACCTTGATCTCTGTCTGGGAACCAACCCCTCCCCAGTCTTCAGCCTATACTTGTACTTTTCACTTTGTACAGCATCACTAGCTCTAGGAGGACCATGTGACTCAGACCTAAGCCATTCCGGAGACTCCCACTCCCACTGCCAGGGTGGTTGATCAGGAACTGTGACACCGCCCCGGCCAAGTACGCCCTGTACGCTTACCACGGGATTTTCTCTCTTTTTCTCTCACCTGAATATGAGAGGTGACAGGAGTAGAGCTAATGTCACCATGGACTTTGAGACATCAATGCTCAGAATACAGAAAGGGAGAGAAGATAAATCCTGGTAACTTTATTTTGTGTGTGTGTATTTTATTTATTTAAGACAGAGTCTTACTTTGTCGCCCTCGGTAGAGTGTCACGGCATCATAGCTCACAGCAACCTCACAGTCCTGGGCTCAAGCGATTCTCTTGCCTCAGGGACTACAGGTGCCCTGCTACAATGCTCAGCTATTTTTAGAGACAGGGTCTCGCTCTTGCTCAGGCTGGTCTCAAACCCGTGAACTCAGGCAATCCACCCGCCTCGGCCTCCCAGAGTACTGGAATTATAGGCGTGAGCCACTGTGCCAGGCCGAATCCTGATAACTTCAGATCCAGCCCTGAGCATGTGAAGGAGGTTGCGAGATAGACAGGGTGAGTCCAAGACCCACAGGTATCTGGCAATGATTAAAAACCCTGATAATAATATTAAGCACCACCATTTCTTGAGCACCCACCAGGGGCAAGCACTAACGTCTTGTTTTATTTAATCCTTCAACTTTGAAAGGTAGTTGCTATTCTCCAGCATTTTTTTAGCTAAGAAAACCACCTCAAAAGAATTTAAGAAACACCTTCAAAGCCCACCTTTAAAGTTAGCAGTAAAATCAAGTTTCAAACCCAAGTCTCTCTGATGTTGAAGCTTGAGCTCTGGTTGCTTTAACAGTTCAGAAACACCTAGAAAGATTTTAAGAAATTACAGTGATCCTAGCTAACCTCTAAACCAGCCATTCTCAACCTGTGGGTCATGACCCCTTTGGGGGTCTCCTGCATATCAGATATTTACATTACGATTCATAACAGTAGCAAAATTACAGTTATGAAGTAGCAACGAAATAATTTTATGGCTGGGGGTCACCACAACATGAGGAACTATATTAAAGGGTTCCTTTAATACAGTTAAAAAACCACTGCTCTAAATGTTTAGATCGCTTAGTGAGGGGTAGGGCCTCGGAATTGGAATATTTCTGTATTAAAGTGTTCCTTTACTACAATTAAAGAACCGCTGCTCTAAATGTTTAGATCACTTGGTGTGGGATAGAGCCTCGGAATTGGAATTTTTCAAAGATCCTGAGGCAGCCAGGATCAAAACCACTACCCAAGACTGCCAGGTGGGATGAAGTTCTTATTTCTGTCAAGTAGTTGCAGCCACTTGCACAAAAACCATGTGACACTGACCTCTCCCACTCCCAGCAGCGCAGGGCAATTCTACATTTCAGTAAACACCTCCATTTGGATTACCAACAAGACTAGGGTCAGCCCCTGATGGATGCAAGTGGGATCTGATTTAGAGAATGCCAGGGAAGGGTGAGGTATGAGCCAGGCTAAGAGAAGATGATGCTTCTTTCTCTTTTTTCCCTTGGCCTGTCATTTTTAGAAAACACACTTGGTAGTACTATCAAGTAACAGGAAACAGCTGCTTTGGGAAACTCTGGAGGACGTCAGCTCCTGGCTCGCCACAGTGATGATCCATGCTCTGTTCCACTCCATTTACAACAAGAAATTTCCCTGTACTATGCAGGGGACAGTGTACACAGCTGGTCCCACCACACACATGCCACAGCAAGGGTCAGGTTAGGGCCTGGCTAACACAGGGTTTACACCAGCCCTGCGCATCCTGCATCCTGGCGTCAGAGCAGGAGGGAGTTATTTGGTTTTCTTCCCCTGGAGTTCCTCTCTGAACATCCTTCCTTGCTTTAGAAAAAAAAATGCCTAGACTGCGGTTTTGTCTTTATGACCTCTCCCAGGAGATCAGCTTTTATTTCAAAAGTAAAACCCCAGCACAAAGGGTAAGAAAGCTTGCAAACCTTTTGAGGATAGCTGTAGGTACAGCAAGGCCTTTGTTCATAAAAATGCTTCTGCAGCTCCTGTGTTATCAGGAAAATACCTTTTGTGCTTGTCCTCAAAAATCTCCGGCTCCGTCTGATTTTACGATTCTGAGTCTCTCATGTCTAGCATAGTACTCGGCACATAGTTGGTATTAAGCAAAAACAAACAAACAAACAAACAAACCTCTTTAAAAAAAAAAAAAAAAAAAAAAAAGAGCAAAAAGAATGCCTAAGGGCAACTAGCTTCCTTCTTTGCCAGCAAGACTCTGCAGAGGCTTCAGTATTCCATGAAATGTGAGATGATTACCAGTTTGAATTTGGATGGAACATTTTGCCATTGGGGAAAATTTAAGAAAAAAAAAAAATGCAAACATAAAACTATCCTCTGTTTGTTTCTAGTATTTTCATAGCTTCTACAAAGAGGAAAATTCTAAAACTATATTCAGAGGAGGAAAAAAGAGACTAGATCCCGGGCTGGAGAGGAGGGTTCCGATTTCTAAAAGGAAAGAGAGAGACGTGTGGGCCCAGGATGCAACTCTTAAGACTTTTCTATCAAACTCATTATTATTCAATATTCTCTGGCTACAACCAAAGATAAACCAATCTATTTGTTCCACATCACATTTCTCTTTCTTGTCCAAAAGGCTGTTAGGAGGGTCTCTGATAAATATCTCACAAGCTCAAGCTCTCCCAGGCCTTTAGCACTTCCCTAAGCCATGTTAACTGCATCCCCAAGACAGATGAAGCAATTTGACTTGACCTATTCATAGTGAACCCGTGAGAGTACTGGGGGATTACTCCTTTCTTCTACAAGTGTGTCCAAACTATCCAATCATTTCATAAGTGCTTGTTATCACAGCAGTTTCGAATTTCTACCATTCACTCTTTTTTCCTCAAAAAAAGAACCAGAAAAATTATTTCCATACTTGGCACTCTCTTACTATTCCTATACCTCGTGATTCCTCAGGGAACAGCAACAGCAGTTCTGTGTACATATCAGCAAGTTTTGCAGTGGCCTGGGTTGCAATTTAGCTGAGCCTTGGGAATGGTACTGATATAAAGGAGGTAGACATTCTTTCATTATTCTCCCCCAGTAAAAAGGAACTGTTTGTTCCCTAAACCATTGCTCACAGGTAAGCCTCCCTGAAGAAGCTAGAAATAAACTTAGTATAGTCATAGTCTGTTTTGGGTTTCAACACATGCTCACAACCCTAAATAATGATAGCTATGTTTATTGGAGAGAATGGTGTGCCAGGGACTGTGGCGAGATCTCTACCTTACAGGTCACAAGAGATCTTGCAACAACTCGACAAAGTAGGTTCAGCTATTAACCTGTTGTGCAGATCAGGAAACTGAACCAGAGAGGGAAAGTAACTGCTGCAAGGTTGCACAGCTCAGAAGTGGCAGAGCTTGGATTCAAACCCAGATCATGAACCATGATGCCACACTGATCCATCCTTTCTTTGTCACCTTTTTAGAAGCTTAGCTTGAAAAGCCTGATGGGGGATAGAAAGATACTAAAGTGTTTTACATTAGATGATTAGATGATTTGAGGTAGCACCAGCATCACGATTGGTTCCAGCCTCCTTGCAATCAGAGCCTTCCTCTGCAGTCCACCAGCCCCTCTGCCTTCATCAGGCTCTTCCTGGTGGACAGCCCCTCTCCACCACCCCCTCTTTGAGCATCACCCCAGGGCTGCTACCTTCTACCAACTCTCCATGGGCACAGCCCACCAGGCTCCTAATCTGCCTCCTGACTGACCCCTGTCAATCTTTTCAGGAGAAGTCTCTTCCCTGGAAAGCACCATCCCCCAGGAAAGATCCAGTGTTGGGGGCTAAAGATGCCCCCTCCCCCATCTATATGTTGAAGCCCTAACTCCCAGTTCCTCAGAATGTGACCTTATTTAAAAATAGGGTCATTTTTAAGTTATGATGAAGTCACAGGGAAGTTGGGTGGCCCGAGCCAATATGACTGCTGCCCTCATAAAAAGGGGAAATGTGGACACAGATACAACACACATAGACAACACCCTGGGAAGACACAGGCAGAGAACCAGTGAGGTACCTTCAAGCCAAGAAACAGAGAACATCACCCGCAAACCAGTGTCCCAGATCCCAGAACTCACTTTGTTAGATTAGGTCTGGAAAGAATGACTGTGCCTGGTCCCCACACTAACTGGCTCCTAGGGTCTCTCTGGGGAGGCTTCAAGGTCCCATATGGCTGCTTAAGCTCCAGCCATCACATCTTTCTTCTTCTTCCTTCCCAGGGGCCTTCCCAACCAGCATAACTATCACTGAGCACATGCAACATGGTTGCTTGAGCTCTAGCCGTTATATCTGAATTCTGTGTCCAGAACAAGGTACAAAAAAGGTGTATGGTTTCCCTTTTAAGGAAAATCTCCAGTAGTCTTGTACAATAATTCAGCTTGCATTGCATTGGCCTGACCTTACCACATAGTCATACCAGCTGGGAAAGGTAATCCACTAGAAGGGTGGCATTATTCCCAGTTAAAATGGGGTTCTCAGGGAGAGGGGGAAATACATTGAGAAGAAATTAGTAGTCTTTCTCTGGGCTGTGCTAAGAGAATTGCAGTCAAGTAGGCAAAGGGTCGTGTGGCGCCTGTGACTCAAAGGAGTTGGGCGCTGGCCCCATATGCCAGAGGTAGCAGGTTCAAACCCAGCCCTGGCCAAAAACTGCAAAAAAAAAAAAAAAAAGGTAGGTAAAGGGTCCAGCCAGCCACAGCCCTTTCCAACCATGCCGAGGGGGTCCCCCTGCACTGGAGGCCAGCTGAAATGTAATTTGTGCCAGCTCTGCCTCCAGCAGGCTGTGACTACTGCCTGACTGAGCAGGGGTCAGAGAGAGGAGTCTGGCTCAGGAGAAACACATTCATTCATCCTTGCACACCGGTCTTCGTCCCATAAGCAAGGCCCAAAAGTCGCCATCAGAGCAGCCACTGGGCACAGAGGGCTGACCAATAAGGCGGCCACCCAGTGGGGTGCGGGTAGCCAAGGCCAAGACTGACATTCCTCATTTCCCAGGACTTCATCAGCTTAGCTACCAGGTGGGTCTCACTGTCCACCCCCACAGGATGCAAACTGTCCCCTTGCGGCCACAGGCAGCGGGAGCATCAGCAGTCCTCAGGCAGATGCAAGATTCCAGCTGACGACTGGGGAACTTCAGGACGGCCGGAGAGGGGGTGAAGAAGCTCCATGCGGCCTCTTGGATCCCAAGAGACTTGTTCTCACCTCAGGACCAGCAGCCTCCCTGCTTTAAGGTTGTAAAATCTTCTGAGGAGGTTGGACTATAGCAAGTTTCCAAAACAGGTGCTAAGTCACAAGCTTTTGAAGGGGGAACAGGGAGCAAAATTTGAACAAATCTAGGCCAGGATCCTGCATGCTGAGCGGACAGGACTCCTACGTGGGTGCAGCTCCTCTGAAGCCTTCCGTGCCCACAGGCATTTCTGCCTTGCTCCATCCCAGCCTCCCCTCCTGGGGCTGAGTCCTCTGTGTCCTGGGAGCATAGGGTTTTCAAAGTTCAGTCTCTTTCATTCTCAGGAATAAAAAGAGTGTATTTGGCTCCTAGACAATTCCCCACCACCATCACCAAGACCAATGACACCGAGATCAAGAGACACTGGTCTCTTTGGGACCTGGGCATGGGGGTGGGCGCTGATGAAGGGCAGAACGCTGAGCTCTTCATCTGCTTTGGCAGAGAGTGTGTCTTGTGCCAGGCACCGCACTGTGCATTTTGCACCTGGTATCCTGTTTCGTTTTCTCTTCAACCCCACACAGTGGGGATATTATTATTATCCCCATTTCACAGAGGAGAACACTGAGGTGCAGAGAGATAGACTTGCCCTCAAATTAACATCCGCAGGGAAGCTCCAACAATTACCCTTTGGGGAGGGCCAAGAGGACACTTAGAAAAAGTGTGGCCTCCCCTCAGTGGCAAGTGGCTTGCCAGTGACAAGAGCATTGCAGATGTGAATTCTGGCTCCAGACCCCTGAGTCACCTCGCCCCTCAGTGCCACAGGCTGTTAGAGCTGGACCGTTCTGAAAGAGGTCAGAATCCGAAATTCTCATTTTACAGGTGATGAGACTTGAGGCCACAGTGAAGAAAGCAGCTTCTTCCCCTGACTTTGTGTCCTCAGGTCCCACATGAAGCCTGTTCTCTTTTAGTTTGGGCCTCTCTTGTCCCTGCTCATTTGCTATTTTTAAAAGGCTTATCTTTGCTTAAAATGTATTAATAAGTTTTTTTTTTTTTTTTTAAGTCCTATGAGCATGTTTGGATTTCTCTTCAACTTTCCATTAGCACCAGGTGCAAAAAAGGCTGAGGTTGTGATACGGAGCCCAGAAAACCCTACTAGTGTACTTAGGACAATTTCCCAGCCTTAGCATCTAATCCCAACAACTCCCATCCACCCATATGACAATTACCATGCTGAATACTGTACAGTTTCTTAAGCAGGAAATCTCCTTATTTTTCCCATCGTGCAGCTGAGGACACTGAGGTTTATCTTGGGAATCTGCCCGAGATTACATACATGATGAACAGAACCAGCTCCAAAGGAGGGTTGGCAAACCACAGCCCAGGAGGAAACTCCTAGCAGATGCCAATTTCTGTACAGCCCACGATCTGAGAATAGCTTTTACACTTTTAAACAACTGGGGGAAAAAAAAAATAAAAAAAAATAAACAACTGGGGGAAAATAACATCAAAAGAAGACTATTTCACGACTCATGAAAGTTCCATGAAATTCGAATGTCAGTGTCCATGAATAAAGTGTTATTGGACCACAGCCATACTCACTCATTTACACATTGTGGCTTTCGAGTAGTTGCAACAGAGACAGGACAGCCAGCCAAGTCTAAGATACTTCCTGCCTGGTGACCCCTGCTCTAGAGCACACACTTTTCACCCTGCTCCAAGGCTTCCAAGAAAGCCTCAAGGCTGGCGTCAGAGCCCTGAGTATCAATCAGGATTTCCTGGCCCTACCCTAGGAATGACGCCAGACAAGTCATCAAAGTCACCAAACTTCTCTGGGGCTTAGCAGCAAAATAAAGATAATTATCACACCCTGCCTGGCTCCAAAAACTGTCAGAAGATGAAAACAAGATAATGTATATGAAATCATTTTGTAATCCAGAAAGTATGTGACAGGAATGGGAAGGATTACTGCATTGTTTGGTTCAGAGAAAGGAGGCTGGTGGGGGGTAAATAAACCAGTTGGGGCTAGGGTGGGGTGGGATAGGAGCCTGCCTTGCTTTTGAATGATTCATTAATAAAAGAGACCAAACCTGCCAGAAATAGCCTTTGTCATAAACCTCATGCTCATGCCGCAATTTCTGTGGCCCTAAAGAATGAGTTCGCCTCTTAAATATTCACATTTGGGGCCAGGGTCTGCCCCGAAGGAATGGCTTGCAGGATATACCTCCAGGTTTGGGCTTCTTCCCAAAGAGAGGGCTTCCTCCATGAGGTTATCTTAAGGTACTAGAAAGACTTCCCTGCCCTCAAATTCACTCTGCTCTTTTCTGCTCGCTGATTTGCAAAACTTCAATTTCTAAAAACAGAAATCCATTTCTATTATTACTCCCAATCTGTTAAAATAAATATTTCTGGACTAGGCTAACATTAAACTCTATCAGTTGGTTACAAGTTAGTTGATCATTTGTTCAGCAAATATTTGCCAAGGTCCCACAAAACATAGTAGAGCAATGTGCAACCGCTCCCCACCCCCGCAAAAAGAGGCAACTGAGAGACTGGTAGGGGAGGCCAGGAGCATAAAACCAAACCTGGTGTGGTCACCCCTGTGCTTCACCAAGTGAAGGGGGGAGGCGGAGAAGGCGATGCAGCCTGAGTTTCAGGAGGGTTAGGGCTAGAATCCCTCCCCAAAAAAGAAGGGCGAGAGGCAGCAGCACCTGAGAGCTGAATTTTGTGGAGACACATTTTGATTGTGTAAAGGGAGAGGTGGAACCACTGCCTATTAACGTCAGGGTGGGGCCCACTGTGGCCATGAGCCTCCTCCCCTATACAGGGGAACCTGCTGTGCCCGGCTCTCAGCACAAAAGCCAATCTGGAAAGACAGCAGCCCTGCTCTCCCCTGCTCCCCCCAAACCCCTGCTGGCACCATGGATTCCTGACACTCAGCTGATCTTTTAAAAGTGAGAGACAAACTAAACTGTGTACAGAATTGGATGTTTATTTCCACCATCTGCATGGCAATACAAGTTCAAGTTATAATGGCATCCGCTCTCCATCGGTATTAGGCAACCATTTAAACATCCACAGCCATTTACTGATTATAAACACAAACTAAAAAAAAAAGCCAGCAAGTGGCATGAGGCCCCGCACCTGCTGCCTCTGTGTGCAGCCATCAATTTCATGCCTAGGAAGTTCTGGGCTCCATGGGGACGGCTCTATAAAGCATCGTGGTTGGTTGTGGGTTTTGCTTTTTTTTTTTTTCCCCCTTTTTTTTCCTAGGGAACAGCATAAACCAAGTTGGCTCCGAAATACACTTATTGCAAATAGATGGGAATAAATAGAAAATAGACAATGATCGTAAATGCAAATCCAAAAATGCTGAATTTCCTAATGTTAAAAGGCTCATTTGCTTTTAAATTGTAGATAAAATGAGTATTTTTATCTGGCCTTCAAGAAAAGTTAGCAGGAGACACTGTTCAAAAGGCTCCTGCCTGTCCCCAGCCCCAAGAAGGTTTGAGTCACCCAACAAGGACAAATAGCGCATAAATTGGATGTGGTGAAAGCAGACACCGGAAATTGAAGGAACATAGAAATCAATGAATTTTATACAGAAACAAGACAAAGTTTATCCAAAAGCCATGAAAATGTTTCCTGGATCAACTTTTTGTCTTACAAAGGGTCCACTTCCTTCAGATCTGTCACTGGCCCTGTCATGGGCCCATGGGTGGAGATGGCCTCTGAAACCTACCTCATTTCTGTCCTAAAGTAGCTGTGTGACTTTGGGTATGTCATTCTCAGCATTTGCTTTTTTTTTAAAACCTCAAACTCCTGGGCTCAAGCGATCTTCCTGCCTCAGCCTCCCAGAGTACTGGGATTACAGGCGTGAGCCACCATGCCCAGAATTTGTTTTCTTACCTGAGAAAACTTGAAAAGGCAAATTTCATCAGACTTGTATATTCCTAGAGACCCTTGGACATCACATTCCCAGGTTAATTCTCCAAAGAGATTTGGTTTGGTTTTTCTCTGCAAGCTTTTTAACTAAAATTGCCTTCTGTCATTATGGCTTACAAAACCCATTTATTGTCCACAAACGAAGTTTTTTTGGGAAAGCGTATGGAATAACTTTCAGCCTCTTTTTTTTTTTTTTTTTTTTTGCAGGGGCCAGGTTTGAAACTGCCACCTCCGGTATATGGGGCCAGCACCCTACTCACTGAGCCACAGGCGCCACCCAATTTTCAGCCTCTTCTCAGCTCAGCAGCTCCAAGTTCTTCCTAAAAGCTCCCTTGTCCCTATCATGTGACCCATGAGACGTATTAGGCAGGCTCTTCCCTGGGGAGCACCACACTTCAGCTCCTCTCCTCCATCCCAGCTGCTGTTTCTGGCTCCCTCTTCCTTTGAACACGAGTTTTGAGATAATGTTTGCTTTTCTCTGTTCATCAAGACTGGCTGGCTGAAGCCCAGGGTAGCTCACTTTGCCTTCCATCCACTTTAGAATCCAGGTTACTTCTACATAGCTAGAACAATTACCACCCTCTGTCCTTTAAGCCTAATCCTACTTGGGGTTCTACTCCGAAGCCCCCTATTAGGAAAGCTGGCATTGAAATTGACTTATTATATGCCAAAATGGACTCAAGTGCATTTCTCATGATAACCAGCAAAACTTGGAGCAGGTCAAATTATAATTTCTGTCTGTGAGCCTGGGGGTGGGGCGGGGCGATATGAACATCACTCATGAATCTAGTATTAACCCAGGGGAAATTTGTTAGGAAAACACTGTTTCAAGTAGTTCCAATCACCTTTCTCTGCACTTTCTCAAATTGTCATTCATTCCAGATGCTACCTGTTTCTTACCTTTTACCCTTTTCCCACTAAAATCTACCCTCAGGTGATCTTATCTGGATATTGACTCAAATGTAAAAGAAAGGTAATTAGAAAAATGAGAACTGACAGCATATTTGATGACACCAAGACATTACTGTTAAACTTTTTAGGTGTGATAATGGTTTTGTGACTTAAAACATGTCTCTCACTTTGGGGACACCTAGTGAAATGTCAGCTATGCCCAAAATGATGATGAGATTTGCTCTAACCTAACAGAGAGTAGGCGGCATGTTCGATGGTGTAGGTGAAACAAAACTAGACTTGATCGGTGCTGAGTGATGAACTCTTAGGGTTTGTCATCATCTTTTGGTATGTATTTGAAAGTTTCTATAATAAAAACTTGTGGTTTTTTTTCTAAATAAGCCCACTCTAAGGGAAACACCTGAAAAACTCCAACTAAAATATCACTGACTGATAAGGAAAAATCTATGTTCTGAGGCCTACTTTTTAACTGGAGGGAAAAAAAAGCCTTAGGACAAAGAAGTGAATGTGGGCCAAGTCAGACAGGAGCAAAGGGAAGGAGGCAAGTGGACCAGTCTTTAAAAAGGTCCCTGAAACTGAGAACTCTGAATGGAGTTCCAGTCCTGCTTTTCTTTTTTAATCTCATTTAATGGGATTTAATAAAGATCAGGCCAACAGATGTAGCTACATTTTGTAAAGACTTTCTGGTGCTATTTTATTGAAAGTCTTTTCCTTTTTTTGATAACCACCACTTAATAATAACTACTATAAGACCGCTTACTATACATGGGACTCTTTGCTAAGCACTTTACATGAATAATTTCATTTGATCTTTAGTTCAATTCTGTGAGGTATTATCCCCATTTTATAGATGAATCCAAAGTAACTTGTACAGGATCACTTGCCCACCAAGGAGCAGAGCCAGGGTTGCAGTCTGGCCTCTTGCTTGATGGTCAAAGTAGCTGAAGGTTGGGGGCTGGATGACTGACTTCTCCTGTAGCATATGGACCATTTATCAAAGGGGTACTAAATAATGAAGTCTTAACCCCCCCTTTTTTTTTCAGTTTACAGAATTTTATTTAAACATTATTTCTCTATTTCTTGATTTTAAAGAGGATACCAACTTGCCACTGCTGTGTATCACTTGGAACGTACCAAGGAAGGCCAAGCATAAAATGTTGGCTTGGACACATCTATGAGGACCTGGAAAATCATTTGAAATGATTTTTTTGGACAAAGATCTTTCCTTAGTGCCTATTCTGCTCCCTTATATACCCCAGCCCCACAATAATCATAGAATCTTTATAAGTGGATCTTGACCTAGTCTCAAAAATAGTATCTAGTATTTTTAAATCATGAAATAGCTAAAACATGATACCAGACTAAATTAGGGTCATAATCTGTGATGACCAATAAATGAAAGATTCATGAGGCCAGTGGACTACACTGCAGGCAAGTGCTATTAGAATAGTCCCAAGAAGGTATAACCTGGGGTTTGGCGGGGATGTCTAGGGAGAGGAGCAGTGACAGAAGAGGAGAAGGCGGGCAGGAGAGTGTTGGTCACTTTGCAGGCCACAGGCCTCATAGGTTGGATACTCTGGGAAGCAGATACTGAGACAAAGGTAAGAGAGTAGAAGGTTTATTGGAGAGCAGCACCCATAAAACAAACAAATAAACAAATAAAGGAGGGAAGTAGGGCAGGGAAAGCTGTCAGAATATGGTGCAGACCTAACCAACTGTCTGCCAGCCTATCAGGGAGGTCCAAGACTGTACTGGTTGGAAACAGCCAGGCCCTTATATACATAGGCCTTGCTCAGAAACTGGCCGAAGAGCAAGACTTTGGCTCCAGGTTAGGCTTGAGCTAACCTTGAAGGAGGGAACAGCAGGGAGGTGATGAGCTAAGACAGCTGGCTAGCCCAGGCTTTTCTTGCAAGGAGATCTGAGCAGCACCTCTTTGTGTCTTTGTGTCTGTCACTCCAAATGGTAATAACATTTTTTGAATTCTATTCTAAGAGAGATGGAAAACCACTGAATAGTTTAAATCAGACACGAAGGGATTTCATACATAGTAATATAAATATTTAATAACCACCTACTGAATCATTCATACAACAAATATTAATATTTCAGTGTCTGTCATGGGCCTGGTGCTGTTCAGGTGCTTGGGATACATGAGTGAACAAAACAGAGACTCGGCTTTGGTGGAGGTTATGTTCTAGCCAAAGGGGGAGAGACAAACAATACGACGTAATAATTACGTAAAGTACGAAACACTGGTCCTTTACACCTCAGCCTGGTCTAGTACTAGAACCACCTCGGGATTTGCCAGAAACGTCAGCCCCACCCCAGACATACTGAATTTAAATTTGCATTTTAACAACTCTAGGTAACTCTTACGAACACTAAAACTGAAGCCCCATCTTGAATTTTATGACAATTTTTAGACAATGGTAAGGTGTGGCAGACAGCTACAGTATTAAAAAGGGTAGTCGGGGTAGATCTCATTGAAAAGGAGATAAAAAGTATGAAGGAAGTGAGTTAGCCAAGCATCTGAGTTAACGGATGTTCCTAGGCAAAGGGAATAGCTTGAGCCAAGTTTCTAAGGCAAAGTATGCCTGAAATTTCTAAGGAATAGCAAGCTGGCCAGTTAGGCTGGCACAGAGGACCAAGAATGCCGAGTAGGATGAGAAGGGTCAGAAAGGTAAAGGGGGTGTGCCTGGGATGGCCAATGCTGTAGGGCCTTTGGGGACACAGCAAGGCCTTGGGCTTACTCTGATGTAGGAGCTACTTCAGAGTTTGAGAAACAAGGGACAGGATCTATGATTCTAGAGGATCACTCTTGCTATTATACTGAGAACAAAAAATCATTTCACCATAAAGATGTTTGCACTCAAATGTTTATAGCAGCTCAATTCACAACTGCAAAGATGTGGACACAACCCAAGTGCCCTGCAACACATGAATGGATGAATAAATTGTGGTATATGTTTGCCATAGAATACTATTCAGCCATAAAAAAGATGGAGCTTTTGTATCTTTTGTAACAACCTGAATGGATCTGGAAAACACTCTCTTAAGCAAAGTATCATGCGAATGGAAAAACAAGCATCATGTGTACTCAATACCAAATTGAAAGGAGATTGGCAACTTCAAGCTCATATGAGAGGAAAACTCAATGAAATTCAAATGGGGGTGGGCGGGTAAGTTTCCACCAACAGTTACATTGCAAGGGTATACGGCACACTTCTTGGGTGAAGAACACAACTACAATTCAGACCTTAACCTTACAAAAATAAACTATGTATCCTTATATTAACCTGAAATTAAAAAAAGAAGAAGGCCGCTAAATATATTGAACAATCGCTATGCTCGTAGGACTGTAACAAAAGCCCTGGTAAGCTATATGTATAGAATTCATGTGAAAGTCACTGTGACAAACTTTTCTGTAACTCTCTCGTATGTTGAGATGTGAAATTTCAGATGCACAAAAGATAGTTAATGCACTTTAAAAATGGTTTTAAAAAATATATTCACATATGTAAATGCAAAACAAAACAAGACCCAGAAAGGTCAAATGGAAAAATCCTGAAAATAAGAAAGACAGTCATCTAAGATCAATTATAGACTTTTAAAAATTAATTTCTACTGCAGAATGGACAAAATTAATGACTCCCCCACAAAAAAAAAAAAAATGTCCTACTAAATTAACTAGAAAATAATGAATTTTTTTTTGGAGACAGAGTCTCACTCTGTTGCCCACGATAGAGGGCAGTAGTATCAGACTAGTTCACAGTAACCTCAAACTCCTGAGTTCAAGCAATCCTCCTGCCTCAGCCTCCTGAGTAGCTTGGACTATAGCTGCCTGGCACAACACCCGGCTAATTTTCCTATTTTTTAGTACAGACAGGGTGTCACTCTTGCTCAGATTGGTCTCAGACTACTGAGTTCAAATGATCCTCTCGCCTTGGCCTCCCAGAGTGCTAGGATTACAGGTGTGAGCCACAGTGCCTGGACTTAATGAATACATTTTATTTTAAATCTAGTACAGCTTAAGTACAGTACAGCTTTATGCAAAGCATCACAGCAATTATTAATAGTAAATACTGTGTACAGGCACTGAGTTAATCACTTTACCACATACATCATCTCATTTAACCCTCACTCTTATCAGGTTCTATCGTTTTAATATGATGGAACTGAGATTCAAAGAGATTAAATATGTAAGCTCATATGGTTAATAAGAACCAATGCAGAGATCTAACTCCAAATCAAAGATAACTACCTGAAAAATTCAAATAGCATAATTCAGAATTGAAATCTGAAGAAGAATGTTATACTAATCTATTTTACTTTCAAACAAAAGAGTATTTCTTTTAGAAACAATTAAATACTTCTAAGTGTCCAACATTCTATACTCAACAGATCTTTTGCAAAATAGTTGCTAGAATGCCATCTCCTTCCTCTTTTTCTTTTTTAAAAATAATTTAGCCCCAGCCATGACTGGTGATTCTCATTACAGATATGACTTTTCTGGCTGATTTCTGGGCAAGTTGATACTGATGACTGAATCAAAAATGGGCAAGCAATTTAGTGTCAGTTATTTCTACATTTTGGATTTTACCTATAGGTATAATTATGTAAAATTATATACTACAAATAATTTATTAAAAATGTATTTCATGTAATAAATTATACAATTCATTTTTATTTTTAAAGTCTACACCAGGGATATTTCTGGAAACATCTTTTCCTTTTGGTAAAACATTGAGTTTGCATATGAGGCTGACATCAGCTTCATCACTCTCATGGCTAAAATCCCCAACAGTGATACAGTTAAACATAGCCTGTCTTCACACTTCTCTAAAAGCTCAAGTTGATACCACTTGATAAAAACAAAATGTATAAACGCTTCCAGATTTTGCCCAAGGCCTTAGCTTAAGCTGCAGAATATCAGGTGGGAAATTAGAAAGACATATTCATTATCCTTAAACTTAGTGTCTTATAATAATGGCCAAATGAAAGTAAAAAGTATGGGCAGCGCCTGTGGCTCAAGGGGATAGGGCGCTGGTCCCATATGCCAGAGGTGGTGGGTTCAAACCCAGCCCTGGCCAAAAACCACAAAAAAAAAAAAAAGAAAGAAAGTAAAAAGTAAGGCACAAAAAGATGCAGTGGGTGTCAGACCTGTTTACTAGGATTGGCCACAATAGACACCAACCAACACAATGTGATAGACAAGGGAAAAAACTGTTTGCAGGATGTTCTTATGTACTGTTAGCAGCCTATTCAACTGCTATCAAATTATTCAAAGGTTGTGAAACTTCTGAAATTATCAAATTTGTGTGTGAGGAAAACTGAACTTTTTAAAGTTTTTTTAAAAATAAGGATACTCTCAAACAGGCAAAACATAATAAAACCATTAAGGGCTCGGCAGAAATTGGTACATCTTAGAAAGTGGTAAAAGAAAATCCAACTTTCTTATGTACCAAATGTGTATGTATTCTAAAAAATTTCTTGAGCGTAACATGAATGAGACTCAATGGAGTTTTTTGGTTGGTTTTTAATTGTTGGTTATTTTTCTCTACAAAAGATACTAATTCTTAGGATAGCTACTAATTCAATGTTAAATTATTATCACCTATAAAAAACTGCCTTTAATTTTAATTTTATTAAAATCTATGGATTTTAATAAAAGCTAGTTCAGTAACCCAGGCCTCAATGACAGTTCTTATTATAAGGTAGTGAAAAAACAAGACTACGGGAGAGTATGTGCTGAGTCACAATATTAGAAAAAATTTAATTTATATTTAAATTTGCCATTCTGTATATCAAATGCCTACTGGCTGAACAGAACTGTATTCAATAATTCACACTCTATAACTTCAACAATTAATACAAAAAGCTAAATAGAAAGATTTGCAGTTGAATACGGAGTTCCTAAGGCTGGTATCATGTATCACTCTCTGATGGAGTGAGAACTCATCAGCAGAGGACCTAAGAGCCTGATTTAAAACACCTTTCTCTGCCATGTCTATGAGTAACACATTGCGTAGTATTTTGTGTTACTGAATTTACTTTCCTAGGCAGACCACCACAGCCCACTGACTTTAAATAAGAAACTCCAAATTTGACCTGATAGCCTTAACAAGGGTAACTGGATCAGAAAGACAGAAGAGGTCATTTCAGGCAATAATTGCAAACACATCGCCACTGCCCCGTCACAGTTCAAAAATAACAAAGGTCAATTATGAGGCTTACCAATCAGTACTAGCAACTGATGACAAATAATTTTATGTGGAAATGGGAGACAGCCAGTAAAAATGAAACTGGGGAGGAAATATTCTGAACATACAGCATCTACAATATCCCTTCAAAATCTTGTGTGAATTTTATGACTTCAGGGTCAAATTTTTAGCCTGCAGGAATGCAGCTAGAATCCCAAAACCACTGAAAAAGAAAGAGTTAATAACAAAAACTGCAGCTGATTTTATGCATCAGGAATGAAATGCTGTAATGTATCTATCATTCACATGTGGGTTCATGCAATTTATCTTCAATTAGAATTATTATCTATTCAGCAGCTGAAGCCCAAGAACTGCTGATACACTGCAGATGAGAAAACATTTGCTGGTCTCTCAGCTCTGGCCTATCTTACGCTAAATGATGATCACAACAATATAGATCACTTG
This sequence comes from Nycticebus coucang, assembly GCF_027406575.1. Taxonomy (NCBI): domain Eukaryota; kingdom Metazoa; phylum Chordata; class Mammalia; order Primates; family Lorisidae; genus Nycticebus; species Nycticebus coucang. Next base: position 25,717,678 of record NC_069802.1, on the reverse strand, counting down.
TTCTATAAAACAATTTTGGCTTACTAAATGTATAGCAAGCTGTACTGCCAGCAGTTACATTGGCAACATCATTTCATTCCCTTTCTTAGGCTCTAGAGGTTCTGCTGTAACTCTTCAGCTTCAGTGACCAAAGCGTTCTAACTTACATGTGTCTCAGCTCGTCCTAGACAATGTGCAGTGTCACCAAAATACCAGAGAATCTCTTTCTCAGAATTTACACCGCCAGATCAATTAGAAAAATATGACCCAGAAATCAAAACAGCATTCTTTGTTGTAATGCTTTTGAAAGCATGTTCAACGAGTCATTAATAAGTATGCCACTTAAAAAAATGGGTTCCTCTTTGAATAAGGATATATTCAAACTGAGTTCTTTACTGAAGGAATTGTTTGAGCCTTTAATATACCAATAGGAAGGTTTGAAAAGGCAGTTCCCAAAATTACTTGTCCGCAGGCCCCTTTTCCCGCATGAGTTTCTTTGGAAACAATGATCCATCCACAGGGCAGATTTTGAAAAAAACATGGCTTTGGCACAGTGGTGTATTCAGAAGCTTCACTAACTCTTCAGGCTATAAGACATCAGTCTATTTCTTAGAATTAACAACAAAAATAATTCTTAGAGACAGTGAGTCTGGAATTCCAGACTCAATAAAATAAGCACATGGGCAGGAAGGGAAGAATACACTTGTTTATCACACTACACCGTTTCACCTTCCTAGCAAAAATATGCACAAAATTACCCATGTTAGTCCATCCTGACTGTGCATAACACTTGAATAAACCAACCAACGTACAAGGGTTGCTTAAAACAAGGAGGACAGTCAGTTATAATAAAGTCTTCATTTGCCCAAGTGGAGAAATACACTAGTACCATATAAAACAACTTTTAGTGACATGTTTAGAACTGGTGACCCTGGTTACCATTTCAGATTCTCTACATAGCATAGTTTGGTAACATTTATAAAGCTATCTTTGAAGTATTACTGAGTAATTAAAGTTGCTATGAAAAACTTCTCTTTCTCTGAGGCATTCGTTCACTTTAAAGCAGTGTTTCTCAGCCTCAGCACCAGCGACATTTTGGGCCAGGTGATTGTCTGTTGTGGGAGACTGTCTTGCGCACCGAAGAATGTTGAGCAGCACCCCTGGCCTATACCTTCCAGATGTCAATAGCATCCCACCAGGTGTGACGATCAACAATGGCTCCAGATGCTGCTTAAATGCAAGCCAAGTCTTCCTCCATTAAGAACCACTGTTTGTGGGTTGTAGGATATGTTTATTTCTAAATATTATCCTACAAATAAACATATCCTACATGGGTCAAAACTAAAGTTTATACCTTGACTCTGCTTCCCTGGGGAATGTGCATTTCACAGGCATATGGCAACTTACACACCTCAGCAAACATCTAATAATCAGGAGCTTTAGCGATCTAAATTATACTTCTGATCAGAAATATAATTTGTGAATGGTAGAGAACAGTTAAGAGGAAGCACTCTACATTTCCAAGAGAATTAGAGGTAATTTTACTGTGTCATTGTATCAGTAAGAATTATCTGAAGCATGATGCTTAATTGACAAATATCCTAATAATTAGAAAAATGCTAATTGTATATTGTAACCTGCTAAGGATCATAAAGATTGAGGCAATCTAAGGACAAAAAACCTAGTAATCATCAATGGCTAGCTTATATCATAGCCTATTCCTTGACTAAATATCTGCCACAAAATTTCAAATTCTAAAATCTCAAGTCTTGACTTTTAAACTGCTTGCTTATGCTATAGCCTCATCATTTCTTTCAAATGATCAGGAAGAAACCCTTCACACGTCAGGAAGAAGCATCCTTATACGTGTCAAGAAGTACATTATCTAGTTTTAAAGCCGTTTCTTCAACATCCACATCTTCAGTTTTGTCATAATTGTCAACTCCAGATACATCACTATCTCTATTTTGTTCTTTTCTTACTGTCTTTAAACACTTATCAAGTCTCTTTATGAACAAGTCCACATCCTGCGTCTTCATTCCGATGGCTGATGCAGCATTGAGATAAGCACAGGGGTAATTATTCGTATGTGACATAAAGCCTCTGAAAGTGTAGCCACTCACAGTTTGCACAGACCCAAGAGGCACAACCCTGAAAGTAGAAAGATTTACCAATTTAATATGTCTGGTGATGTCAACAGAATGTCACCCATAAACAAAAGATATGTGTTACAAGCTTTACATCTACTTTTTAAAAAGTTTTAAAACAGCCATAAATCATGGCCTATGTAAACAGACCCTAAAATAAAATTATACAAGATTCTGCTATTTTACAAAGAAAAGTCCCCCCCGGTAATTACCACTTACTTATCTTCTATGAAAGAGCTAAAAGCTCTAGGAACTTCAAACACCTTCACCTCTTTGAAAAAGAGGAAAGAAATTTTTTTGTTTTTGTGCCAAAGCTGGAATCTGACTTCACACACATACACACACACACACATACACACACACACACACACACACACACACTTTGGTTATCATGTGTCACCTCTAATCAACAAACTAAAATTCTAACTATCTGATCAATGCTATGCAATGGAAGGTTTTAAGGCAAAAATCAAAAGAAACCATGTAACTGCTTACGGTGGGTTGCTGGTCAGCAAGCAGTAATATTCAGCAATGGCACGTACATTATTTAAGCTGGCTTTCATTGACATACTTAGATATAAGCAGACTTCTAACCTTTGCCTTTTTTTTTTTAAGTCAAGTAAGCTCAACCTCAGCATAAAGACATACTGGCAACACTAAAAGCAAGATCAATAAATCATTTTAGACTATACTTGTAATTTACTACAAGTGTCAAAACTTGTAATGTGTGTAAACCATATATTCATCAAGGTAAAAGGTGAATTTTTCTTTTAAAAACTTGTCTTTTGATATTAAATCTCTAACTCTGATAGAGAGAAATTCTTTAACAGAAGCATGTAAAGAAAAGTATTTAGAGGCCAGGCGAGGTGGCTCATGCCTGTAACCCAGGACTTCAAGAGGCCAAGGCAGGAGGATTGCCTGAGGCTAGGAGTCAGAGATCAAACCAGCCTGGACAAAATTGTGAGACCTTGTCTCTAACAAAAAAGAAAAATGTTAGCCAGGCATGGTAGCTCCCTTGTAGGCCCAGCTACTCAGGAGGCTGAAGTGGGGGGATCGCTTGAGCCCAGGAGCTGAGGTTACAGCGACCCATGATTATGCCCCTACACTCCAGCCTGGCAACAGAGAACCTGCCTCTGAGAGAGAAAAAAAAAAAAAAAAAATGATTAGAAAAGAAAGATAAAAAAGAAAGTATTTAGAGAAGGATATTTTGTTTCCAGTTATTTTTCTCTGACCTCATCAAATCTAAAATGAAAAATGAGATTTGCTTTCATGCCACATATACTAGAGAAGGAAAAGTACATTTTCCTGAGGCAGCAGCTAGGCAAGAATTATATAACCTTGTTATTACAGGAAGCAGGCTTTTCCACAACATTTTCTCTTGAACTTTGTAATGAAGATGACTTATTTCTAATACCATAATGTGCCATCGGGCTCGGTCCCTGTAGCTCAGTGGCTAGGGTGCCAGCCTCAGACACTGGAGGTAGTGGGTTTGAATCCAGCCCTGGCCTGCCAAAATGTGCCATCAAAGATGGATCACCTGACAAAGGAAATAAAGACTAAAATCTGTACAGAGAGGTAATAAAACTTCCTTTCTGTATTTCTATTAAGACAAATAATATTCATCTTTCTGTGACTATTTCAAGTACACACAGTTCACACAGGTGGTAGCCTGACAGATTCTCTCCCTTTCACTACGAACAGCATAGTTCAGCATATACTTGAGAGACTATTTTTGAGAAAAGTACTTGTTTAGAGTTAGCTTTGCAAAGCCAAATAAATACAAATCTCTTACAAACATGCTTACCTAGCTCCCGAAACCTGTCTCGTAAAAAGCATTGAGCCAAGTTGAGTAACAGCTCTGTCAGGGTATTTTTCTAGCGTCTTAAGTGTCACAGCTAAAAAAGAAAAAAGTATCCCAGTAAGTCTTGGTTTGTCCACACAAAAAGGACTCAAAATACAACGATGATGACATTACTACTTATTCATTGTCAGGTGACACAATTTCACTTTAGCATACTTAATAAATTACCGCAGGGATTTGTTTGCATATCACACAAAAATATTTTAATGTAAATCCAGTATGTTCAGAATCAGAAACAGAATTTTTCTATCACCTTTCCAGAGAGTGAAGTTTTCCAACTACATAGATGCAACAATGACATGATCAGTGTGGCTGTTTATTCACATTCAACCAAATTTTAGGAACTTGTAAAATGAGAATGTGGGATCTATTTCAGCACACATATAAGACTAAGTAAGACCAACTTCTGCATATGGAAATAGAAATTTCCATTCTGAGGCTGTGAGTGTAAACTATATTCCATACATAATACCACTAGTAGCTACTATTTACTGAGGACTGACTTACCATGCTAGACAATTTACAAACATAATCTCAACCAACCTTTTAACAATTTTGCGTGAGAGGGATCATTATCTCTATTTTACAGATAGGAAAAAGAAGGTTAGAGAGTAGTACACAGAGAAATTGGGATTCATACCATACACTTTCACCTTCTACAATAACTACATAGATTATAAATGAGAAAAGACTAACTCATCAGGGTTAGATTATAGGTGCTCAAGGGGTTTTCCACAGGTGCCCACTCCTGAAAAGCCTTCCTTACCTTCCACAGTTATATGTGAAATATAAAACATACTACATATATTCACAATTTAAAATGGATAATTCTGAAACTTCAAAGTTAAATGTGAAAGTCAACATTCACATTTTTGTTTTGAATAGCCTCTATACTACATGACAATAATGCAGTCTTTATATAAACAAATAAAATGACCATAAACACAGATTTCTTGAATATGAAGAGGCTAAAGAAAATAAGCAATGATAATATTAAAAACAATATAAGAAAAGCTTTACTTTCTGATATGCTGGTGTTTTGTTAACTGGAGAAAGGTTTAATTATTTATGTCGAGTTCTTACTAGTGACCAAAGTACCCTGGCTAGAAGCAAGACTTAAAGAATTATTTTTGGTGTGTTCATCTTAACACTTAACATTGATTCAGATGCCTTCAGTCTATAGGTTTTGTCTTACAAATACATTAAAGCATTTCTAAAGGTTACCTAAACTTTTTCAATTTACAAATTAATTCTATAATGAATTTAGAAGTATCTCTGTAACCAGAAAGAGTTTTCTCTTTTTTCTAAAAATTTCAATTTCCTCCTAAGGATAGATTTTTTTTTTTTTTTAAGAAAAAAATATTACCTAAAGATATGGGATTGTGAGGTGTATGTAACAGTCTTTCATTGTAGGCTTCTGCCAACTTCTCTAGTTGGCTGGACAAATATGAAAACATTTCCTGCAACAACAAAATGTCACATTTAAAACAAATCAAAATACTTACTGCAATTGTCAGTTTAACAAGACAAAATCTGATTGTTATGAAATCTGCACTGTAAATTAACTCATCCATGTGCCCTATGAGCCAACTCTCTCCTTTGCCACATATGGTGAGACTCACAGCTGCCGCAACTATCAGAAACCACAGGACTTTGGTAAAGGCAAAGAAACACCACAATTCCTTGAGGTGTTTATGCATCTATTGAGGCTACTATGTATCTATCACAAATCTATCTTCTCAGAATCTTCGGAGTTACCATTCTAGTCCAAACAGCTATCAACCTCTTCCCTGGACACAGTGATAGCTCCTAAATGGTTTCTCTGCTTATTCTCTCACCTCTCTATAATCTATTCTATACTCAGAAGCCAGAGTGACCTTTCAAAAGCATAAACCAGATCGTGCACCTCCTGGCTGACTTCCCCCTATAACATTAAAAACCAATTATTCATCTCTAAGGCTCCCCACGATTGACCCAGCCAATACACCCAAGCCACCGACTGTTACTTCCCTCACTCACCATGCATCTGCCACATTAGCCTGTGTCTAAGTCTTTGCGCTCGCTTTCCGGGGATTTCCCGGAGTGGCCTCTTATGTCACAGTCTATGGAGGATCTTGCTTTGTTACTTCCCTAATAAAGTAGCTCTATAGCTCTGTCCACCCCCAGCCTATTTTGTTTCCTTCTCTACATTCACCACAATCTGAAATTATCTGATTAATTTGAATAAATGAGTATTGCCTCTTACTACTTACTAAAATGGAAAAACTCCTTGATGACAGGAACCGTCTGCTTCACTACTGTTTCCCCAATATGAAGAAAAATGTGCCAGACTTTAGTATGCAAGGTACATACAAGGTAGTTTAAAAATGTATTTCCTTTAAATCACACAAAGTTAAAAATAACAATTCCCTTAACTCAATTAAGACAATATAGCAACTCTTATAATCTCAACTACTTGGGAAGCTAAGGCAAGAGTCACTTGAGCCTAGGAGTTTGAGCCCAACCTGGGTAACATAGCAAGACCCCACCTCTTAAAAATATATAGCAACTATAACTAAAAATTTGTCCTACTCTGAAAAATAATGTATATTTAATAGTATAAAATATAATAAAACTATGTTTTATAGGTAAAAAAATGTCATATGTATTCAAGTGGCAGTTTAACAAAGTTACAAATAAATATTAATTTGACAACTATTTGAACTAAAATTTTACTTTCTTCTCCTCATAGGGCCTTTAAAAACTGCCCCAATACATCTGAACAAACCCATGTGCACTGACCTCCCCTATCTGTGGTCAAAACATATAAACTCAGCCAAAGGCTAACAGAGTACCCAAGTGGAGACAGCAGGAAATGACACCTCAACTTCAAAGGCCACAGAAGCTGCTTGTTTCCTCCCAAAGGTACAAGTCAGATGCACTGACCCTACAGTGGGGGCCAGAGCAGCCTGTCATGTCTGAAGCACACAGATGACTATCTTTTGTTCCGTAAAGATAGAGGAAGGGAAAATTCCTACCAGGTATATGGATTTTATTGAGTCTACTGAAAACCATAAATGCTTTTATCTTTGTCAATATAGTACACATAGCTCATATTCTCACCTAAAAACCTTAATTAATCATTCTTAAATCATACGATATTTTACAAGATTAGTTCTCAATGTATTACCAATTGAGAAATCTTAAATGGGGCTGGGTGCAGTGGCTCACACCAATAACCCTAGCACTCTGGGAGGCCAAGGTGCGAGGATCGCTAAAAATTAAGAGTTCAAGACCAGCTTCAGCAAAATGAGACCCCATCTCTACTAAAAGTAGAAAAATCAGCCAGGTGTAGTGGTGCATCCTGTAGTCCCCCATACTGAGGACGGCTTGAGCACAGGAGTCTAAGGTGCTGTGAGCTAGATTTAGGCCACGGCACTCTAGCCCGGGTAACAGAGCAAGACTCTGTCCCCACCCCCCTTAAAGAAATCTTAGACGGATCACTAAAATAAATTGATTCTTTTTATATTCAAAAGTTAACAACCATGATTGTCATAGCCAAGTAGCTATCAATAAACATTACTGTTACATGTTAAGCCTTTCTCTCTTGTCATTAAAAAAGGCATATAGAAATACTTAAGGAGGTAAATATTATCATCATTTGCAGAAAAGAAAAAAAATGTTAACGGCATCTTTTCAAAGATGTCCAGGGTTCTCCTTCTTAAACCAATATTCCAATGCTTCTCTAGAAGGTGAAGTGGTAAGATAAACAAATAGAAAAATAAACAACAGGAGGTGGTGGGTTCAAACCCAGCCCCGGCCATAAACTGAAAAATAAAAAACAGTTTTTCCAACAATTAGAACAATTCATAATCTTTTAGTACCACACCAGTGTTAATGAAAAGTAGAATTCCTGGATTTCAGCTATATATTTTCATCTATAAAGCAGCTAGGTCATTGATTTAAATGTTATACACTGTTTTTAAAAAAGCAGTCTTAATGTGCCTCTGTCCATCTAATTCTCTCCTACCCTCAAATTCATCAATATCTCATGAGCAGAAATAAATGTGACAGCCAGGAAAGGCCTATGCAGACCCCTATGTTTTCCCCCAACAGCAACAAAACCCACACCCATCCTTCCCTTATCCTTAAGCATATATATTCATATACTAATGAAGCAAAGTATTCTCCAGGTTACAATATTTTAGTGGTAAAGACCAATTTAAAATATTATTCTTTCTAGTTTGGCTGCCATATTAACACCAATGCGGTCACATTTGTAGACTAAAAGGAACCTCAGAGTACTTTATATGAGTTAGCTATTTCTAGAAAAATAGAAAAAGGAAATATTTCCTTAGTAACACCCCTAGAGGGTGCTTTTAAACTTACTGATGCGTACATAGCTATTAAAAAGTTGAATTTGCCTAATGTTCAGTTTCTAGTGTTTAACAAATTAGTTTTAAACAGGTCTACCAAACACTTGCTACTATCACTAGAATTCAGTTTCAACTGCAGCTAACATTAGGATAGATATTTTTAGGCTACATAGATAATACCAAGGTAACTAAATTTCACCTATCACTAGTATGGGAGTAATGAGATAAAAGAAAACGTTTTTGAATCAAGTTCACATCCATTAGCAAATAGTTACAGTTATCTCTACTCTGTATAAAGGGTAAACCAAGGATAGATAAACCAATAAGCACAGAAGCTTTAAATATCTTAACGCATAATATACTGAATTCTATAATATACCATGTATTAAGGTCCTAAATGCTCTCCTATTAATAACACTTCATCTTAAAAATATCATTTAGAGATTACAACACTATCCTACACTAATACTTACCTAAGCAGTTTTTTACCTGATGTATTAAAGGTACTACAAAACCTGCAGTATTTTTTTGCTACAGTTAAATCTATAAATGACATTTATTATGAAATACTTCTGGAAAGAAAAAAATTTATAAGCAACCCAAGCAAATGTATATAGAAAGATCTTACTTAAAAGAAATGAAATATTATTGATTTTCTATGTCCTTCGTGTATATTTAACTTAATTCTAAAAGACTTTTCCCTAGAGATAAACTGGACTGCCTACCTGAATGCTAATGTCAGCTATATTTCTAGAATAAAAATACAGAACTTTACACCATAGTTCAAGAAGTTAATGGGAAAAAAAAAAGTTGAATTATATTAAGCATTATCTTTCTTTTTTTTTTTTTAAGACACAGTCTCACTTTATGGCCCTCGGTAGAGTGCCGTGGCATCACACTGCTCACAGCAACCTCCAACTCCTGGACTTAGGCGATTCTCTTGCCTCAGCCTCCCGAGTAGCTGGGACCAAAGGAGCCCACCACAATGCCCAACTATTTTTTTGTTGCAGTTTGGCAGAGGCTGGGTTTGAACCCACCACCCTCGGTATATGGGGCTGGCGCCCTACTCACTAAGCCACAGGCACCGCCCAAGCATTATCTTTCATATGGCCTTTTGCAAACTGATTTGCAGTTATGAAACCCAATATCTAGCTTATCTCTCCCCAGTCCAAAGATGTGTTTAATTTTCTTAATTTTAAAGGAAAAAAATCTTATGTAATTATGTCTTTTGAACATACTATTTCATGTTACAGAATAAGATGAAAATGGAACTTCACGTATCATGACAATATGTCTAACAAGGTGAGTAATAAATCAAAAGGGAAACATAAATAGTCTAACATTTCAATGATAACATGAATGGATGGATGGACAACAGAGTGTTAAGTAAATATTCAAGCATACCTATGTCCTTATTTGAAGAAAACAGTATAAAATATGATTGCCACTGCCTGTGGCCTGCTGAAAGGGCCCATGCACACAGAGCAGGCCTCTCCTGGGAGGCAAAAGTAATGCACTCCAGCAGCCGAGGCCCCACATCTGCGCCTGAAATCTGCCACCTCCGTAGAAATCCAGTAACTCCACTTTCAGGGCTGCAAATCTACTAACGTTTCCAAACTCAGCTCTGCTATAAGGACACTGTTTGCACTTAAGTGTTTGGTGTTCTTTTAGGACATGGTTTGTCCTCCAAGCTGCAGCTCACAAATTCCAGCCTTGGAGAAGCCACAGTGCTGTCATTCCTCTTCTGCACTTGTCCAATTCAGCAGATATGTGCAACAATAAATGATTACCTGTCGGCCCTATTCAGCAGAGCGCTCTTCCAAAAGGAAAGCTAAGCAGAATAATGGGAGCATTATAGAAGTGTCTGGGAGCAAAATAGAAGTGTGGATAAACTTCTAAGACTGGTCTTTCTTTTTGCATAGCAAAATTCAAAGAAACAGTCTCTTACATTTTAACCCCTTTTCTTAAAGCCCTCTTCAGTTAAATTCATGGTTATTTCTCCCCTCAATGAAGCAAATGTGTTGATCAGGAAGGGGCTTAGGACAAAGAGGCTCAATTCACACACAGAGTTCCATTCTCTCTGATCCTTTCACCCTTCAAAAAGGAAGACTTGAGAAGGAATAGCTTCAAGCTGAGTCTTGTCTGTCTCTACAGTGAAAAAGATAAAGCTTTTTCTGAAGAGATAGAGCTAGATGAAATAACCTCTAAAAATATCATTGTGGTGAATAAGGGCACAGAATAAAAAAAATCCTAAGTTTTCTTTTAACACTTCTTTTTTAGTACGCAATAACACCAATAATATAAAAAGGAACTCTCAGTGATGGTATATAAATAGCTTTAGCTGGAGCAAAATAGCTTTGCCTCAGCTTCTCCAGAGCTAAAGCAATAAACTATCACGATTAAATTTCCACAGTTCAAAAGCAAGTCCATTTAAACAGAAGAGGCCCTTACTTCTGAAAAAAATCCAATAAAAAAACAATAGTTATGCTACATATATGCAATTATGGTTTATGGAGGACATCCACATTTTTCACAGAAAGATCTGCCTATTGAATAAAGTTATTAAAGAGAAAACTTTTACTCACGTATAATAATAGAGTTCTCAAATGAGCATTTGAATACTTTGAAAATTACTCTTCTAGATAATCTCTGTTCTAAGTAACTTCTAGGCATAGACTTCTAAATAAAACCAATTAATACATTAGAGAGGCTTTGTGGTTTTACATACCTCCCCAGATAGAGTGGAAGGGTCACGAGATCATCATCTTTATGGCTCAAATGCCTAGCACAGAGCGAGTGATCACCCCCTCACCGATGGATGAGAGACTGGAAGCAGTGAGAAGACAGTAAAAACAGTGAGAAAGCACAGAGGCTTCAGCATCACACAAACCGAGGTTTCAGCAGCACTCCTGTACTTTCATTTGATACTTGGGCAAGTACTTAACTTCTCTGGGCCTCAACTTCATCCATAAAAAGAGAATAATTTGTACCTCATAAACTTGTTCCCAGTATTACATGAAATAATGAATATAATGTACCTTGCACAGGTCCTGACATAGAGCAGGCATTCATAAAAATGGTAGTTCCCCACTTACCTACTTTTCCCCTGGCCTAAGAGTTTTCAGTTTTCAGGATAAAAAACTAACATCAGCTAGCAGGACTCCTACAGACATGTGTTAAAACACTGCTGCTATAATCCTGTTCTGATCCTGTCTCTGTTTATTCTACTTTTTATATATAGATAAAAGGAAAAGAACAAAGTCCTGGATGTTACAAAGAGCATTACCTTTTGACATCTGAGATGGAGATACCCAATTCATGAATACCACTACAACATAAAATTCTCTCATAAAGTGTCTACCCAGTGATAATAAAGAACAAAGTCCCAATGAAATGGAGCTGCCTGCTGAATTCGTTCACCAGCTGAGCTACACATCCCTGCTGGCCATTCTCAAAGCACAGGGATTTTCATTCATACCAACCAAAATGTCCACATGCTCTCAGTGGAATCATCTACAAGGAGCTAAAAAAATTTAAGTCAAACCCTAAATGTCAAAAGACAGAAGAATCAATATATAACCAAAATTCTTTTTTTTTTTTTGGAGACAGAGTCTCACTATGTCACCCTCAGTAGAGTGTTGTGGCATCACAGCTCACAGTATTCTCAAACTCTTGGACTTAAGTGATTCCCTTGTCTCAGCCTCTCAAGTAGTTGGGTCTATAGGCGCCTGCCACACGCCTGGCTATTTTTGGTTGCAATTGTCATTGTTGTTTAGCTGGCCCATGACGGGTATTCAAACCTGCAGGCCTGGGTGTATGTGGCTGGCACCCTACCCACTGAGCTATAGGCACCATCCCCCCAATTCTTATGATTTCAAAAAGAAGACAAAACATCCCTAAGACCAACACCTCCAAAATTCTAGGTAAGTAAATTGCTTTTGCGGGGCAGGAAGGACTACTACCAGAAGTACAGTCCCTGTTACATACAGCAGGTAATCCCTATTCCTTTTCATGTTGAAAACTATACACATGTATGAAGTGTTTCCATAAGAACTGAAATTTATATGGAAGTCAGTATAAAATACTGTTTGCTTTCTGACACTTTTCCAGAAAGATACTTATTCTGTGTAAAGTAAGACTGTAACAACATTTGACCCAGGCATTCCCAAATACCCTGTGTTAGTTCATTCAACATACATTTGATAAGCATCTAGTATATATCAAGTAAAAGATGTTAAGAAGAGAGGGATGAATGGCAAAGTCCAATGGGGGGGCACTAGTTTACCCAACTACCCATAATAAGACACCTAATGGTAATTTTTCAGAAGCATTCACTCAACTCTCTGTTCAACTTGCAAATTAAATAAGTTTAACAAAAAAACTACTCAAGTCTTATGTGAGTTTATTATAGCAATTATTTCATATTATTAACTATTTATATCTACAATTCTAATCTAGGAACACACGAGAAATACTAAACAGCATGCTTATTTAGCATTACAATAACAACATGGAAAAATCTTTAAAGTTTCTTAAATAATAAAGTATACTTTTAAAGTGAGACTGACTTAAAACTTTGTCTAATGGTCTTACTGTCAGAGTTATAATATATTCCATTTATTTAGTTTAAAAATATAATTTGAGGCAGCGTCTGGCAGGGCCGGGAGGGGCTGGATGGACAAAGACACCGCTAATGAATGGGCGTCCGCCCGCACCGTCCATCGTGCACAGCCGGGCGGGACCCACGCTCCGAGGTAATACAAAAGGACCACGTATGTGCTATCAAGATGGCAAGCATCCTGTGTCTAAGACAAGAAATAATCTCCACTGCATATATTTATGTCTACACGATGAAATATTTAGTTGCAGAACTCCTGGAAAGCAGTGATCTGTGCTCTAAGATGATTTGCTTGTATGAGCTACATGGTCTATTTTTCAGTGATATTTATAATCAGCCATATTCATAGGAACATCCTGAAAGATGGAATTATTATGAGAAAGTGAAGATAATCTACATTTGGGGGCACAAATGAGCATTTGGATCAATTTTCTATTAACCTAAGATGATGTTAACATGATGAAGCAGCCAGAATAGTTATGGTCAGTCATGGAGAATAACCTGGAAACTAGTCCCAAAGGGGATGGTGATTTTGTTTCTGATAAAATACATTTTAAAATCAAAGATGATGATGAACCAGTTCCTACTCATAGTTTGGAAAGAGTGGACTTTAAGCAAGAGCAAGAGAGCCTGAGGCAGGCAGACAGCAGCGATGAGCATGCCGAGACCAGAGAGATGGGCTACCCCTGGGAGTCCCCCCGGGAAGTGCCCCTCTGCGGAGAGCGAGGCTGACCACGGGTCTCTGTTCTCCGGGTACAGCAGCTTGCTGTATGACGCGGCGACGGAAGCTGTGACTCAGAGCCTTCTCCCCGGCCAGAACATCAGCTCCAGGAAGAAATGGCCAACTTGGGAACACTTTTTTATCTCCCCTCGGGATAATACTAAAGCAGTATGTATGTACTGTATGAAAGAATTCAGCAGGGGTAAAAATGAGAAAGACTTAAGTACCAGCTGTGTCATGAGGCACGTGAGGCGGGCACACCCCACCGTGCTCATTCAGGAAAACGGAAGCATCTCCGCTGCATCCTCCTTTCCTTCCCCTCCACTCCTGCTTCCGCCACAGCCTGCAGATGCAGATGACCTCAGCACCGTACTGTCACCCATCAAACTCGTCCAGAAAATGGCACCTACAATCCCATCCCCTGATGGGATAACAGAGGAATCTGTGTCTGTAGTTTCTTCTGAAGAAATCTCCTCTGACATGTCTGTTTCTGAGAAGCACAGCAGAGAGGAAGCCCTGGTGGGGTCATCTCTCCATCTCCCCACCTCCCTATCCTCTATTATGAAGACACTGCAGAGAACATAGCAGAGAAAAACCTTCCACTCCCCAAGAACACCTCGGGGTTCAGAAGGTCTGCTGTCTGGAAGCACTTTTACCTGTCGCCTCTGGACAGCTCCAAGGCCATCTGTGTCCACTGCACGAATGAGTTCAGCAGGGGGAAAAACGGGAAGGACCTGGGCACCAGCTGTCTCATCAGGCACACGTGGAGGGCGCATCGCCTCATCGTGCGGCAGGAAAACGGGGGCAGTGGCATCCCACCCCTGTACTCTGCCCCTCCCACCCTGCTGCCTGCCCTGCTGCCAGAGAGGGGTCTGAGCTCCGTGTCATCCAGGAAAACTGGTCAGAGAGTTCCCTTCTGCCTCCTCCTCCCCCATCGGCCGGCGGAGGATCTGCCACTGCACTTGAACCCTGGAGATGCCCTGATAGAAGCCGTGTCAGTGTTGTCATCCTCCGATGATGTTGGGGAGGCCTCGGTGTCCTCTCCTGAGAAGCAGCAGCCCCATAGGTTGAGACCTAGATTGTTTGAATCTGGTGATGTCTTCCAGCAAAATAAAAAGGTCATGAAAAGACTGAAATCAGAAGTTTGGCATCACTTTTCATTGGTCTCCATGGACATTCTCAAGGCAGTGTGCAGATACTGCAATTGCGTCATCAGCCGGGGGAAGAAGGGTAACATGGGCACGAGCTGTCTGATGAGACACCTGTACAGACGCCACCCTGAAGTCGTCGGGAACCAGAAGGGCTTTCTAGGTGCAAGTGTGGCAAATTCCCCTTATGCTACTTTGGCTTCTGCAGAAAGTTCTTCCTCTAAATTAACTGACGTACCAACAATGGCCACAAAAAATAATCAGGTTATGTTTCCTGAATAGCAAAAAGACCTCAAAGCTGTGGAATCACTTCTCTGTTTGTTCTGCAGACTCCACTAAGGTTGTGTGCTTGCACTGCAGCCAGACGATCAGCAGAGGCAAGAACCCCACCAACCCGGGCACCCTGTCTCCTGAGACACTTGCAGAGGTTCCACAGCGGCCATCTGTGTGCCACTGAACACAGAATTATCGGGAGCTTCCTCTTTTGACGACACCAATGAGAAGTTTTATGACTCACCCAGTTGCCAAAAAATCACTAGTCTCATAGCTGAAATGATCGCACTTGACCTTCAGCCGTATCCATTTGTAGACAATGTTGGCTTTAACAGGCTGCTTGAATACTTGAAACCTCAGTACTCCCTGCCCTCCCTGTCTTACTTCTCCAGGACAGCCATCCCAGGTATGTATGATAATGTGAAACAGATAATTATGTCACATCTGAAGGAAGCTGAGAGTGGAGTGATCCACTTCACTTCTGGAATATGCATGAGCAACCAGACCCGAGAGTACCTGACCCTTACCGCTCACTGGGTCTCTTTTGAGTCGTCAGCCCGCCTGCAGTGTGGGGACCACCACTGCTCAGCACTTTTAGATGTGTCACAGGTTGACTGCGACTACAGCGGCAACAGCATTCAGAAGCAGCTGGAGTGCTGGTGGGAGGCCTGGGTGACCTCCATTGGCCTTCAGATTGGCATCATGGTGACGGACAATCCAAGCCTAGGGAAGACGCTGAATGAAGAGGAGCACACGAGCGTGCAGTGCTTCAGCCACACCGTCAACCTGATCATGAGCGAGGCCATCAAGAGCCAGAGGATGGTGAGAACTTACTGAGCATTGCACGGAAGATACGTGAACGGGTACATCGGTCACCCAAAGCAAAAGAGAAGCTGGCAGAGCTGCAGAAGGAATACGAGTTGCCACAGCACCATCTTATCCAAGACGTTCCATCCAGATGGAACATGTCATTTCACATGCTTGAACGACTCACTGAACAAAAAAGGGCAATTAACGAGATGTCGATCGAGTGTAACTTCAGAGAACTGATCAGTTGTGACCAGTGGGAGGTCATGCAGTCTGTGTGTCACTCCCTGAAGCCTTTTGATGCTGCGAGTCAGGAGATGAGCACCCACGTGTCCACGCTAAGCCAGGTCATCCCCATGATCCATATCCTCAACAGGAAGATCGAGATGCTCTTTGAGGAGACGATGGGCATCGACACCATGCTGAAGTCCTTGAAGGAAGCCATGGTGAGCCGGCTGTCTTCCACCCTCCACGACCCCAGGTACATCTTTACACTGTTGAACCCTCAATACAAAGCCTCTCTGTTTACAGAGGAGGAGGCGGAACAGTACAAGCAGGATTTGATCAGGGAACTAGAAATATTGAATCCTACCTCAGATGACACCCCTGCCTCCAATGGGTGTGATGCAGGTTCTCCATCGAAAGACTCTGCTGGAGAGGAGGACCTGTGGTCTCTCATGGCCAAGGTGAAGAAGAAAGGCCTAAGGGACAAGCTGCCTGAAGACATGGTGCTCGCGTACTTGGAGGAGGAAGTGCTTGAACACAGCTGTGACCCGCTCACCTACTGGAACCTGAGGAAGTCATCCTGGCCAGGGCTGTCCACTTTGGCTGTCAGATTTTGGGGCTGTCCCCAAGTATCGTCCCTTCAGAAAAGCTGTTCAGCATACCCACTGAGAACAGTAGCTTTGGCCAATCCAGGCTCATGATGGAACATCTTGAAAAACTTATCTTTTTAAAAGTGAATCTTCCCTTAATATACTTTCAGTATTGAAGCTCACGATGGAGTCACCTGACTAGAGATGTTGTTGCTTTGTAGGCATTAGCAGTTGGTACCAGGGGCTGTGACTGCCCAGGTCCACGTGCGGCATCAGCCAGGCACTCTCAGGGCCACTCACAGCTCTCACCGTGACGTCTGCAGGTGCCTTTCTCCCACTCCTTCAGGCCAAGTATTGCGGTTTGTTTTTTAAGACATCTGCTAGAAATAGCTTGTCTTGTCAACTATGAAATATGATGACTGGGTTTTAATTCATAACTGTAAAGTTTTTTTAAAGTTGGGGTTTAGTAATTTGTTTTACTAGAATGGCAGAAAAGATGTAAATAATTTTATTCTGTAGGCTTTTTACTCGATTATGTAAAAAACACAAATCAGGTACTGTATTTTAGTTAAAACATTGCTTTAATTGCAACAAAACAGCTTTTGCGGCTGTCAGATGAAATCTGTAAATAGGAGGTGGAGGTCAAGCCATCACTGAGCAGTTTTTAACTGCAGGCTCTAAAGTATGTCAAGGAGTATAGGGAATATTCTGGAAGGTAACTGTTTACTACAACAGAGACGTAGCATTTGAAAACAAAAGTAAACGTGGCTGTGTCATGGACTGTTAGTTATGTGGTGACTTGATAATGAGAATTTCCCATTTCAGGTTTTTGCATTCAGGTTTCCCACGGTCACTTAACTCAGAGAGATCTCAACTGTTTATCACGAGCTCCTTCAAAATTTAATCCAAGTCTGTAAATTCTTGCTTATTGTTTAGCCAGTGCATAATATGACGTGTTTATAGCAGATGGTCTACTGCTGAATCTCCATGCCTCTGATTTAGTGTCTCTACGCCAGGATGCAATCTTTAAGATGTGTGCACTGACCCCCTTGTTTGATCAAATTATTGATCAAAAAATTGATCAATTCTAAAATTCTTTTTAGAAGAGATGGCTTACTAACAGGGAGGAAGCCCACTCTATTCCAGTTGTAAGAATAGCCTTACGTGTTTAGATTTCTTTTTATGATAGGGAAGGTTCGGCCATCACTGGGGTATTTTAGAAACCCCAGGATTTCAGAATGAAGTATCAGTTGTCAGATTCTTTTAACAACTGTATCTTCAGAGTTTTTGCTTTATCTTAAAAATGTTAAGTTTCTCATTTCAATCCCATTAAATAATCTGAGTGAGACACATCACTCATTTACCTATCACCCTTTAGAAAAGTTGTTTTGTTAAAATACTGTACCTATGCTTAATCTAAAGTTGCATCGACTGTTTTGATGTATTTATAAATGGTGAACTCAGATTTTGAAATTAAACTTTTTATTTGGAATTTCTAAAAAAAAAAAAAAAAAATTCAATTTGAGAGAGAGGATCAAGATGGCCAAATAGACACAGGTCTTTTGTGCCTCCTCCATGGAGAGGAACTGGAATAGCAGAGTCTCGTACTTCAAATAGATCATCTGGACGAGAACACTAAGATTCACCAAGGAGTGACGGGAAGCACCAGAAGTGGGTAAGCAGAAGGTTCAGAGGTCTGGTAGCGTGATTCCTCCTGCTTTGTTTTTATTTCTGAGTAATGTCTTAGCTATTTGAGTTTTTTTCTGATTCCATATAAAACAAAGTATTTTTTCAACATCTTTAAAGTATGACAGTGGAGCTTTAATAGGAATTGCATTAAAATTATATATTGCTTTGGGTAATATGGACATTTTTAACAATGTTGATTCTTCCCAGCCATGAGCATGGTATGTTTTTCTATTTGTTAACATTTTCAGCTATTTCTTTTCTTAGAGTTTCATAGTTCCCTTTACAGAGATCTTTCACGTCCTTTGTTAGATAAACTCCCAAACATTTCATCTTCTTTGGCACTACTGTGAATGGAATAGAGTCCTTACCTGTTTTTTCAGCTTGACTATTGTTGGTATATATCAAGGCTACCGATATATGAATGTTGATTTTGTAACCTGAGACGCTGCTGTATTCCTTGATCACTTCTAAGAGTTTTGTAGTAGAATCCCTGGTGTTTTCCAGACATACAATCATATCATTTGCGAAGAGCAAAAGTTCAATCTCTTCCAACAGCCAAATCTTAATGCTCACTCTCTTAAACATATCAGTGGCACTGGCTATGTTATCATTCCCTCCTCCTTCATATACAGTCAGCCCACTGTAGTTACCGGTTCTGACTCCCCGGATGCAGTCAAGTGTGGATCAAAGATATTTGAAAAAAAATAAATAACTATTTCACACAGAATAGTAGACAAAGAGCTTCTTGTGGCCTCGAAGGCCCTACATGATCAGCCCCACCTCAACTCCCACAACTCCCCTTGTTCACTTTGTTCCAATTTGTAAATTACCATATGCCTTGTACTGGATTATAAATTACAGGCCAATTCCCAAGATTTTAATATTCAAAGCCCAGAAAGTAACTCTTTTAAGAAATATTCTAAAGTCTGTCAGAAAAAGAAGTGGCCTGAGATACCAATTGTTTCTTTCACAAGTAGGGAAATAAAAGCTTCAAGTTCAAATAACTTTTCCAAAATGACACAACTTGTTAAAAGAGAGCTAAGACGCACTGCCATCTGAAACAACTAAACTGTCATATAAACACATTACAGGTTTTCCTCATCCACAAACAGTAATCATCTGACATATGGATAAGTTTCCTTAAAAGATACACTGAGCTCTTCTCTTGGCAACAACAATCAACGACCATGATTACTTTTTAGAGTTTATACTAGAGCTTTCTTCTTTTTTTTCATTCTATTGAGACAGAGTCTCACTCTGTTGTCCCAGCTAGAGTGCCATGGCATGAGCCGAGATCACAGCAACTTCAAACTCCAGGGTTCAAGCAATCCTCCTGCCTCAGCCTCCCGAATCGCTGGGACTACTGGCACCTGCCACAATATCCAGGTAATTTTTCTTTTTAGTAGAGACAGACAGGGTCTCGCTCTTGCTCAGGCTGGAGCAAGGCTCTTGCTCAGCTCTTGCTCGCTCTTGCTCAAACTGCTAAACTCAAGGGTTCCTCCCTCCCGCCTCAGCTTCCCAGAGCACTAGGATTACAGGTGTGAACCACTGTGCCCACCAAGAGCTTTCTTCTTACTGTATATATATGTGTTGTTAGATTTACAGAAGTATAATTCACACACAGTAAACTTTCAGGTGTACACCTTTTAAGTGTCTACTTCTATGAATCTTTTTTTTTTTTTTTTGAGACAGAGCCTCAAGCTGTCGCCCTGGGTAGAGTGCAGTGGCATCACAGCTCACAGCAACCTCCAACTCCTGGGCTCAAGCAATTCTCCCGCCTCTGCCTCCCAAGTAGCTGGGACCTCAGGCGCCTGCCACAACACCCAACTATTTTTTATTTTTTTTTGGTTGCAGCCGTCATTGTTGTTTGGCAGGCCCAGGCTGGATTCGAACCTGCCAGCTCAGGTATATGTGGCTGGCACCTTAGCCGCTTGAGCCACAGGCACCAAGCCTACTTCTATGAATCTTAACAAACATGTACAGTTATGAAAACATTCCCATTACCAAGATATGAAACATTTCATGATATTCACAGAAGTTCCCTAGCCTCTAGTAGCCACTAATCTTTTTCTGTCCCTATATTTTCTGCCTTTTCCAGGATGGCATATAAATGAAATTATACAATATGCAATTTTTTATGTCTGGTGTCTTTCATTTAGCATAATGAAATCAGTAGTTTGTTCCTTTCTAATGCAGAGTATGGATGTACCACAATTTATTTGCATTCACCAGATAATAGATATTTGAGATGTTTACAGGTTTGTGCAATTATGAACAGAATCATTCAAGTACATAGACTTTTATACAGATAAATATTCATTTCTCTTGAGTAAATAACTAAAAGTAAGATGGCTGGTTTATATAGTAAGTATATGTTTAACTTCATAAGAAACTGTCAGAGTGTTTTTCAAAGCGGCCGTATCATTTTGCATTCCTACTATCATTGTCTAAGAATTTTACTTGCTTAAGATCCTTGCCAGCATTTGGTACTGTTAGTTTTTTGTTTTTTTTTTACATCCGTCATTCTAACAGGTGTGTAGTGGTATCTCATTGTGGTTTTAACCTGCATTTCTCTAATGACTAATAACTTTGAGCATCTTTTCCTATGTCACTTAAATCTTAGGAAACATCTCACAGTAAAACAATTACTTGTCATGGACTGAACTAGTAGGAGGAGGTAAAATAGGATATAATATTTTTAAACTTCAGTTATGTATTCCTAAGGTTATTGGAGGATATACACAATAAAATTAACATATATGAAAATGTTTCAAAATATGTAAAGCACTATTATAAATCAAAGGGGCTACAATTGTTATTAAGTGCTAGAAAGTTACATAGATATAAAAACCATAACATGGACCTCTAGCTCTCCCAAACAGGAAATGAATAAAACACCTTAATCTGACCTGCCAACACCATCTCTCGCTCTATAATTTTGGAGTTATCTTGAATTAACCTAGTTTTCAGTATTAGAGACAAAGTCCAGTTTTCAAGCAGAAATACCACTTTTATTTTCATAGCCAAAATAATCAATGAGTTCACAGCATTCTAATAATGTAATGGATTAATCCGTCATTTTAGTATGACAAGCTAGCTAACTTCTCACCTGATTCTTCCTCCTGTGACAAAAATCTCACACCTAAACAAGTCTTAGGCTTCTAAAAACTAATAATAAGACTTTTCCATTTGTCTTTAAAGAGCCTTTACCTTTAAGCAATACATGAATTGAATTTTACTAAAATGGTAAAAAACCCAATGCAAGAGTTTCTAAAAAAAATCACCTGTCCAAAATTCCTCAGAATACCTGGACAGATGATAACTAATTGAAAACCACCTAGGTCAGTGGTTCTCAACTTTCCTAATGCCGCGACGTATTTTCATTGTTACAAAGGGGCTGTGACCCACAGGTTGAGCACCACTGACCAAGATGGTTCCAGATCTGAATAAATCCCCTAGGACTATAGCAGAAACCTATACTCCCAATGTAATAAACCAACAAGTAAAACACCAATGATTTGGAACACTATTCTAGTCAAGAATATTATTCTATGCCTAAAGGGAAAGCTTACCTTTCTTTCCTTTAATAACTTCTTATAGCCATTCGATCCAAGTGATAATAAAGTAATAAGGATATCTAAAGAAGGTGAAGCCGAGGCTCTTCCTGAAATAAAAATGGACAAGTTACATTGAGGAGGGTAGGCTGGGGGGAGGGAGAAGCTTTGGAAATTAAGATTTATTATAGCAGTCTATATAGAAATAGATTTTTGTTAGTTACTTTTTTTAAGGAGCAACTTATTTAACTTACCTGGATACATCTTGCTGATTTCCTGAATGAAGGACTCATTAAAGCCAGCAATTATAGCGCCACCTACTGGAACCATGAAATTTTTGTCCAAGCTCTGAACAAAAGCGTCTATTCTACCAACCCGAGCCCCCTAGAATCAATGTAATATTACTTATTAGTTGCTAGGCAAAGAGACAATAACTCCTATTAACAAATAAATACAACAAAAAATAAGTATATGTTAATTATAGATATATTAATTATTTTTTGTTTAACCATTTCACAATGTATACACACATCAAAACATCACACTATACATAGCAAATAAAATTTTTGTCAACTCAACCTTAATAAAAAATAACTAAAAAGAAACACCATTAAAACAATGCACAGAAATCAAAAACAGGTCAACAATTTGTATTTTCTTTGCAATAGTGCCACTAAAATGTTCCTTTAGTATTAAACTAAATTTCTAAGTGGTGCTCCTTACAGTAGGAACAGCACTTTATCCTTTACAACCTGCTTTCACACATAAATCACTTAATCTTCACAACAACCCTCTGAGGCAAGCAAGGTTTCAATATCAGTTCGGGTGGAAAGTTTACTGAAAGAGAGAGTTACATGAAAGAAAGAATGAATTCCTCCCACGCCTCTCATCTGTGATCCTTTATTTGACAATAAATTCTACAGTAAGTCCTATAATTATTAAGTAGTTTTAAACACCTTCTGTGAGTTCAAGAGTGACCACCATGATCTAATGACTGTAGCCACCCAGGCTGCCTGCTAGCAAACATTTCCGTGCCTCTGTGATGCCTGAGCAACCTACTACCTATATGACTACTTTAGGCAGCCAACTCTACTCCTACTACCACTCAGATAAGACAGAGAAAAGGGGCGGCGCCTGTGGCTCAGTGAGTAGGGCGCCGGCCCCATATGCCGAAGGTGGCGGGTTCAAACCCAGCCCCGGCCAAACTGCAACCAAAAAATAGCAGGGCGTTGTGGCGGGCGCCTGTAGTCCCAGGTGCTCAGAATCGCGTAAGCCCAAGAGTTAGAGGTTGCTGTGAGCCGTGTGACGCCACGGCACTCTACCCGAGGGCGGTACAGTGAGGCTCTGTCTCTACAAAAAAAAAAGAAAGAAAAAAGAAAATTTTAAACATCAACTAATGGAAATTTTATTTACACACACTCAGCAATTTTAGAAGCAAAATTTCTATATAAGTCATGTTCCTTAATATTACAATCTTAAACAATCTCATTCCTCTGCAAATGAACTTCAAGTGAAAATCTAATATTCTGGTGAAAAACTGAATACTTACCTACTAGGAATGTAAAAACTAAGCTCTGGTCCCCATCCAACATAGTCTATGACCTTCTGTCTAATGTGCTTCAATTTTCTCCTCTTAAAAATAGAGATATTATCTAAATTTCAACTGAGATAGTTTTTTTCTTTATCTGTAGCCACAGATTTTCAATCTGTACTCACAATCTACATTCCTATTAATATTATAACCACATTTGACCTTCATTTTCACACATCCATATCTCAGGGAGAAAAGCAGCAGCAGATAGGTGGTCTAATCTGAGAAACCAGATCCAGGCAACAGGCAGAAGCAGCCAAAGCAGGGACGGGGAGCCGACTACTCTGAAGGCTATCGCATGACTGTTTCACTCTTTAACCTTTCCCTGTTACCCTTCTTTCTAATTTCCTAATTAACTGTGATCAGAGTAAATCCCACCATATCACAGGAAAACAGAGAGAAACATAGGATTAATAGAATGAATAACTGAAAAACACAAAGTAGTGCATATAAAAATAATGTGAAAGTCAACGTTGCCTTTTTATTAACATTTATGTACTGTCCAAGGATTCCTCAGAGAACCATGATTATAATTTGGGAGCAAAAGTACTAACAGAGGAATCTGTGCACCAGACTTTTCTAGAACCCTTTCATCACTGAAACATAGAAAGCATTTCTATGGCAAGAAAGCAAACAGGCCAGACCCCACCTCAGGAGTAATACACAGACCTCATTCCCGTGCTAAAGTCAGAGGCTACTCAGTAAGGGGTGGGAGAGGAAATCTACTCTAAGGAAGCAAGAGCTTACACAGAATAGGAAACACAGGAACATGTTCTGTGAAGTAAAGGGCTGCCATTTCTCTGTTTATTCACTTACTAATTTATTCACAGAGCAAATATTTGAGCACCTATCGTCTGCCAAACATTGTTCTAGGTTCTGAGGATGATGGCAGTGAATAAAATAAATAATTGTTTATATAAATTATGACTGCCATGATTTACTGAGTGCTTATTGTGTATCAAGCACTATTCTGTGCATGTCACATTGTAATGCACTTAACCCTCAAATAACCATAGGATGTAGATGCTACCTACCATAATACCTATCCTACAGATGAGAAAATGAAGGCATGATGAAATTAAAGTGAAAGTGTCCGAGATCAGACATATAATTAATAGCACAGCTGGGATTCAAACCAAGGCAATTAAAGGTCACCCAGGCAATCAAAGACATAGCAGAGACTAGAATCTACGTAATCTGGATAAAGAGCCCGTGTTTAAAAGATAAAACATTAATTCCTATGACCCTTCTGTCTTCCAGTGTTTCAGGCCAAAAGCCTATTTGTAATCCCTGAATTCCCATTGTCTCATAGGCAATATCTAGCTCACCAGAGTACCTTATAAAACCCACTCTCAAAATACATCTGAATCCCACCGTTCCTTACCACCTTCACAGATACAAGCCTGGCCCAACCCACCAACATATTCAAATGGGCTGTGGCAACAGCCTTCCAGTCTTGCCTCCCTAAAGTCTATTCCCCACAAAGCAAATTATCACTCTCTCTTACTCAAGACGCTCCAAGGTCATCATACCAAAAATAAAATCTCACATCTATAACACCAAATCTTTACCACCCTTCCCCTCATTCACTATGATCCAGTCATACAGGTCTTGGTATTTCTCACATATTCCAAGCACACCTCTGTCTCTGTACCTCTGAGCCTTGGCCAGTGTGGTTGGAGAAGAGCAGCTGACAGGCAGAGCCATAGCAAATGAAAACAGAGAGGCAGCAGAGGCCTCAATATGCAAAACCTTGTAAGCCATATCTCTTATTATATGGGGAGCATAGCCATATTTTCAAAATCAGAACCTAAAATAGATGGCTAGGATCTAGTTGAGGCATATAAAAAGACAAAATCACAAAAACCTGCCAACTCCACAGCCATATACTAACATGTTTATAAATGAAGTCATTTCTAGGCTAGGATAATAAGGTAAAATGATTCCTTAAGTATAGAATAAAACCATCAATACAGTTTTAAAACGACTATAATCCAGTTCATTAGAAAAATAGGACCTTGGTATGAATGGGATATTCTCAGAAAGTTAAAAGCTATACTACTGAGGTATTTTCTACGTTGATTCTAGACTACCAAAACAATTAGTCCAATTACTACCACACTATCAAAGAATAATAACTTTTACTGAAAGACTATCAAATGTAAGTTTATAATGCTCCTTTAAGTAAAGGGTGCTAAATAACTATTTTTAGTATATGAAGTTGTAAGAAAAGTAATCCCGTAATATGTTAAAATCTACTTCTTTGACATAGCTCTTAAACCCTCTTACCTGCTGAATGAGGTGCATACACTTTGAAGACTGCACTCCATAAGCATTGTTGACTATATGTGGGACCCCGTAATTAGCACAAATCACAGCCAGTTCTTCTAATCTACAAACATAAATTCAACCGAAAGACATATTCACACTGGGCTTTATAAATTAAAGCATGGAAATTTCTTTTTTAATAGTTATCCTAATGTACATCAGGGGAAAAAATGACAAATGCTAAAATTTCCACTGCAGTATTTTAGCATATAATTCAGCAGCTTGAAAATGCATAGCAAGCACTTTAGAATAAACCCCAAAAAGCTTTTAAATTAATGTTACCAATAAATGAGAAAAACGTATTTATAAAAATTTATGCTAAGTGGTAACTTTTAAATCATTTAAAATATTTAAAATTTTTTCCTACATAAAAAGCCAGAGAATTATTTATAATGACCCCTCCAAGGTAGCATGCTCTTTTTAAAAATGTTTTTGGATGCTTATCATACTGAAGTGTATCTGCAAAATAATCAGCATAACTGGAAATGTTAAGAAATCTCACATTAAACAACTCATAAAATAAAAAATGCATTTTCAGATAGACTTCAATATATTAAAACATACAGAACGTTAAAATGTTTCAGTACCAAAATAATGAAGACTTTCCAACAACTTGGATACTAAAGAATCTTTTAAATAGCTGCTGGTTTTAAATCCACTCTGATCCTCTTTTTTTCATTTTATACTTCCCAATTTTAGAGTCTAACTTTATGCAGAATAAGGTAATAAATTTCAGTCAGAGCATAATAAATAGATGTTCCTTCACAAAACCAAACAATACTTGTGACTGAGGTCATTTTTTTTTTTTTTGTAGAGACAGAGCCTCACTTCATTGCCCTTGGTAGAGTGCTGTGCCATCACAGCTCACAGCAACCTCCAGCTCCTGGGCTTAGGCGATTCCCTTACCTCAGCCTCCACAGGCGCCCGCCACAACGCCAGCTATTTTTTGTTGCAGTTTGGCAGGAGCCAGGTTTGAACCCACCACCCTCGGTATATGGGGTCGGCGCCCTACTCACTGCGCCACAGGTGCCGCCCAAAGTCATCTTTAGCTATGAGGCCACGGCACTCTACCAAAGGCAACAAGTGACACTGTGTCTTAAAAAAAAAAAAAAAAATTTAGATTTTTAGTTAAAAAGAAAAGATTTAGTTTTATAGTGTGAAGAAAACTAAAAATCTATATCTTTTTTTTTTTTTTAAGACACAGTGTCACTCTGTTCCCCTTGGTAGAGTGCTGTGGCCTCATAGCTCATAGCAACCTCAAACTCTTAAGCTCAAGTGATCCTCTTGCCTCCGTTTTTCATTTTTAGTAGAGACCAAGTCTCAATCTTGCTCAGGCTGGTCTCAAATTCCTGAGCTCAAGTGATCCACCTGCTTTGGCCTCCCAGAGTGCTAGGATTATAGGCACAAGCCACCTCCCCTAGCCATTTTTTTAAAAACATTTCCTTTAACTGAATTTCCCCTACAATACTCTCTAATTCATTAATAAAGACAAAAGATATACCCATAAAATTAAGACTATAAAATAATTAAGTTTGATGTAAAAAAACCCACAATGTTTAATTTAATAAAATCAGAAATTCAAACATAATACTATACATTTGCCTAAAATTCACTCTTCAAAAATATTCATTATATAATTCTTCTAAACAGTGGCAAATAAGAATTTTGCAGATCAATAAAAAACTCCAGAATTTTTTTCAAAAGGAAATAGTACTTGAAAAATACTTAACGCTATACCAGGCACGCTGTAAATATTCAAAAACATTACTCAAAATGAAACAAAAACAAAAACTAATCGAACTAAAGCAAATATTCATATGCTGTTTATTGAAGTGTGACTTATTTTTATCACATTATAAATTTTCCAGACATCAAAACCATCAACAATGAAAAAATAAATGTCTAATATTTCAATACAAATTTAAAATCTGATTGGTTAGCAATGAATAAAGCAATAAGGCATATGCCATGTAATCTTGAAATAGCCTCATGAATGTAACAAGGGAAATTTTCAAGAGCATGGTTTTAGAACTGTCTCTTAAAATTTGCCTACAAGATAATAAAAACCAGCATTGCATTCAT
Source organism: Nycticebus coucang (assembly GCF_027406575.1). Classification (NCBI taxonomy): domain Eukaryota; kingdom Metazoa; phylum Chordata; class Mammalia; order Primates; family Lorisidae; genus Nycticebus; species Nycticebus coucang. The sequence continues at coordinate 25,689,710 of NC_069802.1, read as the reverse complement.
TACTGCCAAATAATGGAGTCCATGAATTAAAACCAAAGTCTAACTTGATGCTACAGAAAATGTCCAAAGTCAACAGAGTTCTCACAAATTATTAGCAGTTCTGTTGAAAACATTACAATGAAACATAATAAGTTATTGTCAAAATCAGAAATCTATATAATTAGACCCAAGCCTATTACATTTTCAGAATAAAGATTTGTGGCAATTCTTTTGAAAAACAAGTATTTGGATTTTTTTCCTTTTCACTTTTATTTTCTTAAATATTTGCATTATTCTCAAAATGCAGACAATCTATGCACACACCTAAGTGTACATTTGAGTTAATCTTCCAATGAAAAAATTTCAAACAGAATAATCCTAAAATTTTCAACTTAAAATCTTTTAATACTGATGATAATCTCTATATATGAAAACCAACTATAAGATCAAAGCAGTGGAGACAACAGTGAAAACAAGTAAACACAACCTTTAGCTTAGGAAATAAACTTCTATTAAATCATGAGCAGGAGCAAGAAAACAGAGGGCCTCCACCTACTCGGGTGATAAACGGATCATACTAGTTGTTTTTCCTTCTTCTACATCAAATGTTTATCTTCCCAAGTCACTTTGGTATTTCTCCACAAGGTCACTCTATTCTCTTAGGACAGCCCATTCACCTACTTATTACCAAACGGTAGGCTTACTTGAGAATTAGTATATCAAGTTTTATTTAAAAGACTAATCAACAGCTAAAGGACAATATTCACAAATCATTTACCTATCGGGCACCCTCGGAGCAAAACAGGACGTAGTAGAATGAATACACAGAATGTTATCAGGCCCAAGTTCCTGGACTTTAGCCTCCACTGCTTTCAGGTCTGTGCGCAGCTCGTCACCTTCCAAAACATTCTCTATCACCACAGGCTCAAAACCTAGCCAAGCCAATCAGAAATCAAAATGTTAGTATTAACTAAAATAAAGGAAGACCCTGGAATACTAGGAAAGTGTAATATTCTACACAAGAATTCTAAACAGTTATTTTAACCAATGAACCTTCCTTTAAGACCTGACTCAATTAGTTAAAAGAGAGTTAAAATACTGTAATGTGAAGGCCAACCAGACAATTAGGACTACAAATCTATGTATTTAACAATATGATATGACAAGCAAAAAGTAAGGAAAACAATGTAAGATATCTATAAAAGTAGTAACACAGACACTGATAAAAAAGACCACGTAGTCCAGTTCAATTTCAGTCCACAGAAAAGTCTGCTCATGCTCTAGTAATATTTGTTTTATTTCAAAGATAGACATACAAAATACTGTAATTCAAAAACTGAAACAAATGAAAATCAGCTTAATGTTTTTTCTTCTAAAGAAAAACATAATGAATTTCAGTAGCCCAAAGATTATTGATCCCATCTCACAGCTTATAAAAACCTTCCATAATTTAAGTATAAAAACTGTTTTCAAATTTTCAACTCAAAAAGCACACTTAACATACAGTCAATGGTCCCCCCACAAATAATAATTCTATAACTTTTTATCGTGAATATTTAGGTATCCATGAACTCGTAAGTTGTATAAAGCAGTATTTATAGAAGATTTTATATCTTATACCACATTTTTTTTAAAGGAGTAAGAAACATTTCATTTTTCATTTATCTAACTCTGTCTCTGAGACATAAAAATCAAGAAATGTAAAATCCATGCAGACAAAAAAATTAAGCCCTCCCAGCGACACTGATAAGCTGAGCAAGCTGAAACTTGCATAGGTGAATCAGAAAGCATGCTGTTGACAGTGTTTCTTGGAAGTGAAATAATGGTCCATAACATAGTCTATCTCAAAACTTTCATACTGACCCATGTAAAATGTTTAAATTTTCTAACTGTAATGGTTCAAACATCAGATAGAAAGTGCCAATAAAATACACATACATTTTAAGAAAGGAAAAAAACTTTATTGTCATGTTCAATACATACTGATAACAAAAGATCAATACAAGTCACATTGAGCACTTCTTGTAATTGCAGAGGTGAAGCATGACTTGAGTATTACAAATTTAATACAGTTTTATTTCTTTCTTAATATGTGTATACATTTTTTGGCCCCTTCTGTGTTTGACACTTCTTTTACCTGCAGTGATCATGGATTTAAAGCAGGACTTCTGGTCTATTCGTGGCCATATAATATACTTTGCCTTTGGTCGTTTGTGTCGTAACGTTAAGAAACACAGGGTTAGACTCATACCAGTTGCCATAGGAACTACGAAGCAGTTGGCCACTGTATGGACACCTACAAATAAGAAGTAAAACAGAAATTAGTTATCCCATTGAAAAACCAGGACCTTTCTTATAAAAACCAGACCCCTTTTCTACACTCAGTCTTAGGAAGCTCACTGCCAAATTCATGCTCTGGCTCATAGCTCTGATTTTCTATCTTATTTTACAAGACATTTATACCTGTGTCTTTTCAAAAGCCATTTATAGTCTTTTAGGAAAGAGACAGTAATAAAAGAAATTTGGCAAAGGTGTGTATGTCGAGTCAGCCAAAAATATTATGATGAGTATGGTACATACCAGCCAACTTTATGATGTCCAGGACCAAAGAATTGGTAATTTTGTTCAAAAGGCTAGAGCCCGCAGCTTTTGGTTGCACAGCAGAAATATCACCTGATCGTCCAATCCCATGAATGAACCTAAACAAAAAATGAGCCAGAAGCTGGACAAATAGATTCAGTGTTCTAAGTAATCCAACGAACAGGCATATAAATGGAATAATCAAAAAACACCAGAAACAGTATTTGTCTGTGTAGATATATTTCATAAACCAATAATGTGAAAATGTCCTATTTAAATTGAAACAATTTCATCAATTATGCTGTAGTAGCTAATCCCCAAAGGCTGCCATGATCAATTCTTTTTCTCCCTATGCCCTCATGCCCACACGAAGAAACTGAGTCTAATTCCTCTCCACTTGAATCTGAGCTAGCCCTAGTGCCCTCTTGGCCAAGAAGAATCTAGGAGAAATGATTATCTGGAACTTTCTCATGAGGTCAACAGAAACCTTAGTTTCCACCAGTCATCTTAAAGGGTTTGCTGTTGGGGTGCTCACTCTTACAATCCAGCTGTCATACTGGGAGGAGCCCAAGACACAGAAAGAGGCCATCTGAACCCCCAGTCATGTGAATATGTTACCTTGGATGCACTGCCCACTTGAACCTTCAGATGACTAAATTCTCTGCCAAGTTCTTACTGCAACTGCACAAGAGATCCAATGCAACACTCAACCTGCTGAGCACAGTTAACCCACAGAACTATGAGTGCATTGTAATAGTATAATAATAAATGATTGTTTTAAGCTACTAAGTTTGGGGGCAGTTTTTTTTTTTAATTTTTTTTTATTGTTAAATCATAGCTGTGTACATTAGTGCAATCGCCTGTTACCCATCAGTTTTTTACACAACAGAAAATTATATTCTCTTTTTTCTTTGCTTGCCCCCTAGCCAGAGTAGTGGGTTAAGTTCCAACAGGAATGAGCTAATGTTTCAAATATTGCCTTAATTTTTAAAGAACTATATGCTCCTTGAAAATTAGTGTGCATATCCACTCACTTTAAATTAGACGATGGTATACACTATTTAAAGATATCTCTGAATACTCTTTAAAATAAAAAATCCTTTTGTAATTTGAGCAATTTATAATTTATAGTCATATAGATCAGATAGTCTATACAATGGGATCATCACAGAATACTAGTGTTGTATTCCTCACCACTGAAATCTCACATACAAAGCATTTTTTACATATATAATCAACTGTGTTTATCATCCCATTGTTCGTTTCTTTTTTTTTTTTTTTTGTAGAGACAGAGTCTCACTTTATGGCCCTCGGTATTTTTTTTATTTTTTTATTTATTTATTTTTTATTTTTTGGCTGGGGCTGGGTTTGAACCCACCACCTCCGGCATATGGGACCGGCACCCTACTCCTTGAGCCACAGGTGCCGCCCCCATTGTTCATTTCTTTGTTTGTTTGTTCTAGAGACAGAGTCTCACTTTATCGCTCTCAGTAGAGTGCCGTAGTGTCACAGCTCACAGCAATCTCAACTCCTGGAGTTAGGTGTTTCTTTTGCCTCGGCCTCCAAGTAGCTGGGACTACAGGTGCCCGCCACAATGCCCAGATATTTTTTTTTGGTGGTGTTGCAGTTTGGCTGGGGCTGGGTTCGAACCCACCCCTCTCAGTATATGGGGCCAGCACCCTACCTACTGAGCCACAGGTGCCCCCTAGCCCATTGTTTGTTAACCGTGAAATTTTCATCCAAGTAATATTCACTATCATTAGTTTTGACAGGTACCACATATTCCACAGAAAGGTTGTGGGACAAAAAAATAAATGATCATATCTGAAACAACTACCAATTAAATGGCTACTAGAACTGATGAAAAGCTTGCTGAAATAATGAAACAGAAAAAGATAGCTCAATAATCTAATACCTTTTCCTACATCTTCTGCTACTGAGAGGTACTTATGAGATACAGGTGAGACATAGGTGAATCGTGTTCTAAAGTTCTAACTATAAATCATTCTTTAAAAAACCCATGAATGTTAGAAAAGAAATATGGAAAACTATAAACAATCTTAACATTTTAAACTCTTACAATCAAATACGTTTATTTGATTAAACATTCTTAACAGAATGTATAGCTTGTGTTTTAACCACCCCGTATGTAGCAGGGGAACCCCACACACTAGAACTTTCATGCAACTGTCTTTGAAAAGCACCTGCTCACATTCAATTGTTTCCACCTCCCTGTTGCATTTGGCTTACACACCATTTGAGTAGGGAAGTGGTTTACAGATATTTTGTAATTTAATAAAATGAACACTGCTGTCATTATTTTTTAACCAAAAAGGGGGGGGTTATGTTTTCACATGCTATTTTAAAAAATACCTGTAATGACGACGAGCAACTAATGAAGATGCCACTCTCCCTTCCCTTTCTCCCACACCACAATTGCCCAAGAAATTGTTGCTGTCCATGATCGCAAGTTCATGTAAAAAGAGTTCAAGTGTACTTTCATCCCAACCATCCTCTGGACATTTGCCCTTAAAAAAGGAAAAAAACAAAAAAAAAACCCGTATAATTATACTTAGGAAAACCATCATTCCCTAGAAGCCTATATCAATGAATTTTAAAACTTTTTAACGTATATTCTAACATGTTCCTTTCTTTCTAAAATTCAGACATAAATTCAGTACTAATAAGAAGCCTCAAATAGGCAACACGTTTGTTACATTTGATTACAATTCTTGGATTGCAAGAAGTGATGATAAAAATATATACGACGACATTTACTCAGATTTTAAAATTTCACCAAGTTAAAGTAACTGAAAAGCAGGACACCATATCCTCAAGATAGATTTTTCAAACCAGGGTGTTATGACAGGGGGTCATCAAACTTTAGAGAAATTAAAGTTCAGGAATGCTGGCAGGAGCAGACCCGAGAAGTTCCAGGAAAGCATCCTGGCTCGAGTTAGCACATTGCGGTTTACAAACGTCCAGTGTTCCCCTGTTCTTTAGGAGTGGTGAAAGATGGAAGGCGAGAACTTTGCCCTTTCCACAAACAAAAAGTAAACTGGCACTTTCACTCCCTTCCGCATCCCGAAGTTGGAAAAAACTGGACTCATAACCCGACCTCACACACCCGCTAAGAACACCCCTTGGGTTCACTGGCTTTGGCGAGGGTGAGAAGGAAAGGAGTGAAGTCAGCTAGTGCGAGCCAAGCTGCGACAGCCTCCGGGGACGAGTGTCAACCAGACAAGAGCGGCCAGTGCGGCAGGACCCAGCCCCAACAGGCGCGCTGGGCGGAGCCGGAGCCTCGGGGTCGCGGCGGCTGGGGAGGGGACCGACACCTCGGTACCTTCTCCAGAAGCAGCCGTATGAGGTGCTCATGCGAGCGACGGGCCTCACAGCCCTGCCGCACGTAAGCCGGCGACACCAGCCGCTCGCCCGCCGCGAAGCTGTCGCTGTTCATGGCAGAAGACACTGTGGCGACATGCGAGAGAATAATCTCCACTCGCCAGACACACCACACAACCACAATGCAACTCGCAACCTGGACGGTACGGCAGGGCCTTGGGACAAAAAAAAAAAAACCACCACCAAGTGTTTCTCCCTCCTGCACATGCGCGCACCTTCGTAACTAGGACGCCAGGAAGTTCCAGTGTTTGAGCATGCGCAAGGGAGTCTTTGGGCACGAGCAGAAGGCGGGACTGGAATTAGCCCCGCCTCACCGTGTCTGATTGGTCTATTAAACCTTAAGGTTCGCGAGACAAACTAGAAGGAAAGCCTGTGCGCTGGTACAGTCCCCGGGAGGAGAGTAAGGGCTACGTGCATGGGCTTCTCTGAAAAAAGATTCTTAAAGTGCTCTGTGTTCCAATCCAATCGGATAGTTGAGATCTGCGCAGAGGCTGCACCTCATCCTTACTAAACTGTGTCAGATTACCTTCAATTAATTTCAATTTAATACTGCCTGACACTCCTTTATGAAATAGCAGTACCCCGCCCCTTTTCTCTTTTGCACTACAGAATTTTTAGCCGTGACACTATCACCCGCCCCAGGATGAGACATTTGTTTATATATTCACAAACACACCTGTGAATGTAAACTCTCTAAAGGCAGGGCCTTGGTTTTTGCTGCGGTAAACCCTTCTCAGGCACTATATGTCCTTACTCTTGATGTGGTTGCAGAGGTTTATTACTCTTATCTGTGGCAACAGCTGCTGCTAAGAAAAAGCAAAACAAAGAAACAAAAAACTCTTGTCCATACTTCTGCTGAATAGTTCTAGGTTCATCCCTTGATTTCACCATCCCTTTCAGCCTGCTAACTCTTAGGATGTTGCTACCCTCTTCCTCTCACATTGCTATTCACTATGGCAACCCTGAAATCCTGCCACTCTGCTGCCCCTGCCAGAAAAAGGGAAACCTCACAATTGTCTTAGCTCAGCGAGGGCATTTTCTGTACCTCATTCTTGTTTGTTGGAGACTCCCACCGGGAACCTTGACCTACCACTGTTTGTTAATGGGTGACACCTCAGGACTGAAACTGGAGGTTATCAAGCAGGGAACTAAGGAGTAGCACATGACTTTGAGAGAGATGCTTTGAGAAAAAAGGGGGGGTTCTTATCTCTCCAGAAACCCCCAACAACAATGGACAACAAGTTACGGAACTTGATGCACTTTTATTTCTTCTTTATGATATTTGCAAGGAAACTTCATCTATGTATTGGGGGCAATATCAGAGAGAAATTGTTCTTGAACCTCATTGGAAGGAAGCTTATCTGGCAATGTTAATAACAAATATTAATACAACAGTAAAACTTGAGGGAGGCGATCCTTGTGGTTCTCATTTCACAACTAAAAAAGTAATTCAAAGTTGTATACAATAGAAAGGCTAATACAAAAAAGGTTCTTCAAACTGAGGGTTTTCAGAGATTCTCTAGGAGCAAGCACCCTTGGAAAATTGACAGGTGACCCTCAGAACTCAAGACCTTCGGAACAAGCTGGTGACCTGAAAGGGTGGACACCTTTCTCCCAAGACATTGGACAAGATCTCTAATTCTTGTTTTGTTTTCTTATCTGCTTACTTGTAATCATTCCTCTTCTTTTTTACAGAACCCTGTATGCGTCCTCCCATGATGGCCTCTTTTCCTTTCATTATCTCCTTGATACAACTGTTAGGTCTGAGGGTACTTATTTTAATGTCATTGTTAGGTTTTCCCAAACAGTAACAACTTACTTCAATCTAACTGCTAGATGTACCATTCATCACCAGACCCCCATGATAAAAATCTCTGAGCAATTCCAATCTCATTAAACAAGACCATGGGGAATTACAAACACTGATGTTTCCATGTGCAATTACACAGATGAATGGTCTTAAACGAATCAACCTGTGTCCCTATTTCCCTGAAAAAGAACCAGTTACTATCATCTATTAATCAGACCCTGGGTATTTCTAAATTTGAATTCAATAACCTTACTAGGGTGATGGGCGAAACACTTATCATCTGGAATAGGCTGGGCTCCAAGTATGTATCTCAACTACTATAAGGCCTTGGTTCCAACCCTGTGTCATGAGCAAGTCCTTGTTTCCTCCATCTCCATGTGTCCGGGTCAGATACTAATACTACTTCTGCTGGGGCCAGGATTCCTGGTCCCATTTGCCTCAGATCAACATTTCATGCACTATAGGAATGGTATTCCAAGACTTGCCTATACACAGAGATTTTAATTGTATAATTCACCAAGACCAGAAATCCTGATTCATACATGAACTCCAAAATAAAGCTACTTTTGATTGTTCGGGCACTCTACTTGGGGAAAGTAGACTAATGACTAATGACTCACTGTTTACGCAGTGTTCCTAATGGTGAGAATCATGCAAATATAGAAAAGACTGTAAGTAACTCATCACTAACACAAGAGGTATCAATGACGCTGCTTCTGCACTAAAGGAAATGCAGATAAGCCAAAGTTCATTGAGCAAGAGCAAGACCTCTGGCAGACTGGTCTGGACAGTCACATTGCTCTAGATGTCTTGTTGGCCAGTCACAGAGGAATCTGTGTCCTTGATAAAATGTCTTGTGCTTGGACTAATGAAAAAGTGAAGCTAAGAAAGGCTGTACATATTCTTAAGAAAAAAAAACTACATGGCTTTTTAAACTACATGGCTTTATGTGTTCTTGTATTTGTCATAACTGTTGTGATGCTGGTCTTTTGTATTCTATCTAGAGTCCTAAGTTCTTCTGTGCCGTTATTCTCTCACAGACTATTACCACGATGATAACACAACAATAGAGTCACAATAAAACTGACTATGGAAGCAACTGACTAATCCCATAGTGGTGAAGGTCTGGATCTCTAGCCTTCCCTCAGTTGGTCACCCTCTTGCAAGTAAGAGGGTGATCCAAGAGGGTACTGAGTACCAAATATACAAATGGGCCATAGCCAGGCCACAGGACAATAGAACTCTGATGCATTTCCTCTGCAGCAACCATCCCCGCATGCCAACTACAGTTCTGCAGCAAATTCACCCCCAAAACAGGACTCAGCCAATTACCACCAGCTTCCCTTTATTTTGCTTCCTCTTCCGACTCAAGACCAACCAAAGAAAGCCAAAAATATTCCCCAAACTAATCACTAGGACACCCCATTTCTAGTTAACCTGCTTCCAGATTCCTGTGCCAGCAGCCTCCAACTGGGGCATGCCTGAAGCCTTCCACTTTTTCCATTATACAGCGCCTGCTCCCCTCCCTGCCTCTGAGTCTCTGCCAAATACAAGTGGTAGTGATCAACTCCCTTGTGATGGTAAGTTTGAATAAACAGCCTCTGTTTGTGCTCATTTGGGTGGTCTTCATTTATTTACGACACTAAAAGGGAACAAAAGCTGGCTGGGTGTGGTGGTTCACGCCTGTAATCCTAGCACTGTGGGAGGCAGAGGCAGGTGGATCATCCCCTGAGCTCAGAAGTTGCAGACCAGCCTGAGCAAGAGCAAGACCCCATCTCCACTAAAAATAGAAAAACTGAGGCAAGAGGATCTCTTGAGCCCAAGAGTTTGGGGTTGTTGTGACCTATCATGATGCCATGGCACTCTACCCTGGGCAACAGAGTGAGATTCTGTCTCAAAAAAACAAACTCACAGAATTCTGTATGGTAGGACACGTCTTTTACAAGTGAAGCAAATATGCTTCCAACAAACGGACTAAGGAAAGATGTGTGCTGCGATCTGAATGTTACTGTTCCCCTAAATGCATATGTTGAAACCCCCAATAGTGTCAAGAGGTGGCATCTTTAGCAGATGAATAAGTTATGAGGGCTTTGCTTAGGACTTAATTATGAATGAGAAGAGACTCAAGGGAGCTTAATCATGAATTGGAGAAGAGACTGAAGGGACCTTTCTTGTCCCTTTTCCTATGTGATGGTAGACCAAGAAGGTACCATCTATGATAAACGGCCCTCCCCAGACACAAAATATGCCGGTACCTTGATCTTGGACTTCCCAACCTCCAGACTGAGAATAATCAGTTTCTGTTTTTTATGAATTACCCACTTTAAGGTATTTGTTGTAGTATACTGAATGGACTAAGAGAGGCTGTAGGTTTAAAAGTCAGGGTTCAATATTATAGCTTGCCTTCACATCTGGTGAAAATCAGAAGGGTTTCAAGGGGCCTAAATACAAGTTTCCCTCTTTCTCTGCTGCAGCAAACAAGGTCCCCTAGCCAACAGGACCAGACATAGTTCTTGCTTATCCCTGAGTAGCAGGAATCAGTTCCCTGTCAGCCTGCAGAATTACTTAAACAAGCCAATCACTTCTTGGCATGAGGGCCAGCAGCATCCCACCCCCTTGACGCTGCAAAGCCTGCCTCTTACAGTCCCTGGTTGTTCACTCCATTCCTGATGGGAACCCCCATGGGATCCTGAATGTCCTGCACTGTCATCCTTCTTCAGGTTGTATATGTGATTACTAAAGATCTATCCATCTCACCTGTCCAATGTCAAGTGTGGGGTATCTGCCACCCCCAGAAGCCTAAGCAGGAATCTGTCCCACACCAGTAAAGTAAATAAGAGGTGATTCAAACAAAGATGAAAGGGGAAACATTACAGTGGAGAAATCTGTACAACACTTCCTTAAGTAAGTGATCAAGTTTAACATCAGAAGTGCTAAGTCACGTGGACGTCACATACCGCCCCCCAACACATTGCTATAAGAAAGCTCCTTCACATCTGTGGTATTTTGTTTCCAATGTAAAGGTGAAGAGAAAAAACTACACCATCTTAAGAAAAATAACCCCAGTCTATCAAAAAACATGAGGCCAGTAAACATGAGGCCATACTCAAACATGAGTATGAGGCTCATGCGTGTAATCCTAGCACTCTGGGAGGCTGAGGCAGAAGGATGGCTTGAGCTCAGGAGTTCGAGACCAGCCTGAGCAACAGCAAGACCCTAGTCCCTACTAAAAATAGAGAAATTAGTCAGGCATCGTGGCAGATGCCTATAGTCTCAGCTACATGGGAGGCTGCAGCACCAGGATCACTTAAGTCCAAAAGTTTGACATTACTGTGAGCTAAGCCAATGCCACGGCACTCTAGCTTGGGCAACAGAGTGAGACTGTGTCTCAAAATAAACCAAAAAATGAGACTGTTACAGGCTGAGTTATGTCCTCCCTAAATTCCTGCGTTGAAGTCCTAACCCTCTATACCCCAGAATGTGACTGTACTTAGAGCTAGTGCCTTTAAAGAGAAAATTAAGGTAAAATGAAATCTTAAGGATGAGTTCCTAATTTGATGTGACAAGAGTCCTTACAAGAAGGAGGTTAGGACACAGCACACACAAAGGGTAGACCGTGGAGACAGGAAGAGAAGACGGCCATCTATATCTGGATACTGTGCTCTTAGCTACTCCCCGATGTGGACGGATACCAGAGGCATTTCATAGTCCAGGCTTTAGGTAGGTGAATATGCAGCCTCAGAATTCTATCCATTGGGTTGTAGATGGAATAAGAAGAATATGGCCAGAGAGTGAGAAAAGATAGGTTGCCACAAGGTATATTATTAAGTCATAAAGCCCAGGACGCTCATGAGCAGAAAAGCATCCCCACCATAATGATGCCAGGACTGGTTGATGCTGAATTCTGACAGCATCTGAGCAAACAGAGCATCACACCACCTCTGCCTCACTGCCACTCACACCACGTCTGTCTGCAAATTGTGTCATGCCTCCCCCCACCTGCTCCTCTCCACCCACACCACCTAGTCCAGGCATCTATCAGCTCCCTTCAGGCAAGGGCAGCCTCTCTGCCTCCACTTGGGTCATCACCCCCTGATCCCAGTCTAGTCCCCACTCAGCCATGAAAATTCTCTAAGAATATACATCACACCCCTTACCTGCTTGGAACCTGTGAATGGTTTCCCATCACACCTAATTCTTTACTTTGACCTACAACAAAGACCCTGCCAGTTCTGGTCTCACCAAAGTCAAGTATCATCCTTCCTCTGCCCACTGGGCTCCCACACTGCTTCCTTTAGACCCTGAAATACACCAAAATTTTCTTTCCCCACCTCAGGGTGCCTGCTTCCCTAAATGTCCTTCCCCTCCTCATTTTGTGTGGCTGCCTTGTATTTTCTTTCAGTGTAAATGTCACCTCCTCTGAGAAGCCTTTCCTGACTACTTCATCTAAGCAGGAATCTAGTTTTGAGGAAATGCCATATATATTCACCCTAAATTCTTTTTTGAGTTGATGGCTTGTGTAATGTCTGGATCAGAAGCTTTTGGAAGATGGGAAGTCTAACTATTTATTTACCTACTCTACTGAGCCCTTAGCATCATGCCTGGCACATAGCAAGGATTCACAGATATTTTTGAATGAATAAATAAAAAGAACAGGTCTAAAGACTTGCTTATCATTTGCAAGTTGCCGAATGAACCCAAGTGTAGAGAAAGGAGAGAGAAGAGGGACCAGGAGTGAATTGGTGACATACCATGAAAGTATTTTACACTAAGGAGGAGATGTTGGCCAATGGCAGGTGCTAAAAAACAAATAATGACCATACTGCTTTTCTATTCCATCCACATGTGCTTTGTAACATTTGGGGTAGGGGATATGACAAGCCTCTAAAGAGGCATGACAGAATCTGGCTGTCATCAACCTCATTAATGAGGCCTCTTAAGCAATTCAAAGCAAAAAACCTCCCAAACCAAAGCCAGGCTTCAAAGAACAGTTGGAAGTGGAACGTAGAAGGAATGAGGCGTCAGTAACTAGGTTGCGGCCAGAAGTTTCCTATGATTAGAAAAAGAAAAACAATGTAGTAATTACATTTTGCTGAGACTGTGGGAATTCAGAAAGCACAGTCCTGTCTTCTTCATCTTCTCTGTTTCTGATGGAAAGAGACGAAATGAAAGTAGTTTTGGATGTAGGAGAAGCTCATTAAAGACTTTCTCTGGGATGAGTAAAGCAATTCTCTCCCTAGAGGGAGGAGAGGGAGGTAGAAAAGCTTCCTCCAAGCCCTGAAACCAACTGCTGAAATAGTTACAACTCCCCATAAAAGCAGGAACAAGAGAAAAGCTGCAGGAGACTTGTCAGGAGGCTGTGAACAGACCGGCGCCCGGGGTTTGCTAACATGGAAACAGTGAGGGAGAGTTCAACTTAGAGGCCTTTGACTTAGAGTGATAGAGGGGAGGAGGCTGGCATTGAATGCTGGTGGTGAGTTCAAGCTCGGCTCCACCCCTTCCTCTAGCCTAAATTGGTGCAAATTACCCAATCCCTCTAAGCTTCAGAATAGTCAGGGAAGGCAATGACCACATGGCAGAAGAGGGAGCCCTTGACAAATGTACAGGGTCACAGCCAGAGTTGTCACAGCCAGCAGTAGCTATGGGAGTGACTAAGCAGCATAATCCTGGACGTGTAGAGAGTGTGGACTGGCTTCTGCTCCTCAAACACCTTCATTATAACCATACTTACTAGGGACTAGAAAACGGTGTTTTTCTCTTTCTTTCTTTTTTTTTTTTTGAGACAGAATCTCACTTTGTTACCCTTGGTAGAGTACTGAGGTATCATAGCTCACAAAAACCTCAAACTCTTGGGCTCAAGTGATCCTCTTGCCTCAGACTCCCAAGGAGCTGGGACTATAGGTGCCCGCCACAATGCCCAGCTAGGTTATTCTTTCTTTCTTTTTTCTTTTTAGAGAAGGGGTCTTGCTCTTGCTCAGACTGGTCTGGAACTCATGGGCTCAGGTAATCCATCGACCTCAGCCTCCCAGAATGCGGGGATTATAGGTGTGAGCCACTGTGTTTGGCTACACCAGTGTTTTTCAACCTTTTAGCTCACAGCACACTTGAACCTATAGTTAAGTTCCACAGCACACTTAAATTATGTTGATGAAAAAAAAGAGTAAAAAATATATACTTACTGTGCTTTGGACATTCAAAAATAATTTAATTAATGGTCTTTAAAAATATTTGCACCACACCTAAGATCATTGATGGTACTCCAGTGTATCACGGCACATGGGTTGAAAATCACTACTCTAGACTCTGTCTCCACTAGCATTAAGTTTGGCCAATTAGATTATACTTGCCCAAAATTTGGAAGGTGGATCCGAGGGAGGCCGACTTCCTGCTCCATCTGACCCTTTGTTGTCCTTGGTATACAAAGTAGTGGAAGCCTGAAGCTTTTCAGCCTTTGAAGGAACATCTCCAGGCTCCTGGGTGTCTGGAGGCAGGTGAGGTGGCAGTGTGGCCTTCAGAACACCTGCTCAGTAGTGATTTTTTGGTATCAGGAGCCAAGCAGTGGCAGCAGAAGTGGTAGCTGCCCTCATGGTTCTGTTCTGCATTCCTCTGGGAGGCATTTCCAAAAATCTGATCTAAAGCTCACACTGCTAGACCTTCCCCAATTTTGTAAGGGGATTTAATGCCGGGAATGGAGCATCTACAAAGTTAAAACATTGAGCATTGTTTCTGTTTCCTGCCCTCAATCCTGACTCTTACTCTAGATGGCTGCACTTTTTTGTTTCACAATCTTAACTATGTACCATATTTTATATAAGTAAAAATATGTTTTTTTAGAAAAGTCTCATTCACATCCTCTGGTAGTACTATTATTTTTCCTGGGTTATTCATGCCAACAAAAAGACTGACCAATTGCCCCATCCCCAGATAACTAAACCCAAGGCATGGACATCCCCTGGCCACAGCTGCACATACTATAATTGTAATGCTGGGAAGGGAATCATCAGAGTCAACAGAGCAGACTTCACACTCTCAAACCCAAAAATTGAAGCCCAATACTGAAATTTTTATGGAATATTAAAAATGGGGAGTTGAGAGAAAAGAATTCCTCCAGCATTGTCGAAGAGAGACAGAACATTGATGACCTGATATGAGTCTTATGGTCAGCTGGCAGATACAGCCTTTTAATCAGGAGTGAGTCACCAGGCCTCCTTGGTGACTGTATTCCTTAAAAATAGCAGTAGACTCAAATCCTTTGCTGTGGACTCCAATTCTTTTTTGCAGGAAGGCAAGAAAGAAACTCACTCTGCAACCTTCTCCTCTTAGTTTCCCTACTGGTCATTCTGACCGTCTGACATCTGTGCTGGTGTAATGGTCACGTCTCTGTCTCTCTGGACACAAATAAATTAGCATTCTTGTCTTTTCTTTAGCCTCTTGTGGGTCTGGTTATAATGATTCAGTTCAACAGGGCCCGATTATCTCTAAGAAAACTGTAAAAAATACGTGAACCTACAGATCTGAGTCTAAAATTTTAGGTAGGTCACTTCTGGGCCATTTAGCTAAGATCAAGGGTAGTATCTGTTCTTATCAGTTTAATATCTGATACACCTCCATCTGAGGACAATATATTAAGTAGATTTTTGGATTAGGAAGATGGACTAGCAGTTTTTTACACCCACTCCACTCGTCGACTTGGTATTGCAAAATCTGAAGTAGAGAAGAAAAATCCATTAACCTTGAGATCTTCTACTCCCCCCAAAGCCATTTTGCCATTCCAACAAGCAGGCAAGCACACCCTCACTGGTGGATTTATAATTATAAGCATGTAAACATGCATTGCCATTCAACTATGAGATTAGTTGAAAGCCCAGCCTCTTATTTTCAAGAACTATGAGTTCAAATCCTGACACTGTGGCTTCCTAGCAGTGTGACCTAGAACAAGTGAATTTCACTTCTCTGTGCCTCGTTTCCCAATCAATAAAAAAGAGTCAATAGGAATACTCACTTTAGATAGTATTAAAAACATGCGAAGTAACTGGCATTAATAGATAGCGGTGATTGACATTTTCTGAGTGTTACACGAAGGCAAAAATAAACAAAGCTCTTTAGAAATACCTGATCCTGCATTTAAGAATGAAATGTGCCATCTGACTAAAGATCCCATCCAATTTAGATATCAATTTTAAGAAGGGAGTGACACTGGAAAGTGGATTAGGGTTCCATCTAGAGATGGTAGAAAGAGTGTTTGAGGAGGAGAAGAGTGAAAGAGGAATAGTGTGGTGATTTAAAAAACAAGCCTGATAAACCTTTCTGGGGCAGCCTTTGAAGGTCAATTTGAGCTTGAACAGTCAGATTACAAAAGCAGCCGCAAATGCTTCCCCTGCCAGCCTCATGCCCTTAGGCAATTCTGTCCCACTCTGACTCTGGACCTGGTCACGCAACTTGCTTTGACCAGTGGGATGGATGATAGCAAAAGTATTGCAGATCAAGGCATATGAAGGACTCGCACATGTGGGCTGAACAGTGCTGTCCAGTCATCCCTTGTTATCCAAGTGGGATTTGTTCAAGGACACACCTAAATCTGTGAATCCTCAAGTCCCTTATATAAGTAGTGTAGTATTTGCATATAACTGACATACAAACTCCCATATACAGTAAGTTGACCACCCAAAAAACTGTAACAAACTAGCCAACATACAAAGGTGGTCAACATCAGGAACTAGGCCTACTATACTGATACATACATGTGGTACATGGCTGGTCTATGAAAATTAGGTCAAATCGAGGAGGTCAGTGTGGGGAGGTGGTCAGTTACGAAGGTTGTACTATACTCAAAGCATCTCTAGATTACTTATGTTACCTAATGCGATGCAAATGCAATGTAAATAGTTGTGATCTATATTGTTTAGGGAATAGTGACAAGAAAAATGTCTGTACATGTACAGACTCAGTTATTCTTTCCAAGTATTTTTTAATCAGCAATTGGTTGAAAACAGGGATGCAAAACCCATGGATATGGAGGGCCGACTACATATGGAACCTTTCTGCCACCATGTGAACAAGCCTGCTCTGGCCATTTGGGTGCAGAGAAAATATGACCCAGTCCTGTCCAATGTCTCTGGTAAGAGATGTGACCAAGTCTGAAACACTTTCCAGGTAGACCTGCATTTAGAATACTGGAGACACCTCATAAATATTTGATTAAGCAAAATAGTTATTAACATAAATTTACTTCAAAAGAAATAAGTTGCCAAGTGATTATTGAGTGCAAAGGATAGTAATTCATGATGTCTCACACATTGCTAGTGGAGGTGCCATCTGTGGACCAGAGGCAACAGTATCACTTGTAACATATTGGAAATACAGACGTGATCACCAGATCTTGTGATCAGAATATGAATTTCAGCAACATCCCCAGGGATTTCTTTGGCACCATTACAGCTTAGGAAGCACTATCCTATCCTAAAAACACAGGCTGAATCCACTTGAATCCCTCATCTTATCTGTACTATTCTGGTCAGATTTTTTTTTTACTTCTTTAGATGCTTCAATATCCCTTCCTGCCCACCTACTCCCTTCTATAGCTTTAATTAAAAACAACAAACAAGCAAGAAAAGTCACCTTTATCCTTTGAAGCTATACATGTAGTGTCAAGAAACTCTGTATGTGTGTGTGTTTTCTTGGGAGCTTCAAGTAAGGCCCGATAAATAAAATTACTTTCCTTATCCAGTTTTTAACCAATTAAGAAGACAAAGGATAAGGCAGATAGAGGCCAGGATATCTGTGTCACTGATGAGGTCTACTTTAGAGGCATTGTCAAATGAGCTTCCCTTACCGCATCCAGAATCAGCCACACTTATCCATGATCAGTTCTGGCCCAGGGAAGAAATGAAAAAATGCAGACTGTAATTTGTATTTTTTAGGAGCATTTTTAGAGTTATAGATTCAAAGTTGATGATATCAAAGAATATGTTTGAAAATTTATGAACGAGAGGCTGGATACAGGGGCTCACGCCTATAATCCTTGCACTCTGGGTTGCCAAGATGGGTGGATCACTTGAGCTCAGAAGTTGGAGACCAGCCTGAGCAAGAGCAAGACACCATTGCTACTAAAAATAGAAATATTAGCCAGGCGTCGTGGTGGGAACCTATAGCCCTAGCTACTCAGGAGGCTGAGGCAGGAGGATCACTCGAACCCAGGAGTTTGAGGTTGCTGTGAGCTAGGCTGGTGCCACAGCACGCTAGCCTAGGTAACAGAGTGAGACTCTGTCTCCAGAAGAAAGCTTCCCAGACAGAACCTCTTCCTTAAGTAAAAAAATTCAACCTCTATTTTATTTCAGTCATTATATAAATCTTTCTGCTATGACACAGAATAGATATTGCTAAAAACCACACACTCAAAAAGACTTTACAGTAAAATGAATGTTTTTTAGGAATATTAAGATTATGATCAGACTACTAAAAATTTATGCAACTTCATAACCAGAGCATTAACAAAAACAATAATTGGTACCTTGAGAGAGAACTTAGACAGTCCAGGCAGGAAGTTCAGCATGGTTGGAGGTTGCCTTAAGGCTGTTAAAATGCTATTAAAAATAATTGTGTGAAATTAGAGAGATGAAGAGCAGATGAGCATGGCTAGAGTTAGAGGTGGGTGGAAGGGGATGGGCGAAGCTAGGAAGGGAGCTGTGTGGTGATGGAACAGTTCTGTAGCTCAGGTGTGGTAGTGGATATATTAATCTACAGATGATAAGATTACATAGAACTATATGGTGTACAGAAAACTGATAAAATCTGAATAAGCTCTGTGGATTATACTAATGACCAATGTCAATTTCCTGGCTTTGATCTTCTACCATGTGTATAGTTGTGCCTGGTGTTACTATCAGGGTACGGGGTGTAAGAGATCACCGTGTACTTTTCGAAGAGGCAATTTCTGGAAAAACTATAATTTTCTCAAAATCAAAAGTTACAAAAAATAATGGGACAGAAATGTTGTTTGTGGTTGTAGAGATAATACAGATAGAAATGGAAATCTGAGCCCATGTGACGGCATCTAGGCAGCCAGAAAAGGAAATGCAACCAGTCCTAAACGGGCCTGGGAGTCTCCCTGTCTCTGAAGGACGCCCAAGGTGTTGAACTTGTTCTTATTTTCTCTAATACACCAGAAAGAGTTCTTGCCTGTGTATCAGCCAACCTGAAGGTTATACATTCTATTCTGTTGAAGGGTGTAATTCTATTCTCACAATTGAAGCCCCTCTTCTTCCAAAACATATTGATGTTTTAGATTTGATGTGGTTTCTTTGGTCAAGATCTAACTAGCTATTTAGAGAAGTACACTCAATGGCAAGTGGGACATTTTCCAAATATAAGCCATAATATATTTAAGGGAAACAGCATTTTCTGGGACTATTTTAATCATATTAACAGATCTGCCCTGTGCAGAGACATTCAGGTGTATTTCTGAAAACAGGATCCTGCAGATGGTTGATGTCCCCATGTGTAAATAAATATACAAGGCTCAGCAAAAGTATAGTTGGTGACTGCAAAAGCCTTCAACTCAAAGGTCTTAACTGGGAGTCTGGAGGAATCACCAGTGGTATTTGTTTAAAATGTAGATTACCTGACCACCTTTTCCCAGAGTTCCTGAATCTGTTGGTCTGAAGACAAGATCCAGGAAACTACAATTTAACACACCTGAGGTCATGTTGAGGCTGCCTGTCTGATCCGTCTTTGAAAAACAGAGCTTTAAGTCCTCAACAAGGAAGAGGCTCCTTATTCACTAGCTTTTAAGTATGTAGCCGATTTCCTGCTGAAATAGTGCAATTTGGCTGAACAGCGAGCTATGGAAGAGATGAGTAGAGGTGATGCTTCAAAGACATGCTGAGCAAACTGAAAAGCAAGTTAAAGCACCGTGACATTGCTTCCAAAAGCTGGGGATTGACAACCGCTGACAGTAGCACTGGTACCAGTGTCACCTTTGAATACAAAGAACATTGGGTATTTTGACTTATTTCAGCAGAGATAAAATGTTAGGGAGGAAAATATTCCCCTAACTAGCTTCCTCCTCTGAAACATCAATGTAGAATAATAATGCCTTATACTCACACATCAGCTTTCCAATCACCACCTTATTTGAATCCATCATAAGAGAGATCTTTGAAATCATCTACCCTCAGGCTAATGCTACATTTCTCGAAATTCCTTGAATGTTGAAAAATGTACTTTTGAAAAAGACATCCCAAGTTCTTTATAGCTTAGAAATATTTCTGTTTTGGGATGTTAGAAGATGTCCAGTTGAAGTAAATGTGAACACGGAGGGAGGCAAAAAGTTGGTTGGCAGATGGTGAAGACATCAGAGAAAATTCTGTGACCATGTGATAAATGTGTTGCATTTGAATTGATAAAAATCACTAATACCTATGTTTTAGCAAACACTGCTCCAAAGATTCATTGAAAATTACCTTTCTTGTGCCCTTCGAGACTCTAACAACTGCCTGGTCCTTGTTTAGACTTTGGGCTTGAAACCTTGGCATCTCAAAGACCATAGTTCATTGTTTTTGAATGTTTAACATTTAGTACATTGTACTATCCAATGTGGAAAAGGTATTTAATAATGCCGAAAAAATGAAAGATCTCTTCTAGATTGCTAACCAAGGGGGATTCAGAATGTGTGGAAGGAGGAAAAGGAAAGAATATCTCCAGGCCCCTTCCTCCATTTTTGAAATTCAATGTCCATGATAGTTTGTTCAGATCCAAAGAGTTGATTTAACTGAGCTACACGAGGTAACATGTAACTTCTGTAGGCCAGAGGGAATAGCAGAGAGTAAGCACCAACCAAGTATTCCCAAAAAGCTGCAGAATTCAACAAGTAAGACCAAGTGCAAAGGCAAGCCACTCTGATTAAGCATTTGGATCAAATATAATTTAAGGTTAACAATAACAATATCAATAACTACTGCACAAGACCTTTAGTTTGAATCATTCACCTGAACCTATATGACAACCCTATGAAAAGGAATCATAGGGTTGAGTCAATCATGCTGACTCATCATTACCTCCCCAGCCACTACCCCCTGTGGATGAACAAGTAACAGAGTTCCCGTAGATGAAGGAATGAGGACGAAGGAATGAGGAATGGCAAAGGCATTGTCTGTAAGGGACTGTGTTCATGCTGACTCATCATTGCCTCCCCAGCCACTACCCTCTGGCGATGAACAAGTAACAGTTTCAGTAGATGAAGGGTGAGTCCGCACCTTACAGGAAAAGAAGATGAGTCTCAGAAAGGTAAAGGAGCTTTGAAAATACCCATTTCATATTTACAAATGTGCTAACAGGTACAACATAATTAGGTTTATTATCTGTGCTACTGTATTTAGCCTTACCTCCAACTTCTGCTGGTTGTGAATCTTCACAACCAGTAGGCGGCATCTCCACTTAATTCTAAATGCTCACCCAATAACAGCCCCTTCCAAATAGAGGAAATAAGACCCCCGACCCCCGAGCATTTCAAAATGGTAATTTATGGTTAAGTTAAATGTAAACTTCTGGAATTCCATCCCTCTGGCTTTTATAAATGTATTACTATTTAATTGCCTCGCCCCCCCAAAAAATATGTCCATGCCCTATTCCCTGGAACCTGTGACTACAACCTTATTTGCGAAGTGTCTCAATTAAGTATCACAAGATGAGGTCATTCTGGATTATCTAGGTAATTACCTAAACCCAATGACAAGTGTCCTTATAAGAGCAGAGGAGGAAAAAGTCACGTGAAGATAAAGGCAAAGACTGAAATGACCCAGCCACATGCCAGGGGGTGCCTAGAGTCACCAGAGGCTCCAAGAAGCAAGAAGAAATTCCCCCTGAGAGTTCCAAGGGAGTGCAGCTTGCCAAAGCCTTGATTTTGGAGTTCTGGCTTCTAGAATTACAATAGAAAACATTACTGGTTTTGGTAAGCTCCCAACTTCGTGGGACTCTGTTATGGTAGCCACAGGAAATTAATACACAGTCCAAACAAATAAAACTGAGACAAAAGCAAGACAGATTGCTTTTAATACAATCATGAAATTTTATTTTTATTTACTTATTTTTTATTTTTTTGTAGAGACAGAATCTCATTTTATGGCCCTCGGTAGAGTGCCGTGGCCTCACACAGCTCACAGCAACCTCCAACTCCTGGGCTTCAGCAATTCTCTTGCCTCAGCCTCCCGAGTAGCTGGGACTACAGGCGCCCGCCGCCACAACGCCCGGCTATTTTTTGGTTGCAGTTTGGCCGGGGCCGGGTTTAAACCCTCCACCCACGGTATATGGGGCCGGCGCCTTACCGACTGAGCCACAGGCGCCGCCCCAATCATGAAATTTTAAACTCAAGTATTTAACCAATGTGTCCAACCTACTACACACAAATGTTCATACCATTTGTGAGACAGAATTATATTAGAGACTTGTATTTTGATTCCCCCAAAGATAATGAGCCTTTCCTAAGATCAAGCCACTCCCATACTTCATAAGGGACAATGTGGCTTTCAATTGCCGAAGGCAACTTTTCCAAGGGCTGTATCATATGCAAAGCAGGGACCACAAAGAGATCTTGTGTGCTTTACAGCCACCTCTGAATAAGCCGTTCTTATTCATTATAACCTGGCATACAACAAACATTCATTTCGCATCTAGCAGGTGCCAGATGCTCCTCTAGATGCTGAGCAGTCAAGGACGAATCAGATACATTTCTTGCAGTTCAGTTGAGAGATTAAGTGGACTGGGAGAGTGAAAAAAGGAGGGAGATATGACACATGTGAGCATGAGAAAGGGGTGTGGTGAGGAGGGGAGTGGAGGCACAAACAGGGTGAGGCGCTGCTCACCCAAGGGACAGGAGGAGGAGGAAGAAATGGAGCCCAGGCTGCCTCTTGAAAGCTGGGTTAGCAGAATTAGGACTGGGGCCACTGATGGGAGAAAGCAGCAGTTGGGAGCAGAGAGGTCTGGGAACCAGGCAGAAGGGTCAGCTTGTTTGGACTGGAGAATCATATGGCAGAGAGGCTGGAGAAGCACACAGGGCCACAACAGCAAAGGGCCTTGTAAAGGGTCTGGATTTCATCCTTACCACAACAGAGAGCTGGCCCATGGTCCCAGCAACTTGAGAAGGGAGGCTGGGAATTCCAGGCCAGCTTGGGCAACATAGTGAGATCCCATCTTTTCAGAAACAAACATCACCACCACCCTGATAAAGGACAGAACCAGTAAAGGGTTTGCCTCAGTTGCTGACCACTTTTTGGAAATGTGAATCTTCAGGCTGTGATGCTCCACAGGAAAGGCACAGGAGCAGTCAGGGGAACCCGGGGGGAGCGGGCCCAGCCAGCCACTGGGAAAGCTGTCTGCAGGGCAAGGGAAGAAGGGGAGACACCTGGAGAGGGTCCAAAGGGAACAGTTCCTAGCACCAGATCCGGGGTCCAGGGAGCGAAAAGTAGAATCTGAGAATCACTGTCACCAATTTTTGAACTCCTGATGAAGTACTGGCTTTGTATTTGCCTGTCTGCCAACTCAGCCACTTGAACAAAATTTGTTAGCAGTTGAATCGAATTTCCCAGGTTTCTGTTGAAACTGAGGTTCCAGGTACTTCCTGCAGAGCTCCCAGAACACCCGGCACTTTCGAGTATATAAAGCTGTTGGGCGAGATAATTTAGGGCTCCCAGAAGGGCCTCCTCTTTTTGTTCGTCTGCCCATGGAGCAGCTTCGCCCTGGATTAATGGTCTGGTGCGTGAATCACAGTGAAGGCTGGTGCGGAATTGAGTGCTGACAGGAGGCTTCGCTTCTCTCCTACCTCTGACGCTGGGCCCTGGGGCCAAGGTCGGTGCACGGCCCACGGCCCTCGGTTTGCCTGCACTCCCACGGGCATCGGCAACACGCATATTTATACACTCGCTCTGTGCAAAGGCCACTGCTCATGTCTC
Source organism: Nycticebus coucang (assembly GCF_027406575.1). Lineage (NCBI taxonomy): Eukaryota > Metazoa > Chordata > Mammalia > Primates > Lorisidae > Nycticebus > Nycticebus coucang. The sequence continues at coordinate 25,665,995 of NC_069802.1, read as the reverse complement.
TCTGGCTACAACCCCTAAAGAAAACCGGGCAACTCTGCTGATTGAAGTCCTTTTAAATCATTTTTTGATGGAATGACTGAACAAGGGTAGCGGCGCTCGTAGTGCTGGGTCCAGCTGAGTCACAGACTGGCTTTCCGAAGCCAGATACATTTAAGGGACGCAGCACACCTCCAATTGCCTGGACAGACGGGCCTTTATCCTGAGAAGGGAAGGAGACGAAATGCAGGAGAGAAAGGCATGCAGGTGCAGCCAGGCTTCCAGACCCTTTCAGGAATTACAGAGAGTATATTTAATGAAAAATTCGTAACTGAATTTGTTTCCAAAGAAAGTTAATGATCATAGAATCCTTGTATATATTTGCTGACATTTACCATCATTATAAGGGGCTGGATAAGTACAAATTTTTAAAGAAGCATCAGCATCTACTTTTAAAATTAGAAATTATTTGTTCATGTTTATTTTAAGATATGGGATAGTGCTAAGTTGCTCGGCGTGGAGTGCAGTGGTTATTCACAGATGCAACCATCATGCATTGTAGCCTCAAACGCCTGGGCTCAAGCCATCCTCCCAAATAGCTGGGACTACAGGCAGTGCCACCACACCCAGCAAAATTAGAGGTAATTTTAAAAAATCTGTCCTAACTGATTTTTAAACATGGTGGCTGTTAAACTTATGTAGCTGCAGAGAATGGGTTTATCCATCACTCCATGACACATGGCTTTTCATTTACATCAAACAACATTTGTACTTCTGCTCATTTTTCTCCTTTCTTTTGTGTATGTAGAAAAGGTAATAGGAACATATGTGAAAAGGAAAGCCTTTGCAGTTGAAACTTGAATGGTGCCAACTGTGTATCTTGTCATCAGCTGCTCTGAATAGAAACTCGGTTCAGCCCAATAAGTGTTCAATATTTTTCCATCTAGTTCATGGAATCAAAGTAAGCCTTTTCAAGCATATCCTCTTGAAATGTAAATACATGAAATTATGATAACTTTACTCTGCAGTCCATTAAACATTTCAGCACTAAAGAGAAGTGACTAATTTGTGTGATGATCATACGAATATAAATTTTGAAAAAATAAGTATTCTTGCTAAAGTAAGAAATGTACTTGCAATTGGAAGTGTTGTACACATAACTAATTATTAATTCATCATTATATTAAAATTGTCAAAAAATAATTCCTTTCACTATCAAAAAGAAAACAGTAATTTGCCAAACTTTACAAATATTTTTATATATGCTCAGAATAACCGAGTTACAAAATCCTGTATCATGCCGTTGTGGAATCTGAAAACGTACTTCAGTATGGCATTATGCGTTTTCTTTCTTTGCTGCCTGTCATCAATCTGATGTTTAAAAATGTTTGAGCTAAAAAAAAAAAAAATTTAAAGTAAAAATGAGCTTTCAAATATCTATTTTGTAAATCAACAGAAATATTCTACCATGATAGCCAACTTTTTTATTTTTATTTTTTTTGACAGTTTTTGGCCAAGGCCAGGTTTGAACCTGCCACCTCCGATATATGGGGCCAGCACCCTACTCCTTTGAGCCACAGGTGCCACCTCATTATAGCCAACTTTTCATAAACAAGTCCCTAAATTTTGATAGTATGGTGTTCAGATTAGTTGGAAGATGTTTCCTCTTTTTATGTTTATCAAGGTACTATTTATACCAATTTTAAGTGTCCAGGATTAGTGAATTTTGGTAAAAGTGTACAATCATTTAACCACGACCACAGTCAAGAAATAGAATAACTCCTCCCTGCAGAAAGTTTCATCATATCTGTTTATGTTCCCTCATCTCCCCTCACCCTGGTCCCTGGCAACCATTGATCTGGCTTCCTGTCCCTATTATATTCTATCATCGAGTTTCATATAAATGGACTTATGTAGTATGGAATCTTCCGTGATTGACTTCTTTCCCTTATCATAATACGTTTTGTGATGTATTCATGTTATTGTCCGTATTGTTTCCTTTCTTTTCATTGCTGAGTAGTTTTCCATGGTGTGAATATGTCATTACATAGTGATGGACATTTGGATTGTTCCCAGTTGGGGCAAATATTAACAATGCTACTATGACTATTCCCGTATATATTTTTCCTTGGCACTTGGAAAAATGAAAACATTTTTCCATATGTTTTCATCTCTCTTGAGTAAAGTACCTGGAAACAGAATTTCTGGATTGTGGCCAGGCACAGTGGCTCACACCTATAATCCTAGCACTCTGGGAGGCCAAGGCAGGTGGATTGCCTGAGCTCATGAGTTGGAGACCAGCCTAAGCCAGAGTGACATCTCTAAAAGTAGCCCGGTGTTGTGGTGGGCGCCTGTAGTCCCAGCTACTCAGGAGACTGAGGCACGAGAATCGCTTAAGCCCAAGATTTTGAGGTTGTTGTAAGCTATGATTCCATGACACTTACTAAGGGCAACAAAGGGAGACTCTGTCTCCAAAAAAAAAAAAAAAAAGAATTTCTGGATTGCATGGTAATGAATCTGACTTTATAATGTAATGCAATGTTTGCCTGTTATTGCACCGTTTTGCATTTCCCCCAGTAATGTATGAAAGTTCCATTTGCAACATATCTTTGTCAACACTTGGTAGTATCGATCTTTATAATTTTATCCATTCTAGTGTTAGTGGAATGTCATTATGATCTTCATTGACATTTTTCTTTCTTTTTTTTTTTTTTTTTTGTAGAGACAGAGTCTCACTGTACCGCTTTCTTTTTTTTTTTTTTTTTTGTAGAGACAGAGTCTCACTGTACCGCCCTCAGGTAGAGTGCCGTGGCGTCACACGGCTCACAGCAACCTCTAACTCTTGGGCTTACGCGATTCTCTTGCCTCAGCCTCCCGAGCAGCTGGGACTACAGGCGCCCGCCACAACGCCCAGCTATTTTTTTGTTGTTGTTGCAGTTTGGCCGGGGCTGGGCTTGAACCCGCCACCTTCAGCATATGGGGCAGGCGCCCTACTCACTGAGCCACAGGCGCCGCCCCATTGACATTTTTCTGATGTCCAATAAAGTTGAACAGCTTCTCACATGCTTATGAAAATTTTTAATCAAAGTGTTCATCAAATGAAGTGCCAAAATGCAGTTATTGGAAACACGATTTGCAAAAAGAGAGTTGAAATTTATCCTTTCATAAGCACAGGAGGTACCGAACAGATTAAACAATGAGCTCTCAAATGTTATACAATATTAATGTTGGAATTCTATAATTGCATTGTAGAATATCTCAGATGCCAGGATGAATCATTTGCTGAAGCACCTATTTTTAATTAGATAAATTTAGGCTCTGTACTGGAATAAAATAAAATTGTGTAGGCCTATAATTAGTTGGGATCATAAATAGAGACAACTTATTTGATGAGGTTTTTCTTATGAATTCTTCTTGAAGAAAGATACTCTGAAGGAGGGAAAAAGCATCAGTGAAAATATTTGGGCTGAAATACTTACACATTTCACCTGTAAAAAATTTATGAATATACTTGCCTTAAATTGCTAGGGGTGCCATAACAAAATACTACAGACTGGCTATCTTAAACAACAGAGACTTATGGCTCACAGAACTAGAGTTCTGGAAGTTCAAGATCCAAATCACAATTTTTTTCTCTCATTGAGGACACTGATGAGCACCTTTCTTCCCCTAGTTCTCAAATAGAAACAAAGAAAGCAACTTAGCACAGTCATTGCTCCAAATACTTGATTCATTATCTGGGAAGTGAACCCAGAAGTGAGTAAGAAAAATGGATCTTTGTTCTAATCTGTTCCTTCTATCTCTAAAGAAAGGAAAAAATTACCAAGTAAAAGGGTCATCATTCTAGAAGCACAATATTCTAATACCTATTAGGTTAGGTATCCCTCTGCCTGATAGAAATTGCACTGAAACTTTTCTCCTATCAATGGATATTTGGGTTATTTCAGAATTATTATAGAATTATCCATTCTATTACATTGAACTACATGTTATCCTAATTTCCGTAGCATATAGTCTTTTTTTAATTTATTTTGAGACAGACCCTCAAGCTGTCGCCCTGGGTAGAGTGCCATGGCATCACAGCTCACAGGAATCTGCAACTCCTGGGCTCAAGCGATTCTCCTGCCTCTGCCTCCCAAGTAGCTGGGACTACAGGCGCCCACCACAATGCCTGGCTATTTTTTGGTTGCAGCCGTCATTGTTGTCTGGCGGGCCTGGGCTGGATTCGAACTGCCAGCTCTGGTGTATGTGGCTGGCGCCTTAGCTGCTTGAGCCACAGGTGCTGAGACCATAGCATACAGTCTTAATTGCTATACTTTCATAGTTAGAAAGGGTAAGTCCTCCCAATTGGTTGTGTTGGGGGAGGAAATGGTTTTGGGTCCACTCCCTAATACATAATCACACCACTACAACTATATCACTTTCATTCTCCAAGTAGTATTGAAACTCACCCACCCATTTCTTGAGACTCTGGAGGAGCAAAAAAAAGAGATAAGAGGAAAATGAAGGTGAAGATGAAATGAAAAGTCCCAAAGAACCAGTAAGATAACTCATTTGCCACTTTTCTTTACTTCAAAATGGTTAGAAGTACAGCATAGGAACTCCCCAATCTGATGCCAGCTTTAAACTATTGTTCCACCTGTACCCTGCTTTCTGGTTCAGCATCAGCCCTGTTCTTACCCTTCACTTTCCAGGGACTATTGTAGAAAGAATGTATTTTTTTCCGTTGCATTTGCTGAGAATATAAAATTCTGGCAGGTGTCTTGTCACTCTTAGGGACAGGAAAAAGAAGCCATGGTAGAGGAAATCAGGCAAGACAGGAGACATACAAACCAATCCTTTGACACATTTGAGCTCCTGGATCCAGCCATGCCTGAAGTCAGTGGACCTACACTTTTTAATTGTATAAGCTAGCCAATTCTCTTTTTATGGCTAAGAAGTTAAGCTGCACTCTACCGAGGGCCATAAAAGTGAGACCCTGTCTCTACAAAAAAAAAAAAAAAAAAAAAGAAGTTAAGCTGAGTTTCTGATGCTGAAATATGATAAAAGAGTTTTATACACCCACATATAGTCCCCCCTCCTTTTAAAGTGCCAAAGAAAACATCATATGCTCTACACAGGAAGGGGAGATGTTTTGTATTTAAGAAATAAGATTTAACTTGAGGAAGGCAAATGAAGCGGAGCTAATGAGGGAAGATACCAATTTCCTAGACACCAACTCCTGAAATTATCACCCCTTCTACCACTCACAGACTTCAGTTTTTAGAAAAAGATAAATAGCAGCGGCCACCAGGATGCAGGGAGAGACCCCAGCATACTAAGTCTCTTATCCCCATTAAAAAGATTTAGTCCTAGATGCTGCAATGATGTCTCCTAGGCCCAAAATTCATTACAGCTTAAAAGAACCCCATATTTTCATGAGCTGCTAAAGCAAACAGTTAAAAATAAAACCCATTTGGTATCCAATAGCCTTCATACTTACATATTTTTTCATGTATTTGTGAAGCAACACAATTTGGTTAACTGCAATATATCTCCCTGTAACTGATTCAGGTTTGCATTCTTTCTTGCATCCTGAAATAACAAACTACAATTTCTCTAGCCATATATTTGTAAATTACGCAGCTGTATCACAACATATGTTCTCTGAGTTTCTTCTCTTTGCTTTTCTCAACTGGCCTTTCCTTTGAACAATTGATGAAATCTCCACAAACGCTGAGCATCATGAGAGTAAGAAGAAAATAAATAAGAATATGAAAAGGGGGCGGCGCCTATGGCTCAAAGGAGTAGGGCGCCAGCCCCATAAGCCGGAGGTCGTGGGTTCAAACCCAGCCCTGGCCAAAAGCTGCAAAAAAAAAAAGAATACAAAAAGGTATTAGCATTTATATGACACCTCTTATAGAGAATAACATCTCATGTTGTTTTGTTTCATTTGATACTGACCCTCATCTTTAAAGCCATTGTTATCACCCCCATTTTTCTGATTGCAAAGCCTCAAAGAGAGTAAGTTATTTACTCAAGTTTAAAACAGCTGTGAAACTGCTATGCTGGATACTGTTGGTTGCTTGTCTATAACCATTTTCCTTCTTCGCTGGCTAAACATACTTTCTCATTAAAGAAATTGGAAATTCAACTCGGTGCCCATAGCACAGTGGTTACAGCGCTAGCTACCTATACCAAGGGGTGGTGGGTTCAATCCCAGCCCGAGCCAGCTATACAACAATGACAGCTGCAACAAAAATAGCCAAGCAGGTGCCTGTAGTCCCAGCTACTTGAGAGGCTGAGGCAAGACAATCACTTAAGCCCAAGAGTTTGAGGTTGCTGTGAGCTGTGACACCATGGCATTCTACCAAGGGCAACATAGTGAGAGTCTGTCTCAAAAAAAAAAAAAGGAAAATTCTGAAAATTCTTTATCCAGACTTCTTTGCTTCTAGGACATGAGTATGTCACCCAGCCCAGCTAACAGGGCCCGAGGGAAGGCCCTCTGGAGAGTTTGGAATTGGAAACCATTATCCTAAGTGAAGTATTTCAGAAATGGTAACAACAAACACTACATGTATTCTCTAATAATTGGGAGCTCATTGATGAGCACACATGGGCACAAGGAGATGTAAAGGTGATAGGAAATCAAGTAGGGAGAAGGGGAGAAGTGAAGGGAGGTAGAAAGCTATTGAGCACAATGGACACTATTCACTATTCAGGTGATGGGCACACTAAGATCTCCCAACTTAGGGAGGCGCCTGTGGCTCAGTCGGTAAGGCGCCAGCCCCATGTACCGAGGGTGGCGGGTTCAAACCCGGCCCCCGCTGAACTACAACAACAAAAAAAATAGCCGGGCATTGTGGCAGGTGCCTGTAGTCCCAGCTACTTGGGAGGCCGAGGCAAGAGAATCGCTCAAGCCCAGGAGTTGGAGGTTGCTGTGAGCTGTATGATGCCATGGCACTCTACCAAGGGCCATAAAGTGAAATTCTGTCTCTACAAAAAAAAAAAAAGATCTCCCAACTTAGGCATTCTAAATTTATACTTATAAATTTAATTTTTAATTTAAAAAGAAGATAAAAAATAAAACGAAAGCAGACACACACACAAGGAATATTTTCCCTTACCCCTTCTTTTCGTTTGTGAATAAATCTTTTTTTCTTTAATTTCAGATTAATATGAGGGTACAAATGATTAGGTTACAATGCTTACATTTGTTAGGTAAGGTCCCTGTAATAGATGTGTCCCACACCCAGGAGGTGTGCCATTTACTCTTACATCGTGCCCATCAGGTGGGACCACACCAATCCCCCCCACATCTCCCTCCCTCATCCTGCCCCCTCCCCCTCAACTTGACTGAATTGAGTTTTTACAATTGTGTGGGCATATGTCAGTTCATCTACTGGCTTCATATTTGTATTGAGTACATTGGATACTTGCTTTTCCATTCTTGTGATACTTTACTAAGAAGATGTGGTATCAACCTAAGTGCTCATCACCTTTACTAAGTATTTCAAGTCTCCATCTTCTTATGGCTGAATAGTACTCCATGGTATACATATACCACAGTTTATTAATTCATTCATGGGTTGATGGGCGCTTAGGTTGTTTCCACAGCTCCGTGATTTTGAATTGAGCTGCGATAAATAATCTAGTGCAAATGTCCTTATGATAAAATGATTTTCTTTTTTCTTTTGGGTAGATGCCTAGTACTGGGATTGCAGGATCAAATGGAAGGTCTATTTTGAGCTCTCTATTTTGAGTTTCTCCATACTTCTTTCCAAAGAGGCTGTATTAGTTTGCAATCCCACCAACAGTGTAAAAGTGTTCCCTTCTCTCCACATTCACTGTGGATGAGTCTTGTAATATGAAATCTGGAGCTGCAGCAGCCATCTTGATATCATGGGAGTAGAAATCCAAAAGTGAAGTTCAATACTCCAAAACACAATAAACATAGTGAAAAGGAAAAGTGGTGTTTAATGACATCTTCACCTCTCTCAATTAACTAACCCTGGGATCTCCCTAGCTCAGGATTTAGGAGGGTTACCTTACTGAGTAAATAAATAAATTACTTCAACTTTTCAAAACCTGTCTTCATACAAGATAACAGAAATATCTACCAAAGCTAAATATTCACCTACCCCATGACTCTTTAATTTCACTCCTAGGTGTATACACACACACACCCACAGACACAAAATAAGTGAGTGGTCTGTGTCCACCCGCAACATGTGCTAAAGTGTCCCTAATAGCTCCAAACTGGAAACAAATCAAATGTCCATCACTGGCAGAATGGATCAAAAAAAATGTTGGGATATTCAAACATTGGAACATGACCCACGATGAAGGGACAAGTTATTAATCCTTATAGCAACATGGAATCTTACAGGTATAATTACTGAGTGAAAGACACCAAAAAAACAAGAACGCATACTGGAAAGTGTTGGATTCCTTAGCTTTAAACAAAGAGCTAATCCATAGTGATAGAATCAGTAGTTACCTCTGAGAAGGAGAACAGTCACTGACAGTGAAGGGTCAAAAGGGCATCTAGGATGTCAGAAACATTCCATCTCTTGATCTGAATTGTGCTTACATGCGTTTATGCATAGGACTCAAAAATCACCAAGCTGCACAGTTTAAAAAAATGTGTACTTTACAGTATGTAAGTCACATCTCAATTTTTTTAAAGGCCCCCCAAAGTTGTTATTTTTAAGGAAGAATAGGAAACATCTTTTACTTAGCATTTATTCAAAAATGGTAGAACGATAAGTGCCTTATGAAATAACCTTCATAATAACACCATTAAATGGAAATTATTATCTCTAAACCACAAATGCAGAATATGTGAGTCAGAGAGGTCAAGTTACTTTCCAAAGTCACACAGCTAATCAGTGGCAAAACTGGGATTTGAATATAAGTTTATCTGACCCCTGAAGCTCATGCTTCTTTTTCTGTGCTACTATAAAGAGGAGTGGTACCAGCATAGCCAACCTTCCAAGGTCATGCAGAGAATCATCAATGATGTTATGGAGGAATGTTCTTCCGGACTACAGATTTTAATCCTAGCTCTCTGGAAGGCTGAGGCAGATGGATTGCTTGAGCTCAGGAGTTTAAGACCAGCCTGAGCAGGTTTGAGACCCTGTCTCTACTAAAAATAGAAAAAATTAGCTGGGCCTGGTAGTGGGCATGGTGACGGGCATAGTCCCAGCTACTGGGGAGGCTGAGGATCACTTGAACCCAGGAGTTTGAGGTTGCAGTGAGCTAGGATGACACCACCACACAAAGTGAGACTCCATTTAAAAAAAAGAGAGAGAGAGAAAGAAATTGCCTGAGAACAGAAAAGGTTCTATATACAAAGATAGTGGTTGTAAAATTTGTAACAGTAAAAAAACTAGAACCAATCTATTCAACAGCATTTAATTAAACAAATCATAATACATATGTTCAATACAATTCTAATGCAGCCATTAAAATTATGCTGAAGAAAGCTTATAATATGATGTTCAGTCGGATAAAACTGAATAAAAATTGCGTATACTTCAAGAATACAGCCACGTTGAAGCTAAACAGTGTGTACCCAGCAGCAGAATGTACGAAGATGGCGGACGGAGACTCAGTGTGGCGGGCGGAGACTCAGTGTGGTGGGTGGAGACTCTGCAGGGTGGGCGGAGACACAGCGGGGTGGGCGGTGGGAGGCTTATGGGAGATGGAAGGTTGCAGAGTGCTTTCAATGTGCATTGCTCCAGGGATGAAGGCATGAAGGCTCTGACTTGTACTCCAGGAATATATACAAATAAAAACTAAATTTTAAAAAAAGGAATACTACCATGAAAACAAAACTTTTTTTTTTCTTTATTGTTGGGGATTCATTGAGGGTACATTAAGCCAGGTTACATTGATTGCAATTGTTAGGCAAAGTCCCTCTTGCAATCATGTCTTGCCCCCATAAAGTGTGACACACACCAAGGCCCCACCCCCCTCCCTCCGTCCCTCTTTCTGCTTTTCCTTCCCCCCATAACCTTAATTGTCATTAATTGTCCTCATATCAAAATTGAGTACATAGGATTCAAGCTTTTCCATTCTTGTGATGCTTTACTAAGAATAATGTCTTCCACTTCCATCCAAAAACTTATATGCAGGGCAGATCTCCTGTGGCTCAAAGGAGTAGGGTGCTGACCCCATATACTGGAGGTGGTGGGTTCAAACCGGACCCTGGCCAAAAACTGCAAAAAAAAAAAAAAAAATTATATGCATAGAAAGGAAAAGCCTGAAATGTACAGATCATTAACAATGTTTGCCTGTGAAGAATGTAATTAAGTGAGGTGGGAATAGAAGTCAGGATGGGGGAAGGAGGACAAAGACTTATTTTTAGCTTTATCCACATTTTTTTTTACAACAAACAAGCATAATTTTATGTTAAAATTTTTAACTAATTTGTTAAAGCTAGAAGGAAACATAAAATATTAACAACCATTGTCAGTAGGTAATGGAATTTGGGATATTTTTAACTGCCTTCTTTCGGATTTTCTATACTTTCTAAGTTCTTGTGATGACCACGTGTTTCTTTGTGTTTGAAAGAAACAGTACACCTTGGGCGGGGCCTGTGGCTCAGGTGGTAAGGCGCTGGCCCCATATACTGAGGGTGACGGGTTCAAACCCGGCCCCGGGGGAGGGGGGAGAAAAGATGGCGGACTGAAGCCAGCTTTCAACAAAGGCTCCCGTCCAGAAGGAGAGTTAAGGGACAGGAATTTAGTAAGTATCCTGGTGGACTTGAGCCTCACCAAGAGAGAAGGCTGAAGAACGCACATCAACACCGCTGAGGCAAGTTGTGATCACAAGGACGCAAACAAAAGGTACAAAATCCACCACCAAGCGGACGGGAGTCCCCCTCCCCCATGAGACCGGCTCTGGAGCCCCACAATTTAACAAGCCGGCAGAAATTAAAGACCCTCCCACTACACTCCACGGGAGAGACCTTCTAAAAACTGGACCTACCTCCCCTACTGGGGTGCCGTGGCGTTCTCCTGCCGGACATAGGGCTGAATAAAACTTTGGGAATCCTTTGCCGGCAACCCTGAATCCCCGGCGCTCCCCTCCCGCCCACTGAGGTCTGGAGGCCTGTCCCCCAGGACTTCGGATCCTTGGGTGATTTCTCAAGGGGAGTGGACAGTCCCCGAGTTGCGACTGGTCAGCATTGACTCTGAGGCGCGCAAGTGAGGAGAGGGCACCGGGCTGAGGGGGAGTCACGCCTTGCGGCACTTCCCTGCGGTGCAGTGCACCAACCCTCCCCGGGCATACGGGGCCCAAGACTGAATCAGACTCTGGCCTCCCCGCTGAGAGCTGAGAACCCCTACTCTCACTCGGGGTCTGAGGGCCTATCCCCCAGGAGTTCGGCTCCTTGGGTGATTTCTCGAGGGGAGAGCACAGTGCCTGAGCTGCATCAGGTCAGCGCTGACTCTGGGATACGTGAGCGAGGAGAGGGCACTCTGCGGAGGGGAAATCAAGCCTTGGCAGCACTTCCCTGCGGTGCAGTGCAGGAGCCCTCCCCGGACCGTAGTATTGCGTAAAACTGAATGAAACTCTAGCTTCCCCCCCCCCACTCCCAATCGGGGTCTGGGGACCCATCCCCCAAGAGTTCTGATTCTTGGGGGATCTCTTAAGGGGTGTGGACCCAGCACAAACTGCGGCCGCTCAGTGCTGACTCTGGGGCGCGGGACAGAGGAGAAAAGGGTCGCCTGAGTGCCCACACCAGAGCAGCAGTTCCCTGGAGGTAGATCAACAGCCGTTTTTTCTTTAACGGCAGAACGCTCACTTCTGGATATCCTGAGGCCACACCCCCTGTCTCCCTGGGCAACCAGAGGAGGCCACCGGTGACACGGCTCACAAACCGGGAAGCTTCCAGGGCGGGGCCGACCCAGAGAGGTGTTCAGATGCAATTCTCCAGCAGCAAAGACGTTTGAACTCAAAACAGCCCATCTTCTGTAGGCGACCACAGGAACAGAGACAGAACCTCACAAAGTTGTCTGTTCTGTTCTGTTAGCAGCATCCATCAGGGACGGGGCTAAGCCTGAGTGAACACCTCCTTCCCATCACCTGCATCAAACACTCAAAGATGTCAGGCCCCATCTCCTCCTGCTAGATAGCGGCAGTCTGCGGGGGCCTGGCAGACTTCCTTGCGATTCAGGCAGGTGCAAACCCCTGGAGTGTCTGTTCACTGCAGGCAACTGGGTTAGCCATCTGCAGAGATACCAGTGACTGGGTCCGACGGAGGGGCAAAGTGGGGAAGGAGACGTCGACCTTCCCAGACTGCTCTGTTTGCTGGGTGGCTCCTCCTGACTCCACGCTGCACTGGGGTGAACTGTGTCAGAGGAGTCACCAGGCCCCTGTGATCCAGTTCCCAGAGACCTCTTGAACCCTTCCACCCGAGACAAGTGCCGATTGAGACAGTTGATTCGGACCTTTTGAACTGGGCTAATAGACTGAGGACTTTTCAGGCGGTGCCCTGGGTGTGCGATTGTAGGAAGGTTTGATTCTCCTTTTCCAACTGGGGCCAGAGGTGGGCAGGCGGGGTGACTTAATTGCTGATTTTTCCACACAGCTGAGACTTCAAGCCAGAGTAGAAGTTGCAATAGGATCAAACAGAAACCAGCTGAAAACAAGACAGAACCACTTTGCTCCACCACACCAGACAGGGCCCCAGTTTCTCAGGCCACAACACTGTACGGGCCCTCGATAAAACAACAGGGGAAAAACCAAAGGGAGTAAACCATGGGGCGGAATCAGCGGAAAAACTCTGGTAACATGAATAACCAGAATAGATCAACCCCCCCAAGAAAAGATACGGCAGATGTGATTGAAGATCCCATTCATAAACAACTGGCTGAGATGTCAGATGTCGAATTCAGAATTTGGAGTGCAGACAAGATTAATAAAATGGAATTAGGAATTCGAGGAGAAATTCAAAAATTGTCTCAAGAATTTAACGAATTTAAAGACAAAACCACCAAAGACTTAGACACACTGAAACAAGAACTTACAGCCCTCAAAGATATGAAAAATACAGTAGAATCCCTCAGTAACAGAATGGAGCAAGCAGAAGAAAGGATTTCTGACATTGAAGATAAAGTCTTCGAACGCTCCCAATCTCTCAAAGAGGAAGAGAAATGGAGAGCAAAAACGGATCACTCACTCAGAGAACTCTCAGATAATTCGAAAAAAAACAACATAAGGGTTATAGGAATTTCGGAGAACAATGAAGTAGCTGCCAAGGGCACAGAGGCCCTTCTACATGAAATTATGAAAGAAAATTTTCCAGACATGCCTAGAGAATCTGAAATTCAGATAGCAGACAGCTTCAGAACCCCAGCACGATTCAACCCCAATAAGCCATCTCCCAGACATATCATAATTAGCTTCACTAAAGTTAACATGAAAGAGAAGATTCTCAAAGCAGCCCGGCGAAAGAAAACTATAACGTACAAAGGTAAGAATATTAGAATAACTGCAGATCTCTCTGCTGAAACTTTTCAAGCAAGAAGAGGCTGGTCATCAACTTTTAATCTCCTAAAGCAAAAAAACTTTCAACCCAGGATCTTGTATCCAGCTAAACTGAGTTTCATCTATGATGGAGAAATTAAATACTTCAATGACATTCATATGTTGAAAAAATTTGCCATAAGTAAACCAGCTCTTCAGGATGTTCTCAGACCTATCCTCCACAATGACCAACCCAATCCTATACCACAAAAGTAAACTCACTCAGAAACTTCGGATCAAACTCCAACTTCCACACTGGCGAAAGGATTAAAAATGTCCACTGGACCTTTGAAAAACTCGATACCCAAAATTCCACCAGACTTATCAATACTCTCCATCAATGTGAATGGCTTAAACTGTCCTCTAAAGAGGCATAGGTTAGCTGACTGGATACAAAAACTCAAGCCAGATATTTGTTGCATACAAGAGTCACATCTCAACTTAAAAGACAAATACAGACTCAGGGTGAAAGGATGGTCATCCATATTTCAGGCAAATGGTAATCAGAAAAAAGCAGGTGTTGCAATTTTATTTGCAGATACAGTAGGCTTTAAACCATCAAAAGTAAGGAAGGACAAGAATGGTCACTTCATATTTGTTAAGGGTAATACTCAATATGACGAGATCTCAATTATTAATATCTATGCACCCAACCAGAATGCACCTCAATTTATAAGAGAAACTCTAACAGACATGAGTAACTTGATTTCCTCCAGCTCCATAATCGTTGGAGATTTCAACACTCCCTTGGCAGTGTTGGATCGATCCTCCAGAAAGAAGCTGAGCAAACAAATCTTAGATTTAAACCTAACCATCCAATATTTAGATTTAGCAGACATCTACAGAACATTTCATCCCAACAAAACTGAATACACATACTTCTCATCAGCCCACGGAACTTACTCCAAAATTGATCACATTTTAGGTCACAAGTCTAACCTCAGTAAATTTAAAGGAATAGAAATTATTCCATGCATCTTCTCGGACCATCATGGAATAAAACTTGAATTGAGTAACAACAGGAATCTGCATACCCATACAAAAACATGGAAGTTAAATAACCTTATGCTGAATGATAGCTGGGTCAGAGATGAGATTAAGAAAGAAATCACCGGGGCAGCGCCTGTGGCTCAAGGAGTAGGGCGCCGGTCCCATATGCCAGAGGTGGTGGGTTCAAACCCAGCCCCGGCCAAAAAAAAAAAAAAGAAAGAAATCACCAATTTTTTGGAACAAAATGACAATGAAGACACAAGCTATCAGAACCTCTGGGACACTGCAAAGGCAGTTCTAAGAGGGAAATTTATAGCACTGCAAGCCTTCCTCAAGAGAACGGAAAGAGAGGAAGTTAACAACTTAATGGGACATCTCACGCAACTGGAAAAGGAAGAACATTCCAACCCCAAACCCAGTAGAAGAAAAGAAATAACCAAAATTAGAGCAGAATTAAATGAAATTGAAAACAAAAGAATAATACAACAGATCAATAAATCAAAAAGCTGGTTTTTTGAAAAGGTCAATAAAATAGATAAACCTCTGGCCAACCCAATCAGGAAAAAAAGAGTAAAATCTCTAATATCATCAATCAGAAACAACAAAGACGAAATAACCACAGACTCATCAGAAATCCAAAAAATCCTTAATGAATATTACAAGAAACTTTATTCTCAGAAATATGAAAATCTGAAGGAAATAGACCGATACTTGGAAGCACGCCATCTTCCAAGACTTAACCAGAATCAAGTGGAAATGTTGAACAGACCCATATCAAGTTCAGAAATAGCATCAACTATACAAAACCTCCCTAAAAAGAAAAGCCCGGGACCAGATGGTTTCACGTCAGAATTCTACCAAACCTTTAAAGAGGAATTAGTACCTATATTACTCAACCTGTTCCAAAATGTAGAAAAAGAAGGAAGACTACCCAACACGTTCTATGAAGCAAACATCACCCTGATCCCCAAACCAGGAAAAGACCCAACAAGAAAAGAAAATTATAGACCAATATCACTAATGAATATAGATGCAAAAATATTCAACAAGATCCTAACAAACAGAATCCAGCAATACATCAAACAAATTATACATCATGACCAAGTTGGTTTTATCCCAGGGTCTCAAGGCTGGTTCAATATACGTAAATCTATAAATGTAATTCAGCACATAAACAAATTAAAAAACAAAGACCATATGATTCTCTCAATTGATGCAGAAAAAGCTTTTGATAATATCCAGCATCCCTTCATGATCAGAACACTCAAGAAAATTGGTCTAGAAGGGACTTTTCTTAAACTGATAGAGGCTATCTACAGCAAACCCACAGCCAATATCATATTGAATGGAGTTAAATTGGAATCATTTCCACTCAGATCAGGAACCAGACAAGGCTGCCCATTGTCTCCATTGCTTTTCAACATTGTAATGGAAGTTTTAGCCACCGCAATTAGGGAAGAAAAGGCGATCAAGGGTATCCATATAGGGTCAGAAGAGATCAAACTCTCGCTCTTCACAGATGATATGATTGTGTATCTGGAAAACACTAAGGACTCTACTACAAAACTCCTAGAAGTGATCAAGGAATACAGCAGCGTCTCAGGTTACAAAATCAACATTCATAAATCGGTAGCCTTTATATACACCAACAACAGTCAAATTGAAAAAGCAGTTAAGGACTCTATCCCATTCACAGTAGTGCCAAAGAAGACGAAATATTTGGGAATTTACCTAACAAAAGACGTGAAAGGTCTCTATAAAGAGAACTATGAAACTCTAAGAAAAGAAATAGCTGAAAATGTTAACAAATGGAAAAACATACCATGCTCATGGCTAGGAAGAATCAACATTATCAAAATGTCCATACTACCCAAAGCAATATATAATTTCAACGCACTCCCTATTAAAGCTCCACTGTCATATTTTAAAGATCTTGAAAAAACATTACTTCGTTTTATATGGAATCAGAAAAAACCTCGAATAGCCAAGACATTACTCAGAAATAAAAACAAAACAGGAGGAATCACACTACCAGACCTCAGACTTTACTACAAATCGATAGTGATCAAAACAGCATGGTATTGGCACAAAAACAGAGAAGTAGATATCTGGAATAGAATAGAGAACCAAGAGATGAATCCAGCTACTTACCGCTATTTGATTTTTGACAAGCCAATTAAAAACATTCAGTGGGGAAAAGATTCCCTATTTAACAAATGGTGCTGGGTGAACTGGCTGGCAACCTGCAGAAGACTGAAATTGGACCCACACCTTTCACCATTAACTAAGACAGACTCTCATTGGATTAAAGATTTAAACTTAAGACATGAAACTATAAAAATACTAGAGGAGAATGCAGGGAAAACCCTTGAAGAAATTGGTCTGGGTGAGTATTTCATGAGGAGAACCCCCCGGGCAATTGAAGCAGCTTCAAAAATACACTACTGGGACTTGATCAAACTAAAAAGCTTCTGCACAGCTAAGAACACAGTAAGCAGAGCAAGCAGACAGCCCTCAGAATGGGAGAAGATATTTGCAGGGTATATCTCTGACAAAGGTTTAATAACCAGAATCCACAGAGAACTCAAACGCATCAGCAAGAAAAAAACAAGGGATCCCATCGCAGGCTGGGCAAGGGATTTGAAGAGAAACTTCTCTGAAGAAGACAGGCGCAAGGCCTTCAGAAATATGAAAAAATGCTCATCATCTTTAATCATCAGAGAAATGCAAATCAAAACTACTTTGAGATATCATCTAACTCCAATGAGACTAGCCTATATCACAAAATCTCAAGACCAGAGATGTTGGCGTGGATGCGGAGAAAAGGGAACACTTCTGCGCTGCTGGTGGGAATGCAAATTAATACATTCCTTTTGGAAAGATATATGGAGAACACTCAGAGATCTAAAAATAGATCTGCCATTCAATCCTGTAATTCCTCTGCTGGGCATATACCCAGAAGACCAAAAATCACAACATAACAAAGATATTTGTACCAGAATGTTTATTGCAGCCCAATTCATAATAGCTAAGTCATGGAAAAAGCCCAAGTGCCCATCGATCCACGAATGGATTAATAAATTGTGGTATATGTATACCATGGAATACTATGCAGCCTTAAAGAAAGATGGAGACTTTACCTCTTTCATGTTTACATGGATGGAGCTGGAACATATTCTTCTTAGTAAAGTATCCCAAGAATGGAAGAAAAAATACCCAATGTACTCAGCCCTACTATGAAACTAATTTGGGACTCTCACATGAAAGCTATAACCCAGCTACAACTTAACAATAGGGGGAAGTGGGAAAGGGGGGGGGTAGGTAGAGGGAGGGGAATCGGTGGGATCACACCTGTGGTGCATATTACAGGGGTATTTGCGAAACTTGGTAAATGTAGAATGTAAATGTTTTGGCACAGTAACTGAGATAACGCCGGAAAGGCTATGCTAACCACTGTGATAAAAATGTGTCAAATGGTTTATGAAGTCAGTGTATGATGCCCCATAATCATATCATTGTATACAGTTATGATTTAATAAAAAAAAACAAACAAACCCGGCCCCGGCCAAACTGCAACCAAAAAATAGCCGGGCGTTGTGGCGGGCGCCTGTAGTCCCAGCCACTTGGGAGGCTGAGGCAGGAGAATCGCTTGGGCCCAGGAATTGGAGGTTGCTGTGAGCTGTGTGAGGCCACAGCACTCTACCAGGGTAATAAAGCTAGACTCTGTCTCTACAAAAAAAAAAAGAGAAAGAAACAGTGCACCTTTTCCAGTGAGATGATGCGTTTGAAAGCACTCTGTAGTCTGTACAGCACGTAATACCGTTATAAACATGATTTTGTTACTATTGTAAAGGATATTAAATGGCAGCATTGCCATTTTCTAATGGCAGAGGGCAGATCCTCCATCCACCTGCTCAACTCACATTCCCAAAGCAGAGGAAGGCTGAGTAAACCACCACCACCTATCCAGTACAGCTGCAATGCTTAGGAATTTACCTGGCAGAACTTTAAGTGCTGGATTAGAAAATTGTGTTTTGGGGCTATGTTTCTCTGCCCGGACTGCACATTAGAATCACCTAGGGAGGCTTTAATGCTCCACCCCCAGAGATGGCAATTCAGTTGCTTCGGGAGAGCCCTGGTGTGGGTATTTTTTAAATGCTTCCTGTTTAATGCTAACAAGCCGGGTGGAAAGCAATGACTTTGACTGATGCTGTGGATATGTTCTCTTGGCCAGGTGTAGGAAGAGATTTTAAAACTCCTGGAAAAGTTTAACTCTAATCAAAAAACAGAAAAACATTGCCTTACCCCAATCAAGGTGAGTTTAAAAAGAAGAATTATTAGGCCGGATGAGGTGGCTTACGCCTGTAATCCTAGAACTCTAGGAGGTCGAAGTGGGTAAATTGGCTGAGCTCAGGAGTTGGAGACCAGCCTGAGCAAGAATAAGACCCCATCTCTAAAAATAGCTGGGCATTGTTGTGGCACCTGTAATCCCAGCTATTTGGGAGGCTGAGGCAAGAGGATCCCTTGAGCCCAGGAGTTTGAAGTTGCTGTGATCTATGACACCAAGGTGCTCTACCAAAGGTGACAAAGTGAGACTCTCTCTCAAAAAAAAGAATTATTTTAATTTTCAATTATATATTTACAGTTTACAAAGAGCATGCGCAGAGATAATGTGTTTTGATGCTATCATTCAATTAAAGTAATGGATGTAACTGCTATCGGGTGTTAACTGCTTACACAGTTCTGGATAGTAAGTGAAGCGAAACCGTTATTTACATTTTTCCCAGGAGACAATTGAGAGGGAACATTTCAGAGTTTCCCTAAAATCAAATTAACAAAATCTCAAACCCAAACCCTACCTCCACCTTACAAAATGCTGGTATGAGGAACTGGCTTTTATCTTGGAGATGCCGGTGACGTCATGTTACAACAGGAGATTCAAGGAACCCTGGCCCTCCTGCTCCCTACTTTAGCCCCAGAGTGTCAGAAGCAAAGGGCACACATCGTACATGGAATTTTATTACCTATTAGCCCTGCCTAGCATGGGGGCTGGATGCATGAGTAAGTATATGTTGAATGAAACAACGAACGAATCTTCTACAAAATAACATTATTTCCGTATGATGAAGCAGGTAACTGAGATTCCAGCGGAAAAGATAATGTGTCTGAACTCATGGGACTTGTTAGAGACAGAGCTAGAATGAGAGGAAACTCAGGATGGCTGACTTTGCCGTCCTTGCCTCCACGTTGCTCTACCAAATGTAGTTTGTTAAAGACCAAACCCTAAGAACAACTGCCTTAGGGATAATTTATGTGGCCACTCCTCTCTAGATATAATACACAGATATAATAGGAGGAATATTGAGTAGGAGTTGGCAACAGTGACTTGCTATTATAGTGTTTTATTGAAAACAATTTATTTTACATAAGATTTACTTCTAAAATCCTTAGTCTGACTAATGACAACCTTCTGAAATGTTTTTTTAATACTATTTTGCCTCCTGAAAAATTCGCATGATATAGTATGTGACAGATCACCATAGTCATATATTTAAATCCACAATTACTAGATACAAATAAAAGATAGCTGGAAAGAAGAAATCATACATGCTTTTAATCAGGAAAGAGAAAGACCTCTCTAATCAATGTCTTGCAAAACCATTAGCCTACGTGCTAAACTGAAGCTCAAATAATTGAAAAATGAAAATGATCCATCTATGCATGGCAGGGAGATTGCGATTTTATAAAAAAGTTGAATGAAAAGGATTGACACTGTCATTTGGTAATTGGCTAAATATCAGTCATAGACAAATGTAAGAAATAACTAAGCTGAGAGCCGAAGTCAGAATTTTCTTCATTGCTATCAAAAGGCCACACACATTCATTCAGAAATTTGATGTTTAAATCATCAGTTATGAGGAATAGAGCTGACAATGGTTAAAGGCACTACCATTCATCCATTTGGCCATCTATCCACCCACCCATCTATTTATCCACTAGGCTTAACAACATAAGATTTCCCATTACTTGATCATTTCTGACTTACAAAAAAGGCAATTTTCTGTCATTCGGTATGAAATATTCAATTAATGCCTGTTGAACACACTACCAAGTTCAATGCACGAAATGAGATTTAGAGAAGAAGGACTGAATAATTCATCTCTGCCAACCCCCAGTGGGAGAAACACCAACAACTATTTACAAGAGAGTTAGGAATATACGAAGTCCTATGGGATTATATTGACATATATGCATAGGAAAAATTGTCAGCAGGGAGATGGTTGGTGGGAGTATATGAAATTATTTTTCCTTTTGCTTATCTCTTTTTTAAAAAACTTCTTTGCCAGGCACGGTGGCTTATGGCTGTAATCCTAGCACTTTGGGAGGCCAAGGTAGGACGATCACTTGACCCAAAGAGTTTGAGACCAGCCTGACCAACATAGCGAAACCCCTAAAAATTTAAAAATTAGCTAGGTGCAGTAGTCCATGCCTGTAGTCTCAGCTACTTGGGAGGTTGAGGCAGGCACTTGAGCTCAGGAGTTTGGGGCTACTGAACCGAGCTATGATTGTACCACTTAATTCCAACTTAGGTGACAATTTGAGAGCCTGTCTCAAAATTAAAATAAAATAAACCAAATTTTCATTCAATGCACATGCATTCTTCTTGTAATTAAAGAATTTTTGAAAATGTACTATGAAGTTTGCAGAATTGATGGCTATTCATAGATATGGGAAAGATAAAAATTTTGAAAGTTAAATAGCATGAAGCAACCTTGGTAAAATGATAAGAAGGGAGAGACTGAAGCAAAGGCCAGCCATACATAAAAGTGGAACTCTGACTCACAGTGTGAAGAAGGCAACCCGTTATCTCTAGCAAACAGTCTAGATGCTAAACAGTAACCCCTGTAGCAATCAAGGCTTGATTAATAACTGCCAGCTTCCCTAATTTTTGTCCCTCTTTCCAAATCAAGGCCAACCAGAAAATACCCAATACGATCCCCACACTATTTACATGGAATGGAATGCCTTCTTTCTGGTTAGCTGCTTCCAACTTCCCCATGCCAACAGCCCCCTATCAGGGTGTGCCTGAAGCCTTCCCTTTTTTGACTACAAAGCTTTCCCCCTTTTCTGCCTGCCTTTGAGTGTCTGCCCAACACAAGTGATGGTGGCTGATTCCTTTGCTCTAGCAAGCGCTGGGCAAAGAGATTTTTCCTGCTCTCATTTGGGTTGGTTTTTGTTTATTTCCACAGAAGAGAAGAGAAATGGACTCAGGAAAGAGCTTAGCACACAGAAGACAGATGACACAGTCTTACACACTTATGAGAAATGAGGATTATAACAATTCTCCTTACCCCACTGCCTGCAGAAATTTGCTGGGTTCTCATGGAGCCCCAGGAAGATGACCCTATTTGACCTTTTTCTATTTCCTTCTTCACTGCTTTTTCAGAGTGCTTTACTCCCAACCACTTAACCTGAAAAGGAAACTCTAGAGCAGGTATCCTCAAACTGCGGCCCACGGGCCACATGAAGCAGTGTGAATTGTATTTGTTCCCGTTTTGTTTTTTACTTCAAAATAAGATAAGTGCAGTATGCATAGGAATTTGTTCATAGTTTTTTTTTTTAAATTATAGTCCAGCCCTCCAACAGTCTGAGGGACAGTGAATTGGCCTCCTGTTTAAAAAGTTTGAGGACGCCTGCTCTAGAGCCACGGCATAACTGTTTTGGTTTCACCTTTGAAGGCTGAATCAGAAAGGTCTAGGAACCAGAGTTGATCACTAGAATACAAACTCTATGAGGGAGGGAAATGTGTCTATTCAGCCCCTCACCATGTACACAGTTGAATAAATGAAATAAATACATAGATGCATCCAGAACATCGGGACCATATGGTACCCACTTGCTTCCCTGAAGTTCCCGACCCAAGATATAGTCAGAGAAAACCTATGGTCCAGCACATCAAATATGGCTGAACACATCAAATACGGCCCATACAGATTAGCCACATAGAAGCCAAAGATCAGGTCATCCCTCCTTAGTAATTCATCTTCTGGTGCTCAGTGCCTAGTGGGATACAGCCTATTTCTAAACTCTATCTTTCTCTGTGCTCACTGGATAGTAAACATGAATTGCTATTAATAATAATTTTCCACTGCACATCCAGAACAATCCATCCAGAGAAAATTGGAACTTCTTCTTTACTGAGGTCCAGTCCCATCAATTTGATGCTCATTTTAGAGAAAGGCCATTGAGCAAAATTAATGTACCCAAACAAATAGAGTTTGTCCTTGTAACTGATTCAGAGTATGACAGGAAACAAAAGGGCTGCCTTAATGGCCTCCTCTGGGAAATTTATTTTCAGAACACTGAGTTATTTTCTCCTACTCTACTAGATTAGATTAAAATCTTTCTCAGAAAGAAAAAGAAAACTTAGTTGTCTGTTTCCATACAAATCACTTTGAGATCTGGCTTCATTTAAATTCACTTGTTATTGTCTACGTTAAATAATGTTATAATTTCAGAGTTATTTAACTTCTTTCCATTTTCCATTTTTTCCCCCATTTTCTTCACACCACCCCTAACATCCCCAGTCCCTTAATTTGAAAGGGAAAACTGAAAGCCGCTCTATGCCAGAAATAAGGGAGTTTGAGCCTTTAAAAAATACTAGTATGCTTTGCCAGGAGATGGCAGTTTGGCCTGTTATCTAAAAACTGGTTATCTTTTCCTGCTGGACTGGACAGGTCAGTGGTGTTACCTGCCTCATCTTCATTCACTGGGAGGGGGGGGGAAATCTCCCCTGTCTCTGTAGAGAAAACATGTTCTATTTCACATGATCTGCTGTGTCTTTCCCTCTCCAATCACAGCCAATTGGCTGCAAGGAAGTGGCCAGGCATGAAGACCTCTATCCAAACAGGAAAAGTAGTAACAAAAGATGCCAACCAGAGTGCCCTGGTCAGAACCTAGATTTGGAAAATAAGAAGAGAGAATCAATTGGTAACAGGAAGAGGTGGTGAAAACTGGTAAAGAGAAAGTCTGCAAGAAGCTATGAGTTTATGAGTCTTTGAGTCTATGGCAGCAGCCATCAGCCCAGGAAGGCACATACAGAGGGGAACTTGCTGGTGGGTAGTAGCAGGAAGAGCAGAGATAAGACAGCTGGATCAGCAGGATGGCAGGAAACTGGTGACCTTCTGCTACGTAAGAGCCAGGAGAGAACCTAGTTCCTGGTCAGGTGTTACATGAGTGTCTGGCACCCTAATCATCATAGATATACTTTAAAAACAAAACTCTATTATTTTTAGGAACCTGAGTGTGCCTTTTTCTTCTCTCTCTCTCTTTTTTTTCTTTATTTTTTTATTTTTATTTATTTATTTATTTGAGACAGAGAATGACTCTGTTGCCCTGGGTAGAGTGCTGTGATATCACAGCTCACAGCAACCTCAAACTCAAACTCTTGGGCTTGACCAATCTTCTTGCCTCAGCCTCCCAAATAGCTGGAACAACAGGCATCTGCCACAATACACAGCTAGCTTTTCTATTTTTTTTTTTTTTTTTAATGAGACAGAATCTCACTTTGTTGCCCTCTGTAGAGTGCACTCTGGCTAGAGTGCCCTGGCATCACAGCTCACAGCAACCTCCAATTCTTGGGCTTAAGCAATTCTCTTGCCTCACCCTCCCAAGTAGCTGGAACTATGGGTGCCCATCACAACGCCTGGCTATTTTTTAGCAATGAGGTCTCAGTCTGGTTCAGGCTGGTCTCAAACCTATGATCTCAGGCAATCCACCCACCTTGGCTTCCCAGAGTGCTAGGATTACAGGTGTCAGCCACTGCATCCAGCCTAGTTTTTCTACTTTTAGTAGAGACAGGGTCTCACTCTTGCTTAGGCTGGTCTCGAATTCCTGGCTCTAGCAATCCACCCTCCTTGGCTTCCCAGACCGCTAGGATTACAGGCTTGAGCCACTGCACCTCGCTATCCTTCTCTTTTTTAATATAAAAGAACTAAATACACACATACACACACACATACATGCTACATCCCTCCAAAAAATAAACCTCTCCACAGCTGGAGAATCTTAATCTTCCAGCACAAAGAGGAGTAGCAAAGTGAAGATAAGCCCAAATTTATAGGCAGGAGTTGTAAGTTCTAACCCAGCTCTACTAAGATTTGTTGTGTAATTATGGATACAGGGCTTATCATCTCTAAACCCGTTACTTCAACCATAAAATGGATTTGGACAAGATGCATTCATTTGGTAAATATTTATTGAGTGTCTGCTATTTAGCAAGCTCTGTGCTAGCTAATGGGGTGTAACAGGGAACTAAGTACAGCTTTTGGCTCTTCAGGCTTATTGAAAGTGCAGTAAAGAGGTTATCACAAAATTGTGTTGTGTTAGCATGTGTTAGGGGTAGAGAATTCATTTGGAACCAAAAGAGGGAAATCTTATCTGGTTGGAGAAAGAGCCTCTCACAGAGGTTGTTTTGGGGGGACGTGGAGACCTGCATGACAAAGAGCTGGTCCACTACCTTGAGGGAGTGAGTGTGATCTGGCTGGACAAAGGAAGAGAAGAACAGGGCATGTGATGGCTAGCTGTGTGCATCAACTTCGTTAGTCTACAATGCCCTATTATCTAATCAAATGCTGGGCCAGGTGTTGCTGTGAAGATACTTTGGAGATATGGTTACCATCCACAATCAGCTAACTTTCAGTAAAGGAGATCACCCTAGACAATGTGGGTGAGCCCCATCCAATCAATTAAAAGGCCAAAAGAGCAAGAACTGACATTTTTCCAGGGAAGGAATTATGGCTGTAGATTGCAGTATCCATTCCCGCCTGAGTTTCCAGCCTGCATGCATGCCCTACAAATTTTGAACTGCCAGCCCTCACAATCACGGGAGCCAATTCTTTAAATATTTTATATGCTATTGATTCTGTTTGTTTGAAGAACCCTGATGGATACCGTGCAAGTGCAGGTGTATGTACAAGCCCTAGAATGGAGAGGAAGGCAGAAAAAGTGGCTTATTACTAGTGAGCAAGACAGTGTCCGGAGCCCACAGAGCCTTGTAAGTCCAAATAAGCTTTCTGGATTACACTCTCTGTGTCATGAGAAGCCACTGAAGCTTTAAGCACAGGAAGAGCATAAGTGAAAAGACAAGTTGGGAAGATTATTCTGGTTGCTCTACAGAAAAGATATTTGGGTAGAAGTCCTGGCTGACACCTTTCATTGCTTTCCAATATATTTTTCTTCCTTTCCTCTTCTAGTCAAAATCACAGTTTGTGAAGTCGTCTGTTTCTCATTCATGTAATTCAGAGAAATGGGATCATATTCCTAACTCTAGGGATAAATCCTGATTATTCCAAGTCAATATGGATATTTCCATTCTACTTGTTAGTGACTGATTTCAGTAGTGTTCATGTTCTGGCCAATAAACTTTGACGGCAGGTCTACCTGGGAAAAACATACTCATTTGCAGGAATGCTTTAGGAAATAGTCTCTTTATGCTTCTGGATGTGTTCATGATGGGAAGTTGCTGACCACCGCTGTAGCCATCTTTCACCCATGATGGTAGCAGCCTGAGAATGAAGTTGACAAACTTCAGCACAGATGAGCTAAAAGATAGAAAGAACCTGGGTCTCTGGTAACAATGATAAGCTGCTGAGTCAACTAGCTCCCAAATTTGCCTAATTGTTAGTGTTCCATCTTTGCCAGATAATTAACTTCCCTTAAACCAACTAGAATCAAGTTTTCTATTTTTGCTGCCCATAGCATTCTAACTATTTAGGGGACTAGAGTGGGAATGAGAGTCTAGCTCAGGGCCTGTTATAGCCAGCAAAACAAGGATGATGATGGCTTGGGCTATGGTGGTTGGTGATGGTGCCAGAGAAAAAGAAATTAGATGATTCAAGAGCTATTTCAGAAGTAGAATCAATAGAGTGAAGGATAGAAGGAATCAGAGGATAGATAGGTTAAGTCATTAGGAAAGTTCTGTACATGTAAACAACTACTTAATATCTAAATGAGCCATTTGAAAAATTCTTATTGAACAGAATGACTATGATTGTTCTTCTGATATTCTTTTGCATCTAATCTAATCTGTTGCCCAGTAATACCAACCCTGAGATTAGAAGTTAAAAATAGTATCACCACGTGAAGTTTGTTATTTTAATCTGTATCAGAGTCCAAAAGTCTAATTCAGGGAGCAGAAAAGACCGTACTGCCACTCTCAAGTGCTTTCTCATAGGCAAGAGTGACAACTTCCGAGCCAGAGCTTGCTTGGACAAATTGTCTTTTATTGTGAGCCCAGTTTGGTAAGAAAGCTTGCAAGGGAGCAGCCTCCACAAGAGAGCTGCTCAAGGTCATGTCAGCTGAGGCATCTTTGTGGGTGGCCTAGACGGGTCTGGTGTGATCAGAAACACACACCCCTCCTTCTCTCCCCAGCCTTCTCTGGTGGGCCTGTCACCTACCTGGAAAGGAAGGGACTATACTGCTTAAGCTCATAGACACCCTGAAGAGTTCATGGAGCCACGTTCAGCATGGAGTGTTTCATAGGCAGATTTTCTGGCGAGTTTCTTTCCACAAAGAGCTTTTAGCATCAGAAATTTGGAACCAAATTGGAATACAGATTTCTGGCGAGTTTCTTTCCACAAAGAGCTTTTAGCATCAGAAATTTGGAACCAAATTGGAATACAAATTTCATCTGTAAAATGCCATTTAAATCTGGTCACTTCCCAGGAGAGGTTTTCCTTGTGCTCACCATCTTTACTGTGTGCTCAGTGGCTCTCTTTTTGTGATAGCCAGAGGTACTAGGAAAGGGACGCTACTAGAGGCACTGAGGCTTGTGACCAGACCTTCCACCTGATCATTGCTGGGGGGCCTGACACAGCCACACATGAACCCTTTTCCCGCCCTCTTCTCCCCTTGTCCTCCTAAGACAAAGACACAAAGGATCTGGTTAGCTCCACTGCCTCCCCAACCCCCCAGAAGTTCACCAGGGACCCTAACTTTCTGGCAGGCAGTGAAATTTGCCTACCCAATGGACCCCAGGTAAAAAGGGTCTCTAACTGTCCCTGGGCCCAAAAGCCACCTTTGCACTGCCCAGGTGGGTCACCCTCCCCTTTCAATAAACCTGGCCTAAACATCTCCATTCCCGTCTCCTCTGTGGGTGCCACCACTTATGCCTACCAATAATAACAGATGTAAGTTACCATGATGGGGTTTTACAATGGATTAAACAACTTCTCCCGACATTCACCTCCACTGGAAATCTCAGCACGTGACCCTCTTGGGAAACAGGGTCCTTGCAGATGTAATTAGTTAAGCAGAGGACACACAGAGATACACAGAGAGGAGAAGGCCATGTGACAACAGAGCAGAGACTGGAGCCATGTGTCTCAAGCCAAAGAACATCAAGAATTGTGGGATCCAATAAGCTGGGAAGAGGCAAGGAAGGGATTCCCTCCAAAGCCTTCAGAAGGATATGGCCCTGCCAACACTTAGTTTTAGAAACTCTAGACTCCAGAACAGTGAAAGAATAAATGTCTGTTGTTTTAAGCCAGTCGGTTAGTGGCCAATACAAGTTTCCAGTGGCCAGGCCTCTCTGCGGGCCTACACCTATTCATCCCATGTCTTTCTCTCTGCCCAGGGTGTAGGATTTGGCTGATTTCACTTATCTTTTAGCAACTGCCATCACCCCCCTCTCCTCTCACCAAGCCCTGCTGTGGAGTGGTAAATACTTGTCCCAGATCCCCAGTTTTCTGCTAACAAGCTTATGATCCTCTCTTTGTTTAACTGTTTTATTTCTTAGCTAATTGTCAATGTTATTGATGAACAGATAGGCAAGCACACAAATAAGAATCTTGGAGAAATTAACAAGTTTATAAAACTTGTAAAATGTCAGCTCCTGCATTCTAGTTCTCACACTGATCTAGCATCTTAAATTAAATCAACAGTTGGGTATTATAGTTTTCTCTCTGTTATAAAAAACTAACAAAAATTGCAGTTGCAGCAGCGTTTTCTGATTTCCTGTCTCCCTGCTCAGGTGGCCTCCCAAAACCATGGCCCAGCCACCACCTGTAAAGGAGCCAAGCCCAGCAAGAGCACTGCCTGAAGCCTTGGGCAAAAGGCCGCACTAAGCACTGATGACCCTCATGGTATCTGGTAACAAAGGAATTTCTGCCTTCTCTGAATCAGACCACCTTTTCACCTGGGTAGGGACCATCCATGGAGCAGCTGGTACAGTGTATAAAGCCTGAAGTGTAAGTTCTCCTTAGGGTCCCACAGTAGCTGCCCTGACAGTGTACTCATGGGGAAGTTCCTCACGTGCTGCTGCCGCCCCAGTGTGGACACCCACACTGCGTGGACATCCTGAAGGACAGTGGTCTGCCCTATGTCACATCGGGTCCATCCTGCCTTTCATTCACAGCCTGCTAGGAGAACCCAACATCCATAGCCCTTTGATCACACATGCTGCTGAGCTCTGGAAAAATCCTGCCCCTTTTAAAAAGCAGCTGCAAGAAATCTACTCCAAGCAGGTGTGCAGCCAGGAGCCCTGACCTAGGCTATCCACCTTCTCCGCATATTATCTTTTTTTCCCTTAGATCAGCAGTTCTCAAACTGTGGGTCGTGACCCCTTTGGACTGTATTAAAGGTTTGGGAGGTTGAGAACCACTGTCTTAGATGGTCTACTTACCTTGATTTCTGCATTGGGGTCTATATTCTGAGCTGTGGTGTTTTTTGTTTTGTTTCTGTTTTTTAGATTAAGTCTCTGGTTGAGCCCTTTTGACATATATGGTTGTTTTTTTGGAAAAAACTTACAAAAATTGAATCGTATACTTCTATGGTTATAAAATTTGTATCCCATGGACCCATCCCCATGCCACACCAGGATTGTGCCTGGTAAAGTCCCTGATACTTGTTAGTTAAGAAAAGAAAATTCTCCTCGGCCAATCAAACAGAGGACAGGGAATTTTAGTACAGAGGAAAAACCGAGGGTGGAAAAAAGTCACAGGGTTTTGAATATTCCCCAAGAAAGGGAGCATTTGTGAGTATCTATGAAAATTAAAGTTACCTGAGGTGATGGGGTATAACTTTGTCAAAGCAAATTTGTCATAAACTCTGGAGACCCAGATATGTGGGTCCGAATCCCAACTCTTCTAATGACTGGTGTTAAATGAAAATTACAAGATCCATACGTTTAGGAAAGAAAGCTTTATTTCTTATAAAGGACTGCAGGCCAAAGTTTGGCCATTCTGTACACTGGGAAGCACAGCCTCCGAAGAAATTGACAGCAGGTACTTCTAGAAAGGGGAAGGGAAGGGTGAGATGGGAATATACGCTGAATGGGTGGACAAAGTATACATATTCGACCGGGTATAAAAAGAGTGTGGATATTTATGGAAGGGTAGTGTGCACATATATAGTGAGCAAACATACGTGTTATGTATGTTCCATGTCCACTTTGGGGTAACTTAATGGATTTAAATAAATTTAAATTAGGCTCTACATGTCAAGGTGAAGTGGAGGGCACAGAGGTATCTTACACTCAGCTTCTGAAAACTGGCCAGACCCCATACATGTTTCTTTTATCAGGAAAGAATGCTGGTCAGTTGTATAAATTAGTGATGGAGTGAATCTTTTGAAGGAATTGGTTTCTGGGGAATTCTTAGGAAAGAAAGCCTAATGTAGGTCAGCAGGGAAGGGGTTATAATGAAGCAAGTCCAGCCACCCATCCCATCATGGCCAGGAACTTAGCTTTTTTTTTTTTTTTTTGAGACAGAGCCTCAAGCTGTCACCCTGGGTAGAGTGCTGTGTCATCACAGCTCACAGCAACCTCCAACTCCTGGACTTAAGCGATTCTTTTGCCTCAGCCTCGCAAGTAGCTGGGACTACAGGGGCCCACCACAACGCCCGGCTATTTTTTGGTTGTAGTTGTCATTGTTATTTGGTAGACCTGGGCTGGATTCGAACCCACCAGCTCTGGTGTATGTGGCTGGTGCCTTAGCCGCTTGAGCTACAAATGCCGAGCCCAGGAATTTAGCTTTAAATGATCTTCTGGGATCTCCTTGGCCAAAAGGGTTCCATTCAGTTGATTGAGGGGGCTTAGTATTTTATTTTTATTTCTCATTAGCTATGGAAACATGGATGAGTTATTTAGCTTCTTTGAATCTCAGTTTTCTCATCTGTAAAATAAAGACAATAAGACTTAAATTTCAGGGCTGGTGTAAAGATGGAGTCAATATGAGTAAAGCATATGTCTGTCTGTCCCATCACTCCTTCTCTTCCCTCAAATCACTTTTATACCTGAAGAACACAAGTAACTTGTTTGTTTGTTTTGTTTTTTAGAGACAGAGTCTCACTTTGTCACCCTCGGTAGAGTGCTATGACATCACAGCTCACAGCAAACTCCAGCTCTTGGGCTTAGACGATTCTCTTGCCTCAGCCTCCGGAGAAGCTGGGACCACAGGCGCCCGCCATAACGCCCAGCTATTTTTTTGTTGCAGTTTGGCTGGGGCCAGGTTTGAACCCGCCACCCTCAGTATGTGGGGCCGGTGCCCTACTCACTAAGCCACAGGCACCACCCAACACAAGTAACTTATTAGAGGTCATTCTCAGATTATAAAGACTGAGGATTAGAGGTCAAATGTCTGGAATAAATCAACCCAATTTCCCCGGAACCAGGGAGTACAATGAATTAATTGCTATTCATTTTTCTTAGAAATTTCAGACCTATGTTAGTTTTAATTTTTTTTTTTGTAGAGACAGAGTCTCTCTTTATTGTATGAGGTAGAGTGCCCTGGCGTCACATAGCTCACAGCAACCTCCAACTCCTGGGCTTAGGCAATTCTCTTGCCTCAGCCTCCCGAGTAGCTGGGACTACAGGCGCCCACCACAATGACTGGCTATTTTTATTATTTTTTTTAATTTTCACTAGCAAAACATACACAGTTGACCCTTGAACAATGTGGGGAGTAGGGGTACTAAAATCCTGGGAGTCAAAAATCTGTGTATAACTTTTGTCTCCCCCACATCTTAACTAATAGCCTACTATGGTTTGGAAGCCATTCTAATAGCAAAAACAGTCAATTAACACATATTTTTTATGTTCTATGTATTATACGTTATATTCTTACAATAAAATAAGCTAGAGAAAAGAAAGTGTTTTTCAGAGAATCATTAAGAAAACTTATTTACTATTCAGTAAGTGGAAGTAGATTATCATAAAAGTCTTCATTCTCATCTTCAGGTCAAGTTGACTGAGAAAGATGCAGGAGAGGAAGGGGTGGTCTTGTTTTCTCAGGGGTGGCAGAGGCAGAAAAAATAATCTGCATATAAGTGAACCCTCCAAGTTCAAAACTATGTTGTTCAAAGGTCAAGAGTACTTTAGACTATTTTAAAAATATGCGATTTATTTTAATGTGTATTTACTGAGAAAGGAAATGACCCACCTCCCACATCTATCTGCATTAACGTTACTATTCCAGTATTTTCACTAGCATATATTTACTATTCAAGACAACTCTTGCCCAGGCCAATAATGTTCATTTCAGGAGGTCTCTGCAAACCTACCAATTCTATAATAGAAAGCATCAGAAGACAATTTGAACTCTAACATTCTTTGACTCTTTTGTCTCAAAATGACTCAGATTCAAAGACCTACCTTAAGCCAAACTCACAATCTCAGTCATTTCTTTGACCTTTCCCGCTGAGATGCTGCCAAGTTTTACAAGGGCGGTGGTCTGCCTTACCATGGTAAGCGATAACTCGGCCTTGTCTTGGCAATAGACTGTGTGCGGAAAAGAGAATATAGCATGTACTACTATACTTAGGAAGGCCTGTTTGGAAGGCTGGTCCATGGCAGGCATCTGAAAACTTGGATTTTAGGAGAGTTTCAACTATTCCTGATAAGAGTAGCTGAGCTTAGACTGTTTGTGCAAACAAATATGTTTATATTGAACATTTGCTTTACTGCTACAGGCCTTAAATTTTGGCACATACTAAATAAAGGGTACCTATGTGACCAGCCCCAATAATAACCTGAGCATCAAGTCTCTAATGAGGTACCTTGGTAGGCCATATTTCCCAGGTGTTGTGACAACTTGTAGTTTGGGGGAGTAAAAGTGTCTTGTGTGACTCCACTAGGAGAAGACCCTTGAAAGCAGGCTCTTGGTTTCTTTTGAACTTGGCTTGATTTGCCTTTCATTATATCTTTACTACTTTTCTTTGTATCCTTTCACTATGATAAGTCATAGACATGAATGTGTCTATGTGCCGATTTCTGTTATTGCCCCTATCGGGAGTGGCCTTGGCGTCCTCCAACTCAGGTTATCTTGGTGATATTTAGGGAGCAGATATGAACATTACCAAAGAAAAGTTGGAGGTTGGTGGTTTTAACTACAACATTTATTTACAGAACTCCTTAAGGTACAATTTCACTCATTTATTCATGTGTTCATTCGTTCATTTATAAAGCTTTTGTGAAACACACAGTATTTTCTGCTCACTCTCCCAGGAACTGGAGGGAGTAACAGAGAAAGGCAGAGAGGACATCAGATCCATTCACACAAGGGGCTCACAGTTTCATGATGCTTTTAAATAGAAAGATAATGAAACTTTGGCAGGAGAATTCTCAACTAGAGGTCAGAACAAGGGTTTGCCGAGCACACAGGACAGAGACAAGATCTTTGCTTAGGAAACTGGGGACTGTGTTTCAAAGGAATTGACATGTCATGGGGATTTAAAGGTTAGGTAGATGTTGGTCAAATGGAAGAGAAAGTAAGTTATCCCGACAGTAAGAAAAAAGCACAGAGATATGAAATAACTTGTTCTAGAAATAATACATTCAGGATGCCTAAAGCTGGGACTAGGTGAAACATAAAGCTTATGTTAGAGGTTAGAGCCTGGACTATAAACTTTTTGATTTTTGTTTTTGGATTTTTGGTGGACAATGAAAGAACATTAGTATAACCCTAGCAGGTTTGTTGGCTGATGTATCACAGGTGAATACACCAAGACACCAAGTTGCAGCAATGAAAGGTTTAATCGCAAAGCAGCCAAACAAGATGAGATGAAATCTGAAATCTGCCTCCCTGGCCAGAGCAATGGCTCACGCCTGTAATCCTAACACTCTGGGAGGCCAGAGGCAAGGATCCTTTGAGCTCAGGAGTTTGAGACCAGCCTGAGCAAAAAAGAGAGCCACATCTCTACTAAAAATAGGAAAATTAGCCAGGCATAGTGGCACACTCTTGTAGTCCCTGCTGCTCCCCAGGCTGAGGCAGGAGGATAATCGCTTGAACCCAGGAGTTTGAAGTTGCTTTGAGGTACGACTCCATGACACTCTAGCCTGGGGCAACAGAATGAGACTGTGTCTCAAAAAAATAAGCCTCCCCAAGGAGTGTGAGGATGGGGATTTTATGGGGTTTGGATGCGTAGTGGGCCAAAGTGTGAGGATAGTTTCAAAAAGTGTAGGGTAAAGTTATGGGATGGGGACTCAAAGAAACTGCATTCATTCCTGGGTGGGGGTCTTTCAGTCTATTTGGGGGGAATTCAAGATCTGAAAAACAAGTTAAGCAATTCTTAAAGCCTTAAGATTCCTGAAGTTTCTAACTTCAGAGATTCTATCAGTAAGGACAACGAGAATGCGAGTAGTCAGTGACTTTCGGTTAGTAAGCAGCTACAAGCAAGTGGACCTGAGTGTAGCCCATTAATGCTCAGTTATGTTTCAGAACCCGGCATGGGTAATTCTTGTTATCCCCGTGAGGATGGTTTTATCAGAAATTAGTGACAATGGTCAGAATTGTGGTTAGAAAGAACCTAAGTGAAAAGAGGCTGCATAATACAGTGGTTAAGAGGATGGAGCTGGACTGTCTGCATTCCGACATTAACTCTGCTACTTAGAGCTGGGTGAATGGGGACAAATTACTTAACCTTTCCATGCCTTAGTTTCTCCCTTTGTAAAAAGTGGGTAATAAGAACTGCCTACATGAGTTTTCATGAAGATGTATGTGCCAGCACACTTAAAGCACGGGGAAGAGTGTGGCTGTCAATAAACTGTGGCCTTTAGCGTTACCGCCTTAGAGCAGCATCTGTTTCACAAGCATTCTACTTGCTCCTAAGAATATTGCTTAAGGCAAGATCCAGTAGTAGTATAAGTGAATTAAGGTTTTTCTAAACATATCTGTATTTAAATCACAGCATATACACAGTACACTTTGATAAGTAGAGCAAGTAGGAAGATTGGAAAGTTCGTCCAGAGGATCGCTGCACTTCTTCAAGTGCAAGGTAATAATAGATTCTCCATAAAGCAAAAGTCCACTGCAGCCAACTAAACAAAGCCAATAAACATGTCATCCAGGGGCTGTTATCAGATTTACTCAAAGGCTAATGTTCTTCTGCTCTTCATGCTTATTGATGGCTTCTCAGTTGAATCACAGCCTTGGAAGTCAACCACACCTAATGAAGACTTCCAGCTTAATCAAGTAGTTCTTGTCTCATTTTTTTCCATTGCTATAAAACCCTTGTAATGCACTAACATTATTTAAAATGTATTTTTTTTTTGGTTAAAAAGAAAACCAAATACAGTGCAAAAAAATGTATGCAGAGGTAGAGGCTCTAGAGTCCCCATACGGAAGGGATTTAGAGGCAACCTTGCGTTTAGAACATTCTTCTCCCATGTAGCTCCCACCCTCCCTTCTGTCAAGACTCGTCAAGTATTTGACTGCGGTTCTGGTTTCCTGCAGCTGTAGGTATTCTTTGACTTCCTTGGCTTGTGGTCACATCACTCCAGTTTGTGCCTCATTGTCACAGCCATACCTGTGTGTGTCTTCTCTTCTGCCCCAAATCCCCCTCCACCTCTCTTTATAAAGACACTTGTCATTGGATTTAGGCACCACCTGGATAATCCAAGATAATGTCTTCTCAAGAACCTTGTTATCTCTGCAAAGATCTTTTTTTCAAATAACATTTACAGGCTCCAGGGCTTTGACATGGACACATACGCAACTCAGATTAAGTAAATTAACTTTCAGCAGTATTGTGTTTATACTTTGTGGTCTTTTATTAGAGGAATAAAACATATTTGTTTAAAATGTCCTTGTAAGCAAAAGTTCTCGTCCTTTTGGGTAGAAATATGGACTTACTATATTTCTAGTTAAAACCAAACTCTTGGGCGGTGCCTGTGGCTCAGTCGGTAGGGCGCCGGCCCCATATACCGAGAGTGGCGGGTTCAAGCCCAGCCCCTGCCAGACTGCATGCAACCAAAAAATAACTGGGCGTTGTGGCGGGCGTCTGTAGTCCCAGCTACTCGGGAGGCTGAGGCAAGAGAATCGCTTAAGCCCAGGAGTTGGAGGTTGCTGTGACCTGTGTGAGGCCACGGCACTCTACCAAGGGCCATAGGATGAGACTCTGTCTCTACAAAAAAAAAAAAAAAAAAAACAGACTCTACTCTGGTCTACACAGCCCAGCCCTGTAAATTCCCTAAATCTCTAATCTTATTTTGTGTTATTTTTTACCTGTGGGTTCCAGCCTGAGAGCAGAGGGATGGTCAGAAATTTCATCTGAAAGGATGATAATTTTTATTTATTTATTAATTTATTTTTGCTTTGCATTTTTTGGCCGGGACTGGGTTTGAACCCACCACCTCCAGCATATGGGGCCGGTGCCCTACCCCTTTGAGCCATAGGCACCGCCCAGGATGATAATTTTGGCGCAAGATTTATACTGAAGACAACAATCATGGCTCTGGCCCACCTCTGGGACCTCATCTTTTACTTTCCCTCTTATCCACAGCTGTTCTTCTTTCTGGGTTCACCGGACACCATTGGTTCTCAATGCACACAAGCACTCCTTGAGGACTTTGCTCAAGTTGTCTTCTCTGCCAAGATTGCTCTTTCCCCCTGTTCTTTGCATAAACAGCTCTCTCTTATCCTTCAAGTCTCCACTTAGATGTCATCTGCCCAGCGAAGTCTTCTCTGACCATCTATTTGCCCAGCAAAAAACAACAGCTGAATTGCTTAAAGAAATGATCTGAAATCTCAAGTGGAGTTTGCAGCCAAGTCTCTTAATATCTTTATATTGTCTTTCTCAACCTCCCAAATCTTGACCCTTTTTATTTGGTCCCTTAGCAGTCTGTATTTCCTCCACATAACATTTTTTTTTTTTTTTTTGTAGAGACAGAGTCTCACTTTATGGCCCTCGGTAGAGTGCCGTGGCCTCACACAGCTCACAGCAACCTCCAACTCCTGGGCTTAAGCGATTCTCTTGCCTCAGCCTCCCGAGTAGCTGGGACTACAGGCGCCCGCCACAACGCCCAGCTATTTTTTGGTTGCAGTTCAGCCGAGGCCGGGTTTGAACCCGCCACCCTCGGTATATGGGGCCAGCGCCTTACCGACTGAGCCACAGGCGTCGCCCCTCCACATAACATTTACCATAGCATGTTGGAATTGCTTGCTTCTTGGTCTTTAAGTCCCATCTCATAAGAATGTTCATGAGGGCAAGAACCCTGAGATCTTTGTAGATTTATGTGAGTTGTTCTAGCAAATTATTAAACATGAGAGGGTCACAGGACACCCTGAATCTGTAGGGAGTTGGTCATAAGGGGAGATGATCTGGGGATCCCCAAGTGTGGCTGGCTGGCATGTAAAGTGAGGACAGTTATGGAGAACTGACCTCTTAACTTGTGAGGTCTGTACTAACGAGGGGGGGGAATGGGGGTGGAGAGTTAGTGCCAGAATTGATTGGCAATTACAAGTTAGTATCAGAGTATCTACTCTGCATCTTCTGATGGCTCCTTGCCTAAGTTGTAAAACAAACCTGAAGCTCCCAACAAAGGCTGGGTTTGAAATATAGGTGTTGGCAAAAACTTCTTTAACATACCTCAAGTATGTTCAGTAGCAGCAGTGTTTTCTGTCTCCCTTATAAAGAAACGTTCTTTTAAAGGAGAAGGTGACATTAAACATGGAGCACTTCAGCCTGTGTTAAAATGTTCTGAATAAATATATATCATATCACAGGGTGAAAGTGTGGGAAGCCATGACAAGTTTCATTTAGAGATCTTGCTTCTTCTAAATCCTATCTCCTGGCAAAGAATGCACTCCTAATGGAGTATCCCATGTAACAAAGTGAAGAAAATATCAGTAAGAAATAATGAAAGTGGCAGAGCCTTAAATTCAAAACTGAGAAGTTGATATAATGATATATTTTAACATATGTATGTGAATTGAAAAAGATCTGCTTTGGCTGATTGATTTGATAATTGGTATTGCTGATTAAAATTAATGTTTTATATACATGAGTTAGCCAAATATGCATTTCCAAGGTTTTGAAAAAATATTCTTAAAGATCATGACAAAATAAAGGTGTTTTAAGAAAAAATATTATATGGGCAAAGAATTTAGAAAAATGTTAATATTTCTGTTTTCTCAACTCTGAGTTAAAATATATGGGGTCTTGAAATAAAAGTTACAGTATAATTGTTAATAATTATGTAAGTTTTTTAAAAAAAATTTTTAGTATCCTCAGAATTTGAGAAAGTGTAGAATTCGAAGGAGGGCTTAAATGAGGTGTCTTTATGATAGATCATAAAAAATAAGTTTTGATAGTAATTGTATAATTTTTTAGCATATATCTTGGAAGAAGGAATAAAGGAGGCATACTGTAAACCGAAGCATAACTACTAAAAAATAATATAAAAAGGTATAGCAGAAAGCCAGTATTGGAATTAAAATGAAATGGTCAGAAATATTACATTAACTCTAAAGAAAGCACAAAAGGAGGAACAGAGGAACAAATGAAGGATAAAACAAATAACTCGAAATTTCAAAATGATAGATCTAAATCTAACTATTAGTATTACATCAAATGTAAATAAACTAAAAACTCCAACTGAAAGGCAAATCTTATAAGACTAGATTTTTTTTTTTTTTTTTTGGCCAGGGCTGGGTTTGAACCCGCCACTTCCGGCATATGGGACCCACGCCCTACTCCTTGAGCCACAGGTGCCGCCCATAAGACTAGATTTTTTTTTTTTTTTTTTTTTTTGTGGAGACAGAGTCTCACTGTACTGCCCTCGGGTAGAGTGCCGTGGCCTCACACAGCTCACAGCAACCTCCAACTCCTGGGCTTAAGCGATTCTCTAAAATCAAGAACCGGGCCGCGCCTGTAGCTCAGTCAGTAAGGCGCCGGCCCCATATACCGAGGGTGGCGGGTTCAAACCCGGCCCCGGCCAAACTGCAACCAAAAAATAGCCGGGCATTGTGGCGGGCGCCTGTAGTCCCAGCTACTCGGGAGGCTGAGGCAAGAGAATCGCTTAAGCCCAGGAGTTGGAGGTTGCTGTGAGCTGTGTGAGGCCACGGCACTCTACTGAGGGCCATAAAGTGAGACTCTGTCTCTACAAAAAAAAAAAAAAAAAATCAAGAACCAGGGCGGTGCCTGTGGCTCAGTGAGTAGGGCGCTGGCCCCATATGCCGAGGGTAGCGGGTTCAAACCCAGCCCCCGTCAAACTGCAACAACAACAACAAAATAGCCGGGCGTTGTGGCGGGCGCCTGTAGTCCCAGCTGCTCGGGAAACTGAGGCAAGAGAATCGTGTAAGCCCAAGAGTTAGAGGTTGCTGTGAGCCGTGTGACGCCACGGCACTCTACCCGAGGGCGGTACAGTGAGACTCTGT
The DNA here is from genome assembly GCF_027406575.1 of Nycticebus coucang. Lineage (NCBI taxonomy): Eukaryota > Metazoa > Chordata > Mammalia > Primates > Lorisidae > Nycticebus > Nycticebus coucang. Next base: position 25,626,861 of record NC_069802.1, on the reverse strand, counting down.
CTCTACAAAAAAAAAAAAAAATCAAGAACCAACTATAAGCTATCTGTAAAAGATATATACACTTTAAATACAAAGACACAAATTAATTAAAAAGGATAGAAAAAGATTTACTCAGCAAAGAGTAACCCTAAGAAGGGTGGAGTGATCATATTGACATCAGACAAAAAAGGCCATTAATGCTCAAAGAATATTAATTCAGATAAGGAAGAACCTTTTATAATAATAATTGTTTAAAAGATCAAATCATTAGGAAAACATAAAGCCTAAATGAAGACATAAAAATCCTACATATGCACCCAATGGCACAACTTCAAAATGCATGAAGCAGGCTCAGGGCCTGTAGCTCACTGGTTAGGGTACCAGCCACATACACCAGAGCTGGCAGGCTCCAACCCAGTCCAGGCCTGCCAAACAACAATGATAGCTACAACCAAAAAACAGCCAGGTGTTGTGGTGGGCTCCTGTAGTCCCAAGTATTTGGAAGGCTGAGGCAAGAGAATCGCTCAAGCCCAAGAGTTTGAGGTTGCTGTGAGCTGTGATGTCACAGCACTCTAGCCAGGGCAACATAGTGAGTCTCTCTCCAAAAAAAAAAAGAAAATGCATGAAGCAAAAACATCAAACTTAAAGACTGTAATAAAACTAGACCAAAAAAAAAAAAAAATCCATAAGGATACAGGAGATCTGAACATTTTAAGTACTTAACTGAATTGATATTTATAGAATCAACTGATACATATAGAACCACTCAACTGCAAAATACACTTTCTTTTTAAAGTGTACGTGAAATGTTCACAAGGAAGCTATGAAATGAGTTTCAATACAATTTCAAAAGACTTAGATCTTAGAAAATCTTCTTTGCCCACAACAAACCAGAATAAAAATAGGTCGGGAAGCCCTCAAGTGTCTGGAAATTATCACACTTCAAAGAATAAATCATTAAGATAAATTAAAAACTATTCTCGCGAGTGGGCCCGCGAGCTGGTGAGGTAAGGTGGCGTCGGTCCTGCCGGGCCGCTGCAGTTCCCCGCCAAGCTGAGGCCAGACTCCGGCGCTGAATGAAATGAATGAAAAGGAAAGGACAACATATCAAAAATGGAATGCAGTTAAAGCAGTGCGTAGAAGACAACTCATAGTTTTAAATGCTTCTATTTAAAAAGTAGAAAGGTCTACAATCAATGATGTAATCTTCTACCCTAAGCAACTAGAGAAAGACGAGAAAACCCCAAATGAGCAATAAAGTACAAAAATCATTGAACTAGAATACAGAAAATCAACAGAACCAAAAGATGGCTTTTTGAAAGATTTAAAAACTGATAAACCTCCAGTTAGATTAGTCAGAAAAAAATGTATGCATTACCACTTACAATGATGTCTGAACAAAGTTCCTGATCTTAGAGATTTCTAGTGGAGCAAAGTAATATTAGTCATACAAGTAAATCTACACCTACAGAGTGTAGTAAACTCTAACAGAGAATTCTGTAGTGGAGTGAGAGGCCAATTTAGATCGGAAGAGGGCACCTCTGCAAAAATTACTCAAGTTCCGGCACTCTTCTTGGAGCAACATTACCCCAGCTATTGCCCAGACTCTGCTAGGCAGGTGGCAGCCCCGCCCCGCACACTGCGCCCCGCCCCACCGCCGCCCCCGTCGTTCTGCGCAGGCGTGAGGCTGGCGCCCAGCCCAGGTGGGGCGCGGCCCGCGGCGGGGCTGGGCGGGGCTGGGCGGGGCAACCGCTGGGCGGGCGGCGAGCGGGCCCGCGAGCTGGTGAGGTGGCGTCGGTCCGGCCCGGTCGCTGCAGTTCTCTGCCATGCTGAGGCCAGACCCCGGCGCTTGGCCTCTCTGATCTGGTCTCAGCGTGGAAGGCGCCGAGGGAGCCCATGGCGGAGCCCTCGGAGTCCGGCCGGCGGGGAGGCGGGAGCGCGGGAGAAGAGGAGGACGAGGAGCGGGAACCGCTGCTGCCGCGGACCGCCTGGGCCCACCCGCGGAAAGGCGCCCCGGGGAGCGCCGTGCGGCTGCTGGAGACTGCCGGGGAGGATGGCGAGGTCTACCCTGGCGTGGCCGTCGACGAGGAACTGCTGCTCCCGGCCGGGAAGTCTCCCTCCACCGTCTCGCTGAGTCCGTCCTCCATCCGGGACCGGAGCAGCCACTCGAGTTCAGGTGCGACCCGGCGCCCCGCGTCCCTGCCGAGGCTCCCACTGCCTCCGTCGCCGCCCCCACGCGCTCCCCTCCCCGAGTCCCGGCTCGCTTCCGTCTCGCACTTGCACTTGCTTGCGCGGCTCTCGGGGCCGCCAATCTGGAGCACGGACCAAAACAAACCCCAGACCATTCACCCTCCTCCTGTTCCCACGTTTACTCGCACTTTCCCGGGAGCTGTGGGCTGCTTCCCCCAGGGCGAGTGGCTGCCATGAAGTTGAGTCTAAACTTTTGGAATTGGACACTAAAGCAAACTTAACACTGTAAAAATGACTTAACCGTTGTTTTCTCAAGTTTGGACTTGAGTTTTGAAGTAAGAACCCTGAGCCATCAAGAAAGTTCTCGGAGTTGTGGCTTTGCGGATTTGCAAGGTGGATGACAGATGTACAGCAAGAAAATCCAGTTGCCACTGAGACACGTTTCCAAACTTTTTTCTAGTAAATGTCATTGTGACGTTAGCCAGAGGGGGCAGAAGCGGTTAAATCCTTTTCTTGCTCTTTCTTCCTGCACAGTTTTTCATTCATGAGTGCCTTCTCTACTCTTTAAAAAAAAACCCAAACCTTTTTCTCCAGTAAGCAAACTGATAGCCTCAGGTGGAAGAGAAGGCAGTTGAAACGAGGTTGTAAAATGTAGGCTTGCTGTTCTGCATGTGTGGATATTTGCTGATGAAGTGAGTTTTTTGGTGTGTGAGTGAAGATAGGCTAATTTAGCGGAAATAGTGTAGGCTTGTAAGAATCTTAGCTAAAGGTGAGACAGACTTGTTTGTAAAAGGGTAATGATAACACACCTATGTGTGGTGGTGTGCACACCATGGGATTATCACTCCATACGTGACAATTTAAAGCCGTAAAAAATGTTTTGTTTTTAACTTAATTTTTATTAAGTTATACCTGTATACATTTATGGGGTACAATGTGATGATTTGATGTACAATGTGGAGTGCTTAAATCAAATGGATTAACATAACCATTACTTCCCTTATTTTTTGTAGTAAGACATATATAATATACTCTTGTTTTGAAATGTAACCTTGCATCGTGCACATTAGGTGAGATCCCACCAAATACTCTCCCTCCCTTTGTCCTCCCCCTCCCGGAAAATGTCCTTTTCAATAGTACTGCTTAGCTTTTCTCGAGTTGTTAGGTTTTACATGTCCTTTAATGTGTATTGTACATTTCAGAGAATTCTTCAAGCCTTAGTTGAACTTTGATCCTCTTGCCTAAGCCTCCTGTGTAGCTGGGTCTATAGGCGCCTGCCACAACACTGGGCTAGTTTTAGAGATGGGGGTCTCACTCTTGCTTAGACTGGTGTGGAACTCCTGAGTCCACGGGCCTGGGCCTCTCAGAGTGCTAGAATTACAGGCATGAGTCAGGTACCCAGCCCTGTTCACACACATTCTAGGCGTAAATAAATCTGAGCAGCCCAGGGGAAGCAGTCTGTCAGATTGTTAGCAAGTGTGTCTGATGAGGCCTCTCTGCTACCATTATGGTGTCAGCTGATGGATGTGTTGACAGAGCAGGGAAACAAACATGAAGTTGGAACTAGATCACAAATAGACCTGCATTCACCTGGCTACATTAGCAATTTAGGCATATATTACCCAGAATCCAATCTGCGCAGTGACAGATCTGTGTGGCTACTTGCCTTTTTCTATCCCATTTAACTTTGTGTAGCTTCTAAAGCCCTGAGGTGCATTCCTTCTGTGAAAGTGAGGTCTTTTGAAAACAAATAGTATTAAGGCTAGAAAAGCTCTAAGTGAGGATAGAGTATAGTGTTATAACACAAATGGATTGTCAAAAAGAATTCCTCCTTTTTTTAAATGGTAGTATTTTTGTGTTACAGTTTACAGTTTGCAAAGATCTTTTTTAATATATATTTCATTAATCCTCACAATAGCCCAGCTAGTGAGTTGTAATTCACCCTCATCCTTGGGAGAATTCAAAATTAATAAGCCAATAATGACTGGCAGGCCATAGAACTTCAGAAGTAAATGGTTTCTGAAGTTGAATATCAGGAAGTGGTAAAGCCAGGACTGAGTCTACTACTTTTTTCACATCCTGTATTTCTCCCATTTTGCTGTAGATCCCTAAGTGTTATAAAATTATATTTTTAGTTATTATGGAAGTTTTAATGGGGTTTTAAAATAGTTTTGGATTGTCAAACTGTTTTAAAACTTTTAAGACTTCCAAAAAGTTTGAGTAATTTATCTATATTTTTAAGTCTAGTTTTTGAATGAATCCATTAACTTTTTTATACTTAACTTCCAACTTCCATGAAGCCACCTGTCTAGTTACAAGATATTCTTGCCTTTAGATTAATATTAACATCATTTATGATGCTTATTTTGTGTGCATTAATAGGTTTATGTACTTTAGCCAGTGGGAGAGTGTCATCGGTCTATTTAATTAGACATTTAACAAAGGCTAGAAATAGCATCAACTATAGTGTCAGTTGTTGGATCAGTGTTAGAGTAGGATTATTGGCGTTCCTCATCTTAGTTATCATTTTAATCAGTGAATTGGGTAATAATAAAGATGATAATAGCTGATATCGCGTAGCAGTTTCTATGTGCTAGGTATAGTTCTATGCCCTTCCCATATATTAATTCATAACTAACCCTGTGAAGTGAGTACTATATTTTTATTCCCATTTTAAGAAATCACAGACTCTGGGAGGCTGAGGTGGGTGGATTATTTGAGATCAGCCTGAGCAAGAGTGAGACCCAGTCTCTACTAAAAATAGAAAAAACAAACAAACAAACAAAAAAATAACACCCAGGTGTTGTGGCAAGCACCTGTAGTTCCAGAGGCTGAGGCAAGAGGATCACTTGAGCCCAGGAGTTTAAGGTTGCTGTGAGCTATGCAGAGTGAGATTCTGTCTAAAAAAAAAAAAGAAAAGAAAAGAAAAGAAATCATAGAGCACTAAAGTGATTTCTCCAAGGTCCCAGTTAATACAGATCAGGAGCACTTGCCTTCTGTTGGCGAGCCTAACAGTATTAGAATTCACAAAGAGCTACCAAAGTAAATGAAAAAAGAAAATTTGTATTTATGTCACTTTACGACTCACAGTGGCCTATAAATGCATAAACAAAATCAGAAAATCATTTAAAAGTAAGAAAAAAGATGAGAACGGGAAATAAGAGCAGTGAACTTAAATAAGATGAATACTAGAATAAGAGCGCACAGAATACACATCACGTGCTGGATGCAGCCGCCCACAATCTTGATTTTTAAGATTACTGAGCAGCTAATATGAGAAGAGTACAGTCGCTGCATCCATAAGGTTAAAGCAAAGTGGTTCTTTGAACTCAACCAGAAGTGACAAAAATAACCTATTAGTTTTTTTTTGGAGAAGAGACTGTATGCTGATCAGTACCTTTGTGGTAACAGTGATTAATTTCTTAGGGGTAATTTTGTAACTTTCCTGAAGCTCATTTCAGCAGAAATAGTTCTAATGGCTGGTGCTATCTGTAATGCCAGATTTAGGTTCAAGACACTGATAATCTGGTTTAATTTAGTGAAAGATTTTTGAAGAGTAGATGTTCCGTGTCTTGACAGTTCTCCATGACTGAGGTTTTGAAAGATAGTAAGCAATGTGTATTGGAGATTATTTCTCAATTAGTGCTTAAAATATTTCTTTCTTTGTTTTTCATGTTTTGCAGAGATACATCATTCATCAAATATTTGAGCATCTACTTGGTGCCAGTAGAAATGAAGGCCTTGAGGAATAGAGACCTGTATCAGATGGGTGCCTGATCACCTACCTTAGACCCTTATAGCTTTAGAGCCTATTGTAGGAAACGGTTAATTAAAACAGACTGTATCTGTGCTCACATGGGGAGCCCTGAATGTTCCTTTGAGGGATCGAGCAGTCCCCTAGATGTAAGGGACAGGGAAGACTTAGCAAAAAAAATGGCATCCAATTGGAGACCTGAAGGTGAACAGCACTGGGCCTCCAAGGCAGGGTTCAGTTCACCAAACTTGTGAGCTCCTACTTTTTTTCTAGAAAATATTCTAGTTAATGGGAAAGATATAATAAAGATGAGTAAGGTGTAGTTCTAATCCTCAAGAGAGGAGTTCATTTGGATTGCTTTATGTGAAATGAAAATGGTAGGTTACTTTATAAGTGGATACTTAGAGTCAAATATAAAAGTTATGCAATGAATCCTCTTTTTTTTTTTTCCTGAGACAGTCTCACTGTGTCACCCTCAGTAGAGTGCTGTGGCATCACAGCTGACAGCAACTTCAAACTCTTGGGCTTAAGCATTTCTCTTGCCTCAGCCTCCCAAGCAGCTGGGACTACAGGTGCCCACCACAACGCCCAGCTATTTTTTTTGGTCGTCGTTGTTTGGCAGGCCTGGGCTGGGTTTGAACCTGCCAGCCCCGGTGTATGTGGCCAGCGCCCTAACTACTGAGCCACGGGCACCAAGCCAATGAATCCTCTTAATCCACTTTTAGTTTCTGCTTTCTGTGGGACCGGTAATAGCTCTGAAGGGTGGTCAAGGGGATAGTTTTTCAAACAAATTTATTGAGGGCCCTACCACATGCTAGGCCCTGTTCTAGGCACTTGAGGTATATCAGAGAACAACAACAAAAAAATTCTTTCTGCCTGGAATTTAGCTCATTTTGTTATAGCATCCTAAGTGTGAAGGATGAATAAGAATTAGCCATGGGAAGGAAGCTTGGCTTATTCTTGGGAACAACACGTTCAAAGGTTCAGAGAGTGGGCTGGACATCTTCTGAAAAGTGAGGATTTGGGGACTGGAACTTGACCAGCAGGCTACCAGCTCTTCTTAAAAGTGACTCAAATGAAGTACACACAGGTAAAATTAGGGATCACCCCAGAAAGTAATTTTGAACATTTCAAAATCAAAGCACAATCATTTATTCTTTAAGCAGTAACAGTAATTTTAATTGAAAAAAATTAAAATGTAGCTAACCTGTGCCCTCATCTAGTAAAAATCAAACTAAATGACAAAAACAAACCTTCGGAACAGATCATTCAGCTTGAAGCTGTGCAACATCTGGGGGGGTTCTCCAAGTTAAGCTCATTACCAATGTATGTTTAAGTAGAGTGAAGAAAATTATAGAATATAATTGTCAGTTATGAGTCATTTAAACAAAAATTGTCAGCTATAAACTAATTACTTTAAAGTTAGAATAGTTGGTATATAGCCTTTTTTTTTTTTTTCCTGGTAGTAATTAGATAGGACCAGTGATTTTTAAAGTGCCTTTCTAGATTGTTGTGATGAATCCCAGTTATCTCCAAGTAAAGGAATGTGGGAAGGTTATTATTTATAAAAGGGTAGCTCAAAGGGGGAAAATATAAAGAGAATGGAATGAGAACCTCCTGGTGTATTTTATAGGAATGTTTCTGATTGATCTGATTTTGGTTGGAAAGGAATTATTAAGTGTTTGGAGGAGGATTGTGGGTTCCATGAGAGCAACAAAGGCAGATTCTATGATGAACTCATAAAACATAACGCATAAAGTAATTTGGCAACATTTAGTAGTAATAATGTCAAGATTTGTGCATAATGTCCAGAAGAACTTCTCAAGTACAGATCTGGAAGAGTGGTCTAAGAGTTTAGCCATTTCAGTGTGACCAGTATGATAAGACTTCTAAGTAACTCTTAGAAGTATTACAGGGCTAAGACTTCTAAATAACTATCAGAAGTATTACTATTACAGTATTACCGGACTTCTTATTTTGGGATAGTGTCAAAACTGAAAGGTGTCTCGATTCTCTGCAGTGATTTACTTGGTTTTGGAGACCATATTTTAAGGAGAAACACTGAAATATTGAGCCTTGAAAGAGGAGAGAAACTAGGATGCTGAAAAACTTGAAAATATTCCATATGGAAGGAGGTGGAAAATACACTTAGGAGAATGTGAAATGATCTTCAACTTTTTTTTGGAGACAATCTCATTATGTTGCCCTTGGTAGAGTGCTGTGGGGCCACAGCTCACAGCAACCTCAAACTCTGGGCTTAAGCGATTCTCTTGCCTTAGCCGCCCAAGTAGCTGGGGCTGCAGGCACCCGCCACAACGCCCGATTATTTTCTTGTTGGCATTGTCATTGTTGTTTAGCTGGCCCAGGTTCAAACTCGCCACCCTTGGTGCGTGTGGTGGGCGCTGTAACCACAGTGCATAATAAGGCCTTGAACTTATTATGAGATGAGAAACCACTGGGCTGTTGGTATAAAGGAGTGACATGATCTGTCTTACACAAGGATTACTACAGGTTCTCTGTTGAGTGGAGAGGGCATGGGTGACAGAGGGAGGCCAGGTAGGAGGCACTTGTCATAATTTAGGTGAGAATTGACAGTGACCAAATCATGGCGAAGGAATGGAGCTGGTAAGTGGTAGTTGAAGTCTGGATATTTATTGCAGGTAGAGCCAAGACTACTTGCTGATAGATGGGATTTAGAGGGTGAGAGTGTGAGATCTTGGATGGTTCTAAGGTTTTTGCCTAAGCAACTGGAAGATAATTTCAACTGCCAGCAACTGAAATAATAAGGAAAGTGAGGGTGAAGCATTGAGTTTTCAGTAGCGAAGTTTGAGTTGTCTGTTAAACGTCCAGGTAGAGGTATTGAATACAGCAGTCTGGAATTCAGGTCAGAAGTCCCCAGTTGTAAATTTGGGAACCATCAGTGTTTGTGAAGGAGAGCAGAGGAACGTGAACCGAACCTAGAACACTCCAAGGTTAAATGGCAGCTGGGCAGATGTGGGGCTGTGGCCTGGTGATAGTCTTTTTCTGACTGCTTCTCTTTTCTTGGTGAAATAGGAAGCTGGATCATCTGCTCAGAGAAGGGATGGGAGAGTAGGTATTGGGAATTTGAGGAACAGAATTGGTTTGTGTGCATTATTCTCCTCAAGTTCAGCTGTCCTGGTGCAAGCATGGAGTTGGCAGACAGATTTAACCAGGACTGGGATTTTTCCAGGTGATTGTGATGAAGGGAGGGGACAAAGTGATTCTGTGATGATTGCCCATAATTTAAGCTGGCCAGGGCGGAGGGTAGCAAAAACCCAAAGAGGGTAAAGTCCAGGAACATTGTTGGAGATCATCAGTGCTTTATTGGTTATAGTGGGGTGGATAAATTTTTGAACTCAAAGTGCCAGAGAGACTGAACTGGGAAGGAAGTGATTGTCATTGAAAAGTGTTTGGTTGGGCACAGTACCTCACACCTGTAATCCAGCACTGTGGAAAGCCGAAGTGGGCGGTTTGCTTGAGGCCAGGCCAGCCCGGGCAACGTAGCAAGACTCTGTCTCTTAAAAAAAAAAAAAAAAAAAAAAGAAAGTAAGTATGGTGAGCTTACACTTATTGGTAATGACAAGATCTGAGGTTTGACTGGAGTGAGAGTCTGAGGTAGGATAGATAGGATTACTGGAGGGGAGGAATTCAAAGAAATGGGAGATAACAGTGTAATTATTTCAACAAATAGTAAACTTTTCTTACGTGTGATTATTTGGAAGTTAAAGAGAAGTGGGGTTTTATACAATAATTGATAACCTTTTCTCTGCCTTAATATCCTCTTGCCAGTGACCTAATCCAATACTACAGGTCCACATCACGAGCACTGTTATAGCCGGTCTTTCTTTCTCGTGCAGCAACTACCGGTATCTCGGAGATGAATGCGTTCTTGGATGACCCCGAATTTGCTGATATTATATTGAGAGCAGAGCAAGCAATAGAAGTTGGAATTTTTCCAGAAAGAATCTTCCAAGGTTCAAGTGGAAGTTACTTTGTGAAGGATCCTAAGAGGGTAAGAATTTCACAGACGTACTATATATAACAGGAATTTTGGGAAACTCTTCATTTAAATGTGAAGTCATTGCGAGTTTCTGAAGATATTTTCCTATTGAATCTGATTGCACCCTCTTTTCCAAAATAAAGGTCAGTTTTTTATTTTTACTAAAGCACTCTACTATTTAGAAATAGAGCTAATTATTTTAAGTCAGTTTGCTGTTCTGTTATTTTATGTTTGGTTTCGGGCATTTATTGAATGCCCACCTTCAGCTGTAGATGTGCTGAGCATGTATATTCCTAAGTCCTTACCTTATAGTCGCCTCTAACCTTAGTAGTCAGAGTGGAAGTTTAAACTTTCAAAGCTTGTTTAATATTATTTCTAGTGCTTTGGTTTTTTTGTCAAAGATATATTTTGCCCTACAAACGTTTTGTTTTAGCATTATACCAGGGAAGGAGGCTGGCGATCTGAAGTTGGAAGGCATTGACATGTGACAAAGTGAAATGAACCAGACTGTTTCTAGAGTAGAAAAGAAAAGTTGATATGGCCCCTTGTTTCACTTCATCTGGAATTTTCTTTAAAAAACAAGAATGGAAGAAAAAGTATCCAATGTACTCAGCCCTACTATGAAACTAATTTATGGCTTTCATATGAAAGCTATAACCCAGTTACAACCTAATAATGGGGGAAATGGAGGGGAGGGAGGGGGGAGGTAGGCAGAGGGAGGGGCATTGGTGGGATTACACCTGCTTCTTACAAGGGTACATGTGAAACTTAGTAAATGTGGAATGTAAATGTCTTAGCACAATAACTAAGAAAATGCCAGGAAGGCTATGTTAACCAGTGTGATGAAAATGTGTCAAACGGTCTATGAAAGCAGTGTATGGTGCCCCATGATCACATTGATGTACACAGCTATGATTTTTTTTTTTTTTTGTAGAGACAGAGTCTCACTTTATGGCCCTCGGTAGAGTGCCGTGGCCTCACACAGCTCACAGCAACCTCCAACTCCTGGGCTTAAGCGATTCTCTTGCCTCAGCCTCCCGAGTAGCTGGGACTACAGGCGCCCCCCACAACCCCTGGTTAGTTTTTGGTTGCAGTTTGGCCGGGGCCGGGTTTGAACCCGCCACCCTCAGTATATGGGGCCGGCGCCTTACCGACTGAGCCACAGGTGCTGCCCCCAAGCTTGATTTCTTAATTTGCTGTTGATTTTTTTACTAGTGACTCAAACTTCATATATTAAATTTATTGCATTATAAAGCAATTATATACTTAGGATTATAATAAGACTTTTATTTCTTGTCTAAGGATAATTCAGCCTGTAAATTTAATATGAATATATTGTCAGTACTAAAGAGTATAGAGACAATTATAAGAGGGACTTTACCTAACAAATGCAATTAGTATAACCTGGTTTCTTGTACCCTCAAAGAATCCCCAACAATAAAGAAAAAAATTAAAAAAAAAAAAAAAAGGAGTGTAGAGAGAGACTTTTAAATATCCAAGAACAAATTTTTTTTTTTTTTTTTTTTTTTTTTTTTTGGCCGGGGCTGGGTTTGAACCCGCCACCTCCGGCATATGGGACCGGCGCCCTACCCCTTGAGCCACAGGCGCCGCCCAGAACAAATTTTTTTTAAGTAGGAGAGAGTTTATTTAAAATTGGTTCATGGTTCATGAAAAAATAACTGGAAAAGAATTTTAGAGTAGGACAGTCTGACAGCGTAGATGTTCACAAGATCTTACTGCCTTTATAGTTTAGAGAACTTTTCTTTTTCTGTTGGATTTATCCACTCATTTAACAAATACTTGAATGCCTACACTGTGTCAGGTACTGTTCCGAGTACTGGAGATGCGGCCTTGACACAGCCCTGCCTTTTTAGAAAGTACATTGTAGTGGGGTAAGTAGACAGGAAACAGACATATAAGAGGATAATAACACTGTTTGGTTTGGAGTGGTGGTTTTTAAACATTTAAAAATCAGTGGAACCTGGTCGGGTGCAGTGGCTCACGCCTGTAATCCTTACACTCTGGGAGGCTGAGGTGGGAAGATCACTTGTGCTCAGGAGTTGGAGACCAGCCTGAGCAAGAGTGAGACCCTGTCTCTACTAAAAATAGAAAAAATTAGCAAGGTATTGTGGTGATATGCCTCAGCCTTCTCATTGCTTCAAGTAATGAGAAGACTGAGGCAGGAGGATTACTTAAACCTAGGAGTTACGGTTGCTGTGAGCTAGGCTGATGCCATAGCACTCCAACCTGGACAACAGAATGAGACTCTCTGTCAAAAAAAAGAAAGGAACAATCAATGGAAACTTTTCTTTTTTCTTTTTTTTTTTTTTTGTAGAGACAGAGTCTCACTATATCGCCCTCGGGTAGAGTGCCGTGGCGTCACACGGCTCACAGCAACCTCTAACTCTTGGGCTTACGCGATTCTCTTGCCTCAGCCTCCCGAGCAGCTGGGACTACAGGCGCCCGCCACAACGCCCGGCTATTTTTTTGTTGCAGTTTGGCCGGGGCTGGGTTTGAACCCGCCACCCTTGGCATATGGGGCCAGCGCCCTACTCACTGAGCCACAGGCGCCGCCCAATGGAAACTTTTCTTAACTTGGAAGTCCAGTAATACAAAACAGAGAAGCCAAGCCTAATCTGGTAAAAATGGCAGGGGGCACTTGGGGCCTTGCCCTTTCCTTCCTTTCTGAGCACAGTTTGAAAACCACTGGCCCAAGGATTATTAATTTTTTTTTTTTTTTTTTGTGTAGAGACAGAGTCTCACTTTATGGCCCTCGGTAGAGTGCCATGGCATCACACAGCTCACAGCAACCTCCAACTCCTGGGCTTAAGCGATTCTCTTGCCTCAGCCTCCAGAGTAGCTGGGACTACAGGCGCCCGCCACAACGCCCGGCTGTTTTTTTTTGGTTGCAGTTCAGCCGGGGCTGGGTTTGAACCCACCGCCCTCGGTATATGGGGCCGGCGCCTTACCAACTGAGCCACAGGCGCCGCCCCAAGGATTATTAATTTTAAAGATTGCTGAATGGGAATGAATATAAAAAATGTGATTGAAATTAAGCCTTTTCCTATTTGAAGGTTGTGCCTAAATCAGTGGTGGAAAGCAATAGAAAACAAGTTAATCAGAATGCATTTTATGGATGATTTTCTACATATATTAAAAGTCTAATAAGATTTCTACTTTTTTTCCCTAGAAAATTATTGGTGTGTTTAAGCCCAAATCAGAAGAGCCGTATGGTCAACTGAATCCAAAATGGACCAAATACGTCCACAAGGTCTGCTGCCCTTGCTGCTTTGGCAGGGGCTGCCTGCTTCCTAACCAGGGGTACCTTTCGGAAGCAGGTGCCTACCTTGTGGATCAAAAGCTTCATCTGGGCATCGTACCGAAAACAAAGGTAAAGGCGAGTTTGTTTCTAATCATGTACTTGTGATTTGCAGCCTGCTTGTCATTGAGTAGTGATAATTCCTAATGAAGAAGCCTGAAGGTGAGCCCCTGTTTTGGTAATCCAAGAGCCATGAGTGACTAGTAAGTTCACTGTGTATAGATTCAGAAAGTTATCTAAGGGAAAGGATCTTGTTTCCCTGAGGTCAGGCAATGCTAACAGAAAAAGGAGAAAGAAGTACCATTTAGAAAGCAAAGAAAGACTAGAGATCTAGAGATGTGCTTAAAGGACTAAAGTGCTTAAAGGACTGCTCTTGTTTTCTTTTTAGCTTTTGTAAATTTTTATTTAAGCCTTCCTCGAAATGTTCATTGCTAAGTCTGCATTTCATTGCTCTGTTTCTAGGTGGTTTGGCTTGTCAGTGAAACCTTTAACTATAGTGCAATTGACCGGGCAAAATCAAGAGGCAAAAAGTACGCTTTAGAAAAAGTGCCAAAAGTAGGTAGAAAGTTTCACCGCATAGGACTTCCTCCTAAGGTGAGTTCCTCTGATAAGCTTTATTTGGGGGGCAATTAGGCACATGTATTCTGAGCTCGGCATTAAGCTGTGAACTGGGGGTGATAATAAAGAAAACAGTTTTTCATCTTCTAAGCACTTAGAGTAAACCAGTAATTTCACTGCATTATGATAAAGCTGTGGATATGATGGTAAGTTCAGGGAGCTCTGAGAGGAAAGAAGAAGGATGCCTAACCCAGTTTGGAGGGGTGGGGAATGTTGCATCGAAGGCTTTAGAACAGGGGTCCTCAGACTCCACACGAGGCGGTGTGATTGTATTTGTTCCCGTTTTGTTTTTTTACTTCAAAATAAGATATGTGCAGTGTGCATAGGAATTTGTTCATATTTTTTTTTAAACTATAGTCTGGCCCTCCAACAGTCTGAGGGACAGTGAACTGGCCCCCTGTTTAAAAAGTTTGAAGACCTCTGCTTTAGAAAGTAATGGCTAAAAGCACAGATCTAAAGCAGACCTAGGTTCTAATCCCAGCCTCTCTGTTGGTTAGCTCTGAGACCTTGGGCAAGTTTCTTACTCTCTGAAGCCCAAGTTTCTGTAAAACGGGGATGATAAAAACTCCCTCCTGGGTTGTTGTGAGGATAAAATGAAGAAATTCATGTCAAGTAATGGCAATTCATGGTATATAGTAAAGATTGAGTAGATGGTAGCAGCTATGTTTACTCATTAGATTTTGTTTTTTCTTATCACTTTTAAGTAAACCTGAGGGATGATTAGCAGCTAGCTCAGCAAGAGTAGAAAGGGTCAAAGGGAGAAGACATTCTAGAAAAAGCTCTAGGATTTATATTTTTAAAAATGTATTTGTCCTATTACTTTGTTGATTTGTTATTGCTGTACGTTTATCTAAACAAAAGAATTTAAATAGAAATTTATAATTGACTTTTTAAAAAAATGTGTGTTCCAAGTAGGCAGGAAAAGTTTGTATAAGGCCTGTTCCTTCTTAGATAGTCTGAAATAAGTGTTAATTTACATTTATAACTGCTAGTACTTATTAGTACTTTAAAGAAACGGAGGAAATTCTTAAAGTTCATGCCAACAAAAAGAACATCAAGTGTTAGGATAAGAAGTAGATTTTCTTTGTGATGATTTGTTTGTTTGCATTTATGAGCCACACCAGGTGACCCACTGCCTGTGTGTCCTGTGCTGTTTAAATTTGCATTTCCTTCTTTAATAAATTATTTAATAATAATGAGTACTTTTAGTAATAACAGTGCCTTTTTAAATGGTTATGTCTGCAAGAAAAGGACTTTAAAAAATACTGTGCAGGGGCCCTCAAACTACAGCCTGCAGGCCACATGAGGCGGTGTGATTATATTTGTTCCCGTTTTGTTTTTTACTTCAAAATAAGATATGTGCAGTGTGCATAGGAATTTGTTCGTAGTTTTTTTTTAAACTATAGTCCAACCATGCAACGGTCTGAGGGACAGTGAACTGGCCCCCTGTTTAAAAAGTTTGAGGACCTCTGCAGAGGTTATGATTAATTGATCAATTCTTTAAAATTTGTAACCGGCTCTTTAATCTGGATGGCCAAAGAATCCATTCTATTTTTTAAATAAAATAATTGTATTTTTTTTTTTTTTTGTATTTTATGTTGTGAAAAGAATCCAAAAGTGTGTTTAGTAAGATAAAACTGCACTATTATTAAATAACCAAGTTTAAAATTTGGCCTCTTTAATTAAATTTATTTTAATCAATATTTTTAGAAAATAGGTATCTTTTTAAGAGTGTCACCTTGAGGGCACATGTTTATTCTCTTTTTTAATTATCCTAAATCCTTGAAAGTACGGGGTTGAAAATTTTTTATGTGCTTTATATTCTTCATATGATTATTTAAAATCAGCATATAAAAATAGTTTTCTTGATAAATGTGGCTTATCTAAATTAGTGTTAGGTCTTTCTTATTGTGTTTATATAACATATTTTGTAACAGTACTACTGAGAAATTAAAAACTTAATCCTTTTGTTCTTGTACTTTCTTTTCTAACTATAGTTCTTAAAATTGTAGATTGGTTCCTTTCAGTTATTTGTTGAAGGTTACAAGGAGGCTGAATATTGGCTTAGGAAATTTGAAGCTGACCCTTTGCCTGAGAATATTAGAAAACAATTTCAGTCACAATTTGAAAGATTAGTTATTTTGGATTACATCATCAGAAATACAGGTACTGAAGCTCTCTCATTTGTTCACTCAACTCTTATTAACTTTCAAACTGGTATTTTGTTATCCAAATCCAAGCCATAACATTTTGATGCAGAAGTCTTGAAGCCACTTTAGCTACTGCTTTGGAAAATAGATGTAGGTACTGACTCTCCTGGGTAGAAATAATCCTGGAGTGGGGATCCTGAGTCATAGCAGGCTCCTCCCCACCTGATAGAAATCAGTTGGTGTCCCCAGTGGAGAAATTTCTTACAGCTTCTTTAATAAATTATTTAATAATAATGAGTACTTTTAGTAATAACAGTGCCTTTTTAAATGGTTATGTCTGCAAGAAAAGGACTTTAAGAAATAGTGTGCAGGGGCCCTCAAACTAGGGCCTGCAGGCGCCAGCCACATTCACCTGAGCTGTCGGGTTCGAATCCAGCCCAGGCCCGCCAAACAACAATGATGGCTGCAACCAAAAAATAACCGGGCATTGTGGCAAGTACCTGTAGTCCCAGCTACGTGGGAGGCAGAGGCAGGAGAATCGCTTGAACCCAGGGTTGGAGGTACTGTGAGCTGTGATGCCATGACACTCTGCCCAGGGCAACAGCTTAAGGCTCTGTCTCAAAAAAAAAGGAAAAAAAAGAAATTTCTTAGGGCAAAACAAAGTCAGATATTAGAAATGTTATCTGCATAATGTGAATAATTAAAACTCATTGTGTAAATTGTTACATGCTTATTTTGACATTATATAACAGTCTGGTCTATAAATTCATTAAACTCTTAATTTTTTCTGTACTGGAAGGGGGCAGTGATAACATTACACAAGAACTTATTGAGATATGACTTGTCAAATAAAACCCTGACCTGTTGAAGCAGCAGAAAACTCTGCAAGTGAGGGTTAGCAAGCTGTGTTCTAGAGAGCCCTCTAGTTAATTCTGAAGCACTCTGAAGGTTAGGAACCACTGGTTCAAAAATGTTTCCTCATTTATATTAGATTGTGAAAAGCATCATGTAATTTTCTAGATTTACCTACTTAATTAATATGGTCCTAGGTTAATATTAGAATTAGCATACAGTCTAGACTGACATTAAGTGAGCCTCATTAGAAATTTGCCTAGCAATAGGGGTAGATGCTTTTTCTTTCTAATGTAAGGAAAAGTTTCTTATTTTAATAACCTTGATTTAATAATTGTATCAGCCTCACACAGGTTGTTTATGAGGATTACATGAATTAATACATATTAAGGACTTAACAACTGGCACAGAGGAAATGTTTAATAAAAGTCAACTAACATTTGTGGGGTTCTTTGAGTTTGTATGTGTTAAATTGGAATCTTTAATATGGTAAACATATGCTATAAATAGCCACTGAAAATCTCAAAAATCAGAAGCCGACTAGATTTTTACCCT
The DNA here is from genome assembly GCF_027406575.1 of Nycticebus coucang. Lineage (NCBI taxonomy): Eukaryota > Metazoa > Chordata > Mammalia > Primates > Lorisidae > Nycticebus > Nycticebus coucang. The sequence goes on along the minus strand of NC_069802.1, from coordinate 25,609,423 downwards.
CGGTATTAAGCTGTAATGTCCCTAAAAATGAAGTAACAGATATTTTTGTTTGTTTTAAAAGACAGGGGAAATGATAATTGGTTAATCAGATACGAAAAGCAGAAATGTATAAAGGAAATTGATTGTAAGGTAAGGGAATTTAAAATAAACAGATAAAAATATTTATATACATTTAATTTCTGTAAAAGATTCCTCGGAGTTATCCTTCACTATTTCCTCCTCCTTTCACTTAGATCGTGGTTTTTAATCCCCTTTCTCTGTTTTTTTTGTCATTCTTTTTCTTTCCGTCATTTGTTTCCATTGCATTTCTTGATTTCTACTTTTTACTGTCTCTGGGCAGCTTTTTGTTGTTGTTGTTGCTGTTGTTAAGACACAGCCTGGTTGTGCTGCCTGTGTGGGAGAGCAGTGGCTTTTCACAGGCACAGTACAGCACACTGCAGCCAGGATCTCATAGGCTCAAGCCATCCTCCTGCTTCAGACCCCCAAGTAACTGGGATTACAGGCACACCACTATGCCTGGCCTATTTTTTATTTTGTATTGAAACAGAAGAATATTACCAGCTTAGTACTTTTTCAGAGCTTGGAAAATTTTAGGACCACCGCATTGTTTTCACTGTTATGTAATAAAGTCTTCTGGTATTCTTGGTCAACATGTTTGTATTTTACTAATTCACTTCTTTCTGAGTCTTTTGAGTCAGTGTTAGGTAATACAATGTTAACTAATAAAATGGATCAGGTATGCTTTACCTTATCCATTGAACTTAAAAAAAAGTACTTCATACAACAAGGTGGTTTTAAGGTATGTAATATACCGCATACACTCTTGACACTGTCAGAGTTACAGAGTTACAGAGTTACAGTACTTAGAAATAAGGAAGAGCAAACTTGACACACTAATGTGGATGAATTAAAATCATGCTGAGTGAAAGAAGCTATACATAAAAGGAACATACTGTATAAGGCCACTTATGTAAAAATATAGAAATATTAATAGGTCCTAGTGACAGAAACAGACCAGTGGCTGCCTGGGCCAAGGGTGAGAGGGGAATGGACTGCAGAGAGAAACGGGGAACTCTTGGGTGAAGGTTTAGGATGTGTCAAGACTTATCACATTGTACATGTTAAAATATAAAGTTCACTGCGTGTCAATTGTACTACAGTAATTAGTTGTAGAACAATATAAATAAAAATAAACGACAGTTATAGGAAAAATGGATTTGAAATACACACATAAATATACATATTTGTAATAGCTCCTGAATTTATTTTATTGGTGTGTCTTGAGCAATTAGATTTTGCTGACAACTTTGTTCTTTTGCTATTAGTATTTTGTGCATTTTCATTGAGATAGGATAATTTGATTCAAACTAAAAAAAAAAACAACAAAACTTTAATACATGACATGAGCCTTCATTGTATACTTTTAATTTAAAAATTATCTTTTTTCGCTTTTTTTTATTTTACTTAGGCCAGTTAGTAGTGGCAATCATATGTCTTTAAATAACTAGAAATACTATTTAGCGTGAAAAGCCTTTTGCGGGCGGCACCTGTGGCTCAGTGAGTAGGGTGCCGGCCCCATATGCCGAGGGTGGCGGGTTCAAACCCAGCCCCGGCCAAACTGCAACAAAAAATAGCCGGGCGTTGTGGCGGGCGCCTGTAGTCCCAGCTGCTCGGGAGGCTGAGGCAAGAGAATCGCGTAAGCCCAAGAGTTAGAGGTTGCTGTGAGCCGTGTGACGCCACGGCACTCTACCCGAGGGCGGTACAGTGAGACTCTGTCTCTATAAAAAAAAATTAAAAAAAAAAAAAAAAGAAAAGCCTTTTGCTCCTGAGGTCTTCATTTGTGTAATAAAAGAATATAGAAGTGTTAAGAATGGCCGACATTGTGTAATCAAAAATATCTTGGCCAGGTGAGGTGGCTTACACCTGTAATCCTAGCACTTTGGGTGGCTGAAGCAGGAGGATTGCTTGAGGCCAGGAGTTCAAGACAAACATGAAAAAGAGCTAGACTCGATCTCTACCAAATATAAAAAAATTAGCCTGATGTGGTAGTTGCATGCTTGTCATTCCAGCTCCTAGGAAGGTTGAAGTGGAAGGATCACTTGAATCTAGGAGTGTGAGGCTGCAGTGAGCTATGATGATACCATTACACTCTAGCTCAGGAGATAGACTGAGAACCTGTCTCAAAGAAAAAAAAAAAGAAGAAAGAAAGAAAGAAAGACTATCTTGGGGTTCTTTCAACTGGATCTTTTTTTTTTTTTTTACTTAAAAAATTTTTTTTATTGATCCATAATAATTATGTGTTCAACTGGATCTTATTATATTTATTTATGGTCTTTGGGAGAGTTTTATTTAGAAACATTTTGTATTTGAACTAATTATTTCTGTGGGACCTTTAGAAAGACTAGATCTTTCTAAAAAGATAATTTTGTTAAGTTTTTCTGAAAAAATTAATATTTTACAAAATATACATTTAAACGGTATATCTAGCAGTGAATTCTAGAACATCACTTTTTAAAGTCTTAATATTTTCAAGCCCTTTTCTCCAAAGAGGGAAAGAAAACAAAAGGAACCATTGATGAATAAACAGGTAACATAAAATTTTAAAAAGTAGTCATTATGAAATTCTTACTGGTTTTTAAGACAATCTTTTCCCTTTCTGGGTAAACTTACATTCTTTCTGCCAACTTATTGTTAATTTTTATAAGCTCTTCAGAGTTAATATGTTCTGAAACCTCAATAATTATGGAAAATAATTTATCCTTTGGGAATATTTATATAGATGCTTTTATCAACAGATCATTTTTCTCCTCTTTAGGAATCAAAATGTATTGATGATAAGGAATTGCTTATTAAAATAGCTGCAATTGATAATGGTTTAGCGTTTCCTTTTAAACATCCTGATGAATGGAGAACATGTGAGTATTAGAACCTTCTATAGATTTTATAATTACCTCCTTTCTCAATGGGAAAGGAACAAAATTTGTGGATATCAAACTAGCAAAGGAAAAACTGGGTGAAGTCCATCATTCATTAGGGCTCGGTTCCAGGCACTAGGGATGTAAGATACGCACTACATGCACCTTGCTGGGTATCATTTGCTTATTTTTGGATGACTGGCTTGATTTTTATGCTTAAATTAGTTTTGAAAAATGAGTTTGGTAGCTTTCCAATTTTTAAAATACTGTATGTATCACATGAAGATTATCCATTTTAATATTCTGATAGAACTGTTTTGGTTTGTATTCACTTAAAAAACAATTTCGGCCTGCCCTCTGCCTCTGCCCACCTTTCAGGGAATAGTGCTTTACTTGCCTTCCCAGTCTTTTTTGGTAGTAGGTTTTCTGCATTTTCTTGAGCCAGTTTTAGATATTTTTATTTTGCCTAGAATTGTCCATTATAGGCCCGGCACCTGGAGCTCAGTGGCCACATGCACCAGGGCTGGTGGGTTCAAACCCAGCCCAGGCCTGCTAAACAAAAAACAAACAAACAGACAAACAAAAATAGCCAGGCATTGTGGCAGGAGCCTGTAGTCCCAGCTATTTGGGAGGCTGAGGCAAGAGAATCGCTCAATCCCAAGAGTTTGACATTGCTGTGAGCTGTGATGCCATGGCACTCTACTAAGGGTGACATAGTGAGACTCTGTCTCAAAAAGAAAAAAAAGAACTGTCCATGATATCTTGTGTTTTAGATTTATGACTAAAACATTTTATTAGAATTTTCTTACAATTAAAAAAATATCCTCTGTGCTTATTAAGTATTTAAGGGATGAAATAAAATAGTATCTGGAATTTGCCTTAAAACACTTAGGAATGGGGGCCAGGGGGGATAGATGAAGCAGATTTATAAACAATTGGTAATAATTGAATTAGGTTATTGAGGATGTGGGAAATGATTATATTAGTGATTTGATTTTTATGTATGTTTAAAATGTTTCATACGTTGTATTTGTGGTACATCTCTCTTAAGTTCCTGTTATTAGTGGGCCTTTTTCATCATTAGACTTGCCAAAGGTTTATCTGTTATTAAGCCTTGCCCCATTTATTTATGCTTTTTTCACATAATTGGCTTTTTATTATCAGGCTTTTAGTTTGTTTGCTTTTTCTCTTTTATTGATTTATGTTTTCTGTCTGTATTATTTTTCTATTATGTTCATCCTATATTACTTTTCTATAAGTGTGTATTAAGCCACATATTTTCCTCTAGGTATTATTTTGGCTAAACCACAGATTGGGTAGTTGCTATTCTATTATTTTGCTTTACATGTTCATATTTTCTGATTTTCTTTTTGACAGGAATAATTTAGAAGTATCTGATTTGGTTTTAAATATTTCTAGGTCAGTTTATTTTTTCAACTATCTAGTGTTGCTATTTTTAAAAAAACTTCATTATTATTTTCCAGAATTATTGCATTGTGTTCTGTGAATATGGCCTGGGTGAATTCTGTGTTTTGCGATTTGTTATTCATTTCTTTATGATCTTATACATATGGCCAATTTAGAGGACTACATATTAAAAAGAATGGGCATCAAGTTCTGGATCTGTCTGCTAATGAAAGCTTATTAATCATTATTCGTATCATATTCCTGACTTATTTTTTGCCTTTTTGACCTATTAATTTTTATTAGGCAATTAAAGATCACTGTGACTGTGATTTTGTCAATATCTTCTTATATTTTTTATGCATTTTTTTGCTTTATAGTTCACATGCATAAAGTTCTAGTGCATGGATTCTCAAACTTCCTGATGCCGCGACCCTTTTTATACAGTTGAACTGCTGTTCTAGTGGCTTATCTGCCTAGCGGCTTATTATTATTTTTTTTTTCAATGTGAAATGGATCCCACTTCATTCCTCTCAGTGCTATTTGCTTTTCTGGTCTGTTGTGATAGTGTCTTTCCCCCGTTCTTTTTTTTTAATTATCATTATTGTTTGGGATTCATTGAGGGTACGAAGGATTAGGTTTCACTGATTGCCCTTGTTAGATAAAGTCCCTCTTCTGTAGTGTACCGCCCCCGAGAAGTGTGCCATACCCAGTGTCCCCCAGCCCCTCGCTCCTCCTTTCTCCCCGCCACCTCACCCCCCCATCCCACTCCATTTTTTTTTTGTTAGCATTTACACTCAATAAACTACCAATATGCTTTATCTTTTCTTACCATCTCTTTTTTATTTACCGTGAATTTCAATCTTCTTTTCGCCTTTCTTATCTTTTGTTGAACTGATTGAGATGTCTTGGTTCCATTTGATTTTTTTCCCTGTAATTGTTCGGAACCTATAAGCAAATTGTATTTTTAAAAGGTTAAGTTTAAGGTGCCTACAATAAATCTGGGAAGTTTTATCAAACATAAAGTGGAGGATTAAGGGTCTGGAGCTTGAAAGAGAAATTGGTATTGAGGATGGTTTTTAAACTGTCATCTTTGTAGTGGAAGCCATGATAGTGTCTGCTACTATCCTGGGAAGTCATGGAGAACCAACACTATTGCCTAGTACGGTGCCAGGTTTGTGAATCCTTAAGGAATGAAGAAGACAAAGGACTAAGTGTGGAATATAGGGGAACATTGACATTGAAAAAGAGGAGGAGGCTCAGTGCCATAGCTCAGTAGGTAGGGCGCCAGCCACATACACCAAGGCTGGCAGGCTTGAGCCTGGCCTGGGCCAGCTAAACAACAATGACAACTGCAGCCAAAAAATAGCCGGGCATTGTGGCAGACACCTGTAGTCCCAGCTACTTGGGAGGCTGAGGCAAGAGAATCGCTCAAGCCCAAGAGTTTGAGGTTGCTGTGAGCTGTGATGCCACAGCACTCTACCCAGGACTACATGGTGAGACTCTGTCTCACAAAAAAAAAAAAAAAAGTAAAACTAGTACGAGAACTAGTATTAGAATGAGTGGCTTATATTAGAAGGCAGAAGGTCAACTTTGAGAGAGTGGTATCTCCAAAGCCAGAGGAGAGAATTTCTTAGAGGAGATGGTAGGAAACAGTGCTTACCTACTAGAAAGATTAAACAACATGAGGACTGCAATTGGGCCTTTGGAGAGACCCTTATGAGACGACTGGTGGTCTGAGGGGAGGGAGTTTGGGTGGTGGGTTGTGAAAGTTCAGGTAAGGATTAGAAGTGGAGAGGAGCAAAGAATAAGGGCTTTTCATTTATGAAATTGTTCTGGGAAAGGTCAAAAGGAAATCAGACATATCTTCAAGCCAATGTGGTCCAGAGGAAAAGCTTTCTTTGGGATGGAGAATCAATTATTCCTACCATGTACAAAGAGGTAGAGGAGGGAGGACTTGGAGGCCGATTTTTTCCTCAGGGCTTTCTAAGTTGGTAGGGTCCATCACAGCTGGGGATTCTCACTGGATGTACCCAGTAGCTCTGTAGATCATCATAATGTCATAAGCCTTAACTTGCTTGAGGAATCTAAATATGCACCCTTTGTAGAAGATTCCACCATTATAGTTGTATAAATCTTTCTGGTCTCTTGGCATTGTAGAGACTTAATGGTCTTTATGGGGGGGAGTAGAGTTAGCTCAGAATCATGGATCTTGTATTGCTTAAAACCAGTCACCTATTTATTTCTTGATGATTTAAAATTTTAGGTTATCTTCTGTATACAAGTGAGTAGTCACTTATGATGATTTATAGTTGTGGAGGGGAGGGAGACCTCAGCCATAGAATTTAATCTGTGTCTGTGAGTAAATTATAGGTATCTATTAATTAATTAATTTCTAAACTTGGGAACCAGATAGATTCAGATTTTTTGTGAGATAGCACTATTTGAAGTAGACTCATTATCCAATCTCTTACTCTGCAGTCTAAAACACATAGACATTCTTTACTGTTCTTTACTATCTGAATTGGTATCCAAATCTGAATAATTTAGATTACAGAGCATAGTTGTTCTCTAAATTCTTTCTCCTTTCCTTTTCTGGGAGAACCTACGATTGTAAGAAAGAACCAAGATACATGTGAGTCTAAATAAACCATTTCCTCCCACTGGTGAGAAGAATATTTTTTTCTACTATAGATCCATTTCACTGGGCTTGGCTTCCTCAAGCAAAAGTTCCTTTTTCTGAAGAAATAAAAAACTTGATTCTACCACATGTTTCTGACATGAACTTTGTGCAAGATTTGTGTGAAGATCTTTATGAACTTTTTAAGGTAAATAAATGTTTAATTTTGATTATGCAGAAAATAAAGTAAATCTTAAATTAGAGATTTTCTTAATCGAGCTTATTTGCAATTCATTCCTTCTCATATTGCTGCTTACAGTGGAGCCTAGCATGACAGAGAGGAACTAGCATTAGTTTTACTTTACAGGAGCATAAATTTGTAAAGTTACGCTTACTACGAGTATTCTTTGAAGTGAGACTAACATTAGAATTTAAGAAGTTGTTTTCTTCCAAAGTTGAACTTTTACAAAATTGTTCCGTAGATTGTAATACATGTTTGGTGATCTGCTGTTTAATTATCTCAAAAAACCTAAGCCTGTTGTCTGGAAAGTCATCTTAAATCCTTTCTGAAATAGTTGAGGTTTAAGTAAAACAATCTAGTTGTGTCATTCTGGAAGTATACAAAAAGACATAAGGTGAATGTGCTCTTTTTATCTTATCAATTAGGAAAGCTTTCTAAAGACCTTACTTTTTAAGTTGAAGTGTTCACTTGTTTTCTGATATTTGTTTCAAAGATTTTAATTTTGGAAATGATCATTTTTTTTTTCCTTTTTGTGATAGACTGACAAAGGATTTGACAAAGCCACTTTTGAAAGTCAGATGTCTGTGATGAGAGGTCAGGTAGGTTACTTTCTTAAAATCTTTACTAGTGAACATTAGGAAAAAGTCTCTTTGAAACAGTAATCAACATTTTTCTCAACAGTAATCCAGAGACGATATATAATTCTTAATACTACCTGTTATGCTCAGATGACTAATTAGGTTAAATAATTTGTTTTTCTCTATCATTTTATAAATTAGGTATTTTAACCTTGTTTTGATAGTGCTTTTTATTAAACCAGCCTTACGGTGAATTGTTTGTCTCCCATTTTAATAGCTGTTTTCCTGGGAATCACTACGTTTTTCTCCCTCAAATCCACTTACTTGAGTCTTTTTGTTTTTTTGGAGACAGAGTCTCATTTGTCACCCAGGGTAGAGTGCTCTGGTGTCACAGCTCACAGCAACCTCAAACTCTTGAGCTCAAGTGATTCTCTTATCTCAGCTTCCCAAGAAAGTAGGACTACAGGCCCCCACCACAACACCCAGCTATTTTTAGAGATGGGGTCTTGCTCTTACTCAGGTTGGTCTCGAACCTGTGAGCTCAGGCAATCCACCCCCTTGGCCTCCCAGAGTCCTAAGATTACCGGCATGAGCCACACACCCAGCACTTGGGCCTTTCAATACCAAGTTCTGTTGACAATAAGATTAGTTTTTTGTTTGTTTTGTTTGTTTATTTTTTGAGACAGAGTCTCAGTTTCCCTGTGGTAACGTGCCTATGATGTTGTCATACTTCACAGCAACCTCAGACTCCTGGGCTCAAGCAGTTATCCTGATTCAGCCTCCTATGTAGCTGGACCTACAGGCGCCTGCCACAGTGCCTGGCTAGTTTTTCTATTTTTAGTAGAGACAGGGTCTTGCTCTTGCTGAGACTTATCTGGAACTCCTGAGCTCAAGCAATCCACATGCCTCGGCCTCCCGAATGCTGGGATTACAGGTGTGAGCCATGGCACCTGGCTGCCAATAGATTCTTTTCCTTGTAGTATATGTTCGCCTTTGCTAGAGTAGTCAGTTAATAACCAATGTTCAGCACTGATTGGGGTATGAAAGGACAAACTGTAACTCAGTCCTTTCCTCTCCCTCCCCCCTCCCCGTTCCTTACCTCTAATTGAATATTAAAAATAAGAGCTATTGACTCAGCGCCTGTAGCTTAAGTAGCTAAGGCACCAGCCACATACACCAGAGCTGGCGGGTTCAAATCCGGCCCAGGCCTGCCAAACAACAATGACAACTACAACCAAAAATAGCCAGACATGGTGGTGGGTGCCTGTAGTACCCACTACAGACTGCTTGAGAGGCTAAGGCAAGAGAATCATGTAAGCCCAAGAGTTGGAGGTTGCTGTGAGCTGTGACGCCACAGCACTCTACCGAGGGTGACAGCTTGAGACTCTGTCTCAAAAAAAAAGTAAAAAAAATACGAGCTATTAAGTCTGCTGATGTGGGCCTGCAGGCCGGGCTGATTCTCAGATGGCATTTGCTTCTTCAGCTCTATTAATGGTATTAGCTTCCAAAAGGATTGAAATGAAAATAAATTGTACTGTGAACATCCTTCAGTGATTTTTAAATGAATGTTCTCTTTCTAAAATATACATTTAATTTAAGGTAGCTATTTGCTACAATACCTATGGCAAAGAAGATGAGTGAAGTTTTTGTACTGATAATGTATTGTATAACTTTAACGGGTCAATACAGTTAAATCAGATAATTATTTATTCATCCAGCAAATGATTACCGGCAGAGCTACTGCCACAAGCCAGTCACTGGTGGTAACGCAGTGAGCAAAGCCGAGTTCTTGCTCTCAAGGAGCTTATGCTCCGCTGAGGAGCCCAGGGGTCAGGGAAAGGGGGGAACTTAACGCCTCTGCGCTCTTTCACGTTTGTGTGCTTCATTGAAACCAGTAAGTGGAATGGCTGGAGAAGGAGGCCAAAATATGGATTTCACACAGAGAGAATTGGATTGTTTAGAAATTTAGCATTTAAAAAGGCTGTGATGCCACAGATGTTTTGGAAGAAGAGACCTCCTTCTGGGTTTCTTCTTGTGTGCACAATTTTGTTTTTCTGTGCCTTTTGGGAGTGGGATAAGATAGTGATATCTCAGCAAAAGGGGTCCCTAAACCCCAGAAGGTTAAAAACTACTGCAGAAAGCCAAGCTGAACACTGGGGTGCAGAGCTGCTTAGCAGATGAGGAGCCCAGAGGCCTTTTGTGGGTAATTCAGGAATGAATGAAGTGATCAGATGATTATTGATTGTAATTATGCTGCTGAGTTGTCCCATCCCAAAATACATTTGGGCTAACTTTTAAGGCATAGATAATTATGCCCTGATTTGACCTTTTTGCTTTAAATAGTTTGCTTGACACATCAGTGTGCTTCACTTTCTGGAATTTTCTTATGCCTAAAAGTGTATCTTCATCTTAGGGATGTTATTTTGAATGAGTGAATGAATGCTATAAATAATTTTATAAGCTTTAGCTGTTGATTAAAGTTAGCACATGGGGAATTTTAATTAAAAAAATACCTGTCCAAAAGGTTCTGATGATGTTCCAGTTCTGGGTCTGTTACCAAGTACAGCAGTGCCTGTCCATTGTCTTAGGTTTATTTAGTCATATCCTATCTCCTTTACAAAGGAGTTCAAGGTATTATAAAAAGGTGTGTAATAAAATATAAAAATGACAGGGTTAAGATGTGGGGAGAGAAAGAAATAAAATGATACGTCAGTTCTATGTTTTAGTTTGATTTTGTTGTTTTATAATTTTAATTTGATTTTGAGCTTTCTGATAACCAAAAAGAATATTGTCCACACCTTGTAATCCCAGCACTCTGGGAGGCCGAGTCGAGTGGATGGATGAGCTCAGGAGGTTGAGACCAGCCTGAGCAAGGGCGAGACCCCGTCTCTAAAAAAAAATAGCCAGTTGTGGTGGTGGGCGTCTTTCCTCCCAACTACTTGGGAAGCTGAGGCAAGAGGATCGCTTGAACATGAGAGTTGGAGGTTGCTGTGAGTTCTGATGCCAGGGTACTCTACCAAGGGCGACAGAGTGAGACTGTGTCTCACAAAAAAGAACAATGTCCTCTGAAATGTACATGTTTGTGTAGCTCTCTAGCTTTTGTTAGTTTTTTGTTGTCATTGTTTTTTCATTTTTTAAAAGTTGTTCTAATTCTGAGCACAGTGAGCCCAGACATGCGAGGAGGCAGTGCCCTATGATTGCCCCTGGGAATAGCCACTGCACTCTAGTCTGGGCAGTACAGTGAGACCACCATCTCTTAAAAAAAAAAAAAAGAAAGAAAGAAAAGAAAAAATAAATGTTCTAAAAATCAGATGCCAAAGTAAATCAGCACTTATTAAAATAGGGGCTTAACAAACAAAAACAATAACCCAAATTCCAAACAATAAAACCATTGTTTCAGCCAGTTCCTTAATTTAGTCGAAATATTTGTGTCTTTTCTTTCATTTGTAAATATCCTTTAAATTCCTTCCCCCTCCAAATTTGCCTGTTAACGTAATGCTTTGTGTACAACCAAGCCTTCTGCCCTAGTTTGTAGTAAGCCTTCAGTTTTATGCATATAATCGGTGACATGCTCTAATTCTTCACATAACGATGTGTACTGAAACTAATAGGAAGCTTTTTGTTTTTGTGGTTTGGGACTAGTAAGGTTTACAAAAGTTAAAGATAAACCTTGTTTTGAATTTTATATTAAATAGCATGGTCCTAGGTAAGTTCACCCCAGCCTTTCTAGGGTCCTACCTGTGCCTATTTGGAACATTTGGGACCTGAGAATATATATATTTTTGGGGGGGGAGAACCTGAGACTATATTTACTTATGAGAATATGAAATATATTTTCTATAAGATCTGGAAAAAAGTGGCAGAAATAATAAATAAAAGTGTTTTATGGGGTGGCGCCTGTGGCTCAGTGAGTAGGGCGCCAGCCCCATATACTGAGGGTGGTGGGTTCAAACCCTGCCCTGGCTGAACTGCAACAAAAAAATAGCCAGGTTTTGTGGTAGGTGCCTGTAGTCCCAGCTACTTGGGAGGCTGAGGCAAGAGAATTGCCTAAGCCCAGGCACTGGAGGTTGCTGTGAGCAGTGTGGCGCCATGGCACTATACCGAAGGCACAAAGTGAGACTCTGTCTCTAAAAAAAAAAAAAAAAAAGTGTTCTATGAAAACACAATGATTTACAAACCAGAAGCTCATTTACAGATTCAGCAACAATGGACATTAAAGAAAGTGAGGCAGGGTGGCACCTGTGGCTCAAAGAAGTAGGGCGCCAGCCCCATATGTCGGAGGTGGCGGGTTCAAACCCAGCCCCGGCCAAAAACTGCAAAAAAAAAAAGAAAGTGAGACAAGCATTTTGGCGCCTCTGAGTGCTTGCCCTTTACTGGGTACTTTTATGTTTATTATTGCTTCTCCTCACAAACCCTATCTGCATTTTATGCTGAAGAAACTTGCCTCGAAGGGGCCAGGTGGCTGGTTGCATCTGTGTAATAAGGGGCGTGTGGGCAGCCTGGCAGATCTGTACCATTCAGGCATCGCCTCTGCCTAGGCCCCCCTATTTCTTCTCTGGATTTATTGACATTGTATGTCTTTACCTCTTCTCTGTTTCTCCAATCTCTCTAAAAACAAGTCTGATCATGCCTTTCATAGTTTTCCGCACAGTCAGCCAGGCCCTTCTCCGTGGGGCTCCCTCCAAACAAAGCACCTGCCTTCACCTTTGACCTTTTCATGGCTTCCCCTGAGCTTAGCAAGAATTTCTCTTTCTGCCCATCTCCCTGTGGTGCCCTTATTCTCTCCTTAGAAGCCTTTTCCTCTTCATCTGGAGAACCAGGGGACCTCAAACTACGGCTGGAGGGCCACATGCGGCCCACCGGCCCTCCCGGTGTTTTTGCCACCAATGCCTTCCCTGCTACAGTGCGCATGTGTGGAATGTGCGCCGCACCCTCTGACTCCCTCCTCTCTGTCTCTCCACTCCTCTCAGTCTCGGGAATAACTGATGCGTACTTGCATGACTTGTTACGACTAGCAGTGACAAATATGGAACCAGACATTGACCATCTCAGAGTTAGCCAAAAGCAGGCCCATAGTTCCCATTGAAATACTGATAAGTTTATTGATTTAACTTTAGTTGTTCATTTTAAATATTGTATTTGTTCCCGTTTTATTTTTGTAATTCAAAATAAGATATGTGCAATGTGCATAGGAATTTGTTCATAGTTTTGTTTTGTTTTTTAACTATAGTCCCGCCCTCCAACGGTCTGAGGGACAGTGAATTGGCCCCCTGTTTAAAAAGTTTGAGGACCCCTATGGAGAACAGTTTTTCTTTCTAGCTCCAGCCCAGTCTTTCTAGGGTCCTCCTGTATGCAGGGAGTTGTTCTTTGAATTTCTGTAGCACTCCTTGGGAATTTGCTGGTGTCACATTTTGCTCAGAAATATGGTTTTGAAATCAGCATGTCAGGTACATTAGTATTGAAAAATAGCTTAAAATTGACCATATAGTAGAATAGATGTGGTTTGATGTATACAACGCAGTAATTCTTGTATGCCCCGAAATTTGAGGACCAGTGAACTAATCTAAAGAAAAGCTAAGTACGCAAAAGCCCACAGGGTTATGCCATCTGCCTCTGCCACAGCCGTCATATGCCCATCACGCTCCCAGATGTACTGGGGAGGGGGTTGAATTCTAGCATTGCCCCTTGTCTGCAGTATTTGCTCCATTCAATTATAAAAAATCCTGTCTAGTTTAAACATATAGTAAGAGATTGGTTTATTCTTTGATAAGGGAAAAAATGAGTGGTATGTGGAAGAGGAGATCTGATTTTCAAGTCATGACATAGGTCCTTTGTAGTTAAAGTGTCTGTCTCGCTGTATTGGAGTTATTTGTTCATGTGGCTGTTCGTTTCTAGAATGTGCGTTCTTTGAGGGCCCACATGATTTTCCCTTCTATTCAGTACTCTCTTCTCTCCAACACAGTGAATGCTCAGTAAATGTTTCTTTAATAAATAAATGCAAGATTATTGTGTCCCCTGAACTCCAAAATAAATATTAATAGTATAGTTTTAGGATTGAATAATTTTTGCTCTTATATAGCTATTTAGAATTCCAACTGGGCACAGTGGCTCACACCTGTAATCCTGGCATTCTGGGAGGCTGTAGCAGGTGCATCACCTGAGCTCAACAGTTCAAGACGAGGCCTGAGCAAGGGCAAGACACTGTCTCTACTACTACTAATAAAAAACACTAGCCAAGCATTGTGGCAGGTTCCTATAGTGTCAGTTACTTGGGAGGCTGAGGCCAGAGTTTGGCTTGAGCCCAAGAGTTTGAGGTGAGTGCCAATGATGCCACGGCACTGTCCCCAGGTCAACAGAGTGAGACTTTATCTCAAAAAAAGTAAAAAATAAAAATTTAGAATTTGTAAAGGGACATTTCACCTTCTTCTTCCTTTCTGTTTTTCACATTTTCTGCAATCATGTATTGTTTTTAGATGCAGAAAAATATTAGGTGTTATTAAGTTGGCATATTTAGACTAATGTTAATTTTTAGAATAGAACTTTGAAAACCCAAAGAAGAAACTAACTAGAACCTTTCATTCTTAGCCATGGTGGTGCACATACCTTTTTTTTATGGTAAGAGCCACACTCATAGGCAGACGCCACTTTTGCCCTGTCCCCGCAGGAAGGTCTCTGTCCCTTTCATTAAACCTGGCCTGAACCTCAAAAAAAAAAAAAAAAAATGCTTCTAGACTTAAATTTCATAGGTTCTTTTTTTTCTTGTTATTCAAATATAGCCAACTTAAAAAATCTTTTTTTGCAGTTTTTGGCCAGGGTTGGGTTTGAACCCATCACCTCCAGCATATGGGGCCCGGCGCCCTGCTCCTTTGAGCCACAGGTGCACCCCAACTTAAAAAATCTTAAGGGAAAAACTTAAAGGTATCCTAACACAAACATAAGCTGTAATTACTATTGCTAGTACAGGTCTATTTTCCTGATACGTTAAATACTCTAAATTTTCTAGGAACTAAACCATCTAGTTTATATAATTCTATTCAAAATATTATGAAACTTATTTATTAGTGTGGCTTTATGTTGAAATGTTTATGGTTATCACTACTGACCAGTCATTACAAGAACATCAAAACGTATTGCTTGTGTATAATTATATGTTTCACATACGTGAAGGAAGCATCTGCATTTATAAAGTACATAATAAAGAGAATTATTCCTGATATGCAGGGAAAAAAATAAAAAGAATTACTAAAGTTTTATTGTATCTGAATAGAGAGTAGAATAGGCTATAATCTATCCATTGAGTTTTATAATCTTATTTGTATACTCAAGTAGAAATTCCAAGAGTATCTTTGGGCATAGAATGTAAGTTTACTTTTCCTACTTTTCTTTTTAAGCCCTTAAATAAAACTTTATTTAAAATGGCTACCTTCAGGGTGGCACCTGTGGCTCAAGGAGTAGGGCGCCAGCCCCATATACCAGAGATGGTGGGTTCAAACCCAGCCCTGGCCAAAAACTGCAAAAAATAAATAAATAAATAAAATGGCTACCTTCGGGCAGTGCCTGTGGCTCAAAGACAGGGCGCTGGCCCCATATGCTAGAGGTGGCGGGTTCAAACCCAGCCCTGGCCAAAAAACGCAAAAAAAAAAAAAAAAGCTACTTTCCCATGTTCCCTAAGCCCCTTCCCTGTTTCAGGCTTTCCCATAGCACTTTGACCTTCTCATGCATGAAATGATTTGCTTATTCACCTCTGTTAACTCCTCCGGCTGCTAGACCGTAAGCTTTTTTTTTTTTTTTTTTTATGGCCCTCGGTACAGTGCCGTGGCCTCACACAGCTCACAGCAACCTCCAACTCCTGGGCTCAAGTGATTCTCTTGCCTCAGCCTCCTGAGTAGCTGGGACTACAGGCGCCCGCCACAATACCCGGCTATTTTTTGGTTGCAGTTTGGCCAGGGCCAGGTTTGAACCCGCCACCCTTGGTATAGGGGGCCAGTGCCTTACCGACTGAGCCACAGGCGCCGCCCGGACTGTAAGCTTTTTGAAGGCATGGAACTTAGCTTGTTTGTTTTTCTTTTTTAATTTTTGTATCTCTAGCACTTAGAACACAACCAAGCACTTAGTAGTAGGCATACAATATATTTATTTGTTGAATGAGTAGGTAAGGCACGTATTTAGTAAAAACCAGACTATTTAAACAATATTCATTAATATTTAAGTTTTACAAGTAAGTTGAATGGAATATGTAGAGTTCTTCACTTTATTCATTCGTGATTCCATTGGTCCTGGACATAGGTTTATTCCAGAATATTTTAAAGTTACCAATTGGCGAAAGTTATTTAATTCTAGTACATTTATGTATGTGTTTTTAAACATAAATATATCTGTGTCATACATATTTATAGCAGTCATTCCTCATCACAATCTGGTGTGCATTAAATGGATGAAATAAAAATTATAGTGATTAAATGGTCAAAATAATGTCAGTAAAGTGAAGCTTTTTGTCTTTTTAAAATTGGTGAAAATGTCTCTTCTTTCCACAGATCCTAAATCTTACTCAGGCATTGAAAGATGGGAAAAGTCCTTTCCAGCTGGTACAAATGCCTTGTATAATCGTGGAACGGAGTCAAGGTGGAGGTCAGGGTCGGATCGTCCACCTAAGCAGTTCTTTTACCCAGACTGTTCATTGCAGGAAGCCATTTTTTTCCTCCTGGTAACAGATATAAGAGTAAGATAAACTGTTGAGAATTACTGTGACATTAAAACATTACGGTAATGTAAATCTGCTGTTAAGCGCTCCAGTTGCCAAAACTTCAAATAATGTAAGTCTTTAAAGGTTATATTTTGAATGTAGCCAAAAGTTTACAGTTTTTTTTTTTTCCAAATATTAAATTTCTATTTCAGGGAAGAAGTGATCTATCTACTACATTGTATTTTTGTAGAAAATTTGTATTCTATGTTGTCGTAGTTTAAAAGGTAATTTTACACATGCTGGAATGACTGTAATTACCCTGGAATTCCAAGAAGGAAGATAAGGTACTTGTTGACCTTGAATACAGTAACTTTTAATATACTTTTTAAACATTGAGAAGAACGTTCATATTAACTCTTCTTACATTATGAGAGGCCTTTGAGGGTGAATCTGAACCTGCTCTTATAAACTATGGTAGAATAGTTAGGTGATAGAAAAAGCAGGTAAGAATAAAGAAAGCAATGTTGCCTTAATTTTAAAAGCTGCTATTTTAGAACTTGACTAAATGCCCCTAAAGTGGCTATTATTAGGGACCAGAAAATTACATCTCGGTTAAGTAACAGGTGACCATTCTCTCTTTTGTACTTTAGATATTTTTGGGTGAACAATTTTGTTGCAATGAGGAGAAATTCTAAAGACATTCCCCCCTTAAAAAAAAAAAAAATCAAACATTCCAGTGAGACTTGAGGGGAATAATATGAAATTTAAGTAAATCTCTAATATTTTGCAATTCCACAATAACAATAAAATTGCCTTTTGTTTTCTTGTGTGGGATAAGGTACTTGAGATTAGTACTTCAGAATAATGATCTTGTTCACTTTAATACTTCAGTTAACATTAAACTTCACTGACAAGTAAACCATACCCCAAATAGTATATTGGATTGCATTTGGCGGTCCTAGGTTATATGTTAATAATAATCATACTTGAAATTACAGATGTTATTATAATTACAGTTAATTTTAAATTATCAGGCCAGTTAAAGGCCAGTGAAGGGGAACATGACATAGATAAGTATAAAATCACTTGATTTGAATTTATTTTTGTACTTTATTTTAAATATCAGCATGTAAGACATCCTTGGAATTTGCCGCACTGTGTGATTTAAATTGAAATGAGCCTGACGTGCGGATGTGATTGTAGAGAAGCAGAAGCTTTGTTCTGTTCTTCAGGCTCAAAACCAATAACATTGCCACTTGGACTAAACTGGGCAATTTATGGTCTTGACTTCTTGCTTTTTAAGCTTATTGTCTTGTGTGGAAGGTATCTTTGTGGAGAAATTCTTTCCTGAAGAGGAAATAGGATGTAAGGTGGACCTGCAGTGCTCTCCTTGACATCTTTCTCTCGGTCTTCCTGGACGTGATGCCTGGGAATTCTGCTGCCTTAATGGAATTCATTGGAAACCTGTGTGTTCCTACCTCTGCTAACCCTCCATTGGCTCAATTTTGAGACAATGGAAAATTGACTGGAAGTGCAAAACTCAAACTACTAGCTTTTAGATAAATACTATTAATTAAAATGTGCATTTTGAAGATGGGTTCAAAAAGAATAAGTTGCTGTGATGTGGGTTCTGCTTTTATTAAACAGTTTTTTCAGTATTTTGAGAATTACCATGTTAATGTTTATAATGAAAAATTGAGTAGATTACTACCATTTTATATCGTAAAATTAAGATAGTACGAAAATGTTTTTCAGTGGTCTGACCATGGCAGAAAAGTAACGTTGAAATATTTAACATGATTGTAAGTCAGAATACATTGGTTGTATTTTGTGAACTTTCATGAACTTAATTCATATTTAAATATTGTGGGCTTTTTTTCTAATGGGTATATTTATAGTGTCCAAGGTGATAGGCTAAAGGTAATAAAAATCATTGTCATAAAGTTACATTTCTTTTGTTTGTATGTATGTATATCAAATATTTAGAATGCTTGTGAACACATATCCATTTATAAATGATGCCAAACTACTATTCTCTTACTTCCTATATGAATGGGATAATGTAATTCTTTATAATTCCAGAAGACATATTTAACTGGAATCTTTATAATTGGAGACATTTTAACTTTATTTAATTATATGCTGACTTTATCACCCCCCAAATTTGTTAGCAATTGAAGACTTTGTGGAGACATGGTTTGATGCAGACTTGAAAATAATTTGATTTACAATTTTTTTTTTTTTTTTTTTGTAGAGACAGAGTCTCACTTTATGGCCCTCAATAGAGTGCCGTGGCATCACACAGCTCACAGCAACCTCCAACTCCTGGGCTTAAGCGATTCTCTTGCCTCAGCCTCCCGAATAGCTGGGACTACAGGCGCCCGCCACAACGCCCGGCTATTTTTTGGTTGCAGTTTGGCCGGGGCTGGGTTTGAACCCGCCACCCTCGGCATATGGGGCCAGCACCTTACCGACTGAGCCACAGGCACCGCCCTGATTTACAATTTTTTTTTGCAGTTTTTGGCTGGAGCTGGGTTTGAACCCACCACCTCTAGCACATGGGGCCAGTGCCTTACTCCTTTGAGCCACAGGCACCGCCCTAAATATTCTTATATTTATATATATATATATATATATTTTTTTTTTTTTTTGTAGTTTTTGGCCAGGGCTGGGTTTGAACCCACCACCTCTGGCATATGGGGCCGGCGCCCTACCCCTTTGAGCCACAGGCACCACCCGACTACAATTTTTTTTTTTTTTTAAATACTATGTTAAGTGGAATTAAAACCTTATTTAAAATGATGGTATGGTCTTTGGTGAGATCACATCTCATATCCTTGTACAGATAGGGGAAGAGACAGGCAGCATCTTAGGTTTTTATAGCCTGCCTTCTTTCACCAGACTGCTTGCCCACCTGTTCAGAGTTGTATCAGAAATTCTGAGCTCTGGTCTGTTTCCAAGCCTCTCTTGCAGTTAGTTGGGGGCTACGTGACTGAATTCTGGCCAGTGAGATGTGTGGGCAAGTAATCTAGGCGACTTCTAGGCCTGGCAGTAAAACTCACTGTCACGATTAGCCATTGTCTTGTCTTCCTATTCGGCTGTGAACAAAGCATTTGCAGTATAGAAGCATCTAAGGCATATGTGTCTCTGCTGAAGGACAGCAACCTGGAGAGCCTCCTGACCTCGTGGGACTTGTGACATGAACAGGAAAGAAGTGCTTTGAACAGTTTGAATTTAATTGTTACTATAGCTTGGTTTGTCCTATTCTGGGCATTATGATGTAAATAGAAAAATGCAAATAACTTTTAAAATAAAAAATTTAAAAGACAATTATTGGAAACATATGAGGATACCGTCTTGACTAAAACCAGATGACAATATCTCTGTGAATCCCAGAATGAGTAGTTTATGTTAAAACTGTCGATAGCAACAAGATGACATGGGAACAGCAGCTCTAGAAGAGCAGAGAGAAGGGAACAGGGATTTGTGATGGTTCTAAGGGCCAGAGAACCCAGAGTTTGCCACTATGTGCTCAGCTCCTCCCAAAGAAAGATCCCCAGTAGTGGTGGAACTCTCACTTAGTAGATCCAAAAACCACAATCAAAACTGGGAGGAGGCTGCACTGTATTCAACTGGCAGCTAGAGAAAGGGCCTGCAGAAAGGGTGGAGGGTACTGAGGCCTCAGTCCTCAATAACAGTCAGTGAGGGGACACAGAGTAACAGGAATGGAAGACTCACTGACAGGGAAAGACTCTGGGGATAAAGGGGGGGGTCGGATACTGGTGGAAGAGAGGGGACTAAATGAGGCAGAATTCAGAACGTATTGAAGAGTTAGTGATACACAAGCCATCTTACCTAATACTCTGTAGTAACTGCAGGAGAGAGGGCCCTGGCACCACAAAGCTAGAAAAACATCCTGGGGCCAGACACTGGCCCAGGCTTGTAATCCTAGCACTCTGGGAGGCCGAGGTGGGAGGATCACTGGAGGTCAGGAGCCAGACTCTTTGTCTACTAAAAATAGAAAAAAATAGCAAGTGTTGTGGTAGGCACCTGGAGTTGGCTGCTACTCAGGAACCAAGGGAGGAGGATCACTTGAGCCCAGGAGTTTGGGGCAATAGAGTAAGACAATGTCTCAAAAAAAAAGAAAAAATCATCCTGGCCCACAGGAACCTGCTAAGAATATAGGAGGAAAAAGATAGAAAAATCCATTTTATTTAAATGTGACCAGAGAAAAATAGTAGCCAGATGTTTGAAAACATGCCGAAGGGATTTAAGAAATGATAGAAGCCAAGAAAGAACAACATGACATCAAAATTGGAAAAGCTCTAAATGAGATAGGCAGGCAACAGAAAGAAAGAAAATGAGAGCTGACGGGGGAAACATTAGAGTTAAAATCATGTTCCGGGATTGAACTAGAGGAGACATGAGTGAATAGACGGCATAGCCACAAAAACCCAGCAGCGAACATCATACTTAGTTGTGAAAAATCTCAGGTTTTCTATATTAGCTTTCTGTTGCTGCTAGAAAAAATGACCACAAATTTAGTGGCTGAAAACAACACAACTTCATTATGTAGCAGTCTGTAGGTTAAGTCTTGATGTTTAGGTTTGGGCTAAAATCAAGGTGTTTCAGCAGAGCTGTGTTCCCTTCTGGAGGCTTTAGGGAAGGATCCCTTTCTTTCCTTCCAGCTTCTTGAGGCCTCTCACGCTCCCAGGTCCTTTCCTGCCTTCTCTGTCTCAGAATCAGCAGTAGTGGATTGAATCCTTTGCTTGCTCTGACATGGACTCTTCTTACGCCCTCTTCCACTTACTTTTAAGGACTCTTGTGATTACATTGAATCCACCCAGATAGTCCACCATCATCTCCCTATCTTAAGGTCTGCTGAAATTAAACTTTAATTTCATCTGCAACTTTAATTCCCTAGGCATAGACATCTTTGGGGGCCATTATTCTTTGCACTTTCCCCTTGAGATCAGTAGTGCGACAAGGACATCTCTCTCACTTCATTAAAATTAAAAAATCACTTCATTAAAATTCAAAACGTATGCTTTTCAGAAGACATGAAATTTCTACCTACGACCTGGGAGAAAATATTTGCCAGGTTTCTCTAATAAAGGTCCTGAGTCCTAAATTCCAAAATGCATAAAGAGGTTTTGCAAACTCAAGAATATTCCCAATTAAGAAAAGATTTAAATAGACACTACACAAAAGAAAATACAGGAATGGGCCAATAAGCACATGAAAAAGATATTCAGTGCTATTAGTCCTTAGGGAAATGCAAATGAAAAGCATGAGTAACATTGGACATGAGCTTGTCATAGAAGCCAGTCATTCCACTCTGTACTTGCCCAAGAGAAATGAAAACAGATGTCCACAAGAAAATGGTCATCTCAGCTTTTTGTGGAATACCCCAGACTGGATATAACCCAAATGTCCACCAACAGGTGAATTGGTTGGCAGAATGTTGCAATTCCATACAACGAAGGGGAACAAAATACTGATACACACAGCAGTTTCCATACAATGAAGGGGAACAAAATACTGATACACACGGCAGTTTCCATACAACGAAGGGGAACAAAATACTGATACCACAGCAGTGTGGATGAATCTCAAGATCATTGTGCTAACCAGAGGAAGCCAGACACAAAAAAGAACATAGAGTACAATGTTACTTACATAGAATTTCTAAAATGTGAACTGATCTGTTGTTAAGCAGTCTAGCGGTTGCATGGGGACCGAGGGGAAGGATGGGATGGATTGCATGAAATCATAAGGGAACTTAGAGAGAGGATGGAAATAATTTTGTATCTTGATTCTGGTTCTGATTGAGGAAGGGTGTATCTGTCAACAAGCATCAAATTATGTAGTTCATTGTATGTGAATTGTTCATTAAAAAACAAGGAGATAACATTACAAACCTGTCAGATTAGGGAAAAATTAAAAACCTGGAAATTGGTACAAGGATTACGGAGAACAGTGTCTGGGACGGTTGGAGATGCAAATACCGCTGGGTAGTAATGATGGCGGGCAGACACACACAAGGTGGTTCAAGGCGGTGGTGTTTATAATACTGAGAAATCGAGAGCCGCCTGGATATCCATCAGCAGGAAAATGGATACGTAAACTGGTCTACTCATACAATGGAAGATTACAGAGCAGTGAAAATAAATGAACTATATCTATATGGCTTAAAATCTACAAATAAGCCTAAAACAGTGTTGGAGAAAGAGCAAATGGCACAAGTATTTGCGTGTCATTTATGAAAATACAGTACAGTACCTTGTGTTGCTTTTTAAGTATATGGAAATGTGGACCGAAATGGTCTCCAACTTCAGAACAGTGGTTACCTCTGAGGTAGGAGGGTATGGAAGCAGAATCCAAGGGTACCAAATACACTTTTTAAAGTTTGTTTTTTTTTTCTTTTTTGAGACAGTTTCATTCTGTCACATGGGTAGAGTGCCAAGGCATCATAGCTCACAGCAACCTCGAACTCTTGGACTCAAGTGATCCTCTTGCCTCAGTTTTTCATTTTTAATAGAGACGTGGGCTTGCTCTTGCTCAGGCTGGTCTTGAACTCATGAGCTTAAGCCATTGCATGCCTCATCCTCCCAGAGTGCTAGGATTATAGGCAAGGCATGAGCCACTGCGCCCAGCCCAAGCACACTTTAGTAAGTAAAAAATTTTCTTAAACTTTTTTTATTGTTTAGGATTCATTGAGGGTGCAAAGAATTAGGTTACACTGATTGCATTTGTTAGGTAAAGTCTCTCTTATAATTGTGTCCCACCACCAAGAGCTGTGTCATACACTGTGACCCCTCATCCCCCTCCTTCCTGCACCCTCCCTGCTCCCTTGTTCCCCCACCTCCCACCTTGTATTAGCTCATCTGTTGCTTTCCTACTGGAATTGAGTACATTGGATTCTTGCTTCTTCATTCTCGTATCACTTTACTAAGAAGAATGTATTTCAACTCTATCCAGGTTGATACAAAAGATGTAAAATCTCCATCTTTTTATAGCTGCATAATATTCCATGGTATACATATAAAACAGCTTGTTAATCCATTCCTGGGCTGGTGGGATTTAGTTTGTTTCCACGTTTTGGCAATTGTAAATACAACTGTGAAAAACAGTCTAGTGCAAATGTCCTTATGATAAAAGGATTTTTTTCTTGTGGGTAGATGCCTACTAATGGGATTGCAGGATCAAATGGGAGATCTAATTTGAGTTCTTTGAGGATTCTCCATACTTCCATCCAAAAAGGTTGTATTAGTTTGCAGTCCCACCAGCAGTGTAAAAGTGTTCCCTTCTTTCCACTAGCATCTGTGGCTTTGAGACTTTGTGATGTGGGCTGTTCTCACTGGGGTTAGGTGATGTCTCAGGGTGGTTTTGATTTGCATTTCTCTGATGATCAGGGACAATGAGCAGTTTTTCAAATGTTTGTTAGTCGTTCATCTGTCCGCGTCAGAGAAGGTTCTGTTCGTATCTCTTGCCCCATGGTAGATGGGATTGTTTGCTCTTTTTCTGTTGATTGATTTGAGCTCTCTATAGATTCTAGTTGTCAGCCCTTTGTCAGATTCATACCCTGCAAATACCTTTTTCCATTCTGAAAGGTTTTTGCTTTACTTGTTGTGTCCTTAGCTTTGCAAAAGCTTTTCAGCTTAATTAAGTCCCATTTGTTAATTTTTGTTGTTGCAATGGCGGCTGCAATCTTTATCATAAAAATCTTTCCCCAGTCCAACATCATGAAGAGTTTCTCCTGCACTGTCTTATACGATTTTTATTGTTTTGAGTCTTAGATTTAAATCTTTCATCCATCTGGAGTCTATTTTTGTAAGTGATGAAAGGTGCGGGTCCAGTTTCAGTCTTTTACATGTGGTTATCCAGTTCACACAGCACCAAAATTGTATGTATTTGTGGTGTACAAGTCCATGTTTTATACACACACACATTGTGGAATGGCTAAATCAAGCTCTGTGATGTATATGTTACCTCACACGTTTTCACTTAAAATCTACTTATTAGCAATTCTCAGGTGTACAGTACAGTACACTGTTCTTAACTGCAGCCACCATAAGGTATAATTGATCTCTTGGACTTAATTTTTTTTTTTTAATTAAATCATAGCTGTGTACATTAATGCAATCATGGGGTACAATGTGCTGGTTTTTTATACGATTTGAAATATTTTCATCAAACTGGTTAACATAGCCTTCACGGCATTTTCCTAGTTATTGTGTTAAGACATTTATATTTGCATGTACCCTTGTAAGATGCACCATAGGTGTGGTCCCACCAATGACTTTCCCTCCTCTCATCCTCCCCCTCCCTCTCCTCCCTCTCCCCTTTCCCCATCTTCTTGGGCTATAATTGGGTTATAGCTTTCATAAGAAAGCTATAAATTGGTTTCATAGTAAGACTGAGTACATTGGATACTTTTTCTTCCATTATTGAGATACTTTGCTAAGAAGAATATGTTCCAGCTCCATCCATGTAAACATGTAAGAGGTAAAGTCTCCATCTTTCTTTAAGGTTGCATAATATTTCATGGTATACACATACCACAATTTATTGATCCATTCATGGGTGGATGGGCACTTGGGCTTCTTCCATGACTTAGCAATTAGGAATTGGGCTGAAATAAACATTCTGGTACATATATCTTTGTTAATAGTGTGATTTCTGGTCTTCTGGATATATACCTAGTAAAGGAATTGTAGGATCAAATGGCAGGTCTAGTTTTAGATCTCTAAGTGTTCTCCAAACATCTTTCCAAAAGGAACGTATTAGTTCGCACTCCCACCAGCAATGTAGAAGTGTTGGACTTAATTTTTTAAGTGAAATTTAGTTTCCTTTGACCAGCATCTCCTCAATCCTCCCCCATCCCCAGTCTTTAGTAACCATCATTTTACTCTCTTGTTTCTGTTAAATCAACGTTTTCTCCACCTGACAGTGAGGTCACCTGGTATCTTTCTGTGCCTGGCTTATTTTTCTTAACATAATATCCTCCAGGTCAATTCCTGTTGTTACAAATGACAAGCTTTTCTGTTTTTTAAGGCTATTCAGCTGTGTTTATGAACCACATTTGCTTTATCCATTCATTTGTTGATGGACACACAGGTTCCATTTAGCCCATGGCTGTATAGTAAAAGTATATAACAAAAATACATTTACCTCAGCAAAGTGCATTATTAATCAGGATTATTTAAATTAGTAATTAAGTTTTAATCCACTTCAGAATCTACTTAAGGAGTTCTTCAGGCCTAGTTCTGGGGCTTGTGCCTATAATCTTAGCACTCTAGGAGGCCAAGGCAAGAAGATTGCTTAAGCTCAGGAGTTTGAGACCAGCTTAAGTAAAGTGAGACCCCATTTCTAGTAAAAATAGAAAAAATTAGCCAGATGTTGTGGTGGGTGCCTGTTGCCCCAGCTCCTCACGAGGCTGAGGCAGGAGGATCTCTTGAGCCCAAGAGTTTGAGGTTGCTGTGAGCTGTGATGCCACAGCACTCTATTGCAGGGTAACAGAGTGAAACTCTGTCTCAAAAAAAATAAATAAAAGGATTAAAGAGAAGAACTCTTCAAAAAAATAAATCCTTAAGCTTTGAAGTTTGTACTCCACCACTATGTAATGACATTAGTTTTATCTCCTGTCATTTAAAAATGCTATACATTTATTTTATATTCTGAACATTGTTTGTCTTCAACTAAATGGAAAGTATAAACAATTCTCTTTTGCCAATTCTCTTGTGAGTCTGGGATTTGAAATAGGGACCTAAGTTAAATCCTGGTTCTGGCCTGGTTACCACCACGTCCTCAGGACTTGCAGTCCCCAACTCTTTCTCCACGTGTGAAACTCATAAGTGAATTGTTACTTAAGAGATTTATACCAAAGAAGAAATGAGGTATGTTTTGTGAAAAATGTACAAATGCTGTTGGATGTACACTCCCTTACCACCTGAGCAGCTTTATTAATGGCACTTTGGGATTTGGGATTTTAGACATGCAATAAGGCCTACATCTGTGTTTATGGGTTTGACGTACACATGCAAATTTTTAGATTTGAATCTTTTTCTTGGAGCATGGTGACAAATTTGGGATCATAAAGCTGTTTTACAGTTTTCTGTACTGTGTGGTCCATGAGGGGCTAATCTGGGGTGGAGAAGAAAAGACACCTGGGGTCACTGGTTAGAGATATACCCACCCCTAACTCCCTGGAAACTAAGCAATATTTTAAAAGGTGTTTGCTCAGAACCCCAGCAGCTGGTCTAGCCAGCAAAAAGCTGTCAGGCATTCCTGCATGTCACCCTGCAGGGCTGTTTTTTTTTTAAGATCAGGAAATTGAAAACACGTGATTTTGAAAAGAAGCCGCTAATCTCTGTAAACAAAGACCTGTGTTTATTTTTCCTTGGACTCCCCAAACCCTGCCGGCTCCAAAAGCTCTGAGAACACAATTCCTTCCTCACAGGTAAAGCTTCTGAAACGATTGAGATCTGCAGAAATAGCAGAAAAAAAACAAGTTGACTTGCCTTCCCTAAGAATCAGAACGTTGTCTCAACACGGAGGGCTGATCCCAGGCCTGATCCCAGGGCTGATGGAACTGGTTGAGCCAGGTGCTTGTACCCGTATGCCAGTCAGCACTGCCTTTTATCTGTGTGGCTTTGGAACAATCCATAAAGCTATTCTGCCCTTCAAGTGTTTGTTTTCAATTGCAGCACTTAAAACGTAACCCAGGGCCTGGTTTAAACCAGGGTGGCAACTGCCCTAAGGTAGCTTCTGAGCAATTTAACATTTCTCTACACTTATGCTATCATGCTGCCTGTTGGAGCTGGAAATGCTTAATTCCCCAAATTTATAGCTAAAATGCTTCTCCTTAACGGAGACAGCATGGCTTAAGGGCAAGCAGTAAGTTTCAAAAGTCTGTGGCTGAGGACAACCTGTCACGGTTGATACAAAAATTTGGTGTCCTCTGTAGAACAGTGTTTTTCCACCTTTTTTTTTTTTTTTTTTTTTTAATCTCCTGGCACTCATGAACCTGTAGTTCAACTTCAAGGTACACTTCAATTATGTTGATCAAAAAAAAAAAAAAAGAGTAAAAAAAGGACTACAGTGCTTTGAACTTCTTTCAAAAATAATTTAGTTAATGATTGTTAAACATTTTAGCTAAGGCCCTCTACTGAAGGCCACAGCTCTTGTTGGGCTGCCCTTTCCATATAATTATTCTTTTTGCATTCCAGAAACTTCCATCTCCCCTCGGCCCTATAGACCCAGGGGAAGAAACGGCTCCTTTATAGCTCTAAGATAATGTACGTTCCCTCTGTGGTTTACCTTAACCTTGCCCACAGCGTGCCAAATAGATTCTTTATGAAATGCCCCTCAATTACCCTGGGGTGTGGCATCTGTTTCCTGCCAGGCTCCTGAATGTCACACATGTGATCTTACTTCCTACTGCAGCCACTCGGGAAGGCCTCAGAGCCAGAAGCTACATCCTTTGGGAGCAGGATTCAAAGGGACATCTGTCCAACTCAACTCTATGCCCGTCACTGCGCTGAACTTTGCTGGATACCTCTGTGATTCCCATCAGAGGGAAGGCCCCTTATAGGCCTCTTTTCATAAAGAAGACTTTGTGAGCAGCGCCTGTGGCTCAAGGAGTAGGGTGCCAGCCCCATTTACTGGAGGTGGTGGGTTCAAACCTGGCCCATGCCAAAAACTGCAAAAAAAAAAAAAAAGACTTTGTTAATCTCCTTCACTATCTTGAAATAAAATTCATAAATCAGACAACTTACCTAAACACTTAATTTTAAATAACATAAATATATTTTAAAAAGGAAACTTATTTAGTATGTATAATAGAATAGTTATATACCCTATAATGATGTTTTCCTCAACAAAGGACCACATATATGACAGTGGCCCTGTAAGACTGCGATGGAGCTGAAAAATTTCCATCACCTAGTGATATTGTAGCCATCACAGTATCATAGCACAATTACTTTAGTATAAACTTGGTATAGCCTGAGTGCACAGTGTTTCTAAAGTCTTCAGTAATGCCCAAGGATTTTTTTTTTTTTCTTTTTTGTAGAGACAGAGTCTCACTGTACCGCCCTCGGGTAGAGTGTCATGACATCACACGGCTCACAGCAACCTTCTAACAATGGGGCTTACGCGATTCTTTTGTGCCTCCCGAGCAGCTGGGACTACAGGCTCCCGCCACAACACCCGGCTATTTTTTTATTGCAGTTTGGCCGGGGCTGGGTTTGAACCCACCACCCTCGGCTTATGGGGCCGGCGCCCTACTCACTGAGCCACAGGCGCCACCGGAGGATTTTTACATTCACTCGCTGATGTACCCGGAGCAATCCCAGTCCTGCAAGCTCTATTTTTGGTATGTGCCCGATACAAGTGTAGCGTTTTTTATCTTGTATACTCTATTTTAACTGTACCCTTCCTATGGCTAAATATGTTTAGATACAGAAACACTTCCCACTGTGTTAGAATCACAGGACAGTAACTCACAGTACAGGTGCATAGCCTGGAAGCAGAGACCACACCCCAGAGCCTAGGTGTGTCTTAGGCCAGAGCATCTCAGTCTGGGTAAGTGCACCCTGTGATGTTCCGACAGCAATGAAATCGCCTAACACATTTCTCAGAACACATCCCTGTCATTAAACAATGTGTGACTGTATGTATTTTATATGTTAATATTCAGGCATGACCATACAATTAAATTATAATGAAGTCATCATTTCTTATGAGTACATTTGGATTTAAGGTAAGGCAAAACAATTTTTTCTTTATATGTGACATTTTGAAATCAAGGCTAAATTAGGATAATCAGGTAGTGTCACTGAGGTGGATTTGAATTTTGCTCAAAAATATTCACTGTTTTCCATCCAGCGCCCACGGGAGGCATGTACTCTCACTTTTCCACCCACTGATTTTAGGTTGGCAGCATGGCCTGCTTTGGCCACACGGGATGACAGCAGATAAGACTGAAATAGGATTGAAATGTGTTGAGCGGTGGGGCTTGCTTTTTTGTTCCTGTGCGACTGTCAGGAGAAGAGTTTCTCCCAGGGATCTAAATCAGAGCTGTGTACATTAATGCAATCATGGGGCACCACACACTGGTTTTATAGACCATTTGATATCTTTTCATCACACTGGTTAACATAGCCTTCCTGGCATTTTCTTAGAAAAATATGGAATGCTTCACGAATTTACCTGTCATCCTTGCGCAGGGTCCATGCTAATCTTCTCTGTATCGTTCCAATTTTAGTATATGTGCTGCCGAAGCAGATTCTTTTCTTTTTTTTTTTTTTTTGTAGAAACAGGGTCTCACTTTATGGCCCTCGGTAGAGTGCCGTGGCCTCACACTGCTCACAGCAACCTCCAACTCCTGGGCTTAAGCGATTCTCTTGCCTCAGCCTCCCGAGTAGCTGGGACTACAGGCGCCCGCCACAACGCCCAGCTAGTTTTTGGTTGCAGTTCGGCCGGGGCTGGGTTTGAACCTGCCACCCTCTGTATATGGGGCCGGCGCCTTACCGACTGAGCCACAGGCGCCGCCCCCAGATTCTTTTCTTTTTTTTTTTTTTTTTTTTTTTTGTAGAGACAGAGTCTTACTTTATGGCCCTCGGTAGAGTGCCATGGCATCACACAGCTCACAGCAACCTCCAGCTCCTGGGCTTAAGCGATTCTCTTGCCTCAGCCTCCCAAGTAGCTGGGACTACAGGTGCCCGCCACAGCACCCAGCTATTTTTTTGTTGCAGTTTGGCCGGGGCTGGGTTTGAACCCGCCACCCTCGGCATATGGGGCCGGCACCTTACTCACTGAGCCACAGGCGCCGCCCCCAGATTCTTTTCTTAACAGTGGTCTTCCCTGGAGAGAGACAGAGAGAGGGAGAGGGAGGAGGAGGGGAAGGGAAAAGAAGAGGGGGAGCAGGAGGGGAAGGGAGAAAGAAAAAAAAAAAAAGAAAGTGGGTCTGAGTGCTCACTTTGGGGCAGAAAGGAAAAGGCAGCCAAGGAAGTAAGGAAACCGGGTTCCATCACAAGAGCCAGAGAGGGTGGAGGGGAGGAGGGCAGGCAGATCCACGGGGAATGCAGGTCAGGGTTGGCTGGTCTGGACTGGAAGAGGCTTCGAGGCACACTGACTGATGCGTCCCTCCAGTATGTGGCAGCAGCTCTGGAGCATTGGTCAGCATTCTTGGCTGTGAGTGACAGAAGCAACTGGCTCAGGAGCCACAAGGAATGTATGACTCATGTAACAGAAGACATCAGGCATGGCTGGATCTAGGTGCTCATCTGATCTCTGCCAACATTTCTGTCTCCTAGTTCTGCTCCCTTCCTACTGGCTTCCTGCTAAGGCAGGTGCTTGTCCTGGGGTGGGGAACATTGCCACTGGCTACTGGGTCACCCAGGTGAAGAGTGCTGATGTGGTACATTGTGTTATAGGCCCCAATTCTTCGCTGCTTCCTGATTCACACTCTTTGCCAGGTAACTTTGTGATGCTTGGCCACATTGATTGCCTTGGTCACAAGAATGAGGTGGAAGTGACAGTGGGGCAGTTGTGAGCTGAGGCCTCAAGAAGCTTGCCTTTTGGTGCCAGTGGTCTTGTGTGCCTGCCAGCCCTGTGCGGAAGAAGTGCCCAGGTTGACCTGCTGTGCCCTGGGGAGGATGGGAGACGCGGGGCAGAGCTGAGCTGCCCCAGCCAAGGGGTGACACTGGAGAGCTGAGCCCTGCAGACACGTGGGACAGCAGCACTGTGGATGCCACTGAGATGTTGACATCTAACTATTGTACCTTTTCTCTCATGCATTCCAGCAGAAGCTCAAGTCACCTGCCCAAACCCAAGCCAGGCCCTACTAGTTGTTGTTCCTCTCAGGTGACATGGGCTGAAATTGGGGCTGGCTGGTTTCCCAAAGGAAAACTGGGGTCCTGTTACCAGAAGCCAGGGAAGAGGGCCAGGCATTCACTACAAAATGCTCCTCTGGCTGCAACTTGTGAATTGGAGGTTTTCAAAAGACATTTATTCTATTAACAAAGAGATGAGATTTCCAGACCCAGTCTCCCTCTGCTGGGACAGTCACTGCGTTGAGCAACTGTCAGCAGCATTAGGACAGGGCTCTGCGGGGTGAGGAGGGTGAGCAGGATCCACTCTGGGGCTCAGGCCTCAGGGAGCCTATTTGTAGCTCTGCCTCTGGTTTCCTTTCTGAATCCTGCGTAATCTCTCAGTATGTCTCCACTCCAGGATGTTTTTGCACAAACCAAAAGCACTATTAGACACTAAAATAAAACATTCATGATTGCTGATCATATTTATAACCCCATTGGTAAATATTTAACATGGGCTATTTACTGCATATATTCTATCTGAATATCAGGTAAGTTTTTTTTTTTTTTTGTCCCTAAAGTTATTCTTCAAGAAAAAGGGAATCACCTTGTTTTCAAAACATGCAACGTATGTCACATTTTGAGATGCTCTCTCATTTATCTTATTTGGATTAACTTTTGTGTACTTTTACAGTTTGGGGCGAATCGTCTGTAAGGGCTGCAAATCCATTTTGGTTTGAGGTGCTTATAGAGGTTACCTCACAGAATCAGCATTCCTTAAAGGAGAAAGAGAAACAAATGTAGATCCCGGAACTCTTTCCAGTTGTGTGATTTCACAAATTCAATTGCAAATTTTATGAACAAATCTTTGGAAGATCACAAAGGTGTACACAAAAACAAATTTTTAAACAAAAGTGCTAGTGTTCATGTGAGTGGGTATTTAATTCTTGATATAAATTTCCAAAAGTATCATCATCATGATGGGCTCAGAAAATTCCTTATCTAAAACAATGTAGAAGTGTTGGTAACATATGCTGGAAACTTGTGTCGGACACAGCAGAGACACAGATGCGATCAGAGGGGGAAATTGAATGAAACCACTGCATGAAGTTTGAAAGGAAAACAGCAGTGTTTCTGCAAGAAAACGCCATTGCACTAAATGGGTGACATTAAATACATACGCACACTGTCAATTCTTTAAATAATGTGAGGAGACATTTGACTGCTTCATCTACAACCTCACATGTGATTGCCTTTATTACAGAAGCTATATGATGTCTTGAAATTGAGTGGATTGATTCTTTCTACTTTATTTTTGTTTTTTCAAAGTTGTTTTAGCTATTCTGGATCTCTTTCCATGTAAATCAAATTTCAGAATAATATTGCCTAAATCTACAAAAAAATCTGGCTGAACTGTTGATAGCAGAGTGCTAAATCTAGATAGCATTAAACCTGGGGGGATTGCCATCTTTGCTATGGTAAGTCTTTTAAGTCATGAACACGGTATGTCTCTACATTTACTTAGTTCCTCCTCGATTTTCTTTTAATCAGCATTTTGTAGTCTTCGGCATGCAAGTCCTGTTCATGTTTTACTAGATTTACAATTTATTTGAATGATTATAAGTGGCATTCTATTTATTTTTATTTTTTTGTAGAGACAGAGTCTCACTTTATGGCCCTCGGTAGAGTGCCGTGGCCTCACACAGCTCACAGCAACCTCCAACTCCTGGGCTTAAGTGATTCTCTTGCCTCAGCCTCCCGAGTAGCTGGGACTACAGGCGCCTGCCACAACGCCTGGCTATTTTTTGGTTGCAGTTTTGGCCGGGGCCGGGTTTGAACCCGCCACCCTCGGTATATGGGGCCGGCGCCTTACCGACTGAGCTACAGGCGCTGCCCTCTATTTTTAATTTTGGTGTTCATGTGATCATATCTAGTATACAGAGATCCAATTGATTTTTGTATGTTTATCTCATATCCTGCAACCTTGCCTAACTCAGTTTAAACCGAAGAGTTGTTTTTTTTTTTCCTGGTGGATTCGTTGGGACTTTTTGTGTAGACAATCATGTCATCAGCAAATAGGAACAATTTTCCTTCTTTCTGATGTATAAGTGTCAACGAGTATGCAGATTAACAAATGAAATACCCAAACCCTTGTCAAAGAGACAATTACGCAACCGTACTTGCGGTCCAAAAATTAATGATGCTGCTGTGACTGTGACTTTGAAAGACCGAGTATGGTTTCCTCCAAGTGCAAAGTGCTGTTGGTGGTGATACTGCCTTTTGGATCTACAATGCTACCAAATCTTTGTTCCAAAGAGTCGTCTCATATTCTGCTTATGTTGTTATGAAAGGAAGGTACTTGCAGGTGCTGAGGGTCAGGTGGATACAGGCGAACTCATGGCATAGGTCCAACCAGTGACCTGCGAACCTCTCCACTAGAGGCCGCTTAAGAGCAGCCCCCGGGCGGCGGGGCCTGGGTTTCGGGGCGCGGCCTCCTCCGAGGCAGCCCCCAAGTTCCTCCTAGGCGCGCGGGGGCGCTGTCAACTCTATGGCTCTCGGCGGCGCTCTTCTTCAGGCTCCTTGGTTCGGACTGAGGCTTTCGGGAAGGCGGCGGGAAGATGGCTTCCCCCAGAGACCGGCTATGCAGACAGAGGAGCGCGCGGGTCGTCGGGGATGCTCGGGAGTGGAGGTGGTGTTTTCCTCTGATCCTGCCGTCCCCGCGCCCCTGTGCCCTCACGGTGGGTTGGCGTCTGGGCTCAGCCTGCCTGTCGGGCGCCTGGGGCGTGAGTTAGCTTGGAGGTGCCCTGGTCTTTTAGACCTCTCCTGTTTGTAGCTGCCTTTCTCTCCTGACATGTGTGATGCTTAGAAAATGCTGCTCTGTCTGGGCGTTGTGTTTTTCAACTTACTTTAGAAATCTCCTGAGCAAGTCTGTGAAGACTTGTGGTTTTGGCTTCAGAACTATTACATCTTTTGGGGGGTGGTGGGGGAGGCAGAAAGTAGGCAAACAGGATGCATAGTATTGAATGATTCTCTTTGACAAGTGCTGGGGGATTTCACTTACTGATAGGTTGTCTTTTCAATAAAAGAAAAGTTAAAGAGAACAATAGAATGAATTCTTGCATGGAAACCAGACTCAGTTTTTCTCTAACTTGCAGAAATAAGGTGTGTCCAACTTTTAAAACCTCAAATTTCCACTGAAAGGATAACGCACAAGGGATGGCAAAGTATTCCATTTTCTGCCCCCCCCCCCCGTTTTGGTTTTAGCTTTGTAACATTCATGTTGCAGAAAGCATCTATACTGACATGACAGTAGCATTTTATTTTGAAAACTATTATTTTAAGTCGTCAGCACCTGAATGTTGTGACTGAGAGAAAAGAAACATTTATTAAACATTGGTGGATTTAACTATGATAAATTATATATAAAATCAAAACCAGTTTTATTTAAGGACAGTGAAAACTAGGAGCTTGATATAGATGGCTTTGACATGTTTTTTCTTTTCTGGAACTAGGACCCACTCTTCTGTTTGTAAAGGTGAATCAAGGGAAAGAAGAAACCCGGAGGTTTTATGCCTGCTCAGCCTGTAGAGATAGAAAAGACTGTAATTTTTTTCAATGGGAAGATGAAAAGGTATATCAACTTTTTGAATATTCTTTTATTTTTTGTATATGTGGTGATTTTATTGACAGTGTTTTTTAGACCAATAAAAATATGCAGTTTGTACATTATATGATACAAATCTCTTCAGAGGGTTGGAGAGACCATTTTTGGGGTGAGTTCCAAAGATTGGAGTTCCTACTTCAAACTTACTCTGATTACTGATGTCTTCAACTACCATCTCAGAGACTCATTTGCCCTTCAGATACTTTGAGGTGTTAATATTGGTGGCTGATCAGTTCTGGCTCCTGGAACAAAAGTACCATAACAGGGAGCTTAAACAATTTATTTCTCACAGTTCTGAAGGCTGGGAAGTCCAAGATCAAGGTGCTGGTGATCCAATACCTGGTGAAGAATCTCTTCCTAATTTCAGAGGGCTGTCTTTTCATTATATCCTCACTGTCACTTATAAGGACACTGATCTTATTCATGAGGTTTCTACCCTTGTGGCCTAATTTTCCTTCCAAAGGCCACTCCTCTAAATACCATCACAATGGCGTTAAGGCTCCAACATCTTAATTTTGGGGGACACAAACATTCAGTTTGTATTTGCAAATGTAGATTTCTCACTGAAGCATCTAGGTCATCATCATTCCAAGAAGTGTTTAAAAAACACTTTTTTCGAACATTTGCATTGAACATCCTTTATACAGCTATTGGATGACCGATGAAGGCGCTTAAAGAGATATAGCTATGGGGTTGGTATCCTCATGGACTTAGCTCAAGTTAAAGTTTCCGAAAGCATTGACAAGAGAATTGTCAACTTTGTCAGAAGGCTTATTATAAAACTGGCCTCTTCAGCAGACACGTTAAGATCACCATGTGTGAGTTAATCTCTCAGTGTTTTAATACATTTAATATTGTTTCAAATGCTCTAGA
The DNA here is from genome assembly GCF_027406575.1 of Nycticebus coucang. NCBI lineage: Eukaryota > Metazoa > Chordata > Mammalia > Primates > Lorisidae > Nycticebus > Nycticebus coucang. The sequence continues at coordinate 25,573,626 of NC_069802.1, read as the reverse complement.
ATTTTCCCACTTTTCTGGGTTTTATTTTCTCTAGAATGGCTTGTTGAATTGATTGAATCCTGGCTTCTTTTTTGAGTATATGTATTGCCTAAGTGAGCCCACAATTTCTGGCTTCTTGATGTCAGAATGTGATATATGTACTAGTTTTTCTAGGATGATAGCAAGTTTTGTAGTTTATTGAATGGGTTTTCTACTCTTTCAGTTGTCAGAAGCTAGACTTGCTGCCCGAGAAGCTCATAACCGAAGATGTCAACCTCCCCTATCTCGAAGGCAGTGTGTAGAAAGGTATTGATGCAAAATCATTTTTCTTTATTATTTTAGCTGTTTCTTTATTGTTTTTTTCCTGAGACTTTCAGTTACTTTCATTTATTTTTATTGTAGTTTTATATATGTATATATATAAAAAATACACTGTTCCGTTTTTAACAATTTTTAAGTGTACAGTTTATTGCCATTTTAGTATATTCACAGTGTTGTAGCAAACATCATCACTGTCTATTGCCAAAACTTTTTCATCATCCCAAACAGAAACTATCACCATTAGGCAATAACTACTTATGCCACTTCTCTCCAAACCCTGGTACCTTCTAGTGTCCATAGTGTTGCTGGGAATTTGATCATATAGTGGGATTATACAGACTGGGGTTCCTACTTACTTTGGACTTACTCTGATTACTGATGTCTTAAACTACCATCTAACTACCAATAGAATGATTTATCCCTTTGTATCTGGCTTATTTTACTTAGCATAATGTCTTCAAGGTTCATCCATGTTGTAGCATGTATCAGAACTTCATTCTTTTTTATGAATGAATAATATTCACATTTTGCTTATCAGTTCATCTGTTGATGGACATTTGGGTTACTTCTATTTTTTCACTATTGTGAATAATGCTGCAAGCATTTATTTGCGACCCTGGCTTCAGTTCTTGTGGGTATACACCCAGGCATGGAATTGCTGGGTCACGTGGTAATTCTACATTTAATTTTTGGAGGAACTACCAAACTATTTTCCACAGTGGTTACACCATTTTATGTTCCCACTAGCAATGTGTAAGGATTCCAGTTTCTCCACATCTTCTCTAACACTTGCTTTTTTTTTTTTGCATCTTTTTTTTTTATTAACACTTTTTTTTTTTATTTTTGGGGATTCATTGAGGGTACAAGAAACCAGGTTACATTGATTAAATTTGTTAGGTAAAGTCCCTCTTACAATTGTGTCTTGCCCCCAAAAGGTGTGGCACACACCAAGATCCCACCCGCCTCCCTCCTTCCCTCTCTCTGCTCTTCCTTTCTCCCACCTCACCCTCCTTCTTTCTCTCTCTGCTCTCCCCTTTCCCCACCCCCACCGTGTCATTAATTGTCCTCATATCAAAATTGAGTACATAGGAATCATGCTTTTCCATTCTTGTGATGCTTTACTAAGAATAATGTATTACACTTCCATCCAGGTTAATACAAAGGCTGTAAAGTCTCCTTTTTTTTTTTTTTTTGCAGTTTTTGGCCAGGGCTGAGTTTGAACCAGTGCCCTACTATATGGGGCAGTGCCCTACTTCTTTGAGCCACAGGCGCTGCCCAAGTCTCCATTTTTTTTAATGGTTTAATAGTATTCTATGGTATACATATACCACAGCTTGTTAATCCATTCCTGGGTTGGTGGGCATTTAGGCCGTTTCCACATTTTCGCGATTGTAAATTGAGCTGTGATAAACAGTCTAGTGCAAGTGTCCTTATGATAAAGGGATTTTTTTCCTTCTGGGTAGATGCCCAGTAATGGGATTGCAGTGTCAAATGGGAGGTCTAGCTTGAGTGCTTTGAGGTTTCTCCAGACTTCCTTCCAGAAAGGTTGTACTAGTTTGCAGTCCCACCAGCAGTGTTTTTTGTTTTTAGCATAGCCATCCTAGTAGTTGTGAAGTGGCATATGCCATTGTGGTTTTGCTTTTTATTTCCCTGATTACTAATGACACTAATCATCTTTTCCTGTGGTTATTGGTGGTTTGTATATTATCTTTGGAGAAATGTCGGTACACTTACTTTGTTCATTTTTAATTGGACTGTTTTTCTTTTTATTGTTGAGTCACAGGAATTCTTGATGTGTTCTGGATATCATATCCTTAACAAGTATGTGGTTTGTTAATATTTTCTCCTATTCTTCAGGTTGTCTTTTCAGTTTAATTTTGAGAAGGAAAGAAAAAATTATTACTTTGCCAGCAAGGAAGGAAAATGGCATACTGTAGTCTCAAAATCCAAATTCCTACTTCTGAGCAGAGTCTTTTCACTTCCTTGATGGTGTCCTTTGATGTATAAGAATTTTTAATTTTTTTTTTTTTTGAGGCAGAGTCCTCACTATGTTGCCCTCGGTAGAGTGCCATGATGTCACAGCTCACATCAACCTCCAACTCTTGGGCTTAAGCAATTCTCTTGCCTCAGCCTCCCAAGTAGCTGGGACTACAGGCGTCTGCTACAACACCCGGCTATTATTTTGTTGCAGTTGTCATTGTTGTTTTTGGGCTGGTTTTGAATCTGTCAGCCTTGGTGTATATGTGACTAGTGCTGTAACCACTGTGCTATGGCGCGCTGAACCAAGAGTTTTTAGTTTTAATGAAGTCCAGTGTATCGATTTTTTTGTTGTTGCCTGTACTTTTGGTGTCTTAGCTAAGAATCCATTGTCAAATCTAATGTCATAAAGATTTACTGTGATGTTTTGTTTTGAAATATTAAACCAAAAATAATCTTTTAAGAGCTGTGAACATCTTTTAAAATTTGCATTGTTGAAATGTTTTATTGGGTGGATTAGAACTGAATGTTCTTTGGCAAACTTTTGAACAGAATTTATTTCTCTCCTCTGTCATATGCATTATGTGGTATGAGCTGGGAGAAGCTCCTTAAAAAGTTCCTGTTCTGAAAAGCAGAGAGAGGGGCGGCGCCTGTGGCTCAGTCGGTAGGGCGCCGGCCCCATATACCGAGGGTGGCGGGTTCAAACCCGGCCCCGGCTGAACTGCAACCAAAAAAAAAAAAAAGAAAAAAAGAAAAGCAGAGAGAGGGAAGGAGGGAGGGGGGTGGGGCCTTGGTGGGTGCCACACCTTCTGGGGGCAAGACATGATCACAAGAGGGACTTTACCTAACAAATGCAATCAGCGTAATCTGGCTTATTGTACCCTCAATGAATCCCCAAAAATAAAAAGAAAAAAAAGAAAAATAAAGTTCCTGTTCTGGATTCCTGATGATGACTAGGTTTTCACTTTTATGGCAGCGCCTTTGTTTTACCTGGGCTGCTGTGTTCAGAGGATGGTGAGCCCTCATCTAGGTTTTGTGGAAAGGAGTACTGGGATAGCCTAAAAATAGCTTCCGTGGGCTTTTTGGTAGTAGATTTTTTTAAAGTTCTTTGATAAAAGAAGCATTCTCATGCTGGGGCTTCTTAGCTCACAGCAACCTCAAACTCTTGGGCTCAAGTGATCCTCTTGCCTCATTTTTTTTTTTGTGGTTTTTGCCTGGGGCTAGGTTTGAACCCGCCATCTCCGGCATTTTTTTTTTTTTTTTCCTATTTTTAGTAGGTCTTGCTTTTGATCAGGCTGGTCTCGAACTCATCAGCTCAAGCAATCCACCTGCCTCGGCCTCCCAGAGTGCGCCACCGCATGGCAATTTTGGCTTTTTAAAATAAAAGGCTTAATAAATGACCTATTCTTTTGGTGTGTCTTCAGCTTGAGACCAGCATTTATTCTTATGTGTAAGTGGACCTAAGGATGTGTGCTATTACTTGAGATTGTAACTGTTTTCTAACGTGGATAATTTAAACAACTCATTTATACGTTAGCTTATTAAATAGCTTGTATTAGAAAGTATTAAATTGCATTTAAACTTAATACCTATTTTACAGAGCAAGCTTTTCATCTGTTATTGTGGAGTAGCAAGAGGTTTTCATTGATGAGCTTATTTTTGAAATCATTAGAAAGGAATAATAGTAGCTAACAAGATAAACTGACCTTTGTTTCCTGATTTTTATTATGGCACTGTTAGTGTGGCACCGATTTCTAGGTTTACAAAATAGGATTTGATATTCATTTGTCTAATCCCATTATTTGAACCGTGCTTTTTGTGTCATGTGTGTTCAGTTGACAGATTGACCTTTTGTGCCTGAGATTTGCTGTTCCTTACACATTTTAGCTGCCTCTTACACTCTTACACAGCTAAATATAATGTGTTGTTATATTTATTATGGAGTATGTTTGCACCCTTATTGTGACCCGTGAAGTCTTAGGGAAGATATATTTGAATACTAAAATCAGCATTAATTTATGTGTATCCAGAGAGTTTTGTTGTGTTGCTATTTCATATGGCTATTTTGGGGGTTTTTTGCAAACTCATTTAAACGTAGATTTTTCAAGGTCTACTATTAGAGAAATGCCATAAACATAATTTATGAACTCCAGAAAAGGCAAATGGAACCTCAGATGGAGAGTGATAAAAATGACATTTCCAAATGTTAGCCTGCCGTTTCAAGTCATGCTGAGCCATGTGGCAGGATGAATTCCTCCCCCCTCCCAGGGGTGTGTGTGACAAACACGAGTGAGCGGGGAGCCCTGAGTGATATCTAGGGCTTCATAGTCTCATGTTCTTTCTACCAAACCTTTAAAGAGCCTTACGTCTGAATGTTAAATTTAAGGCAGTATAGTTGATGGTTATGTTGTGATTTTTGGATAGAAGGAGATAGACCCAGATCTCAGTTTATCTCTCGTCAGGCAAAGGTCAATAAATTACCAGTGAAGCTTTCTGAAGGGCAATTTGGAAACAGTTAAAGGGAAGAGATAATTGACAATTCACAAAGATACGTAAGTCAACAAGCCACAAAGATGTATCTTGTAAGTGGAGGTTCATTTAGCAGCGTTTTCCTTTTCCTTTTTTAAAAAATGATTAAACTTGGGCCGGGCATGATGGCTCATGCCTGTAATCCTAATACTCTGGGAGGCTGAGGTGGGTGGGTCACTTGATCTCAGGAGTTCGAGACCAGCCTGAGCAAGAGTGAGACCCCATCTCTAAATATACAGCCAGACATGTGGCGGGTGCATGTAGTCCCAGCTACGTGGGAGGCTAAAACAAGAGAAATACTTGAATCCAAGAGCTTGAGGTTGCTTTGAGCTATGACTCCATAGCACTCTATGGAGGGTGACACAGTGAGACAATATCTCAAAAAAAAAAAAAAAAAAAAGGTTGAACTTAGTTCCTTCTGTTGAGTGAATCATCACACCAGCCCGTCATTGCTTTGAACTTCTTTGCTCTCTTCCTACTGACCTTGCTACTTCTCCTGCCTTGTCCTGGCTTCACTAAGTGTGTGACAGGTAGTCTTTTTGACTATTGTTGAGTACCAAAGCCTCATACTACTTCATCTACTTGTCATCATTTTTTTTAGGAAGGAATATTTACCTTTTGGGGGGCTGATACACATTCTCTGGCAGTTTTTATTTTTTAAACAAAAGCTTTTATGAATAAATTTTTTGTGTTTTTTGTAGAGACGGAGTCTCACTTTATCGCCCTTGGTAGAGTGCTGTGGCATCACAGCTCATAGCAACCTCCAACTCCAGGGCTTAGGCAATTCTCTTGCCTCAGCCTCCCGAGTAGCTGGGACTACAGGCGCCCGCCACAACGCCCGGCTATTTTTTGGTTGCGGTTTGGTCTGAACCCGCCACCTTGGTATATGGGGCCGGCGCCCTACCCACTGAGCCACAGGTGCCACCCATGAATAAAAAAAACTTTTAACAAAATTTATCTGTGGCTATTGTGTGATTCCAATGTCCAGAGGAGATAAATTAATAGAGACAGAAGGCCGGGTGGTGGTTTTCTGGAGGCTGGAGTGGGGAGTAGGGGGCTGGGAGTACCTGCTGACAGGCTCCAGGTTTCTTTCTGAGTTGATGACAACGTCCTGAAATTAGATTGTGGGGATGGTTGTGCAATTTTGTGAATATACTAAAAAAAGCACTGAATTGTATACTTTAAAAGGGTGAACTGTATGTATGGTACGGGAGTTCCATCTCAACAGAAAATAATCTACATGTGGTCGTAGAATCAGATAGGTCTGCGGTTTTACAAAGACCTGCCAACACCTGTTTTCTAGTTCTGCCTTCTCCCAGAGGCAGGCTGGCTAATGCTTAGAGAATTTACCTACCTGTCTGTGCGGTGTCCTTCCTCTTGCGGCACCAAAAGGCAGATAGCGTCTGCTTGCTGTCTTTGTAATATTGAGATCGGTCATGCACGTGTTCAGCTGTTAGCCAGCCGTCAGGAAGTTCCCTGTCAGCCTTTTGTCTAATGATTTTAGCAACACTTGATGATCATTGCCTAGAGGTTGTGAAGGGTTATGGAATCTGGTCACTGTTCCTGCATTCCTTACCTGTATTCTTCTATAAAAAGGAACTTGGTTTCATCAGTTGTTGACTTACTTCATTACAGTTCATGTGGGAAAGTTGAGATAAATGTTTCATTCTTCCCCTCCTGCACTTTTAAAGCAGTTTTTAGCGTAGTGGTTTGGTATTCCAGCAACTTCCGAGGTTGATTGATCGAGTCCTTGTTCTTTTGTCTTTAGCATCACTATGGAAACATGTATTTTAAACGTTTGGATAGTTATTGGATGAAGACCAAAAAAGGATTAAATATGGTCTATGGTCTAGAAAGTTACATTATTCTTTGTGACATAGCATTTTTTGCATTTGATTTAAGTTTTATGATATTGTGGGGGTATAAGTATGGTGACCATATAATTTTAACCCAAATTTTTTTTTCTGGATTTGAGAGTGAAATGGGCACTACCAGATGGAACTTAAGGATGGCAAGTGTAGACCAGAATTGTCCTGGGCAACCAGGAATAGATGTCACCCTAGTAATATGTGGATTGTTAAGAGAAATTAACTTTTCCCCCCTTATTTTTAGCTTTACTGAGGTATAATAATTTACCTACAATAAATGTCATACAATTAAAAAAAATCTTTGTAGGTTGATTTGCATGTTTTTTAATATTTTTCCATGTCTTTGTTAATAAGCTCATGTTTTTCTCTACCTTTTTGAACACATGGAATATAGTTATAATGAGTTACTTGAATGTCTCTGTCTTCTAATTCTACCATCTTTCGTTTCTGGGTTGGTTTGGATTGGTTTACTTTTTCCTAATCATGGGCTCATGCTTTCCTGTTTCTTAGTATACCCGGGAATGTTTGAGTAGAACACAACTCAATGTGAATTTTACCTTATTGCATACCGGCTATTTTTAATAACTTTACACAATTTTGAGCTTTGCTCTGGGACACAGCTAAGTTATTCTCCATAGGAACAGAGCGGGATTTGGCAAACTGCAGCCCGTATGCCCAACTCTGGCCATGCTTATTCATTAACATTTGGTTTGTGGCTGCTTTGGGGCTTTAACAACAGAATAGTTGTAACAAAGTTGAGACTTGATGGCCGGTCAAGCTCAAAACATTTATCCGATCCTGTACAGAAATAATTTGTTGACCCCTGGGGGCTTGTCTAAGTTTTTCAGGCAGGAAAGAGCACCTTCGTTTTTCTTCACTATGGAGACAATGCTCTTCTGAGGATTCGTCCTCCTGCTGTGTGTAGTGAGGCTCTTCCACTCTGGTTTGCTGGTAGACAGACCATCCTGGGCCCTGGGTCTGTATTCCAACAATCATTCCACTGCTTCTTGTCAGGGGTTCCTTCCCTTGCCTTGGGTAGTGTCTTCACTTGGGTGCTGATCAGTATTCAGCTGAAGACCTAGCAAATTTTGGAGAGCGCTCTCTCTCTCTCTCTCTCTCTCTGTCTCTCTCTCTCTCTCTCGAGCTTTCTGCTCTCCTTGTACCCCACATATATTCTCCAAGACTCTTCCCGTTAATTCTAGCTGCTATAATCTCCCCGGATTCTCCACTCTGTCTCAGCAACTCCTTGAGCTCTGTTTGACTCTCCCTTATAGTGCTGCCAGCTCTCCAGGGGCAATCAGCTGGCCAGTTGCACGACTCACCTCATCCATTCCCTTCCCTCCAAATTCACTGTTTTGGGCTGCTGGTTGTCTAAAATCTAAATACCATCATTATGTATACTTTGTTTAAAAATTGTTTTGATGGGAGGTTGAGGCAAGAAAATCATCTAAGCCCAAGAGCTGGAGGTTGCTGTGAGCTGTGTGACGCCACGGCACTCTACCAAGGGCGACAAGCTAAGACTGTCTCTAAAAAAAAAAAAAACATTGTTTTGAGGGCCAGCAGGTGCATCGCTGTTACTCTGTGATGGCTGGATGTGGGTGTGGACATCTTCAACACTGAGCCTTCTGTGATGGGACGTAGTAGCAGGGCATTCAGGCTTTGCTGCTGGTTCTTTTCACTTGCATTCTGCTGTGCAGAGGCCCTTTCCTGAGCTGACATTCCTGCTTTGAATTACTAAGAAGTTTCTTCTAATATTCATCGGTCTCCTTTTTCTTTATAGTTGTAGATAAAGCTGTCAAAAGAACAGCTATCGTAGAATTACTGGCATCATAGCTTATTTCTTGCCGCAGCCGTTCAGAGTATCTGTTTGTCACTGCCTTGGCTGCTTTGACATGAAACTGTGCGTAGAGACAAAAAGTTTTAATGCTGGCTTTGTTTCCATGTTATGTTCACAGTTTTTACATTGCAGTTCCCAAATTCAGTTTCATGGAAACCGTGCGACTCTTCCAAACTATCGAGAATCCTTTAGTGCACTATTTAACATGCTTAGTTTTAGACATTTCTGATTCTCTTGGACCTCAATAATCATACTTCTTTTTCTTCTGTTTCCTTCCTCTGATTTTATAATTGGTATCACATATAAAAAATCAGCAGTTTTTAAGATATGCTGACCATGATTCTTTCCCCCCCGTCAGTAATCTCTAATAAAAAAAAAGAAAAAAGAAAAAAATGGTGACTTTAAATCAGATATAAGGGTGACCTGAAAGAGATCAAGCGAGATGTCAAATACAGTCTGTCTTTAAAGCTTTGAATGTTGTCTTGCTGTTTGTGGGGTAAGCTTATAACTGCCTCTGTCAGAAATGCTAAGAACGGACGATCTTTGTAGGAACATCTCTCCTTTTAGGAGGTAATTTTTCTTGTTAAGTGTGCCATAAGGACTTGAAGAATGATCTTAATTTCTCATTTTAAAATGACTATCAGCTGAGCCAGACTATTTAACACTTCCAAGTTGGAACACATGGATTTGTCAGTAAATTTAAACTTGATAGTTGTCATTACTACTAAGTTGTTTGAGTAATATATTATATTCACATTTTAAATGGATATTGATCTTCATTCAGTGACTAAATTGGAGCATCTCAATTCTTATGAAATTGCTGAATCTTTCCAACTTCGTAGGTATGCAGCCAGACGTAAATCCTAGCTGACATCCCCCGTTTTTTGTTTTTTGTTTTTTGTTTTTTTTTAACCTGCTTTACGCAGTACTCTTTAGGAAACAGGAATACTTTTGAGATACTGAAAATAGCAAAAATACATTATCTTTAAAAAAACAAATTTAAAATAACATTGCTTTTGGTTTTATTGTGTCTTGAAGGTACTTGAAGTTTATCGAGTTGCCCATGTCTAAGAGGAAGTTTTGCCAAAGTTGTCAGCAGTTGCTGTTACCAGATGAATGGGGGAGGCACCGTGAGCATCAGGTGCTGTGTGATATTTCTGTCACCCAATTACGAAGGCCCAGTCAACTCCTTTATCCCCTGGAGAACAAGAAGGCAAATGCCCAGTATCTGTTTGCTGATAGGAGCTGTCAGTTCTTGGTAGACCTGCTTTCTGCCCTTGGATTCAGAAGAGTGTTATGTGTTGGAACACCAAGGTATGTTAAATGATTTAAAAAAAATCTTCTTCTCACCACGTTAGAAATTATAAGGCTTATAAAGAAGTCATTTTTCTGTGTATAGAGTACAGTGTGAGCTTTGAGTAATCAAAGGAAGTGTAAAAGCATGGTCCCTCTTTTGAGGAATTTGCAACCTGTATTCCATGAAGAGGAATCATTGTAGATTTCTTTCTGATGTATGGTAGGAGATTCTTTCTGATTTGACTCCTAAATTATTTATCATTTTAGTCTTCTCTGTCTGTGCTCTTTAATAAATACTGGCAAACCTGAAACCTTAGTTATACCTGCCAAATCCTCCTCTTTGTTTCATTGAAATAATCAGAAATGCCAGAAGAACATCGAGGGGTTTTGTCGTTGTTTTGCTTACTGTCTATGGCATTTGTAAATTCTTATTAAATTTGCTTTCACTACTTCCTGTAGGTTGCATGAGCTGATCAGGTTGATGCCGTCAGGTGACAAGAACTCCAACATTAAAAGCCTTTTACTGGATATTGATTTTCGGTACGTTTACAAAATACAATGTTTATTCCCCTTTATTGTCTCCTGTTTCTTTTTAATGCTTTTCTCTTCTTAATTGTTTATAATCTGTGGCAACTCTGTAATTAACAATTAGAAGCAGTAATTGGTTCTGAGGCACCTTTTTAGTCTGAGAAACTCAGCATGTAGTCATCTGTATTTCAAACAGGGAAGCATCAGTTTCTCCTTCCCAGATTTCCTCCATGAATGAGTCTAATTGTCCTTGGTTTATAACTAAGAGATGGATTCCTATTGAGTAAAGTTTCTTCATATGTATACTGTTCAAAGATAATTCTGAACTGCCTCGTACTTACTGAGATTGCTAGAATTTTGTTTCCTTATCAGATCTTTAAAGTGTGATAAGACATTTCTTTTAATATATTTTATCCAATGAAGCGCATGTTGTCTTTCACTGAAAGTAGCCTGAAGTGAAGGGATTGTTAACCAGGGAAGAGACAGATCCCAAGGGAGAGCATCAGCCAGCAGAGAGGCCATGTGGGAGAGGGTCAGAATTAAAGGACGTCTGGTGTGTTGGGACAGACAGGATGAGACAGAGTGACAAACATACCTTGAGTCTCTCTTCTGGTGGTAGTTTAGGATTTATAAAATAGATGTCATGGCCATTCACTGTCTCTCCATAATTCTGGAGATTTGAGTGTGTTCTTTCGAGTTTCTGTGACTGAATTCCAGGGGTTCAAGGTGAAGTTTACAAGACACTGTCTCTGTTCTTAGTATCTTTTCCATGTTCTTGAGTGTTATGGGAATCAGGATTTGAGTTTCTTTTTATTTGGCTCTGACAGAGTCTATCTGGCCAATATTCCAATATTTCTTAGAGAGAGTCTATGAAATTAAATATGCTTTCTCTCCCTAAAAACAAGGCATACTGACTTTTAAAGTGTAAAATGTCACATTAACAAGTATAGCTTTTATATAGTTTATTTTTCTTTAGATTTTCAAGTCAACTTTAGGTTGTCTAATATAGTCAACTGCATTACTCAGAAATACACTTGATCTTAGCCAAAAGACCGAGAAGTGATCATTACTCAGAAATAACCAATACTTTATCCTTCTTTATTAACAGGACTAGGCTGTTAACCTCTCAACCCTTGTTAACAGAACTAGCGCAGTTTGAACATCTGTTTGGCGTGAGTGATCCTTAGCGAAATGATAATACAGACTTCTTTTTTTTTTTTTTTTTGTAGAGACAGAGTCTCACTTTATGGCCCTCGGTAGAGTGCCGTGGCCTCACACAGCTCACAGCAACCTCCAACTCCTGGGCTTAAGCGATTCTCTTGCCTCAGCCTCCCGAGTAGCTGGGACTACAGGCGCCCGCCACAACGCCCGGCTATTTTTTGGTTGCAGTTTGGCCGGGGCCGGGTTTGAACCCGCCACCCTCGGTATATGGGGCCGGCGCCTTACCCACTGAGCCACAGGCACCGCCCGATAATACAGACTTCTTAAAGATGCACTCAGTTTACTTTTAAATTGAGATCGAATTCACATAATATTTGCCCCAAGTGTGTATTTCAGTCTTTTTTGTGCATATTCACTATTTTTTGCAACCATCACCCCTATACACTTCTAGAACATTTCCATCACATTGAGAGGGAACATCATGTTCATTTTCCCTGGCAAACACTTTCTGTCTTCATGGATGTGTCTGCTCTGGACACTTGGTGTGAGTGGATCATACTGTGACCGTGTGTCTGGCTCGTTTCAGCGTCTTGTTTTCAGGGTTCAGCCAGGTTTTAGCAGGTAACAGGACTTCATTCCCCTGTGGCTGTGTTTCATTGTATGGCTCTGCACAATAAATGAAATTCTTTTCTTTCTTTTTTTTTAATTTTTTTAATTATTGTCAAATCATAGCTGTGTACATTAGTGCAATCAAGGGATACCGTGTGCTGGTTTCACAAACAATCTGAAATATTCTCATCAAACTGTTCATTTCATCCTCATTCATTGAGGATGAAATTTTTTTCTTAAATTCTCTGTTCCTTTCCTAAAAGTATTATTGTTAGATTATTATGAATGCACAAACAATCTGAAATATTCTCATCAAACTGTTCAACTGTTCATTTCATCCTCATCATTGAGGATGAAATTTTTTTATTAAATTCTCTGTTCCTTTCCTAAAAGTATTATTGTTAGATTATTATGAATGCATTATTTTTTTTTTTTTTAGAGACAGTCTCACTTTATGGCCCTCAGTAGAGTGCTGTGGCCTCACACAGCTCACAGCAACCTCCAACTCCTGGGCTTAAGCGATTCTCTTGCCTCAGCCTCCCGAGTAGCTGGGACTACAGGCACCCACCACAACGCCCGGCTATTTTTTGGTTGCAGTTTGGCCGGGGCCGGGTCTGAACCCGCCACCCTTGGTATATGGGGCCGGCGCCTTACCGACTGAGCCACAGGCGCCGCCCATGAATGCATTATTTTAAAGGTAGATGTTTAACTTTCAGTTCCTATCATGTCAGTTTTAACAGCTGGTGTCCGTGGAGTGCCTGTCATGTGTCAGGCCCTGTTTGACTCATCCCTCCTGGCAGCTGTGTAAGATAGATGCTATTATCATCCGCCTTTTCCAGATGGGAAAACCGAAGCATAAAGAGCTTAAATAACTGGACCCACGTCACAGTTTATGAGTGCCAAGCCAGAATTCAAATCCAGGCATTCTGGCTCCAAAAATTAAGTTATGCTTCAGGAAAGAACTTTGCTTTTGAACTTGCACATGAGCCTTTCATACGTAGTCCCTGCCTCTCTTGTCCTTCTGTCTCTTCATTTCTCTCTCTTTGCCCTGCCTTCCTTGAAACTAAGGTTTTCAAATGAATCAATTAACTGTCTTCTGGATTATTTATATATTTATAATAAGGCATTCAAATTAGACAGGAATCTTTCACTGGAGTCTGGGAAATCTGTTCGTGTAAAAGGGTTTATTGGTCCATGTTGCTGGAGTCTGGGCTACGCCAGGCTTTAGTCCAGTTGGGATCATGGGGCTCACACCGTGTCGTCAGGGCTCTGTCTTTCCATGGGGCTCACACCGTGTCGTCAGGGCTCTGTCTTTCCATGGGGCTCACACCGTGTCGTCAGGGCTCTGTCTTTCCATGGGGCTCACACCGTGTCGTCAGGGCTCTGTCTTTCTTATCTCTCATTCTGCCTCTCTGTGTATGTTGGCTTTGTTCTGTGGACAGTTTCCTTTCGATTGCCAGGGACTTTGGTAGACTTAAACTTACATGTAGTCTCAGCTTCACTGCCCAGTGGAAAGCTGTAGACTGTCCTGTGAGCTCCAGCAACAGAAATCTATGGAGTTGCATGCCTAGTTCAGAACCATCACTGCAGCCTGGCAGGTAGGGTGCTCTGGCCAGCCCCTGACCAACCACATGGGGTGGGTTCTCCACAGAAAGTCAGCATTTGACTTAAAGAGTGGGGCTATCAGGAGTGGAGGGACAGAAAATCAGGTGTCCGTAACTGAATTATTCAAGACAGCGTTTGCAGTTGTCAGCATTCACATTCCTCCATCTGGTACTTTCACTTCAGTGAAATTGGTAGTTTTATCTTTCCAATAGTGTAGTTCTTTGACTTTATATTAAAAGTTATATGAAGATTTTGATTTCATTAAAGGTAAGCTTTTTAAAGCTGGTTGTGATAGATTGACTTATACAGAAAGAAACCAGGGAAAGACTCAGAGTATGTCATCTCAGAGAACTTGTTCAAATTGCAAGGATCCCTGGTTTATTTGTATTTTATTTTTTTAAAAGGAAAGATGATCTTTAATTCTGCCATTCAAAATACAATGGATTTGGCTTTCTAAACTTTTTTTATGATATAAACATTTAAAGAAGTAGACATAGGAGTCTTTTTTCCTCACTTGCTATATTTCAGGCATTTTTTTTCTAAAAAAAAAACAAAACCTTGAAATATATTTCACATACATAAAACAGCAAGGTTGTGCTCCCATCATCACTATTTAATGCCAGACTATCTTCATTGCCTTCAAAAGAAACAGTCTCCCAGTGAGGCAGCCGCTCCCCATTTTCTTTACCTCCAGCCTTTGGCAACTGCAAGCTGCTTTCTTTCCCTGTTCATGAAGTCGCCTATTCTGAATGTTTTATGTAAGTGGAATCATATGGTCTGTGGCCTTTGGTGTCTGACTCCTTTCACTTAGCGTTAAGTCTTCAAGGTTCCTGCACACATCAGCGTGCATCAGTATTTAGCTACATAGATAGACCAAGTTTTATCTGTTCCTCATTCATTGCTTCTACTTTTTAGCTATTATGAATAATGCTGCTGTGAACATTTGTGTTCAAATTTTATGAGGACATAGGCTTTTAGTTTGCCAGGGCTGCAGTGACAAAATACCAGACTGGGTGGCTTAACCAACAGAGTTTTATTCTTTCACAGCTCTGGAGGCTGGAAGTCTAAGATCAAACTGCCAGCAGGTTTGGATTGTGCTGAGGTCGCTCTCCTGGCTGGTCAATGCCTGCCTCTCGTTCTCTCTGCAGTGGTTTTCCGAGAGAGAGAGAGAGAGAGAGAGAGAGAGAGAGAGAGACAGAGAGAGAGAGAGAGAGAGAGTGAGTGTGTGTGTGTGTGTGTGTCTCCCTACTGCCTCTTTCCACGTCTGCATTTCCTCTTTTTGGAAGGGCACCAGATTGGATAAAGGCCCACATCAATGCCCTCGTTTTAACTTAATCACTGTTTTAAAGGCCCAGTTTCCATATAGTCACATTCTGAGATACTAGTGGTTAGGGCTGCAACAAGGATTTTAGGGGGATGCAGTTCAGCCCATAACACTTGGACCTAGGAGTAGAATTGCTGAGTTCTATAGTAACCTTAACTTCTTGAGGAACTGCCCAGCTATTTTCCAAAGTGGCTATACCATATTATGCTCCTACCAGGAATATATCAGGATTCCAGTTTCTCCAAATCCTTGCTAATATTTATGATTGTCTTTTTGAAGTGATACTTTATTGTGGTTTTGCTTTGCATTCCACTGATCGCTAATGACATTGAACATCTTTTTATGTGTTTATGGGCCATTTGTGGATATTTTTGGAGAAATGTGTATTCTAGCCTTTGCCCATTTTTTAATTGGTTATTTGTATTTTTATTTTTGAATTGAGGAAGTTCTTAGTTTACTCCGGATATTAGGCTCTTATTAGACATATGATTTGTAACTATTTTCTCCCATTCTATAGGTTGTCTTTTCACTTTGGATGAAGCCCAGTTTTTCTCTTTTTTCCATATTTGGCTTGTGCTTTAGGTGTTGTGTCTAGGAAACTCTTGCCTACTCCAAGGTCGTGAGTACCTCTTTTCTTCTAGGAGTTTTATAATCTTTGCCTTTACATTTAGTCTTTGATCTATTTTGACCTAATTTTTTAATATTGTATGAGTTTGGGGTCCACCTTCATTTGCAGATGGTTGCCCAGTTGCCCCAGCACCATTTATTAAAAATAAAAAGATTATTCTTTCCCATTGGATTGTCTTGGTACCCTATTGAAAACCAAACCATGTATGTGCGGATTTATTTATTGACTCTAAATTCCGTTCCATTGGTCTTTGTCTTTGTGCTATTTTCACGCAATCTTGATGACTACTGCTTTATAGTAAATTTTGAAATCAGGAAGTGAGAGTTTTCCTGTTTTTTTTCTTCTTTTTTGAGATTGTTAGGCTATTCTGGACTTAATTGTATTTCCTCATGAATATTAGAATCAGCTTGTCAATTTCAAAGCCAGCTGAGATTTTTATAGGGGTTGCACTGAATTTGTAGATCCATTTGAGGAATATCGCTGTATTAAGTCTTCTAGTCCATGAACATGAGATGACTTTCCATTTATTTAGGTTTTCTTTAATTTCTTTAAACAATAATCTTGTTAATAGTTTTCCATATACAAGTCTTATGCTACTGTTGTTGAATTTATTTATAAGTGTTTTAATTTTTTTGGTGTTATTACACATGAAATTGTGTCCTTAATTTCATTTTGTAGTGTTTATTGTTAGTACCCTGATTTACTTTTTAAAAATACTACGTAAAACTACAGTTGACCCTTGAACAACGTGGGTTTGGGCTGTGAGGGTCCACTTACAAGTGGATTTTCTTCCGTCTCTGCCACCTCCAAGACAGCAAGACCGACTCCTCCTCCTGCTCATCCTCTGTGTGCTGAACGTGAAGATGAAGGCCCTCGCAGTGATCCATTTTGATGAGTAGTACATATATTTTCTTTCTGTTTTATTTTCTTAACGTTTTCTTTTCTTGAGCTCACTTTATTATAAGAAAACAGTATAAAATACAGGTAACTTACAAAATATGTGTTAATCGACAGTTTATGTTATCTGTAAAGCTTCCAGTTCATCAGTGGGCTGTTAGTAGTTAAGTTTTTGGAGAGTCTAAAGTTACACTTAGATTGTTTTTTTTTTTATTATGGCTCTTTTCAGTTTATTGCATGAAGGAGTTACACTAGTCCAAGTTAAAAGCAGACCCCAAATGGTTACATTATACAAGCTGTGAGGTTTTTAAACTTGTGACAAGGGACAGAGGGGAAATTCTACTCCTTGCAAGGAAATCCTCACTTAAGCTTCAGTGAGCCACAAGCACTTAAAACCCATGAACCTTCAGCTGATGGTCCTTAGCCAGTCCAATCTCTACAAGGAACTGGCATATGTTCTTGCGCTGGTCACCCTGTAGCTGAATTACTTCTCCATATTCTGGATGCTCAATTACAGTACCATTGCAGGCAAATTTCTTCTTAAACGCCTTCACTAATTTCTTTTTTATTTTTTTGTAGAGACAAAGTGTCACTTTATGGCCCTCGGTAGAGTGCCGTGGCCTCACACAGCTCACAGCAACCTCCAACTCCTGGGCTCAAGTGATTCTCCTGCCTCAGCCTCCCGAGTAGCTGGGACTACAGGCGCCCGCCACAACGCCCGGCTATTTTTTGGTTGCAGTTTGGCCGGGGGCCAGGTTTGAACCCGCCACCCTCGGTATACGGGGCCGGCGCCTTACCCACTGAGCCACAGGCGCCGCCCCACTAATTTCTTTTTATCGTAATCATCAGCGATCCCTTGAACAGTAGTAAGGGTCTTCCTGCCGTTTCTCTGTTGAATTCTTATATGGATATAATCCTCAGTGCCAGCAGGAAGCAGGTCATCACCCTTACTTGCATTAGCAAAGGGGTCTGGGAAGAAAGGTCACGCTTGTTAAGAGGTTCGGATGACCACCACCCAGCCCCCACCGCGATCTTTTGCGAGTGCAGAAACGAAGGCTGAAATTATCAGGGCTCGGGTCAGGTCGGATAAGTCCTTTATTGGTTCTCTCTGAACAGGTCAGTCCGGGACGGCCAGCTTCCCAAGGCACCGAGAAACATGGGCCCCCCGCCTTCCCTCCCAAGCCGATCACATGTCAGGGCAGCCGGGTCTGGCAGGAGGCCTACACTTAGATTTTTTTACTGTGTGGAGGGTGTCGGTGCCCCGAACTCCTAGGTTGTTCAAGGGCATATAATATTTACCGTCCTGACCATTTCTAATTATATAGTTTAGTGGTGTTAAGTATATTCACACTGTTTATAACTAACCTCCAGAACTCTTTTCATCTTGCTGGATTTACTTTTAATTTGAAAGATTTGTGTGACCTCTTCGCTGTTTAGCCGGTATGACCATGCCTTTTGGTTTTCCCTTTCTTGCACCTCTAATTAAAATCTCCTGGTCAGAGTAGGGCCTAGAGGATGTGGATAATATTATTTTATGACTTACGGAATAGGCTGACACTTTCTTTTCTTCTCTATAAACTTCTGTGTGTGCATGGCAAACAACTAATGATGTTCTCTTGGAGACGTGGTTGGTAGCTTGGTTTCTTTGATAGTGTCATCTTGGCTGATTCAATTTGGTCTAAAGGCAGCATTCGATGTTAAGAGACAACTGATTTATTGAAACACATTAGTAGTCAGAATGAGCTCAGGCTGTTGCCTGTATGTACAATATGATGGAATATGTGGTTGGTTTGGATTTTTCACAAAAGAGCACAATTAAGTTAGGAAACAAAACTGCTGTGTGGCGTTGAGTGGCAATAAATAGTTACTCTTGGCACTTTGGTTTTGCATTGCCTTCCCAAAGGTCTACCCAAGGCTGCAGAACTGCCTCACACCCCAATGTTCCATGTCGATGTGCTGTAAATATCCTTTTTAGGGGGTATAAGATAAAGTTAGCATTTGCTAAGATGGATTTCTGTATACTCTAATTTTAGCAGGAAAGATGTGAAACTCTATTTGGCAAACTATTATCCAAATAAAGTTATGTCAAAAAAATGAATTTCTTAGGTTCATTCCATGAACTAATTTTATTCAGCTCTTGATTACATTTCCTGTGTGTAGAGCATGTTTCACACTTGGTAACTGGCTCTTATTTAAAGAGAATGAATGGTCAAATTAAATGAATGTCCTTTTGAGCAGTTTTCAAGTGCGTGTATTTCTGATTGGTTTTGTTTGCCTTATTCAATGGAGAGAATAATTCTTTCTGGCCAATTTCATTTTAAGAGGGCAGTGTTGAGTGGTTTTTCATAAATTAAAAGATGAATAATTATGCTTCGTTGTTTGTGTTGATGGAAACTTAGAACTGAAATCTTGGCTTTTTTCTCTCTCTGGCTCTGCACACTGCTGCCCAGAATATTTTGGCCAGGTGGGCTATGCTGAACTTTTTTGTAAATCAAATCTGCTTTTTTATTTTTGAAAGATGACTCTTGTATCTTTGTGAAGCACTGAAAAAAAATGAGGATTAAATTTAAAAGGGATTATGTTTTCCTTTGCTCCTACTCATAAAGCAATGTCAGAGAGAAGAAAACCTTCAGGTGCTAGTTGACCCCTGGCTGTCCTAGTATTGATATTCTTTTCTTAATCATCAGTTATTTGAAATTTAGTTAAATAGGAGAGTATTTGTTTAACAGAAATTGACATTGCCTCATGCTTTCTGGGATGTTTAAATATTATTCAGTTATCTAAACCTTTTGTTTATTCCTTCGGTGCAAATTTCCTCTCTATAGAGTGAGAAAAAATAAGATTTAGATTATATTTTAGTGAACGTAAATTTAATTCCTTAATAGTAGGGGCATTAAGACATAAATCTTTATAGCTTTATTTATTAAAATAATGATACTTAGCATTTTAGTATATGTGTATTGTATTAAGCACTTTATACGTTACCTTGTTCTTTTCAACTCCTATGAGGTAGAAACTATTATTTTTCTTTTCTTTCTTTTTTTTTTTGGCATCACAGCTCACAGCAGCCTCAAACTCCTGGGCTCAGGCCATCCTCTTTTCTCAGCCTCCTGAGTAGCTGGGACTCCAGGCACCCACCATAATGCCTGGCTAGTTTTTCTATTTTTAGTAGACAGGGTCTCACTCATGCTTAGTCTGGTCTCAAACTCCTGAGCTCAGGCAATCTACCTGCCTTGGCCTCCCAGAGTGCTAGGATTATAGGCATGAGCCACTGTGCCTAGCCAGACTATTATTTTTCCTATTTTGTAGATGTAGAAACCGAGGCTTAGAAAGGTTAAATAACTTACTAAGATTATATAGCTAATAAATGAGAGACTTGTTGTGTGAAACAGGACCATACAAGTATAGATCCTGTCTTTTTAATAGAAAGAGGATAAACATGTGCTGTCCATTATATCTAAAAACAGTTTTTTTAAAAAATAAGTGTTTACACACCTGTAATCCTAGCACTCTGGGGGAGGCCAAGGCAGGTGGATTGCTTGAGCTCTTGAGTTCGAGACCAGCCTGAGCAAAAGTAAGACTCCTGTGTCTACTAAAAATAGAAAAACTGAGACAAGAGGATTGCTTGAGCCCGAGTTGGAGGTTGCTGGGAGCTATGATGTCATGGCACTCTACTGAGGGCAATAGCTTGAGACTCTGTCTTAAAAAAAAATTCACTATCTGAACTCCTGGCTCATCCTGCATCACCTCCGAGTATCCGGGCTTGTGCCCACATGCCCTGCTGTCTGTTGTATGAAACATGCATTGTGGATGATCATTCATTTATAGATGGTGATGGATAACTGAGAGTAGAGGTCCAGGCAAAGAAGAGCCACTGACATGTTTGGTTCAAGAAATCATATAAGTAAGGATGTGTGTGATTTGTTTTCAGTCTTTCCACTAGGTTTTAAGTTTCTAAGAAAGATGATATAGTTCATATCTGAGTTATTTATAATAAAATAGTCCCGGTTCAAAATGCCATTGTGGTAACAGAGAAGGTTCTAGGGAAAACTCAGAAATCAGCAAGAAAGACATTTAGATCCTTTTACGTAAACGGGGAAAACATAAAGACTTGTGAGAGAGAAGACTAAGTCTCATAAGTAATCAAATGCAAATTCAGATCATAATGTGGTATGAGCTTTGCCTGGTAAATTAGGAAAAACTTATAAAATGTTAAAACCCAAAGCTAGTACTCTCGTTCATTGCTGATGATATTTTAAAGTAGTATGTTAGAAGAATAAAATAAATACCCCCTGTCTCAGCGGCTGTATCTCAAGCGGCTAAGGCACTAGCCACATACACCAGAGCTGGCGGGTTCGAATCCAGCCCGGGCCTGCCAAACAACAATGACAACTACAATAAAAAAATAGCTGGGTGTTGTGGCGGGTGACTATAGTCCCAGCTACTCAGGAGGCTGAGGCAAGAGAATTGCTGAAGCCCAGGAGTTGGAGATTGTTGAGTTGTGATGCCACGGCACTCTACCGAGGACGACAGCTTGAGGCTCTGTCTCGAAAAATAATAAATACCCCTGTTTCCTGGCACTAATTTAGTAAATGTGAAATGGACATACTGTTTTTTATTTTATATTAAGAAACATATTTTGTTAAATTTACCTTCATCAGACAAAAAAACTTTGTATTAAATACTCTTTTTGTTACCTATAAAAGAAAATAATTAATAGCTGTTCAGCAAAAATGTTGATTTAGTATTTTTCTTTAAATTATTAACCATGAGAGATGTATTTTAATTGTCAGCCCATCGCAAGCTGAAATTGTATAATAATTTGTCAGTAACCTAAAAGTTTATGTGTCATCTTCTGGTCCATAGGAACATGTGCATTTTATATATGAGTGTTCTGTAGTTTCACCACTAGTTTATTAAACTTGAGAAAATTATTTATTATTTTTGATTTACTTATACCTATGACTGAGCAAGTAACTCCCATAATACATTATTTTGCAGGTATTCACAGTTTTATATGGAGGATAGCTTTTGCCATTATAATATGTTTAACCATCATTTCTTTGATGGACAGGTAAGCATTATGACCATCATCTCTTTCTTCTCTTATTGTAGAATAGCAAATTCCAGAGTACCATCTTTGTTATTTTTAAAAAGTTTTTTCAAAATGAAATTGTGGCTATTCTACCATTTATTTATATTTATTTTTTGCTCATTCGCTGTGTGATTATTGACCATCCAGAAGTGATTTGTTATTCCCTTTGTATGACTTTTTGCTGCTTCTTGGATCAACCCACATTCCTGCCAAGGGCCAGGGGGCTTATTTGCTGTTTTTGCACGGGGCACAGGGCTTTCGTCCTGAACTGTCAGCTTCTTTTCACCTGCTGGCTTCTGGTCTCTCTTTGCCTTAATAACTTCTATTCATCTTTCAGAAGTTTGTTCCAAACCACTTCTTCCAGGCTTTCCTGAGCCCCTAACATCCAACAAGGTCAAGTTTTCCTTTGTAGATTTACAAAGAAATTAAATATGTGTGTCAAGCAGGGGGTGCGTGGGAAATCTCTATGGCTTCCTCTCACTTTTGCTGTGAACCCAACGCTGATCTAAAAAAAAAGTCTTTTTTTTTTGCTGATTTTGGCCAGGGCTGGGTTTGAACCCGCCACCTTCGGTATACAGGGGCCAGCGCCCTACTCCTTGAGCCACAGGCACCGCCCTAAAAAAAAAGGTCTTTAAAACAAAAGGGCAGTAGCTTAAAAAAAAAGCTTCTTTCAGTTTGATGTTAATAATGTCTCTGAGAATAAACAATATAGCAGAGCTAATATTTGGGTCAGTATGAGCTCTTTTGTCAGTTCTATTATAAAATAAAATCAATAACCAGCCAGGTAATGACATCTGACAGGAGGTTGGCCAAAAATGTTTTGAAATTATTGAGCAGACAATTTGGAGGATACCTATGATATATGCATACAGAGGGTGCCAAAAAATGTATACACACTTTAAGGAGGGTGAAAACCATTTTAAATTTAAAATAAGTTGCGGTTGACTTACGCAATTACAAGAAGTGCTCAATGTGACTTGTGTTCATCTTTTGTTATCTGTATGTATCGAGTATTACAATTTTAATATAGTTTTTTCTATTCTTAAAATGTGTATACATCTTTTTGGTACCCTCTGTATATATAAATTTTTAAAAAATTGTTAACCAAGCTTAACTACATATTGTGTTTTGAGATATTAATGCTAGAATAAAAACCGAGCAAGACTAAAAATGTCAGTATTGGGGAAATGAAAACAAGTACTAAATTGTTGCTTGGGGTTGGAAAATGAGTCCTTTGATTTAAAAAGTATAGCACTTCCTCCATTTGAATTAATTTAGCATTGGGACATATATTTTTCCAGCCATGACAGTCATTGCAACCAAGTATTGAAATAAACAGTTAGATGTACTTCACTGTTTCCCAAAAGGTTTATGTGGCTGGTGATTATGAGAATTTGAGAACGGACGAGGTGAGCGTGAGGGAGAGGAGGGAGTTGACTTGCCAGTGGGATGAGGGTTGTTTCCACCGGGACAGTGGCAGTGGAAAAGGGAGACCAGAACTGGATTCTATAGGCTTTTCACAGACTGTGAGAAGTGTAGTTGGGGAGAGGTGAAAGCTGACTTTGTGGTCTTGCCTGCGTTTGTATATTCTTCAGAACAGAGGGTAGTGAAGTTTGGAAATGTTTGTACGTGATGGTATCCGGTATGGCCTCTTGCAACTGTGTGGCCTTGACTTTAGGGCTGAGGTCAGGGCTGTGGCAGAGAAGATGAGGAACAGTGGGTGAGAGTTTTTTTGTTGCTGTTTGTTTAATGCCATACCATGCTTTAGCTTTTTATTTTGAACAATAAAGACAAAATAAAGGTTAAGTACATAACGGTTGATTAGCAATTTCATCTACTTTTTTGAAGTAACATACAGGACATCCTATAGTATAATTTACTATGGAAACTTTATAAGGAGTTACCTTATAAGTTTCTAGAATAATGGCTGGAATAAGGTGCCAAGATCAAGCACTACTTTATCTTTCCCTGAAGAAAACAGCTGTCCAGCTAAGGCTTTCTTTATAATTTAGCGGCAACCTCTAAATAGCTCTGCAGCTGTAGAGATTGATCTGCAGGAACCCATTGTTTTAATGATTTTATTATTTACCCTTTTTCTACCTGCTCCTGGAGTTAAGTTTCTTGTTAGAGATTTACCAACCGCTAATCTATCACTAAGTATTTAAGTATCTGCTTGATGCCGTGAGGCCATCCAGAGTGCTTACGACAACAGAAGGCTCAGCTGTTGCATCTCAGCATCTTACAGCCCTCTATATTAAAAAGCAGGAGTTCCCCACACAGGATTTTCTTTTTCTTTTTTTTTTTTTTTTTTTGTAGAGACAGAGTCTCACTTTATGGCCCTCGGTAGAGTGCCGTGGCCTCACACAGCTCACAGCAACCTCCAACTCCTGGGCTTAAGCGATTCTCTTGCCTCAGCCTCCCGAGTAGCTGGGACTACAGGCGCCCGCCACAACGCCGGCTAACCCACACAGGATTTTCTCTTTACAAATCATGTAGTCCTTAAGGTATTACAAAAATACCATGTGCCTTTATGGTAAAGTATAAAATGCCATGAAACTTTAAAAATGTGTGCAGTTTTGCATATCGTAAAGTATATCTTTGTGTAACTTAAAGTATGTATAGAGGACAGCTAATTAAAATGCCAGACTGAGTACAGTCGCTCAGGCCTATAATCCTAGCACTCTCGGAGGCCAAAGTGGGTGGATTGCTTGATCTCAGTAATTCAAGACCAGCCTGAGGAAGAGCAAGACCCCATCTCTACAAAAATAGAAAAACTAGCTGGGCGTAGTGGTATATGCCTGTGGTCTCAGCTACTTTGGAGGCTGAGGCAAGAGGATTGCTCAAGCCTAAGAATTCAAGGTTACTGTGAACTGTGATGCCATGGCATTCTACCCAGGGCAACAGAGTTAGACTCTGTCTCAAAAACAAACAAACAAAAAAAACACCGAGCATTATTTCAGTGATAACTGAGATGAAAGAAACAGTTAAGTTACTGCCCACATTGGTGATGTAACATGCCTCTTTTTCCCACAAGTGGTCAACATTAGGGCCCTCAGCAACTTGTAATGGGTTTTGACATCATTGATTCTTACCTGGAAAAAAATATTCTGTAATGTTTTTTAAATGAGGGGTTAAGGCAGCGGGTTCTCAACCTGTGGGTTGCGACCCCCTTGGGAGTCGAATGACCCTTTCCCAGGGGTCGCCTAAGACCATGCTGCATATCACATATTTACATTACGATTCACAACAATAGCATAATTACAGTTATGAAGTAGCAACGAAAATAATTTTATGGTTGGGGTCACCACAACATGAGGAACTGTATTAAAGGGTTGCAGTATTAGGAAGGTTGAGAACCACTGGGTTAAGGCATCATTTACTTGTTTGTTTTCTTTGTATACTTTTAACTCTAGGAATTGAAAGGTTTTCACTATTGTCATCTCTGCCTTAAATCCTTGTTCACGTAAGCAGGTTAAGGAAGTGCCAGGTAGCACTTGAAAAATGATTAACCTTTTTGACAAATGGTCCTCAACTGTAGGAATTTCAGCAGGAAGTTAATGAAGACACTCCTAGGGAGAAAGGATTGTGTTGTGTTTTTTTTTCTCTCATCACTTGGGTCTTCTAAATTGATTTAGTAGTATAGCAAACTATATTTGATGATGACAATGCATATAAGCTTATTAAAGTATAAAATGCCTGAAACTTTAAAAACGTGCCATTTTCTATATCGTAAATGCCGATTTCCTTTGATAGGTGAGTATAGTCGGCCCTCTGCCTCTGTGGGTTCCACGTTTGTGGACTGAGCTCTGGATCAAAAATATTTAAAAAAAAATGTCGTGGCATCTGTACTGAACATGCACAATTTCTTCTTGTTATTATTAAACAATATGGTCTTTCCGCAGCATTTACATTACATTAGGTATTATAAGTGATTTAGAGATGATTCAGGTATTCAGGAGGATGTGTGTAGGTTACACCACATATGCAAATATGTGGCCTTTCATATCAAGGACTTGAGCATTTTGGTGTGTGTTGAGGTCATAGAACCAGTCCCACATGGACACAAAGAGATGACTGTACTTAAAAATGACTTCCAAGTCAGTCGATTGGAGATACTCTTGTAGGCATTTCTCTTTAATAACTTTACCCCAAGCAAAAGATGTTAAATGTCCTCATTAATGTTGACTTCACAATTACTGAAAAACGGTTACATTTGCCTTGGGAAAATGTGTTAATAGCAGAGTTTCATGACTGAATAGGCTTTGTCACTTGTGAACTTTAATTTATTGACTTACTGTGCATGTTTAAATACGCCTGTCATTTACCTGATACTCAAAAACATGTGCATGTTTCACTGGTAATTTGTAACTGTTATTGAAATGAACTCATGACAGTGGGTGAACCAGGTAGGAGAAAGATTTGTCCTGTTCCTGTTTGTGTCCCCAGTGTGCAGCGCCGTCTCTGCTTCTGTTTGTTGAACTGAATTTGACATTTCAGGTGGTTTTCGTGGGTAATGAGTTTCTCTCTTCAAGGTTACCACATTTAGTTTTTTAATTTAACTGTTTGAAATGCATAGCCTTTTGATAGTAATAGTGTTTGAATTTGCACTTTAAAAAACCTGTTTATCAAGGAACCAAAGATAAAATCTTACGAGGGCTAAGAATGGGTATCAGTTAGGGAGGCTGCAGTGGCGGGATGGCTTGGTGAAGTTCCCGGTAGGAAGAGTGAAACTGAATCTAATGCATCCTCCTTCAAATAGGATGAAGGGGCTCTCTCTAGTCCTAATTTAGAAGTGAATTTCTATTTGTTCCAGGCTGCCCTTGAAGTATGTAGAACATTTTTACAGGAAGATGAAGGTGAAGGAGTCATTATGGTGACAGATCCTCCTTTTGGTGGCTTGGTTGAACCTCTGGCTGTTACATTCAAGAAGTTAATTGCTATGTGGAAAGAAGGTCAAAGCCAAGGTGTGTAATTTATTACTTCAGAATAAACGTGTATCTGTGTATCTACTTCCTGTCAAATATTAGCTGAGCTCAGTGAATCGCGGCACTGATAGAAAACACGTCTTCGGTTCCTCTCTCTTCTTGTGAACAGTCTTCCTTGATGTGGCAACCTCCATTTCTGTGAAACACTTTGTGTTATTCTAATCGTGTGTTTTTAAGACGGCTTGCTTATAGGTAAAATATTTGTGGGGATGATGGGGACATGAGGAAGAACAGCAATTTGTTCTCATTTGTCATTTGTATAATAAATACGTTATATTTATTGCACGAATGCAGTACATAATTTGTATCTGGATATATACTGTTTACTTAGTAGCTATTACGTGCCAGGTAATTGTTTAGATCAGGGGTGTCCAACCTGCAGCCTGCGGACCACATGCTGATTTTGTGAGGTTTTTTGCTTGTCTGTCATGTCAGATATCAACAAAAATATGCACAAATCTTTTTTTCCCCCCTCCTACTCAGCTTTCTTTAGTGTTTGTGTATGGCCCATGACAACTATTATTTTTCCAGTGTGTGGTGGAGAAATAAAAAGGTTGGACACCCCTGATGCTAGGACTAGATTAGTGAAAGCAGACATAACAGCCTGTCCTATGCACTTCCATATCCCTGTCTCTAAAGTCTTGCCCAGAACTCATCGCTTCATAGCTCACAGCAACCTCAAACTCTTGGGCTCAAGTGATCTTCTTGCCTCAGTCTCTCAGAGTAGCTGGGACTGCAGGCACCCTACACAATGCCTGGCTAGTTTCAGAGACAGGGTCTTGCTCTAGCTCAGGCTGATCTTGAACAGAGCTCAAGCAATCTCCCTGCCTCGCCCCCTCAGAGTGGTAGGGTTACAGGCCTGAGCCATCGCATCCAGCCAGAGCTTTAAACTTTGCCAAGATTTACATGTGGAGGTTGGATCTCCAATAGGCTAATAGTGTTTTTCAGTGACACAGATCTTATCCCTAGAGTAGATTACTGGCTGGGGGTTATTATTACATTTTAAGTGGCTTGGAACTTCAAAATATTTTATGTAATTATCTAATTAGTCCATACACTCATTTTTAGATACTGTTTCTAGCTTGCAAGTTGATAAATTGTAAGAATGTCAGGAATTACATCATCAAGTTTCTCCATGAGTTGTGCCACATAAACAGCTTTGGAGACAGAATGTAAAGGAAATCTAAAACTTGACTCATATTGTTAGGTATTTCACTTACTTGGTGTTCTTAAGTCAACTAATCAGAGAGGATAAAATCAATGGTATTGGGGAAGCAATAAAGAGCTTTGTGGGCTTGAATTCCTGTTCTGGCTTTTATTAGCTGCTTGAACTTGATAGCTGTGGCTTCAGATTCACCCTCTATAAAATGGGATATTTAATATGTGACTCTAGGGGTTACTATAAGGAGACTATATACAGAAAGTATGTAGCACATTGCTTAGCCTGTACTGGTTACTCTGCAAATAATAGCTATATTCCCTATCTCTCATAAAAACTGATTTTTAAGGCTGGGCATGGTGGTTCATGCCTGTAATGCCAGCACTTTGAAAGACTGAGGCAGGAGGATTGCTAAGGCCAGGAGTTTGAGACTAGCCTGAGCGACAAAACAAGATCCCATTTCTACAAAACATAGAAAAATTAGGTGGCTGTGTTGGTGCAAACCTGTCACCCCAGCTACTCAGTAGGCTGAGGCAGGAGGATCCCTTGAACCCAAGTCTTTGAGGTTGCTGTGAGCTATGATGATGCCACTAAAGATGGAGATCCCATCTTTAACACAACAACAACAAAAACAGCAAAACTTATTTTGATAAGATTGTTTTTAAGAATATTCCATGATTAAGAAAAGATTGATTCATCCCTGAAAACTGATGAGTTGTGGCAGAGCTAGGATTCAGACCCAGGGCCTCCTGCCTTCCTGTTCAGACTTCCTTCCTCTATGCCATGACTACCTTTATTGCAAAGTGATACTGTTTTTATTTTCCACTTTTGGGGTAATATCTTTGCCTTTTCCTAGACTATAGTAATATGCGTAAAAAGATTACTTTTACTTGCCCTTCATAGCTATGTCTAGATAGAAAAGAATATCTTTGGGAAAGGTTGAGTTGTAAATGGCACTCTGATAAACATACCCACTTTTGGGGAGAGATTTAAATGTCTTGAACAATGGCAATTCCTCACAATACTAGAATCAGCTTTCTGTTTTTTCTTTAATATCAATTTCTTCTTTCACCTTTCTTGTGATCCATTAGGTAACAGTCACAAAGAACTACCCGTTTTCTGGATTTTCCCGTATTTTTTTGAATCCCGAATTTGTCAATTTTTTCCAAGCTTCTGCATGCTGGATTACCAGGTATAGTAAATATTCTGTTTCATGACATGGTTGGGGAATGGATATTCTGTTTACATAGACATTCTGATAAGACCCTACATTAAAATACTGTGAGTGGTGTTAAACACTAAAATTATACCATCTGTGTTTTAGTCCAGTGTAAGTCTAATTCATGGACCTTAGGGAGCTTGTTGAAAGTATAGATTTTGGAGTACCACACACACACACACACACACACACACACACACACACACACACACACACACACACACCCTGCTAAATAATATTCAGAAGGTAAAGTCCCAAGAAAAAATATTTTACCAAGCTTCTCAGGTGACTCTGAAGTTCAGCTAGCTTTTAGATGATCTGATCTAATCCTCCACAAGATTTTGTAGCTCCTAGGATCATCATTATGAATATTGGTTTGCTCAGAAGTTATAGAAAAGTAAATCACTTTTTCTGGCTGGTGGCATGCTGTGTACACTGTACCATGTCACTCAGAAGCTACCAGGAGCATCAGAGGAGGCAGAGACGCTCTCTGTGAGCACCAGTGTGCTGGAGGAGGTGGAGGTTACTGGAGCGAGTAGATCTCCTCCTTCCCTGCATCGCCTGTGGTGTTTTCCCTGTGTCTGAGATGAGAATGAGGCCCATGTCTCTGGTAGCTCCATCCTCTCCTTTAAGTTCCTTCTGCTTTAAAGTCTACTTTCCTGGATCCATTTCTTTGGGCTTGAAGTCAACCCTGTTATTGTCATCACTGTATATGGTCATCAAGTGGGGACTGCTTCCTCTTTCTGTAATCATGTTTCTCTATTTGAGTTTTCTGAATAATTAATTGTCTCTGATTAAGGCTTTTCAGTCATACAGTTTTTTTTTTTTTTTGGCCGGGGCTGGGTTTGAACCTGCTACCTCCAGCATATGGGACCAGCACCCTACTCCTTGAGCCACAGGCGCCGCCCAGTCATACAGTTTTTAACTGTAAATGCCTTCACTAATTGTTACAAGGTAGCACTTGGTTCTGGTCTTCTAATCCTGAAGGTATATACCATCATGTCAATGATTTTGAAATTCTGAAAGAAACAGTGTTACCAAAACTGAGGGGACAAATCCTAAGTATGATTCCATCTCAATGGCCAATATTATGCTTTGGAAGTATTCACTTACAATCTTTTTTACAAAACATTTTATACACTTGTGATCGTAGAAGACAATTTCGAACTATGCTTGCTTCACTATGTCCTGTAAGTATACACTTTTATTTATTTATTATTTTAGACAAAGTCTTACTTTGTTGCCCTCAGTAGAGTGCTATGGCATCATAGCTTACAGCAACCTCAAACTCTTGGGCTCAAGCAGTTCTCTTGCCTCAGCTCCGGGGGACTATGGGAACCCACCACAATACTAGTTGTTTTTTAGAGATGGGGTCTCGCTCTTGCCCAGACTGGTCTCGAACTCGGGACCTGAAGCAATCCACCTGCCTCAGCCTCCCAGAGTGCTAGGATTACAGGCATGAGCCACTGTACATGGCCTAAATGTACACGTTTAAAGGTAGCTGCATCATCTTTATGCTTTTAATTACTTTAAATTATTTCATGAGCAGGCTGTTATTATCATTCCCTCCTTTTCTGGGCTCTAGGTTGTTTCTACCCTAAGTTAAACTATAAATAATGCTGCTGTACACATCTTATATGGATATTTTTTTCCTGCTTTCCACAACTTTCTTAAAAACAGATTTCCAAAACCGAGAGTACTTTATCAAATGTAAAGGACATTTTTATGGTGTTGGGCCCTGTACCCAGGCTCCTTTCCAGTAGTCAAACCTGACTCGCTGAGCGCTGCTTCAGGCACAGTGTCATCATCATTCTTCTTAAAGCTGGTTTGCTCTTCTTCTGAGGGGGACCAGTGCTTCTAGCATTGACACTGGCAATGTAGAGATCGCTGACATGTTCTGAACATTGACTAAGAAAGCTGGGTCCAGTTTCAGCAGCTCCTGCTGCCTTTGGCAGTGAGTAATCATCTAGTGCGATGCTTGGCACAAAGTAGGTGTCCCATATATATAAGAATAACCTGAGTGAAAAAGCATGGAGTATGAAGTAAAAAGGGTTTGGGTTTTAATTCTGGTTTTGCCACTCACTTAACCTCCCTGAAGCTCATCTTGTGGTGTAGTAATAATATATCTTAAGGTTTGAGGGTTTTATGTGATAATGCCTGTAAAGGCTAAGCCCAGTCCCTGTCACAAAGCAAGTGTAGAGTTTAGGTTATTACTGTTGACATTGTCCTCACCATCACTATCATTGTGAATATTCAGACAGTCTTTTTTGTGCAATATCGAAGACATTAAAATGACATAATACAAGGCCCCTCAGAAAATTGTTGCATCCACATTTGGGCAAAAGTTTGAAATGGTGAGTGGGAGAAGAGGCAGATCCAGAACACAGCAGATGAGAAGGGTTAATGTGGTGTAACCCTCTGAGGCTTGTTTAGACAGCCTGTGTTATTAGGAAAGAACTTTTGGAAATACTAGAGTTACAATTCTGAGAAATATTTGCAAAGTCCAAGCTTATAGAAAATGATTTATACACCTCAGTGTATTGGTGAAAAGAAAGGTTTTGATTAGTTCGTGTGTGTCTGACAATCTAAAAAGCAATCTTTTTCGGTAAAGAGAAAGCTTTTGGAAAGAAAAGAGACTAGTCTATAAAATGAAATTTGAGTTTTTTATCATTCCTACAGAAGGTAAGAACAGCACTGCTCCCCTACTCCTGTGGAGAAACTGATTGCCATCTTGCATGTATTTATAAACCTTATTTGATGTATTTCCCTCTCAGTGGCTTTTCTGTTTTCTTTTTGAAAATAAAAAAAGGCCACTCTGAATTTATGACAATTAAGGTTATGGGGGGGAAGCAGAAAGAGGGACGGAGGGAGGGGGGTGGGGCCTTGGTGTGTGTCACACTTTATGGGGGCAAGACATGGTTGCAAGAGGGACTTTACGTAACAATTGCAATCAGTGTAACCTGGCTTATTGTACCCTCAATGAATCCCCAACAATAAAAAAACAAAAAATAAAAAAAGGCCACTCTGGGAGGGGTCAAGGGAGGTGGATTGCTTGAACTCAGGAGTTCGAGACCAGCCTGAGCCAAGAGCAAGACCTCCATCTCTACTAAAAACAGAAAAACTAGCTGGGTGCTGTGGTGGGCGCCGGTGATCTCAGCTACTTGGGAGGTTGAGGCAAGAGGGTTGCTCAAGCCCAAGAGTTCGAGTTGCTGTGGGCTGTGACGCCAGGCCCCTGTACCCGGGGTGACAGAGTGAGACTCTTGTCTCAAAAAAAAAAAAATGAAAAGAAAAAAAGGCCTATTATTATTATTGTTCTTTTTTGAGCCCTTTGCTTTACTTTTCATTATTTTGTGGTACTTTTGTTTTCTTTTATATCAGCCTTTAGCAAATGAAAAAATTGAAAGTCTTCTCTCGTCTTTCCCAGATCTTTTCCTATAAACCTTGATGAGGTTTTTTTTTTTTTTTTACAGACATTGCCTGAGATTATTGTAAGTCTCCAAACGGCAGTGCCGTAAAAAAACCCAAAATCACTAAACCTCTTTGTTGGAAATACTTTCCAGGTGAGAGGAGGGTGGAAAAACTGCAATTTTTTTGTTTGTTTTGTTTTGAGACAAAATCTTACTTTGTTGCCCTCAGGAGAGTACCGTGATATCATGGCTTACGGCCACTGCAAGTTCTTGGGCTCAAGTGATCCTGTTGCTTCAGCATCCTGAGTAGCTGGTAACAATGCCTGGCTAGTTTTAGAAGCAGGGTTTTACTCTTGCTCAGGCTGGTCTCGAACTCCTGACCTCAGGTGTTCTACCCGCTCAGTCTCCCAGAGTGCTAGGATTATAGGCATGACCCACCATGCCCGGTCTTTTTGCAAATCTTCATGAAACATAAATTTGGTAGACTATTCACTGATCGAACACTTGCGTACAGAATAAAATAGGTTTCAAAGACCTAGAAAACCAATAGTTTTATTAAGGACAGATAGAAAGGAAGGGTCTGATGATGAAAGAAGAGGCAGATGTCTGAGTCCTGGCCCTGCGTTTTAGAAGCTAGTTAATCTTGGGGGACATCACTCTATCTCTGCAGGTCTCTGTTTTCTCACCTGTAAAATTAAATGATTGAACCAAAAAAGAGATGGCAGATAAGTTTTGCTTTTAGTGCCTAGCCTGATGAATTGCTAGTGATTTTCTGGAGAATTAGTTGAGAATGCCAAGCTCAGTGGCAAAGAGTAATGTGACTGGTGATGTCTGCCATGGGGGCCGGGGCAGGGAGTGGTGGTGTTGGTGTCCTGTGTTAACCATATCCGGGTTGATGATCTCATCCCTGCCGCCCTGGACATTCCATTCTCTCTTGTTTCTACTTAGTATGGGACTGCTTGTCTGGAGGGTTAAAGGTAGAACTCTTTGCTTTTGTCACAGCTATCTTTTTTAAAAATCAGCCTGTGTCGACAATGTGTTTTTCAAGATCAGTTTTATAGTCAGAATGAAGGTATTTTGATAGAAATTTCTGGGAAATTATTGCAAATTACAGGATAGCTACAGAAATTTTTGAAATTCAAGCTATAATAAGCATAAAACATTTAGAGAAAAAGGGGAGAAGATATATGTATGTGTATATATTAATTTCAAATGAGAGGTTACATAGGATGTGGACAGTGTGACTAAACGACCTTATTTCTGTCATAGAAGGTGATTGATAGAGCTCAGGGGCACGCTTGGGACCTTTGTCTATACTAAAATTCAGGGTAACACAATTCTTAGGGAGTTATGGAAATACAAGTCTTTATTTCCTGGCACCATGCCTGGGAAACAGTAAGTACAAAATAAATGTTGACTTGGATGTCTTGGTCCCCATTTAACTAGTTTCAGTCTCATGGTACAGAAGACATTTGCGAACAGATAAAATTAAAAGTTAGGAATCGCAGTGGTTTTGTGGTTTCCCTCATTTCTATACAGTACTTCATCACATTAATCAGTTCCATGGGAGAAATTTTCTATTTGAAAATGCCTCTCATCATCATTGTGAGTGAAATGTCAGGGATAATGATGGGAAAATGGTGTATCAGCTCTACTACTAGTGATGTGCAATTTGCAAAATTGTGTTTGCTTTACAGCCCTTCCATAGGAGGTTTATTTATGTGGATGAAGCTATGAAATATGGATGTATGTTAGAGGTACATTAATTTACCCTAGCAGCATGTATTTTACATACCATATGTTTATAGTTAATTAGCACAACAAACCCACATTTAAAAATAATAATAATCTCAATTAGGTTATGCAAAATCAAGCAATCAACCACCTTCCTGACACATACATTCTCTGCCTCCTTGGGTAACCATAAAGAAATTGCTCTTTTTTTCCCTGTCTTCCATCTGCTATCTATTATATTGCATAGAATAATCCATGTACTAGAAATCTTTCTAAAATATTATTTTCCGACATTAAAAAATCTTTATAAGAATTCTCTTGGGAAGAATTTTTTCCTTATGACACTCGTAAATGTTCAAAACATCTTTGTTGAACTTAATAAGGTTCCATATATTTATTGAGTACACAGAGGAGTGCATTAGGAGAAAAACCATGAATTTAAATCATTTTAAAAGAAAACTACCTAAGGTACTATTTTAAGGTGATTTTGTAGTAAAATCTATTTTTGTATCTTAGCCTCTAATAGGTAACATATATTCATGGAATTTTTAAAGTTGGAAAGAAACATAGAGGCAGCCGAGGCTGACTTCCCAATGTAATAATCTCACCACTCAATTCATGACCAGCCGTCATCTGGCTTCACTTGAGTGCTTCCAGTGAGCAGAGGCCTACAGCCTTACAAGGCTATGCAATTTATTTCATAGCTCTAATCGTTAGAAAATTTTCTCATATTGAGATAAAATATGCTCCCCATTAACTTC
This sequence comes from Nycticebus coucang, assembly GCF_027406575.1. Lineage (NCBI taxonomy): Eukaryota > Metazoa > Chordata > Mammalia > Primates > Lorisidae > Nycticebus > Nycticebus coucang. The sequence goes on along the minus strand of NC_069802.1, from coordinate 25,538,707 downwards.
TAACCATTGGTCCTAGTTCTTTTCTCTGAAGCAATAAAGGATAAGTCCAATTTCTATTTCATATGACACCCCTTCAGTTATAAAACAGCTATCAGGCCCTCCCAGCCTTCTCTTTTCTGAATAAACACCCCCAATTTGTTAAACTATAAATTCTGTTCATTCCCATTATTCTCGGTAGAAGTGAACTGGTTTTATCAATGTCTCTCTTTAAATGTAGTATCTGAGCACAGGGCTTCAAATGTGATCCAGTTCCCTGCTTTCTTCCTTGTTAGGATACCACACTTCAAAGAGCTTGTGCACACTTGTGCTGGACTGTGGACTCACTGTGCTCACAGTCAGGTGGAAACCCCTGGGGTTTTTTCCACACTGACCTTTATGTCTTCTCATCCTGTATGTAGTTTTTTCCCACTACTGGAACTTGGCCTTAACCTAGACAGGGCAGGAGAGCAAGCCTAGGAATCTGCCACTGAAGACCTCGCTTTGTCTTGTCATCAATTTCTTAACGTTTTTGTGATTCACTTATTAAATAGCTCACTTGCAAGCCAATTCTGTTGTTAAGTTCTTAAGTGTTTAGAACTCAAGTGTTTAGAATTGAAACAATTCATAACAGTTTATTTAAACTTTGAGGCTTCCCTGTACTGACCTCATAAACCCTCGTGGTAGTCTTGGAGATATGCTAAAGCACTGGTTCTCAAAGTTCAGCAAAGCCCAGGAGGGCTTATTAAAACACAGATTCCTGTGCCCCATTCTCAGATTCTGGTTATTAAGTCTTAGGTGTGGTGATAATTTGCATTTCTAACGAGATCCCAGATCTTTGGGGATTAGTGATCTAAAGAAAGACGGATTTAGTGGCCAGGTGGATGCAAAGCAGGCTTAAAGCCAAGTTGAGAACACGTATGAGTGAGCGGAGGCGACAGAAACAAAAAGAGAAATCATGCTTGTTAACTTTACTCTGCTTTCAAGATAATCTGCCGAAACTAAAAATTGAATGAGGGAACTTCAGGAGAGAGAGAAATAAATATTTGAAATAGGCACCGTGGGTAAACAACTGTGGTTGCAAACCTCTTCATCTCCATTTCCTTACTTTATGTTAGGCATACATACCTATGTTTTACTCACATTATCTCATTTAACCTTCACAGCCGCGTTAAGGTAAGTATCAGCAACCACCTTTTACGCATGAAAAATAAAAAACTTGCCTAAGGTCACATAATGAGTAAGTGGCTGAACCCATCTGGCTCACAACCTGTGAGAGGACAAATATTAAGTGGGAGAGGGCCAGTCTGAGGCCGGACTTAGCTGGAAACTGATACACAGCGAACTCCACACACAATAATGAAAAGCCCAATCAAACCAGCATACATCTTCAAAGGCAGAATTTTTTAATGCCAAAAGCTAAGTTTTTAATTACGTAATAGACTTATTTTATAATGTCTGTTGCATTGGATAAAAGATTAGAGTTGTTATTTTAGTACTAGACAACAGGTTGAGCGCCATGGCTCATGCCTATAATTCTAGCACTCTGGGAGGCTGAGGCAGGAGGATCACTTGAGGCCAAGAGTTTGAGACCAGCCTTCTGAGAATATAGTGGGACTTCTGTCTCTACAAAGAAAATTTTAAAAATGAGCCAGGCTTGGTGGCAGACATCTATAGTCCCACTTACTTGGGAAACTAAGGAAGAAGGATTGCTTGAGCCCAGGGGTTTGAGGTTGCAAGAGGCTGTGATGCCATTGTACTCCAGCCTGGGTGACAGTGAGAAGACCCTGTCTCAGAAAATAAATAAATATATAAAAGAATTTTTTATTAAATACTTTGGTTTAACTTACATGTTGACATTGTGTTGGTTAAAGAATCTTAATGTTGACTCGCTTGAGTAAATTTTCTTTTTAACATTTTCTAGGTAGATTATGATAATCATGCACTTTACAAACATGGAAAGACAGGTCGAAAGCAGTCTCCTGTGCGTATTTTCACCAACATTCCACCCCACAAAATAATCCTTCCTACCGAAGAAGGGTACAGGTAAGATCACAGTGGGACTTTGAAATACGCAAGTAACCAGAAATAAATCTAGCGGTAAAATGCTTTCAGTATAGAATCATGTAGTTCTTCTACAAATATTAGTTTTGAATTTCATATTGAATTGAATTCAGGTTACACCCTGAATTTTGTAGTGAGTGTCCTTGTAATCTTTTATCTACTCTGTGAATCTCAGTAAATATATGCAGCTGATTTTTCTGTTTTTTCACTTTCTAGATTTTGTCCTGTATGTCAGCGATATGTTTCTCTGGAGAATCAGCACTGTGAGCACTGTAATTCTTGTACATCCAAGGTACCATTGTCTCCCAGAACGTATTTTTACTATTTTTATTTTATTATACCAGTGGTATATTAGCTTTAGTTTACTAGTTTTGTCACTTTTTAAATATTTTGTTACTATTACCATTTGCACTCATGTTTTATCATTTGTTATTATAATTAAACTTAATACAATAAGTTATTTTAAATTATGAAGTGCAACAGGCTTTTGAAAATAGTTGTCTTCAATCATCACCAACAATGATTTGAATTCATTTTCTTATGATACTATGTATGACTGCTAAATTTATGTTTCAACCAAGGCACTGAACTATTAAATAATAATTAAAAACATGCACTATGCACTCTCAATGTGCCAGGCCCTTTCCTAAGAGTTTAATGTGGATTAACTCATTTTATCCTCACAACAGCCTCTTAGGAAAATACTGTTTACTCTCCCCCTCCCTTTTTTTTTACAGATGAGGAAGGACTACAAGAGCTATACCTCCTATTTATTTATTTGGCTGTTATTTTTTTAATAGATGTTATTTTTAAACAGTTATAGGTTCACAGCAAAATACAGCAGAAGGTACAAAGATTTCCCATGGACTCTTGCCCCTGAGTGCACAGCGTTCATCAACATCACACCCCTGGCAGACTTGGGTTACAGCTGATGAGCCCACTCAACACATCATCATCACTCAGAGTCCTCAGTTGACATCAGGGCTCACTCTCATTCTTGCTGTTGTACATTCTGTGGGTTTGGACAAGAATGACGTGTCTACCATTATAGTATTGTACAAAGTGATTTCTCTGTTTTCACTAAAAATCTTCTCTACTTTGCCTATTTAGCTATCCTTCTTAAACCCGCCCCCACCACTGAACTTTGTACCGTCCCGCAGTTTTGCTTTTTCCAGAATGTCATATATTTAGTACCATGTAGTACGGAGCCTTTTCACATTGGTTTGTTTTGCTTAGCACTTGAGCTTACCTCATGTCTTTTCATGGCTTGATGGCCCATTTTTGTTAGCATTGAATAATATTCCACGGTTTATTTACTCACTTACTGAAGTGCATCTTGGTTGCTTCCAAGTTTTTGGCGATTATGATTTTTAGGCGGTAGGGTGACTTTTCAGCTGCTTTGTGTATTTTAATTAAATGTGGTCAGAAAGCACAGGAAGTTTACTTTGGGTATCAAGCATAAATTATTCTCCAAAGAAAAGGCTGCATCTATGTAAATATTAGAAAGTACATTTTTTTTTTTTTTTTACATTTTTCTTACTAATAGTTATATTATAGGTTGTACTTATTTTTAACTATGGTAACACATTTGATTATTAATATGTATTTTCGGTTAGTTTAGAAACGATCAATATTCTTCATTTTAAAAAGACTATGTCTAGATTGTATAGTTTAAAATCGAGGAAAGCAAGCCAGGTGCAGTGGTTCATACCTATAGTCCTAGCACTCTGGGAGGCTGAGGTGGTGGATTGCTTGAGCTCAGGAGTTGGAGACCAGCCTCAGCAAGAGTGAGACACTAAAAATAGCTGGGTGTTATAGCAAGTACCTGTAGTCTCAGCTACTCCAGGAGGCTGAGACAAGAGGATTGCTTGAGTCCAAGAGTTTGAGATTGTTGTGAGCTGTGATGCCACGGCGCTCTGCCAAGCACAACAAAGTGAGACTCTGTCTCAAAAAAATAAATAAATAAATAAAATAAAATTAAGGAAAAAAAACATTCTCAGAGATGTACACAGACTTAGTAAAGATAATTAAGAGCAAGGAAATGACCATTATAAAACCATAATAGGTGTTACTCAGTGGAGAAGGGAGGAATGCCACAATTGGGAAGGGACAGAGGGGCTTAGAGGAGGGTTTTAGGGGGCCGATGGTATTCTGTTTCTCGATCTGGTGATTTTCATCAGTGTTTGCTTTATAATACTCATTAAATTGGGTGGTGCCTGTGGCTCAAAGGAGTAGGGCGCTGGCCCCATATGCCGGAGGTGGTGGGTTCAAACCCAGCCCCAGCCAAAAACTTAAAAAATAAAAGAATACTCATTAAATTGGACATACATGTTTTTTCTACTTTTCCAGATACATTGCATTTCATAGTTTTAAAATTTTATTCAAACAGTAACCTGTAATCTATCTTTCTAAATTATATAAAGTGCTCAAATATGAATTTCATTAAGGATTATTCAGTATAGACACATAATTATGAATCATTAATTCTCTTGAAATTTTCATTTGAGTCTTTTCTGAGTTGCCTGAACTGGAGTGGATTTTCAAGATCATTTAGATAAATTTCCTAGCTTTATAGTGAAGGAAATTGATGCCCATCAAGAAGGCATTTGAGTTGAGTGGAGAAATGCATAAATTAAAATCAAAGTATTTAATTGTCAAGCCCAGAAAAGAGAGAAATAAGGGATGAATAATTTACACAGATTTTAATAAGACATTTTAATTTTTAATCATGGAACTTGGTTTTTAATGACAAATTAAATATAGTTTAAAAATTGTTTTTGTAGGATGGCAGGAAATGGAACCATTGCTTTCTCTGCAAAAAGTGTGTAAAGCCTTGTAAGTAATGGGAGTGTTTGAAGTCCTATGAAAGCAATTTAGAGTTCTTCTTCATCTAAATAGGATTTTTATTTAATTTTATCTATAGAAAAATTAATATAGGGACCTGCAATAATTTATTTGCTTTTTTAGTTATCCACATATGTGTTCTGTCCTGCATAGGGAGAGAGGATTGCTAACTTGTTTCAGGGTGGAATTGGTTTGACTGATTGTAATAGGGGTTTGTGTCTCTCAGCCAGCCTCCCTTGTAACAATAGGTGTTGGCTCATGACTCAGTGGAGAAGGGCTGAATTTATTTCTATGTAACAGAAAAAAGCTAGTTTATGTGGGATTCTGACGTCTTCACCTCCGTCTCCTTAGCCAATTGAAAACTAGTTATGCAAAGTAGCCACAATATTTGAAGTAAACACTATTCATGTATCCTGTCTTAAAAGCTTGTAAAATGAAAAATTCTACCAAAATGAACGACTTTTAAAACCAGATTTTTATTTTACAGCCTGGATCCACTGTAGCATTTGTAATCACTGTGCCCTTCCAGGCCATACTTGCAAGGACCCCCAAGACGGCTGCTTTATTTGTGGTGAGCTGGATCACAAGCGCAGTGCTTGTCCTAACAGGTTAGTCAAATCCTTTCATTTACTAGAAAAAAAAGTTTTCCTCGAGTGCTTTGTATAGTGCAAGCCTCAGAGGTGTGCAGCAGTCAGAGGGTTCAGAGGTGCTGCGTTGATTGTGACTCTCACTATTTCGTACTGTTTGCCTAGATGCGGGGACTGAGGGTGCGCAGAGGAGTCAAAGAGCTTTATCTTTCAGTATGACATTTTGTTGGGTTTAATTTCAAAAGCAAGTACCTTGAGATGCAAATGCCTGCTAATTCTATATAATATTACTTCTTTCTCTCAGAGAAGACTCCTGAAGTCCCATTAACAGTTTTTGCATTCAAAAAAAAAAAAAAAATGTTACAATGAAATTGACAAGGCCCAATTATTTTTTTCTTTACAATAGTGAAAAATCATTTTGATAGCCTTTTAAGCAGACATGGTACAAAAGATCTCTCCATCCTCCCCTTTTTACAGCTGTCTGACATTAATTTGTTTTTCCTTAGTGTTAATTTTTTTTTAGTTGTGAACTGGAACGATGCTGGCTCCCTCTTGTGGTTAAAGCTCATTTTATCAAGACAAATACTTAATTTAGAGGACAAATACGAGGTCAATTTAATTTTAAAGCAAACTAAAACATTTAATTGACTTATACTCAATCATTTCATCACTGTTCAAAGACTGTCTCTGGAAGGTTTTATATATTTATATTACAAATAAATATTTTCAATTTTTGTCCTTTTTTCTTTTTCTTTCTTTCTTCTTTTTATAAATGTACCTCCTCGTGAAATGTGGTTCATTTTTAGTCCTCCTCATGAGTGGCTGAGCTGAAGAGAAATGTGAATTTTTATATACAGACATTCACGGCTTCATTGACTTTCTCATTTGAAATTATACCATTGGCTGGGCAGAGTGGCTCACACCTGTAATCGTAGCACTCTGGGAGGCCAAGACAGGCGCATTGCTTGAGCTCAGGAACAATCAGCCTGAACAAGACCAGCCTGTTTCTACTAAAACCAAAAATTCTCCAGGCATTGTGGTGGATGCCTGTAGTCCCAGCTACTTGGGAAGCTGAGACAAGAGGATCACTTAAGCTTAAGAGTTTGAGGTTGCTATGAACTGTGATGATACCACAGCACTCTACCCAGGGCAACTGAGTGAGATGTCTAAAAAAAAAAAAAAAGAAATTATACTACACTTCATTAAATTTGTTAAATCATCACTTACCTAGAAATTATCCTACTTTAAGAAAATGGCTATAGAAAACAGATTTATATAGCATGCATGAATGGTATAAACACAACTGTTGTATTTTGAAGAAATAGGGTATCTTAGTCCATAGTGCAACATATCAATATAGAAAAATGTCCACTTGTCAGGCAAAAATTCTGCATAATGGTCATGTGGATCTACTACTAACGGCTGTATTTATTAGGTGATTACTATATGGATAGCATTGTACATAGCAGAATAATTTATGACACAGTATGCAGTTTCCAGGGGATTAAGAACACTGGAATCAAGCTGCCTCTGTCTCTCCTCACTGGGGGATCATAGACTTCATAGCCTCAGTTTCTTCACCTATAAAAAGTTGGGGAGAAGGGTGACATCTGTCTCCCAGCTCTGTGAAGTCAAAGATTATCATGCCTGTTCATTTTTGTATTCCCAACACGTAATGTATATGCAGAGTAAATACAAAGTAATCTACGAGTTTGACCCATTAGGAGTTTATATACTGTTTATAAAGCTCTTTGCCCAGTTTTTCTCCTAGGAAGATCAAGAATAAGCTTTCCCCTAGGAAAAGCTTATTGAGGCTTCTGAGAGGTGATTCTGATGATTGATGGCGCTGGGTAGCCACGGGAAGTTTCCAGGTTTGCCAGTGCTCTCAGCCCCAGCCTGTTCCTGGGTTCTTGATATAAATGATGCTGCTAACTTGGAGGAGGACAGAGGATGGTCCAGCAATCTTTATCAGCCACAGGTTGCCTATAACTTAGCTCAGAGAATACCAGAAATAAAGGATGTGTTTTATGTGGTGTGGTAGTGTTCTTAGAGGGTGAGTTCCAGCTTGTTCATTCCGAAGCTAGTCTTCAAGAAGATGTGGACCACAAAATGTGAACATCCTCTGTGGCACCTGTCAGGACATTTAGATCTACTGAGGAAAGGAAAATTTGCAGGGCCTGTAACATAGGCCCTTTCAAGTATTGTCAGTTTTTTTCATTATGCTATTTCCTTTTTCTACCTCTCCTACCTGCCAGTCCTAAAAAATGTAATTCAGGGATCTTGAGCTTGACATGCTGACTTGAGCAGTATAGATGTACCAAAAATATATATAAAACAAACAAAAAATGAAACAAACTCACTGGCTGCGCTCTTTACCTCTGCGATGTGTTCATCCTAAATAGCATGTTCTAAATCCATAGTAACCGTCCTTTAAGGAAAATTTTTTCTCCAACATTTTGCCTAGTCAGGTCCCTGACTGTTTCCTGCTTGTTATGGTCAGAATACTGAGGACTTAGGCTGTGACACAGTAAATTCTTCTCCTTCTTCTGTTTTTGTATTTGGTTAGCTAGTTAATTAAACTTCAACATAATTACATAATTCACTGTGCTCATTCTGTAAAATAATTTAGCACCTTGTTTTGCAGAGCTGTCAGAAAGCAGAAGCAAAGAAAAAGTAATAAGATGAAAATGGAGCCCACTAAAGGACAACCCATGAATCACACGTCCGTCAGAAGGAAAAAGAAAAGCAGAGAAAGAGCCCATCAATATCTTTGCTCTTAAATGTCCACTGACCGAAGAATAAGAAAGATTGATGGTCCAACCTTTGATGCCATTTTCTGAAAGTGCCACACTGGACTTCAATTCAGCCTCCATCAGAGGTGTGCACCTTTCTAAGCTGGATAATAGGCGGGTGGGGCTTGCTGGTTTATGGTCCCCTCGTCTTCCCTTCTGAAGTCTTGGGGAGCTGGTTCCATCCTTGGCATGCGTTTTTCTTCCCTTTAAGTCTCTTCCAATCATATTATTTTAGCTTCTGTTGTCTGAAAAATGGGCACACAGTGTTCTTTTGCAGAAGATGCCAGAAGAAAATGAATGTGAAAACCTTATAAAGTTTGTTTTACATTAAACTTAAGAATATGTTAGTTAGTTAGTCTTGTGAAATATGTAACAGTGAGGCTAGATGTGGTGGCTCATGTCTATAATCCTAGCACTATGGGAGGATGAGGCGGGTAGATTGCCTGAGTTCATGAGTTTGAGACTAGCCAGACCTTGTCTCTAAAAACAGCTGGGCATTGTGGGGTCACCTGTAGTCCCAGGTACTTGGGAGGCTGAGGTAATTGAATCGCTTAAGCCCAAGAGTTTGAGGTTGCTGTGAACTATGATACACAGCTCTACCGAGGGTGACAAAGTGAGAGTCTGTCTCAAAAAAAAAAAAAGGAAATATTTAACAATGGTTTAAACCCACTCAAAAAGTACAATGTACAGTGATTTTTAGACTGAATGTGAAAATGATGGAAAGAATTCTTACAAGGGCACTGTAAAGATATAAACATCATAATTATAGTAAAACTATTATTAAATATTTATTTTCCAAGTACTTTTCTGTAGTTGTCCTTTGAGAGTGTAGAATCACTTCACTATTTGTTGTATGAACGAGATATCTAGAATTTTGATTTGCTATGTCATTTCAGTGTCTTTTGACCCATGCAGTAAGTTTCTGTCTTTGTAAAAGTAGTTAGTAGCAGAAGACCAGATAGTCTGGTGATAAACCTCTCATTCCCATGTTGACTAACACTTCCTGGCTGGATGGCCTTGGCCAGGTCACTCACTCTCTAAAAGCCCCAATTTCTTCATTATTACAATGGAGAGAATAACAGCTATACCTCAGGTTTGGTTGTGATTAAATTAAATGAGACTCAGGTGCCTGGCTCTCAGTCACCCTCCCTCATCAGTGGTGAGTTGTGTAAGATTGCTCCTGAGGCCTCATGGTAATCAGCTGTCAGTCAAATAGCATCGCACTGAAGGGCGCAGTTTAAACTCCCAGAACAACAGTCCATCTTCCCATTTCTCTGCTAGATATCTGACATTATCTTCTTAAGACTAAACCATTTTGAATGACTTACATTTGCATAATGACTTTTCTCTTGTTCCCAAACAACTGCTATAAAGTGGATTTGGAGGCATATCTCCTTGTGGTTAGCAAGAGCCCTGTAAGGTGTTCAAATTCCAGGTTAGTTAGGTCTACTTGATGGATGACGTGGAATACTCAGGCATGGCCCAGATCAGAGTGGCAGTGATGTACATCAGGTGACATTAAAGGATGAATTCAGCTTCTGGACTTCATACCATCAAAGTTGTTCTGAGATGATCAGGTGGGATCTGAACTTTGTGAAATCATTGTGAGAGTTCTCCTAATTCAAGCAGGGATGGGAACATTGCCTGACTTTTCATACCATGGTACAATCTATTGAAATCTCTGAAACTCAGACACCCGAGCGACTGTGACTACTGAAGAATTGAGTTCTCGTGGCCAACTGTTATTGGCATCACCTGTTTCCTTAGTTTTAAAAAACCATCAATTGGCCAGGTGCAGTGGCTCACACTTGTAATCCTAGCAATCTGGGAGTTTGAGGCAGGCGGATTGCCTGAGCTCAGGAGTTCAGACCAGCTTGAACAAAAGCAAGACCCCTGTCTCTAAAAATAGCTGGAGATTGTTTCGGGCACCTATAGTCCCCAGCTACTTGGGAGGCAAGAGGCTCACTTGAGCCCAAGGGTTTGAGGTTGCTGTGAGCTATGATGCTACCGTACCCTACCCAGGGTGACATAGTGAGACTGTCTAAATAAAATTTTAAAAAATTACAGCTAAATTTCATTCAGATTCTTGCTTATGTTACAAAATTTGACGAAATAGTCTTTTTGTAAGCCCTCAATGACCAGATTTCAAAGTGTTTTTTTTTTTGTTTGTTTGTTTTTTTACGTTAGTCTGACAGACTAATTTATCTCCAATATGCCCCTTTCTTTTCATGCGGAACTGTTCTTTCTGCTTGGAATATCCTTCTATGTGGCTGTCTATTGAAATCTTTTTTTTTTTTTTTTGTAGAGACAGAGTCTCACTTTATGGCCCTCAGTAGAGTGCCGTGGCCTCACACAGCTCACAGCAACCTCCAACTCCTGGGCTTAAGCGATTCTCTTGCCTCAGCCTCCCGAGTAGCTGGGACTACAGGCGCCCGCCACAACGCCCGGGTATTTTTTGCTTGCAGTTCAGCCGGGGCCGGGTTTGAACCTGCCACCCTCGGTATATGGGGCCGGTGCCCTACCGACTGAGCCACAGGCGCCGCCCTCTCTATTGAAATCTTATGGAGCCTTCGGGCCCTGGCTCAAGTCCTGTTTTCTTCCAGGAAGTCTTCCGTGAGTCTGGTACTAACCAACACCTTCTGAGACTATGTCTCAATAATAAAATAATAATAATAAAATAAAAACAAAAGGTTTGATAGTGTTCTCTAAGAAACTAAGCCTGAATGGATGGACTGGTTTTTTCATCTGTAATCTTAGCAAGCTTAAAGAAGACAAAAGGAAACAAAGGTTGTGTTTTATTAACTTTACCCTTACTACGTGAGCCAGGTAAATCGAGGGAAATGTAAAGCATTTCTAATCTTCCTACCCAGAAATAACCGCTGTTACAATTTCCCTGCCTATTCTTTCAAAGATTGGTTCTTGCAGAAATTGGTATCAGATACCTAAAAAAAAGAATTGTAATATTAATACATTCTGGTTTGTGACCCACACTTTTTCATAAATGTATTGTGAACATCAACTTATATCTACAATAGTAATAGTCTTCAAGATGAATGTATTTTAAGAAAACCTATGATTGGATATCTAGGTGGTTTGCATTTTTTTGTGTGATTGTAAACAACTATGATGAGCATGCTTATAACCAAATCTTTTCTAATTTTTCTAGGGTACATATATGTTTATTTCACATTAAGAGTTAATGTATAATTGTTACTACTATTTTTATTACTATAATGTAATATGCTATTAACATGTTTAAAATATAGTACATACTAACATATTTCTTATATATATGAAATGGTTCTGTTGCTCTTATTAGATTCGCAGTGGTTCTCAACCTTCCTAATGCCTCCTAATGCCGTGACCCTTTAATACGGCTCCTCATGTTGTGGTGACCTCCAACCATAAAATTGTTTTCGTTGCTACTTCATAACTGTAATTTTGCTACTATTATGAATCGTAATGTAAATATCTGATATGCAGGATGTATTTTCATGTTACGAAGGGGTCACGACCCACAGGTTGAGAACTGCTGTATTAGAGCTTCTTCAAATTGAAGTCACATGAGTGAGTCTCTGAGTTTCTTTCCCAGAACAGCAACTGAAGTGATTGTGGGAGAAAGACAAATAAAAACACCATAAATTGATACAATGTACACTCATTCTGCCAATATGGGACGTCTCCCTTCTTGTAAAATGGGCTTCATACTTGTAGATACCCCTTTCAGTAGTTGGGATTGCCTGTTAATTTGAACAATGTTGATTGCTTGGGCAACATTGTCCCAACCCTTCCCATAGAGAACCTGCCATGGGATTTGAAGGATGACCAACACCCTTTCTAGCTCTCAGAGGGGGGCATTTCATCAGACTAAACTTGTCAGCATAATTCTATCACCTCTACCAGCAATGGACTCGCAGCTAGGCTTGGGATAGGGATGGGTCTAATCACAATGAGGCTCTTGGTTGATGCAGAGGGGTTCTTGCTGTCTGAAAGACAAAGCAGGTAGCTTCAGCTGTTTGCAGTCTTCCAGTGACATGTGGGAAGCACGCCCATGATGATGGTGGGTCACTGCTGACATCAGATTGCTGGATCTAGCCTGCCCTGATGTCCACCCTCCTGTTGGACTCTTAAAATACATTCTAATTATTACTTGTGTCACTTTAAGTCAGGTTTTTTTGTGCCCAATGAATATAATTTTGGTGAGAGCAGAGAGGTTCTAACATCAACCATCTACATTTGTTTCTCTTTTTCAGCAAATGCACAGTTTGCTTATTTTGTATGCTTTGCCTGTTTTGTGACTTCCAAATAGAATTTTCAAAATAATGGTCTAAGCCATTATATGGCTTAGATTAGTCACATCCCACACAACTCCATCTTCCATTCCTGTACACTGTGATCCCAATCTTTGCTCAAGCCCTGATCTTTCCCCTTCCACCTGCATTTCCAGATACCTGTTGGCCATGACAGACAGATTTCCTGCTACGTTTCCTCATAACAGTCCAGTTCCTCATTTAACTTCTTTGCTCTGGTCAACTTTGTTTCTCTTCCATCGCTACCTACTCCTCAGGATCCAGCAACAACTTGTTTTCTCTTCCCTAAGTCTGTGCATCCAAATATCCCAGCCTCAGGCTTGACTCTTCCCTTGTTTTTCCTACCGCAGTGCAATCAATAATCATTTGTTAGTCTACTTCAGAAATATGTCTGCAGTCCACCACACCACCCCCTTAACTAGTCTTCTGCCGTCTTTACAGTCCTTTCTAACTTTCTAACCCACTTGTAATCACCTTTGTCACAAGAGTTAACATCCTAAATGGCCAAAGAACCAGTGCATTGCTGTCAGGCTCCCCTTCTCCCTCCCACTGTCTGTTGGTGGCTGCTTGACCTTTCAAACTCCAACCCTGTACTATAATGTATAGAGAGACGCTGGAGTCGGGAGCTAGTCCAACAGGGGTGTGGTGTTCGAAGAAAGAGCCTAGCAACCAAAAAGTTACTGCAAAAAAGGGAGCTCTTGCATCTTTTTTTGCAAACAATAGGGAGAGGCTATATAAAGCATGGAAGTAATTAAAGTCTATTTTCTCCTTCATTTCACCCCACCTTCTCTCCTCTCTCTCTAAATATAATACATATATAAACTTTATGTATATTATATATATGAATAAATGAATGAAATTCCTCTGCCGTTGCCTCCTTATAAGGCACTGATGCCTGATCTCTGGGCTTTTTTTTGCTTTTCCTGTTTATTCTGTGCCACAAAAGCACAAATGAGCTCGTCTGACAAAGCAGTATGTTCCTCTGCATGGAGAAGGCAAAGAAACAGAGTGAGTAAAGCTAAAACCTCTGGGAAAAAGAAAGACCAGAAACACTGCGTGTTAAAAGCTCTTGGCCTGTGGCTACTTTGGATCATTCCCAGGAACAATCCTGTTCCCTCTGTACCTCACCAACCCACGGAAAGTACTATGGCAACGTCAAACTTGCTGCTTCCTGCCCACATCTGGAACTCCACTCCCATGTTCTTTCCTGTGCCAGAAGGCCTGTTAGGAAACTCATACCCTTCTGTGGAGACTTAATGTGAAGTGGTTACAGGCTAGCCTTTGTTAGCACTGTGTATTCCTCTATGAACAGTCATTTTCACCTCCTATTGGGGGTTCATATTCAGGATAAGTTCTAGGAAAATGGACATTCAACTTCCATAGCATGTTGAAGTGGACAGATACTATGAGGGGAAAAGACGCCAAACTAAAATAAAGAGGTTTATTCTGAGCCAAGTATGATTTTTTTTTTTTTTTTTTGAGTCTCACTCTGTTCCCCAGGCTAGAGTGCCACAGTGTCATACCTTACAGCAACCTCAGACTTCTGGGCTGAAGCAATATTCTTGCTTCAGCCTCCCAAATAGCAGGGACTATAGGTACCACCACCATCACACCTGGCTAATTTTTCTATTTTTAGTAGAGACAGGGCCTCGATCTTGCTCAGGCTGTTCTCAAACTCCTGAGCTCAGGGGATCCACCTCCCAGAGTGCTAGGATTACAGGCCTCACACCCTAGCCTGTGCCACGTATGAATATCATGGCCCAGAGCCATGCCCAAGAAGTCTCAAACAGGTGGACTTGTAGTGGCAGGGTTACAATTTGGTGTTAGACTTTTCAGGGAGACAAGAATTACTCGTAAAGTCATAAATCAATTCATGGAAGGTGCACATTGGTTTGGCCCAAAAAGGCAGGACATCTTGAAGTGTGGGGATTACAGGTTATAGGTGGGCTTAAAGATTATTTGATTTGTATATTATTTGGTTAAATGCAGCTTTGTCTAAAGCAGTGGTTCTCAACCTTCCTAATGCCAGCGACCCTCTAATACAGTTCCTGTGGGTCTCGACTCAGAACCGCTGGTCTAAATGCTTGGAAGGTTTTAAGATAAGGAAGTCTGCTAATTAGGGATGTACATCCACACTCAAGTGGAGGCTGAATGTTACTGTAAATTTACTGTTAAGTAAATTGAGTAATTGAGTAAATTTATTGTTGAGTAAATTAAGTACTTGCAGGTGTGGTTCCAGCTTTGCCTTGCATGGCCTCAGACCTGTTAATGAGTTAGAAGGGAGGCGGGCCTGAGCCTGATGAAGCATGTCAGACCGCCTTTCTGGCTAGCAGCTCAACTGCAGGTATTTCTAAGGTCCCCTTTGCCAAAGGAGAGTCCATTCAATCAGCTAGGGGGCTTAAAATTTCATTTTAGTTCACAGTACTGGACCCCACATTCAAATTATCCCTTATTACCACCCCCAACATTAACACCTGAAAATGCGTTTCAGGAACATAAAAGGCATGTCCATTTTCTCCTTATAAACACTGGCTCTGGATGAATTTGGGGGACACACGGTTTTTCGAAACAGAGGCAAAAGGCAAAGGTTGCAAAAGCCCCTCTGGATGATACTGTCACATTTTCTTAGGCCGGGGTCATAGTTGCAGAACTGGTGAATATGTTGACACGTTTAAGTGTGTCGTACATAAAGGAGGCTCGGATGGGTTCTGATTTACATGTTGTCTGCCAGGCTGGCCTGTGGATTTGAGGGCAGAGTCCATGTCCCCCCCAACGTTCATGTAGCCTCACGTTCAAACAGCTGGAGGATAAATGGCGGGTGAGCCCAGTTTTCTTTTATTGTAGTGCAGCCTCCACTACCAAGAACACGTGAGGCTTACATGGGATGAAAAATCAAAGTACTGCATTTTATCCGCCTCTATCAGGGAGGTTTTAGGGCAGTCCCCTTCACGCCCTCCCCCTCATGGCTGCAAACCGCAATCACTAGAAGAGTTTTAATAAATACGGGGTCCCATCCAGTATTAATTGACTTTTAATTGGTCTGAAGGGGCAGCCTGGACAGGAAGATTTCTAAAAATCCTACTACAACCGGGACTGACGTGAAAATTACTTGTTCGGGGCCTGTTGTCAGAACCTGTTATCCTCTTTTCTGTCTCTTCGTCCTCCCTGTAGCCTACCCCTAAACCTCTACTGTCCCTTCTTTGACCACAGCAGCGAAATTTCCGAGAAAACAGAAAAGGTCTGCTAGCGTGCCCACACACGTGCAAGCACATCTTAGCTGAAGACCGGCCTGAGGGTTCCCAGCACTCCCGCCGGAATCGGGGCTCAGACTCCGCCCCCTTCCTGGCCCCGCCTCCACCGCCCGTTGCCCCTCCCCTCCCACAGCTCCGCCCCGCTCCTCGCCGCCTCCTTCGTCTCGCGAGGCAGTCACGACGCCGGAAGTGCCTGGAGCGCGCGGCGGCAACGGGGCGGGGCTACCAGGAGGTTGCGGCGCGCGGCCGGCGGAGGGAGGAGACGGGCTCCTGGGCCCGCGTAGGCTGCCAAAGGCACGTCTCGCAGGTACAGCCGCGTTCGGGGTCCCCAGCCGAAGGTCGAGTGGCCGGAGGCTCCCAGCGGCCTCTGACTGGAGTGTCGTTGCAGGACCGCCCCCATGTTGCGTTTTCCGACCTGTTTCCCATCCTTCCGGGTGGTGGGAGAGAAGCAGCTACCGCAGGAGATTATTTTCCTGGTCTGGTCGCCCAAGCGGGATCTCATTGCCTTGGCCAACACAGCAGGCGAGGTAAGTGAGCTGGGCGGGGTCGGCTCGCGGTGGGCCGGAAAACACGGAGCCGGACCGTGTTCCTTCGGGCCACGGTGTCAGAGCCTCAGTTTCCCTTTCTGCAGGCGGGGCGGAGGACCACCTGTCTGCCCCACCCTTGCCTTCAGGTCGGCGGTAAGCTTTATAGGCAAAAATATGAAGGACCCGGCATGCAAGAGATTATTATGTGCCCATTTTCAGTATTTTAGGCTAAACCAATAGTTTTCACGCAGCTTGACGCAGTCACACAATCCTGTACCCCCAAGTCTCCTCCATGAATTTATTTACTAGTGAAAGGGGCTTTTTAAAAAGCCCACTATGTGCCGCTTGCGAGTTAGACATGGTAGATCCAGGGACCCTGTTCAAAGTTTGCTTACAGTTTAGTAGCAGAAGGAAGATGAGTTACTGCATGTAGACACCACAGAGGATGCATGTGAGAATCTAGCTTCTGTTGTGAACGGGCGTCACACTATGGGTTGGGGGGCAACCTTTCATTAACATAGCAGCTGTTTCCTGATTCATTTCTCCCAGTTTCAATTCCCAGTTGTCCCAAATTCAGCCTATTTTTTTCTTTCTCCTCATCTCTCAGCTGTTTATAATGTAGAATCATTTAGGGCCTCTAACATCTTAAAAATACTTTAGGTTGCACAAGGGAGTAGCGCATCATTGGATTCTAAACAGAATGTGCATGAGTGTTGTCAGTTAGCATTCTGGTTCACATTATGTTATGCTTCATTAAGTATAAACCAGTTATAACCAGCTTCTACTGAGAGTCCTTTCACCTGCCAGCCATTTTGTAAGGAAGCCTTCACCTGTGCATCTCTTCTCCTTTGGCCTTTTGGCCATTGTGGTGATAGTTATCTGGCCAGGTGAGAGTTGTTGTGTAAGCCGAGTTTGGAAACTAGATGGTAAGGAAATCTTAGGGAAACTTAGCAGCCTATTGCCATGTTGTGTCCATGATCCTGTCTATCCTCAAGATACTGGTGTCTACTTTCTCAGAGTCCTCCATGGAAATCTAGTCTCCCTCCTCTGCCAGGGGCTTTGAAACTCTGTCATGGCTTTAAAGAGCGGTCGATGGTACAGCCACAGCAGTAGAAGAGAAGGGACATCATTGCAGTCAGAGGGGCAGGTGTGATATTGGGCACTGTTGCTTCCGTTTTCTCAGTGAAGGAAGAAGCAAGGAGGTTGTGTCAGAGTGAAGATGGAGAAGAAAATATTGGAAGTTTGAGGAGAAAGAAGAGGTACGAAAAAACTGCCAAGGCAGATAGACGAGGGAAGCCTACCTAATAGGATTGCCAGTAAGTGGTAAGAGCCACACAGCTTAGCAGTCTTTTAATTTGAGACACAAGAGTGTGGCTACATCTGTCTCTTCATTCTGTTTGACCGTAAGTGCAGGCATAGTTGGGTTTAATCAGGTTTGCTGTTTTGCAGGTATGACAAAGCAAGAGAAATGCAAGAGTTGAAGTTATAAGCAAGGGGAGTGATTGTAAAGGTGAACCTTAGATTCTGACCTGATTAAGGGTGGGAGTGAGGGCATGTGTGGGGTAAGGGACAGTGAATAGGTGGAAGAATCCATGGGCTGTGTGCCCTGGTGAAGTGGACGAATGGAGTTGGGTCTTGCAGAAATGAGCTGAAAAGATAGGCGGTGGCGGATGGAAAGTG
The DNA here is from genome assembly GCF_027406575.1 of Nycticebus coucang. Lineage (NCBI taxonomy): Eukaryota > Metazoa > Chordata > Mammalia > Primates > Lorisidae > Nycticebus > Nycticebus coucang. The sequence continues at coordinate 25,520,676 of NC_069802.1, read as the reverse complement.
AGAAGTTTGAAATTGAGATGGTGATAGCATTGCAGTTGTTGGCAATGACATGGCCAAGGGCATGACTCTGGGAGTGGCTGAAGTGAGGGAGAAGATGTGATCGTTGGAAGAGAGGTAGTTGAGAACTGAAAAGCCAGGACATGGTAGTTCTTGAAATCACCAAGGACAGTGAGTAGTGTTATAGGAAAGCATGAGTGAGCCAGGAGTTTACATCTTCAAAGAATGAGGGGAATGGCAGAGGAGTCTGGAGAGGACTGTAGTTAAGAGGGATAGCAGATTGTATGGTCTGGTGGCATAGGATTCAGAGTCAGATTTTAGAGAAGAAAGATCATCTATAAATAGCATGGAGCATCAAGGAAAGCACTTCCTTCATCAGTAGTAGCCTAGTATTTGCGGTAGTATAGGGAACGTGGAAGACAAACAGCCACTTCACATATGTCACATTTTAGAGTAAGGAATGAAGATGGAATCACACTGATACCTGACAGTGAGTTCAAAGATGGTTTCAGAGGAGAGGTCAAGTCCAGTGGATGAGCCATTTCTTCGGAAATACTCAATTCCTACTAGAGACTAAAGTAACTGGGAGGGAAGGGTACCCTGAGCTGTGAGGTAAAAGTAGGGAGTGGTTGTTAGGCTGAGTGGGGACAGAGGAGGTGGGGGGGGGAGATCTTTTCAGGAGTGCTGCAGTTCTGAGGTCTTTTCCTATTTTTAGTGCTTGCAGGAATCGGGACAGTTTATTTTGAAGCACAAGGAACCCTTAAGCATCATCTTGACCCTCCAAGGTGGGAATTTCCTAGCATGGAAAGGGAAATTTAGGATGGCTAAGTGAGTTAATCTAAGGTTCCTGACTAGGAAGTGACATAACTGAAATTGATGCCAAGTTGTCTGATTCCAAGTTTAATGTTATTTGATTGTATTATAGCTACCTTTTAGTGCTGTTCTGTTCTTGTACAGCCTACTTAATTCTAGAGGTAAGTTTCCTGTTAACATAAAAGATAGGAAAATGTATATAATTGGGTTACATTAGACAATTATGTTTCGCCCATTCCTTTCCCATAATACTTTATGTTCATTCAGACACTTGTTTTTCTCTATTCTTAGAATAGCTGAATATTATATTCAAGAGATGGCAATTTTTAAAAATGTTGTAGTGGGGAATCTAAGTTTGTTTTATTTTTGGAAATATATATATTTAAAATTTTTGCCATTTTATCTGTTCGTCTTAGGTTTTACTTCATCGACTTGCAAGTTTTCATCGAGTTTGGAGTTTTCCACCAAATGAAAATACAGGAAAGGAAGTGACCTGTTTGGCTTGGAGACCAGATGGCAAACGTAATGATAATGTTATAGGAAATATATTTTTATTTTTACAAAGAGTATTCCTTAAAGAAACCTCATTTTACGAATATCGTTCTTATTATATATTAAAATTATAAATGCCAGTTTGGGAACCTTTTAAAAAAAAAAATAGTGTAAAACTTTTTTATAGAACTCAGAATAATTCTGCTGTCTTGTTTCTTGGCAAAGATCTCTCTTAATCGAAATCTGGCTTCTTGGCAGAGATAACTTTCAAGTGAAATCTGGTGGAATATACAAAATATTTTGGTTTTGTTTTTTCCTCTGTTGTCGGCTTCTGTACCATTTGTCCCAAGCACCGCCTGCCACTCACCAGTTTCGTGCTGTCGTGGCCTTTTTCTTTCTGAATTGTACTTTAGTGTTGAGTGTGTGGCTCATTTACGTTCTGTCTGTGCACGTGTGTTTGCTGCTCCTGAGGGACTGTGGGCTCTGAGACCGACCCTTCCATAGCTGTGTGACCTTTCTGCTGTGTTGTAATTGGTTGTAGCTCTGACGACTGAACCCTGCTGTGACAGTCCTCATTTGAGCTGTTGGATATGTAGAGTCAGTGCAGCAGGGTACTGTGCATCATTCAGCTTAAAGTTCAACCATGTCACTGTGCTTAAAGGAGAAAGCACGTTGTTTTTGTAAAATGTGTTCCTCGTTGCTTATTTTTTTTCTCTAGATAAATACAAGTACTTAAAAGGAGATTTAAGGGAAAAAAATGTTGGTGTAAAATTCAGCATATGCTCCTTATTCCTTAGTGTTCTCTCTAGATAAATATAAATGAGTACTTTAAAATTCCCTGAAAGCCGCTCAGCGCCTATAGCTCAAGTGGCTAAGGCACCAGCCACATACACCTGAACTGGAGGGTTCGAATCCAGACTGGGACTACTAAAATTCCCTGAAAGCCTGTCGCTTAGTGGTAACAATTCTATTTTGATAAACATCTTTTCTAGCGTTTTCTGATAAGACACAGACACAGAGAGATCTGTATACACAGTTTCATCAAAAGATGCATGCTGTTTTGCTGGATAGCTTTTTCTTTATTGTCTCCTCACTTTTTACATATCACTGTGGATCGATTTACCACGTTAATGTTAAATAACTGCATCTAATCCACTATATTTATGCATTGTAATTTACTAAATCTATTCCTACTTGGTGGACATTTAGAATGTTTTTAGTTTTTGACTTTTCTAAGCAATGCTGTCATAAACATTCTGAACACTGGGAGGAACTTTGATTAGCTCTTTAGATTCCTACAAGTAGAAATTTACAGGAATGCTTTTAAAATTCTGTGCTCATTTTGCTCAGAATTATGTTTAAAGTATGTGTGAAATTGGAGGGCTTTTGTAATTAACATCTTGAGAGCTTGCGTTATTCATCCTAAAGCATTCTAAAGCATAAATTATCAAAGTCATTGTGTGTTAAAATAGATTGTGTACTTAAATAGATGTATCTATCACTTAAAAAATGTTTCATGTTTTTGGACAGTATAATAGGGTTTCTGTTAGATGATAATTATTTCAAGATCGTTTTAAATTGTTTTTAAGAGGAAAAGCCACACATTTAGCAAAGTTGCCTGCAGTGGTATGCAGTGAAGCTCGTACTGTATTTGGAAATTCTTAAACTGGATGTGTTAGGAGGAAATTAATGAGTGATGGAGAGAAACTGTGCTAAATAATTCAGCCACACTCAGAGGAAGAAGATTCATCAGTATTTGATGGCCTTGTGTCTCGTTGTGCGTTAGAAACATAAACAGGAATAAAATGCCTTGCAAGAGCAAAGCAGATGGAGTCACTTCTTACTTTTCAGATACATTTACGGGACCAATATGTAATTCTTTGTTGGGACCTGTGTTTTCTGCTTAACTACAGTGTTCTAGTCTAGAGACTTTGATGTGTAAGACATTAAGTAAATCGTTAGAAAAGCGGTACATTGCTTAGGAAGTTTGAGCCCTTGAATGTAAGCTTAGGTAATACTACAGTATATACAAAGATTTTTTTTAATTTTTAAAATATTGAAAGATTTTTAGGTTGCATCATTTCTATGATAAGGTATATTTAAAAAAGTAAAACTGGGCAAAAATGAAATACCCGTTTATTTTTCTCAAATAGTACACTAATTCTGATTATATTTTCTTATCTTCTTTTAGTTTTGGCCTTTGCTCTTGCTGACACCAAGAAGATTGTTTTGTGTGATGTGGAAAAGCCTGAAAGCTTGCATTCCTTTCCTGTGGAGGCTCCAGTTTCCTGTATGCATTGGATGGAAGTGACCGTAGAGAGCAGGTGGAGTCATCAGAAAAGAAAATCTTCAATAGTCGATTTTTATTCTTTAAAATGGAAACTTAGAAGTATCTGATATTAGCATATGCACATTGAATTTAAATTTTGGTTTTAAGTTTATGAAGATGAAATTTTTTTTTTTTTTTTTTTTTAAGAGACAGAGTCTTGGGCGGCACCTGTGGCTCAGTCGGTAAGGCGCCGGCCCCATATAGCGAGGGTGGCAGGTTCAAACCCGGCCCCGGCCAAACTGCAACCAAAAAATAGCTGGGCATTGTGATGGGCGCCTGTGGCTACTTGGGAGGCTGAGGCAAGAGAATCGCTTAAGCCCAGGAGTTGGAGGTTGCTGTGAGCTGTGTGATGCCACGGCACTCTACCGAGGGCCATAAAGTGAGACTCTGTCTCTACAAAAAAAAAAGAGACAGAGTCTTACTTTGTTGTGCCCAGTAGAGTGCTATGGCTTCACAGCTCACATCAATGTCTAGCTCTTGGGCTTAGGCGATCTCTTGCCTCAGCCTCCCAGTACCTATGGTAGCTGGGACTATAGGTACCCGCCACAATGCCTGGCTATTTTTTAGATACAGGATCTTGCTCTTGCTCAGACTGGTCTCGAACTCGTGAGCTCAAGCAGTCCAACTGCCTTGGCCTCTCACGTGCTGTGATTACAAGCATGAACCCTGTATTTTCTTCTTGGAGCAATAATGTGTGAATGGCCAAGATTTCTCTTTTCAGTCATTTTCTTTAATGGCTCCTGGAGCACTCATAGTCATTTTTCATACTCGAATATTTACTGAGACAGGAAAAGCGAAACTCCAGATGAAATAAAGTCAAAGTGATACACCAGCATTGCGTAAAGATGGCCCTAAGGGATGAGGGCTTGGTTAACACTGGGAGAAAAGATTGTTTTTTGGGGAAATGTGATAATTTTCTTTCCATTAGCTTTTTCTTTCTTTCTTTTTTTTTTCTTTTTTTTTTTTTTTTTTTGTGTGTGTGTGTTTTTTGGCCAGGGCTGGGTTTGAACCTGCACCTCTGGCATATGTGACCGGCACCCTACTCCTCGAGCCACAGGCGCCATCAGCTTTTTCTTTTGTAATTAAAGTTCACTAAGTTAGTATCAAATGAATTTCTAAATCCTGAGTGTTAACTGGCAACTTTTCTGAGATCTGAGAGAATTGGATGATGGGGATTTAGCCTGGGGTGTGAAATCCTCTGTAGTTAAACCAGAGTGATGAACCCATTGTCAGATAGTGAAGGATTGCAAATGGTTACCTGAATTTATGGAAGGTGCCAGGAGCAGAGTGTAGCATGTAAGTCCTGTTCCAGCCCAGTTACCTGCTAAGTGTGTTCCCAGCACAACTTCTATTAACAGTTTAGAAATGTGGATGTTCTAGGGTCTCTCAAATCAGCTATTTTACGTTAAAGTGGGAAAAAATTCTTGCCAAGTCACCACTTTTTTTCTTATTTATTTCCAACCGTCTTTAGAGGTAATAGAATTGAGAAAGAAAAGGAGATAAATAATACTTTCTAGTCCAGGGACTGAAATCAGCTATTTTGTTTTAAAGTTGAAAAACATTCTTGCCAGGTCACCCCTTTTTTCTTACTTCCAGCCTTATTGAGGTAACAGAGCTGAGAAAGAAAAGGTATAAATAAAATAAGACCATTTCAGAGTGTATTGTGATAGTCTCCTATATCAGTTGGGTTATCAAATCCCCAATTTTATATAAACCATAGAACCAATAATTATATGGTAATTGTAGTGTTCTTTAAAATTACTCAGTACTCAGAGGTGTACTGTGGATTCTTAAATGAGAGATAAGAAGTCATAAATTTTCATTCAGTATCTGATGACTGAATACGTATGAATACATTTCATATGCTGAGAAAATTATTATCATTTATTTCTCTAAAATGGGAAGGCCAGTTTGTTTCTTGCAGAAATAACAACATTCTACTTTTTAAATTTCTCATTTGTGATTGTTACAGTGACTACTGGTGAAGTATTTGTGACATCTGTTTACTTGGTCATGTAAAACTGGGCATCTTTTTAAAAATGTAACATTTTTAATAGCAAGTTTTTATAATATTTTTTTTTCTTTTTAGTGTTTTGACATCCTTTTATAATGCTGAAGATGAATCAAATCTTCTCCTACCTAAACTACCTACGTTGCCAAAAAAGTAAGTAACACAGTTTTATTTCTTTGGAATTAATCTTACAGATTTATTTTCCTCTAGAGACTTTTTAACACTGCGACAATTTTCTTATCCATTTATTAAAATGTATTTTTGGAAGTATTTTTTCACCCTGACCTCTGTTTTCCTCTAGTTACAGCAACACCTCAAAAATATTTAGGTAAGATATGCCTTTTTTGTTCTCAAGTAAAATAATCTGTTATCATTTGAAAGATAGTCTTGAAAAATAACCCAATTTATTTTTACATTTTAGTGAAGAAAATTCTGATGAAATTATTAAGCTCTTGGGAGATGTCAGGTAAATCTTGCAGATTTCTTAAGTCTGATTTCTTAAAGTTGTTATTTTGTATTTAAGACGGTTTTCAGAAGTTCCGAGAATAAGTCCTCTGTCACGTTACTTCACTGTTGACATTAATACCTCCAACAGCATATGTTAATATTATTTTGTTAAGTTTTAATAATATAATGTATTTATGTTTCTTGTAATAAAGAACAAAAGGATATAGGTGCTAGAGTTTGTGAAATTTAAGTATTCAGGTTGTTTAAGTCTATTCAATAGATTTAGCATCTTAGTTATGGCATTTTGTATTAGCTGGTAAAAAGATTGTTTTCTTTTTGAGTGTATAAATACGATTGTTAAGATAATATATTCTTATTTTGCTGTAAACTGATTTTTTTTTTAGGCTAGAGGAAATTTATATTCTTTTGGGGGGAAAAATGAATGAATATGGAGTATTCGTGGATTTGTTTGCTATTTCACTTGCCTCTGTAGGTGAGCTTTAATATGTAGATTATACAAAAAGTAATTTATATCTTGGTTTAAGAATGCAATCATCTCTGTTGATTGGGCCTCAGCTTGTTGCATTATTTTTAATTAGGCTTAATATTCTTGTCCTTGGAGGAAGCTCTGGATTTATTGAGCTTTATGCTTATGGAATGTTCAAAATTGCTCGAGTTACAGGGGTAAGTTTTTCTTTAAAGTTTTCTCTATCATTTCTCTTAGAGTGTAGTAGGCAATTCATTTATGGAAAAAATAAAACACTATTTTCTTGTTTTCAGTTTCAGGTTTTAGAATTCTTAAATGTTAAGAGGATAAATCTTTCTTACTAAGATAAAAGAGTGATACATAGATCTATAAAAATTGGAAGCTATTGGTGGAATTTGTCATTTTGTTCTTTAACAAAAAGATTTGTCACACTGCTGCCACCACTTGTCAGGGCCCAGGACTGGCCAGGTCTCGGGCCCGGCTTAACTAGGTTCCGGACGTGGACCACTAAGTTACCTTGCTCAGGAACAATTTATCTTAGTTGCCTGAGAGCTTTACTTTAGCTGACAGGAGAGAGAGTCTTTGAGAAAGTAAAGCAGTCTTAGAATAGATCTTAGTCATTAGCAGAGCTTAGTAATCTTCAGCAGAGAGATGCCGTGCTGGCGTTCTACAGGCAGGAGAGGACACAGAGTCAGAGTAAGCGGGTCCGTGGTAGAATGCGCACGCTCCCAACTGCCTTCTCCAGCCTAATTTAAGGCTGATCTCTTGCCTCTCAACACCACAAGTGTAGAGACTGCCAATTCACCACTGCTCTCATCTGGCGACCTCTCATGCTTGTTAGGAGAGCTAAATCCCTCTCCCTTCCCTTTTCACCAAGGTGTTCCATTATTGAGCTATACAGGTATTTTATATAACGCTCACTCCTCCTACCGTAGGCTATACGGGCTGCTACAAAGATTAGTATATACTTGATTGTGATTTCGTATTTTAATGGGAAAGAGCTATAATTTTTGATTGGAATGTATCAAAAGTCACCAGAAGCTGTTTTAAGCTCAGTACTGAATCTGTTGAACTTGCCGTGTCTTCTCCATAGCTTTTTCATCCTTCTCTCACCTTTTCCAAAAGGCTAGACAATTTGGTAGCCTCTGAGGAATGTGTTGGTTTTCCAACACTTGTTTTGAGACTCTTGATGAGAAGGAGGGGAAAGAGGTGACACCAAGGTGTTTTTGTGTCTTTGTGACAAGAAAGGTCCTTGTGGGCAGACACCTGCTTTCATCTGCTGTGTGTGCAGCTAGAGCCAAAAGTATGTGTTTCTATTAAATATGTTTTAAAGCTCTGTGGGAATTTTTGCTTTCTTACCAGCACGTACAACCCAACAGTAATACTAAAAATGCTGGGGGATTCGACTGTTTTACAGATTGCTGGTACTTGTCTTGCGTTATGTTTATCAAGTGACTTGAAATCATTATCAGTGGTCACAGAGGTTTCTACCAATGGTGCCTCAGAAGTTTCGTACTTTCAGGTGAGTACTGGAACTTGATAGCAGTAGAAAGGAAATATATATTTCATAGGTTTTACAGGTTTTTTATTTTTCCCATGTCCCAATACAGTTTTTATGAAACACTGTTCTGATGGTCTATTAATGACAGTATTAATTACTTGCTGTGCTAGTTCAACTTTGTACTACTATTTATTGATTGTTTAGTGTGTGCCAAGTACTGAGTGCTTCAAAACAATTCATTTGAATCCTCCAGCGTCCTAATAGGTAGATACTGTTACTTTCATTTTGTAGATAAGTACATGGGTCGCACAGAGATACTCCAGAACTTTCTTGATGCCAGAAAATTGGAAAGTGATGCTAGGCAATTGGGCCGCAGGGTCTGTGCTGTTAACTACACATCGTATCATGGGGAAAATGATCACTTAATATTGGGAAAAACCTTTTTTTCTTAAATTGTACTCTGTTTGCACTGTAGACTGAGGGAACAGTTTGGGTTCCTTTAGAGTATTTTAATTGTACCTGGCCAAGAAATCTTTCCAAAATTTTTAATTAAATATCTCAACCACTTACCCTAAGTCAGTATGAACTCTCAAACAAAAGTAGAACAAAACAGATGCAAGATGGCAACATGTACTATCTTCTAACATTCCCTGTGTATTCAGAATGTCAGAGAATTTTCTTTTATTGCATTCAGAGCATAAGAGAACTGTTAACTTATGATTCACTGTAATAATGGTTGTTTGTATTTGCTGTTCATGTTACGATCACCAGGATTGTATTAAATATTTGTGCTTTAATGAGATGATTTACTACCACTGTGAAGTTTGTAGATTTTTTTTCTTGCGATACTTAACAGGCAGGGAATTTGTAGATATTTTTTGATAACAACTTCATTGAGATATAACTCAATGAAGATAGATATTTTCCTTTTTAATACCCTTTAATATTTTCTACTTCAAGTTCATGTGTTTATGATCACTTTTTAATTTCCTAATAATAATGTTACAAAATAGGTTACATTTATTCTAGCTACATAGAAGAAATTGATGGCTTAGAGTGATCTGTGTACAGTTCTGCCACTGGTTAGGAAATCCTAAATCTATGTGCTATTAGTTTTAAATTGTTACACTCAGAGGGAGCAGAATTCTGACAAGTCTTCCTCATACATAGTCCTAAACTCTTTTAAATGCTAGTATTTTATTTTTTGAGCTGAACGGGATTGATTTATCTTTAAAAGAAGCAAGTGCATCTGATTATAACTCACTTTATTTAATTTTACAGCTTGAAACCAATCTATTATATTCTTTCTTACCTGAAGTAACTCGGATGGCCAGGAAATTTACTCATATTTCAGCTCTTTTACAGGTACCTATTTATAGCTTGTTCTGTGTGAATATTTACTACCAGCTTCTAAAGTTCCATAAATAAAAAACTTCAAGTTTTTACTGCCATCTGCAGTGGGAGTATTTAGTCTACTTATAATTAATCTTCTTATATCCATTAAAGCAAGAAAAAGAAATTGAATGGTGACTCTATCTACTCCCACCTGACCCTGTTTACCACCTCCAAAAGAAAAGAAAAAAATAGTTTAAATCTTTTAATATTCTCATAAATGAAATACCATTTATGTTTTATTGAAAATAAAGTATTGTAAGAGGGACGGAGGGAGTGGGGTGGGGCCTTGGTGTGTGTCACACTTTATGGGGGCAAGACATGATTGCAAGAGGGACTTTACCTAACAATTGCAATCAGTGTAACCTGGCTTATTGTACCCTCAATGAATCCCCAACAATAATAAAAAAAAAAAAACCAAAAAAAAAGAAAAGTACTGTGGGGGAAACAGTCTTCATGTGGGCTAGCTTTTATTCATAATAAACCCACCCCAAATCAGCTCCCAGTTTGGTAATTTGGGCTGAGCTCAGCAAGGAGGTTCTGGTGATCTGGGGCAGGTTTAGCTGATCTCAACTAGACTTGATCATGCCAGCTAGTATATGTCCCTTGCTGTAATGGCTTTGTCTCTGCTCCACATCCGTCACCCTCCAGCAAGCCAGCCCAGGCTTGTCCGCATTGTGGTGGGGCAGGTGCAGTGACTCAGACCTGTAATCTCAGCGCTGTGGGAGGCCAAGTGGGAGGAGGATTGCAAGATGCCAGGAGTTGGAGACCAGCCTGAGCATCATAGACCCCATCACTTAAGAATTAGAAAAATTAATAAGGCATCGTGGCATGTACCTGTGTGCCCAGCTACTTGGGAGGCTGAGGTGAGAGGATCAATTGAGTCCAGGAATTTCATGTTGCTGTGAGCTACAATGACAACGCTGCACTCCAGCCTGAGTAATGGAACAAGACCCTGCTTAAAAAAGTGCAAGAAGCATGCAAAGACTTTTGAGGCTCTGGATTCCACAGCATTGTTCCTACTGTGTTCTGTTAGAGCAAAACTCTTGAGTCTGGATAGAAGAGCTACAAGGAATTGTAGCCTTGTTTTTTATTCTACCATGTTCATTAATTTATTTGATGTCAGAGGTTTCTAGAGATTGATATCTTTTTAAGAATACTGTTTGAATATTGAATAGTTGACCAAACCAGCATTTTGACAGTTCTTATGTACAGGATGTGTCTTTGTAAAGTTTTGTAAATTATGGAATTTTTATGTTAAGTGATCACCAAGTATTATCACCAAATTTTTTGTCAGCTTTTAATTGAGTTAAAGGATTAGAAAATACCTTCTAGATTTCTTTGAGACATTTGATCATAAGAAGCACATATTATTTGGTCAGCAAGTTGGTTTAAATATTCACGATTTTAATTTTTTTTTTTTTTTCACTAATAGTATATTAATTTGTCACTAACATGTATGTGTGAAGCATGGGAAGAAATCCTGATGCAGATGGATTCCCGTCTCACCAAGTTTGTGCAGGTAATGTAACTGATGCTTTCCATGGAGAGAGAGTGTATGATGTATTCACTTTGTGAGGTGTATGAGAAAAATCAGTCTTTGGCTTATAAAAGGGTACAATGACAAATTTCTTTCAGATGGCTTGTTCTGACCTCACACTGTTCTCAAATTTACACAGAGGGCTCTCTTCTCATTGGTGCAGCATAAGTGGGATAGGGTTGTGAAATAAGGCTTGAGAAGAAAGCCCAGCTGCTGGCTGGCTGGCAGGGAGTCTCATGTTCATAGGATCACATATGGATTTGAGAGAAGCTTGAGACTAAAGAGAGGGTCATGTTCCAATTATTTTTAATAAATAGGCTTCTAATTTAAGAAATACATATCACAGTTTTTTTTTTGTTTGTTTTTTTTTTTTTTTTTTTTTTTTTTTCATTTTGTCTAGGAAAAGAACACAACCACATCAGTGCAAGATGAGTTTATGCACCTGCTATTGTGGGGGAAAGCAAGGTAACATGCTCAGATTAGGTGGTCCCCCTTTTCCTTCTGTTTTTTATGGAGATTACTTATATCAAAAGTAATTCATGTTAATTGGCCAAGCAAGGTGGCTCAGGACTTTAATCCTGGCACTCTGGGAGGCAGAAGTGGGAGGATCGCCTGAGTTTGGGAGTGGTGAAGTTACGGTGAGCCCTGATCACGCCCCGTACTCTATCCCAGGCAACAGAGCCAGACCCTGTCTCTCAAAAAAAGTAATTCATAATAATTACGAAAAAAGAAAAGTAAATGTTGGCATACAAAATAAAAAAAATCGTATATATCTTCTTAGGCTTTTCTGTGCATCTTTTTTCTTGTGCACGTGTCTTTTTTCTTTTTAACATAAAGGCAATCATTTTGTGTATGTATTTTTACATGTATAAAAAAATTTTAGATTTTTACATAGCCAAACTGTTCTTTTCCTTTGTAGGATCTCCTTTTGCTGTTATTCTTAAAAAGACCTTTCCTGTCTTAAGAATAGTCAAAGACTGATCTGCACTTTTTTCTAGAGATCTTTTATGTTTTATTGTATTTATGTGTTCTAGATGTGATTTATTTGGTTATATGCTATAAAAGGCTAACGTGTTTTTTCTTAAACATTTAAATAATTGCTGCATTTGATTATTGAGTATTATACTTTCTCCTGACAGATATGAAATTCTGCTTTAGCTTACAATACAGCCTCATATTTATACACATTTCAGTCTGATTTTAGACTTCAGTGTATTCTGTTTTCTGTTTGTTTCTGTGTACAAAAAGTCTTAATTTTTGTTGGACCATTTGTTTTGTTTCAAAATCTGTGCTTTGAAATTTAGAATGTAAGTAATGTGTAGAGATTTTTGAATAGAGAAATGACTAAACATACTTTCTTTTTCATTATAGTGCTGAACTTCAGACTCTCTTGATGAACCAGTTAACAGTAAAGGTGCATTTAAAGTATCTATATTAATTCTTAACTTTTTTTTAGAGTGATATATAGTGTCCTGATTGTATGCTAAATATATTTTCTTCTCTTAATTAGGGTTTAAAAAAGCTTGGCCAGTCTATAGAGTCGTCATATTCCAGTATACAAAAATTGGTTATAAGTCACTTACAGAGGTATGAAGGTGATGTAGAATTTGTTGGTGTTGCATCCACATGTGCATAGCATTGGTCTTCTTTCTGCAGCCTTCTTTTCATCTGGCATTCTCTTTTTGAGCTACAATTTCCAGCAAAATTTATTCCATTGGCATTTGAGAGGAATCTTTGTGTACCCGAGATTTAAAGTCAATAATGATAACTCTGCATTACGGAATGATTTTCCAACATCTTTTCACCAGGCTAGATCCTGTCTGGCCATTTTTCACTTAACCGTGAGGTATATTGGTATATTTTGAAATGAGGTGTATTTTGAAATAGGGCATATACCCTTTTTTGAGCATGTGAATGAACATTTTACAGTTATAAAGCATATTGTAAACTTTTTCATTTAACACCTTGGCAAGGTGTAGATTATTATCATCCTCATTTTACACAAGAGGAAACTTGTTCAGAGTTATTTCCATGGCTGGCCCAAAGTTACTGATGTCAGAGCCAAGACTAGATCAAGTCTCATGTATTTTTAAATCCATAGCTACTTCAGTGAAGCAGTTTGCAAGCGGATGCTGAGTGTTTTAAACTTTGTAAATCCCTTTATGCTGAGTCCCTGGCCTTGGCTACTGGTACCTCTCCCTTGGCCCGGTGCAGCTCCCCTTGGACTGGTGTTCTCCTGCAGTCCTCACTGTCCTTCAAACGTATTTTCCCCAGTGGGTCTGACTGTGTTAACTCTGTTACTTAAAAACTTCTAATACCTTCCCATTGTTCTTAGAACAGAGACCTTTGCACGGCCTTTAGCATGTCTGCCTGTCTGTCTCAGCCACACTGGTGGCCCTTCACTTTCTCAAACTTGGACTTTTTGTCTCCCACCTAGGGCTTTAGTACAGCCCTGTCGCTTTCTGGAAGACGCTTGCCTTGTTCTTTATGTGCATTCTTCAGCTCAAATTCACCTCTTCAGAGGAGCCTTCCCTCATCCCCCGGGTTAAGTCAGGTTCTTCTGTGGGCCCTGTGCATCTCCTTCAAGGCATTTGTGGTAGTTAGAGCAGTATGCTGACTCTGCCTCATACTGTTAGTGCCAGCAGGACCCTGCGTTTTTTTTTTCCACCATTACGTCCTGGGTATCTAGCACAGCGCCCAAACTAAAGTCAAAGCTTAATAAATACTTGTTACATGTTGAATATGTAGTTGTTTGGTGAACGTGGTGGCCATCTGACTAAGAAGCACCAGGACAAATTATGGAACATAATTCGATCATCTTACACAATTTAATATTGTCACGTATTTTATCTCAGTAGTCATGACGACCAAATGGTTCTGCCTCAGTTTTTCAAAATTGTTTTGAGAAATAATTTCTTATAGAAAGAAAATTAAAGTTGCTTTCAGTTTTTGTTTCTGAAAATGTAGAATGTTCAGGCAAGGTAGTAGCTTAGTGATGGTAATGATACTAATTTATGTCTGCTCTATTTTGATAGTGGCTCCGAATCTTTATTATACCATTTGAGTGAATTGAAAGGAATGGCTTCATGGAAGCAAAAATATGAGCCTCTTGGACTAGATGCTGCAGGAATTGAAGGTAGTCGTTTAATTTTTCAATGGAATACATTAAAGTACAATTTACTTACCTGACAAGTGATGTTTATATTTTTCCTTTAGATGCTATTACTGCTGTGGGTTCTTTTATCCTCAAGGCAAATGAACTCCTTCAGTAAGTATTGGGGATACGTAGAATCACTGATCTGCAAATGCCTCACTTTTTACTTACGTAAGAACTTACTAAGTTGTCATTTTCTTAAAGCAAGTTTTAAAATTTTATCAAAATTATGCTTTAATGTGATTAAACAAGCCAGTAGCACAGAGATTTTGTAAAGTAAAGATTTTATATTTTCCTGACCTCCAGGTCCTCTCTCCAGAAGGAGTCATTAACTCTGTAAATATTTCTGGTTTTGGTTCTTCCATGGCTCACCTCCATATTTCTGAATCCTACAAGTCTACTGTGTGTTTGTTGTTGTTTATCAAGTTTTAGAAATTACTCTGTTTGATTTTTCCTAGGCTGTTTGGCTTACTTTCTTGCATTCTGTCTTTGCACACCATCTGTCCTTTCCCATCTAAAGGTTGTGTCTTATCTCTTTAGTTGCCCCACCCCAGCTGTCTCCTTTAGCCTCCTGTCCCTCTGCGTCAGTCTGCAGCTGTGCCACAGCTCTCCTGCACAGTGCCCCGTGGGCCTCGTCCCCAGGGCTCTCATGCATTATTAGAAACACGACTGCCAGGAGAGCCTCTGTTTCTTGGCATGTTTAATCATTTTGCTGGGAAACGTCCTCCACTAACTTAGAAAGCAGATGTGGAAGGTAAACCTTTCATGTCCTTTCGTGTCTTTTCTCCTGCCCTCACACTTGATGGTTTTAGCTGGATTTAGGATTCTGAGGGGGAAATCAGTTTCTTAGAGAACTTTAAAAGCACTGTTCATTATATTCTGGACCTTTTGATAGAAGGCCTAGTGCTTCTGATTCTCATTCCTTTGTAGGTTTTTTCCGCCCCTCTTATCTTTAAAAGCTTTAGTCTCCGTCCTTGATGTGTTGAAATTTCATAACAGCATTTTTAGATAGGAGTCTTTTTGTTCATTATGCTGAATAACAAAGAGCTGTTTTAACCTGACTTCTCTGTGTTGTTATTTTGATAATTCCCTCTTCTTTCTCTGCCTCTCTTTTAAAATAGATTTTTGTTCTAGAAATCTATTTGGTCACTTATTAGAATTCATGGATTGATCCATGAATGGATCAAAAGTGTCTCATTTTTCCTCATATTTTTCATATCTTTGTCTTTATTTTTTTTTTTTTACTTTATTGTCCATAGCTGTCACTCGTCAGTAGACATTTATTGAACACTTAACTGTGTATAAGAGTGAATAAAATTAATGTGTAAATCCTGCCTTCATGGGTCTTGTGTTTTAATATATATGAGACAGACAGTAAACAAATGGATAGTTAAAACGTATAGTTAGTCAGGTAGTGGCAAGCAGTGGTGGGGAGACCTGTGCAGGGAAGAACGACGCAGGGCATGCTGGGGCAGGGGTCAGTTCTGTGTAGGTTGTCAGAAGGCTTCATCGAGAACGTGGAGCTGGAAGGAGTTAGGAAGGGAATGAGCCCTGTTGATTGGGGGCAGAAGGGACAGCGAGTGTGAGTTTGGGGCACGCATGGCCTGTTGAGGGACTTCAGGGCACTGTAGCTGCAGTGGACTGAAAAAGAGGTAAGAACAAAAGGACAAGTGGTGGAGGATGGCAGGTTGCATCCTGCCTGTAGACAGGTGCATGGACTTTGGCTTGTGCTCTAAGTGTAATGAGAGGCCCTTGGGGAATTAAGAGTAGTGGAATGAGAGAATATGATTTAGGTTTTAAGAAGATTTTTCTTTCTACTTAGTATTGAAAATACCTTATAGGCAGGCAAGGATAGAAGCCAAGAGAGAAATGGTGGTTCCATTGTGGTTATCTTTTGAAAGTATAAACAAGATTTTCTGAAATTTTAGTTTTTTTGAGAATAGGTGGTAAAATGAAGGCGTCAACAGATAATTAGGAGTTTAGGCCTTAGCATTGGAAAGGGTATTAGAGTTGACATTTTACTGAAGTAGGGAAGAGCCAAGAGGGGCAAGTTTAGGAGGGAATAGAGTATGAGTGAGCAAGAGTGGATTTGGACATAATAGAGTCCTCTTTGTTTTAGAATAAATATACTTTATTTTGAAATCTCACGCAGAAAAATTACAGGCACAGTAAAGACAACTCTGTTAATAGCATGATTCACCATTTAACAATATTTTGCTGTGTTTATTTCAGCATAGTCTGTTTTCAGAAACTTTGGAGAGTATGCTGTGTGTATCACATGTCTTTACTCTGTGATACTTCGGTGCCTATTTTCTAAGAGTAAGGTTATTTTCTTACATAACCACTGCACAGTTACCAAAGTTAGGAATTTTTACATTGATGCAACACTTAATCTGCAGCTCAGTTCGCATTTCGCAATCATCCCAGAAACATCCATGTAAGATGCAGTTCAGGACCATGTGTTTCATTTGCAGTGTCTCTTTAATCTTGAGCCATTTCTTAAACTTTTTTTTTCTTTTATGATAATAGATATTTTAAAAGAAAGCAGGTTGAGATTGAGATTTTGAAGGGTCACACACAGTAGTCAATGACAGAGTCTAGGATAGGAATTTGGGAATAAGTAGCTAAGGAGGGTTGCAGGACAAGATGGTTGACTTGAACCATTCTGTTGAATTTCTTATGGCAGTTCTGTCTTTTAATTTCCTAAAGTGTTCTCTTGTTTCTTTAATCCTCTTGTTCTGTGAATGTGGCTGGCATCTTTCTCTGAGGATATTAGATTTTTTGAAGGTCTGTGTTCTTGAATTACCCCACTTGGTGGGTCATTTTTCTGTTTATCTTGATCTCTTGTGGCAAGCTTTCTTCAAATACCTGATGCTTGGTTGTTTACTCATATCATTCATGGGACGACTTAAAGTTGCTTGGAATCTCTGTATGCAGGGATGTCAGGGAGCCAGCACCCGAGCCGCAGGCTGTCCCACGCGGAAGAGCCTCAGTTCTTCCCAGTTTATTCAGTTTCTGTGAAGAGCCCTCTTAATGTTTTCTTTTGATTAGAAGGTAAACCTTTAGGAATTCATCATGTTTTGGACCAAGTACATACTGACCTCTGTGTTAGATTTTCAGCGTATTGCCTGTGCCTAGCTCCACACATCACCCTGGCATCTCCTGTGGAACCTGCTCTTGCCAATGTCTGGGCTCCCCAGGGTGGTGGGGGGCTTCCAACTGCCTGAAACATGGCCTGCATTTTTGAGCTTCCTTAGTTACCAGGTCCATTTTCGACATTTCTGAAATTTATTTTCTATTGTTCTTTTGTTTTTGTGAGTTTCTAGCATATAGAAACTACCTGTCCTTCTGTCATTTTAATGGGGCTTTAGAAGGCAGAGGTTATAGATGCTTGAGCTCAGAAGACAAAATGAAAGGAGAAATGACATTCCTTTTCCTGGATTTTGAAGTATTTTTTGGTTCATATTTGCTGAGAGCAAATGTAAAATATTAGGCTTTTTGTGATCCCCTTTCAGTATGAATGAAAGGTAATTTAATTTCTTGTTCTTTTCGGGTAAGTAGAATTATTGCAGGTTGCAGATGGGGAAACCAAGGCATTGAGAATTTTGATGTTAGCCTGACTGCCTGGGGTAGAGTGAGGGTCTTGATTGGGAAAGACACAAAGGAACTTTAAAAAAAAATTTTTGCTGCAAGAGAGTTTTGATGATGTTCCTTGGCAGCATAAGAGATGTTGCTGTCTTTTATCTCAAGTGTTTTACTTTGTACAGAAAGGTTAATGATCCTGACCTGCCTCTCCAGTAGTATTGTGAAACTTAATGCTTAGAGAGGGCTTAGAGATTCAGGACTGAAAAGAGCAGGTATTACTTTCTTAGAGTAATTATCTTGCAGATGTGAGCATAAAAAGATGTTTAAAACATGATACCCATCTCTATATTGAGAAAGAGTTTTATCAAAATGAAGGTGACTTCCATTCATAACATTTAATTTTTTAGGCACATTTGTATAAAGCCCAGACAAATTCAATTTTTGAGATCTCAGTTTTTGTTAGAACCAAAACTCGCTTCCTAATGTCCACTAATATTAGACTTTGTGGCATAGTACAAATTTATAATAATGTTTTTTTTATTTGTTAGAGTTGATGTTTTTTCTTCTTACTGACCAGTGAGCATTTTCTTTTCAACTGGGAATAAGGCTAAAAACTGTTTTTTTCCTGATTTATTTGCAAAGTTAGAAAAGGATTTCATGGTGGTGCCTGTGGCTCAAAAGAGTAGGGCTCCAGCCCCATATGCCAGAGATGGTGGGTTCAAACCCAACCCTGGCCAAAAACTGCAAAAAAAAAGAAAGAAAAGGATTTCATACTTTACTAAAGTCTAGAAAAGACTATTACAAATTTTGTCCTACATAGCAAGGTTTGTAACCAGTTAGAATCTAAGTTATTTGCTTTATTCTTGAGAAGAATTGGGATTTGTGATTTTGAAGTTTATTTTTAGGTGTATGTTTGATTTGTAAAATCTGTTATCTAAAGACTTAAATGTCATCCAGATAGGATAAAATAGAATGGTAAGAATAATGATATTCCATGATAGTTAAACAATGATACATCAACCCCTACGTGATGATTTTATTTCTGATTTCTTTTATTTTTATCTTTTTAGAGTTATAGATAGTAGTATGAAAAACTTCAAAGCCTTTTTTCGGTGGCTGTATGTGGGTAAGTTAATTGAGTGAAGCATTCTTTAACACTTTTAAAAAGCTGTGATACTATCATCTGAGACTGTTAAAATTACTCCAGTAAAATTTCAAATACTGATAAAAGTAGAGAAAACAGCATAATGAATGCTTGTAGTTTTCCTCAGCTTCAGCAGCTGTCAACACACAGCCAGTCTGTGCACCCACCCAGCCCCCCTTCCCCTCAGAAATATTTTAAAATATGTTTATTGATATGTAATAGATTTACATGTCTGGGGAATGTGTGATAATTTAGTACATTCACATAATCTGTAAAGATCATGCCAGTCTAGCCGGGTGTGTGGTGGGAGCCTGTAGTCCCAGCTGCTTGGGAGGCTGAGACAAGAGAATCGTGTAAGCCCAAGAGTTAGAGGTTGCTGTGAGCCGTGTGACCTCATGGCACTCTACCTGAGGGGGTACAGTGAGACTCTGTCTCTACAAAAAAAATAAAATAAAAATAAAAAAAAAGAAAGATCATGCCAGTGAATTTGGGATATCTATTACCTTGAACATTACCAGAAACGTTCCCCACAGAAGTACTAGATCTAAGTTGTAGCAATTCTTGTCCTTATCACTTACTGACAGTTTACCCTTTTTTACCTTGTAATATCTCCTTAGATTAAATAACATTTTTTAGTCCTTGCTATATATTAGGCACTGTTAGGTGCTAGATTTAAAAAAGTAAAAAACTAAGAGACAGCCTCTGCCCTTGGGTTGCTCGTGTTCTGTACTCTGGTCCTCTGTCTTGAGATCTTGGCTGTCTGGTATGGTAGCCACTAGCCACATGTGGCTATTTAAGTAGCTTTAAATGATAAAAAGTTATGTATTTGGTTCCTTATTCATACTGGTCACATTTGAGATTCTCTGTAGCCACACACGGTTATAGCAGCATAGAAATAGCACATGTCCGTTTCACTGCTCTTAAGCAGTAATGCCCTAGCTAAGAACAGTGCAGACCACTCGTGATCATTCTTCCATCTGCGCAGCGTCTTTGTGTTTGGGAAGGTAGTTAACAAGTACTTATTGACTTGATAAGAAATGTTTTCGTATTCACGCTGCAGTGTACGCATATTTTATTTGGGTCTGTTTATACTGCTGTTTTTGAAACCTCTCCAAATCCTTAAAAAGAATCCAAAATACACTTCCCTCCAACTCATGTGCAAAATTTAGTGCAAATGGAATTTGTCTCATAGTTGTTAAAATTCCTGAAGAGGAAATAGAAAGTAAATTACCTGCAATGTAATGTTCTAACTTTTTTTAACAAATGCTCATATCTTCAATTTTAATATTATAAAAGTAGACTTCATATTTTTAGCCTAATGTAATTGCTTTTATTTAAAAACTGAATGTGATCTGCAGATGTTGATACTTAAAAATTTTTATATTTTTCGGGCGGCACCTGTGGCTCAAGGAGTAGGGCGCCGGTCCCATATGCCGGAGGTGGTGGGTTCAAACCCAGCCCCGGCCGAAAAAAAAAAAAAAAAAAATTTTTATATTTTTCTGAAAACTGTACCAGTGTAGCCATAATGAGGAACCAGAGTGTTTATCAGCCACATTATTATTAAGATCCACATTATTATTAATGATCAGAATAAATCACAATATTAAAACTGAGACCTTAGAAATCATTTTCTTTGACAGAAGTAGTTGGTTTTATTTACATTTATTGGAGGGCAATTGAGGCAGTTTTTATTTTTTAATATTATTTATTTATTTATTTGTTTGTTCCTTTTTTGCAGTTTTTGGCTGGGGTTGGGTTTGAACCTGCCTCCTCCGGCATATGGGACCGGTGCCCTATCCCTTTGAGCCACAGGCACGGCCTTTTTTTTGAGACAGAGCCTCAAGCTGTCGCCCTGGGTAGAGTGCTGTGGCATCACAGCTCACAGCAACCTCCAACTCCTGGACTCAAGTGATTCTCCTGCCCCTGCCTCCCAAGTAGCTGGGACTGCAGGAGCCTGCCACAGCACCTGGCTATTTTTTGGTTGCAGCTGTCATTGTGTTTGGCAAGCCTGGGCTGGATTCGAACCCACCAGCTCAGGTGTATGTGGCTGGCGTGTTAGCTGCTTGAGCCACAGGCACTGAACCCTTTTTTTTGAGAAAGGATCTTGCCTGTTGCCTGGGCTAGATTGTAGTGGCATTATCATAGCTCACTGCAACCCCAAACTCCTGGACTTAAGTGATCCTCCCGTCGTAGCCCTCCCTAAAGTTTTAGGATTACAGACATGAACCACTGCACCTGGCCTATATTTGCTTTTTAAAAAATTTTGTTTCTGGGCAGCGCCTGTGGTTCAGTGAGTAGGGTGCCGGCCCCATATGCCGAGGGTGGCGGGTTCAAACCCAGCCCCAGCCAAACTGCAACAAAAAAATAGCCGGGCGTTGTGGCGGGCGCCTGTAGTCCCAGCTGCTCAGGAGGCTGAGGCAGGAGAATCGCGTAAGCCCAAGAGTTAGAGGTTGCTGTGAGCCGTGTGACGCCATGGCACTCTACCCGAGGGCGGTACAGTGAGACACTGTCTCTACAAAAAAAAAAAAAATTTTTCTTTTCTTTTTTTTTCAAGACAGTTTGACTGTATCACCTAACTAGAGAATAGTGGAGTCATTGTAGCTCACTGCAATCTCAAACTCCTGGGCTTAAGAGGTCCTCCTGCCTCAGCCTCCTCAGTAGCCTCCTACAGATGTGCTCCCCCACACCTGGCTAAAGTTTCTACGATTGTATGTCCTAATTATAGTAAGAATCGGGAATAGAAGAAAAATGAATTACTGCTGAACCTTTATAATTTGACCAGAACATTATAAAAAGTATACTGGTTTGGAGAACTGGAGACCTAAGGCCTAGTGTAATCCTGGCCCTGCCACCAGTAGCTCCATAACCTGGTTTTCTGTTTTGTAAAGTGTAATCCCCATAAAGGCAGGGACTTCTTTTATGCTCATGTATCCCTAGGGCCTGAAGTATGCTCAGTTTCTTTTTGGATGGATATGAATGAGTGGAACTAAATTTTGGCTCCTTTTTAAGATAATTTAGAAGTTTGAATTAATGAAAAACAGTTTCTAAAATAATCTATATTTGCCAGGGTACTTCTGACATGTTTTTTACTGAACAAACAATTGTGTTCAAACACCATGTGGAAGCACATGTGACAGCCTTAGTCTCGAGTCAGGTGAATGTGACAGAAGAAACACAGTACCCCTGGGGCAACCCTGCGCAAGGATAGAAAGAGCCGACCACACGTGCTAGATCAGAGACAAATATGTAAATGTCAGTGTGGATACATACATGTCAATCTTAGTGCAAATGTCTTCATGCAGAAAAAAAGGCCAAGGGACGTTAACGTTCCTTTGGTATCGTAAGTCTTTGGAGGAAAGAATAGCAGCAGTTAGATGTGTTTGTCCTGAGTAGCAATGGATCAAATTGAGGAAGAAGAAGAAAAGTTAATAGTTTAGAACGATCAGGCTGGGTACGGTGGCTCACACCTGTAATCCCAGCACTCGGGGAGGCTGAGGCAGGTGAATTGCTTAAGCACAGGAGTTTAGGACTAGCATGAGCAACAGTGAGACCCGTCTCTACTATAAATAGAAGAACGAGCCAGGCGTGGTGGTAGGCGCCTGTATTCCCAGCTACTTGGGAGGTTGAAGCAGGAAGATCTCTTAAGCTGTGAGCTACAGATGCCATGGCACTGTATTCAAGGTGACAGAGTCAAACTGTCTCAAAAAAGCAAAACAAAAACAATAGCATTGTTAGACCAACAGTTTTCAACCTGAAAATATAATTCAAATTTAAATTCTTCACCCTTTGGTTTTATTTATTTATTTTTATTTTTTTGAGACTGAGTCTCAGTTTGTTGCTCCCTGGTAGAGTGCCATGGGGTCATAGCTCACAGCAACCTCAAACTCTTGGGCTCAAGTGATTCTCTTGCCTCAGCCTCCCAAGTACCTGGGACTACAGGCGCCTGCCACAACATCAGGTTATTTTTATAGACTGGGTCTTGCTCTAGCTCAGACCAGTCTTAAACCTGTGAATTCAGGCCATCTGCCTGCCTCGGCTTTCCAGAGTACTGGGATTACAGGTGTGAGCCACCACACCCAGCCTTCACCTTTTGGCTTTTGGAAGAAAAGTTTTGCTAAATGAAGAGAAGCTGTTTAAAATAGAAGATTTAGTCCAGTGAAACACATTTGAAATGTATTTGTAATTAAACTTATATTTTATGTTTTAAAGATAGTTTTTTAACTTTTTATCTCCAGCAATGTTGAGGATGACAGAAGACCACGTGCTTCCTGAGCTAAACAAGGTAGTTCGTAGTGGTGGATTTTTATGATGTGTTGATAATTGTCCTGGCTGAGGTCATCTTGGAACTCTTAGTCAGGTACTAGTTAACAGGATGTTAGGCTGTAAACATTAGATCTTTTAAGCCTTTTTATTTTTTAATTGGCAGTTTTGTAGTTTTTCATCTCATGGATACCTTTATCATGACTATCTAAATTTATAAATTTCATGTTTGGATAAGGTTTTATAATCTATGTAAGGTAGCAACCTTATTGTATTTCTTACTTTGATTTCCCTAAATCTTAAATGCATTGGTTTCTTTGGAAGTCAAGTACTTACATAGCAGTACGTGTGCTGATTTTCTGGTAAGCAAATTTCTTTCTAACTGTAGTGACAAGTGGCAATGGAATCTTCTTCCAGGGAGATCTTAGAGAAGAAGGCAGAATTCCCATTTGATTTCTGGGCCCCACTTCTCACCCCTTCCCAAACTGTTCAAGTAGATTAGGTAATTTTCAGCCCGAAAGAGTGGAGAACATTAGAATTAGCCTGTGTGTGCGGGATGAGTAAGAGATCCTTCACTTTGTACACCTTTTGTGCCAAGTAGAACTTTTGCAGTATGGGTGACTGGCCTTGCAAAGCAGGGAAGTTTCACAATAGTTTTTCTGACATCACTGTTAGCATTATTTTAGAAGATTAAGAATCTTCTTTAGAATTGCTAATTATTAGGAGAGACCTTAATGTGTAATCTTTTGAGAGCTAAAGAATTGGAGCAGGGTGAAGGCAAGGTCATTGTCAGAAGCAGGGAGAGGCCGACACTGAAACCAACAGGGCTGTTCACGGGCAGCTTTTGACGAGGCTGTGAGGCTACCTGTCTAGGCTGACAGATTTCCTTCCCAAAGGAGGGACCATGGCATACAGGTCCTAAAATAATAAACAACCAGCCACATAGGCCATAAGGGGTTCTGTAGCCATAGGATTAGCTGATTAGAAATTGAGTTTAAATGTTTAATTACATTCTTCCCAGAATCCTAAGAGTTCGTATTTCATAGTTGCATAATCTAAATTTCTTTGATAGAACTATTTTCCCATGACTTTTAGTAGATAGTAAAAAGCTCACATTTATTGTTACAGAGTATTTCTTTTATGGGGGAAATGTTCCTTTATTTTGATTTATTTTCTTTTGTTGTTGATAGATGACTCAGAAAGATATCACATTTGTTGCCGAATTTCTTACTGAACATTTCAATGAGGTAAGAAATCGGTATTTCTATACTGCACATTTTTTTTTTTTTTTTGCTGTGTTTGGCCTGGGCTGGGTTTGAACCCACCACCTCTGGCACATGGGGCCAGCACCCTACTCCTTCGAGCCACAGGCACCGCCCTATACTGCACATTTTTGAAAGTGGTTGCAGTAAACGTGGGTAATAATAAGAATGAATTAAATTTAACACAATTGAGGTCCTTTGCCATTACTTTTTTTAAACTGCTGAAGAACTTGAACTAATTAATGGTAGTACTTAGTGAGCATAAAATCTATAAATTGAACTTTTATTTGTGTTTTACAATGCATAAACAGGTAACTGTCACTAGCAGCTCTCTTCAAAAATAAAGTTATGGTTTAAATTTAAGAGTTTGTCTTTTGTGAGTTGACTTTAGAGTTAAACTATGTTAATTCTTTCTAGGCTCCAGACCTTTATGATCGGAAAGGAAAATACTTTAATGTTGAAAAAGTTGGTCAGGTATGTATGGCCTTTGGGCTAAATTTAGGTATTACTACCCTTACTTCATTTTTTTTTTTTTTTTTTGCACTTTTTGGCCAGGGCTGGGTTTGAACCTACCACCTACGGTATTTGGGCCAGGGCCCTACTCCTTTGAGCCACAGGCGCCAAAACTCCCCCCACACACACTTTATTTATTTATTTTTTTGAGATAAAGTCTTACTCTTCACCCTGGGTAAAATGCCATAGCATCATAGCTCACAGCAACCTCTCTTGGGATTGAGCAGTCCTCCTGCTTCAGCCTCCCAAGTAGCTGGGACTATAGGTACACACTACTATGCCTGGCTATTTTTAGAGATGGGGGTCTTGCTCATGCTTGTCTTGAACTCCTGAGCTCAGGCAGTCTGAGCTGTATGTACTGGTTCTCTGAGTCCTGCAGCTCTTGTGAATGCTGCTGCCTTCCATCACATACTAATCAAAGCCCGGGTTGCGTTAGTATCATCACTGGTCTAATCAGAAAAGTCATAACACGTCATAAAACATGCCGTCAAGGTCACAGTGCAGACGCAGGTTTACCAAATTTTAATTATTTATTTATTTTTTTATTGTTGGGGATTCATTGAGGGTACAATAAGCCAGGTTACACTGATTGCAATTGTTAGGTAAAGTCCTTCTTGCAATCATGTCTTGCCCCCATAAAGTGTGACACACACCAAGGCCCCACCCCCTTCCCTCCGTCCCTCTTTCTGCTTCCCCCCCCCATAACCTTGTCATTAATTGTCCTCATATTAAAATTGAGTACATAGGATTCATGCTTCCCAAATTTTAATTTTTGCTTTTAAATTTTATCATTGCCAACAAATAACTGCAGTGTTTTGGTCAAAATGACAGGGTTACTTTATTTTCAAAAAGAATCTGTCAATAATCATAATTTGCCAGTCATTCTTTCAAGTAAAAATGTAATTCCATTTTTAAAAAAGTGCATGTCTTTATAACTGAGTTTCATAAGTGCTTTTTCCTTAAGATAACCATTGTACTTTAGTATGCACCTCTGTTATGTTGCCCAGAATATTAAAGATTTGTACTCAAGGGTTGAGAGTTAATAAAATTACTAATTTAATACCTTCATTAAAGATCAATGGTACTTTGAGTATGTAGCCAACAAAACAGAACAAAACAAAATACAATGACTCGTGTGATTTGGAACCAGTACCTTTACTCTTGGCAAAGGCACCAGCAGTTTTCCCCACCATCAGTGCAAATGTCAACACAGTGAAAGGGGCAAGTAACACCTTGGTGTTGTTATAAACCTAGAACTGACCTGTGGATCCCTCGTAGCATCTTGGGGACTTCCAGGGGTCTGCAGACCAATTTGGAGAATAGCTTCCGTAGAGTATATTAACAGCTGATGCTTGTAAAATTAATGTCTGACTTAAAAGTATGTTTGTGAAAGTGAAGCACAGAGTTGGAACTGTGGTCTCTACATCTACAACGTGGTAGTCTTTTGGTAGTTTTCATTTTGTTCAGATGCTTGGCATTTAGCAAATTTTTGGTCACTCAGAACAATAGTCATATCAAGAGCTTCAGAATAGAACAAAATAACTTATTAAATAGAAAAATGTTAAATATAAACAGTTTTTATAGTCTGATTATTTTACTAAATTTAAGTTTTTAATTCTGTATTTTCAGTACTTGAAAGATGAAGATGATGATCTTGTGTCGCCCCCTAACACAGAGGGAAACCAGTGGTATGACTTTCTTCAAAATAGCAGCCACCTTAAAGGTATTTCCTGAACAAAGTAGACTTTGATCATGTTTATATTTCCTTGAGACCAGGTCTTGAGTAGATCACTAACAGTTTGAACACTTATCTAAGTTCACTAGACTTATTTTTTGTGTCCATTGTGTTTGGTTAGAGAAACAGTAAAATAACCAATCTTATATAACATTACCATGATAGAAATTGCTTTGACATTGTGTAGTAATAAGATTCTTAAGTATTCTTGTATTATCTGTTTTATACTCTATAAAATAGTGTTGAGGGAAAGCTATAGAGCTAACTAGTGAGAGAGGTCTGTTTGCCAATTCCAGTTTATTAACACCTGAAAGACACTGAGGCTCAACCCTGTTCTTCTGAGGTTGCGGTTTTTTTGTATGTGTACTCGTTATACCTTTCATTGTCTGAGACTTCACAATGTTAATAATAAAGTAAAAATTATTTCACATTGTTAGTGATGCAGCACATAATAGCAACCTTTAAATATGTCAAAACTCACCATTTTAGATGAGAATATTTTTAAGACAGGTGTTTCTTTGCTTTTTTTTTTCCAAGAACAAAATGTGACTACAGATTAGCAGTTTCTTCAGTTCTTAGAGTGATAGCTAGTTAACTTTTATGCAGTTCTTATTCTGCCATACATGCGTGGTGCTCCTTTAATCCTTGCGAGAACCTGTGGGGCAGGCGTCTCTTCACTTACCAATGAGGAAACAGGGTAGAGAAGACCCAGGGTTGCATGGGCTGGTGAGTGATGCAACTGGGATTCTGTTCACGTCAGAGCCTCAGTAGACTCAGTACCGGTTGAGCCTCTTAATTTGGAAATTTGAAATGCTCCAAGATCTAAAACTTTTGGAGTGCCGACATGATGCCACAGTAGAAAATTGCACGCCTGACCTCAGGTGACCAGTCCCAAGTCATAACACCATCAAAAACTTTTATTATTGTTATTAAAAACATTGTATAAAAATACCTTCAGGCTATGAGAAGATGTATATGAAATATAAACGAATTTTGTGTCCCACTCCCAAGGTGCATACATCATATATGGATGAATATTCCAAAATCAGAAAAAGTCCAAAATGCTTTTGGTCCTGAATATTTTGAATAAGGGATATGCAATCTGTAGTGATCTCTGCCACTTATTTTTGGTTATTGCTTATATGAATGACTGACTGAAGGAATGAGGGAGAGAATTCTTTGATGCCTGGAACTTTGCTTATGGCTTTTTTGTTTGAACCTTAGAAGTCCAACTTCTTTTTCCGAGCAGGGCATATTTTGTATTGCTCAAAAGACTTAAGACCACTAGAGAGATTCATTGATGTAAGTTAGCTATTGAATGGAGGAAGAATAAAGGTACAGCCGACTCTACTCATTTACTGTATTTAATTGAAATGCAAAAGGAAAGGGGAGGGCTGGTGGCAGTGGTGTGTCAGGAGCATTGGTGCCTCAACCTTGTGTCTGTATTGGCTAATATTGATCCTGGGAACTTTGGTTTGTTGTGCTGAAAATGGGTCCTCCTCCCCCCATCTTATACGTCTGAATAAGAAAGGTCTGCTCTTAGCTACAGAACTAATGTTTAACCACGTGTACTTCAGATTAACTCCATTTCTTAAGTGCTCAAGGTTTTGCTAGTGGGGAGTTTGGACAAGTCCATTAATTTCCCAGTTTCTTAGTCTGGTATGAAATAATACCAGCTGTCATTATAGAACTGTTGGGGAAACATCAGTGAATCTTTTTCTGTAATACTTGGCAAAAATCAAGTGTCCTTCTTTAGGGCACATGAGAGAGCCAGTCTTACTTGATGGGTAGCGGTCAGTGCTGGGGACACTGGATTCCTGGATTGGAGTCTTGCTTTAGTAGCAGTTTGGGGGGGGGCAAGTTGTCTGACATCTCCATGCTCCAGTTTTCTCATCTGTAAAATGAAGATGATAATAACACCTCCCTCAGAAAGCCGTTGTGCAGAATAAGTTAATCTAGCACTTGGAATAGGCCTGGCACTGTGCACACAGTGTGTTGCATCGGAGATGTTTTACTCAGTGCTTTTCATACAAAATGAGAGCCATTTCCCCTCCTCACACCAGCCAGTTCTGCCTCCGGTCTTAGGACGTCAGACTTCACTCTCCAGTGTCAGGCTCCCAGGTCACTACACTTTATAAGGCCCAGGGTTCCCACAACCTTCCCCACATCATGTTGGATAATTTGTTAGAATAGCTCATAAAACTCCAGGAAACAGTTTACTGTTTTATAACTCAGGAGCAGCAATAGAAGCAAAGTGTTAAGGAAGGGAAGACGCAGAGCTCCCATGTCCTCCCAGCACCTCAGCTGTTCACCAGCCAAGAAGACGTCTGAACCCCATTGATGTGGGGTATTTATGGGGGTCCCTTGACATAGACATGGTTGATAAAATCATTGGCCGTGGTGGTTGGGCTCAACCTCCAGGTCCTTTCCCACCTTGGAGGTTGGGGGTAAAGCCGGAAGTTGCAAACTTCTAATCAAGCCGTGGTCTTTCTGGTGACTAGCTCCTCCTGAAGCTATCTAGGAGTTGGCCAGGAATCACCCCATTAAAACAAAAGCTGCTTCTGTCACCCTTATCACTCAGGAAATGCCGAGGGTTTTAGGAGCTCCCCTCTAGGTACTGAGGACAGACAGGCATCTCTCTCACCTGTTCAGAGCATAAAATGTTGACATGATTAGAATTCATTTTATTCAACATAGCCTTGTGTAAGGGAGGCCTACAGAGCACAGCGGAAGAAGATGGACTTTAGTGCCAGACTTAGGGCTGAATCGTAGAGCTAGGTGCTTAGTCATTTTCACACTGGTCAGTTGCCTAAACCTACTAAGCTTTGTTTTTCTTTCAGTCTGTAAATTAGAAAAGACTGAAGTCTTTTTTGTGTGGCTGTTGTAAGCAATAGAAATAGCAGATATAAAAAGAACCTGGTATAAGTAGATGTCTATAGATGCTAAATTATACAGAGGGTGTATAATTGTTCCTGATAAAGTAGAGTTTTATAAAATAGCTTATTTACATGGAGTTAGTTTCTCGTCTCTTGTTTTAGAGACTTACAAAACAAACGGGACTGCTGTTGTCATTTCACTGTGGCAAAGAGTAGAGAAGGAGGAGCTTTATTTCATTCTCTAGCTACGGTTCTCAAAGCCATTCCTTCTTCTCATGGCCAGCAGAAACATACAGTTGAATTTTGGTGGAACTAAGTGTGTACTAATTGGGTTGTTTTTAGCAGGCCTTCAGTGGGGGTGATGAAGGGCAAAGGCTGTGGTCATTTTGAATGAGATTGTGTGAAAACGCCAAGAAGTGGCCAGGGAGAATTCCACCATGAGGCACACTGTGCAGGCTGGCTCTTAACAGATGATTTCCTCCCAATCATCGGTTTGCTATAGCTTTTTGTTTCTGTTTCTGTTTTTGTTTGAACCAGACAGTCCTTTGCTGTTTCCTTATTATCCTCGAAAATCATTGCATTTTGTGAAAAGACGGATGGAAAACATCATTGATCAGTGTTTGCAAAAACCAGCAGTAAGTCTGAAGGAAATGCATGTCTTTGTGTAGGAGCAGTATCTGTTAGACAGTATGTCTCACTTATTACATGAGTGATCTCAGTTATAACAATGAACTGTATGAAAATGCTGGTATTCACCTGTTTTTGAGTTATAAAAATAGCAGTTTCATATGGTTCAGCCTAATATGTCATCTTGTTAGTTTCTTATATACATTTTTTAAAATATGACATTATTGAAAGCCTTGGTGTTGTGAATTATTTTCTCCCAGAACAAATTCTTTGGAAATGGTCTTAGTTACAGACCTGCTGTAGCTCCTCTTTACTACGCAAGAGTGTGAATGAGCGTCTGCTGTGAGAGGAGAGGGAGGTGGTCTTTAACCTCCAGTGGGCTTAGCTCCAAGGTCCTTTTGAGTGCAACTTTTTCTCTCTTCCTTATGCTATAATTGTCATTAAAGTTTCTTGTGTGTCAGGTTTGGTGATACAGATGATTTTTTTACTACACTTAGGCAGTGATGATTGATCACTTTATGTAGACTATCTTTGTACATATAAATACTCTAATTATATTTTTAAATCCCATCTAGGATGTAATTGGAAAATCAATGAATCAAGCAATCTGCATTCCATTATATAGAGATACTAGAAGGTAATTCTGTTTCTCCATTGGGTGGTATAATTCAGCAGCCAATTTAAATTTTTCTCACCTTTTCTCCTCTTTTGTTTCAGTGAAGACTCTACACGTAGACTATTGAAATTTCCTTTTCTGTAAGTGTGTGTTTCTTTCCTGTATTGTGTGAGCAGTATAATTTTGTTCTATGTTGTTCTATATCAAAAAAAATTATGACATTTTTTTCCTTAGGTGGAATAATAAAACTTCAAATCTGCATTACCTTCTTTTTACTATTTTAGAAGATTCACTTTATAAAATGTGCATCTTAAGGAGACATACTGATATTTCTCAGTAAGTATTAATCCGAAGTTTGAATCAAATAGACAAGATTTTATTATTTTTAATAGCAAAACCTCTAGCTTTCTTTCCAATATTTTAGGTTTTACTTAAGCTACCTAATCACCTTAGGTTTGTCATTTCACTGTTCTGTTTTGGTTTTCAGGTCATTGGGATGATAACATTAATTTGGAAGCTATATGATCCTTTCTTATTCTAGATTCTTTAATTTGGTATTGGTATATAGTTTTTGTATACAGGATTATTTTTAGGGTTCGGAAAAATATGACAGAAAACTCAAGATTATATTATATCTTAGGAACTTTTAGAAGCTGAAAACTATACTAGTGGGAACCTTATAGAAGGGTTTTTTTCTTGTAGTTGTTTGGTTTTTTTCTTTTTGTTTGTTTTTGCTTTGGAGACAGTCCCACTATGTCTCCCTCGGTAGAGTGCTGTGTCATCCCAGCTCACAGCAACCTCACACTTTTGGGCTTAAGTGATTTCTCTTGCCTCAGCCTCCCAAGTAGCTGGGACTACAGGCGCCCACCACAAAGCCCGGCTATTTTTTGGTTGTAGTTGTCGTTTAGCAGGCCAGGGCTGGGTTCGAACCCACCACCCTTGGTGCATGTGGCCGGCACCGTAACCACTGTGCTATATGGGCGCTGAGCAGAAGGGGTTTTTACCTTGTGTTAAGTATGTATTTCTTTAAATAAGAAGCCTTGCCTAGCAGGCTCATTTTGACAATTCAATCAAAGTAAATTTCTGAAAGATAGGATATTTAGAATGCCATTGGTATTTTAAAAATGGTTTTAAATCTGAATTTGAAAGGAAATTTTTTAAGACCAAGATGTAGCAGAAGAGAAATAATTTGGTTATTTCTATTCCAGATGTCCTTAATTAAGGTGTCTAGTTATTTTCGTGACTGTAAGATTTTTTTCTTTCTAAGCAACATAGCAGACTAAGCTTTTATACCAAGTTGGTTTATCCGTCTAGGCATTTAAATTAGTTGTCAGTATTCTAGAGAAGAGTCCTGGTGTTTTGGTCTGGGAGTTGGTGTTTAGGTAAATGTACTAACACTGGCAATCGTGTTCTTTTGAGCGTTTAGATTATTGGCTATCCAGTTTCCACAAAGTCTCTTTTTCTTCCCTTCTTTCTTCAAGATCTGTAAGTAATGGACTAATTGCCATTAAATTTGGGAGCTTTACATATGCCACAACTGAAAAGGTCAGAAGAAGGTAAGTCTTGATTCTTGTTTGGATGAAATGTTGGTACGTGTCATGTGTGTGTGTTTATGAAGTAGAATTATAGGAAAGTAGTTATAACTACTAATAGTTATAACTAATAACTAATAATAGTCCTAACTAATAACTACTAAAGTAGTTATAACTACTTTCCTATAATGATGGTATTTATGGGTAAAAGGGCTTGGTCACTTCCAACAGAGGGGGCAGGATTTTTTTATATATGTTGTACTTCATAGAGAATGATTGAGTCATAAGTGATATGTAGAACTTTACTGCCCTGCTGGAGTTTACATAACATGGTTCTGTAATTAATATTTCTGAGCACTGGCTCAGCGCCCATAGCATAGTAGTAACAGTACCAGCCATATACACCGAGGGTGCCGGGTTCGAACCCGGCCTGGGCCAGCTAAACAACTGCAAAACAACAACAACAAAATACATATATAATATATTTTATATAAAATATATATATTTCTGAGCACTATGTCTGCTAAGAAAGTAATGTGGTTCCAGGGAACACATATGGCCTGCAGAGCTGAAACTCCTGTTATAGCCCCTTCCCCCCCAATAAAAAGAGAAGGCGATGGTTTTCTCTTCTGGGATTTTCTTAAGATCCTAAAGTGTAATGTACCTAAGTCATCTCTGAGGCTTTGCAGGGGAAAGAACCTATACAGAGATAGGTTCTCTCAGTCACAGTGAGATCTTTCTCTCTTTTTTTCTCACAGAAAAAGTATTTTTATGGTAAAATCTTCAGTGTTGTCTTAATGTGTAAAATTTTGTTTTTACCTTTCAGTCTAGTTAACTATTGTTTGCTCAAGCTATATGTAAGGTGTCGATGTCAAGAGTGTTCTAGAAGTGTGAACCAAATTCACAATTATTTTTTATAATTACCTATTTTTAAGGCCTACTTACATTTGTGAATAATCAATACACAGGT
Organism: Nycticebus coucang; assembly: GCF_027406575.1. Lineage (NCBI taxonomy): Eukaryota > Metazoa > Chordata > Mammalia > Primates > Lorisidae > Nycticebus > Nycticebus coucang. Next base: position 25,487,393 of record NC_069802.1, on the reverse strand, counting down.
AACTGTGATTTTAGTATAAAGTAATGTGTATTTTAAATGTTATGTAGAATATAACTTTTTTTGTGTGGTGCCAGTATAATGTTATCTGTACAGTATTTTCTCCATAGTCATGATCATCTTTGATAACACACAACTTACTTCAATTCTAGCATCTACAGTTGTTTAGATGCACAGTTTTACGACGATGAAACTGTAACAGTGGTTCTTAGAGACACTGGAGGACGTGAAGGGAGAGACAGACTCTTGGTCCAGTTGCCCCTGTCGTTAGTGTACAACAGTGAAGATTCTGCGGAGTATCAGTTCACCGGGACGTACTCTACAAGGTAACTAACTCATTAGCTAGCAAAGTTGTCTTTCTAATTGTACGGTTAAATGGTTTTTTTTTTTTTTTTTTTTTGTGGTTTTTGGCCAGGGCTAGGTTTGAACCTGCCACCTTCGGCATATGGGACCGGTGCCCTACTCCTTGAGTCACAGGCACCACCCCCGGTTAAATGTTTTTTAATGTACACTATGGATTCTAATTTTTAGATATATTAGATACTGATAGTTATTTAGTTACTGAAGATAAAACATGGAGTTAGCTGAACAGAATTACTCCTAATTTTTTTATGTCCATCTTACAAAAGAGGAGGTAATCCTATTTTTTTATTTTAAAAAAATGCTGGCTTTCATAGCTCTTTTGACCCCTTTGTCTCTTTACTAGTAAATCAAGAAGCATTTTCTGGATCAAGTTGGGGAATTAATTTACACAGTGGCTGCAAAAATTGTATTGGAAATGGGACAGTAGTTAGAAGTCAACCCCATAGTTGACCCCAATACCTTCTCGATGGAGAACTTCCCCCTCTTCATTGCTGGGTCTCCTTTTTTCCCCTCTTTAGGCTGGATGAACAGTGTAGTGCTATTCCCACACGTACCATGCATTTTGAAAAGCACTGGAGATTACTAGAAAGTATGAAAGCACAGTATGTGGCCGGAAATGGTTTTCGAAAAGTGTCTTGTGTGGTGAGTATGGATTGCCCAGTAACTAAGAAATACAGCGGGACGCAGCATTGCTTCTGCGGGGCCTTCATCAAATACGTGACACATAAGGTCCTTAATGCAGATGCTCATCGTGATTTATAAATAAAGTTTTGATTTGTAGCTTCTATTGGTTATGATCACGTAGTGGCCTTAGCTATTTTGTTCTTTTGTTCTTCTTCCTAAGTAGGTAACAATAATTTTAAATTTCAGTCTCAGGAAATTGCTGCTTTTGTATGTGGAGATCTTTTATTCAAAGTGAGGGCTGAGTTTAGTGATTTTATTATAAGTTATTGGGGATACAATTTGCCTATAAAATCATTTTTTGATTCAGCCTTCTGAGTTCTAATTCCTTATATATGATATATTAAGATATTAATTCTTAAATGCCTTATATGGCCTTTTTTTATATATAGTTAAGCTCAAATCTCCGCCATGTGCGAGTCTTTGAAATGGACATAGATGACGAGTGGGAGCTGGATGAGTCTTCAGATGAAGAGGAGGAGGCCACCAACAATAAGCCTGTAAAGATAAAGGAAGAAGTGTTGTCTGAGCCGGAGGCGGAGAACCAGCCCGCGGGGGCTGCTGCTTTAGCGCCGGATATAGTCATTAAAGTGGAAAAACTTGACCCCGAGCTAGACTCGTAACGTAGTTTGCCACTTTTGTGTATGTTGTTAGGACATAAAGGACATAGGACTAAGACGTCTCAGACCACTTGTAATTTTCTTTGTGTAACAAAGAAATAAATGATAAATTTTATTTTTTCATACTCTGCTTCATCTTTTCTTAGTGATTCAGTCTCTATAATAGACTTGATTTTTGCTGAGATACCATTTTAATGCTGTGTGAACTAGTGTTTAAAGAAAACACACCGAGAAGATAAAGTTTCATTTTTGTCAAAATGTAGGTGTCAGAAATTGTTCCTATATCAGGAAGAAATTACATTTTAATAAGTCCTTCATCACTGGAAATTTAAGTCCTTCATCACTGGAAATTTTGATGCACTTAGTAGTTTTAAACCATAGACAACATTTATTACTAATTTTGTCTTCCCCTGCAAGTTCATTTTAGGTCTCCAGGATGCTTTCGAAGTTATGTTTCAAAATAAATTATACTGAGTTATTGTGGATCCTGTCACGACTTAAATAGCAAAAACCCTTCTTTACAGGTACATGATTATGTTTTCTCATTTTGTTCCTGTATTTGGACTCTAAATTCTTTGAATGAGCGGTGTTTAGGTGTGTCGTCTTCCTTGTTTTGACTTGCTCAAGGACATAGAGTAATTTTTTCTTTGACTCCTTGGGAACGTGAGAAATATGGATCAACTAAACATAATCTAGTGTTAGTGCAGATAAGCTGCTATTGATTTCCTAATGCTCAGTCCTAAAGTAGAATAGTGTTCCCATGTGACTTTTGAAGAGTTTCCATTTTATATGTGAATCCCAATATTGGCTCACTGATAAAGGACCACTTTTCAAAGCTTTAAATATCTTTAGGCAGGAGGATATAGCTAGGTGAATGGGAAGCTGCTGGGTTGCTCAGTCGTTTGTTTATTTCATAGGTAGGTAGCTGCTGCATGTGGATTTTAGAGCGGAAGCCACTGTCGGGTGCCTGAGCACAGTGTTCAGTGTTGGTCTTCAGGAGGCCGACTTCTGGGTTGCAGCCTTGCATATAAACTCAGTTAATGCAGTTACATTAATGCTTAGTGATGGTTGGTCACTGTTCATGAGATAGTGCAGAATGTCTTTGATTAGCTTTTGTGAGCAAGTAAGGTGAATTGTCAGGGTGACATCACAGAAGAATGAGTGTGCTAGGACCCGGTGTGGTGGCTCACGCCCTAACCCTAGCACCCAGGGAGGCCGTGGTGGGAAGAGCCTGAGTAAAGCAAGACTGTACTAAAAATAGAAAAACTAGCTGAGCATCGTAGCATGTGCCTGTAGTCCCAGCTACTTGGGAGGCAGAGGCAGGAGGATTTCTGGAGCCCAGGATTCTGAGATAGCTATGAGCTAGGCTGAGGCCATGGTCCTCTACCCCAGGTGACAGAGTGAGATTCTGTCTCCAAAAAAAATATTAGAATGAAGGTATTATACAAATTTACTATGTAGCATTTAAAGAGCTTAAATAGGTCACAGATCTTAGGGCAAGTAATTGTAGCTCTTAGGACGATGTATAGTTTTACCATAAGCAGTGAGTTTTAGATTAGTAATCTGTCCCATGTGACTTCAGCATTGGAGTTATAAAGATGTTTTGATATTTATGCACTTGCCTTCTGTGTTTCTAGCACAGTAGGCACAAGTTGAAACTGACACTCTCAGACTCCTCCCTTGTGTGAATGCATGAGCTATCCCTTAGTGTGGAGTTAAATAAATTCCTGCAACGCATTCTGAATTGTGGGAGATGGTTTGTCATTTTGCTTTTAATGTCCTTATCAAGTACTTGAGAACTGGAATTGTATCAAAGAGAAAAAAGTGTAAATTGATTATCTTGAATTTTTTGAAGTTTTAATAAGATATAGAGAGCAAATAATTTGGTTTGTTGTATATTTAGAGGTATGCTGTAATTTTTTATACCACTAGACACTTTGTTTCTAAAATTCAGAATCAATTTAATTATTACAGACCGTTGCGCTGCAGATGCTGAACTTGAGTTTTGAATTAAGTTTTGAATGGAAAGTCAATGAGGGGATATGGAGGATCCTGGGGATGCCACAGTTACTGGCTGGAACTCTGGGTCCTGGGCCTTCAGGTGGTGGGGGACCTGGGTGCCTCTCTCGGGGTTTGGGCACTGAGTGAAGGGTGATCGTATAGCGTTGGGGTTGTTGGCACTCATAAGATACCTAATTACAACTAGCACTTTCTATTTACAGTATTCTGTGTTTCAAGATGAATTGTGTTCTAGAAATTTAAATAGTTTCACTTCTGCCAGACTTCATAGAATTGTGACAGTAGTCTAATTCTCTGGCTTCATAGTTTTTTGTTGTTGTGTTCTTGTTCTTTTTCCCCCCCAAATAAAAATTTATCCCCAGAAAAATGCTAAAACACTCTATCTTCTTAATTCTCAGCACTTGAATACAAATGTGAAGAAAATTATGGTATAACCTTGAGTTTATGATGCTATAACTAGGGGAATTTATATGTGTATGTATGAGTTAATCTAAATATTTTTGCATTATTGAGAGATGTCCAGCAAACAAATGTATGCTAAATGCTTTTTTGCAGAGGATGCTGTAAGTGAAATCATGAGTTGCATGATTTCACCAGGGGAAAATCAATTTTTTTGATACCTCTTAAAGTTGCAACAATATCTATAGACTGTTTACTAGAATTTACATTTTATTGTCCAACATATTTTTAGTTTTCACTGAACACAGATAGTACTTAGGATTGTATTAAGTCCAGGTCACAAAAACCTTAATGTGAGCACAGAATAGATTAGCACAGAAATGATCCCTTATGAGGAATATTCAGTTTGAAAACTGGTTCTAGGAAATGAATTTCCACTTTTTTTCTTGTTCTGAACAAATAAGAACTTCTAGAAGCACGCTGTACTACCTCAGAATTGCCAGGGCCAGTGATTAAGAATGCCAATTCATGGATGCCCCCCTTAAGTTGCATTTTTAAGCATCCCTTAAACTGCATTTTTAAATGCCCCCCTTAAGCTGCATTTTTAAGCGTTTAAGAGTTGCCAGGGCCAGTGATTTAAAATGCCAATTCATGGATGCCCCCCTTAAGCATTTTTAAGCATCTAGCTGTTAACTCCCACTAAGGTTGAGAACTGTTTTCTATGAAACCTGCTTTTTAGAAATTGAGTTATTTATTTATTTATGAGACAGAGTCTCACTTTGTTGTCCAGGTAGAGTGCCATGGCATCATAGCTCACAGCAACCTCAAACTCTTGGGCTCAGGTGACCCTCTTGTTTCAGCCTCCCTAGAAGCTGGGACTACAGGCACCTGCCACAGCACCTGGCTATTTTTAGACACGGTCTTGCTCTTGCTTAGGCTGGTCTCAAACTCTTAAGCTCAAGCAATCCACGGGGCTAGGCCTCCCAGAGTGCTAGGATTACAGGTGTGAGTCACCGTGCCCAGCTAGCTAGGTGGTTATTTTTTGGTTAAGTTCATAAGCTGTTCCCTTAGATGCCCTGAAAATTGATGTATTTTTCTTTAAAAATGACCCTAACCAGTGGCTAATTACACCTGCAAAATGCTGACACATCTATAAATCTGTTTAAATGAGGGCGTTATTGTATCCTCACTCTCTATGCACTGCAGCGTGTAGAAATGAATCCCTTTGGGCCGCTCTTCAGCCCTAACAAGATTATGTTCAGTCAAGTGGTCGATGCCAAGTTGAGTATGTGTGGACCATGCTGGTAATAAGCCTTTACAGTTCCTAAGTGTCACCCTTCCTCTGGTGTGTGCAGTCAGACTGAACTCGCTGCCCCCAGACACAGGTGTAATGTGTAGGAATAGCTGTATGGGTGATAAATCTGTCCCATGACATGGCTGTAATTGAAACTTGAGTTTACCAGCTTGTTGTGTTTGAAACATTAAAATGAGACAAGTTTGTTGTTCATCCCTCCTACCATCAAATTTACAACTGAAAACTTCGGGGACTGTTTTCCTTCATTTCTGCATTCTGATTCCTGTTGCAGAGTGAACACTTATTTTAAATATTTCTGTCCACTGTTCAGATAGTAAAATGGGGGTTTAGGAGCCCAAACTGGAGGAGCAGCCAACTGTAATGAGGATCGTCAACATTTTCATGATACTGCAGTACTTTGTCACCCTGATCATACATTGCTCCCCTTCCTTCCTTTCCAACACTTCCTTTGTCCTGCCAAATTGTTCCAGGAAGAAGTATGAGGGATAAAGAAATGTACGTGATAAAGTCCTTGTATTTGGGGATGTGAAGTCCAGACTGAGCAGCAGGTGTGGATAGCAAAGCGGCTGAGACCGTTGCCTGGAGGGCCTGCAGGCGGTGGGGCCCTCTGAAGGCAGTGAAAGGGCAGGTGGCAGGTCGCCCAAGTGAGTGGTTCAGTGGCCGTCTGTCGGTATGTCAAATACTGCCAAGAAGCAGAGCAAGGGAGTGATGAAGAACTGGTTGTTTGCTTTGAAAAAGCTGCAGATCGTGGTGACCCAGATACGCACTTTTGGGGAGAGTTGGGGACAAGGAGCCTTGTTGGAACGGGCAGTGGAGGCAACTTGTAGAGAATTCTGGTGTGAGGGGCGCAGAGATGGTGAAGGTGTTGGGGGCATGGTCCCAGGGAGTTTTCTTTGAAAAAGACAATATAGTGTTAGGCATATTTATCCATCAATATAGTGACCCACTATAGGGGAAGAAATGTGATAGTGAAAAATCCTTTGCAAGACAAAAGACCAAGACCCAGCAACCGCTGCGGGGATCAGGCATAGAGGAGCGTGGCCTACCTTCCATCGCGATGGGGGCTCCGCACTTGGCGGTGGCTATGATATTTTTCCCTAGCAAAGGAGGCGATAAGGCCTTGGTGGAGAGTGATTGGGACCAGAGAGCTGTGAAATAGTTGCCCCAGAAAGAGAAGGGTGAATTTACAGAGAAGGCGAGCAGCTCGGAGACCCTGTTGGAGACTGTGGTTTAAATTTAAAGCGAGTCCCATTGACGGCGTCGTTTCCTCCAGCTGCCCTGCTGTGGGCCTTGGTTTGGCACGTCAGGCTTAATTTCAGCTAGAAGTCTGTCAAACCACCACGCAGGCGAGGCTGACAAGGCGTGTTTGGATGGGAGTGGGGCAGGCTGTGACTAGACCTAAGTTAGTAGATGGGAAGGTGGCAGAGCTGTGGAGTTGCAGAATCAGGGATGAGAAGGCAGAGGCCATGGCCAGGAAAGGGATGTCGGCAGTGGTTGCTCCAGCGGTGCTGAGGTAGACAGGCCCTACCTCAGGGGAAGGCAGGCCCTGGAGCTGCGTGGAGTAAGAGCTGGGGCCAGGGTTCTGGAGGGCTCGTCTGGGTGGCTGTTACAGTCTCCAAGAAAGGAGCCAGTGGTAAAGGTGGAGAGATGACTGTGAGTGACCCGCAGTGAGGGGTGGGAGGAGCAGGAAAGCTCCTTGTGTTTCTAAGAGCCCTGGGACTTTGAAAGGCCAAGAAAAAGGTCGGGTGCTTCCTTACGTCACTCATAGGTGGAAAGGCTGAGATCCCAGGTGGGCCGAGGCAGAGCTGTGCTCCTCGGCCCCGTGTGGACCATCCTGGAGCAGCTTCTCACAGACACCTGTCCTTACGAAGAGTGCAGCAAAATATGCAAGCGGGGGCAGGGCCTTTTAATCCTGACCAACCACAGGCTGGTGCTGCTTACATCTGGGAGATAAAGGTTAGAATGGAGGTAGAGATCCGTTCTGACATTTTGAATCTGGCTCTAGGAAGTGGGTGATTATGGGTGCTGTCCTGCCTCATCTGCCGATCACAGAGTGGGGACCAGCCCCGAGTGACTGCCAGGTCGGTCTGCAGCCAAGGCAGGGTGGCCTAGACATCTTTCCCACTGTGAATGTGCACTGTAGGGCCTCCCCAGCTCTGGGTCAGTGCAGTCCAAGTCGCTGAACCTTCTTAAGTTGTCTGCAGCTTTGGTCAAGGGTGGCTGCCCAGTCCCGGTGGCTCTGGCCATTTGGAGAATGAGGCAGGACAGGCCTCTGCTTGGCCCTAGTTCCCAGGCCCCTTGATGATGGCTCTGGGCTTCAGCTTGCTCCTTAAAGGGCCCAAGAAGGCCTAGACCCAGCGGGACCTGGGAATCTCAGGATCTGCCAAAGTCTGCTTGTGGTCAGGCCATACCCAAGGGTCTTGATGGTGAAAAAGTCTCTGGACCTGCCTCTAACTCCCTACCCCCACCTGCCTCTGCCCCACCCCCCAATCCTTTCTCCCTTTCTCCCTTTCTCCTTGTCTACATTTGGCTTTTTAAGCGTCTACACAGTAGTCTATCATGGAAGAGAAATGGCGTGGGAGAGACAGCAAGATGCTTTGTGTCCATTATCTCCTGTAACTCTGAACAACTCCACAATGAAGGGATTGCTAACCTTATTTTACTGGAAACAAAAAAAGGAAAACCCCAGAGGTTTGGTTTGATGTGTTCCAAATCACACAGCTAGTGAGCGGTAGGGCCAAGATGCAGAACAGATGGTCAGTAATTGCTAAACAGATAACAGTAATTGCTAACACTGGTTATTTAGTGAGACCCAGGCTCCATTCCAAGCACATCCCATGGATAACTTAGTTAACCTCACCGCAGTCCTATAAGGTAAGTGCCATTATTATTAGAATCATTACACAGACAAGGCGACTGAGGCACAGAGACATTTACTAACCGGTCCACAGTGGTTACAAGGGCAGTTGGGGGATTGCAATGGGAGGCCAGGAAGTCTGGCTGCAGGACCCACACCTCTCTGCCCCCCAGCTGCCTTGCCCAGGCCTGTGTCCCCGAGTGCCATCTTCCTGCCAGCACATAGCTGCCTGAGAGTTTCTGTGTGGCACAGACCAACAGTAATGGCAAGGCTTCATTCTTAGTCACCCTCAGGTCTGTGAGGACATAGGCTGTGAGAGAGAGGGGTGCTTGGTTTTCCCAGCAGACATGGGGATGGTCTGTGGTAGAGCTGGGGCCAGACCCTGGCTCTGTCCCCACAGTTAAGTGTGCTTCACTCCAGGACAGCACTGCACAAAGCCTGTGCCCTTTACCTCTTTAGAACATCTTTTGTGTGTTCTAAGGGGTCAGACAGACCCATGCTCTTTCCCCAGAGGGGTTATCAGCTCTTCAGGCAAAACGAAGGGGAGGCTTCCCACTATATTTTTGCATTTTGTTGGTCTACAGACTTTGGGTAAAATAGCTCCCAGGGAAGATGACGAGCTTGGGAGAGGAAGAGAAATAATCTTCAGAATGAACGTGTGGATGAAAAAGATGGCCAATTTGCAGTTTGCAACAGGGAAAGTATTAAAAATCAAAATGCTAAGTCCTGAACACTGTAATGAAGACTGGCGTACAGACCAGAAAAGCACACATTGGGCCCATTAATTGGGAGCCAGGAACTATGGTAACGCAGGGAGAAAATAATAGTTTTACATCGTGGGTTTTTACACCAAACAGAACATCACAAGCCAAATAACCGTATCTGTCCATCCAACATATAAAAGGGACTTGACGGGGTGAGACAGTCTTGGGATGGAGCAGGAAACGTAATCATTTAGTTGCCATTTGAGAAATGGAAATTGAAGGAGCAAATTTGCAGATCAACTCAGCAATGCAGCTAAAACATGAGTCTTAGATCTTCGAAATTCCAAGTCCAGTTCTTTTCAATCCCTAGAGAGTTTCAAAGTTTTTGCAAGAGCTATTTATGCTGAATCAATGGGCTGGGCTGTAGGCAGATGACACGTGCTAACCTGGTGCGGTCCCTTTCTCAAAGGGATGGGTGATGGCTGCTGCTAGAAGGTGGTTAAGTAGATGACTTTATACAAGTCAGAAAAGGAAAATGGTCATGTCTTCTGGACTGAAGCAAAATAGGAGTGGTACAGCTTTGGGGGAAGAAGTGTTACGGAACGTGTACACCTACTTTAGAAGAATAAAGATTTGTTGTCCCCTGCCTTCCCTCTCTCGGTCCCACAGGCTAATCAAATGCTTTCTCCAAGCCACCTGCCCTCATGCCTCCAGGTGCTCCAGCTCAGCTGCTGACTGTCTCCTGTGCTGAAGCAGCGTTCTCACGTACCCATGTTCACTGAGCCCTGTCCTGAGCTAAATGAGCTGCAGGCATTGCCCAGAAAGGAAGCATCATTGATCCCTTTGTGCAGAGGAGAATAGAGGGACATGGAAAGGCTGAGTGACTTGCCCGAGGTTACACAGCTAGCCAGAGGTGGGGCCCCAGCTGTCAGTCCCACACTACACATTTCTGACATCTATTCCCTGCCGCCTCGGATTCACATCTGTTCTGGCATGTGAATTCCTTGAATTGAGGGCAGGTAACCTGGGTGCCTGGCTATGGATCCTCACTAATAACTGTGCCCTGTGGGCACCCTGCTCCTGACATTGATGGGGTCTGTGCACCTGAGTCACCTCTGGGGCTGCAGCGCCCCCTGGTGCCTGAGCAGTCTGCCCTCAGCCCAAGCTGGCTGATGCCACAGCCACCCCAAGCCCTGGCCAGGGTCACCTGAGCTGATTCATGCAGGTAGGAAGGAGTTTCTCCTATGGCTGTAGTCACAGTGGGTTCCAAGGATGACTTTTAGGGGTGGAGAAGGCTTCATTCCAGGAAGCCAGGCACAGCACAGGCTTTCTGGCACATACTGAAGTGCCCTGCCAGGCCCAGAAGTCCAGATCTGGGTATGGAGCCAGGAAGGAGCACATCCAGACAGGGATGTCATGGGGGGTGGAGGAGGTAGTTTCCCATCAAGAGGCTCAGGGATTCCTGAGGGCTTGCAATGCTGGAGTGTCTTCGGAACCCACTCCTGTAGAGGGCAGCAGCTTACTGGTTTGTGCTGATGGCACAGGGCAGCTGCCCAGGTAGCTGACTGTGCAGTTATCCCAGGCAGAGTCTCATTTTGTCGCCCTTGGTAGAGTGCCGTTACATCAGAGCTCACAGCACAGCACCTCCAGCTCTTGGGCTTAGACCATTCTCCTGCCTCAGCCTCCCGAGTAGCTGGGACTACAGGCACCTGCCACAATGCCTGACTATTTTGTTGTTGTTGTTGTAGTTTGGCCTGGGCCGGGTTTGAACCCGCCACCCTTGTTATGTGGGGCCGGCTGAGCCACTGAGCTCACTGAGCCACTGGCGCCACGCCGTCACACCTATTTTTGTGTCTGTGTGTTTAGCGCCTTTCTGAACATGGTCTTTGTGAGGTTTATCTCGCTGTATGTAGCAGCAATCTGTTTATTCTCGTTGCCTTATCACATTCCATTGTCTGAATGTATCACAATTTATTTATCTATTCTGTTGAAAGGCATTAGGTTGTTCCAGTTGGGGGCTATCAGGAATAAGCTGCTGTGGCATTCTTGTACCTTTATTTTGGTTAATGTGTTTATACATATAAATATTTCTAGGAGTGGGTCATAAGGTGTGTGTCAATGGGTCTTCAAAATGGTTGCACCATGTACACTCCATCAGCTGTGCACAAGAGTTCCAGTTGCACCACTTTTTGGCCAAAACTTGGCATTGCCTATCTCTTGGAATAGCCATTCTGTCAGGCGTGCAGTGGTGTCACAGTATGGTTTCACTTGCCTATGACATATGAAATTGAGCATATTTGCATATGTGTACTGGCCACTTGTAAATCCTCTTTTCTGAAGAGCCCATTCAAGGGTCTTGCCTGGGGAAGTAGGAATGGGACAGAAGCCAGAGATGGACCAAAGTAAAGCAGCAAGAACTTGGGGGACCACCATTTACTGAAAGCTTTTGCTACCTGCAAGGATTGGCTCTGAGACGTTCATAGCTGAAAAAATTCCTTCATATGACACGGTGCCTGCCGGGAGGCTTTCAATCTCTCAAATATGCTGGAAAACAAAGAATGCTTTAGGGAGTGTGTCCTAGCCTGGCTCACAGAAGGCTACTGTTTGTCAGACCTTGAGTTTATAATACCCTATAAGCCACAGACTATAGCACTATTTTTTTTTCCTTAATTTTTATTGTTTTTATTTTTTGTTAAGTCATTAACTGCGTACATTGATGCATTTACGGGGTTCAGTGTACTGATTTGATATACAATGTGAAATGCTTACATTGCACTGATTAACACATCCATCACAATTATACTCATTTCTTAGTAGTTTTGAAATGTACCATTGCATCATGCACATTAGGTGAGGTCCCCCCAAATACCCTCCCCCCCTCCCATATCCCCCTCCCTCCCCTCTGTCTCCTCTTCCCTTCTACTTTCTGGACTATAGTTATGTTTTACCATTTTTATGAATGTGTAGGTGATTATATATTGATTTCATAATAGTATTGAATACATTGGATACTTTTTTTTTTCCATTCTTGAGATACTTTACTAAGAAGAATATGTTCTAGCTCCATCCAGGTAAATATAAAAGATGTGAAGTTTCTATTTTTTTTTTTCTCCCTTCAATGTTATATTTGGGAAGAGAAAATTAAAATTCAGGACAAAGAGAAGGTCAGGAGTTTTATAAAAAGGGGAAATGTTAGGTATTGTTCTTCCAAAAAGTCCATTGGCACAGGTAATGGTTCGGAGTCTGGCAAGTTCCACCGGTAGCAGCAGCAGCGGGTGACCATCCTGGACTGGAGCAGGTCATCTCAGAGGCTGATACTATCGCCCAGCTTAGTGACCAGGTTATCACAATTTTTATCCAATCCCTTCTATGGCACAAATTGCTTGTTTTGGTTATAGACAAAGTTGTCCCAACAGCGTTTAAATTCTTTAAAAGACATGATGTCCATCTTGGCCCCTTCCTCATACATCCCAAGAAGTCCCCTATGAATTTCTAGATCACTGTGGTTGTAGAGGTGGGCAGTGAAAATGGTCAGGCTCACATTTCTGTGTTTAGCAAGAAAATCAGCCACAAGATCTGCATAGTCAGCACAGGGACTCCAGGATACGTACCAGGTGACTTGGTAGTGGAGGTCAGGGGACAGCACCTCCTGGAACCAGGTTAGGAAGCGTACTTCCGCATGGCAAGGAGTCTTGGGAGGGCCCTGTTTTCAGAAGACCCCCCTGTGGAAGGAGCCAGGTGAGTTGCTGTTCTCATCTCCTTTCTCCTCAAAGCACAGCCAGGTGTCCTTCTGACCATGGAGGGCAGGTGTGTTGAACTGCTTGTAGAATGTGTTTGGAAACATTCCCTCCATTGGCTCACTGAAAATCTCGTCCAGCTTAGAGACTAGTTTTTCATAGTTGTTTTTCAGTTTGTTCCCTTTATCGACCCAAGGATCTTCTGAGTTGATGAAGTTTTCCCAACAGTGTTCAAATTCTGCAGAGGACATGATATAGACCTGGGCCCCTTGCTCAGCCACCCTGAGCAGCCCCTGGTGGTAATCCTGTCTCCAGAAGTAGTAGAGGCGGGCAGCATAGATGGTCAGGCTCACATTTGGATGATTGGCCAGGAAGTCAGCAACTTGCCATGCACAGCCAACGCAGGGACTCCAGGACAAGTACCAGGTGACCTGGTAGCAGTGGTTACGGGACAGCTGGGACTTGACCCAGGTCAGGAAGCACACTTCTGTGTGCCAACGAGAATGTTGAGGGCCCTGGTTCCAAAAGACCCCACTGTCAGGGAAGCTGCATGAGTTGTCCTTGTTTCTTATCACCTCAAAGCAGAGCCAAGTGTCATTCTGGAAGGAAAGGATGGGTCTGTTGTTAAAGTGGAAGGAGAATGTACCTGCAGATATTCCCATCTTCGGCTCTCTGATCTGTGGAATCATCCTGCAGCCTTGTCCCTGCCTTCCTCTTTGTCTGAAGTCTCTATTTTTATGGCTGCGTAGTATTCCATGTTGTACATATACCACAATTTGCTAATCCATTCATGGGTCAGTGGGTACTTGGGCTGTTTCCATGTCTTGGCAATTATGAATTGGGCTGCAATAAACATTCTGGTGCAAATGTCTTTGTTGTAAAATGATTTTTGATCATCTGGGCATATACCTAGTAGCGGAATTGTAGGATTGAATGGTAGGTCTACTTTTAGTTCCTTGAGTAGTCTCTAAACTTCTTTCCAAAAAGGTCACATTAGCTTGCATTCCCACCAGCAGTGTGGAAGTGTTCCCTTCTCTCCGCATCCACACCATATAGCACTATTGAACCTACATGAATCAGCCTAAGTTGCACACTTGGTTAGAGACAAAGTAATCCTCTTTACTTACACTGAGTCTTGTTCAAGAAAATTTCCCTCCTGTGTGATGTTTATGAAAGTAATATCTCTCTTCTACTTCTCTATATTTCAAATCAACTGGATAATTTCCCCTTTTCAAAGTATGTTTATTGCCTTATAAAAAGCCCACAGAAAACAGAGAAGTCTGCTGCAGTGTGAATGGAAACACTCATGATCTGGGCTCAGACTATCCAAGTTGAACTCCCAGTGCTATATTAAACTAGCCATGCAATTTTGAGTTAGTTACTTTTCCTTTTTGAAACTCTATCTGTTTGCCTATGAAATGGGTATATCTGCCACACAAGGATAGAGTTCAGATAATTGATGCAAAAGGAAACTAAACTTTGGGTTACTAGACAAATGCAAATTATTATTTATATTAACATTTGAAACCTATAGGGTCATGATAATATTTTGAGTGTAGAGCCAGAGGTCAGGAAAAATAGAGAAGGCAGTGAGAGTGAGAGAAAGTAGACTCTGGAAAGCCAGTAACCACATCTGAAGTCCTGGCTGTCTTGCAGCAAAAGCAGTAAGGAGCCTGAACGTCTGTTAGGAAAGTGGCCAGTGTGGAAATTCTTCTGACCACTAGAGGGAGGCATACATTTGGTTGGGTATCAGACTGGTTCTTAGTTGGCTAATCTTTCAGTGCCTGCAGCCTTAATTCCTTTTTGGGGGGTGGGGGGGGTGGGCACGGAAAGAATCCACTAAACCTGACATTACCTCTTTTGCTTTTAAAAAATCATCTCAACATCATCTTAATCCTAGTCTTTGCCCATCTGTCCATTAGTCTTGTTATCTCTTTGCTCTCTTTTAGGGATGAAAAATTTGCCTTAAGTATCATAATTTATGACTGGGCACAGTGGCTCAGTCCTATGATACACTCTGGGAGGCTGAGGGGGGAGGGTCCCCTGAGTTCAGGAGTTCCATACCCCATCTCTACTAAAAATGAGCCTGGTGTTGTGGTGAGTACCTGTAGTCCCAGCTGCTCTGGAGGCTGAGGCAAGAGGATTGCTTGAGCCCAGGGGTTTAAGGTTGCTGTGAGTTATGAGGCCGTAACATGCTAGCCTAGACAATAGAGCGACACTCTGTTTTTTAAAAAAAATCAAATCACAATTTACATTATAAATATGCTTTTCTAGCAGTCCAGTGCCAGTGTCTACCAACCAGTGTGATGCCCTAACTCCATTTTGTTCATAGAGCCAGACTTACTTTATTTTGCTAAAGACTTTGCTAAGGTCTTTCAACAACAGGAAGCTCAGCCAAAAGCTGCAGAGTTTTAGCAAAAACTGCAAAAACCTGTGAAACCACAGCTCCCCTTGTAAGCACTCCCCTTACCCGATAGATCTAATTTGGCAGGTGTTGGCTCCTATGAAACTGGGCTTGCATTAAGGACTCCCCCCTCCCGCACCAAAAGCACCTTATAAAAGGTTTCCACCTCCGCTTCTAGGGGTCGAGAGATTTTGAGGCATGAGACTGCTCTTAGCCTGGCCGATCAAATAAGGGACCCTTGCTTAATTTGGACTCAGTGTGCTGCCGTTTCTCTATTCCATTCGCTTCGGGTATAACACCAGGACCTCTTTCCCCTGTGGAAAAGTTACATGAGCTGCTGGCAGGTTCACCATGTCCACCAGGGGACACACCTGCCTGGGAGATGAGCCATGTGGGCGGAGCCAGGAAGAGGCTTCAGTGGCTGCATTTGATTTCCTCAGAAGGGGAAACCCAAGACTATGGCTAGGGTCCAGCGTGAGAAAGAATCTGTTTATTTAGAGTTACTGATAAGGCAAAAAGTAGGGGGGAAAAAAAAGACTGAATGTTCAACCAAACTAATGTTGCCAACTTCTCTGGGAAAACCTGACTCTGGAAAACTCTGAAGTGATAAGAAAGTAGTAACCCCACACATTTTCTCAATTCTTGGGAGGAGGGAAAGGCGGACGGTGTCACAGTTTTCCCGTAAAGGGAAGGGATCAACCCTAGAGTCAGCTGAACCAGCCTCAAACCTTCTGTCAGGTGGGTGGTGTTTTGCTTCCCCCTCTGCCTGGCACCCAGGTGGGCCCTGCTAGGGAGCTCGTGGGATTAGTGCCTGTCACATTCCCTGGCCTCCTGGATGGCTGCCTGGGCTCCCCCAGGCTACCTGCAAGGAAGGTGAGAACCACCTCAAGAGAGTCTTGGAAAATCTAGGAAATTTCACTTTTCATTAACTATACTCAGGCATCAGCATCAAAAATAATTAGCATGGGCTGGGCGTGGTGGTTCATGTCTGTAATCTTAGCACTCTGGGAGGCCAAGGCAGGTAGATTGCTTGAGCTCAGGAATTCGAGACCAGCCTGAGCAAGAGCGAGACCCTACCGCTAAAAAAAATAGCCAGCCCTTGTGGCAGGGGCCTGTAGTCCCAGCTATTGGGAGGCTAAGGCAAGAGGATCCCTTGAGCCTAAGAGTTAGAGGTTGCTGTGAGCTATGATGCCACAGTACTCTACCTACGGCAAGAAAGTGAGACTCTTTCTCAAAAAAAAAAATAAATAAATAAAAATAGAAAAGCTACCCAGACATCTTGGTGGGCACTTGTCATCCCACTACTAGGGAGGTTGAGGCAAGAGGATCACCTGAGCCCAAGAGTTAGAGGTTGCTGTGAGCTATGATGTCACAGCACTCTACCAGGATCAAGAAAGTGAGATGCTGTCTCAAGAAATACATTAATTAATTAATTAATTAAATAAAAATAGAAAAGCTGAGGCAAAAGGATCACCTGAGACCAAGAATTTGAAGTTGCCGTGAGCTATGATGCCACAGCACTCTATGCAGGGCAATAGAGTGAGACCCTGTCTCAAGAAAAAAAGAAAATAAGAAAATAATAATTAGCATGGATCGCTTCTGTAATTTAAAGGGTTACTGTAAGAAGGAATGAAACTCAGGAGACTGGGCTGCTTTCTGCTGATTCTTTCCTGTGCTCGGCCAACATTCCCCGGGCATGTACTATGTGCTCCCATGGAGGGAAGATGGAGAACCTGGACTTGAGTGGCTTGCGCAGGGCACAGATGGACAAGTCCATAGGAGAGAGCAGAGGTGTGGGGGCCAGACAAGGCAGCCACAGGCAGCTGTGTCTGTGGGGGGTGGGGAAGACTTCTCAGGAGGTGGCGCTGAACTCAATCTGGAAGTATGGGCAAGTCACCCCCAGACAGACAAAGTTGAGAAGGGCGTGTCAGACAAACAGCACCATGTGTGCCAAGGCTCGGAAGTGTCAGTGACTGGGTCACCTCCCCCAGCTGGCAAGTCAGGTTGAGCATGGCTGGAGTGTTGCTGGGGAGAGGGACAAGAAACCTGGCTGGAGAAGTGGGCAGAGGTCATGGAGAGACTGCATGCCATACTAAGAGTTATGATGTCATTTAGTCACTCAGCAAACACTGAGTGAGTGTCCCCTCTGTCATCATTCCAGGCACAGATCTATAGCCTGTCCTTGCCCTCACATTATTCTAATGGCGAGGGAAGGCTACTGGAGTCTGCAAACAAATGAGCAAGCTAATTTCAGATAATGGTGTAACTTGTACAGAAAAGCGAAGCCAGGTAAGGAGGTGGAGAGGAAGGAAGGGAGGCAGAGGGAGGGAGTTGCTATTTCAGGGGAGGCGTTTGAGAAGAGATCAGAGGAGGCCAAGAGAAGGTCTGGGATGGATTTATTCCAGATAGCAGGAAATCAAGTGCAAAAGCCCTAAGGTGTGTGCAGGGGAGAGGGGAGGAGGGGCTCTGCAGGCAGGGTGTGGTGGGAGGGGGAGAATCACCCAGGACCCTGGAGGACACGAGGCTTGCAGGTTGATCCTGAAGGAGATGGGATAAGACCGGAGGGTTTCAAGCAGAGGGAGGGCTTACTCTGATGTCTGCAGTAAGGAATCACTCCTGCTGTGTTACTGATCACGGTCAGGGAGAAAGGGCAGGGGAAGATGGCAAACCCTCGGAGGGAGCCGCTTGCAATGACCCACACAAGCCGACTCCAGCCCAGGGCAAGATGGCAGCCACAGAGCTGGGGTGTCCGATTCTGTGTCGCTCATTCTCTAGGTCAGTGGCTCTCAAACTGGGAGCAACCGTGGCATCATCTGGGAGTGTGTTAGAAATGCAAAATCGGGGCGGCGCCTGTGGCTCAGTCTGTAAGGCGCCGGCCTCATATACCGAGGGTGGCGGGTTCAAACCCGGCCCCGGCTGAACTGCAACCAAAAAAAATAGCCGGGCGTTGTGGCGGGCGCCTGTAGTCCCAGCTACTCGGGAGGCTGAGGCAAGAGAATCGCTTAAGCCCAGGAGTTGGAGGTTGCTGTGAGCTGTGTGAGGCCACGGCACTCTACTGAGGGCCATAAAGTGAGACTCTGTCTCTGCAAAAAAAAAAAAAAAGAAAGAAATGCAAAATCTTGGGCTCATCCCACACAGGTTAAATGCCATTCAGGATGTGGGCCCCTGCAACCTGCATCGCCCCAAGCCCACCCTCTTCTCCCCACAGACTTAAGTTCTGACCCTTCCAAGGGGCTCTGCAGAGGACAGCGGGGAGCGGGTCGGGGGAGGGGACTAAGGCAGACCAGGAAGGGGCTCCCTGGAAGGAGCCTCTGAATTGGTCTGCATTTCTCAGGAGGGATTCTGCCAGAGGAACTAAAGTGATTAAAAAAAAAATTAAAAGGAAGCCTCTTTTCTGTCTTTCCTGCCTATAACCTGTCTGCCTCTGGCCCTGTTTACAAACTAACCCAGGTCTAGCAAGGGTAGAAGAAGGGCTGAAAAGGAGGCTGTTAATGAACTTACAAAGAGGGTTCACTGTTCCTTGCTGCACAGAAAGCTAATTACTGATACAGTGAGGCTTGCCAAAGAGAAAGGATTTATTACATTGGATGCATCAATGTAATAAATGGGAGGTGGGAGGAATGGACTGCCTCAAATCCTTTCCAATCAACAAGGTCAGGGGTTTTTCTGGAGGTGGAATGAATAATGCTTGAGGGAAGTGAACATCAGTGTGTGTTTGGGGTGGAGAGTCGGGCACACAGCGTGGTGAGAAATCAGGCTGATAACTACATACCACGAGCAAAAAATGGCGGCTAAGTCCCTTCTGGGTGGAATTTTAGTATTTAGGTTATGAAGTATGAAATGTCTGATTTCCTTAAGTACTGAGTTTGAAAGTTGCTATCTCTGACCTTTCACTCTGGCACTTCCTGTTTTATTTTTATTGTAAGATACATCCTCATTGTTTCAAAGACAAGTTTTGGCTTCTGAGGGTCTTTCATATTTGTTTTAAAGCAATTTTTGTGAAATCATGGATAAGTCAAAAATTGGAGTTATTTTCAAATAGGAGTTTGGTCATGGAACCAGGCAGCTCAAAATAGCAATCAAGTTTTTGGGAAACTTGTGGCTAATGAACTCACAGTAAGTTGATGATTTGAGAAGTGCTATCCTGTGGTTTTAATCTTGAAAATGAACCACATGGGTGACCTGAGACCAAGGTGGATAATGATGAGCTGAAAGCCGTAGTGGAAGCAAATCCATCTCAAGCTACGTGTGAATCAGCAGCAAGGTTTGATGTTACTATTCCAACCATATTGGACCCTTTGAGACAAGTCAGCAAGGTAAAGAAACTGGATAGGTGGGTTCAGCATGAATTAAACAAGGGTCAGAAGGGAAATGGTCTGGAAGCTTGCCTTTCTTTGATGTCATGACATAAAGGTGAACCATTTCTACACCGTATTGTTACATGGGATGAAAGATGGATTCTTTGACAATCACAAGGGTTTGGCACCATGGTTGGATAAAGATGAAGTGCCAAAACACAGTCCCAAACCAAATATTCATCAAGAAAAGCTAATGGTGGCTTGGTGCTCGTAGCACAGTGGTTACAGGGCCAGCCACCTACAATGAGGGTAGTGGGTTCGAATGTGACCTGGGCCAACTGAGCAACAGTGACAACTGTAGCAACAAAAAAATAGCCAGGCATTGTGGTAGACACCTGTGGAGCTACTTGGGAAGCTGAGGCAAGAGAATCACTTGGGCCCAAGCATTTGCTATGAGCTGTGGCAAGAGTGTGGTCACAGCACTCTACCGAGGGTGACATAGTGGGATTCTGTCTCAAAAAAAAGCCACTGGTGTCCATTTGGTGGTCCGGCACTGGTGTTGTCCACTAGGGCTTCATGAAACCTGGTTAATTGATGACAATGGATGTCTAGTTCAAGCAGTTGGATGAAACGATGGAGATGCTTGTGATTAAGAAGCCACGATTGGTCAATAGAGACAGGTCAATCCTGTTGTAAGACAACTCTTGACCGCATGTCCCACAAACAATGCCGCTCAAACTATGGAAACTGGACTTGGGAACTCTCTGTCATCCACCACCTCCACCAGACATTGCACCAACTGGTACCACTTCTTCCAGGCTTTGGATCATTTCTTGCAAGGAAAAATACTCAATTCTCAACGAGCCATGAAAAACACCTTTGGTGATTTCATTGCCACTCACTCTCTAGCCTTCTTCACTGCTGGCGCACACGAGCTACCATCTAGAGAGCAAAACTGTATCAATACTTCACATACATACTTTGATGTACTGCTTCTTGTTTGAGATACAATAAACTGAACTTTTGATTCCAAATTGGACATTTCATATTTAATGACCTAATGTTATAAAGAGCTAGGGGTTAATATTGGTCCTGCTTTTTTATCCGGCATGCAAGTGCAGTGGGTCATTGGGCACAGTCTCTGGTGGGGTATGGATTATATTTTCTTCCTTGTTTTTTCTTTTTCTTATTTTTTGATTTTGTATTTTTTCTTGTTTTTAATTATGTTTATTTCAGAATATTAGAGGGTATATATGTTTTGTTCACATACTTGTTTTTGTATTTTTGATGACAGACTTCGAGTCAAAGTTCTAAGTGTGCCCTTCACCCCACTATTGTACAGTGTGCCAAATATCTTGTCTTCTTTGGACAAACAGGTGTTATAAGACTTTGTAGGTATCTCTGGCCATAAGGAGGTTCCCTTGTTTCTAGGAAAGAAACTCTAAATGCCTTAGTACAAGAGAGTTACAAAGTTTTACAGCATGGTACTGGCACAAAAACAGAGAAGTAGATGTCTGGAACAGAATAGAGAACCAAGAGATGAATCCAACTACTTACTGTTATTTGATATTTGACAAGCCAATTAAAAACATTCAGTGGGGAAAAGATTCCCTATTTTACAAATGGTGCTGGGTGAACTGGCTGGCAACCTGTAGAAGACTGAAACTGGACCCACACCTTTCACCATTAACTAAGATAGACTCTCACTGGATAAAAGATTTAAACTTAAGACATGAAACTATAAAAATACTAGAAGAGAGTGCAGGGAAAACCCTTGAAGAAATCAGTCTAGGCGAGTATTTTTTTTTTTTTAATCTATAAAAATATGGAACGCTTCACAAATTTGCGTGTCATCCTTGCGCAGGGGCCATGCTAATCTTCTCTGTATTGTTCCAATTTTAGTATATGTGCTGCCGAAACGAGCACCTGGGCAAGTATTTTATGAGGAGGTCCCCCCAGGCAATTGAAGCAGCTTCAAAAATACACTACTGGGACCTGATCAAACTAAAAAGCTTCTGCACAGCCAAGAACACAGTAAGTAAAGCAAGCAGACAGCCCTCAGAATGGGAGAAGATATTTGCAGGTTATGTCTCTGACAAAGGTTTAATAACCAGAATCCACAGAGAACTCAAATGTATAAGCAAGAAAAGAACAAGTGATCCCATCGCAGGCTGGGCAAGGGACTTGAAGAAACTTCTCTGAAGAAGACAGGCGCACGGCCTGCAGACATATGAAGAAATGTTCATCATCTTCAATCATCAGAGAAATGCAAATCAAAACTACTTTGAGATATCCTCTAACTCCAGTAAGATTAGCCCATATCACAAAATCCCAAGACCAGAGATGTTGGCGTGGATGTGGAGAAAAGGGAACACTTCTACACTGCTGGTGGGAATGCAAATTAATACATTCCTTTTGGAAAGATGTTTGGAGAACACTTAGAGATCTAAAAATAGATCTGGCATTCAATCCTATAATCCTCTACTAGGCATATACCCAGAAGACCAAAAATCACATCGTAACAAAGATATTTGTACCAGAATGTTTATTGCAGCCCAATTCATAATTGCTAAGTCATGGAAAAAGCCCAAGTGCCCATCGACCCACAATAAATTGTGGTATATGTACACCATGGAATATTATGCAGACTTAAAGAAAGATGGAGACTTTACCTCTTTCATGTTTACATGGATGGAGCTGGAACATATTCTTCTCAGTAAAGTATCTCAAGAATGGAAGAAAATGTATCCAATGTACTCAGCCCTACTATGAATCTAATGTATGGCTTTCACATGAAAGCTATAACCCAGTTATAACCTAAGAATAGGGGGAAGGTGGGCGAGGGAGGGTGATTGGTGGGATTACACCTGCGGTGCATTTTACAAGGGTATATGTGAAACTTAGTAAATGTAGAATGTAAATGTCTTAACACAATAACTAAGAAAATGCCAGGAAGGCTATGTTAACCAGTGTGATGAAAATGTGTCAAACGATCTATAAAACCAGTGTATGGTGCCCCATGATCGCATTAATGTACACAGCTATGATTTAATAAAAAGAATAATAATAATAAAATAAATAAAAACAAAGTTTTGGTCATTAAATTTTACTGAAAGCTCTTTACTTTCTGCTTATTTGGAAACTACAGTTGCTAAGCTACTGGTATGGAGATAAAACCCATTGTTAGGGTACCACCAATTTAAGGCTACTTAGAGTAGCCAGCTCTACTCATGGTGTGAACACTGAAATCTCATTAGAAATGTGGGGAACCTAAAAACTCTATTAAAAAAATACTTTCTTCCTTATGGAGCTGGTTATAAGGCTTTTGCTTAAGTGGCTTCTTCCATATAGCCGGGCTTCCACCCTGCGGCTCTAACCTGGCCAGTGCACTTGGACTTGGGCATCACCTTGGAGCTGCCTGTGGCCAGCGGCTTAAGAGCTGCCATTGCCTCTGTTGCCAAGGAGGAAGTTTGCACCTGTTTTGTCCCATTGGCCACTCTTCCCACAGCCGGGGCCCTGCCAGGATGTAAATGTGCATGACCTTGTTTCCAGCTGGCTTTGCAACCTTTGTTTGCCCAGAGCCATTATTTTCAGAATTTATAACACGGTGTCCCCCCACTGCTTTAAATGGAAATCCAGAAGGCTCTGAAAACCAAGAGTTGTTTTCTGTTTGTTTTGGTAACTAATTTGGCAGCAAAATGCAATCCAACTTTAGCAGCAAAACCTCAGCGAATGGAGACTATTCTTTGTTTAGCTTACGCAGTATAAAGCTGAGTATGTTTTGCGGTGTGCATATTAACACATTTTTTTGTGTTGTGCGAGCCTGGATTCCCTAGGGCTATCATAGTCGACGCTGTAACTGAAATGCATGAACTTTCTAAATGTGAACATTTTTCTGGATTCCAGTCCACAGCTGGTCCAGGGACATGAACCTGTGTGTCCTGGGCCAGGGAGACAGAGAGAAAAGTGGAGGTGCAGCTCTCAGGGTCAGATGACGTGGCTCAGCTAGAATACGCTGGTGGTGTGGAGCTCCATAACCTCTAGACCAGCGGTTCTCAACCTGTGGGTCACGACCCCTTTGTAACAATGAAAATACATCCTGCATATCAGATATTTACATTACAATTCATAACAGTAGCAGAATTACAGGTATAAAGTAGCAACGAAAATAATTTTATGGTTGGGGGTCACCCAACACGAGGAACTGTATTAAAGGGTCGTGGCATTAGGAGGCGTTAGGAAGGTGAGACCCACTGCTCCAGACCCTTGGTTCCTTCTTCTGTAAAATGGCAGCCATGACGTTGCTTGCGTAGCTCTGTGACCAGGTCCACCCCAGCCTGTCTTGACGTCGGCATTTCCTATCACATCCTTTCAGGTCCCTCTTCCTGGACTGCTCCCCCACCCCCACATCTCCATACCTGACTCCCACCCTGTGCTCAGATGCCTCCCTGCCTCAAACTGCCTCCCCAGAGAGGCTCCTGACCCCATAGGTGAGGAGTGGACTTTCTGCTCCAGTTCGCCCACCTTGCTTTTCTGCCTAGCACATGTCTCCCCTGCAATGATACGCTGTTACTGGTTTACTTGTAAATCGTCTGGGTCCTCCGATCTGGCCATAGGCTCAATGCCATCTGGCTGACATTTAGGGCACCCCGTTTGTGTTTCCATGTGGGGGTGTGGTTGGAGGTCCAGCCTTGCAGAGGTGGCCTCATGGAATGGCGAGTGGAGACCAGTGCTGAGGGGTGGCAAGGTCAGGACAGACTTAGCCACCTGCCCACCTTCCTACCTTCCAGTCGATTCTTCCCAGAGTAACTTCCCTTGGAGTGATTGAGTCTTCAGTTCACATTTAGAAGGGATTAAGGAGACAGAGGAGAATTGTATGTGCCTGGGCATGGAGGGTTCTGGTATGGAAAAATGAAAGATGATTTTGTTTTTTCTCAACTCCCAAGGCCAAGCTAATGTGCTATTTTCTTTTTTTTTTTTTGTAGAGACAGAGTCTCACTGTACAGCCCTCCGGTAGAGTGCCGTGGCATCACACAGCTCACAGCAACCTCCAACTCCTGGGCTTAAGCGATTCTCTTGCCTCAGCCTCCCGAGTAGCTGGGACTACAGGCGCCCGCCACAACGCCCAGCTATTTTTTGGTTGCAGTTCAGCCGGGGCCGGGTTTGAACCCGCCACCCTAGGTATATGGGGCCAGCGACTTACAGACTGAGCCACAGGCGCCGCCCAAATGTGCTATTTTCTTAAACACATTTTTAGTGCGGATTTGGGGAAATGCCTTGGAAGGGGCCATTGCTCTGTGCCCTTACTGTGCAATTCTTGAACCCCTGGAGTTGGGTTTTGTTTTCTTTTGGCCAGGGAAGGCAGCCACCCCCAGAAACCTTCTAAGGGTAGAAGGCAGGAGCCCGGGCTGCTGGACAAAGTGTGTCAAGTCTTCTGAGTGTGGCTCGGTGACAATTACTTGGAAAGCCCTTGATTCTGGGCAAGTGTCCTCAGGCTTCCTGGTGCATGTGACTGAGAAGAGTCACCTTGTGAGGAAAACAGTGTTTTTCCTGCTCCATTTACAGTGCTTGAAGCCTCTCCAGTGATTGGGTAAAAGTTTGCCGAGTGTTCTCAGGGCCGGCTGTGTGTCAGATGATTCTTAAAACAAACGGAAGCAAACACTTACCTGAATCAGAGCGGACTGTCCAACATTCTGGGACGTGGGGTGAGAGCCGAGTGGATTCTCCAAGATTTCAGGGAAGGGAGAACCTCAGGAGTCCTTCTCACAGACTGGCAGGGCAGGTCTTGGGAAACAAGCCAGCCCAGTTTGTTAATTAAAGGGTGATTTAAAATACTGAGCCCAAGGGTCTCGGAATACAATTCATGAAATAGTAGAGACCTTGAAAATGTAGGCATGATGGGGCAGCGCCTGTGGCTCAAAGGGGTAGGGCACTGGCCCCATACGGTGGAGGTGGCAGGTTCAAACCCAGCCCTGGCCAAAAACTATAAAAAAAAAAAATGTAGGCATGATGAATCAAGCAGAAAAGCAGAGCAATTAAGGTGATGAGTACCCCACATGCTCCCCAGGTTTATGAAATTCTAACATTTTGCCATATTTCTTCAGATTAAATAAAAAAAAAAAAAAAACACTAAGTGTTTATGGACACAACCGAAGTCCCCGTGTGCCTTTCCCCAATTCTGTCCCTTTCTTCCCTTCCTCTGAACTTAGTTGTTATTCCCAGGCAGGTTTTTATATTATTACTACAAATAGTGTTTCCATGAATAATTATATTATTTTATATGTTTTTAAAGTTTATGCATCATGTATGATATAATATAAAATTTTTATTATATAATACTCTACAGGGTGGCCGTACAGTTTGTGTGCAATCTAAAATGGTGTGAGCTTTAAAATGGAGCAGGGATTTTATGGCCACCCTGTATAATCACGTACATTCAGAGGGTGCCAAAACATTTATACACATTTTAAGAAAGGCAAAACTGTATTAAAATTGTAACACTCAAGTCACATTTGACTTCTGCAGTTACAAGAGATACCAGATATAATATACAAGATAACAAATGTTTTGGTATATATATAGAGTATTACAGTTTAAAAAAATTTTTTTGAGACAGAGTCTCACTATGTTGCCCTTAGTAGAGTGCTCTGGCGTCACAGCTCACAGCAACCTCAAACTTTTGGGCTTAAGCTATTCTCTTGCCTCATCCTCCCAAATAGCTGGGACTACAGGTGCCTGCCACAACACTTGGCTATTTTTTGTTGCATTTGTCATTGTTGTTAACCTGGCCAGGGCCAGGTTTGAACCCGCTACCCTTGGTGCATGGGGCCAGCATCGTAACTACTGTGCTATGGGTGCTGTGCCAGAGTATTACAGTTTTAATACAGTTCTTTACTTTCTTAAAATGTATCTACAGTGTTTTGGCACCTTCTGTATATAAATTAGAAACTGTTTTGTCACAACACGTGTCTTCTCTGCAAGCTGCCGTGTTTGTTGTCCCGTGTTACACTTTGGAGATTTGCCAACATTGAGACAGAGAGCTGAAGGTGGGTCAGTTCAAGTCTGAAGTCTGTAGGACACCCCACTGAGTTAATACACCTAAAATTATTTCTCCATTCTTCTGCTGTTGGGCACTCAGGTAGTGCAGGTTTGCGCTGTTACAAATGAAACGTCAATTAACATTTTCCCCCTTCTTCTCATGCTCTTGCTGGAGTTCCTCTAGGAGTGGAATTGCCAGGCTAAGGGATGTGCAAATATCCAGCCCTGCTCTAAGTGTTGCCAAATTGGTCTCCACAGTGATCGATACCAATTTAAACTCTCACTAGCAGCGTGTGACAGTTCCTGTTTCCCTGTATCCTCACCAACCCTTTAGGGCTGCCAATGTGATGGGTGGGAAATGGAAACTCACTGTTCAGTACTCTAGGACCTGAGGTTTAGGAAACGCTTAGGAGGAAAGGCAGCAGCCTTGGGGGACTTACCATGGGCAAGGCACTTCAACATCCTCTGCTCGAATTTTCCTAATGAACCCTACTGAGGCCACACTAGCATCCTCCTTTTACAAGTGGGGAAAGTGGGGCTTGCTCAGGGTCCCACCATTGGTAGTGGAGCCAGATTCAAACCCAGCTCAGTCTGTCCCCAAGCCCCACTTTCTTTTCAACCCCCCAATAGTCCAGGGCAAAGCTGAGGCATGTATTCTGGTCTGTCTCCATCTTCAGCCTCTCTTCTCCCAACCCCTATCCTGCACCCCTCTGCAGATAGGGCACTTTGGGGAAGACTCTGACCTGGGGACTGGTGTGGGAAAGATTTATCAGAGAATGCTCTTGGAGTCAACACCCATGGAAGGGAAGACAATCAATATCGGGCTGTGAAGCAGTCTCAACAAAGGCCTCAGCCTCCCCCATGGGGAGTTCTGGAGCTGAGATCCCCATGGGGAGAAGGTGTGCTGCAGTCTGAATGTTGGTGTCCTCCAAAAAGGTGTATGTTGAATCCTAGCCCCCAAAGTGACAGATTGAAAGGAAGAGCCTATGGAAGGTGATTAGGCCATTAGGGCTCTGCTCTTATGAATGAAAGAGGCCCCAGGGAGCTGTCCCCGTCCTTTCTGCAGGTGACAATGTGGCAAGAAGACAGATAGGGCCTCACCAGACACCGAATCTGTCAGCGCCTTGATCTTGGACCTCCCAGCCTCCAGAACTGTAAGAAATAAATTTCTGTTGTTGATAAGCCACACTGTCTAAGGTATTTTGTTATAGCTGCCTGAAATGGACTAGAAAAGGTGCCTGGCACCTTGATATCCTCATGAGAACTGACGGCCAGGGACACTCTATTAGGCGTCCTCCCCGGAGAGGAGGGGAAAGTCCGTCAGTTCTCAAAGGTGAATAGAAAGTACACTCAACCCTTCCTGTACTCTCTCCTCCCTCCCTACTGAAGTTGGCAGTTGCATCACCCAGGGGCCCTTTGCTCTTTGCTTCCCGTTGGGTTTGGCCTGAGAGAGGCAGACAGGAGGTAAGGAGGAGGGAGGAGAACTAGGTTGAGGTGCTCAGTCCCATCCACCCCTCCTGGCAGAGGCGACATTCTCCTTCAGCCCCAGTTCCTGCCAGGTCAGCTCCTCCTTGCCCTGCGGTCCAGGAGTCCAGGTCTCTCCCCTCAAACTCAGGCCAACAAAGCTCACGGCTCGGTGCTCTGCCGGCCTTGACTCCTCCCACTGGTTGTAAAGAGTTACTCTGATCCTTTCCCTAAGCGGTCAGTGGAGCCCTTTGAGTGTGCCCCGAATGATATGCTTTCTGATTATTTTTTATAGTTCCAATATTTGTGTGTGCTCCCCCATAAGAGGGGAAACAACGGGAAACAACACAGTGGCACTGAGATCTGAGTCATACCTGTGGGCAGCCACCTTCACTCACCAGCCCAGCGACCTTCCCACAAGGAGTCAGTTGAGTCTCAGCAAAAGGCCAATGATTTCATGTCACAGATCTGCTGTGGGGGCTCCTGTGGGTAACAAACCTGCAAGGTCAGATTTGTACTACAGGAGCTACTGTAGAATAGGAGTCATAGTGAAGGTCAATGGCAGGGCCCACTGGCCTGTCCAGTCCCCTTGGATCAATTAGAGAACATGTCCCTCTCTTCTGGTGCTCATGGCAGGCCTGTCCTGAAAGGTCTCCTTGTGCAGTGTATAACCTGTGAGACAGTACCTGGTGCGACGTTGCCACCCGATGTCCTTACCCACTCGTGGTGAGCATTCAGGGGAGCCCGAATTCAGGAGACCAGGGCTTCAGCACTGGCCTTTCTTGCACTCCCCATGACAGGTCCAGTGAGTCACTTGAATTTGCCTTGTGCTCCCATGTTCCAGGAGAGTAACCGCCTCTGCTTCAGAGAGTTGCTGTGAATGTTCAATGGAAAAAATGATGGTAACGTGTAGACCAGCGAGGGGTGCGCAGCACAGGCTTGGGGAGGGCTGTTAGCGTGACTTAGTTGCTGTAAATGTCAGTTGTTATTCTTATTCGTCTTGTTAGTCCCCCTCCTTCCTTGCAGGCAGGAGCTAGAATTATCACTGTGGGGGTTCCCATTTCAGGGTGGAGGTCTGTCCTTTGGAGTCCAAGCTCTGAAATGATTTTCCACTCAAGGGACAGGTTTTCTGGGCGGCGC
The DNA here is from genome assembly GCF_027406575.1 of Nycticebus coucang. Lineage (NCBI taxonomy): Eukaryota > Metazoa > Chordata > Mammalia > Primates > Lorisidae > Nycticebus > Nycticebus coucang. Next base: position 25,458,357 of record NC_069802.1, on the reverse strand, counting down.
CTGTGGCTCAGTGAGTAGGGTGCTGGCCCCATATACTGAGGGTGGCGTTTTCGAACCTGGCCCCGGGCAAAACTGCAATAAAAAAATAGGTGGGCATTGTGGCAGGTGCCTGTAGTCCCAGCTACTTGGAAGGCTGAGGCAAGAGAATTACCTAAGCCCAGGAGTTGGAGGTTGCTGTGAGCTGTGACACCACAGCACTCTACTGAGGGCGATAAAGTAAGACTCTCTTTAAAAAAAAAAAAAAAAAAAAAAGGGACAGGTTTTCCCTGCAAAGATCAGGGCTTCAGCTCTATTATTTCGGGGTTTTATGTAGGGCTCTTTCCTGTAGATTATTCTCCAGCCCCCATCTCTCCTTTCTTTTCTTCCTAGGCTTTTCCTTTTTCCTTCTCTCCCTTCTATCTTCTTCACCTTCTTCCTCCAGTCCTATTCCCCTTATCCCTCTTCTTATCTCCAAAACAGCCACTGAGCTGCAGCTGAACCTCACGCCCCCCCCAGAGCACCGCATCCCCCTTGCCTGAGGCCCCACAAGCTTTGGTTATGGGTCTAGAAGAAGCTGCCTGTGGGGCTGGACAGAGGGTCATGACAAGGAGGCCTGTGTCTAGGGGAGAAATATCTTCCAGGGCTGTTAGGTCTTCCTGGAATCTTTACCCTCCTGGGAGGAAGTAACCACTTGGTCCCTGGATCCAGTCACTGCCCTGGGGAAAGTTTTGTGGAGCAGGAGGTGGTAAGGAGGTGAGAGGGTGCCTTCCCTCCCCCATCCATCTCCTCCTCGCTGTTCTCCTGGGTGGGGGCCCGTCTAAAGTCCCCAGAGAGGTGGAGTGCTCTGTGGGGATGCAGCACCTGCTGGCCTCACCTGTCTGCCTCTCCTTGACTGGGCAGCTGATTTGGCTCCGTGGGGCATCTGGGTGAAGTAAAGACTCTAGCCTTGTAAACTTGGGTGTGAACTTGTGTGAGCAAATAGATGACTTGGTTTCTTGGCAAACACTGGTTCAGAAAGCTCAAAGCCATGCGGGCTTGCTAAGAAAAAAGATAAATGTTTTTGTAAGCAGGCTGTGGGCAGCAGAGGGAAGGGGGCCCCTCTGGGGGGGCAGCTGTGGTAACAGCTTGGACTGAACTGAGGAAACGTTGGGACAATCCCTTGTTGAGAAAGGAATTAAGAGGCAGGCAAAGTACCTTCCTTCTGAGTGGAGAGACAGGTACGGAAAGAGCTGGGCTTGCTCATGCTGGGGGAATCCCACCCACCTCTCACCATGGCTTTCCTTTTAATAAGCACTTCCCAAGCATCAGACTCCAAGTTCTTCATCAACATTAATCCATGTAATTTTCACAACCCTGTGAATAGGAAGGACTATCAGCTGTGTTTTAAAGAAAAAGAAAGACACAGAGAGATTAAGACACTTGCCCAAGAACACACAGCCAGTAAGGAAAGAAGGTTGTCTGCTGCCGTCCGTGTTCCTGAGCATGTTCTGGGGGTTCTCTTGGACTGACAACTCCTCCACCATCTCACCATCTCCCTGGCCAACCCTAGAATTATAGCTGCCAAACCCCTGTGCTGTTCCATCTCCGTCACCTCAATGGGTGCTCTGCGAAGTTGGGAGCACAGGCACTGTTATCAGCTCCTTTTCAGGTGGGGAAATGCAGGCTCAGAGAAGGGCAGTGACTTACCCAGTGCTGCACAGCTGGTCCTCCCACTGTGGGGCAGGAGTGGAAGGTGGGTCCCCCTTGCTCCCCTCAGCCACGTCCCTGGGACTGTCCTGGTCATAACGCCTGGCAGCCACTCCTCCCAGTTCAGATCCTCTGCCCCAGCTTGCACGTCTGCCCTCTGAGCTGTGCTCTCTGCCCTATCTTCGCAATCATCACCTCACTCTCACCCCCAGAACCCTTTCCTCTCTGTTTTCTTTGCAGACATTGTCCCTATCCTTTGGCTCTTCCCCTGCCCCCAAAAGTCTGTTCCTGGGCTGTTTCCTCCTTCACAACATCTCCCTTCCCCCTGCCTGGCTGGCAGATGTGTTCTCAGGGCCTCAAGATTTGAGCCCCGAGGGGAAGCTGAGACAGAACATGAAGGGCTTTCTTCACTTGCTAGAGGACCCTGGGAAGGTCTGGGAGCTGTTTCCATCATCTGCTCTCCTATTTCCTGTGTACTGGGTGTATCAGTTTATATTGATCCCATTCCCAGCTTGGTTGCACCCAAATTCCACCAGCCATGTTTACAACCATCATAAGTACAGACCTCACTGGGAGGGAATCTGACAGTCTCTGAGCACCTCCCAAGTCCGAAACTTGGTTTGCATGAGCGCTGCAATCCCTGGCGCTGCTGTGGGTGGTGAGTGGGTGAGTGCTGTTCACAGGCCCATTTAAATGCTGAGACATTGGGGCCCAGTTCAAAATCACACAGATGACAGAGGCAAGATTTAAACTCAAGCCACCTATTCCACAGCCTGGGTCTTTTTGAGTGAGAAGAATGGACCTCCTTGTCCTTTTTTTTTGAGACTGAGTCTCACTCTTTCGCCCTGGGTAGAGTGCCATGGCTTCATCATAGCTCACAGCAACCCCAAACTATTGGGCTCAAGCGATCCTCTTGCCTCAGTTTTTCTATTTTTAGTATATGTAGGGGGTTTTGCTCTTGCTCAGGCTGGTCTTGAATCCACCTGCCTCGGCCTCCCAGAGTGCTAGGATTCCAGGTGCCTTTGCCCCCAGCTGACCTCCTTGTTCTTTTCCTCTGAGTGGCTTCTGCCACTGAATTCACCTGGCCCTGCAGAGTGTGCAAAGCAGTGACAGCAGAGCCCTGTCTGAGTACTGGGGGCAGATAGTCCGATGACAGCAATACCAGTCCTTCCCAAACCCCTTAGGAGACTGCGAACCACAGCTAACATGCTTTGCTTTTGTCAACCGGCCAGGCAGCGAAGAGGACACCTGGGTTTTGCTGATAAAACCAGGATGCGGGCACCCATCCTGCAGCCTGGGGAGGAGTTATTTTTCTTTTGAGTGTTTGTGTGCTGCTTCTTTGCCAGGGCTTGGCCAGGGAAAGACTGCACCTCACTTGCAGCACACACAGCAGAGCTATGAGGGTGTGGGTGGCCCCAGAACTCAGTGATTTGGAATAAGGAGTGGAGAATGTAAATAAGATTTAGACACAGTGAAAATCCCCATCCATAAGGTGGAGGGAGAGGGCAGGGGTCAGACATTTAAAACCCAGAAGTAGATGGAAAATTACTACCGTCTTGATGTCTGATGGAACTATGTAAACAGTCACTCTGATTGTGATCGTCACTCTAGGTTCTTGGTGTGTTCTTGACATTTGTGCATTTCCTTAGTGGGAAACTCCCAGCCTGCCCTCCAGAAAGGGAGGGAGGGAGGCCCTCTCGGTTTCTGTGTCTGAATGAGTTATTTATGTTTTGGTGACTCTTGGTGCCCTGTATGTATGGTGGGGGTGCGGGCAGGGAAGGATTCCACATCAATTTGTCTTCCGGGAATGGAAGGAGGGAGAGATTAGAGCTTTGTGGTTTATTTGGGGACAACCTCTTAGTGTGAGGAGAGCAAAGGGCTCTGGGTGACTTTGTTTTGTGCTACTATAGCAGAATAACAATAGAGTAATTTATAATGAGCAGGCATTTATTTGGCTCACGGTTCTGGGGGCTGGGAAGTCAAGAGCGTGATGCAGCACCTGGTGAGGCCTTTGTTCTGCTTCATCTCATGGGAGAAGAGCAAGAGAGGGCAAAAGCCAGAACAAGAAAGGGTCAAGCTTTTTATAACAAATCCATGTCATGGTAATGACCCCAGTCCCATGAGAGTGGCATTAATTCAATAGCCTCTTAAAGGTCCCACCATTTAAAACTATGGCCTTGGAAGTTAAGTTCCCAATGTACAAACTTTGGAGGACACATTCAAACCACAGCAATGACCCAGAGCCCATCCCTTTGATAATTGCATCCATTTGTATCATTCGTTCAAGAAGTACATATTGGTTTTGATGGCAAAAATGAACAGGAGAGGACCTTCTCTACCCATCAGAAAGAAACTTTTCAGTGGCTTTCTCATAGCTGCTGGATTCTCTCCTAACGTTTCCTGTGGTGGCCCCTGGAGTCCCCCTATTCTTTGACATGCTCCCTTCAACACTCCACCTCCTATCCTAGACAGAAACCAGGCTCCAGCTGGAGACGTCCAGTTGCCCTGCAGTTCTTTTGAGAGGAGAGCGTTTCTTTCTCTGCACTCCACAGCCTTGATGGGGTGCTGTTCCCCATACTTCACAGGGAGAACTTTAGTTCCACTGGGCCTCTTCCCCTCTCCTCAGTACCCAACCTTTTGCACCACTATTGTCCTTTTTACTTGTTGACCTTTTGGTTACCCCCACATTTATCCACTGGAACTGCAGGCAACTGGCTCACTGTTTTCTTCTCTAGTCTATATGCTGCCCAGGCCTCTCCTGCTCTCCCAGGGGGTCTGACATACCTTCTCCTTCCCCCTTACTCTTCCGATGCCTCCTTCCTGTCCTCACTCTCAGCTCAAGACACGGTGTTTTGTTGTTTTGTTTTGTTTTGCTTGAGACAGAATCTCACTCTGTTGTCCAGGTTAGAGTGCACTGGCACCATTGTAGCTCACAGCAACCTCAAATTCCCAGGATCAAGTAATCCTCCTGCCTCAGCCTCCCAACAGGCTGGGACTATAGGCATGGGTTACCACGCCCAGTGCCTTTTTTCTATTGTTTTGTATAGATGGGATCTCCCTTTTGCTCAGGGTGGTCCCTAACTCCTGGCCTCCAGTGACCATCCTGCCTTAGCCTCCCAAAGTGCTAAGATTACAGGTGCGAGCCACCACACCCAGCATGATATAGCTTTTTATTCACTGAGAAAATAAATGCCAACATAAAAGATGCTGTGGCCTGCCTGTGCCCACACATCCACACTCCCTGCCTTCCCTCCTACGACCTCTCTGTACTCTTTCTTGAGACAATCCTGCCTACCCAATAGGGATCCCCAAATAGGGACCTCCTCTCTCCTGCCTCATCAATTTCCCTCCATCTTCTGACTTATCCCTATCAACACAGATGTGCTATAATGTCCCCGTCTTTAAATTACAGACCTTCCCATGACCTGCAGCAGCCTCCAACTATTGCTCTGTGTCTTTGCTCCTCTCCTGACAAAACTAGAAGCATCTGTCTCCACTTTCTATCAGTCCAAACTATTCTTCCTTCCTGTGCCATTACCTAGAAACTTCTCTCGTCAAAGGTCCCAGTGACCTCTGCGTGGCCAAACCTAAGGTCATTTCCTGCCCCCATTGTTCCTTCCTCATCACATCTGAGCTACCAAATCCTCTCAATTCTTCTCCTTAAATATCTGTCCCTTCTGTCCCCCTCCTCTCCATACCAACACCTGTTGCTGGTTCAGACTCTGCCCCTTTTTACCTTCACTCCTTACCTGTCTCCCTGCTGACCTTTCCTCTCTGAGAACTCTCTCCTTTCTGATAGATGCCAGAATGACCCAAATCACCTCCCAGTCTCTAAATCCCATGTTGGAGAATTTTAAAGCTCTTCCCACTTTTTTTTTCCTTTGGACCCATCTACTGACTATTCCTTCCTTGAAACTCTCTCCCGACTTAGCTATGTCAATTCTCTGCTCAAAATTCTTCAGTGATCCCAGCGCCCATGGGACATAGTCTAATCTTTTTCCATGGCAGACTGGGATTCATGGTGATCTGGTTCCTGACTCCCGCTAAGCCTTGCCTCCCTACCTCATTTACCCTTGAGTTTCTCCACTGGCCCCTGTGGTTTTCCTGGCTCACAATCTCCTTTTGCATGCAAGTTTTCTTCTACCTAAGATGTTTTTTCCTTCCCCTGGCTCCTCTTTGTCTTCTAAGTGTCAGGCATCCCATTTTCCTTCCATGTGTGTTACCACATTCCTTCTGTCTTGGAGACTCGGGGGCAGCCCCAGAGAATCCCAGACTTCCTGAATCTCTATTGTAATCTCTGTGCTCTCTGGCCCAGTTACTTCCCAGGAATTTTCATATTGGATAATTGTTTGTATTTCTTTCTTCCCACTAACCATAGATTTTCATATGTGTGTGCCAGAGTCAAGTCTGTGCTTGGCCCATGGTAGGTAATGAATTAGTATTTGTGCCCCACAGGGCATTGTTAAAGGATAAATGATTGAATGGCTTATGACAGAGGCCTGCCAGTAATCAGGACTCTGGTATCTGAGCCATTTTCTCCCAGTTTTTCCAAAAGGCATGTGGCTGGATACTGGGAGCTTCATTGAGGATTTTTTTTTTTTTTAATTTTTTTATTAAATCATAACTGTATACAATGATATGATTATGGGGATCATTGAGGATTTTGATCAGGCTCCCCCCAAATCAAAAAGGATGCGATTGGAGATTTGTGTCTTTTCTACCAGAGCACCAGTTCTCTGCTCTTATGCTGTCAGGGACAGAACTAAGGGACAGAATTTGGCCTCCTGTGGGGCAAAAGTAGGAGGTGCGATTGGATTTTAGGGTCCATCTGATCGGCTTCCTCCACAAAGATTGGGAAGGGGTGGAAGAGGATGCTTTAGGGTACAGCCTGTGCCCTGGTATTTATTTTTCAGACTCCCACTGAGTTAGTTGTGCTTAGAATGTCCCCCAATAAAGAAAGTTTGTTCAATAAATTATGGAGCATCAGTTACCTATTATAGGTCATTTAATACAGTACAAGGGATGGAAGAATGGCTGGGAAATAGTTTCTTTTCCTTCCTTCCTTCCTTCCCCCTCCTCTTCCCCTTCCTCTTCCTTTTCCTCTTCTTTAAAAAACATAAGTGGGGGTGGCGCCTGTGGCTCAAGGAGTAGGGTGCCAGTCCCATATGCCAGAGGTGGCGGGTTCAAACCCAGCCCTGGCCAATAACCAAAAAAAAATAAAAAACATAAATGGAACCATTGGGTTAGGGAGAGAAAAGTCAGGGGAACATACAAATATCCACTATTTTGCAGCTTACTTTTTCCTTGAGTAAAGCAAAAGTAAAAAAGTGACCACATCTAATGGTTAGGGCAAGAGAGACTAAGACAGGGAATGGAGCCGGACTGTGTCTTGTCAGTCGCTACAGGAATAAGAAGAGATTTTGAAACAAGAACACCCTTCCCCCATTTTTTAAACCCTGAAGGGAGGGAATTTACCCTGTTTCACCGAAAATAAGACAGTGTCTTATTTTAAGGTGTGCTCCCAAAGATGCGCTAGGTCTTATTTTCAGGGGATGTCTTATCTTTCCTGTAAGTAGGTCTTATTTTTGGAGGATGTCTTATTTTCGGGGAAACCGGGTATTTATCCATGGAGGACAAACTTAACTTACCCTAAAGAACTGTGTGATTTCCTTATGGGCAAGAAGGAGAAGAGGGAGCCTCTTTACATTGTCTTAAACCAAAATACAAGCGCTCAGGGCCGCGCCTGTGGCTCAGTCGGTAAGGCGCCGGCCCCATATACCGAGGGTGGTGGGTTCAAACCCGGCCCCGGCTGAACTGCAACCAAAAAAAAAAATAGCTGGGCATTGTGGTGGGCACCTGTAGTCCCAGCTACTCGGGAGGCTGGGAGTTGGAGGTTGCTGTGAGCTGTGTGAGGCCACGGCACTCTACCGAGGGTGATAAAGTGAGACTCTGTCTCTACTAAAAAAAAAAAAAAAAATACAAGCACTCAAATTCCTTAAACAGTCATGACTCGTCACTTGGATGGAAGAAAATGGGGGGAGAAATCACAGGTAGGACACACCCAGTTAGTCTATGTTGATCCTAGACTGGTTGAATGGAAAGGTTCTAGGTCATTTCAAGTGGCCCATGGCCTAACGGGGTCCCTAGAGGGGTGCACTGGTGTGAGCAGCCACTTGTCTGTGTTGCTGCCTGTGTCATCATCAAGTGATTAGACCCTTCTGTGCTCCGCAGGGATGTTGAACTGGGTTCTAGGACCCCAGGAACTAAAACCTAGTCTCTGTCCTCCAGAACTGGAGACATGGCTTGTTCCTGGCCTTCACTCTACTCTGCCTCCCTCTTCTTTTGTTTTGGGCCAACGACTATTAATTTAGTTTAAAATTCGAACCACCATTTCTTCTGGAAGTCTTTCAATATATATATATATATTTTTTGTAGAGACAGAGTCTCACTTTATGGCTCTCGGTAGAGTGCCGTGGCCTCACACAGCTCACAGCAACCTCCAACTCCTTGGCTTAAGCGATTCTCTTGCCTCAGGTCTTTCAATATTTTAATTCAATTTAAAAAATGCATTTCACAGTAATATAAAGCACAACACTTCTAAGTGGGGCTGCCCTACTTTTATGCCATCATTAACAGAGAGGATTTAAAAAGGGAATTGTTATATAAATGATGAAAAAGCTAAGAGGTCAAATGGGATGGCAAAAGTACCCAGCGATTAGCAATAGCAGGGTGTGTGTGTGTGTGTGGCCAATACCCACCCTCCGGGGACAAAGAAAGGCAGACTGGGAGGCAGGTGGATGGAGGCCAAGCCCATGACAGAACTCACAGGATGGACACGTGGGAGCAAAGCAGAGTGGTGTCTGGACCAGGAGGGGTGGCCAAGAGGAGACGTACCTTGAGGGGTGAAATGAGCTAGGTGAAAGAGGAGTGGGTAGATTGGGAGGTTGTGGGGGAGCCAGAACAACATTCCCGTAACAGGAACCAGCATGTGCAAAAGCCTGGTCACACGTGTCCATCTTTCCCTTGCCCAACAGCACTCTGCACAGGAAGGTTTGGATGTACATGTATTAGATGAGCAGTCAGTTTGACCGGATTTGAGGAATAACCATCTGGGCAAGATCACTTCTGCCCATTGAGTTTTTCTGCACTTGGTGTTGTTAGAATGGGCTGTGTGTTGACTTGGCTGGCCCAGAGAGGCTGGATGTTGGCTTTGCCCAGCTGGATCTGGGGCAGGAAGGGCCGTACTCCTTCAGCTGAATGCTAATATTAATTGACATCTGAATGTTGGAGGCCAAATTTCTGCAAAACCTGTGCTAGGTGTTTCCTGAAGCCTAGGGTGGGGTGGATGAGTTGGGTGAGGTACTGCTGAGCTATGGCCTTTGACTGTAGGTCATCAGTGTAAGACAAGAGCAGTCACTATCAGCTCGGCCTCCTGATGAACCTCTAAGCTTACTTTTCTTCTAACATGGCTGGGAACCGGCTTGCCTGTTTTTTTTTTTTAGGGGGTTCCTCTCACTCTTTGTCTCTGTCCTGGTACTTATCTCATTGAATTGTCACAACAACCCCATGAAATAAGTACAAGAGGCAGGAAACTTGGTTTTGGACAGTTGATGGGACCACCTGAGGCCACTCAGCTGGTGAATGACAGAGCCAGATTTTAAGCCTGAGTCCTTTTCTTTTCCGTCTATCGTCTTAGCAACACAGTCCATTTAGGCTGCCATAACAAAATACTGTAGACCGGGTGGTTGATACATATAAGACAGTTATCTCCCACAGTTCTGGAGGCTGAGAAGTCCAAGATCAAGGGAGCAGTTTTTGTGTCTAATGAAGGGCCATTTCCTGAAGGATATACAGCTGTCTTTTTGCTGTGTGTTCATGGCAGAGGGGGCAGAGGGGGCAGAGGGGCTCTCTGGGGTCTCTTATATAAAGACACCAATCCCGTTCACGTGGACTCTACCTATATTACCTAGTCACCTGTCAAAGCTCCCACCTCTAAATACCAGCACATGGGAAGTTATGATCTAACATAAATTTTGGCAGGCCATGAATGTTTAGACTAAGGCAGCAAGCACCCTGTACCAGTCCCTTTCAAACACCAGGTGGGCCCCTGTTCTGCACGGGGTTGGCAGGTCTCCTGTCTATAATTATTCCACTTATTTGTTTGCTAGCTTATTGGCTTCTATCCCTTTGGGAACATGGTGCTCCTGCGGGCTGGGACCTTGTTGATTCCCACATCCCCAGGGCCTAGCACTGTTCCTGGCACACAGAGCATCTTCAGTAATCCTTGGCTGAAGCACAGCCACACAAGGGCAGGGATTTTTCCATATTTTGTTTTCCTGGCATACCCTTAGTGCTTGGAATGGTGCCTGACATGTATGTGTAGGTGCATAATAAATCGTTGTCAAATGAATCAATGAATTGAATGAACTAATGTTAGGTTTTGGGGATGACGTGGTCTGTACCCAGAGGACTGTTACACCGATCACATTGATTCAGAACCACCTGGACTTATTCCACGGTTAGTCAACAAATGAAAAGCTTGAGCCTCAGCCCCAATGATAAACACCGTGGTATCCACTTGGTCCAGTCCCTCAGGTGGACTCTGAGGGCACACTTTTTGCATAGGTAAGGAGGTCAGGCATCGTTTTTTTCTTGTTTGACATACAGAATTCTTCAGTCACTATCTTGTTCATCATTATCACTGAACACAGTCACAGGCAGAGGTTGCGCCAAGCACACAACTGCGCTTCAGTCACTGTGCTTCAAACATTGGCAACAGCGTCTATGGCATCTCTAAGGCCAAACTATTTTCAAAAATCTTACACGCCCACACCCATGTCTCTGCGTCTTGCATGCTATTCAAGGAAGTATTCTTGTATTTACTCCTTGTTGATCTAAGAATACCCTGGTTACGTGGCTGAGTTAATGAAGTCACATTTGGAGGAAATACGTGGCATAGACACTATTTTTGATGGAAATTTCAGCTGGAGGATGAGCAGAACAGTTATCAAGGAATAACAAAATCTTGCCGAGGTCATCCAGTTCAGCCTCTGCTGCCGGAAGCACAGGCCATTTGCAGAAAATATTTGTGAAACCAATCAAAAAAGACGTCCCAGGGGACCCATGCCTCTTTGTTGGCATAGGAGTGGCAAGACGCTCAGTCCTTTAAAACAGAGAGAACAAAAGCTTTTGCCCGTCATGGCAGAAAGGACTACTCTCTCTAATGGATTTAAATCCCCTAGAAATTGATAAGCAAAAGAATGGACTCATTAGAAAAAAATGGGCAGGACGGTGCCTGTGGCTCCGTGGGTAGGGCACTGGCCCCATATACCGAAGGTGGCAGGTTCAAACCCAGCCCCGGCCAAACTGCAACAAAAAATAGCCAGGCCTGTGGTGGGTGCCTATAGTCCCAGCTACTCGGGGAGCTGAAGCAAGAGAATCGCCTAAGCCCGGGAGCTGGAGGTTGCTGTGAGCTGTGATGCCATGACACTCTACTCTAGTGAGGACAATAAAGTGAGACTCTGTCTGTAAAAAAATAAAAAAGAAAGAAAGAAAAAATGGGCAAAAGTAAGTTTAAGTAAAGAAATAAGTAAGCATAGTTTAAAGCAAAGGAAATACAGATGGTTCTTAAATCTATAGAAAGATGCTCCACCTTATGCAGACATAAGAAAAATAAATTAAAATGTCATCAAGCTATCATTTTTATCTCTCAGATTGGCAAGGTGTCATAAGTTTGGTAACACGCTCTGCTGGTGAGGTTGGGGGGAGACAGATACTCTCATACATTATTGTTGGGAAGGTTACATAGGTTCTGTTCTCACAGGGGTCCTCAGGGGAATCTAATGCTCTCACTCAATTCACCACTCATACTTCTAGCAATTTATCTGCAGATATTTGCAGATGTGTAGAGTGATATATACGCAAGGTCATTCACGGTGGCGCTGTTTAAGCTTCAAGAGATCAGAAACGACAAAATTGCCAGTTGGAATCTGGTGAAATAAATGATGGTTTATTCATACGATTAATACAATCTGGCTGGAAAGAAGAACAGGGTGGTCTCTATGTAACGATATGGAAAAAATTCTAAAATATACTGCTAAGTGAAAAAACAAGGTATAGAAGAGCACTTAGGAAAACGTTACTTCTTGTGTAAAGAAATGGGAGAAATAAGAATATAGGGCGGCACCTGTGGCTCAAGGAGTAGGGCGCCGGTCCCATATGCCGGAGGTGGTGGGTTCGAACCCAGCCCCGGCCAAAAACACACACACACACACAAAAAAAAAGAATATATATTTACATCTCATTGTGTATGTGTGTGTATCTTTCTATTTATACACACAGGGTACACATGAAGTTCATGTGCGATTTGGAATAGTTTAACATAGTAAATTGCACATGAACTTTGTGTCCACCCTATATATAACATATATATATATAAATATAATTCTGGAAGGGTACACAGAAATGATTAACACTGGTTTCCTGGAGGTATAGAGGGCAGAAGGTTGAGTACCAGGTAGACAAGGATAATCAGACTTCTTCTTGTACATCTTTACATACAATTTAACCACATGCATGCATCACCTGCATTAGGGCTGCCATGACAAATTAGCACAAACTTGAGCTTTAAGTCAGTAGGAAGTTAAAAGAAAAAAACTACCATGAACTCTGTACCTTAAAACAACTGAAATCTATTCTCTAGTAGTTTTAGAGGCCAGGTGCTGGCAGGGGCGAGTTGCCCCAGAGGCTCTAGAGGAGAATCCTTCCCTGCCTCTTCCGGGTTCTTGTAGCTCCTGGTGTGCCTTGGTTGATGGAGGCGTCACCCCAGCCTCTGACTCTGTCTTCATATTGCCTTCTCTTCTGTGTTCCTGTGTCCTCTTGTTTTAGAAGGGCATTAGCTGCTGCGTTTGGAGTCCACTTTAAATCCAAGATGATTTCATCTCAAGATCCTTAACTAATGACATTTGCAAAGACCCTATTTCCAACTAAGGTCACTTTCTGGACGTGAACTTGGGGGGGGGGACACTCTTCAACACACAACACTCTTCCAAAATAAACACCTTTTTTAAAAGAAAAAAAATGTAGCTTTTGTGAAATGAAACAAAGTGTACACTTTCAAATAATAATACTAATTATCATTAAAGTTAGTGTTTCTAGCTTAGGCAAGCAATAAAGCTGGAATACAAGAGTAACCTTTCCTATAAATCAGAGGGACAGAGTAATGCTCTGTCCATCATGCTCTGAACACTGCTTACTCGTCTCAGAGGAAGAAAAGAGCAGAAACTAAATAAAAATATATTCAACACCCATTGAGTAAGAGGGCTGTTAACACATTCTGTTAACAAAAGGGCCTGACTTCTGCTTAGCTTGTGTCACATACCATGTGATGTTTCTGGGCAAGGCTTCTAAGAAGTCTCAGAAGGTCTTTACTGTAAATGTGGGCAGCTCATACATCAGGCCTGGGGACATGGCTTTTGAAAAGGAATGACGAGAGTATATGAGCATTATCTTACTTTGCTTGGCCTGCTATAACAGGTGTTTAGGAATTGTATACACATTCAGACAGGGTGTTTAAACCATGGGAATTTATTGCTCACAATTCTGGAGGCTACAAAGTCCAAGATTAAGGCATCTTCTGATGCGGTCTCTTTCTAGCTTAGAGATGGTTATCTTCTTGCTATCCCCTCACATGGCAGAGAGAAAATGACCTTTCTGGTGTCCCTTCTTAGAAGGACACTATCCCTATAGGATCAGGGCTTCCCCCCTACGACTTTATTTAGTCTTAATTATTTCTTACTCTAAATACAGCCACACTGGGGGTTAAGGCTTCAACATCTGAACTTTACAGAAGACACAATTCAGTCCATAGGAGGTATTTTAAATCCACCTGAGCATATTTAACATTTTATTTTATTATTATTATTATTTTTTTTTGTAGAGACAGAGTTTCACTTTATTGCTCTCAGTAGAGTGCCGTGGCATCCTACAGCTCACAGCAACCTCCAACTCCTAGGCTTAGGTGATCCTCTTGCCTCAGCCTCCAGAGTAGCTGGGACTACAGGCACCTGCCACAATGCCCGGATTTTTTTTGTTGCAGTTTGGCTGGGGTGAGTTTGAACCTGCCACCCTCAGTATATGGGGCCAGCGTCCTACCCACTGAGCCATAGACACTGCACCATATTTAACATTTTAAAAGTTAAGAGGCATAATCTATTTTGAGAGTCAAGCATGGATTATGAATCGGGCAGAATTTAAGATATTTTAGAGTTGATCATAGGGAACCCCAGTTTATCATTTAACAAACTTTGTCCTGGCTTCGGTGTTGGGGATGAATGAAAAGTTATTCATTCATATGAATAGGAAGAACTTCCTCTCAAAGGAAGTACCTTTCAAGATAGGTACTTAACAACTTAAAGCGGGGTAGGGTCAGAGTGGCCTGGCTTCTCGTCCCAGCACTTGCACTTAACCGCTGTGGACCTTTGGGCACGTTGCCTCACCGCTCTGTGTAAGATGGCCTCTTTGGGTTGTTATGGAATTAAACGTGCTCTGGGACGCTGTTTGCACAGAGAACTTGTGCATTAAAGCAGATTGTTATAGTTATTATCAATACTGAGAAACACATACAAGGAGAAAGTTTTGTCAAATGCTCAATAAAACTCTAGAAAGGATTATTCAGCATGTGGGTTATGGTGTTTTAGAAAGGAAAGCGGTGATTACCTGAAGGCAGAGCTGCCCGTTTTGGGAACAATAACAAGCTGGCTTTGGCCAAGCATGGAATGCAATAATTCCCCACTTAACCAATTCATATTATAGAAAGAGAATATAGAGAAATGAAACCCACTTAAAAAACTAATGCCTGTGGACTTTGGGTGGTGATGTGTCAATGCTGGTTCATTAGTTAAAGCAAACGCACCACTCTGGTGGGGGATATTGATAACAGGAAAGGGGTACCTGTGTGCAGTGAGGGGTATGCAGGAAATCTCTGTACTTTCTACTCAATTTTGCTGTGAAACTAAAATGTCTCTAAGAAAATTAATTCTATTAAAACATTAGAAAAAAGTAATATATCTATATTTTCGCTGTAATGAAGAAGAAACACCACCTTGACTGGGAATTTGCATCCCAGTGCCTACAGCTTGTTCATCTGACACTCACCCCAAGGACCCCCGACACCCACACCACCTTGGAGGGAATGCACTTTAGCTCTGGGGCTCAGAAGTATCTGGTTTAACTTTGTACACATGTGGGAAGTCTTTCCACCACGGGGGTTCTTTAGAAGCACTTTTGCACATTTTCCTGTAATAAAAATGTGACTGATGTCTCACTTAATGGACTAATTAAGGAATCCTTAATTACAGGGGGAAAAAAAAAACAAGGGCAATGAGAAGCGGCCAGAACATCTATATTCTCAGCCTCCTCATAGAGTCAGAGAGAATGACCTTTAAGATGTATTTCTTCACAAGTAGGACACATAACACCAAATTTTGGTTCTGAGTGTCCTTGTATTGTGACAAAATAATAGCCTTGCCACTTACTGTATTTTTTTTTTTAACTTCCCTGTCTTCTCCTTACACGTTCTCTTAGAACATATTAATGGTATTAACCAGGGGCTAAGTCGGAGATGACATTGGAAAGGTTGGTTGGGAAACAAGCTGTTGGAGGAACTTAAATGCCAGAATGAAGAGTTTCTCCTAAATTCTGTACTGGAGGGGAAAGCACGGAACTTTCTGAGAAGGAGGCAGCATATATTGCAGGGGATGAAGTCTGAGATCTCATTAGCTATGTGGCTTTTGATATAACACCAGACCTTTGCAGATGGGCTAATATTGGAAACACTGGGAAGTCCTGTGGGCTGGTGCACTTTGTCAACTGCAAGACTGTGACACTCTAACCCGTCACAATTACCTTTTGGAAAGATCAACCAGGTGGAGGGATAGAGGCTGAGTTGGAGTGGGGGCACAGGGAGTCAGGGAAACCCGCCGATAGATCCTTGCCATGACTGTGCATGAGACCTCATCACATGGAACGGAGAGAAGATGCCACCATTACCAGGTTCAGGGTGGGTGATGGGGGATTATAAACTACAACAACATGCGTGGGCAGAGAGGGCCAGGGGGTCTGGAGGCAAAGGTGATGTGTCCATTCTGGGCTGTGTTCAGTTAAAGGTGCCTCGAGATCTCAGTCAAGAGGATGAACAAAGAGGAACGACTAGGGGAGTAGTTAGTACAGAGAGTGGAATTGAGGGATGACCAGAGTCTCTGAGAAAGAGAAGAGCAGGACCCCACTCCCTCCTGAGACCCAAGGCCACCAGTCAGTGCTGGAGGGCTCGGGCCCTGCAGTCGTCAGACACTGGGCCTCAAATTCATTTGTAGTCTAACAGCATAATCTCGGGCACGTTGCCTCGTTTCTCTGTGCCTAAAATGGGATGGGGCCGGGCACAGTGGCTCACACCTGTAATCCCAGCGCTCTGAGAGGCCGAGGTGGGTAGATCCCACCTGGAGCTCAGGAATTCAAGACCAGCCTGAGCAAGAGTGAGACCCCATCTCTACTAAAAATAGCAAAACCAGCTGGGGGTTGCGGTGGGCACCTGTAGTCCTAGCTACTCAGGAGGCTGAGGCAGGAGGATCACCTGAACCCAGGAGTTTGAGGTTGCTGTGAGTTATAACGCCATGGCGCTCTGCCCAGGGCAACAGAGTGAGAATCCGTCTCAAAAATAAATAAATAAAAATCAGGATGGAAAATAGAATCTACTTTGCTCGGTTGGTAGGACAGTAAGATGAAGCAGTAAGTATGAGACTCTCAGAATCGTGCCTGGCTGGGCGCACAGTACGCACCCAGTAAATAGCCATTCTTAGGACTGGAAGGTCAATCACAAGGACTCGCCGGTTTAGGGACTCCTAGTAGCTTTCTGCGCATGCTTCGTTTATTTCTCTGGCTTGCTATTACTCTGCCTATCATTTATAGCCAAATGCCACAGAGTCGTCTGTACCATTGTATCCGAGAGAGTAAATCAGTATTCGAATGCATGAAAGCTTCTTTATGCTCCCATAATGAAAGACAGCCATTCACTGGCTTAGGATCTCTGGAATTAATGACACGTTTCAGTACATGAAAGTGTTGCCCAAGTCCCAGTTCCTGCTTTGAAAGGCAAGATCTGTGAAACCGAGACGTGCCAATGAAAACGCAGATGCCTCCAACATTTTCATTTACCTGTGACTCACAGCTTTAATCAAGATTGATTACCTCACTTGTAAAAACACACAAACAATTGGTTTTGTCTGTGGCCAGATAAACCAGTCATGATTAATGAATTTGGCCACAGCTCCCCCTCTCCGTGGATGCCTTCGATGAGAGCTCTGATCCTTCTCAATTGTAAAAGAACAGAAAAGAATTGTAAAAGACATTGCGATGTATGTGTGCATTAAAATATCACCACTCATCGGACATCAGCAAAGTAGCTCAGCCTCTGACAGCCTGCCATCGCCACTTATTGCTCTAATGACAACATTAACTTGCAGTCTTTTCATACCTACTAAGTATTTATAAGTTAATAATGCTAATGTTTTTATTTTCAGAGACAAATATTCCAGAGACGGGCATTCACATGAATAATCTGTTTACGAGGGCTACTTTGACATCCTTAGGGAATGCTCTTAATACTTTAAAACATCTTTTTAGGAATTCCCTTCTAGTGCTTGGTGCATTTCTCTTTCATATATTCTTACTGGTGGAAAAAAAAATCTTTTCCTTTGAAGGGAAATTGAGTTAAGGCACAAAAGTCGTTCAGATTTCATTGAGGTAACGCCGTTTTTTGTTCAAAACTAAGGTGCCGCTAAAATAACAAGGCTATTTTTCTTGCCTGGATCATAAACCAGCTCGGAAGACAACCATAAGGGGGGAATTCTAAAGCAATCCTCCCAAGGTGGAAATGAATCTTTCCCAGAAAGGACAGAATCTTCTATGTGAATCACCAATTTGTTCTGGTTTGCCTAGGACTTTTTCTGCTTTATAACTGCAAGCCCCACATTCTGGAGCCTCTTCAGCGAGGCAGCCATGTTCCTCCAGCTGACAAGACTTTGACCCTGAACTTGTGACACAATCATCCAAGGGTTTCTCATCACGGCTACTTCCCGTGGGTAGAGATTCCTACTGTTACTACTGAAGGGCAACTCTGATTCCGGCGCAGGCCTTACCGTAGGCTTCTTTCCGTGTTCCTTGGTTGAATTATTCTGGTTCCTTTGAAAATTTCCCATCATTGTTATTTGGAGCCAGGTTTGGAATTCCTTTGTGATTTGCGGTTCCTGCCTCTTTATGATGTCTTTGTTTAAGCAGAGCCAGCAGGTGTGTGATTCAACAAGTACATCAGGATCTCTCTGCCATTTATCTAGCCATGAATATCTTATCCTGTCTTGGTCCTCAGGCTTCTTAACTGGAAAATAGTAAGTACCTTTACTATTTTATAGGGTTAATATGAAGATGAAAAGAAATCATGTATGTGAGCTGCAAAGTTATTAATGTTAATAATTAATTGATAAAGTCACAACCTGCTGTATCACTAAGACCTTCCAGAAAGTCCTAATCCCAGAGGGAAGATAGGGAGACATGCATATGGTTATTACATAACTGACCATGGGATGATGTCTTTAATGCTGTAATAGTTATCTGGACAAGGTTCTAGGCCCCTTAGAGGCCAGTTAATTCCTCTCAGGGCACTCTGCAAGACTTCTGAGAGGAGATGTTTATACTGGATCTTGAAGGGTGACAGAGGAAATAGCAAGAACAGAGACAGGGAGATGGGAGGTCCAGGGCCATGTCTGGGGGAGAGGAAACATGTCGTTATCACTGTAACCCTGCGCTTTTGGAGTGAGCAGGGCGGGGCCAGCTCTGAAAGATTGTAAGTACCAAGTTGAAAAACGTAACTTTTTCTAGGGTTTGACATAATCATATCCCTCTGGCTGAGGTTCAGAGGTTTAAGAGGCATAATGCGGGTCGGACACGGTGGCTCACACCTGTAATCCTAGCACTCTAGGAGATGGAGGCGGGAGGACCTTTTGAGTTTAGGAGTTCGAGACTAGCCTGAGCAAGAGTGAGACTCCATCTCTACTAAAAATAGAAAAATTAGCTAGGCATTGGGGTGGGTGTCCATAATCCTAGCTTTTGAGGAGGCTGAGGCAGGAGGAGCTCTTGAACCCAGGAGTCTGAGGTTGCTGTGAGCTAGGCTGATGTCATGGCACTCCAGCCTGGCAATAGAGTAAGACTCTGTTTCAAAAATAAGAACAGAAAAGAAAAAGAAAAAAAGAAAAAAGCAGGATGTGAGAGACCAGGTACTGAGGTATACTGGGCACATTCAGGAAATACCAGGAAAGTATAAATAAGGCTATAGAAAGTGGAAGGGAGAGGAGAAAAGACGTTATAACTTTATTATCAAGACTATACTTTCAGGGATCATTCTTATAGTTTGTTACTAGGTAAGTTCCTCTGAATGTGTAGAGCACCAAAAAAAAAAAAAAAAAAAAAAAAAACAAACAAAAAAAAGAAACCCACAAAAACAGAAAAATCCCAGTCAGCATCACTAATGCTACATAATTGGAGAAATATTCACATCTTCCCCATCACTTACCCCGATGACTTTCCTTACCGAACTTGCCATATTTTTCTCCTTAGCATTAGCACCATCTCTCATACTATATATTTACTTTTTTGAGACAGGATGTTGCTCTGCTGCCCAAGCCAGACTGGTCATAGTTCACTGTAACCTTGAACTTGTGGCCTCAAGCAATCCTCCAGCCTCAGCCTCTCAAAGTGCTGAGATCACAGATATGAGTCACAGAGGCCAGCCTACTTTCATGTGTTAATTATCTAATTTCTTCCTTAGAAAGGACATTCCATGATAACGAAAGTTGTTTTTTTTTATCTATTCTTTGCTATACCATTGGTGCCAGGACAGTGCCTTATATATATAGTAAGTAGTCAATAAATATTTACTGATCAAAAATAAAATAAGTTTAAGGTCCTTGCCATTGACTTATGTAAATCAACTAGTCAATAAGATCAGTCACAACCTATTTTCACTTATGGGTAAAACTTAATTTATTCAAGAAAGCACTAAGATGGCTCCAAAAATATATTCACTGCAGAGTAACTTAAAAGAACAAAAATAAAGAGGGACTTTATCTAACAATTGCAATCAGTGTAACCTGGCTTATTGTACCCTCAATGAATCCCCAACAATAAAAAAAAAAAGAAAAAAATATATCTGTGGTTGAAAAGAGATTCGTCTTAATAAAAAAATTCCACTGCAGCCGTAATGAGATTAAAGCTGTAGCAATCACTGATAAAAAAAAAAAAAAAAAGAACAAAAATAAATCAAAAGGGAAAAAGAGAGTTGAACAGGAATATAAAGCACAGAGAGTCAGCACACAGATGCAGATACCACAAGGGCCACACTAAGAGTTTCAAGGTGGGAGTGAATTCATTTTTGAGTTTCCTGCCAGCCAAGGCAAAGATAGAAACATGGCCAGTTATGAGATTCACAGTCTTCATTAGACAAAGACATGATGTTTGCTCAAAAGAAGCCCAATTTCTTTGCAATGGGTAAAGATGATACCAAAACCATCTGTTTTAGTTTTCATGCTGTTTGGTGGGGTGACAACTTGGTAATTCCTTAGCTAGTTTGGAGGGAGTTCAGCCTCACTTATCCACTGTGATCAGACATTTATCCAAACTAGAACCACCCATATAGTGTGAAAAGCTACAGACAGATTAAACGATACTTGTGTAAGGGAAGGATTGAGTGGGGAGAGAATGTAAACATTGGTTCCAGTCCTTCTGTCCCCTCCAGAACTTGATCGATCTCTAAGAGAATTATCTCAGCTGATAAGGAGGAAAGTTACACAGAAACCTGGCAAAGGCCCCTGAAATCTGGGTCCACTGTTTGCTTGTCTTCTTCTGATTTATCCAAGTTCCTTTGAAGGACCACTTAAGCGAGAGGTTGGGTTTAGCTGATGTTTTATTTTTAAGAGAATGAAAAAAGGTGAGAAGGGTAGAGTATTTTGCTTTGCAAAATAATTAAAAGGTGGCTTTGACGGTAGTAAAGGATTTTCTTCTTTAAAAGATGTTTTAAAAGATTTTTGAAAAAGGAATACATCACATAATAAAACAAGATTTGAATAGGGCTAAAACAGCCATCCAATACTATCACGTTTTTGTTGACATATACAAATGCTTTTTTTGTTAAATTAATGAGAATTTATGATAACATCTTCTCTTGCTTTTTTTCCCCACTTAATAAATTTTAAAAACTATTTCCACTATCTCCTCTCACCCTTTTAGGTTGTTTGGACTGGTCTTTTAGCATGTTTTTTCATTTTTATATTAATTGCATGTATAAAAAATAATGTGGAGGCTCTAAGTTATGTTTCTTCCTCTGGAGAGAGTAATTTTTTCCTTACCTAGTCAGGTAGAGTGAGGACTGGCCATCTTAAGATAGTTAGAGACTGAGGCCAGGCATGGTGGCTCATGTCTATAATCCTAGCACTATATGAAGCAGAGGTGGGAAGATCTCTTGAGCTCAGGAGTTTGAGACCAGTCTAAGCAAGAGGAAGACTCTGTCTCTACTAAAAATAGAAAAATTAGTTGGGTGTCATGGTAGGCGCCTATAGTCCCAACTACTTGGGAGGCTGAGGCAAGAGGATCTCTTGAGCCCAAGAGATTGAGGTTGCTATGAGTCATGATGAGGCCATGGCACTCTACCCAGGGTGACAGAGTAAGACTCTGTCTCAAAAATAAAAAATAATGATAGAAATAAAGACAGATCGAGGCAAGTCTAGGCTGGGTTGCAGTTTGGGGAAAATTATGACTAGCTCTATTCCTTGTCCCCCTCAAAGGCATATCCTTCCAGAGGCTCCAACTGAGAAGCTGAGGCATTAAGCGCAGCTTTTCCCTTGCAGTAGACCTTCAACATTGAGACTTGTGTCCTCACCGCTGTGAGACTATCCAAACACTGCTTTTACTTTCTGGAGTTTCCCGTTTCGCTTTTATTTCTTTCTTGGGGAACCCCAGTTTAATGTTTTCAATCTTATCAATGGAGGAATGGCCAATCGAAATACTTAAAAGCAAAAGCATTAAAAGCAAAAAAGCAGGGCGGCGCCTGTGGCTCAGCGGGTAGGGCGCCGGCCCCATATGCCGAGGGTGGCGGGTTCAAACCCAGCCCCGGCCAAACTGCAACAAAAACAAACAAACAAAAAAAAATAGCCGGGCGTTGTGGTGGGCGCCTGTAGTCCCAGCTGCTCGGGAGGCTGAGGCAGGAGAATCGCGTAAGCCCAAGAGTTAGAGGTTGCTGTGAGCCGTGTGACGCCACGGCACTCTACCTGAGGGCGGTACAGTGAGACTCTGTCTCTACAAAAAAAAAAAAAAAAAGCAAAAAAAGAGAGAAATGTTCAAGTACACAAAGGGGTACTTTCTGCTGCAGGATGGGATGAGATAATTCACAGTCGCAAATAAACTTGTTTTATTTTTTTTTTGAATAAACCAGTTTTTCTTAAATAATATCTAAGCTCCCTGTCATCACAATGAAATGAACAATGCAATTTTTCACGGTACTCTGAAGATTCTAAAAACTCATCTGGAAGTGAACATGGAGACAACTTCTAGTAAATTAGTGATATAAAGAATAATGAGGTTCCGTCGACGCCTATAGCTTAGTGGTTACGGCGCCGGCCACATACACCAGGGCTGGAGGGTTCAAACCTGGCCTGGGACCTGCTAAACAACAATGACAACTACAACAACAACAACAACAAATAGCTGGGCATTGTGGTGAGCGCCTGTAATTCCAGCTACTTGGGAAGCTGAGGCAAGAGAATTGCTTAAGCCCAGGAGTTTGAGGTTGCTGTGAGCTGTGACACCACAGTACTCTACTGAGGGGGACATGTTGACACTCTGTCTCAAAAAATAAAAAAAGAATAATGGAAAAAGGTACTGAGGGGTGGAGAGTTTATCCTAGAGATGTCAAAACCTTCTCCAAAGTTGTTGTAAGTCTAACACTGTGGTATTGTTATAGAGATGAAGAAATAGATCCATTGGGCCTAGAAAGATCAGAAATGGACCTACGCATGTTCACAGAGTTACATGCTTAAAAGTATAAATTAAATCAGTGGGAAAAGGCTGGGCCATTCAACTAAGGATATTGGGACAACTTGTATTTGGAAAAAATGAAGTCAAACCACTATTTCATAACATACTCCCAAATGAAAGAATACGCATACACATGCTATAAAAAAGCATTTCAAGAAAACATAGGAGAATATTTTCATAATATGGGTTCGAGAAGCCTATTTTAAAGCAAGACACAAAACTCCAAAACCATAAAGGAAAAGACTACCGTGTAGAACTTCTGTGTGACAATTAAACAGACAAACAAAATGTAAAGATAAGGCGGATGAGGAGAAACTGTAGTGTATTGTGGACACTTGAGAATGGCATTAACACTGAAGACCTTGGGCATGAAATCCCATTCTGTCCCCTTACACTCATCTGTCATCTCATGTCATCTTCAAGTCACGCCTCTAGGTGGCAGTGATTGCCCCATGGTGGAGATGAAGAGGCTCCGACCTGGGAAACGTAAGCATTTTGCCCAAGCTCATGGCTCAGGAAGACGGGGGTTTTAACATGAACCTCACCTGACTCCCCCACCTTTCCCCATTTTCTCACCAGGAAGTAGCATGATTCCCCATCTCCTGGAGTCATGATTTTCATGATGTTTGCTTCTGGACAGATTGCCTGAAAGAGCTTTTTTAGGAGGGGACTCCTGAAGTTGAGTATGGAAAATGGGTCATGATTTCGTTATATGGCTTCTTAGGAGCTTTTGGAAAGTGATCTTTTTCTTTGGCTTGTGGGCTTCCCAAGGTGACCTTGTTTTTCAGCTAGTGGAAAACTGGTCATGGTTACCTCACTCCTCAGTCCTGCTGTGCCCACCCTCTCTCCTTTCTCATGGGGAGAGCAGAGTTGGGGTGAGTCCTCCGGAACTTACCTGGTCCTGCTGAGGGTGGCCTGGCTGGGCGCAGCTTGTTGGCAGGGCTCGCCCCATTTCCTGCTCTTCTCATCGCTCCTTTGGCTCCCTTTTCTGACTGATGGAGGTAAGCTGTCACATGTTGCTGCTAGAGGAGTAGTCACTGTTATTTAGAATGTTCTGGAAAGGGTGACTGCTTGTTAGTAAGCCTCGCTCTTGGCGCCTGGAGGGGGTTAGCAAGCCCTGTCATCTTCTCTGCCATGAGCTTTTCCTTCCCCCACTAACCCTCCTGTGCTCGCCTGCTCCAAGTCACCACAACTCCAAGGTCAAGTTTGACTTCCTGAAACACAGATTTTATCACGTTTCTCCTATGCTTAAGAACCTGTTCAGTCCTCCAGTGAATTTTCAAAATAGCATTCACAGATGTTATATTAGGGACCAAGCAGGAAATGCCACTTATTAGACATTCTGTTTATATTTATTCTTCATCCCAATATTAAGAAAAAAACTCAGCTTTGGGTTTCTTTTTTTTTTTTTTTTTTTTTTGTGGTTTTTGGCCGGGGCTGGGTTTGAACCCGCCACCTCCAGCATATGGGACCGGCGCCCTACTCCTTGAGCCACAGGCACCACCCCTCAGCTTTGGGTTTCTTGTCACTGCTTCCCCAACTTGGTCCATCTGTTAGACAGTTTCCCAAATCAGGCTGTGTTATGTCAGAAATATCCTTATGTGGGCCTGAGAGAGGAGGCCATACTTGTCACTAACTTTTAGTTTATTGCCAACTATCATCGTTTCTGAGAGTCTGGTTACGTGTATTTATTTATTTATTTATTTTTTTTTTTTTGTGGTTTTTGACCGGGGCTGGGTTTGAACCCGCCACCTCCGGCATATGGGACCGGCACCCTACTCCTTGAGCCACAGGCGCCGCCCTGGTTACATGTATTTATAAACTCCCCCCTAAACCACTCCCCAAAGGATGTGGCTGAGAAAAAATACTTGAAAATGAAACAAGCACGATTCTTTGGGTAATAATAATAGTTCCTTAAGTATCTTGTAGGGATATTCCTTTTCTTGTATGGAAACGAGGACATGACATTTCTGGAAATTCTTGCTAATGACAGGTCTTAGGGTCTTTTTCAGTCATCTTTCTATCTTCAGACCTCTGGCCTGGGAAGGGGATAGTGGTGGCCAGCTTTTCTCTCTGTAAGCCTCCCCTCCCTCGGGTTGGAAGCAGGAGGCAGGAGGAGGGGTTAGGGGTTCAGCATTCTCACTTGGCTGGTACTTCGATAACCTGGCCTCATGTTCCCCAGACCAACCAGGGAGATTGGTGAAGCTGGCTCTCTCCCGTTGACACTTTTGTGGGTTCTCTGGAGACTCCCCCTGCATTAGGCCTGGACCCTGACCTCCAGTGGTTCACACCACAGCCTTTTACCACCGGGGTCCCCTCTGACTGTAGGCTGCCATCTTGGGAGGATCCTTTCTAAAATGACCCAAGCCTACGTTATTTTTGCAAGTTCATGTCTGGTTCTAGTGATAGAGGGAAGTCCAGTCACTTTTGACCCACCATTGGACAAGGAGGGTGCAGAGACTTCCCAAATGCTCAGCCATAGAGGGTTGGGCTGGTCCACAGAGGCCCAGCTGCAGGTGCCCTGAGCTCCATGTAAGGCCCCGTAGAAGTCCTCCCACTAGGCTGCGGTTAGGAGGGTACCACTTGTCAACTCTCTCCCTAGGTGCTCCAACTGCTCTAGGCCACATTGTCACTGTACGTGTTGTGAGTGCCCCACTGATCCTGCTGCCTGGGCCCCCCTCAACAGTACGTGTAGACATGTGCACATTATTGAAGGTCCCTGTCCCTCATTGTAAAATGGGGGAATATTAATGCCTGCCTAGTCAGGCTTAATATACTATATTTCTAATTCTTGGAAAAATACCTGACACTATCAATATTGTTTAAATATTAACTATTATTTTAACTAAAACAAAGCCTTTAGGGGAATTTTTATTATAATTTGTAATGAGATGGTAGTCTGTCTGCAAGGGATACTGTTTTTCCATTGATAGCAGGGGCACAGTATTTATTTAAAAAATTCATTAAGTTTTGAAAAGTGAGTTGATTTAAACAAAAGTATGACTTAGACTACAGTGATCAAAAACATGGTGAATTACAATGATGGCTTACACAGGTTGGTCTTTGGAAGGCTCAGGTCTAGTAGCTCCTGAGCTCTGGACTTCTAAGACTTTGAAGAGCCTGTTCACTATCCAGCCTCCCTTAGAAGCTTCCATGGTATAGAAGTAGTTTAATTTTTTTTTTTTTTTTTTGCCGGGGCTGGGTTTGAACCCACCACCTCTGGAATATGGGGCTGGTGCCCTACTCCTTGAGCCACAGGTGCCGCCTGGAAGTAGTTTAATTTATATCTGAACTTGCCAACATTCTCCAAGCTTTTAAAAAATTTAATTGAATAACTTCTTATGAAACAAACCAAAAACCAAACAAAAACCAAACAACAACAAAAATAATTGAGCACACAATCCCAATAAAATGTTTGTTTAAAATTTGTAAATCATAGACAGAATAATGCAGTGGTTATGAATGTAAATTCTGTAGCCAGACTGTGGGGTTCAAATCCAAGCTTTCCTGCTTGTCAACTGTGTGGTCTTGGAGGAATCTCTTGAGCCTCTCTGTGCCTATAAAGTAGAAATAATAATACCTACCTCATAGTGTGATTGTGGGGGTTAAATGAAGTGATATATGTCAGCTCTGAGACTATTCGCTGGCTTGGAATACAAACTCATTAACATTGCCTATTATTAGGACTACTGTGTCATAAAATAGGTACATTATAAAATAGGAATTTTAAGAGCAAGATAAAAGCAAATAAAAAAAGAAAGAAATAAGCAGAAATAGAAGTTCTAACATGTCCCTTCACCCTGGTGGATTGCCTTGTGAACTCTAGAGCACATTCACCCCCACTTTGGAAACCACTAGTTTCAGCAATGATAGGAACATACCTCATGCCTGGAGGTGTTCTGATTCTTGGGATATGTGTGAAGCTCAGGGGGCTCTGGGTGGATATCTCTACACATGGATCACTCCCAGACAAATCTCTTGCCCTCTCCGATTGTAAAAAGTAATCAGGTCTCCGATTGTAAAAAGTAATCAGGTCTCCGATTGTAAAAAGTAATCAGGTCAGGCTGAGTGTGCGGCCAGTAAGTCCCGAGCATCCTGGGTAGTCCTGCCCAGTCATTACTCGGGACGATGGGCTCTGTTTCCTGCTGTGTGGTGCCTTCCTGGGCTTAAGTAGCTCCCACGTAGTTTAAGGCCAGGGAGACGGTGGCCAGCGGGGACAGCTGCATGTCAGTCTGTGCTGTGAAACCAGCCATCATTTTAACTAGATGTGATCACAGCAGATTAAAGCAGAGCTACCTAAAGATAGGTTCGTGGGATAGTCACACCAGCGGGTCCCTGGCTGCCGGCAGCTGCTCTTCTTGACAGGGAGCCAACTCAGAGACTCTGGGGTGTCTCCACAGATGCCCCAGTAGCCAGAGAGATGGTGGCCTTGGATGTGCTGAGACTGGCCCAATTTTAGCACTCTGGAGGAAGCAGTTAAACTTCTGAATGTGCTCCAGGGAGTGGTCGGGTGGGCGGTGCAGAGTGGTAACAACCTAGACAGGTGAGCCCAGCAGGAACCAGGTCTGACTGGTGACAAAAGAGATCAATAGATCTACAGAAATGGCCCCTGAATTCCAGGTGCTTTAGGTCAGATAAATTTAGAGTTGGAAAAGACCCTAGCAACCACCTAAAGGATCCCAAACCTAGTTGCTTACAGCATCTATGGGGAGTTTAAAGCCCGGACTGTGAATTAGTTAGATGTGTAACATGGTGTAAGGGGTGACCTAACCACATCATCCTATATTTCACCCAGTTTAAGAAACTGAGCTTTCCTGGCAGAGCTGAAGTCCTCAGTGCCTCTCCTCAGCCCCAACCCAAAGGTAACTCTTTCCTGAATTTGGTGATTATCATTCCAATTAGGGAAAATTGAAAATTTCAGATCATTGTTCCATCTCTGGAGGTTTTCAATTAGGACATCTGGGGCAGAGCCTAGGAATCTGTCTGCTAAAAAAAATGTTCTCCACATGCTCCCAGGATTGGGGAATGCCTCCAATCACTGAGGCCTGGTACCAGAGTTCTGGCATTAGAGTTCAAAGACCAGAGGTCCGACCCTGGTAGTCCACCTTCCACCTCTGTGACAACAGGCAGGGACACAGTGCCTCTGAGCCTCAGTTTCTTCATCTGTTAAAGGGGGATAAGGAGAGTAAACTTCCTTTTGAATTTATTTATTTATTTATTTTTTTGTAGAGACAGAGTCTCACTTTATCACCCGCGGTAGAGGGCCGTGGCCTCACACAGCTCACAGCAACCTCCAACTCCTGGGCATTCCTTCCTTTCGAATTTATAACTGTATACAAACCTATAAAATGCTGCATAAACATAGGACTGAAGGATTCATGCCAAGGGATCAGACAGCCTGGGTTGGTCACCTTTAGTGATGGGGCTCTCATTCCTTTCAGAGACAGCCCCCTTCTTTAATGTTAAAGCGAAGGATTTTCATAAGCTGTGAAAATGTTTCCACCTTAAGGGCTGTTGTTTGCAAGCCCCCCAGTCTTCTTCCCAGTCCCTCCCTTGGGTGCCGGCACCTCTTCCTTGTCACAGGAGCCGGGGCTGGGCATGTTCTGTGCAGCTTTCAGTGCAACCCCAATCCTACCTTGGCCACACCACAGTCAGGGCTTGGTCCTGGCCTAAGCCTAGTGCTTTTCTGGACCCACAGGCAATAGAGACTCCATGTCTACTTGTGTAGGTCACAGGCTGATGGAGTCACCCCTGCTTTCAGCTGTCCCATGAGGTCTGGTTGCATTCCTTATAAGTCTCATGTTACCGCTAGCTTGTGGCTATTAAAGTCCGTGTGATGAGAAACTTGTCAACTGGTAGGACTCTTGTGATGAATTCATGTAGGTGTAATAAATGTTTCTTTTCTTCCTTATTATTTTTCATGGTTCAGTATAGCTGGGCAAACTCATAAAACATATTCTAATTAGTTGTAAGCTGGAAATCACGTCTGTGAGAAGGGTAGTAAAAACTGCCTGCAATTTCCTCTCAACTCCTAATTCCTAAATTCTGCTACGTGCATTGATTACCACCGCCCTTGTTCCTAGCCCTGAACTTCCATTTAAAATTAATCACAACTTGGCTTCCTTCCTTTTTCCTCCTTGTGTAGTTGTGGCTTGTATATTTTATGATTAAAGATCTTTCAAAACTGCTGGGAGCTGCTGCTTCGAGTTCTGCTCCCATTGTTCACATCATCTCCTGGAATCGATTTCCTCCGGTTTCTTCCCAGCTGCGCTTTGTCACCTGACTCCTATTGGTGCGTGGATTCATTTGATCTGGACTGAGTCAGTGTCGCTCCCGCTCACATCCCTTCAACTCTCTTCTTGCCAGATTTTCCAAACATACTTGCAGGTGCCCTCTTTGTACTTTTGCATGGGTTCAGACCATGGCTTTAAAAAAATGAATAGACTTGATTTATTTAGCACAGTTTTAGATCTACAGACAATTGGAGCAGCGAGTACACAGAGTCCAACATGCCTACCCCACCTGATCCTTCACATGTACTATTGACGGTGGGGTTTGTGTTCCTATGAGAATCTAATGCTGCCCCGGGGAGGAGGGAGAGCTCAGGTGGTGATGGGAGCGATGGGGAGTGGTTGTAAGTACACATGCACCTTCACTGGCTCATCCACTGCTCACCTCCTGCTGAGTGGCCTCGTTCCTAACCTGGTGCCTATCCATGGCCCAGCGGGTGGAGACTGCGGTTTTAGAATGTCTAAAAACATCTCTGGGGTGGTGCCTGTGGCTCAGTGAGTAGGGCGCCGGCTTCATATACTGAGGGTGGCAGGTTCAAACCTGGCCCAGGCCAAACTGCAACAAAAAATAGCTGGGCGTTGTGGCAGGTGCCTGTAGTCCCAGCTACTCGGGAGGCTGAGGCAAGAGAATTGCCTAAGCCTAGGAGTTGGAGGTTGCTGTGAGCTGTGTGATGCATGGCACTCTACTGAGGGCGATAAAGTGAAACTCTGTCTCTACAAAAAACAAACAAACAAACAAGAAAAACCTCTGGATCTCTACTTATCTGAAAATAATCAGTTGGTTTTGATCAAGGTGGAAGCCTCTGTCATATTCACAACTATGCCATACTTAGGGGGTCAGCAACTCTGGAGAGATTTCCAGTGGACTCATGTGATATCCAGGGCTTTATTCTTTAGACTAGTATTTCTCAAGGTTGTAAAAAAAATGATTATTCCCCTAAAAATTCTTATTGTTTTTCCCGAATGTGAAATTCAAGAAAACTCCAATTATGAATTTTTAACACCACAGATGATATACTTCATGTCTGTTTATGGACTATATGCATACATGTGGTTTATACATAAAGAGAATAAAATGGTTTTTTTTTTTGCCCCTTGGGGTGTGGTGTCGCCCTCTTTGAGGGGGGCAAACTCCATATTCTTCTCAATGACTTGGAACTCAGGGCAGGGAAGGCGGGCTGATGAAACTCACAGATGAAACAATACGGAGAGGGCTGGCAGATAAGACATATCAGAATCCAG
Organism: Nycticebus coucang; assembly: GCF_027406575.1. Classification (NCBI taxonomy): domain Eukaryota; kingdom Metazoa; phylum Chordata; class Mammalia; order Primates; family Lorisidae; genus Nycticebus; species Nycticebus coucang. The sequence continues at coordinate 25,428,025 of NC_069802.1, read as the reverse complement.
ATTCAAATTGTTTGGGATCATCAGATTTCACCAATTGGTTGTTAAGGTAAATTCTCGTGCCTGGTTTTAAAAATTCAACAGCCTGGTGGTGCCTGTGGCTCAAGGAGTAGAGCGCCGGTCCCATATGCCGGAGGTGGCGGGTTCAAACCCAGCCCCGGCCAAAAACCAAAAAAATAAAAAATAAAATTAAAAAATAAAAATAAAAATTCAACAGCCTGGATAGACTTAGAGAAACCAGTTTGATGGGCTGCATTAATTGAATAAGTGTTTCTCTTTTTTGGGAAATGGTGGATTTGTTTTTTTCCCTACTGGACATGCTGCCCATGGAGACTGGGATTTAAAGAGGGATTCCATGGATGTTGAGGGTACCCAGAGGGCAAGGGCCTCAGACTCTGAGCTACCTGGAAGTTATAGCCATAAGAAGGCTCTCTCCAGACAGGAAGGGGAGACTAACAAGGGAGGTAATGGCTGTGCCCACGTGCTCCAGGTACTGAGGTTTTGTGCAGAAAGGTGAGTTCTTTGGCATAATTCCACAGGGCATGTTATGGGTCAAATTATGTCTCCCAATAAAATGTTGATGTACAGCTGGGTGAAGCGGCTCATGCCTTTGTAATCTGAGTACTTTGGGGGTATAAGGAAGGAAGATCACTTGAGGCCAGGAATTTGAGACCAGCCTCAATAACAAAGTGAGATCCCACCTCTAAAAATAAAAATACAAAAATTATCTGGGCATGCTAGTGCCTTGTAATCTTAGATACTCAGAAAGCTGAGGCAGGGAGATTGCTTGAGTCCAGGAATTAGAGCTGTTCACTAGGTGACGGGTATCCCTTAAAAAAAAAAAAAAAAAGTGGGTGGCGCCTGTGGCTCAAGGAGTAGGGCGCCAGTCCCATATGCCGAAGGTGGCGGGTTCAAACCCAGCCCCGGCCAAAAAAAAAAAAGTTGAAGTCCTAACCCTCTGCTACCTGTATATGGGATCTTATTTGGAAACAAGGTCTTTGTAGATGATTAAGTGGAAGTCAGTAGAGTATGTCCTAATCCAGTATTACTAGTGTCTTCATAAAAAGGGCAAGTTTGGACACCAAGACTGATGAGACAGACAAGATAGAGGGAAGATGTTGTGAAGTCCCAGGGAGAATGTCACCTGCAGGAAAACCCCCACCTCGTGGAAGCTGGAGAGAGGCCTGGAACAGAGTCTCCTTTAAAACCCTCAGAAGGAATCAACCCTGCTGACACTTTGATCTTGAACTTCCAGCCTCCAGAACGATGAGACGATACATTTCTGTTATTTCAGACACCCAGTTTTTGGTCCTATGTTACAACAGCCCTAGCAAAGTAACACAGGACATAAGTAGCATCAAATAGCAGGGATTCCAGGAAAGCAGCTTTTAGTTTAAAAAGACTCAGAGTGGGGCGGGCCCAGGAGGGTAGGGAAGGAATTCCCGGTCCCGGTAGCAGACTGCTCGCAGCACACTCATTCACTCATCTTCAGCAAGGGCTCTCAGAAGCAGGTGTTTTCTGGCATCTTCATCTCACTCATTAGAAAAGAATGTCTCAAAGAGAGAAAGCCACTTGTTCAAGATCATGTCTCTAGGAAATGGCAGAGTCAGGCTTCAAACTTGTCCCTGCCCCAAGGAATGATTTCTCACCTTTCTGAATCGAATCAGCAAAATTCCTGATTCTCATCTCCCCACTATTCTGCGTTTTCTGCTTTGTTCCAGCAGGGCTGCCCTGATCTGCCGTCCTCCTATGCACAAGACTGTGCCATGATAGTCAAGGTCGAAGTCTGCTCTGCCTTCATAAACTGTGCGCCCTGGGACAAGTTGCTTAACCTCTCTGTCTCCCTCCTGATACAGATTATGAGGCTAGGACCCACCCAGTGGAGTTCTCCAATGGGCCCACACTGCAGTTGGATGATGATTTGGGTTCAGTTCATGGGGCTGTTTTCCCACCATAACAATAATACAGACAAACTGAAGACACGACCAAAAAAAATGCAAAAACTGTTATTAGAAGAGAAAGGCACTTTAAGAGCCAGCATCTACAGAAAATGAAATAACTCTTGTTTATTCTCTCTCTGGGGAGTATTTTGTCTTGGCTCTCATGAGGCACCTGTGATAATTTGTAGTCCCAGTTGGTGGTAAATCCTGAAAGGACTATTGTCTCATGTCAGCTGGTTCCCAGAAGACACAAATAAAGAAAATATCCCCAGGATGACAGAACCCTTTGTGCCTTTTTATTTGAGTCTCTCCTTTGGCTGGGTCGCAGGCAGGCTGAATCAGTAGGTAATATTTAATTTGATATAAGGACCCGGAAGGACCTTAATACTTAGAGAATTATTCCAAATGGTCCTAGCAGGAGGAATGAATGATCACAGAAGCGCTCGGGAAGCAGCTGTTGTAAATCTGAAGCTCACTCCGGCTGTAATGTCTTTTCTCAGTTTGGATGTGTCTGGGTATCTGCTTCCCACCCCTCTCTGGCCTTCTCTCTCTCCCCAAGCATGTTTCTCCCAGTGACTCCAGCCCTAAGTCAGCCTCCTCTGATCTCCCTCAACATGTAATGTCCACGGTACACAGTGAGCACTCAGCTGCGTGTGACATGAGCATCAAAATCTATGCTCCAGTTTTATCATCTGATAAAGGGAATAGCAAAATGTGGTGATTTCACCATATCCACTTTCCTCCTCTTCTTTGAGGGAGGATGACTTTGGGAGGTATTAGGGCAGGTTTATGGGCAGGGCAGACTCTGCCCTGGAGGTGTGGAGCCTTCAGGGAGACCTTCGCAGCCCACCAGGCAGCTGACGATAAGCATAGTGTGCTTTGGAATAACATGGGTAGTGAGGTGAGCTCTGGTAGGAGAAAGTAGCTTCAGGCTCAGGGACCATCTTATGTAAAGAGAGAAATCAAGGGTCCTGAAAGCCCAAAATGCCCTTTTGCTGATACCAGTAGTAAAATTCCCATATAAGAAGCCCATGTCTGTTTGGGCACGGTGGCTCATGCTTGTAATCCTAGCACTCTGGGAGGCCGAAATGGGTAGATTGCCTGAGCTCAGGAATTTGAGAGCAGCCTGAGCAAAAGGAAGACCCTGTCTCTAAAAAAAGTAGAAAAACTAGCTGAGCATCACGGTGGACACCTGTAGTCCTAGCTACTCGGGAGGCTGAGGCAAGAGGATCTTTTGAGCCCAAGAGATTGAGGTTGCTGTGAGCTCTGTCACTATGACACTCTACCCAGGGTTATACAGTGATACTCTGTCTTTAAAATAAATTTAAAAAAAAGCCCAATCTTTTTTTCTGGGGATAGGAGAATGAGGATGGAGATGGTGATGATGAAGGAGATGGTTTATTATTATTATTACTATTATTAGTAGTAAGCCCATCATATATTTTTTTAAAAGGCAGTGTGTATATGTATCTATACCTTTATATTTATGTAGCCTCTTCCAAATGCTTTGATAATCCCATGAGATTTGGGATTTGACAGATGATTAAGTTGGTCATTCCTTTTGAATGGCATCTTTCTGATTTATTTCTGTTCTCTCTTGAGGACAGAGGGAAATAGGAGAGAGCCAGAAAAAAGAAGCATCCAGGAAGAGGAAAGGTTGCATGAGGGTTTGGAGAAAGGCTAAGAGGAGATGGGACCTGCCCCCTGCTAGGATCGTACTGGGCTCTGCCCCAGCCTCCCTTGAGCTCTGGCCTCAGTTCTGGTAGGGGGATCTGTGCAATCCTCCCATGTTGTCCTGCAGAGCTGGCCTCCCACCTGCAAACAGAGACCGGCTCTGGTTTGCTTTCTCAGATTTTACTGGCACTCTGTCAATATCATCACTGAGACTGAGTAGTCATGATGACACAGGACTCTCATGGAGGCTGTGGTCGTAACACAAAAGGCATGAACTTAGATACTAGAGAAGTGCTTCTTGGCACCAAACTCATTAGGGCTGGGCAGCAGACTAACTGCCTGGAGACCAAGTTCCCTTACCCATTTCATGGGGATCCTTTTAGGGAACCTCTTTCTGCCTGTCGGTCTTCTGACCTATAAAAGCAAGGTCTCCACTATTCGTAGAGCACTTCCCAGGTCTGGCTCATTGACTCCATACATCACGCCAGCCTAATTCAACCAGGTGAGTGGATTTCATTGTCACAGGTTCTGCTGCAGACTTCTTTTTTTTTTTTTTTTTTTTTGTAGAGACAGAGTCTCACTTTATGGCCCTTGGTAGAGTGCTGTGGCCTCACACAGCTCACAGCAACCTCCAACTCCTGGGCTCAAGCGATTCTCTTGCCTCAGCCTCCCGAGTAGCTGGGACTACAGGCGCCCGCCACAATGCCCGGCTATTTTTTTGGTTGCAGTTTGGCCGGGGCCGGGTTTGAACCCACCACCCTCGGTATATGGGGCCAGCGCCCTACTGACTGAGCCACAGGCACCGCCCATGCAGACTTCTGTTTGGGAGAGCCACATGCTCAGACAGGGTGAGGTCAGGGTAATTAACATATGGGGCAAACAGCTATATATCAGGACTTCAATATTTCTCTCACCAGGGCTGAGAGTTCTTTATCACTGAACTCACTTAACTTGGTGAATTCCGTGATAATGTGTTATAATGTGTTATCTTTAAATTTCCATTTACCTGATGGAAAAAGGGGGCCTCCCTTGGCACAGTCAACCGAATTGCACCTCTGGTATCGCCAATTGAGTTTCCCCCTTTTGGGTCATTTATGATTAGTTATGTTTATTGCCTAGTAGTTTAACTTCACATCAGATAAATCTTCTAAGTGCCTGCCACGTTGGAGAAAGGGTAGGAAGGCAAGTCCCTGAGGTCACATGTCTGAACCTTCACCTGTGTATCTCTTTTCACAGGTACAAGTACATATGTAATGTAGACCCCAAAGTGGGGGCCATGCCAGGTTATGGGGTGCAAATTAATTATAACTTAATAGCTTATTTTGATTATTTATTGTGCAAAGGGTGTGATGATTAACATAGGTGTGGGAGGCACGTTCACCAGGTTGAAATCCTGATTCTGCTACCTCTCAGCTGTGTGACCTAGAGTGAGGCCTTTAAAGCTCAGTTAGCTTATCTGAAAAATGAGAATCAATAAAATCTGTCAGGGTTTGAGGGTATTATATGAGTTAAGCTGTATGAAGCACTTTGAACAGTGCTCAGTAGAAGGCATTAGCCATCATTAGTATCATCTGCACTGAGGGTGACTATCGGTCAATTACAAGGTTTAAGCCAATACAGGACCAGTTCTCCAAGCTCACGGTCTAGTCACAGGAAATAGCCACCAGAGACTCTCTGTCCTTCCAGTGTCCCTGTAACTTAGGTTGCATTATGAAGATGGGACAGATTTTGGAAGGATGCCAAACTTCCCTACTTTCTCTAGAGGAGCTCCCTTCCGAGTAACTGTTTTGAAAAATTTTTTCATTAATTAATTTATTATTATTATTTTTTTTTTTTTTTTTTTTTGCAGTTTTTGGCCAGGGCTGGGTTTGAACCTGCCACTTCTGGCGTATGGAACCAGCGCCTACTCCTTTGAGCCACAGGCGCTGCCCAAAATTTATTTTTTAAATTGAGGTATCACCTGCACAAAGGGCATACATATGTTTACACCCATGGAATCGCCACCATGAAAAAAATGTGAACAGTTATTACCATCACACCGTAAACCTCCCGGGCTGGTACCACAATGTCCACCCCAGGTAACCTCCTTTCTGACTTCTGACACTCACACATGAGCTTTTTCTGTTACGAGCTTCATACAAATGGGAGCATAGGAGTGGTGTTCTGATAAATGTTTGACCACCAGCTCACTCAACTTCTTTTTTTTTCAAAGAAGAAGAAAGCCCTGAGTTTTATACCTTTGTCAATTTCCTTGGCAGTCACTACTAGTGTTTTTTTTTTTTTTTGAAACAGAGTCTCACTCTATCAACCTGAGTAAAGTGCTGTAGCATCATAGCTCATAGCAACCTCAATCTCTTGGGCTTAAGTGATCCTCTTACCTCGGCCTTCTAAGTAGCTGGGACTACAGGCACCCACCACAATACCCAGCTAGTTTTTTTCTATTTTTAAAGTAAAGACAGGGTCTAGCTCTTCCTCAGGTTTGTCTCAAACTCCCTGAGCTCAAGCAATGCCGCTCCTCAGCCTCCCAGAGTGCTAGGATTACAGCTGTGAGCCACTGCACCTAGCCTACCACCACTGATTTGAAGCTGTCAAGGGGAGGTTCTTAAACATGGAACTAGAAATTGATATACAGTAGGACACAGTTATATAATATTTCTACCAAACTGATACAATAGATGTGAATGACGTCAATCACATAAGGAAGAGTATGTCATAAAATAATTAGGAAGTAAAAGGGTTTCTAGTATTTACTACTTTTGTTATACATATAATTTATTTACTTGTAAGTTCATATGATTTAATTTCTAATAAAGCTTATATTTAACAATTGGCTTGCAAAATTCCTATAATGTATGCAACAATTTGTTCTTATCCGTAAGCATGAGCTTTCTCAGCCCACGGCTAAATTATATACAGTAGGTGCCATTCTTTTGTGTGGACTTATTTCATTCAGCATGCTGTCTGTGGGAACTCATCTCTGTTATTCTGTGCAGTGGGTATTCTTTCTTTTATTGCTGTGGTATATCCATGTGGTATTATTCTGAATGGACATACCATAATTTATTCTTTTTTTTTTTTTTTTTTTTTTTGTAGAGACAGAGTCTCACTTTATCACCCTCGGTAGAGTGCCGTGGCATCACACAGCTCACAGCAACCTCTAACTCTTGGGCTTAGGCGATTCTCTTGCCTCAGCCTCCCGAGCAGCTGGGACTACAGGCACCCGCCACAATGCCCGGCTATATTTTTGTTGCAGTTTGGCCGGGGCTGGGCTTGACCCACCACCCTCGGCATATGGGGCCGGCGCCTTACTCACTGAGCCATAGGCACCGCCCAATTTATTCATTTTCTTATTTATGGCCATTTGCTTATTTCCTGTTTAGGACTGCTAATTAGCTTTATTTATGAAGATACTATACTTACTCATGTATATATACATTTGAGTGGATATAGATGTTCATTTCTCTTGATTTTATGGGTTTGCCAAATCCCACTTGTAGGTATGTTTGTCTGTAGGAGATAAGGCCGAATAGTTTTCCCAAGGAGGGAACAGTTTTTCCTTCCATCTGCAATGTTTGAGCATTCTATTGCTCTACTTCCTTGCTGCCACTTGGTATTGTCATTCTAAAATTTAGCCATTCTGGTGAATCCCTAGTGATTATCTCAGAACAATTTCAATGTGCATTTACCTGATAAGTAATGATGTTGAGTTGCTATCCCATGAACAAATGTGAACCTGAAAGAGCCAATCCTTCAAGACTGAGTGACCACTTGGGCCTAAATTTAATATAGAATCAAGTGGCCACTTTCCGACTATAGCTCTGACTATGGCCACTTTCTGACATGTACTTTGAGCTCACCCAAAACACAGGCCTTTTTAGCTTTGGGGACATTCAGACGTCATCTGAACCAACCAATCAGAGCTAACCTGCCTCAACCCAAAAGGCTCAGTTGTGCTGACTAATCAGAACTAAGCAAGTTTGAATCTTTATTTGTATAAGCAAACCTGATTGGGAGGCTGAGTTCCGAGAACTTTTGCTATAAAACCAGAATCCTCTCCTTATACTGCGGAAAGTTTCTTCCTTTACACCAAAGGCTGTATGTGTTCACCGGGATAAAGTTTCTTCCCCCAAATTCCTTGTCAGAGAACTTTTGTTCACATGACATTTTTTTCTCCACACAAAAGGTGTAAGTGGATTTTTAGGAATTATTAGTGGATGGGTCTGATTCAGCTTTGCCCTAGGCACTGAATGCTATTCTGGGATTTAGTTTACCTGCAAGGAAAGTGGGCATTTGATGCAGGTTATCTGCTTGTCTGTCGCCAAAGGGTTGTTTGTGACCAAAGTGATGATCCTTAAGGCTGGGATGGCTCCTGGGTCTGTGAAGCCCTTTGGGACACATCACTGAAAGAAGTGCCCAGGCAGCAGAATTCTTCACTGGAAGGCTGGGGGAAGTAGGACAAGAAAACTTGAAGTTCAGGTTCTATTTCTCCCTTTTTATAGCCATGGGTCCTCAGGAACTCCCAGAACCTTTGGCTCCTCAGTTTGCTTATGTTACATGGGGCAAGGGTGATTGAGGGGTGCCAATTACAAAGAAACCCAGAGACAAGCTCTGTAAGAGAATCCCAAAGTCACTTCTGTGGGGTCATCAGAGATAGTCAGGGATCTCCTTGGGAATGCTGCAGCAGGCTCTCAGAGCTTCCCCAGGAAACAAGCAAACCCAATCCCAGGAGCACCTTCACTGAGTTCTGTGTAAGGGCCCTCTCCTCTTGTTCTAAGCTCTTGTGGAAAATGCCAAAGCAGGCTGGGTACAGTGGCTCACGCTATAATCCTAGCACTCTGGGAGGCTGAAGCCTTGAGCTCAGGAGTTTGACACTAGCCTGAGCAAAGCAAGACCCCCATCTCTACTAAAAATAGAAAAACCAGCTGGGCATAGTTGTAGGTACCTGCTGTCCCAGCTATTCAAGATGCTGAGGCAAGAGGATCACTTGAGCCCAAGAGTTTGAGGTTGCTGTGAGCTATGAGGCCATGACACTCTACCCAGGGTGACAGAGTGAGTCTCTGTCTCAAAATATAAAAAGAAAATACCAAGCCAACAAAGAAGCTAACTTCACTAGTGCCTTCTGGAAGCCATAAGCCTCTAGCCAAGTGAAGTCAAGGGTCAAGCAAAGTGGTGTGATGCTGGACAATAGGAGACCATGCCCCAGAGAGTCAGTGGAGAACAGGAGGGGAGGATGTTCTGAGGTTTGTGAACACACTGTGCCCTACAGAAAGATGAACTCTTCTGAACTGCCTTTTTGTCAGCTCCCATATTTTTTAATTCTAAAAATCATGAATGCTAATTAAAGGAAATTTTGGAAACAGAAGAAGCAGAAAAAAAAATCATCCATAATCCCATGTTTCAAAAGCTATTATTATTAATAATGTCTATACACAATTTTCCCCCACTTAACAATATAATCTTTCATTTATAACTCTTTAATATTATCTTTTTACTGGTTGCGTTGCATTCCATTTTGTGGATATAACAAAATTTATTTGACTACGAAATAGTGTTCTTTCTCTACCCACCACTTAGTAATTTCTGTGAATGTTTTAAAATTTACAAATCTTGCAGACCTATTGCACCACAGGAAGAAGGTGCCAGAACTTATCTTGTTGTCATTTTTTGAGCACGAAGTCTCTGACCACTAACGAGACTGGCTAGCAGCTGTTTATGGACAAAGTGACTCTGAAAGTAGGCAGGGAAAGAAATTAAAGTCAATAGTCTCTAATGGGACTTAACATCTCTAAAATATATAATAATGTTAACTAATTCCTTTATCATTCACTTACTTATTACTTATCTACTCATCACTTGTAATTAAGTTTTAGAGGCAGACAGACATATCTGGGTTCTTGACTCAGCCCTGTCACTTATCAGCTGAAGGACTGATTATCGTACACAGGATTATTTATGTCAGTGACCTTTCTCTTGCCTCAGTTTTTCCGTCTATAAAATGAGTGATAACGCCTCTCAAGGTCATTACAAGTATCAAACCCAGTAAGTCTATGGAGAACCTTTCCCATCTGGCCCTTGACTCTCCTCTCTTGTATTGGGCAAGTGCCGTAGCAGGATCTAAGGAGTTATCCAGGCAGTGGCCTGCAATCAGTTTTGCTAGTGGGTGGAGGATGAGACAGAGACTGCTGGAGAGCAGGATTGCTCCTGAGATCAGAGCTAGAGCCAGAAGAAGAACGTGCGTCACTGTAGCTTCCAGGGATCTAAAGTACCTTTGGAAGGTCTGTTGTCCAGTGAGGTTCAGAAGACCATGCGAGTATCTCTGACTCCTTACCACACCCTTGTGTGAATTTCAGAGGTGCATTTAGGAATGACAAGTGTGATTCATAATACACCTGCCCCCACCCCACTCCCCTCGCCCTGTAGTAACTTCTAGTGTTTCCTGACTTAAGGAGATTTCATCTTGTCTGGCTGTGGCTCTTTCTTCTCAGCACTTTTCTCTGGGGCTAAGAATGAAGGAAGAAGCCCTTTGGAGTCTCCAACACTAACGATGTCACCTCAGTGACTTCCATGGGCCATTAGGCAGCCAGTCAGCAGCTTTTATGTCCTTGCTACCAGCAGGATATAGAATATGGGGGAGGAGAAGTCATTTCTCTCCTGCTGATCGGACATTCATTAACGTGTTAGAAGCATAGGCGGCATTGTTAACTGCAGCTCCCCTCTGATACGCGGACTTCCTAGAAAGATTAATGTTCTCTTGAATAGGAAAACATGAAGCAAAACAGAGCAGAACCCAAACACCAGGCCTTCCCGGGAAGGAGGCAAGGCGAGGTTATCTGTGGTGCCTTCGCAGCCCTCACGCCCCTGTTTCGGCTACTCTACTTAAAGAAGGATTTCTAAGGCTGGGTGCTGTGGCTCACGCCTATAATCCCAGCATTCTGGGAGGCCAAGGCGGGTGGATTACCCGAGCTCACAGGTTTGAGGACAGCCTGTGCAAGAGCGAGACCCTGCCTCTAGAAATAGCTGGGTGTTGTGGCGGGCACCTGTAGTCCCAGCTACTTGGGAGGCTGAGGCATTAGGATTGCTTGAGCCTAAGAGTTGGAGGTTGCTGTGAGCTGTGACACCATAGCACTTGACCCAGAGTGAAAAAGTGAGACTCTGTCTCAAAAAAAAAAACAAAATAAAAATAAATAAATAAATAAAAATTAAAGAAGGATTTCCCCATTTCTACCACGAGTGATGTTCTATTGTCCAGCGCAGTGCAGCGATGGGATTTCCATTGTGCGTGGACCCTTTTGACAACCTGTAGGCACTGGGGAAATTGACCCCAGCCAATCTCCATCATCTGCTCCGCACTGGAGTTACTATGGCTTCACCTTCCTCACTTCTTGACTTGTCTCTTAATCCACCTGACATTTAAGCCTGTGCTTGCCAAGATCACGTTGTCAATAGATGAAGTGGTCACTCCTTGTCCTCCTTTCTGGTGACTTCTGGCTGCTCCCTCTCACTTAGGAAGCCCCAGTCCTCAGGCTCTGTGGTTGGCAAATTCTCCTTCTTGCATTTTCGGCACACTCTTGTATTCTCCTTTGTGAGCTGCTGTTTTCTCTGCCCATTGTTTAACGCAGACATTTTCAAATTATTTTTTTTTTTGCAGCAAAGCCTCTTTTTTTTTTTTAACAAATAAAATTGTATGTACATCCAAGCCAAATATAAAACATAGAAAACCGCAGTTCTTGTGGTTGAATAGTGGGCAGCAGTGGTGGTACCTGGGGGCTGGCACCTTCCCTTCCCTTGTCTCTCCCAGAATCCCGGAGAGCACCTCTCTGGAATCCGGGGCCTCCCAGAAGCAGTTTGCAAACTGCAGCCTTAAGTGATGAGGTCTGCAGGGGTCTTCACGCCTCACCCCGCTCCCTCCTTCTGGACGGCTCCAGCCTTCCCAGTAGTGACAGTTCCTTTCTCCAAAGGTGGCATGTGTGCAGACCCAAGAAACAACAAACCCCCTTTTCTTACTCCTGTCCTTCTTTTAAGTAACTGAAAAACGAGATTCAGGAGACGGACAGGGGGAGCGCAAGCAAGTCAGCTTCATTGCTCACCATGCTAATGAGCCAGATGGGTTTTCTGTCTTTGCTAGCATTAACTCATCCATCTGTCCTGAGCAAAAGTGGATGTTTTTAAGCATATCTGCCTGCCTGGAGAATGATTTTGAATGTTCATATCCTGTAGAATGCTTACTCCAGAAGAAAAGGGATGACTTACTGGTGCGGTAGCTCATGCCTGTAATTCTGGCACCCTGGGAGGCCAAGGCGAGTGGATTGCTTGAGCTCATGAGTTCGAGACCAGCCTGAGCAAAAGCAAGACCCCCGTCTCTACTAAAAATAGAAAAAATTGAGGCAAGAGGCTCACTCTTGGAGTTGATCTTGAGTTGGAGGTTGCTGTGAGCTATGGCGTCACAGCACTCTAACCAGGGCAACAGCTTGAGACTCTTGTCTCAAAAAAAAAAAAAGAAAGAAAAAGAAAAGGGATGATGCTTTGATGTATGGAAAACTTACCTGAGTATTGTTCAATATTCCAGAAAATCATGAAATTTTCTGAACACAATGGCTCCTGTGGTATTTTCATCACCAATGCGAAACCACGTACCTGTGTTGGTTGGTGACTGGGCTGGCTGCTGTGTTCACTGTGTTTCATATAGAAGCCAGAGCCGCTGCTTTTTGGCTTCTGGTAAACTTGTGCCCAAATGATGCTCAGATGCACGCAATTCCCTGAAGGGGCCAGGCCGTCTCTTCCCTCCTGGACTTTGCACTTCCTGTATTTGCTTGATTTCTCTGAAGATGACCTGATGACCTAGGAGAAGGCAAGACTCCTTCCTCTGAGTTTCCAGAGACTGTGGCTCACACTGCAACTGATTCTTTTTCTGCTGCTGCTGCCAACAAACCTTAAGTGCCACCTGGGTAAGGGTCCTGCACTAATATGGACACAGCATAAGCATCCTTCCTTGTGCTGGGATTATTTTGATGTGATGTACCTTTTTTTTTTTTTTTGAGACAGAGTCTTACTCTGTCACCCTGGATAGAGTGCCATGGTGTCATCATAGCTCAAGCAACCTCAAACTGGGCTTAAGCAATCTTCTTCCCTCACCCTCCTGAGTAGCTGGACTACAGATGCCCACCACAAAGCCAAGCTAATTTTTCTATTTTTAGTAGAGATGGATTCTTACTCTTGCTTAGGCTGGTCTGGAACTCCTGAGCTCAGGTGATCCACCTGCCTTGGCCTCCCAGAGCGCTAGAATTACAGGCATGAGCCACTGCACCTGAACTGATGTGATACACCGTCACGTCAAAATAAACAGCATTTATTTGAAAAGATATAAATCTGGTCCGTCAGGAACTAATGAGGACAAATGGTGGAACGTCTCCGTCAAAGCCAGTCACAGACAGCCTAAGGTGAAATAAAGGTCTCAGGGAGAGGTTAATTTTTCCTCCCAAGATTATCTGGGGAGGCCTTGTCATTCATTCTTTGGTGTCTGTGCCAGAAAAATCAATTGTTAAATTATTCACCGAGTCAGATCAGGTCATTTTGAAAGCAGTCTTCATAGTCAGCAAAGCTTTATCAAAGCTGACATTATTCTTGATATCTGAACAGAATAGTTTTCTAATTTAATACTTAATCTTTCCACAAAACGCTATGATAAAAAAAGATGTTACTCCAGCCTGGGTATTGAGGAAATCAAAAGCTTTCCTGATTGTTTTATTCTCTCTGTACCTTTTCAAGTGACTAAAACTTGGAAGTAATGAAGAGACTCATGAAACAATGCTGGTTTTAGTTTATAGTTCAAATCTCTTGATTATCAGCCGCTTACATGTTTCTCCCGATTTCTCTTTGCCTTCACACTGAATGCCAGGGTGTACGTGTCGATTTAGAGACAGCACAAGGGACCTTTGAAGTTGTTCTTATCCATAAGTCAGACCAGGTGGATTGAAGGTCACCAACGTGAAGCTGGCACACCTGCGTTCTGGACGCACATCTTGAGCTTGTGGCCTCAGAGGGCCCACCCAAAACTTTGTTTTCTTCCATGGTAAAATAGGGGTGTCAGTGCTCACTTTGCAGGGGTTTTGGGAGAGTTGAATGATGAATAAATGGGGCGGCACCTGTGGCTCAGTGAGTAGGGCGCCGGCCCCATATGCCGAGGGTGGCGGGTTCAAACCCAGCCCCGGCCAAACTGCAACCAAAAAATAGCCGGGCGTTGTGGCGGGCGCCTATAGTCCCAGCTGCTCGGGAGGCTGAGGCAAGAGAATCCCGTAAGCCCAAGAGTTAAGAGGTTGCTGTGAGCCGTATGACGCCACGGCACTCTACCTGAGACTCTGTCTCTACAAAAAAAAAAAGAATGATGAATAAATGGCCCCCTGAATTCAAGGAGCTTCTCCTTCCCCACAAGACCTGATCCACTGTGCTATCTTCTCTCCTACTCCAATTCATTCCCTTCTCTTCAACGTTTACCACAGTGGAACATCGCCTTTCTCCTTTTCATTATATCCCTTAATTAGAATTTGGGTCTTCTTCAGAAAATCTTGAAGGTGGTAACCGTATACTTATCCTAGTAAGATTAGGAAGATTTGGGTGTTTAATAAAAACCACGAGCCTGGCTCAAAGGGGAAGATTTTCTTCACTGAAACTTTCAAGTGACTTTGGAATTTTGAAAGACATTTAGCTTTTTACAAAGACCTGGATTCTATTTACAAAGAGAGCCTGACTCCACAATTCACCAAGCCTCAAAGCTCTCTATTAGGGTGGCGTCTGTGGCTCAGTGAGTAGGGCACCGGCCCCATATACTGAGGGTAGTGGGTTCAAACCTGGCCCCGGCAACAACTGCAACAACAACAACAAAAAAATACCCGGGCGTTGTGGCAGGTGCCTGTAGTCCCAGCTACTCGGGAGGCTGAGGCAAGAGAATCACCTAAGCCCAAGAGCTGGAGGTTGCTGTGAGCTGTGACACCACGGCACTCTACCCAGGGTGAAAAAGTGAGACTCTGTCTCTTAAAAAAATTAAAAAAGCTCTCTATTAGCATGTGGTTGGCTAGGATCCTCTCATAAATCACCTTGTCCCCTAGGCCAGGGGGGATGGCCGTGCCCTGTGGGTTAGCAGCAATAGGAGCACAGGGACCGGGTCTGCCTCTGTATGGCTGTGTCTCTTAGGACAGTGCGTGACACCTCGTAAGTGCTCAGATATATTACTGCCAAAGGGATAAATGAATATGTCTCACCAGTCATGGAATCATAGCATTGAAATCAACTTGCTACCTGGGAGGACATGGTCAGTAGTGGTATATCCCCTACCGCCTGCATAACCCAAAGAATTTTCCATGTGTTAGTCTGATGATGGCTGGTAAAACATCTGTATTTTGGGAGCCATCTGCCTCCAGGTCACTTTTGGTTTGCTGTATTTCACTGCTCACCCTTGATTAGACGGTTAGAGGAGACAGGAAAATTTGTTCAGGGAGAAAGCCAATTAAAGCCCAAACGGAGAGAAATTAATGGCCTGCAGTAATTCTGTGATCTGAGGGCAAAATCTCAAGCCTCTCCCTTCTTGAGGCCAATGCTCTTTTTTTCCAACCTTCCCAACACTTTTGTAATGGCTTTTTGTTGTCGTTGCTAATGTTGAAATTCCAAGTGAAATATTGACTTTTGGGATAACTATTTACAGCATTTACTTTAAGCAAATGAGAAAATCTAAGAAATGTCCCTCCTTGTGTTAATTTTACCAGATTTATAACTTGGCAAGTCACTGGGTGGAATTGGGTTAGTTGAGGAATCAAATATATAGTGGCTGGAACAGTGTTATCATTATTACCAGTTTTAAATCACTGTGGCTGTTTTCAGTCGAAATACTACAGGGAAATCTCAATTAAGTGGACATTAGCCTTCCAGAAAGTTCAAGTGATTTGACAAAACAAACACCACACAACGTAACACAATAATAACTAACTTATCTGGGTGGTGCCTGTGGCTCAGTGGGTAGGGAGCCAGCTCCATATACTGAGGGTGGCGGGTTCGAACTCAGTTCTGGCCAAACTGCAACAAAAAAATAGCAGGGCATTGTGGTCGGCACCTGTAGTCCCAGCTACTTGGGAGGCTGAAGCAAGAGAATCATCTAAGCCCAAGAGCTGGAGGTTGCTGTGAGCTGTGATGCCATGGCACTCTACTGAGGGCAATAAAGTAAGACTCTGTCTCAATAATAATAATAATAACACTTATCCAAATTCCCATAGAGCTCTACCATTATGTCTATATTCGCTGCACAATTGGCCTGAATTTTGCATCTTACTATTGTTGATATTGACTTAAACTATTAAAAATGAGAAATGGTGGGCGGCGCCTGTGGCTCAAGGAGTAGGGTTCCTGACCCATATGCCGGAGGTGGCGGGTTCAAACCCAGCCACGGCCAAAAACCACAAAAAAAAAAAAAAAAAATGAGAAATGGTGTGAGGTAGGCTGTCTTGAAGCTCTATGACTGCCCCACAGAACTTTCTGTCTTGCTGGAAATGTTCTAAAATGGCATTGTCCAATATGGTAGCTCTTGGGCCCTGGAGATGTGGCTAGAGAAACTGAGAAACTGACATTTGATT
Organism: Nycticebus coucang; assembly: GCF_027406575.1. Classification (NCBI taxonomy): domain Eukaryota; kingdom Metazoa; phylum Chordata; class Mammalia; order Primates; family Lorisidae; genus Nycticebus; species Nycticebus coucang. The sequence goes on along the minus strand of NC_069802.1, from coordinate 25,411,797 downwards.
GTAATTTTAATGTAAGTTTGATTTAATCATGAGACATACCAGGTCTATAATATTTGGGGCCAAAAATACATTTTTATTATGAAATATTTTAAACATTCAGAAACATACACAGGTATTATAAACCACCATCTGGAATGAACCCATTGCTGACATTTTGTTGTCTTTGCTTCAAAGGCTTTTAAAGAGATAAAGCATTAACGATATAATTGAACCTCTCCTTCCCTCTTTCCCCATTCCAGAAATCTGTATCTCCTTCCTGTCTATGTTTTTATAGTTTATTTATAAACAATATGTAGCACTGAGTGTTTAAACAAGTTGAACAATGGCATTGTACTATATATGTCATTCTGCAATTTTTTTTTTCCACTTACCATTATACAAAGTCTGACAATTAAGCATGTGGACTCATCCCTGAAAAAGTGCTACCTCATTGCTGAATATCACTAGGGTCACCTTCGAAGTACTCCCCTTGGGAAACTAGGCTCTGATACCAGCACCTAGTCCACCCTTCAAAGCAATTTTGGAGCTCTTTTTCTGGAATGGTCATCAGAGCTGTTGTCATTTTATCTTGATGATGTGAATGTCACCAAAATGTCTTCCTTTCAATATTTTCTTTATCCTTGGGTAAAGAAAAAAGTCCTTGGGGGCCAGATCAAGTTTGTAAGGGGGGTGTTCCAAGACAGTTATTTGTTTACTGGCTAAAATCTCCTTCACAGAGCATGCTATGTGAGCTGGTGCATTGTTGTGATGCAAGAGTCATGAGTTGTTGACCAAGATTTTTCAGTTAAGTGTTTCCTGTTTCTCTGTAGATGCTTACTTACTCTGCTATGCTTCTCACAGTAAGTGGGTGGTTTTGATGCACAATTTGTGGCCTGGAGTAGTTCTGTGGTCTGAAAGCAAAATCCTAAATCTGTTTGTTTCTGGCCATTCTGACTTGTCTTCATCAGTGACACTTTTTCTCTCTTCAGAAAAACATCTAATCTATTTTTACACTGCTGCTTTCTTCGTGACATATTCCCCATAAACTTGGAATAACATGTCCCTGATTTTGCTTCTAGTCTTACTAAGTTTAACAAGAAATTTACAAATATTTGTTTGTTGCTCTAATTCAAGCTCTGACATTCTTGCGACAGCACACAAAAACACACAACAATAATGGATGCCACACATCGACACTAACACAGCTGTGAGACACTGATATACCAAGGCTATGAAACCTTACTGAGCTGTTTATACAGCACTAAACAGCTGCCAATATAAGTACATGGCAGCAAGTTCACAAACTCAATTGTCAGACCTCATAATTCTGGGCCCTATCCAGGTTAATATAAAAATGAATTTTGGGTGGCTCCTGTGGCTCAGTGAGCCCCATTTACTGAGGGTAACGGGTTCAAATCTGACCATGGCTAAACTGCAGCAAAAAAAACCAGCCAGGCATTGTGGCAGGTGCCTGTAGTCCCAGGTACTCCGGAGGCGGAGGCAAGAGAATCACCTAAGCCCAGGAGTTGGAGGTTGCTGTGAGCTGTGACGCCACAGCCCTGTACCAAGGGTGACAAAGTGAGACTCTGTTCCTAAAAATAAATAAATAAATAAATATGAATTTCACATACAAATTAATTTCATTCACTATTATTAATTCCTTTAAAGGGTTCCAAATTATAAACGTGCACAATACTCTTATGAAATCCCCTTAGGATGGTAAATTTGAGTTGTTTTCGATTTTTTTCTCTTCTAAAAACAATGTTATAACAGATATCCTGGTACATTTTTTCTTGAGAATATGTGTGAGAGTTTCTCTATGTTTGTTCTTATTTCTTATCATTATTGATATATCTATATACTTATTTAGCTTATTTTACTTTTTTTCTATTTACCATCCTTTTTCTTCACTTTTCACCTACCTTTTCCCCCTTCCCCTGTTTAGAAAGTTAAACATTCAGCTTCTATTCATTGTGATTACTTATTAGCACTCAGGATTAAAGGTCTATTGATTTATACCTAATCAATATCTCTATCGTTTTCTCAAGCAATATAAGGAGCTTAGAATGCTTTTGCTCCTAAAACTCTCTTTCATATTTTGTGTTTTGGGGGTAATACTGAGTATTTTAGTTCTACCTTTTAAAAAAAGTACCAGTTATTCACTATTATTGTTATCATAATCTTATAGTCAATATTGTTTAGATTTTCATCTAAACTTTTTCATCCATTCTTGGTTCACCATTTGTTCTTTGCATTATATACTTTCCTTCTGGGTTTGGTTTATTTCTTACCGAGTCACCTTTGATATTTCTTTTAATAAGGGAATGTTAGCAGTTAAATGTTTCTGACTTCTGTGTCTAAAAATTTTTTTTATTCATTGCTGCATAATGATTTTGTCTGGGCTCCCAATAATATCTCTTTCCTATTGTTTCCCTCCTCTGAGATTCCTATTAAATATATGCTGAATCTGTTCATTCCCTATTAAATGTCTCTAAATTATCTTTCATGTTTCATCCTTTATCTCTCTGAGCTACATTCGAATCATTTCCTCATGTCTACCATTTAGTTCCTTGATTCTCTCTTTAAATTAATGTATTGTATAATGCATCTATTTAATTTTAGTGACTCTAATATTTTATTTCTAAAAGCTCAGCTGCATTTTGTATTTTATTTTTTGAGACAGAGGCTAACTCTCTTACTCCAGGCATCATAGCTCACAGCAACCTTAAACTCCTGGGCTCAAGTAATCCTCCTGTCTCAGCCTCCAGAGTAGCTGGGACTACAGACACCCACCACAATGCCTGTGTACTTTTTCTACTCTTGGCAGAGACAAGATCTCATTCTTTCTCAGGCTGGTTTAAGAACCCCTGAACTCAGGCAATCCACCGTTGCCTAGGCCTCCCAGAATGCTAGGATTGTAGGCATGAGCCACTGTGCCTGGCCCATGACTTCTACTTCTAAAGCCTGTCATTCTAAATCAGATTTAATGACTAAGCAGAACTGATTTAAAAAGGGAACTGTGTTGACCTGGGACCTGTAGCTCAAATGGCTAGGGCACCAGACACATACACCAGAGCTGGCAGATCTGAATCCAGCCCAGGCCTGCCGAACAATGACAACTGCAACCAAAAAATAGCCGGGTGCTGTGGCAGGCACCTGCAGTCCCAGCTACTTGGGAGTCTGAGGCAAGAGGATCTCTTAAGCCCAAGAGTTTGAGGTTGCTGTGAGCTGTGACAGCACTCTACCCAGAGTGAGAGCTTGAGACTCTGTCTCAAAAAATAAAAAAATAAAAAGGGAAGTGTGGGCCAGGTGCGGTGGCTCACGCCTGTAATCCTATGACTCTGGGAGGCTGAAGAGGGTGGATTGCCTGAACTCAGGAGTTCTAGACCAGCCTGAGCAAAAGCAACACCCCATCTGTAAAAGTATCTGAGCATAGTGGGGGGCTCCTGTAGTCTCAGCTACTTGAGAGGCTGACGCAAAAGAATCACTCGAGTCCAAGAGTTTGAGGTTGCTGTGAGCTACGTACGATGCCACAGCAATCTACCGAGGGCACAAGATTAAGCTACGTCTCAAAAAAAAAAGGAAGTGTGGAGACAAAACACTGATTATCTCAGAGTTCAGTGAAAATTATTTTTGAATTACATACATGCCTGTTCCTTTGCTAATGGGTGTGAATGAAGAAAATAGAGATGGCTGGGTGTAAGCAGTATGTGATAATACTAAGTCAGGAAAGTAAAGAACGCAAATGTATCTCTAGACTGTCAGTTTCACCAGGACCACAGCTCCATTCCTCTGGCCTCTGGCCCTCTGACCCCCTGGTTTCTTACATAGTTGACCCTGTTCTCTTATTCTCCCTGACTTGCGACCGGCCCAGTAGCTCCTGTCCCTCTCCTCCTCTCTGTGGCAGTTTCATATTTGCTAAGATGAGTTTGCTCATTAAACATTTTGTTGTATTTTATTTCAAAAAAAAAAAAAAAAAGGGCTGTCAGTTTCAATTATAATTAGAGAAATTCAAACTAAAGCTCCAGGAAGATGCCATTTTGCTCTTACCATAGTGGAAAGAAGTAAATCAGGGGTCCTCAAACTTTTAAACAGGGGGCCAGTTCACTGTCTCTCACACCGTTGGCAGGCCAGACTATAGTTTTAAAAAAACTATGAACAAATTCCTACGCACACTGCACATATCTTATTTTGAAGTGAAAAAACAAAATGGGGGCGGCGCCTGTGGCTCAAATGAGTAGGATGCTGGCCCCATATGCCAGAGGTGGTGGGTTCAAACCCAGCCCTGGCCAAAAACTGCCCCCCCCCCAAAAAAAAAAACAAAATGGGAACAAATACAATCACACTGCCTCCTGTGGCCCGCGGGCCGTAGTTTGAGGGCCCCTGAAAAGAATCTGATAATACCAAGCGTTGGGAAGGGTGTGGAGTAACTATGATTCCTGTACTTTACTGGCGGGAGTGTTAATTAGTACAAGCATTTTAGGTAAAAGTTTGATATTACATGGCAAAATAGAAGCGTCTGCCCTTCTATAGACATGCTTACACACGTACATCTGAAACTTCACACCAACATGGACCAAAACGGCCCCCAAGAGGGACCAAGCCAAATGTTCAAAGCAGTAGGAATGAAAAATAAATTTTATATTATTCCTGCAACGGCCTTCCATTCGGCTGTAGTAACAGACATAATTGACAGCTGCAGACAGTGACAGGGATAAATCCTGGAATCAGAACATGAGTAGGAGAAGCGAGTCCCAAAAGGACATGTAAAGAAGGCATCCTTTACGGAAAGTGGAGAAACAGGTACAGTGGGACCAAACCGTGCGCACGGCCAGCTCTGTGTTCCCCTCTCCTGTCCCTCTCTCCCGCTACTTTCACATGACCTCGTAAGCTCTTCATTTTCTGGCGCAGCCCTTCTAATGAGTGGTGTTCACATGTGCTCTTCCAACTTCATGTGTTCATACATTTATTCAAGGTCACAGTACCAGTTCTGCTCAAGGCACTGATCTCGGTGCTGATGGACAAACAGACAAAACGGCAGTAATCCCGCTTTCATCCTGGAGCTAACATTTGGGGGAAGTAAGAATAGGGAGGAAGGGCAAAACAGTAAACAAGAGAAATGTGCCTTCTATGCCATGCAATAGAAAGTGATAAAGCCAGGACAGGTTGTCAGTTTATTTTATTTTGATTGACTGATTGATTGTTTTTTTTTGTTGTTGTTGTTTGTTTGTTTTGAGACAGAGTCTCACTTTGTCAACCTCAGTAGAGTGCTATGGCGTCACAGCTCACAGCAACCTCAAACTCTCGGGCTTAAGTGATTCTTTTGCCTCAGCCTCCAAAGTTGCTGGGCCTATAGGTGCCTCCGCCCGCCACACCAGCTATTTTTAGAGACAAGGTCTCACTCTTGCTCAGACTGGTCTCCAACTTGTGAGCTCAAGCAGTCCACCTACCTCAGCCTCCTGGAGCGCTAGGATTATAGGCGTGAGCCACCTCGCCCGGCCTAATGGAATGATTGAAACAGAGTCTCACTTTGTAGCTCTTGGTAGAGTGCTTTTGCATCATAGCTCACAGCAATCCATCAAACTCCTGGGCTCAAGAGATCCTCTTGCCTCAGCCTCCCAAGTAGCTGCGACTACAGGTGCCTGCCACAATGCCCAGCTAGTTTTTTTATTTTTAGTAGAGATGGTGTCTTGCTCTTGCTAAGGCTGATCTCATAGTCCTGAGCTCAAGTGATTCACCTGCCTTGGCCTCCCAGAATGCCTGTAGGGTTACAGGCATGACCCACTGTACCTGGCCGTGGTTGTAATTTTAAATGAGGTGATCAGTTCATGAAGAACTCTTCATGATGGCAACATATAAGCAAAGACCTAAGAAGGAGTGAGGAGGAGGCTAGTCACGCTGGTGTCTGGGAGAAGTGCAGCAAGAGCAGCAAGTGCAAAGGCCCTGGGGCACATCCGTATCAGTCATTGTTACAGCATCTTATGAACATCCATTCCCCAACTCTCCAAATTTCCTTTCACTGCTAGTGATTTTTGCCACCAACGTGAGACTCATGCTGTTTTTACAACCAAGGAGAAACTGCCTATGATTTGTGAGCCTAGATATACATGAAGTAGGGATCTTGGGGTAAAGAAATACTTAATGTCACATTTTGTTATTGCATTCATTTAGATCACATCATGTGGGCTGGCCTGGGTTTCTCTACAGAGCACAGACATGAACATCTGCTTTAAATTTCAGCTCTGCCACTCTGGCCTTGAGCAATGCACTTGATCCTACTGGGTGTCAACAGATAAAACAATACCCTCTTTGAAGCATGATGATGAGGACTGGGAGAAAATACAGGTTCAAGTCTTTTGTGACTGTCAGTAAGATTTAAAAATGTTCTTTGCATACATCTTGCACGCTTCTTAAGTTATTCATATCCTGGTTGTGCTGTTTTTTGTTGTTGTAAAGGAAAATTCTGAAAGCTTCCAGAGAGAAACAGCAAATTTCTCAGTAAGGAGACTGGAGTGAAGAGTGCAGGAGTGGTGTGATAGCCCCAGAATACTCTGGCCCCACCTTTCCTGCATCCTCCCTACCACCCGGCTCTTATCCAACTGCTTATCACCTCACTGTCGCTAGAGGACCCGTCACCTTCAGCCTCAGGTCCGGGGTCCAGTAAGGAAGAAGGCGGGTAGGGCGCTCATGAACTCTCTCTGTCTTTCTTTTTATTATTGGTCTATTGTCCCTTTAATTAGGTCACACTCAATACAAGGCTTGATCCCTTGCTTAATGTATAGGTCCTCAAGGGCATCTTATCTTCTTTATTCATTAGTTCATTAACTCAGTCTTTTTTTTTTTTGTAGAGACAGAGTCTCACTTTATCGCCCTTGCTAGAGTGCTGTGGTGTCACACAGCTCACAGCAACCTCCAACTCCTGGGCTTAAGCGATTCTCTTGCTTCAGCCTCCCAAGTAGCTGGGACTACACCAGCTGCCACAACACCTGGCTAAACTCAGTCTTGTTTTTTGAAATGGAGTTTCACTCTGTTATCGGGGCTACAGGGCTAGAGTGCAGTGGCCCCAGCCTCGCTCACTGCAACCTCAAACTCCCAAAATCAAGTGATCCTCCTGCCTCAGCCTCTCAAGTAGCTAGGACTACAGACAAGTGCCATAATACCAGCTAATTTATCTATTTTTAGTAGACATGGCATTCTCCCTCTTGCTCAGGCTGGTTTCAAACTCCTGAGCTCAAGCAATCCACCAGTCTCCCAGAGTGCTAGGATTACAGGCATGAGCCACTGTGCCTAGCCATTAGCCTTAGTCTTTAATGGCTACAGGAGAGTCGCCAGAATACACATTCCATAATTTTATTTTCTTTCGAGACAGTGTCAGAGTGTCTCACTCTGTTGCCTGGGCTAGAGTGTGGTGGTGTCATCACAGCTCACTGTAACTTCAAACTCCTGAACTCAAATGATCCTCCTGTCTCAGCCTCTCACAGTGCCAGAATTAAAGGTGTGAGCCATGGTGCCTGGCCTTGAAATGTTCTTCTATATCATTTAAAACCTATTTGTGGGGTAACGTCTGTAGCTCAGTGGAGAGGGCACCAGCCACATACACCGAGGCTGCAGGTTTGAACCCAACCTGGGCCAGCAAACAATGACAACTGCAACAACAACACAATAGCCAGACATTGTGACAGGTGCCTGTGGTCCCAGCTACATGGGAGGCTGAGGCAAGAGAATGGCTTAAGCCCAAGAGTTTGAGGTTGCTGTGAGCTGTGACGCTATAGCACTCTAGAGGGCGATAGCCTGAGACTCTCAAAAAAACCCAAAAAACCTATCTTTGGATAGATGTTCCCAAATCTATGTGTGTGTGTTTATATGGATATATTGTGTGTATATCATATGTACATATATTATCAATATATAAATACATAACGATATATATTATTATAGTTGTTCCTTAGTATCTGTGGGGGTGTTGGTTCCAGCACCTCCTTCAGATACCAAAATCCATCCATACATACTTGAGTCCCTGATATAAAATGACTTAGTAGCATATAACCCTCCTGCATACTTTAAATCATCTCTAGACTACTTATGATACATGATGCAATGCTATGTTCACAGTGTCATACTGTATTGTTTAGGGAATAGTGACATGTTCGGGACAGATACATAACCATCCATTTTTTTTTCTGAGTATTTTTAATCCACAATTGGTTAAATCTGTGGATGTGAAACCACAGAAACAGAGGGCCAACTGTATATACCAACAACGCTGCAGTGGACATCCGTGAAGTACAATCTTTCCACACTTGCCAAGTCATTTTCTTAGGAGAGATTCCTCGGAGCAGTTTCTCTGAGACTGATCACCTGCATATCTCTGAGACTTCTGCTATATGGTGTATTTTGCCAAATCCCTCTGGTATAACATGGGGATTTGTACTCCCAGCGTTGCATGGGAGTTCCCCACCACACTGTGTCCCTCCACCACCTCAGGAGCTATTGTCAACATTATTTATTAAATTGATATAATCTATTTATTCATTTAATGAGTGAAAAGTAATATTTTATTGTTTAATTTTAATTATTAGTTCGGTTGAACAATTGTTACATCTTTTTGTTCAATTCTTCGTGTTTATGAAAGACTTGTAAGATAGTTTCTAAGCCTTTATTTCCTTTTTTTTTTATCATTTGAAATCTTTTAATAGTTTGTAGCATGTTAATGGAGTGAAAGAGATTAAAGGCAGTCCACATTCATATTTTCAAGATAAATTTTCTTCAGAAGCCGGCTGAAATACTTGCTCATGTTCTAAGTATAGCCATTGTAATAAGACCTAAGATATAAGCAGCCACCAATTTTTGATTCACACTTAATTGGAGGTAGAGAGGCACCAGTGATTCCACATCCCCCAGTGTAGGCAGCATCAGGGCTGCAACGCACACCACTCCCAGGAAGACGGTTAGTAAACTCGGTCCTGAGGAGACAGCTCTGTTCTCTGGTTGAAACGGCTGCTCAAAAAATAAACTTTCACTTAAATGTTCCTTTATTCTTTTTTCCTCTTCTTCCTTTTGTTGTTCTTTTGCAGATGGGAGGAGAGTAGCAACCACCTCTTTCCTTCCCAAAGCTTTCCTCTGGCTTTGCTCAGAAACTTGGAGGCGGAATTTGTCTACTACACCATAGTGACAGGATCGAACATCTCTATGATGAATCACAATATCCACACAACACTGAGGCTTTACTGCACCTGCAGCATCAACGACAACATACTTATTTGGAGTAGTACACAAAACTTTGAACTTTAAGGCAAACTCGTAGGGATTATACAGAGTCAACACTTGCTTATGTGTTGACTGATCATCTGCATAAAATATTAGCTCTGTGGGAAACACGAAAACAGGAAGATTTCCTTCCACTAACTCTGGTTGTCTTTTTTGTTGATGCATTGGCACTGAATCCCCCTTGCTGCAGCTTCTGTTTTTACAGTCTCCAATCTATTTTGGACTTTTCTTAGTTTCAGTTAAAAACTCCAAACATTTTGGCAATCTCGGCAACACCGGCTCCTTGGAAAGCAGCTGCGACTGCTCCTCAGCTCCTTTGTCAGCGTCTCTAGGCTGCACTGCCTGCTGGGATACCGGAGGACTCAACTCTTCCTTTTTTTTTTTTTTGAGATGGAACCTCACTCTGTCACCCTGGGTAGAGTGCTGTGACGTCATAGCTCACAACAACCTCAAACTATCCTCTTTCCTTAGCCTCCTGAGTAGCTGGGACTATAAGTGTCTGCACAAGGCCTGGCTAAGTTTTAGAGATGGAGTCTCGCTTTTGCTCAGGCTGATCTTGAACTCCTGATCTCAGGCAGTCCACCTGCGCTGGCCTCCCAGAGTGCTAGGATTACAGGTGAGAGCCACTGAGCCCAGCCTTTTCCCATTTATTTTTAATTTTTTGTTATTTCAGATTAATATGAGAGCATAGGAAATTATGTCACACTGTTTCCACTTGTTAGGTAGAGTCCAAGTTGTAGTTGTACCCCTCACCCGGGGGTGTGCCATATACCCTTGCATTATGCCTGTTAGGTGAGAGTTCACCAATTCCCCATGCACACTTGAGTTTGTGTTTTTCTAAGACATACTTTTATTCTTCCAGTTTCAATAAATCATATGTGAAAAAAATTAATATATTCTACAAGGGCCTGGCTTGGGGGCTCAGGCCTGTAATCCCAGCACTTAGTGGGAGGCCAAGGTGGGAGGACTGGTTGAGGCCAGGAGTTCAAGACCACCCTGGAATGAGTATATTTTCTAACTGCTGATATCCGTTCTTTACAGTGCTGTGTTGCAATTTAACTTATCTGTGTTACAGTCTTTAAATATCTCACACTCTATGTTTATTCCTGTCTTTGGTTAACGCCTATGTCAGATTTTGTTACTGAGATTAGGTTAATCTCAGTAATAAAAATAGTAAAAATAATAATAGTATACTAAAGCCATATGTTTTATGCTTACATAGTTCATTTCCTGAGAGAACAAAGTACTATGATAATATTATTTTAATGAATCATCTCTGTTCAATTGCCTGTTCTTTTATTTATTTATTTTTTTTGAGACAGAGCCTCAAGCTATTGCCCTGGGTAGAGTGCTATAGCATCATAGCTCACAGCAACCTCAAACTCCTGGGCTCAAGCGAGTCTCCTGTGTCTACCTCCCAAGTAGCTGGGACTACAGGCGCCCGCCACAACGCCCAGCTATTTTTTGGTTCCAGCCATCATTGCTGTTATGTGGGCCCGGGCTGGATTCGAACCCGCCAGCTCAGGTGTATGTGGCTGGCGCCTTAGCCGCTTGAGCCACAGGCACCAAGCCCCTGTTCTTTTATTGAACGGATGTACATATTTATACTAAAAAAAATTCTTTGTGTAGCTGAAATTCAAATTTAACAGGGAGCAAGCCCCACCTGGCTCCTAGTACTGGTCCTTGTGTTTGGACTGTAAGTGTCTGACTCAGGAGGTGGCATGTCTGAGGATTCTGCTGTTGTCCCCGAGGCTGAGCGGGCATAGCCCTGTCATTTCTGGGAAGTTCCCTTATTCCATCCACAAAGATTCCACTGGTGGAGGCAGAAAGAGTTTTGGGGGTGCAGTCTTGGATTCAAATCCCATCCCTTTCTCTCACTAGTGTCACAATTTATGACAAGTCGCTAAGCCCTTTGAGCTTCTATTTCCTCAGTTGTAACACAGGGAAAAAATATACTACAACTCACAAGGTGGTCACAAGGTTTGTAGGAGATGATACATCAAAAGCTCCTTGTAGAGGGTGGCGCCTGTGGCTCAAAGGAGTGGGGCATTGGCCCCATATGCTGGAGGTGGTGGGTTCAAACCCAGCCCCGGCCAAGAACCGCAAAAAAAAAGCTCCTTGCAGATTCTTTTTGACTTTGCAGAAGCCAAAATATGAGTATGAGGCTCAGGAAAGCAGAGATCAGAGCAGGTAATGACTCTGGAGATTCACTGTAGTTTCTGGAAGAAGTTACACAACCCAAGAGACGGGGAATTCTGACTTTTGGTGGCACAAGAATCGAAGCCCTTTAATGGAAAATGATTTCTGTTTTTTTCTGTCTTTGCTTTCCTATGGGAATGAAATGAAATCTACGCAGGTGGTGTCAAATATGAGTTTGAAAACTCCAGCACCGTCAGCCACAAGCCGGGCAGCGTCTGCGCAAGCTCCCAGCCCATCCTGCTCCCCAAGACAGCCCGAGCCAGCCTCTGAGCTGGCTGAGACATCCACGTGCTTTTCTTCAAGGTAAAACAAAAGCCTACAGTAGTGTTTTTCAACCTCTTTTTATCTCCCAGTGCACTTGAACCTGTGTAGCTAGTCTTCCATGGCACACTTCAATTATGATGATCAAAAAAAAAAGGGAGGGGGGTAAAAAAAAAGAATATCCTTACTGTGCTTTGAATTTCTTCAAAAAATAATTTAATTAATGATCTTTAAAAATTTCCATGGCGCACCTAAGATCCTCTCGTGGTACACTGGTGTGCCATGACGCACCAGTTGAAAGTTACTGCCCTAGAGCAAAACTGCTATGGACCTGTCAGCACCTCAGCAATTCCTATGATTCAAGATCTTGAAATGTTGAAGTTACCTATTGGTAAATATTTCTAGGGCAGGTGTAGCCAGCCCTGACAACCCCTTCCCTCTGTCTCCAAGAACTCCAGCCAGCAGCTCTGGGGGCCTTGCCAATTTCCTGAAGAAGGGGCTTCTTAACAGTTAAGTGGGTAGTGATCTTAAAGGGTCAGAGCAGCAATTAGGGCTTCAGGAGGCCGTGACTCCTGTCATTAGTGGGACAGGTGGCGTCTCCTCCCTTCAACCCTCATCCAGGTCATTATCATCTGCTCCCTGACTGGTGGGGCACCCTCCAGATAACCCGATGAGGATGGGGACAGCACACCCTTGGCCTCATCCTGAGGTCATGGCCTTGACTGGGAAACAAACAGCCTGAGCTGGAAAGGACAGGCTGGTGTCGGGGAGGGAATAGGTTGTGTGCTGGCTGACCTCCTTCTTGCCTGCTGGACCAGACAGAAGTGGATAAATGTAGGACAGTGGAAGGTTAGTCACTGAAAAGCAGGTCCCATTTTGGCTGTTTGAGATCTAGACTGGTATTTACTTACATTTGGGCATTTACATTCCACCTTTGTGATTTTTGCTGAAGCTCTTTAATCCCTATATTATTATTAACTTCCTCTTTTTAAAATTGACTACGTTTTTACTTAAATCCCATCTTCATCTTCAACTCGGGAAATAATAACAGTGAAATTATGGACAAAGTACAATATGTGGTTTCTTTACCGTGTGCTTTTGTTTTTATAAATGCACATCTCTGCGCCTAAAAATGCTTACCCATATGATCTTTACAATCATCTTGTGTAATAATAGCTAAGAGTGATTGAGTGTTGTGGGGCAGGAACTAGTCCCAGTGCTTCATGGGTATGAATTTTGAATCCTCCGTGAGAGGAGGGGAGGCGGGGAGAACAGTGCCTCTGACCTTCACCGTTGCACGTATCCACGTATGCACTGTGCTTAGAACGGCACCTAACAGGGAGAGGACATGGGATGTGGATGTTAGTGTGGTTATCGTCACTAGCGGCGACATTAACAGCTGGCAAAGGGAGCCAGGCGCAGGGATGTTGGCTTGCCTAAGGACCCTAGATGGTGGAATCGAACCCAGACCCTGTCGGGAGCCCAGACTGTGATCCAAGATGCTGTTCACCTTCCAAGCTTCTGCAGCCCCGGCCTAGAGTTCAGGTCCTGTCCCGCTCAGCGGAGGTGCAGGTTCTTTGCACCTGGATGCAAAGAAGTATGATGTGACACTAGCTTTCCTGGCCAGTGAAAGGGGAGTGGTGTTTGTAAAGAAATCGAGGATGGAGGAGCCGGATGTCTACTGGTGCCCCATTGAGGCCGGTGAGGGACATTCAAAGAGGACACTGCACCTTTGTCCATTCAGGACACAGTCTCTAGACGAAGGGGATCCTGTTTCCCTTTACTGCTCCTGCGGTGCAACTATTCCAGTTTTGAACAAAGGCATCGGCCATGACCTATCTGCTTGAATATTCTACGCAGCCATCCCTGAAGCAGGGGGATGAGCCTCTTGAATCCAGCCTGTTACAGAAGTGTATGATGCCGAAAGGCCCAAGAGATTGCGAAGGAAGTTTTTGATCATTCTGAGAATCATCTGTTTTTGACCAACCCGAGGCCTCCATTTACATACCAACATGTTGATTTGCTAAATAAAATAGTCCCATCTCTTTCTCATAGCACACAGATCCTTGAAGGATCTCAACCTGACAGGAGGGGCCCCGTTTGAGTTAAGTTTGGGACTTGCAGGTGCTTCCTTGCCTGCTTCAGAGAATCAAGATCGGACCTTTCCATTAATTGCGATTTCTAGACACCTCAGACAATGCACAGCTTATGCTACGTGTATTTTTTAGGCTTTCAGAAAATGCTTTTGCATTAGAAGCGTCTATCTTCTCTCCCTTGCCTTTCCAGGAGACACTCTCATATGTCAAACTTGACTTGGAACAGATTTTAATACATAGTCGTCCCAACTTGTCGACAGAATCATACTGCTGCCTGTCTCCGAGCACAGCTGTGACACTGTGACGTTTGCCGGGGACCCCCTGCTCCTCCACACCCACCAGCTGGTCCATACATCCTATGTCTTCCCTGGGGGCGATAGGAGTGGCCTACACTATGCCAGGGACATCAGAGGAGCTAGTCTCATTCTTACCAAAGAGCCTGTAATGAGGGTACTGTCCTTCCCTTGCACAGATAGAGAACTGAGGGCCCCCGTCAGCCAGCCCAGTGAGAGGCTGAGCTCAGATGGGAACGCTCCCAGCCTGGAAGCTTTAGTCTCGCTCCTGCCTTAAGATTGTTCAGCCCATCACCTTGAGAGTCAGTGAAGGGGAATTTCAGAATGCACGAGAAGGCCCCTGTTCCTGGACTCAGCCCCATCTCTGCACTGATCTCACCAGTTTACCTGCTGCACGACTTTGGGCGAGTCCCTACATCCAGACCTAGTATAAGCGTGAACACTCCGCCAAAGCCTTCTCGGTAGCAGGTTGTCGTTTTTTGTGTGTAATTATTTTTATTTGCATTATTTTTCTTTTTTTTTTTTTTTGTAGAGACAGAGTCTCACTTTATGGCCCTTGATAGAGTGCCGTGGCCTCACACAGCTCACAGCAACCTCCAACTCCTGGGCTTAAGCAATTCTCTTGTCTCAGCCTCCCGAGTAGCTGGGACTACAGGTGCCCGCCACAACGCCCGGCTATTTTTTGGTTGCAGTTTGGTCGGGGCCAGGTTTGAACCCGCCACCCTCAGTATATGGGGCCGGCGCCTTACCGACTGAGCCACAGGTGCCACCCCTATTTGCATTATTTTTCTATTCACATAGATGGGGTCTGACTATGTTGTCCAGGCTGATCTTAAATTCTTGGTTCTTAAGTGATTCTCCTACCTCAGCTTCCCAAGTAGCTGGGATTTGTGTGTTTAATTTAAAAATGTGACCCAGGGTGAGACCTGGAGCTCAGGTATGAGGGCAGGGTGGCCTGAAAGGAGGCTGATGGGACAGAAGTTTGTGGCGAGTGGGCCACCAGAGGGGGGTTCTTCCAGTCTCGCTGCCTGGGCAGGTGCTGACTTTGCTGATGCCCAGAAACCAACATCCCCACCCGTGTTTCCACTTAGGGGCTGCATCCCAGATCTGCAAAGCCTTCCTATAGGTGCTCCCTATGGGCAGTTAGCTCTGCTCCTGGCTTGGGTGCCTCTGATTTTGTCCCCAAATGCTTTTTGCCTCACCTTACCTACCTTTGTCTACTTGTATCTGTCTCAACTTCTTTTCCTGCTTGGGGGTAACAGACAAATCTCTGGGCAGAAGACTCTCTTCAAGACATTTGGAAGAATATGTCCACAATGCTTAAAAACAGTTGCGTGTTTTTTGAAGCTGAGTTTACCGAGGTGTAATTTGGAGAATGTTCAGTTCTAGAGTCTGGACAGATACAGACAGCCATGTCAGTACCACCACAATTAAGACTCTTTCCGTCGTGCCCCAAAGCAGCCCTGGGTAGTCTCCCTCCTCCCATCTTCCGTCTCTGACAGCCACTGTCCTGATTTTTGTGTTCGCCTTCGAAGACCTTTCACTTTTTTTTTTTTGTAGAGACAGAGTCTCACTGTACCGCCCTCGGGTAGAGTGCCGTGGTGTCACACGGCTCACAGCAACCTCCTGCTCTTGGGCTTACGCGATTCTCTTGCCTCAGCCTCCTGAGCAGCTGGGACTACAGGCGCCCACCACAACGCCTGGCTATTTTTTTGTTGCAGTTTTGCCGGGGCTGGGTTTGAACCCGCCACCCTCGGCATATGGGGCCAGCGCCCTACTCACTGAGCCACAGGCGCCGCCCGAAGACCTTTCACTTTTAAACAGCCAGGTAGCTGTGATTTTTACTTTTGTTGTTTTTAATCACGCATCACTCTTCCTACTAGAAATGTCTGGAAAGAAGCTGTGATTTTAAAGTTTACACTCCATGCTCTTTATCCCACAAAGAACACAAGGCGCCAATAAAGTCACAGGGTGAGAAAACACACCGCAAGGGACTCTAGGCGGAGAGACCGGTTCAAGGACCCCCTCCCCCTCCAACTCAAACAAAAAAGCTCAAACTTCACATAAATTGCTAGACTAGGACGACAAACACCTTTATGCCCTTCACTAAGATTTCCCAACTGTTAACATTTTTGCCACATTCACACTCTGTTTCCATATGCATATATGCTTTATTCATGTGTGTTTGGTTTAGCAAAACCAGGAATCATGATAACATCTCTCTAAATATTATACTTCAGCACGCCTCGCCCCGACAACAAGAGCATTCTGCTTCAGAACCACAATACAATCGGCACGCTTAGTAAACTTAACATTGGTAGGGTGCTATCATCTAACATATAGTCAGTAATTACTTTTCCTAAATGTCTCAGTAGTATTTTATACATATTTTTTCTTTAATTCATCCAGGACCCAGTGAAGGTTCAGGAATTGAACCTGAACCTGAACCTGACATAGTTTTGTTGCTGTGTCTTTTTTTTTTTTCCTGAGACAGAGTCTCAACCTGTCGCCCTGCATAGAGTGCCGTGGAGTCACAGCTCTGGCCGGGCCCGGTTTGAACCCGCCACCCTCGGTATACGGGGCCGGCGCCCTAACCAATGAGCAACAGGTGCCACCCTGTTGCTGTTGTTGTCGCAGCAGCAGTTGTCATTGTTGTTTGACATGGCCCAGGCTCGGTTCGAACCCGCCATCCTCGGTGTGCGTGGCCGGCTCCCTACCCACTGAGCTACGGGCGCCACCGTGTATGCCTTCATGGAAAATGCAATTTTTTCTTTTTCGGACACAGAGGATCACTCCAAGTCACCACACCCTTTGACACTGTCCCCACTCTCAGGCTCACGGCAATACCCTTCAGAGGAGCCGTGGCTACTCAGTGTCACCATTTGCCAATCGCGAGCCAGCTGCCTCCCTCCCCTGACAGCCCCATTCGGCCTCCACAGCTCTTCGTCCTCAGGGGCTCTCGGTGGGGTGTGTCCCTGTCTGTCCATCTACCCCCTTTTCAGGGACGGGCAGGCCCAGCGGGTTGAAGTGTGTGGAACAGGGCTGGGGAGTTCCCAAAGGAAGAAAGAGGGTGGGCGGCGGCTGGGCGGGACAGGGAGGGAGAGAAGCCAGAGGCCCTCGTGAAACCCGCAGATGAGAGGAGACGAACGGGCCCCTTCGGTGTGGAGGCTCCCCACCACCACCACCACCACCACACACGCCCCAGGGTGCGGACGGCTCCAACCCACTCACAGCCGGCCCTTTAACAGTCGGCCACAAAGAGCACAAAAAGGAAGGTTGCCAGCTCGTGCAGCAGGGGCAGGGGCGGCTCTCAAAGGGTTGGGGTGGGTTTCCCCTGTTGCTGTGTCTTTATAGGCTCATTTTTCTTGGACAGTTTCCCCAGCCTATATTTTTTTTATGACATCAATATTAATGAAGAGTCCAGGCCAGTTGTGGTGTGAGAGTCCCTCCATTTGGATTTTTCTGGTTAAAGGCCCATGGTTGGACTCAGAATAAACATTCATGCAGGTGAATCCAGAAGAGAGGTTGTGTCCTTCCCAGACATGGCATCAGGAGTCACAGGCAAGGCATTCTGAAAGTCTCCTTTTGCAAAATGAAAACAAGCCCAAGTTTTCCATTTAGCATTGCACGTCTCCTTAGTTGCTACCATGTGTAAATCTCTTTAGCAAGGTATTCTAGGTAGGGAATGATTAAGAATTATTGTGCAAGCTCGGTGCCTGTGGCTCAAACGGCTAAGGCGCCAGCCACATACACCCGAGCTGGCAGGTTCGAATCCAGCCCAGGCCCGCCAAACAACGACGGCTGCAATTAAAAAATAGTCGGGCGTTGTGGCAGGCGCCTGTAGTCCCAGCTACTTGGGAGGTGGAGGCAGGAGAATCGCTTGAGCCCAGGAGTTGGAGGTTGCTGTGAGCTGTGATGTCACAGCACTCTACCCAGGGCGACAGCTTGAGGCTCTGTCTCAAAAAAAAAAAGAAAAAAGAATTATTGTGCAGATTTTAGTTAAATGCTGTCTCTTAGCTTTAAACATATGTTTCTATCTTCCCTGCATGAACTATGATTTCTTTTTTATTACTCTTCGGATCATTTTTCTCTCTCTTTGGGAATATATATCTTGTTATCATATAAGTTGGTGAGAAAGTAGGAGCTGATTTATAAAATGTGAGTCATCTAGCTTATTGGGGCGTCCAAAAAAGGAAAAAAAAAATTTAAAAAAAGGTATATAAAATGTGAGTCGGCCGGGCACAGTGGCTCACGTCTGTAATCCCAGCACTCTGGGAGGCCAAAGCGGGTGCTTGCGCTCACGGGTTCAAGACCAGCCTGAGCAAAAGCAAGACCCCATCTCTACTAAAAATAGAAAAACAGAGGCAAGAGGATTGCTTGAGCCCAAGAGTTGGAGGTTGCTGTGAGCTATGATGCCATGGCACTTTACCCAGGGTGACAACTTGAGACTCTGTATGAAAAACAAATAAATAAAATAAAATAAAATGTGAATCACACACCCACTTTTGGTAAGCCTACGTTGGTCCTTTCCCCTGGTGTGCACAAAGCTAATGCCCTTACAGCCCCCCAATTTTTTTTTTTTTTTGAGACAGAGTCTCAAGCTGTCACCCTTGGTAGAGTGCTGTGGTATCACAGCTCACAGCAACCTTAAACTCTTCGGCTTAAGAGATTCTCTTGCCTCAGCCTCCCAAGAAGCTGGGACTATAGGCACCGGCCACAATGCCTGGCTATTTTTGGTTGCAGTTGCCATTGTTGTTTAGCTGGCAGGTCGGGTTCGAACCTGCCACCCTCAATGTATGTGGCTGGAGCCGTAACTACTGTGCTACAGGTGCCAAGACAACCCCCAAGTTTGGCTGACCCCAACCTCTGTCCCGAAAACATCAACCCTCCTTATCTGTATTCTCAATCCCTCTCACCCACACATTTACTCCCTGTCTCCTTTTTTTTTTGGTAGAGACAGAGTCTCACTTTATCACCCTCGGTAGAGTGCCATGGCTTCACAGCTCACAGCAACCTCCAACTCCAGGGCTCAGGTGATTCTCTTGCTTTAGCCTCCCGAGTAGCTGGGACCACAGGTGCCCACCACAATGCCCGGCTATTTTTTTTTTGCAATTTGGCGAGAGCCAGGTTTGAACCTGCCACCCTGGGTATATGGGGCCGGTGCCCTACTCACTGAGCCACAGGCGCCACCTCCCTGTATCCTTTTTACTTCTTAGCTCTTGTCAACTTCAACATGAGTTGCAATTGACTGAACATGGTGACTCACACCTGTAATCCTAGCACTCTGGGAGGCCAAGGAAGGTGGATTGCTTAAGCTCAGGAGTTCGAGACCAGCTGAACAAGAGTGAGACCCCATCTCTACTAAAAATAGAAAAACTAGCTGGGGGTTGTGGTGGGCACCTATAGTTCCAGCTACTCAGGACGCTGAGGCAAGAGAATCACTTGAGCCCAGGAGCCTGAGGTTGCTGTGAAGTGTGATACCATGACACTCTACCCAGAGTGACAGAGTGAAACTGTCTCAAAAATAAAAAATAAAACTCTCCAGCATCCTGTACAACTTACGTTTAGTGTACATTTATTATTGTTGATCTCTGCCTGATGACATGTGAGCCCCAGGGGTGTAGGGGTTTCTGACTGTTGTGTCCACTCTTATAGCCCATCATGGATAACAGTGCCTGACACATGTGTCACAGGATTGAGTGAAGGAGCAGGTGAATGGCTTTCTGTCCAGTGAGCAATTGTTTCATGTTTCAAATGAGAGAAGCACGAAAGTTATTGGTCTTGTAATTGTTAAGAATATCCACGGCTGGCGCCTGTAGCTCAAGCGGCTAAGGCACCAGCCACATACAACAGAGCTGGTGAGGACCTGCCAAACAACAATGACAACTACAACCAAAAAATAGCCGGGTGTTGTGGCAGGTGCCTGTAGTCCCAGCTACTTGGGAGGCTGAGGCAAGAGAATCACTTATGCCCAGGAGTTGGAGGTTGCTGTGAGCTGTGATGCCACAGCACTCTACCCAGGGCGGTAGCTTGAGGCTCTATCTCAAAAAAAGAAAAAAAAATCCAAGATCTTGGGTTAGGGTTGTCTTTTGGCTCATCTTTCAGTGGAGAATTTTGCAGAATTTCATGATTAAGTGGCAACCAAGTGTGGTGCTGAGAGGCTTAAGAACCCTGACCTGGTGTCCTGGCTGCACGGGGTCACAACTCTGGAGCCTCAACAGACTCTGTCAAACTGGAGCTCTCCCCTGGAGTTAGACCCTTCTTTGAGTCTTTCATTTCAAGGAAATGTCCTAAGAGCCAGAGAACGGGTTTCCCTTGCCTTTTATTCCCTTTCCTGCCCAAATAGCACCTTCAGTGTTCCCATCCTCCTGCTGAAGTACCTTTCCCCTGGCATGACTCCTTAATGTCTGCAGTGATGACTGGGGGGCTTTGCCTTCAACCCAGTGGGCTCTCATGGTGCAGAGGTTTTGGCCCCCTTTACTGCTGCTCATGGGGCAGAAATTGTGGTGAGCCATGCAATCATAATTTTCTCTCATCTCACCGACATGGAGGAAAAAGGTCTTTTTTTTTTTTTTTTTTTGTAGTTTTTTGGCCGGGGCTGGGTTTGAACCCACCACCTCCGGCATATGGGACCGGTGCCATACTCCTTTGAGCCACAGGCGCCCCCCCCCCACCCTTTTTTTTGAGACAGAGTCTCACTCTGGTGGAGTGCTGTGGCTTCATAGCTCACAGCAACCTCAAACTCTTGGGCTCAAGTGATCCTCCTGCCTCAGCCTCCCAAGTAGCTGAGACTTCAGGCACCTGCCATGACACCCAGCTAATTTTTCTATCTTTAGCAGAGATAGGGTCTCACTCTGCTCAGGCTGAACAAAGGTCTTCTTATTCTTTAATTGAAATAAACAAATCAAGCCAGAGTGATTTCTTTTTTTTTTTTTTTAATTTGGCCGGGGCTGGGTTTGAATCCGCCACCTCCGGCATATGGGACCGGCGCCCTACCCGCTGAGCCACAGGCGCCGCCCATGCCAGAGTGATTTCTAAACAAAGAGAGAGTCCTAATGTGAAGCGTTCAGACAAAGTGTGTCCTTTGCCTCTACCTCTACTTAGGGACACCTGGAGTCCTCCACAGACCTTGTCTGAAGACATGAGATCACAGGCTGTTACCTTGTTACCCACATATGCTCCCTTGGAGAAGGAAAGTGACTGTGGGTGCAGCCCTGGGGACCTATGGCCATTGTGAGATTTTCCTGGGAGCTGCCCATTCTTCTTGGGCAAGTTTCTCAATTTCTCCCATTGAGGGATTTTTTTTTTTCCATCTGTATTTGGGGATAATAACATTTATCTTACATGATTCTTGTCCCGAATAGGGGTAATATATGCACATGTTGGACAGAGAGTAGGCATTTGATATTAATAATAGCGATAATAATGTCATAGAAACTACCAATTGTTTTGTACCAGGGACAATGCTATGCACACGACCTTTATGGGCCCCATTTAATGCTCACAGCAATCTCATTCCATTGGCACTGTTGTTAGTTTTAGTTTACAGATGTGAAAACTAAATCTTTTTTTTTTTTTTTTTTTTGTGGTTTTTGGCCGGGCTGGGTTTGAACCCGCCACCTCCGGCATATGGGACCTGAGCCCTACTCCTTGAGCCACAGGTGCCGCCCAGTGAAAACTAAATCTTAAAGGAACATGTCTCCATCTAAGCCACACAGAGAGCTGGTAGGGAGGATTCCAGCCAAGGGCTGGCTGCCTAATTCAAGAACCAAGTTCTTAAAATTATTACTTTTTTTCTTTTCTTTTTTTTTTTTTTTATGGCATGTTTGCTTAATTTACAGCAAGTAGAAAATAAACTAGGTCTTGTTTTGATCTAAACATTGATATTTTAAAGGTTGTTCAGAACCTTTGTTCAAAAGAACATATAAAAATACCTTTTTAGAAGCTCATCTAAGAAAGAAAATACAAAGTTTAGCCCCACAACTTTCGGAACGACAAACTACTGCTACAGTTTTAAATAGATTTTTTTTTTTTTTTTTGAGACAGAGTTTCACTCTGTTGCCCTGGGTAGAGTGCCATGGCATTATAGCTCACAGCAACCTCAAACTCTTGAGCTCAAGAGATCCTCTTGCCTCAGCCTCCCGAGAAACTGGGCCTACAGGCAACCATCACAATGCCCAGCTAGCTTTTCTCTTTTAGTAGAGACGGGGTCTTGCTCTTGTTCAGGCTGGCCTTAAATTCCTGAGCTCAGGCAATCCACCTGCCTTGACTCCTCAGAGTGTGAGGATTACAGGTGTGCGCCACCACGTCTGCTGAGCTGCTCAAATTTTATGTGAATTTTTAATGTTTTCTAATTAGAAAATCAGATAGTGTTTCAGATATTCATAGAAAACAAGAAAAATAAAAAAATCAGTGAAGTCTCCATGTTTCAGCCAAAACCTCAATCTCCCTGACAGTACTACGTAACACAGTTGGCATCATTCCCCCAGACAGTGGGGTTAACCAAAGAATTACTGTACACTGTATCAGAAACAAACTATTATCAGGGACCTGGACCTCTTGATAACACATAAAGGTCCAGCCTGAACCTAAATGTGCCTGAGCAGTGTTGTATTGTGACTATAACCTCACTTTGATATCGTTCTATCTTATTAGCAAGCTACATTTCTAGGGTAACGCTCTACCAAGTATGAATATGAAAGTTTATTTTTTCTTTGGCTGGGTCCTGTAGCTCTGTGGTTAGAGCACCGGCCACATGCACTGGGTTGTTGGGTTTGAACCCAACCCAGGCCTGCTAAACAACAACAACAACAAAATAGCTGGGCATTGTGGTGGGCACCTATTGTCCCAGCTACTAGGGAGGCTGAGGCAAAAGAATTGCTTGAGCCCAAGAGTTTGAGGTTGCTGTCAGCTGTGATGCCACTGTACTCTACTGAGGGCAACATACTGAGACTCTGTCTCAAAAGAAAAAGAGAAAGTTTGTTTTTGGTAAGACAATGTTGCAAATTATGAGCATCTTTTCACCAAATACTTCAAGCATAAAAAATGAGAACCTTGGCTGCCCACGAGGGCTCACGTCTATAATCCTAGCACTCTGGGAGGCAGAGGCAGGAGGATCCCTTGAGCTGTGTGTCTACAAAAAATAGAAAAATTAGCCAGATGTCAAGGCGAGTGACTGAAATCCCAGCTACTCAGGAGACTGAGGCAGGAGGATGGCTTGAGCCCAGGAGTTTGAGGTTGCAGTGAGCTATGATGAGAGAGAGAGATGAAGGGAGGATCTTTATAAAAATATACAGAGACACCACAAATTGGTAGCTGCCCATAACTTTAAACAAACTGGACTCTTAAGAGTGGCTTCTCAACAGAATATCATTTTAATCGTAACCACTACCTGGTACAGGGGAAACTAGCAAGTGTTTTTTAAGCATTATTGTAATATTGTAATCTTGATCACTTAAGTAAACCAAACTATGAGTAAATGAATGATACAGGCCTAAAAATTATCATCTTTATATTATCAGTGGCCACTGGACTTGGGACTAGTCCAAGACCTTGTTCTAGATTTTGACCTAGACCTAGACTGTGATATTGACTGAGATTTGGATCTAGGTGTTTCTTTTTTCCTTACTTCCTTTTTCGTATCTTGAGCCAGACTTATAATGTGTTTTGGAACCCGTTTTAGAGTTGTCTCTAGTTTTGGTGTGGGATGTAGACCTAGACCAGGAATTAGCCTTTGTTTCTTTCTTGGGCTGGGACTTAGACCATGATCTTGAACTCAATTTAGATCTTGAAAAATTGATCTTGGTGTCTGGTTCTGTCATTGTTGGGATGGCTTCTGAAACTCCATGGTCTTCCAGTCTATTTTGGGGATGATAAGACATTCTTAAGTTATCATCAAAAGATCAGCTTCTTGGCTTGGTGCCCCTAGCACAGTGGTTACAGTGCTGGCCACATGCACTGAGGGTGGTGACTTCAAACCCAGCCTGGGCCAGCTAAACAACGACAACTGCAACAAAAAAATAGCTGGGCACCTGTAATCCCAGCTACTTGAGAGGCTGAGGAAAGAGAATCACTTGAGCCCAAGAATTTGAGGTTGCTGCGAGGTATAACAGTACGGCACGCTACTGAGGGCGACACAATGAGACTCTGTAAGATCAGCTTCTTAATCTCGGCTTTCATAGCCTTGGCTTGTAGAATGTCTATATTTACCATAATCATCACAGCATGAAAAAGTGTGCAACTCCTCCCTTCCTTGGCTTTCATCTGATTTGGTATATTCTGACCCCCTGTGCAAAAATGAATTTCAATTTGATGTCCACAAATCCATTTCTTTTCACTAAATTATGTAAAGCATCCTCAGATTCATTAACATCTTCAACTTGAACATGAGCAAACCCTCTTGGATGGTGAGCGTAGAAATGAACTGGAACATAAGTAGGACCCCAATGACCACATTCACCTTCAGATCTGTCATCGTTGGCCATGTTCCTGATGAGCAGAGATGTGTCGGGAAGGGGCGACACAGGTAGAGGATGTGACTGCGTATGAGTTCTTGGTGGGGAGCACTGACGGGGTTAGCAAACCATCCATGGTTCCAGTGGCGGGTCCTCGAACACACAATCCAAGTTCTTAAATTCTTCGTCACTCTGCTTCCTGCCTTTTCAAGTGAGTGAAAAAGTCACATATATAGGGTGGCGCCTGTGGCTCAACGGAGTAGGGTGCCGGCGACATATGCTTGGAGGTGGCGGGTTCAAACCCAGCCCCGGCCAAAAACTGCAAAATAAAAGAAGTCGCATATATATATTTCAAGTGAGTAAAAAATGTATTTCAAGGAAGTGAAAAATCTATCTTATGATTTTTTTTAAGTTAAGTGGAGAGTATAGTCATGCTATAGTTACATAGCAATGTGTCAACAGCAGACAGCATATAAGACAGAGGTCCCATAAAACTACACAGTGTTTTTTTTATTAATTTATTTATTTTCATTGTTAAATCATAGCTGTGTACATTAGTGCAATCAAGGGGTACAATATGCTGGTTTCATACACAATCTGAAATATTCTCATCAAACTGTTCAAGGTAGCCTTCATGGCATTTTCTTAGTTACTGTATGTAGACATTTGTATTCTGCCTTTAGTAAGTTTCGCCTGTACCCATTCTAAGATGCACCGTAGGTGTGGCCCCACCCATTACCCTCCCTCCACCATAACCTCCCCCCTCCCTTCCCCTTCCTTGGCCCTTTCCCCATAGTCTTGTGCCATAGTTGGGTTAGAGCCTTCATGTGAAAGCTAGAATTTAGCTTCATAGTAGGGCTGAGTACATTGGATACTTTTTCTTCCATTCCTGAGATACTTTGCTAAGAAGAATATGTTCCAGCTCCATCCATGTAAACATGAAAGAGGTAAAGTCTCCATCTTTCTTTAAGGCTGCATAATATTCCATGGTGTACATATACCACAATTTGCTAGACCATTTGTGGGTCGATGGGCACTTGGGCTTCTTCCATGACTTAGCAATTATGAATTGGGCTGCAATAAACATTCTGGTACAGATGTCTTTGTTATATTATGATTTTACTACACAGTATTTTTATTTGAACCTTTTCTGTTTAGATAGGGTCAGATATACAACCACTTGTCATTGGGCGACAACTGCCTACAGCATTCAGTATAACCACATGCTGGGCGGGTTTGTAGTCTGGACGATTGCCTGATGTTGCGTTTCTCAGAACATCACCTCGTCATTAGGTGTCACGCGACCCTCTGTGTGTGTGTGATTACCTATATATACATATGTTCTTCTCCAGGCAAGGTGGACAGTGAGATCTCTGCTCATTCCAAGCACTTCGGCAGGTCACTTTCTTCTTTGGGTCTTAGAATTTCCATCCACAGGATGACTCGACCCCACGCTTACTGTGGGACATATTCTGAGTGCTCTTGCCACTTCATTTCTTCTGAGAAGTCCCCTTGCTTTCCTCTGAGACAGTCGTAGGCAACAGCATCAAGACACATCTGTGGAGGGTGCAGGGGCCCAGAGGATGGTTACGCTGAGTACAGAGAAGACAGACCAGGCTTCCAAGAGGGAAGTTAATGAGTGCTGGATTTGGACATACAAGCAAGTCTATTCTCAGCTTGTGTGACCTCAAACAGTGTGACCTTGTACCTGTATAGACCTTGGGCAAATCATTTACCTTTTACCTCAGTTTTTTGAATGTGTCAGGAGGGCACAGTGTTTACATCCCTAGATGGTGAGGACCCATGAGATTGTATATGTAGAAACATTTCAGGACTACAAAACACTATATAAATCGAATCTGTTCTTATCATATAGATGTTATTTTCCATAAGGCAGAAAAATTGGCTGGGTCTGCTCTAAGTGTGGAGAGCCACAAAGGGACATTCAAATCCCTCATGACTCTGATTTGATCGCAGCAGAAGGAACTGTACTCATGCTGCAGACTTGCAGACCGCTTTGCTCTTGTTTGAACTAACCCCAGGGCCTTTGCACAGCTGCCTGCACACTCTTCCCATGGAAATTAGCGTGGCTTGTCCTCTCATTTCATTCATGTTCTGCTCAAAGATCTTCTTATACATCTTTGAGTATACTATTTAAAAAGTACCCCTGTCCCCCTTTAGCACAGCATCCCAGCTCTGGTTTTATCTTTCTTCATAACATGTACCCCACCTAATGTATTATAAACAATCATCACTCCTCTGGTGCTCCTCACCAGAATGTGAGCTTCACAAAGACAGGGGCTGTATTTGGGCCTTTGCTTGTTCCTGGTGCCCAGCATGGTGTTATCTCAGTAAATATTTGTTGAATGAATACTTGAAGAGGCAAAGGAACTGATTCGGCTTTTCAAAGGCATCGTAGCAAACAGGCAGGGCCAGTTTCTCAGACGCCATCGAAGGGTTGCTTGGGTGCTCATCCCTCATTTCTGCCTCTCAGCCTGGCTTCTGAAACAAGATGGCAATAACGCCTTTGGAGAACCACAGCTTTTTCTCAAAAGGGGTTGACCATGAGCTTGGTTTTGGATGCCCCTGAGACATCTCTGCTCTCGGACAGTTCACAGGCCATTCTGGGTGACTGCTCACAAGGCAACTGCCCACTTAGTGGTTAGTGCTCCTCCCCTAAACTACCCCTCCCTCGGGCAGCACCTGTGACTTAGTGGGTAGGGCACCGGCCCCATATACCAACGGTGGTGTTTTCGAATCCACCCCCAGCCAAACTGCAACAAAAAATAGCCGGGAGTTGTGGTGGGCACCTGTAGTCCCAGCTACTCCAGAGGCTGAGGCAAGAGAATTGCCTAAGCTCAGGAATTGGAGGTTGCTGTGAGCTGTGATGTCACGGCACTGTACTGAGGGTGATAAAAAAAAAAAAGAAGGCAAGTAACAATATGTAGATTGGTGACTCAATGCAAGGTTTATTCGCACACGTACGTCAGGTTTACCCCGGTACACAGAAAGAACACAAACTCAGGAGCCACGCTGGCCTAGATGATGATGCCCACCCTACCTCTCCCAACTGTGGGACCTTGAGCAAATAACCTGACTTCCCTGAACCCATTTCCTCAATTGCAAAATACAGACCTGAATTTTTGCTTATCAGAGTATTTGTGAAGATTTCATGAAATATCCCTTCCCTTCCCTCCCAATGCCCATTGCTGTCTAGGAATCATGATGGGATGGCAGTCTGTTCTGACTGAGTTGGGAAATGGACACAAAGTCAGCACCTTCTTGGCTAATCTGAAAGACTTCTTGCAATGAGAGGGATTAGAGTTTTGATTTAAACAAAAAAAAAAAGCAGGGGCGGCTCCCATAGCTTAGTGGGTAAGGCGCCAGCCACATACACCAGGGCTGGCGGGTTTGAACCCGGCCCAGGCCAGCTAAAAACAACAATGACAAAAAAAAAAAAAAAGATAAAGAAAGAAAGAAAAGGTGGTGCCTGTGGCTCAAAGGAGTAGGGCGCTAGCCCCATATGCCGCAGGTGGCGGGTTCAAACCCAGCCCGGGCCAAAAAAACTGCAATCAATCAATCAATAAAAATAGCCGGGCATTGTGGCAGGCGCCTGTGGTCACAGCTACTTGGGAGGCTGAGGCAAGAGAATAAGAGTTTGAGGTTTCTGTGAGCTGTGATTCCATGGCACTCTACCCAGGGCGACAGCTTGAGACTCTGTCTCAAAAGAAAAAAAAAAAAAAAAAAGAAAAAGAAAA
The DNA here is from genome assembly GCF_027406575.1 of Nycticebus coucang. NCBI lineage: Eukaryota > Metazoa > Chordata > Mammalia > Primates > Lorisidae > Nycticebus > Nycticebus coucang. Next base: position 25,383,490 of record NC_069802.1, on the reverse strand, counting down.
AAAGCAGATGGGGTGGTGGGTCATTCCTCTAACCCCAGCATTCTGAGAGGCTGAGGCAGGAGGATCCCTTGAACTCAGGAGTGCTGGACCAACCTGAGCAAGAGAGAAACCCTGTCTCTATTAAAAACAGAAAAATTTTCTGGGCATCGTGGTGGGCATCTGTAGTTCCAGCTACTTGAGAGGCTGAGGCAGGAGGATCTCTTGAGCCCAGGAAGTTTGAGGTTGCTGTGACCTAGGCTGATGCCATGGCACTCTACCCAGGGTAATAAAATGAGATTCTGTCTTAAACAAACAAACAAAAAAAGCCAAGAAAAATTTTCTCTATCAAAACAGAAAAAAGAGGATGAAGATTTAGTCAAGGAAAGTGATTTGGTGACCTCTGTATTTGTGAAGATACTCATCTTGTGACCCATGTCACAGAGTCCTAGAAACTGGAGGTCTGAGGGGTACAGGGTGCTCTGGAGCTTATTCCAAAGCCCGCCTACAGACACCATCTCCCAAAGGGGCATCCTAGTTCTACTTAAAGACTTTAAGGGTGGCCCATTCATTGTCACATGGGGCTGGCACTTTTTGTTTTTGATCAGTTTATCTCTTTCTAAGGTTTGTCTCCGAGTCTTCCTGCAGCTAACTTTCACTAGCCTCTAGCAAAACACATTTTCCTATCTCTTCCCTCTGTGATTGGGCTGGGATTGGATTCTAATGGTTATCTACTGAGCAGAGTACTTTACAGTCTCTGATAATAGCCCCTTGTTCAGGCAAATCAATACCGGCAACAGTTTAAGTTAAAAAGAAAAAACTCACAAGGCCCCTGTCTGGTTTAGCAACATGGCATCTGTAATTCCCCCACAGTCTACAGAGCAGAACAGAGAGGTGGTGGTGGATGCTGGTACTGATAACAGTGGCAATATATTGCCCAGTTAAGATACACTTCTTGGTATTACCTATCAAGTCCAGGTCACTTCATCAGTATTGCTCAGCATGTTATCAGGCTGTGAGAGGCACTAAATCTAACTGCAGCCTGCAAGTTGGTTTTCTCTTTCAGCTCCTGTTATCATTGTTTAGAATCACATTCAAGGTCGGGCACAGTGTCTTGTGCCTGTAATCCTAGCATTTTGGGAGGTTAAGGCAGGAGGATCATCTGAGGTCAGGTGTTTGAGACCAGCCTGAGCAAGAGCAAGACCCCACCTCTACAAAAAAAAGCAAAATCAGAAAAATTAGCTGGTGCGTGCCTGTAATCCCAGCTACTCAACAGGCTGAGGCAGGGGGATCTCTTGAGCCCAGGAATTTGAGGTTGTAGTGAGCTATTGTGATGTCACTGCACACCAGCCTGGGTGATGGAGCAAGACTTTGTCTCAAAAAAAAAAAAAAAAGATTGATACTTTTAACAAAGCCATGGATGGAGTAGATGAGGGGAGGCAGCTTAAATGTGTGCTAGAACATGTGGCTGGGGTAAGGACAGGGAGAGTGAGGTAGCTGGGACCCAAGGTCTAAGGAGGCTGTCACTGTTAGGACCCTGTACCCCTAGTCTGTGTGTGTCTTCATGGCCTCTGCTACCTCTGGCATTTTGTGACTTAGTGTTGGTATTTTGTGACTTACTGTACACAAATGAGGCACCGGTATGGGGTCTTCAGAGCCACAACCCTGGAAAGCTTGACCATCAAATGTTTCTGTTGCTCACACTTGAGCAGCTGTTCCTGAGACTCTTCCTCAGAGCCTACAGTGCATTTTTATTTCATATATTTTGGGTATAGCAAATACTCTTTTTTTTTTTTGAGACAAGAGTTTCACTCTGTGCCCTGGTTAGAATGCAATAGTGTCAGCCTAGCTCACTACACCCTCCAACTTCCTGGGCTCCAAAGATCCTCCTGCCTCAGCCTGCAGAGTAGCTTGGACTACAGGCACCCAATAATTTTTGTATTTTTAGTAGACACAGAGTCTCAGGTTGGTCTGGAACGTCTGAGCTAAAGTGATCCTCTGTGTTGGCTTCCCAGAGTGCTAAGATTACAGGTATGAACCACTGTGCCCAGTCTTCAAAAGTAGATTTTAACTTATGTCCTATACCTTGACCTTGAAGTCAATTTTTAAAATATCATTTTAAAGGATATGGTCATAGTTTATTTTTCCATTCCATTCCACTTCCTTTTCCTTCTTTATTTTTTTTATTTTCTCCCTTTTAAAAAATTTCAGAATATTACGGGGCACAAATGTTTTGGTTACATGAATTGCTTTTGTACAGTTCTAGTCAGAGTTATGAGTGTGCCCCTCAGCTGGATATTGAAATAGTCTTCATAGAGGAATTGCAGAATGTATTTGAGTTACAGCAACACTTTGCAAATTGGAACATGTTCTTTGATGGTAACCACTCTGAAGCCATTACTTATTCTATTATGAAAGTTTTGGAGTGTTTATTCTACAATTCACCTTGATTACTTTCTAGTTCAACTTTTTATTATTGAGTTATAGTAAATAGAAACCATGAAACTTATCTCTAACCCTTTTTCTTAAAGGTTGGAAGCCAGAAGAAATTACATAAGAAGAATATATTATACAACATGCAGTTATATTTGCTTTATAATTCCAAGAGTTGACTGAAGAGAAACTGAAGGAAACCAAGACATCTTGAATCCTCTCTTAACCTCCCAAACATCTCGATTTCTCTTCAGTTGCAACTCAAATATTTAGCGTTGGGGAAATCCACAGTAAAGAGTTCTTGGCGAATCATCTTACTCAAAGCACTGGCTCAAATACTCTGGAGGATCTCAGGAACCACAGAGAAAGGGGTCCTTCCAATATTTCCACTGCTGATTCAAAAAGTCTTAGCTGTGGTCCCACCAGTTATCCTCCCTCCATCTGAGCTCCCCACTCCTTCATCCTAGTCACACGATGTTCCATAAATGCATTAATGTATACAGTTACAATTTAATTTATTTTAAAAAAGTCTTAGTTGGAAAGAAATGAAGGATGAAGGCCTTGCATTCCAACCAGTGACCCCGTTAAGACAGTTCTAAGAATTCAGACTTGTTGACTTCTAGTTGTGGTCATGTACTTGGGCCAACTGTTGAAAAACAGGACTCCTGAGTTCCATTCCTCAAGCCTGCCCTGATGTTATACTAGGTTTTAATCTCTCCAGATTTCCTTTTACCCATTTACAAGTCTTTATCCCTCCAACTGTGTAGCTTTCATCCTGGTGAGAAACCAGAAGCTTTGGGTGTCAACCACTAAAATCCAGTCTCAGTTTTCTCAGGACCAGTCCTGTTGGCCTCCTCCTGGTGACATGGCCTCCAGGTAGATATGGCCTCCAGTGGTGCTTCCCAGCCACTTAGGTTTCCAGTAAACCATTCTGTAGCAGCTTTCAAAGAACTGTAAGCTTCTAAACTCTTACTGGTCTATAAATTGGAGCCTGGAGCACACATTTCCACTCCCTGGAAAATAATTGTTGATAGCAGAGTTATTACTAATTGTTTTATGGTTTTGCAACTCTGCCTGCTGGCTTAGAATTGGTTCTCAGCCAAGATCAAAGAACTATGTGTCTTCAGGGTATTCTTAGACAAAGAATTATCCTTGAATGGAGGGAGCCATAGAGGAGAGGTCCAAAGATTTGTGCCTGATGGCTTGAGGCCTATGGCTCAAGCAGCTAAGGCACCAGCCACATTCACCTGAGCTGGCAGGTTCGAATCCAGCCTGGGCCTGCCAAACAACAATGACAGCTGCAACCAAAAAATATCCAGGCGTTGTGGTGGGTGCCTGTAGTCCCAGCTACTTGGGAGATGGAGGGAGGAGAATAGCTTGGGCCCAGGAGTTGGCGGTTGCTGTGAGCTGTGATGCCATGGCACTCTACCCAGGGTGACAACTTGAGGCTCTGTTCCCCCAAAGAAAAGATTTGTGCCTGAAAGAGAGAGAGGAAGGGAGCAAACACCCTTTGAACACCTACTGTGTCTAGTGAAGGTCTACATTATTCTATTTAATCCACAGCTCTAAAAGGTTAGGGTTGTCAGCTCCTTTTCAGCAGATAACTTTAACCCTGAGTCACAAGAAAGAAAGTGGAAATAGGGAACTTCTGCTGAGGTAGGAAGTGTCTTGGGAGCTATATGCCTTGAGAGAGGACACGAAGGAAGAAGATGGAAGGTGAAATAAGGTAAGGCCCCTGAAGACTCTTGTTCAGTCAGTCATTACTTCATTCAACAAACACTAGCAATTCACAAGATCAACAAACTGTGGAAGCAGCAGTCCAGAGCTGATTACTGTGCAGGTCCTCAGAGCCCACTTACCAGGGTGGTATCAGGAGGCCTCGCAGTGCTGAGAGACAGGATACCCGGAGGGACCTGGGGAAATGCAGGTCCTGACCTCTCACCCTTGACCTCTAGCAGCAGAGTGGCAGAATCCACATCTCAGCTTCCTCCCTTCCTAGCTGGGTGACTTTGGATACGTTCCTTGACCTCTCTGACTGGATATTATTTTCCTCCTCTCCCAAAGGGGGCCAGTACTTGGTGGCATGGGTTGAATTCTGTGCCCTGTGGCCTCCAATGGCTTCTGGGCCACCTTCCCCTCACTCAGCTGCAGTAGGAACTTCAGATGTTTGTAATGCAGACTCAGCCTGCCTCTCTCTCACCACTGTGGCAGGAAAGAAGGTGGGAGTGCGCTGGCTATGCCCGAAGCAGTGTGGAGAAGAAGCTGAATTTTCTCTCCCACTCTCCACCAAAGCCCAGATCTGTGTCTCCCCATTCTGGGCTGGCAAGATGTGTGAAACCAACCCCCTGAGATACATCAGGAATGTGGTAGAGGGAAGACTGCTAGGGAAATGTGTCATTATCCCTCATCTGGGGGTCCCTGGCCCCTGGTGTGCTTTCTCCAGTGTGGGCAGCAGGTGTAGCCCTGAGTCAGTGGGCGGCAGCCTCTGCTCTCCGCTGCCAGTGCTGGACGCCTGGGGCCTTGCAAGTGGGCTGCTCTGGGCTTGCTTAGATTCCTGACCAAAGATTCCTAGGGCTCGGGATGGAAATTTAGATCCACTCTGAGGAGGACCCAGACTGGATTAGGGCTCCATTTAGGATTAAGAAGTCTCTGAGTCAGGCGGCACCTGTGGCTCAAGGAGTAGGGCGCCGGTCCCATATGCCGGAGTTGGCGGGTTCAAACCCAGCCCTGGCCAAAAGTCACAAAAAAAAAAAAAGAAGTCTCTGAGTCAGAGGGAACTTGGGAATGTGTTTCATGAAGTCTCCCCCTGGGGCACCCCTGGGCCCTGAGTGGTGTGTCTCCTTCCCCTGATTACTCAGGCCCTGTGCTCGGCCTGGCCTTGGCTTGCTCATGTGGCTTCCTCTGGCTCCGGCGCCTCCTCACTCCCCACCTCTTCAGCTTCAGCTACGGTGCCACTTTCTCCAGGAAGCCCCCCATGACTTCCTTACCACAGGAATTTGTTGCCCGCTCCCTGGTTCCCTCCACTTACAATTTCCTCTTAGCCCACAGCCCATCATAATGTACCTGCTCGTATGATTGTCTGTTTTTCCTTCCAGAATGTGACCCTGGGCAGCAGAGGTCAGGGGTCTGTCTGATTTGTTCCTGTGGCCCCAGGCACGCAGTAAATGCCGGATGAACCAACAAAGTGGGGCAGGGTGGGCCTCTCACAGTAGAGACGGTGGCCTGGAATAGCGTGGATCTTTGGGGGGAAGAAAAACAAGGAGAAAGCACCCCTGGCTTTTCAGGGCACCCATCTTACAGTGATGCTCCCTCTGCCCCCTCCGGTGGTGTCTGTTTCTTAGCAGGGAGAACTTTGAGTGACAGGCTGGGAGACTAGTTTGCTATTGGGGTTCCCAAGCCTCGGCCAGTGCGAGTCAGCTTTGTCAGGATTGGAATGGGGCGGAGTTGGTGACAAGGAACAAGGACTCCCCTAGTGCTCCCCTGGTCTCGGGGCTATGTGGGTAGTGATAATGGGTCAGAATCTCATGGAAAGCTAAGAGCTGCGTGCAAGAGGGCGCAGACTCCCAGAAAGCAGAGAGGCGGGGCGTCTGTAACTGGGATAGCGCCAGATACCTCCTGCATCCGGAAATTCACACACCATTGATGTTATGAGGTTCTCTGCTCATCTGCCATCTTCTTGTGTCTGATGGGACGAGGGGAGTTCTTTCCCAAGAGAGCCATGGAGTTGGTCCAGCTCACTGCGTGAAGCCAGACATAGTGAGAAACCTCAGGTCAGCCAACAGGGTGACTGTTCTGAGAACAGGGTCCCTTCTTGGTCCAGTTAGTTGTGGTTAGCAGGGGACATGAGGAAGCGAATAGGGCCGTAAGCCACAAAACACAATTCCCCAAACAAACAGGAGCTGGGGTGGGTGAGCCCAGGACACCTGCCTGGTGTGGTCTGGGGGACCTCTCCTCCTCCTGTCCCCAGTCCAGGGCTCCTCTCAGAGGCTAACCCTGACACGCCCCTCGGCCTTATATATAAATAGCAGAATGTAGTATGGATCGCCCTGCTACAGACTGGGGGTCAAGATGAAAAAGAAATGATTCGAAATCTCACATGAGGGCTTTGGAGATCAATGAGTTAATTTATATGAAACAGCTGGGGCTTTGGGGCTCCCTGGGAGACAAAATGTGGCATAAATTTGGGCTTTTTCACTGGATGGACCCTCAGCCAGTAACTCACCTCAGTTAATGAAAAATTCACTTGACTGTGTAGACAGGAGAACTGTGCAGGCTGCTGAGTTTGGAATGAAATATTTTGACCCAGTGTGGACTTGATCTGACTCATGTAGACACCTGCTTTTTCTGTCACAGGGAGGACAGGCTTCTGTCCCTTCTCCATTTCCGATTCCTGAGGCCCTCTGCGGAAAGTCTGGCAAGGCTCCTTTTAATCCCTGCACGTTCATCCTGGGTGACTCTGTTCCCTTCTTTCCAGGCCATTTGAGTCTTTGGCCCACTGCTGGGTCAGTGCTGTCTCCCCTTGTGGTCAGGTTTGGTCTGCCCCTCACACCTTCCCACTTAGGAGGTCCCTGGAAACCTGTCTGTCCCCCAGGGATACCTCCTGGGAAGGCACATGACCCTTCTAGCCTTCCAACTGCCGGGGCCACCCACAGACTACCCTGTACAAACAGGATGTCACGGTCAAACTTCACCCCGGCAGTTTGAGCTTAATCCTCCAGCCTGCAAACTCTGGTTGGCTTTTAATCCGACTGCAAAGTGTTTGACTTCTTTGGAGAGTCACAGAGGTCACAAGGATCACATGACAAAGCAGGATGTCAGCAAGAGATGAAGCCACCATCGTCACCTGACTCAGATAGTCTATTTTTTTCTAAGACCCCCAGTGGCACGATCACAGCTCACTGCAGCCTTGAACATGGTGGTTCCTATTCTTAGTTTCCCAGGCAGTGTGGATGATCCAGAGCTGGTCATTTTTTACCCAGTTCTTGGAGTTTTCCAGACTTTCCTCCTCTCCATCTCTCTTTTCCTTATGACCATTTCGCTGGTGTAAGGAAATGTTTCTGTGATTGAGTGTTCTTCACACCCATCCCCATGCAGACTGGGGTCAAGTCCTGGCTGTGCCACATACCCGCTCTGAGACTTTGAGCAAGGTGCCTCCCAACACCAGGACCCAAAGAGGGAGACAGAAGTCACAGCACCTGCTCCAGAGGGAGTGAGGGTTCAGTGAGGCCATCACCCATCACGCAGCCCAGCCCTGGTGTCCATGTCATTGCTATTGATGTGATTGCCATTATTGTTGATGAAATTATTGAAATTTCCGTTGGGAGATTAGCAGGCAGAGGGGAGGACGGCCTCCCACGGAGACCTCCCATGAGCCTGGGTTTGAGCATTTTAATAGAATCAAAGTTGCTCTGGTTGGGAAAACACCCAGACCCAGGCGAGAGCAGCTTATGTTTCACTCATTTTATAAGGTACTTAACGTAGCATCCAGTTCATATCCATGTATCTTCTTTTCCTTCTTTCTACCTGGAGACCCACAATTGTCTTTTGATTAATAACTTCATTGAGAAGTATGTTATTTTATTGTGGCTTTTTTTTTTGAGACAGAGTCTTTTTCTGTTGCCCTGGGTAGTGTGCCGTGGCATCATCATAGCTCTCACAGCAACTTCAATCTCTTGGGCTCAGGCAATTCTCTTGCCTCAGACTCCTGAGTAGCTGGGACTACAGGTACCCTCCATGAGACCTGGCTAGTTTTTCTATTTTTGGTAGAGATGAGGTCCTGCTCTTGCTCAGACTGGTCTCCAATTCCTGAGCTCAAGAAATACGCTGTCTCAGCCTCCCAGAGTGCTAGGATTACAGGTATAAGCCACTACATCCGGCGTATTTTATTTTTTTGAGGCAGGGTCTCACTTCATTTCCCAGGCTAGAGTGCATTGGCATCACTGTAGCTCACTGCAGATCTAAGCTGTCTTGTACCACTGTACCATGAATTTTGAGCTATCCCGAGAGACAGGGATTCATGGCCCATAGATATGTAATGGGCCACTTCCCCATGCTAAGCATTTTACATTCATGGTTATATTTGTCTTCACCATAAACCCAAGCAGCGCTGTGATTGTCCCCATGTTACAAGTGGGGACATGAAGGCTTGGGGAGATCAGGAAGGAGGTTCTGAAGCAGATGATTCACAGCTCACCTTCGGAGAAACACTAACCTAGAGTGGATGGGCACAGCTTTTAAAGAAACTTTGATACAAAAAAAAAAAAAAAAAGAAACTTTGAACTTGTCAGGCACGGTGGCTCAAGCCTGTAATCCTAGCACTGAGGCTGAGGCAGTGGATTGCCTGAGCTCAGGAGTTCAACACCAGCCTGAGCAAGAGAGATACCCCATCTCTAAAAAATAGCTGGGCATTGTGGTGGGCACCTGTAATCCCAGCTACTTGAGAGGCTGAGGCAAGAGTATCACTTGAGCCCATGAGTTTGAGGTTGCTGTGAGCTATGATGTTACAGCACTCTATCAAGGGTGACAAAGTGAGACTCTGTCTCAAAAAAAAAAGAAAGAAACCTTGAACTTGTTTCTGGCTGCCAGAGCCCCTTGACATTGGGTTGTCAGCCTCCAGGTCACAGCAGGGGCTTCCTGCTCTTACTGTGTGGGTAGATGAGCTCATTCCTTATGCTGGCTTGGTGCCCAGGTGGGCAGAGGGTTGGGGGCAGGACCAACATAGGGGACAGCATCTGCTGAGACACAGCTCCTCCCTCTGGTCTTGGGAGCTGCAGTAGAAAGCTCTGATTCTTCCACATACCACCCCAAGCCTTCGTGTCCTAATCTGCACAATGGGTCAACATGTATTTTTAGTTTAGAGGGTCGTTGAGAAGATTCCATAAAGAAGAGTCTGTGGACATGTCAGGCACTGCACCAAACAGCATGGCAAGGGGGCTCCAAGTGACAGTGGCAGACACATTAGTGTCCAGCTCAGGTCTCCACATTATACACATCTAACCCTCGGCAGTCCTGTCAGCACCCCTAGGAGCCAGCTGCTACTATTTTCCATGGCTTACTGTCCAGGAAACAGTACAGAGATGTGAAGCAACTTGCCCAAGATCACACAGCTAAGAGCCAGCTCGTGTGGCCCTAAGTTTGTATTTCTTACCTGTATACTGTCTTAATCTCAGGAGAGGCCTTTTTATTTCCTTTTTTATTCCTGTCCCCAAACTGCGTTTTGCAAACATTTGTAAGCCATCAAAACCTTCTCTTCAAATAAGATTTTGTAAGGAAATGTAATGCAAAACAGGTCCCCAGGAGCGGTTTGGGTTAGGTGGGGGTGCTATGTCATTGGCCCTGGCCAGGGCATCTGAAACTTGCAGGGCTAAACAGGGCCCTGGTTGAAAAACAACAGCAGCATCACCTGAGTGATAACTAATTTGAGTTTTGGCTTAACAAATTCTTGGCATTTGGGGTAAAAACACGTGGTTTCTTCATGACCTCAGGCTGGGATCTTATCTATCCACCCTGGTAATGAAAACAACCTCCTTTTTTAAATCCCTAACCCCTCCTCCCTTCTCTCCAACATCGCTCCAGCTCTGCCTGCCCTGGGTTTTGCCCCTCCGGTGGTCAGTCAGGGCCCATGTGGCTGACAGCAGGGCCTGTGTCCCTGAGGGGGAGGGGAGGGTGGAGCCCCCAAGCCAGTCTGGTCAGCACCCTGCTAGGTCACAAGCCTTTTCATCTCAGTAGCTCTGTAAACAAGTAGGCTCATTAAAGTCCATTTTACAGATGGGGAGACTCTAATCATTGTAATGACATTGCATAGAGAGTGGCCTTTCATCTGTGGAGCACAAAGGACTCTTTGTGCATACTAATGAGAAGTCCCTCGGAAGACTCACTCCTGCTCTTGCTGGTTACAGTCTTAGAAGGAGGAGGGACAGGAGGGAGGTTTAGGATCAGGACACTTAGGAGCATGCAGCCGTCTGGGGACTGGCTGGTGTGGGCGCTGAGTGCGTACATCAGTAACTGGGTGGCGAAATACCCAGGGAGGGCTTTAGAGACGAAGAAGCCCAGGGAATGTCACTTGTAACAGCAATAAGCATGAGAGCCGCTCTGAGTGGGCGCGTCCCAGCACAGTGCCTGGCAAACAGCAGGGGCGTGGGGGCAGCTGTGAAGCATTTCCCAGCCCCAGGCGACATGGGCTCACTGCCAGAATCCTGGTTTAGGCCTGGGACCACCCAGATGGGACCTATTTTGGGACTCAGGGGCAGCAATGGAAAGGAAGGTGGCTGTAGAGCTCTCATACATAAAGCCACACCCAGTGGGATCCCACGGCAGCTACATGCAAGGTGGGGGGGGGGGAGGGACAAGGAAAGAACCACGTTGGCCTTCTGGTTCTGAGCCAGGCACCAGGCGTGCCTCCATTATCCACGTTCTGGCGGGACCTGGGGAGATGTTTAAAATGCTCGTGCTTGAGGCCAGCTCAGATTCTGATTCTGTCAGTCTAGTGTGTGGTCAGATGTGGCCTCTTAGGTTACCCTATTGGATAGCTGGAGCTGAGAACCACTGTTCTGAACCCGAGGTGTGGCCCATGCCACGCAGCTTTGGACCCTCTAAAAACCAGGTTCATGGGCCCTCCGCAAGGCTCACGGACCCCAGATTTGCATCCTAAGTGCTTCTTACACTGGAATATTCGCACATGCCACTTGGGGATCTCATTAACATGCAGATACTGTCCTTGTGCATTTGCCCCTTTCCTTGGCTACAGATGTGGACATTGTCCTTGGGGAGGCCAAATGGACCCTGCTCCTCTACCCAGCCGGTTACTGCCCCCCATGTGGCCATCCCCACTTCCTTCCTCTTCATGTAATGAATGTTCAATTTCAAAAAAAAAAAAAAACAAAAAACATGCAGATACTGATATAGATCTGAGTCTGAGATCTGAGATCTGTCTCTGGGACCTGCAGGTGGCCAGTGGGCTAATAATAGACATTTCTGCAGTGATGTAAAGCTCACCAGACTTCTGAAGTGACTTTCCTCTTTTTTGCCTCGCCCTCCCCTTCCTCCCCCTCTGCCAGGGCAAGCAGGCTGGCCAGGTGTCAGGTGTTAGCAGTTCTGTCTGACAAACTGGAGACTGAATCTCCCTGGCTGCCCTCTTGCTCAAAGACCCCTAGTTAGTACAGACCAAGTAGGGACTTGTGACGGTTACGAGCCTCCTGGAACAACTTGCTGGTTGAATGGCAGCTTACATGCTCAGCAAAGGGGAGGGTGATTCGTCTGTGACTTGGGGGAGGGGAAGAAAGGGAAAATCCTGGATCACTAGTTCTGAACCTCACTGCACAAGGGAAGCTTCTGGGAAGCTTTAAGAAAGTACTAAAGCCTGTGTCCTAGTCCTAGGGATTCTGTCTTCACTAGCCTAGAAAATGGCCTGCGGATTAACAAATTGTGGTATATGTACACCGTGGAATATTATGCAGTCATAAAAGATGGAGACTTTGGGCGGCGCCTGTGGCTCAAGGAGTAGGGCGCCGGTCCCATATGCCGGAGGTGGCGGGTTCAAACCCAGCCCCGGCCAAAAAAAAAAAAAAAAAAACACACACACACAAAAAAAAAAGATGGAGACTTTACCTCTTTTATGTTCACATGGGCGGAGCTGGAACATACTCTTCTTAGTAAACTATCTCAAGAATGGAAGAAAAATTATCCAATGTACTCAGTACTATTATGAAACCAATACGTAATACCACACTTTCAGACAAATGATAGAACACAACTATAGCCCCGAATGAAGTAGGGAAGAGGAGGGCAAATGGTGGGACCTCACTTATTGTGCTATTGCAAAGGTACATGTCAAATTTATTAAGAGTAGAGTATAGGGCGGCGCCTGTGGCTCAGTGAGTAGGGCACCGGCCCCATATACCGAGGGTGGCGGGTTCAAACCCGGCCCCGGCTGAACTGCAACCAAAAAATAGCTGGGTGTTGTGGCGGGCGCCTGTAGTCCCAGCTGCTAGGGAGGCTGAGGCAGGAGAATCATGGAAGCCCAAGAGCTGGAGGTTGCTGTGACATCATGGCACTCTACTGAAGGCGGTAAAGTGAGACTCTGTCTCTACCAAAAAAAAAAAAAAGAGTAGAGTATAAATGTCTTAACACTATAATTAGGTGAGGCAAAGGCTATGTTAACCAGTTTGATGTAAGCATTCCAAATTGTATATAAAATCAGCACATTGTACCCCATAGATGCAGTAATGTACACAGTTATGATTTAATAAAAATAAATTAATGAATAAAAGCTACCCAGGCGATTCTTACCTGTGCCAGAGATTCATATGTCTACCTGCTGCCTTTAATAGCACAGTCTTGCCCTCCCCAGGCCCTGGAGTCTGGCCCTTGTCCCTGGGCATTCTTGCACCGGGGATGCCCACTGAGAAAGCATGTTCTTTCATGATTTATTTTATTTTATTTTATTTTATTTTATTTTTAGAGACAGAGTCTCACTTCATCGCCCTCGGTAGAGTGCTGTGCTGTCACAGCTCACAGCAACCTGCAGCTCTTGGGCTTAGGTGATTCTCTTGCCTCAGCCTCCTGATCGTTATTTATTTTAATCACTTCAGGTGACATTTGAAGCATGTTCTTTCAGGACTCCAACCTGCATGCTCCTCTAGTGTTGCCACCTATAATAGGAAACAAAACAAAACACAACAAAACAAGATGCCCAATTAAATTTCAATTTCAGACAAGCAAGATGTAATCTTTTTTTTTTTTTTTTTGCAGTTTTGGCTGAGGCCAGGTTTGAACCCGCCACCCCCTGGTATATGGGGCTGGCGCCCTACTCACTGAGCCACAGGTGCCACCCAGAAGTAATCTTTTAATATAAGTATGTCCCGTTGCAATATGTGGGGTATATGCCCACTAAAAATGCATGTATTGTTTATCTGAAATTCAAATTTAATCGTATCTTTATCTGGTAACCCAAATTCTCATTCCCAGAGACCAGGGTGTCTGATAGGAGAGTGTCTGAGACCGGGGTGTCTGGACATGGTTTCGGGCATCCAGCTCCGTCAGGATGCCGGGGGGGTGGTTTTCAGATTTCTTTGTTAAAACTGCCCCACGTGGACATAACACCCTCCTTGTCCTCCTGGGGGCAAGTCAGTTTCCCATGAATACATCACATGTGAGTGAACAAACCAGTTTCTCCCCTCCCTGGCACCAGACAGTGTCACCAGTGACGTAGTCCAGCTAGAAGGTAGGTGCCCAGAACTTGAACATGGAAAGAATTTTTTTTTCCTGGAACCATGTAACATAAGCCAAACAGCTATATATATATATAATATATATATATATTCTGGCAGAAGTGCTGCAGATTGCACATTCTGAGAAGGTTGGAGGTGAGTGATCTTGCATAGATGTGCAGCTGGTGCCAACGCTGAACACACACAGCTGATAACGATCTAATAAAAACCGAAGTTGCTGAGTGGAGTCAGGGTGATGGCAATCTAAAATGCGAGGGTATAAATTAGGATAAATTGCCTGTTCACGCAACAGTTCATTTAAAAAATCTCTTGCCCACTTACTATGTGCCAGGCATTGCGGGTATAAAGATACACCCAGCACTCAAATTGCCCCATTCTGTCGAGGGGAGGCAGATGAGGGGACCCTTGGAGGGGACTTGCCCAGAGGTGAAGGTCAGGAAGGGGTCTTTAGAGGAAGGCCTAAAGCATGAGTGCTTCTCTCCATTAAAAAAAAAAAAAAAGGAAGGGTGTTTAAGCAGAAGGTGGGCGTAAACAGCAGACACGTTCTGGCTACAGTATGGAGGATAGATTGGAAAAGGGCAAGTTTAACACCGGGAGATCCAGTTCAAGGCAGGGACAGGCATCTAGCAGGTACAGAATGATGGACCTGCCTGGGTGATGACAGAGGGGTGGAGAAAAGTGTGTGCGCTGAAGAGATATTAGTGAGAGAGTCAGTGAGGGGAAGAGGGAAGGAGGAGCAGAGAGCCCCCCAGGCAAAGGAAACAGCAGGTGCCAAGGGCGGGAGAAGTGAGAGAAATATCATGCAAGGTACAGGACCTAGTTGGAAGGCATGCGATGGAAGCTGAGCAGGGGCCAAGGAGTATATTGGCGAGCCTGGAGTTTGCAGTAAAGGAAAGGTGTCTAGGCTGGGCATGTGGCTCATGCTTGTAATCCTAGCACTCTGGGAGGCCAAAGCAGGAGGATTCCTTGAGCTCAAGAGCTCAGGAGTTCAAGACCAGCCTGAGCAAGAGAGAGACCCTGTCTCTAAAAAAAATAGGAGTTGTGGCAGGCACCTGTAGTCCCAGCTACTCAGGATGCTGAGGCAGGAGGAGCGCTTGAACTGTGAGGTTGCTATGAGCTAAGCTGACACCATGGCAGTCTATCTGGGCAACAGAGTGAGAATCTGTCTCCATAGCAAAAAAAAAAAAAAAAAAGGAAGGGTGTGAGCAGAAGACACCTTCTGGCTACAGTATGGAGGATAGATTGGAAGGGGGCAAGTCTGACATTGAGAAATTAAATTGAAGGCAGGTATAGGTGGGTAGAGAATGATAGATCTGCCTGGGTGACGACAGAGGGGTGGAGAAAAGTGGGTGTGCTGAAGAGACATTACTGGAGGACTTGGAGAACCCATAGGATGGGAGGCTGAGGGGTGGGTAGTGCCTGGATGGCTCCCTGGATAGAAGATAACTCTGGCAGTCTAGATGACCAAGACAAGAGATACGTCTTCAGGCTTAAGCTGGCACCTGACTCCAGGGTTGACCATTGCATGGACAGCTAATGGGCTTTTCCAACCTGATTTGCCTTTATAGAGGAGGACAAAACTTTTCTCTCTACTCTTTTAGGTTCTATAATGGGGGCCCTGCAAATTAAACTGACCAATGACAGACTAACAGCAGGAAAAGCATACAAATCGTATTCAGTGTTAATAGTTTAATTTTTTTTTTTTTGGCCGGGGCTGGGTTTGAACCCGCCGCCTCCGGCATGTGGGACCGGCGCCCTACTCCTTGAGCCACAGGCGTCACCCTTTTTTTCTTTTTTTTTTGTGAATAGTTTAATTTTTATGTGTATAGAAAAGGAAGTGAAAACCTAAAAACAGTATGTCAGCCTGAGAGCTTATGCATTGTTTTAACAAAGTGAATCTGAGGAGAAGTGATAAGACAAAGGGAAAGGGTTTGGGCTGCTAGGGGAGGTAAATACCTGGGGGAGACAAATGGGAGATAAGGGCTCTTTCTGCAGGCTGGAGGCAGTGCCCTCTTCAGGGATAAGAGCAGTTTCCTCTTCCAGGTGCTGGAGAGGAGGGGAGGGACGGCTTCACAAAAGGAGATTTGTGCCCTGTTTTCAGATAGAGAGGATGGCAGCGAGCTTTTCCTGCAGCTGCTGTTTCTTAATTGCTTTCAGCTCAAAATAATCATCATGCCAACATGGCATATTTTAGGGCAGTGCACGTGGACCTGTCAGAATGCACGCTTTCCCCACTTCACTCGCAATCTCTGCTCTTTCTTTGGCAACCACCCTAAGCCTCTCCTCATCCAGGAGAAAAGACTTGATATCCATGTAACTTAGATTATTTTCTCCACCTCAAATGCTAAATAACCTAGATCGGTGTTACTCAAATTGTGTTCCTGGGTTCCCCAAAGGGTTCTGTGTGGCCAAAGGAGCTTGGTCACGGCTACACTAAGCAAAGGTGACTTGCTTAGTAAACTGCAGGACTTCTCAGAGACTTTAAAGCATCTATGGACACTGTGCCTCTCTGGGTGGGAAATAGAAAGCAGTGTTTCCCAAACACATCAAATCATGCAACCTTCCCTCTTCATTTTCAGAAAATGTCTCACCAGGTTCATGCTCCTGTGAGATGAAATATACTTTGGGAAACAATGACCTAGATGTGAATGTTGAAACAAAAGGCTGAAGAGATTGAAAAAGAACAGGGCCATTAAAATCTATACTTTGGTAATAAAAGGCAGAAGTTTGAGTACAAGGTCAGAGAGAAAGAAAACCTTGTCTAACTTAGAGGTCACAGAGGAGAACAAACTGAAAGATGGATTTTGTTTTATCTTTACTGCTAAAGAAAAAAGTTCAGGGTGTGCCAGGTGCGGTGGTTCACGCCTGTAATTCTAGCATTCTGGGAGGCCGAGGCAGGTGGATTGCTTGATCTTACAAGTTCAAGATCAGCCTGAGGACAAAAAAAAAAAAAAAAAAGGGAGACCATGTCTCTACTAAAATAGAAAAACTGAGGCAAGAGGATCACTTGAGCCCAAGAGTTGGAGGTTGCTGTGAGCTCTGACACCATAGCACTCCACCCAGGGTGACACAAAGAAAAATGTAGGATGAGGCCAGGCTTGGTGGCTCAAGCCTGTAATCCCAGCACTCTGGGAGGCCGAGGTGGGTGGGTTGCCTAAGCCCAGGAGTTTGAGACCAGCCTGAGCAAGAGTGAAACCCTGTCTCTGAAAAATAGCCAGGTATTGTGGTGGGTTCCTGTAGTCTCAGATACTTGGGAGGCTGAGGCAAGAGGATCACTTGAGCCCAAGAGTTTAAGGTTGCTGTGAGCTATGATGTCATAGCCCTCTATGGTGGGCAACAAAGTAAGACTCTGTCTCCATAAAAAAAAAAAAAAAGAACAGAAATATAAAAGTGCAAGGTAAATTTTACATAAATGTCCAGTATAGAGCATTTGATCAAACCAGGCTCACCTTCCTACGTGTCAATAATTGGCTGCCCTGTTTGAATTAGGCAGACTTCCTCAATTTGCCGCAGTCCCTGCTACATTTATGTTATAATTGGTCCCCGTCTGTCATTTACATTACATGAGAACGTTTTCATTTGTGGCCCCAGTCTAACTGAATCATATAAACTTCACGACACTCAGGCTGTATTTTTATAACTTGTTCTTTGCCCTGATTATAAAAGTGACTCATACTGGTTAGAGAAAACTTAAAAATACAGAAAAATATGAAAAATAAAACTGACATACATAATGGTCACAGTTTACAGGGGGCTGTTTATCTTCACGTCTCTATAGTCCCTATTTCTTTGTATTAAGACAGCTAAGACTTCACCATATTTTTGAAATGAACCATATTTACAGTTTTGTATCTTGCTGTATTCAGGGGACATTCATTCTATCAGCTGCTAAGCATGGTTCGTTCTGCCGTATTGCAATGATTAAGTTTCTAAGAAAACTCATTTTATTAAAAATCAATGGGACCAGAGAGGTTAAGGGCTGCAAAGTTTTAGACCGTCAATGAAAAGGGTAATTTTTCCTGCTGGAATGTCTATCTAAGAGTAAATTTTTATAGTCATAAGGGTGCAGCTATAAAAGTTAAATATTACTGGACAAATTCAACATTATGTGGTTCAAAAGTTCTAATTAAGGGCGGCGCCTGTGGCTCAGTCAGTGGGACGCCGGCCCCATATACCGAGGGTGGCAGGTTCAAACCCAGCCCTGGCTGAACTGCAACCAAAAAATAGCTGGGCGTTGTGGTGGGTGCCTGTAGTCCCAGCTGCTCGGGAGGCTGAGGCAAGAGAATCGCTTAAGCCCAGGAGTTGGAGGTTGCTGTGAGCCGTGTGATGCCACGGCACTCTACTGAGGGCCATAAAGTGAGACTCTGTCTCTACAAAAAAAAAAAAAAGTTCTAATAAAAAAGAAACTTCAGGGCGGCGCCTGTGGTTCAGTGGGTAGGATGCCGGCCCCATATACTGAGGGTGGTGGGTTGGAACCTGGCCCCAGCCAAACAGCAACAAAAAAAATAGCTGAACATTGTGGCAGGCGCCTGTAGTCCCAGCTATTCAGGAGGCTGAGGCAAGAGAATTGCTTAAGCCCAAGAGTTAGAGGTTGCTGTGAGCTGTGATGCCACGACACTCTACTGAGGGTGACATAGTAAAACTCTGTCTCAAAAAAAAGAAGGAAAAAGAAAAGAAAAGAGAAAAAAGAAAACAAGAATAAATAAATAAATAAAAGTTTTTGCAATCATTTATTTTTGGAGCAACTAGGAAAGTATAATTTTTGTCTTCTAATTTCATTTGGTGCAAAATATACTTAAAGGCCCATTCTCTTTGGATTTCAATATAATTGATTTGTGTAATCAGCAAATCAAGAGCCTCAGAAGTATGGCTAACACCCACACACAAGCCAGATAAACAGTGATGGACCAGAAAGAAACAGGTCAAAGGAAGTGTGCTATCATAAAACAACTGTAGCTTCAGTTTCCTGGCAGATACTGAATGGCCAATCACAAGGGATTTTTCCTAAGCACGTAAAGCTGATTCAGAAGTGCTGCAGTCACAGAGCCGCCTACACGTGCCAAATAGAAGCTGACAGATAGCGGATGTGCCTGGAAGGTAAAATACTACGGACAGACGGACACAGCAGTTACTAAGCTCCTCAGCAGTTTCTTGCCTTTTCATTGGTGTTGCTGTTGTTAATCTTGCTGAGTCAACAGTTTGCACATTGCATGTACTTTATTCTGGGTGTCGAACACCAGTAATTACTGTGTATCATTGGCAGATGGTCATTCTTCTAGCTAAGAACTAGAAAACCCCAAATTTCTGATAAAACAGAGGATTTGCATCAGAATCATTCTCTAAAAGTACAAAATTCACGGTCCACAATCTCAGACAGCTAAAACTCCTGCGGAATAGAAGAGAGAGACTGGAAAGAGGGAAAGAAATTATAGCCAGCGCTAGGTAATTGAGGAAAAGAGACAAACCAAGTTTAAGTACATAAAGGTTGTAAGAATATTCAGTATGCTATTTTCCCATTTACTTACACACCTGTGGTAGCAAGTACGTTAAATGAAGGCCAGCCAGGTGCGGTGGCTTATCATTGGTACTAAGTACCAATCCTAGTGCCTTGGGAGGCTCAGGTAGGAGGCTTGTTTCAGCAAGAGTGAGTTCCTGTCTCTACCAAAAAAGAAAGAAGGAAGGAAGGGAGGGAAAGGAAGGGAGGGAGGAATGAATGAATGAATGAATGAATTAGCTGGGTGTGGTGGCACATGCCTGTAGTTCCTAGCTGCTTGGGAGGCTGAAGCAATAGGATTACTTGAGCCCAGGAGTTCAAGGCTATAGTGAGCTATGATTGTACCACTGCAGTGCTGCACTCCAGTCTGGATGACAGAGTGCCACCTGTCTCTAAATAAAATAAAAAAAAAAATAAAATAAAAAACCTGACATAGGAATAGTGATACTTAGTATTGAAAGGCAAAAATATAAAGGGAAAGAAAGGGGAAAAAGAAAGTTATTATCTATGGTTCCAGGATTCAATCAGAGACAAAGCCTGCACACAAGGATAAAGTAACTAAAGGACTCTCATGCCTGACTGTTTGCTGGCCCCTCTTCCTAGGTGTCCCTGTGCTGCATGACCCAGAACCAAGGCCGTACAGATGACCACAGCGTTTGGCATCAAAGAACATTCCTCTCATTTTGACAAAGCCATTCCTATGAGCAGTGAATCCGACCCTGCCTGCTGTTGGGATCTTCCTCGTTCCGGCTCTAATTGGTTGGCAGCTTCCCGTAAACCTTTGAGATTTCTGCAGCATTTCATGAGGAGCTTCGCATCGTACATGGCAGGGAGAACCCTGAGAAGACAAGTGCTTCAGGTGAGTTAGACTTGATCAGGATTTTGGTGAAATAGCCAAAGTCATGACCATTATGAAATGACAACCGCTGGACCCCTGCACAGAGGAGCACTCCTGAATCATGAACAGGTCTGCAACATACTGGGGCCCTTCCTCCTCATGTTTTCCAAACTAGATACCAGATGTTGCTCGTAGTTCTATAGAGTCTTGGGCAGACATGTCGAATTTAATCTAAAATTAAGCTGCCAAGTTGAAGGTCTTGGAAGGTATCTCCCTTGCTCAGTTGTGGACTTCGGCCCTCACTACATCCTCTTTAACAAGTCTGCATTTCTGCCCTGGAGCTGGTACTGAATTGCTCCTGAATTCTCCCATTGGTCTGGCAATCACACCTGGAAACTTGGTATCCATAGAAACATCATTTTTTTTCAAATAACGTGATGATTTTTCTTCATTTTTGCATCCAGGTTGGAAGCCCCAACTTCACAATTTCTTTGGCTATGATCTATAGTTGCTGCTGGCATAGTGAAGGCACCTAGGAATCTAGGTGCCAGGAATCAAAATGTTACACTTGATTGAAGATTTGTTTCACAAAACACGTTATCCTTTAAAATAATTTTTTAGGGGAGGCGCCTGTGGCTCAGCGGGTAGGGCGCCGGTCCCGTATGCCAGAGGTGGTGGGTTCAAACCCAGCCCTGGCCAAAAAAAAAATAAATAAAAATAATAATTTTTTAGGTGCTTATACCTGAAATATATATTCTTTATTTATGGGTTAGTGTCGATGAACTTGCACGCTTGCTTTTTGCCGTGGAGACAGCACCTGGTGGCCGTGGCAGCAGGGGCACACAGACACCTCTCATGAGTGGGGCACCTCTTCATATTATCATATTGAAAATCTGATCATTTTATGCAATAAAGGAATGCAAAGGTTCACGTAGCTAAATATGATGAGTTAAAGGTATGAATAGATGTTTAACCATTCCCCCAAAGTCTATATATTCAAATTGCTCAAATTCATAGAAAGAAGTTGGAGATATTAGGGGCATAAATAGTAATCATATCTGGCACTTTATTTAGAATCCTAGAAGGGAGAGGGTTCGGGCAGTCATCCATGTAACTGTGCCTATGGAGTAGGAATCCCCTCTACAAATCATAAGAAGTAATCACCCATTCTCAACGTGAAGGTCTCCTGAGATGGGAAACTGCTTTCCTTTCGAGGTGCAGTCCAGAGCTTGGTTACTACAGAGTTTTTCCTTCCATTGAAACAAAGCGTCTTCTGCTGACTTCCACCTGGTCGCCCAGTTCTGCTCTCTTAGTCCCCCTCCTTCTCATACCACAGCCTTTCAACTATTTCAGGAAAGCTATTATGTTGCCCAGCAATCTTTTCCTTTCTAAGCTAAAAGGCTCTAATTTTTTCATGTTTCTGATCTGTATCATGCCTTCCAGATGTTTTTAGAAATTCAGATTGCTTTTAGGATTACATGAATTTAAAAAGGAGTTAGCTGAAAACAGCTTTGGATCAGAATAAGGACAAGGAAAGGAAGGGGAATTGCTCATAGTAGGAATATTTCACATCATCCCAATTCATCCTCCCAGCTGCTCAGTAAAAACAGTCAAGATTGGGGGTTGAGGGATGTCTGTGGCTCAGTGGGTAGGGCGCTGGCCCCATATACTCAGGGTGGCCGCTTCAAACCCGGCCCCGGCCAAACTGCAACAAAAAAATAGCCAGAAAAAAAAAAATAGCGAGGCGTTGTGGCAGGTGCCTGTAGTCCCAGCTACTCAGGAGGCTGAGGCAAGAGAATTGCCTCAGCCCAGGAATTGGAGGTTGCTGTGAGCTGTGATGCCACAGCACTCTATCGAGGGTAATAGAGTGAGACTTTGTCTCTACAAAAAAAAAGAAAAGAAAGAAAACTGTCAAGATGGACTGTCCTGCAGGTGAGAGAAAACCCAACTCAAGGGCGGCGCCTGTGGCTCAGTCGGTAAGGCACCGGCCCCATATACCGAGGGTGGCGGGTTCTAAACCCAGCCCTGGCCAAACTGCAACCAAAAAATAGCTGGGCATTGTGGCGGGCGCCTGTAGTCCCAGCTACTCGGGAGGCTGAGGCAAGAGAATCTCTTAAGCCCAGGAGTTGGAGGTTGCTGTGAGCTGTGTGAGGCCACGGCACTCTACGGAGGGCCATAAAGTGAGACTCTGTCTCTACAAAAAAAAAAAGAAAACCCAACTCAAGCTAGTTTAAGCAAAATAAATTAACAATTTGTTATCAAGGTGCTGAAAAGCCCAAGAATAGATCTCAACCTTCAACCAGAAACTTGTAGGAGCCAAGGGAAACCTCCCCTTTACCCTATGAAGTTTCCCAAAACATCAGCTCATGAAAGGCAGATTAATTGGAAATGAGGCACAAAATTTATATTATTTATAACAGGGTTCAGAAGCTTGTACAATATCCTGGCAAAAGAGGTTAAGGGACAGGAGAGAAGAGAAATTCTATCGAGGGGAAGGCTAAGAAGAATGAATGGGTGTGGGGACAGAGATTTCCTTGTGTAGATCTTGTGAAAGGACCTGTCCAGTTGTGGTTACACTCATCTTACAGGGAAGGGGAGAATGAACAATTGCTTATTTTGGTGGGTCCGGGTTTTAAGCAGATAAAGGGCTTCGATTTCGGGCGGCGCCTGTGGCTCAGTGAGTAGGGCGCCGGCCCCATATGCCGAGGGTGGTGGGTTCAAACCCAGCCCAGGCCAAACTGCAACAACAAAAAAAAAAATAGCCGGGCGTTGTGGCGGGCGCCTGTAGTCCCAGCTACTCGGGAGGCTGAGGCATGAGAATTGCCTAAGCCCAGGAGTTGGAGGTTGCTGTGAGCCGTGTGACGCCACGGCACTCTACCAAGGACAATAAAGTAAAATTCTGTCTCTACAAAAAAAAAAATAAAGGGCTTTGATTTCATCCTGAGCTTTGGAAGAGATGGTGAGGGAGGTCAGAGAGACCTTGTCAAAGTGCCATATATATTTGGGGGTTTAGGTTTCTGAGCCTTTATAAACTCAGATAATGTGAGTCGGTCTCAGTTTCTTTTCACTTCTCAGCAATGCAATCTTTTGTATAGCCTTCATTCTTGGTCAAAAATTTGGTGACGCCGGCAACTCCAGGCTCACACCCTCTTTACGTTCAAGTTCATCAGGAAAGCGTGCCTCAAGTTCTAATGGAAATCTCATTGTATATCACTGGCTCCACTACATTCTATGTCTGCCTCTGAACTAGGGGTTGGGCAAGGCGCGGGGGTGGTCTTGTTGCCCAGGTCAGCTCAGCATCCCATGGACCCCTGAAGCTGAGAGTGGTGGCCACCACCCTCCAAAATGTATGGACTGTGATGGGAAAGGGATGTTCCGTTAGTCAAACAAGTAGGAACGGAATGCCTAGTCAGCCATGTTCACTTGTTTTCTTTTTCTTTTTAATTGCCCAATTTAGAGAAAAAGGAATCAAAACTCAGAGGGCAGAAACAATTCATTCAAGGTCACTCGCTCAGAAAGAGGCAGGACTGGGATTTATGTACTTGCTTTCAAAGCCTCTCTGTTTTCTTTCTCCCCCCAGGATCCAGGGAAGTTCTGCTGACCGGAGCTGACCCTTAGCAAATGCACCTCTACTCTCTATGACTCAGTAACTTTGAGTGACCAAGTAGCTAATCGTAAACCCTGGTGATTGATAAACTCTCCTGAATTGTTTGAGCGAAGCTATGCGTTTCATCCAGAATTCCTGGCAAAGGTGTTGGAATAGCTCCACGATTGATCAGGGAGCTCACCGGCCTCTTCCCAGAACTCAGGGCCATGCAGCTGGGATGGAGCCAGTTGCCCACTTCATCTTGATTTTTATTTCCTGGTAGCAATCTGGTATCATTTGTCTTGGGTCCTCATCTTAAGCAGTTTCAACGGTATGTTTACAATCTGGGGGTAGAGCAGGTGCTGTTGCTCCTGGAATGAACTGTATTCAGCCAGCGCACTATTTTAAGATGGAAATGTCAGTGTCTCTGTCACCATGGGCACCGATCCCTGTTATCATTCTGCAAAGCGCTTCACACATTTATCTGTCTGTCCTGAAGACATTTAAAATGCTAGCCTGACAGAGTTCAGAAAGTTAAACCATGCCCCTTATCAATCTCAGAATAAACTATGCTATACCCATGAGTTAAATACGTTCAGAGAATACCGTCCAGCTGTTAAAAAGGATAAACCGAGGTGACCATTTATCAGTATTGCATAAATCTCAAAAATATAATGTTGAGCAAAAAGCAAGTGGTAGAGGAAGCATGCAGAGTCCTGGGATGTTTGGTGAAGAGCTACGTAAGAGGTAAAAATATAAACATACACAGGGGCATTTCAAGATGCTAGATCCTCGGAGTCAGAGAGAGTCAGATGGGAAAGAGGAAACAAAGGCATCAATTTTATCTGTAATGTTTTCTTTCTTTCTTTTTTTTTTTAGAGACAGAGTCTCACTTTATTGCCCTTGGTAGAGCGCTGTAGAGCTGTAGAGAGCTGTAGAGCGTCACAGCTCACAGCAACCTCCAGCTCTTGGGATTAGGTGATTCTCTTGCTTCAGCCTCCCTTGTAGCTGGGACTACAGGTGCCCGCCATAGCACCCGGCTATTTTTTTATTGCAGTTTGGCAGGGGCTGAGTTTGACCAAGAATAAAGGCTATACAGAAGATTGCATTGTTGAGAAGTGAAAAGAAACTGAGACCCACTCGCATAATAGCGAGGCGTTGTGGCAGGTGCCTGTAGTCCCAGCTACTCAGGAGGCTGAGGCAAGAGAATTGCCTAAGCCTGGGAGTTGGAGGTTGCTGTGAGCTGTGTGATGCCACAGCACTCTACTGAGGGCAATAAAGTGAGACTCTGTCTCTACAAAAAAAAAAAAAGAAGAAGAAGAAGAAGAAGGAAAAAATAAGCATCCTTTTAAAGACTTAAAAGAGTTAATCCAGAGATGAATTGACTTGGGTTGGGGTGGTGACTGGTTCGATCAAGTAGAGATGGTTGGGTACTAAAGTTGAAACAAGATTCTAAGATGAGTTATTGGCTTCTGACTTTGGGCAGATACACAGACAGACACAAGAAGAAAGCCAGCCTGGCGGGAAAGACGATGTCTGTTATTAGTAATTGTATAAATCAACAAAGATATTGGGAGAACAAATCGCTAAATGATTTCCCATTTTCCCCACCGTACCTCCTCCTCCCCACCCCCCTTCAGCCTGCCCCACTCACCACACAGAAACAAAAATACAAAAGAATCAGCAACTTTTTTTTTGTTGCGGTTGTCATTGTTGTTTTTTATTTTTATTATTATTTTTTTTTGCGGTTGTCATTGTTGTTTAGCTGGCCCTGGGCTGGGTTCGAACCTGCCTGCCTTGGTGTATGTGGCTGGCAGCTATGGGTGCCGGGCAAACCAACATTTTTTAGTAGCAACGTGTCAGACCTGGAAAACTAGGCAGTGAGATAAAATGAAGCAATTGAAACAGCACAACTTGGGTGGTGCCTGTGGCTCAGTGGGTAGGGCGCTGGCCCCATATACCAAGGGTGGCGGGTTCAAACCCAGCCCCAGCCAAACTGCAACAAAAAAATAGCCAGGCGTTGTGGTGGGCGCCTGTAGTCCCAGCTACTTGGGAGGCTGAGGCAAGAGAATCACCTAAGCCTAAGAGCTGGAGGTTGCTGTGAGCTGTGATGTCACAGCACTCTACCAAGGGTGACAAAGTAAGACTCCATCTCAAAAAAGAAAGAAACGAAACAAGGGCGGCGCCTGTGGCTCAGTGAGTAGGGCGCCGGCCCCATATGCCGAGGGTGGCGGGTTCAAACCCAGCCCCGGCCAAACTGCAACAAAAAATAGCCAGGCGTTGTGGCGGGCGCCTGTAGTCCCAGCTGCTCGGGAGGCTGAGGCAAGAGAATCGCGTAAGCCCAAGAGCAGGTTGCTGTGAGCTGTGTGATGCCACAGCACTCTACCAAGGGGCATAAAGTGAGACTCTGTCTCTACAAAAAAAAAAAAAGAAACAGGGAAAAGGAATTTCCAATTGGGGAAAAGGAATTTAGGATTTATTATTGTCTCCAGTTTTATAATCAAGGGCAATCATTCTAATACAAGTATGTTTTTTCTTAAATAAAAACAATTTCTCTAGTTTTTATCACCAGGCCATTTAATAACTTATTTATTAAAATTTTTAGTAGACTGTGATAGATGAACTCAGGTGCTTTAAGTTAAAGGCATGAGGGAACGGTGGGGAAGAAAGATCCTTCTAAAGTTTAGCAAAATCCTTTAATTTAAAAAATAACCTTAATGGCTTAATTGCTTAGTAGTCACCTGTGTATACAACACGAATCCTTGAAATGATTAACAGGAGGAAAAGATGGGTGGCTGCCCATAACATTCTCCCTATTTAGAAAGCATCTGGGGCAGACTTTATAATGCAGTCTTAAAATAGCATTAATCAGATTCCGATTTCAGGAGCTGATTTGGAAGCCCAGCCACATCCCCTGAGGGATAATTAGCATTAAACGACACTGTGTCCATTTCACATTTCACACTTTATAGGCCTCTTAGTTCCACCTCAGCAGTAATGGAGGGAAACTATTCAGACATTCAGATATGCCAAATCACTGCAGGTACCCTGGGTGGAGGGAATGTTCCTTTCATAGAACCTAGCAAGGGAATTCTTGTCTGTTGATGTACGAGTTTTTAAGGTACCCAGGCACTGATCTTAAAGCAAAAGATCCATTTCTTTCCATGTGGATAAGGGCCCTGACACATTGGGTTGCCACCTCCAAAGTCATGTGCGTGCTTGCCTTGGTTTGGCTTTGAGGGCAGGCAAAGGAAATTGCCAACCCAAATCAATTCCCCTCCTGCAGGGGGGATGCGGCTGTAGCCATTGGAAGGGAAGATGGAGAGGGACTTTCCACCAACCTGTTAAATGATGTGCTCCCAGGCTTTTCATATACACACCTGCTCGGTGAATTTGGGTTTTGAGTCTTTCCACCTGCAAGATTGGGCAGCTGGGAGGATGAACCATGTAATGAGCCCCGATGATATAGGTCCTCTCTTCTCTCGGCTTCTGGGCCATCAGCTTTTGTCAGGCCCTGGGGTCACAGGGTCTGAACTGAACTAAGTGATTCATCTGCTATTACTATTTCTTAGAGGAACCTGCCTCTAAGTGTTTGGAGCCAGCTACACAAGACACCTCTCTAGGACAATAGTTGATACAGAAATGTTTTCGCTCGTGACGTGCCCTCCTCTAAGGGTTGAAGAATGACCAAATTGACTTAGGTTCTAAAAACTTAATCAAGCATCTTCTTAAATGGGATTATTCACATTCCTGTGGCCTGTGAAGTGAAACGAATCTGCTCCAACATTTTTGTTGGAAGCAGGTGGAAGTTTTCTAAACCAATCTAGAGGAAGAAGCCAGATGTTCATACGGACAAAGAAGGAATCTTGCTGAGAAGACACAGCAGTCGGAGGATACGACAGGGTTCCAGATTGGACTTGGGAGCCAGGGTGGGACAGTGACTGCTTTTGGAGGAACCACTGAGAGGCTGCTTGTCACATGGCTTTGTGTCAAAGTGTCAGGTCATGAAAAAACCTCCGCCCTAGGTAGCTTCTGGATGACTGGATGTAGAGCCCATCAGGGCAAAAGCAGCTTCCACTCTTCTGTAAATTGGGACAGTCATTATTTGGTTATCTATTCTTACATGTGGAGTCAGAGCCCTCAATTGTTATTGAGCAACTGCCTTTTCCTCTTAGAGCCCTTAACCCATTGCTGACAAATTCTCTGGGTTCTACTCGATGGCCTCCGGATTGGCGCAGGGTGGGTTAATCCAGGCACCACAAAAACTTCCTTATAGAAACCAGGACTCTTGAGTTTACTCAACTATCTCTCCCACCAAGGAATGTGATGCTTTTGTTTTCTTCTCCCAGTTCAGAGAAGTTGTCACTGGCTCTCTGAGGCAAGGAGTCCTCCAGACGGGGAAAGGCACTCCTGGGATTCAGGATGGTGACATGAAAATGTAGAAAGTGAGAAGAAGAATGACCTTGGGTGTCCTTTCTCAGTGAAGCTTTTCATGACCAGCCAATACAATTTACCTCCACCTCTGGAACTGTCTACTGTATCATTGTGATATATTTCCATACACACCCCAACACTTACTGCTGTCTAAAATTATTTGGTTTAAGTATTTCTTTGTTTATGGTCTCTCTCTCTTTTTTTTTTTTTTTGGCCGGGGCTGGGTTTGAACCCACCACCTCTGGTGTATGGGGCCGGCGCCCTACTCATTGAGCCACAGGCACTGCCCATGTGGTCTCTTCTTCTAGAAGATAAACTCCAGAGATCTCATCTGTCTTGTTCACCACTCTGTCCTCAGCACCTACGACAGTGTCTGTTCCACAGAAGGTGCTCAGTAAATATTTGGTGAATGAAGGATTGAATCAATGTACGTGTGTACTGGGTGTGGGCCCTCTGCAAAGTCCCCATAATTTCTTTTTAATTTAGACATTTGGGTTAGAAATTTACTAAAATGAATTATGCAGTTTCTATCTGAAGATAGAAGATACTAGAAAATTAAACCTATTCTGAATGACTCTGGGGCCTCATTATGAATACTAGTCATTTTCCTGGGCTATTACATCCTGTCATCCATCCTACGAGCCCATCAGTGTTTTTCTTTCTTTCCTTTTCTTTTTTTTTTTTTACTTCTCCCCAAATAACTGTGGTTGTTGAATTCTTGGCACCCTCTGCCTTTTATTGCTTTTTTTCTCTTCATTTTGGCCAGGCCCTCAGCTCATTCTTCCTACCAGGAGAGCACCTGCTCCTCATTATAACATTGCTGGAAACTGCATAGTTGTGCTTGAGAGAAATGAATATAAAGTACAAGTAAATAGGACCTGCCTAGAAGTAAAGGGCTCTCTTGGCAATGTATGTAAGTGTTAAAGGGTGGTGGCATTTATTTAAGTCATTTTAAAAAAAATTGGGGGGGTCTTAGTTCATGGAGGATAAAGTAGGAATATTTTGGGTGTAAGCAACAGAAACCAATCTTGGTTATCTCAAGAAAAGGGGAGATTTTTTTTGAGCTCTGTGGAAAAGTTCATAGACTAGATGGGATTCTATGATGCCAAGGAACTTCAACTTGGAGTACACACAAGAAATTAGATGCAGGAACAGAAGAGGCATCTCAGGGTTCTTTCTGTTGAGTCTCCGTGTTACACAGACTCTGAATAACCTAGGGATTCTGAGGAAGGAGTTCCTCCCCACTGAGAAGGTCACATTAGGCTTTCAAAAGGAGTAAAATGGGATTTGGAGCCGGGGGTGTGGGGCTTAACAGTTTATCTGGGCACAGGGGGCCAGGGTGATAGAGGCTCAGGAAACAAAACAAGGAAAAGAATGATAGCAGGACACACTGTGATATGTTTAAGGGAAATTAAATAAACCAGAATATCTAGAATGGAGGTTTTCAGGAGGTAAGTAGTGGAGGCAGAGCTGGAAAGGGAAGGGAGGCCAGATTAGATGGTCTCTGCCTGCTAGTCTGAGCATTGGGGGGCCATTCACAGCTGAGCAGTTGGCCCAGCGGGGCTGAGCGGAAGCCGTCAGCAATGTGTAATCAGCGCTTTCTGACGTGTCTGCTATGAGCAGAGCATTCGTACCTCGAACCTTGAAGGTGGGACTTGGCTTCCTTCTCTCTCAAAGTGACCGCAGGCAGGTCTGCCATGATTTCTTGCCCAGAATCCTATAATCATGTTTTGAAACCGGTTCACCCAATTTGGAAGGTTACTAAATCTGAAATCCCACACACAGTGGCCTCGAAGAGCAATTGCTGCCCTTTCCATAGGCCAGTTGTTCCACGTCATAGTAACAGTAATGGCAGCTAAAATTTTCGAACATTGGTCATGTGCCGGATGCTATTCCAGCAGCTTATGTACATGTATTTAGTCCTCTTTTAGGCTGTTATACTTCCTAGTTTATTTCTGGTTTTGTTTTTGAGACAAGGACTCACTCCGTCACCCAGGCTAAAGTGCGGTGGCAGGAACATAGCTCCCTGAAGCCTTGAATTCCTGGGCTCAAGTGATCCTTCTGCCTCACCCTCCTAGGGAGCTGGGACTATAGGTGTGCCACCACCATGCCTGGCTCTGTCAACTGGATTGAGGGTGAGGGACGCTTTGCAGGACAGGGTTGGAGTCTTCCCACAGGACATGAGCCCCAGTCTACTGGCTTTATTGTAAGTCCATACTGGGACCAATTTGCCTCTTAGTGATGGTTCAAGGCTCTGAAGTCTCCAGATCCATCTTGGGAAAGCAGGCCTCACCTGAGTCACCCCCAGTGAGGAGGGTCTTCACAGACTCCAGCAGCTCAGCAGGTCAGAGGTGACACTAAGATGCTTGTCATCACCAGGCAAGAGGCCGGAGTGATCATCACTGGCCCAGGCAATGCTGGCCCAGGCAACAGCCCATGAGGTGTTGGAGGAGGAGGGCGGGAGGGGAGGTAGCATGTGCAGAATTGGGAGACCGTGGGTTCTGGGGGGAGATGAGCAAAAGGAATGGACACCCAGTGCCAGCACACTACCAGTTAGCTGGGGGTTTGAAGCTGAATACAGAGGTCGAGAGAGTGGAGGACAAGCCCAGAATTGGGATGCTGGGCTCAGGAGGGGACCCGGGGAACATCAGTCCAGCTCCCCATTTGGCAGCTTCAGAGGTTCAGGGCTCGAAGCCTTGCCTGGTGTCCCCAGTTGGTGGCAGAGCTGGAAATTGCCCTGGGGTATTTGTTTGGGCACTTCCCACCCTACCCCACTCCCCACAACACCATCCTCCGTGCTTCATTTCTGGAACAATTCTGAGTTTTGTGACCCAACCAGGAGGGGGAACGGGAGCCCAGAACTGCTGTGGGTCTGGTGTCCCCTTGGATTCCACAGTTAATCCCAGATGTGAGCTGCTGGCTGTGGTATCTCTTTTTTCCCCTCCAATGGACCGAGAGAGGATTAAGTGTGCCTTGCTCAGGCCAGTTATTCCCCTCAGCACATTCCCAGGAGCTGTCCTGTGAAGCTTGTTCTTGGGTGTGGACTATTTGGAGTCCCCAGGAGAAGCTTCTAGCCCTGGTGTTGGTTCAGGCCTAGCCGAGATTGTTGCAAAGTCATATATCCCGGGAATCCAGAGTGTGGGTCCAAGGGATGGATTAACCCTAGGGAGGCTATTCCAAGGGGCTCCTGAAAATAATTCATAAGTCCTTCTTTTCTCTTTTTAAGTTTGAACATTGGTGGCATTTATTTTTGAACAGGTGACACATATATTCAAGTGGCTGCAAGTTCAAAAGGATATATAGTAAAAAAATCCGCCATCCCAGCCCAGGTCCTCCAGGCAGCCCATTCTGAAAGTAGCCAGGGGTAACTGGTAAGTTTCTGCCAGGCTTCCTCTTGGGGAGAACCTGCCTGATGAACACAAGTTGTTGGTGTGTTCACAGGGAATTTTCTGTAAGATAAGCTGTTAGCTGGAGTTTAGTCCTCCTAAATCCTAGCCACATGGGCAGAACACCAGCTCTGAGCGCAGATGCCAGGTCCCCTTCTTCCTGGGATCTGAGCAAGTCCTGACCTCTGGGTGGTCTCATCTGCAAAACAGGGGGGAGGAGAGAAAGAGCTTCCTTTGCAAAGTTGCTGAGGGGATTACGTGAGACCACGTCCATTCCCAGCCCGTTATCAGGCACATGCATTGCATACATAATTCTTTCTTTTAAAAGAAGGGCAGCACCTGTGGCTCAGTGGGTAGGGCGCTGGCCCCATATGCCGAGGGTGGCGGGTTCAAACCCGGCCCCGGCCAAACTGCAACCAAAAAATAGCCAGGCGTTGTGGCGGGAGCCTGTAGTCCCAGCTGCTCGGGAGGCTGAGGCAAGAGAATAGCGTAAGCCCAGGAGTTGGAGGTTGCTGCGAGCTGTGTGACGCCACGACACTCTACCCAGGGCCATAAAGTGAGACTGTCTCTACAAAAAAAAAAGAAATTTACTCGAGATATATAATTCATTAGTATTGATTATAGTCACCCCCCATGCAGATCTCAAAATCTATTCCTACTGTCTATCTGGAACTTCGTACACTTTGGTCAACAACTCTTCATTCTCTCTACCCCTCCCATCCTCTACCAACCATTGCTTTATTCTCTCCATCTGTGAGTTCAACTTTGTCAGGTTCCACATATATGCGAGATCATGTCTTGCCCCCATAAAGTGTGACACACACCAAGGCCCCAACCCCTCCCTCCTTCCCTCTTTCTGCTTTCATGTCGTATTTTTCATTCTGTGCCTGGCTTATTTCACTTAGTGTAATGTTCTCCTCCAGATTCATCCATATTGTTGAAAATGACATGATTGACCCCTTTTTAAAGGCCAAGTGGTTTCCATATGTATGTGTTTTCATTATATATAATATATATATCACAATCACATTTTCTTTACTCATTCATCTATTTCTGTTTGTTTTTTGTTTGTTTTATAGATAGGATCTCATGCTGTTACCCAGACTAGAGTACAGTGGCCTAATCATATCTCACTGCCACCTCAAACTGGGGTCATTTTCCCACCTTGGACCCCTGAGTGGCTTTGACTGAGGTGTGCAGCACACCTAGCTAAATTTTTTTTTTTGTAGAGACAGAGTCTCACTGTACCGCCCTCGGGTAGAGTGCCGTGGCGTCATACGGCTCACAGCAACCTCTAACTCTTGGGCTTAAGCGATTCTCTTGCCTCAGCCTCCCGAGCAGCTGGGACTACAGGCACGCACCACAACACCCGGCTATTTTTCTGTTGCAGTTTATTGGCTGGGGCTGGGTCCGAACCCGCCACCCTCAGCATATGGGTCCGGCGCCCTACTCACTGAGCCACAGGCGCCGCCACCCTAGCTAAATTTTAAATATTTTTGTAGGGATGGACTTTCTTTATGTTGTCCAGATTGGTCTTGAACTCCTGGCCTCCATCAATCCTCCTGCCTCGGCTTCCCAAAGTGCAGAAGTTATAGATGTGAACCACCACATTTATCTACTGGTGGACACTTAGGTTGTTTCTACATCTTGGCTATTGTGAATAATGCTGCCATGAACATGGGAGTGGAACAAGCCCTTGGATATATTAATTTTAGTTCCTTCGCATATATTTATATATCCAGAAGTGGGACATATTCCACACTGTGTCACATGCTAGCTTTATTTTTAGTTTTCTGAGGAAACTCCATATATTTTCCATAATGGCTGTTCTAACTTACATTCCCATCAACAGTGTATAAGAGCACCCTTTTCGGGTGGCGCCTGTGGCTCGGTGATTAGGGCGCTAGCCCCATTTATCGAGGGTGGCGGGTTCAAACCCAGCCCCGGCCAAACTGCACCAAAAAATAGCTGGGCGTTGTGGCGGGCGCCTGTAGTCCCAGCTACTGGGAGGCTGAGGCAAGAGAATCGCCTAAGCCCAAGAGCAAGAGGTTGCTGTGGGTTGTGACGCCACAGCACTCTACAGAGGGCAAAGGAGTGAAACTCTGTCTCTAAAAAAAAAAAAGAGTACCCCTTTCTCCACATCTTTCCCAACACTTGTTATCTTTCTCTCTTTCTTTTTATTCTTATTTATTTATTTACTTTTTTGAGACAGAGTCTCAAGTTTTGTTTTTTTTTTTTTTTTTTTCTTGTAGAGACAGAGTCTCACTTTACTGCCCTCAGTAGAGTGCCGTGGCGTCACACAGCTCACAGCAACCTCCAGCTCTTGGGCTTATGTGATTCTCTTGCCTCAGCCTCCCGAGCAGCTGGGACTACAGGCGCCCGCCACAACACCCGGCTATTTTTTTTTTTGTTGTTGTTGTTGCAGTTTGGCCGGGGCTGGGCTTGAACCCACCACCCTCGGCATATGGGGCCGGCGCCCTACTCATTGAGCCACAGGCGCCGCCCAGAGTCTCAAGTTTTTACCCTGGATAGAGTGCTATAGCATCATAGCTCACAGCAACCTCCAGCTGTTGCAGCTCAAGCAATCCTCTTGCCTCAGTTTTTCTATTTTTAGTAGAGACGGGGTCTCAATTTTTGCTCAGCCTGGTCTTGAAATTGTGAGCTCAAGCAATCTACCGGCCTCGGTCTCCCAGAGTGCTAGGATGACAGGCATGAGTCACAGCGCCCAGCTGACTCTTTTTATTTATTTATTTATTTATTTGTATTTATTTATTGAGATGTCTCACTCTGTCACCCTGGGTAGAGTGCCATTGCATCATTGTAGCTCACCACAACCTTAAACTCTCAGCCTTAAGCAATCCTTCTGCCTCAGCCTTCAAGTAGTTGGGACTTTACAGGTGCCCACCACAACACCCGGTTAGTTTTCTATTTTTAGTAGAGATGGGGTTTCGCTGTTGCTGAGACTGGTCTTGAACTCCTGAGCTCAAAACAGTCCACCCACCTCAGCTTCCCAGAGTGCTAAGATTACAAGCATGAGCCACCACACCCAGCTTTCTTTCATCTTTTTGATAAAAGCTATTCTAACATGTACACATAATTCTTGATATTATCTGTTCAAGGTCTGACTTCCCCACTAGAACCTAGAGATTCCTAAGGGCAAGGCTGTGTCTGTGATAAGCACTACCGTATGCATACTCCCCAGCACAGTGGCCAGCAGCCTGTGACACATACTTGATAAATCAACATCACAGCCAATGTTTTAAAGCACTTGCCCTGTGTCAGGCCTTGTAGCAAGCTCACCAGAGTTGAATTCTTACAACCACCACGCTCTGAGGGAGTTGATGCCCTCCGTCCCTACTTCACAGGTGACAAAATAGAAGCATAGGTTGTGTCCTGGCTTGAGAGCAGCAATACCAGTATTAGATTTTAAGCAGTCTGGCTTTAGGGTCCAGTCACTTCTAGGGTGACCAACTCTTCCAGGATTTCTTAGAACTATCCTGTTTTAATTTAATTTAATTAATTAATTTATTTTTTAATCCAATACCTTTATTACAACATCTATTTGTTTTTAATACATGGTCTTGCTCTATTGTCCAAACTGGAATGCAGTGGTGCTATCATAGCTCAATGCAGCCTCAAACTCTTAGGGTCAAATGATCCTCCTGCCTCAGCCTCCCAAGTAGTCAGGACAAAAGACACCTACCACCATGCCCCGTTAATTTTTAAAAAATATATTTTGTGGGGCGGCGCCTGTGGCTCAGTGAGTAGGGTGCCGCCCCATATGCCGAGAGTGGCGGGTTCAAACCCAGCCCCGGCCAAACTGCAACCAAAAAATAGCCGGGCGTTGTGGCGGGCGCCTGTAGTCCCAGCTGCTCGGGAGGCTGAGGCAAGAGAATCGCGTAAGCCCAAGAGTTAGAGGTTGCTGTGAGCCGTGTGACGCCACGGCACTCTACCCGAGGGCGGTACGGTGAGACTCTGTCTCTACAAAAAAAAAAAAAAAAATATATATATATATATATATATTTTTTTTTTTTTTTGTGGAGATGGGGTCTTGCTATGTTGCTCTGGCTGATCTCAAACTCTTGACATCAAGTGATCCCCCACTTTGGCCTCCCAAAGTGCTGGGATTATATCAATAGATGTGAGGTGCAGCACCCCACCCTATCTTCATTTCAAACTAAAAATCCCGCCTTCCATTCACCTCAGTCACAAACTCAAAAAATTCAGTAATCAAGAGAAATGGTATTTTAAAGCAACCTGTTAAAAATAATCAATCACATTGAATACCCAAAAAATCTTGATAAAATAACATTAATTTATTTATTTATTTATTTTGGGGCTAGTAGAGGGAAACAGTGGGAGTGGAGAAGGAACAAAGGAATCTGTAACTGATTGCGATCAATTAGTTGTAAACACCGCTGCACTCGGACCAGGCAAAATAGCAGAATTTAAATGAAGAAAGGAGTGGTGCCAGTGTAGCCTTAAGCCTCTGCTTCTACCCTGAGAACATGTTTGGGTGATAGAGTGAGGTCCCCTTCTGAAAGCTCTGTCTCCTAATGTCACTGCCTCAGGGGTTAGGACTTCAACTTGTGGGTTTTGTGGGGACACGAATGGGAGAGAGACCAAGTGGATACTCCATACTGAGCCACCATGACATGCAAAAGCCCATTGTGTGAAGTTTTGAGAAATTGTGAGAATTTCTCTTTAGCTGAAGGATTGAGAAGGAGGCCATAGCAAGAGATGAGGCCAGAGGCGAGATCGTGGGATAAATTCAACAATCTCTGCCGGCCTGGGGCAGGTCAGCAGAGACAGGGCGGCCCAGCCCTCTCCCTGCTCTTCCAGTCAGGAAACAGGTAGCCAGAGGGTCTCTGGGGCCACGGGACTAGGAGGAGTGGACTGGACTTGTTTAAGGAGGTGGAATTCCCTCCTAGGTCTTTAATCATCAGAAAAATGCAAATCAAAACCACTTTGAGATACCACCTAATCCCCGTAAGAATAACCCATATCAAAGTCCCAAAACTGCAGATGCTGACGTGGATGTGGAGAGAAGGGAACACTTCTACACTGCTGGTGGGACTGCAAACTAATACAACCTTTATGGAAAGAAGTATGGAGAATCCTTAAGGAATTAAAAGTTGACCTTCCACTTGATCCCATAATTCCATTACTAGGTATTTACCCAGAAGAACAAAAATTATTTTACCACAAAGACATTAGCACCAGAGTGTTTTTTTTTTTTTTTTTTGTAGAGACAGAGTCTC
Organism: Nycticebus coucang; assembly: GCF_027406575.1. NCBI lineage: Eukaryota > Metazoa > Chordata > Mammalia > Primates > Lorisidae > Nycticebus > Nycticebus coucang. Next base: position 25,346,854 of record NC_069802.1, on the reverse strand, counting down.
ACTGTACCGCCCTCGGTAGAGTGCTGTGGCGTCACACAGCTCACAGCAACCTCTAACTCTTGGGCTTACGCAATTCTCTTGCCTCAGCCTCCCGAGTAGCTGGAACTACAGGCGCCCGCCACAACGCCCAGCTATTTTTTTGTTGCAGTTTGGCAGGGGCTGGGTTTGAACCCACGACCCTTGGCATATAGGGCCGGCACCCTACTCACTGAGCCACAGGCGCCGCCCTGCACCAGAGTGTTTATTGAAGCCCGATTCATAATTGTCAAGTCCTGGAAGCAGCCCAAATGCCCTCAACCCATGAATGGATTAATAAACTGTCGTATATGTGAACCACGGGGTACTATTCAGCCATTAAAAAAAGATGGAGACTTTACATCTTTTATGTTTACATGGATGGAATTGGAAAATATTCTTCTTAGTAAAGTATCTCAAGAATAAAAAAAATGTATCCCATGTATTTAACACTATTATGAAACCAATACCTAAACACTTACATATTCATACGAATCATAA